>NC_134545.1:45303312-46662062 GCF_050624435.1 Tenrec ecaudatus
CTAAACAGCTATCTCTAAAATCCTCACTCTAGTTTCATAACTCCACTCATCACAAAAGAAGCTCTTCCACAGGAATACTTATTTCCAGCACCAACCACCACCAAGAACTCAGGTGGAAGAGCTCAAAGCAATTTTGGAGGCAGGGGAAGCACTGTTCCTTCCATATGGAATAATGGCCTGGTTTGGCCCCCGATCAGCTTAGAAATGTGCATCTTCTACTGTCATTAAATATGGAAAGGTCAGCCAAAGAGTAAAGCCAACTATTGTCTTAATGGGCTGTCATCAATTTCAATGCATCTCCACTCCTGTACAACTAGGTATGATGCCTGAATCTGTAAACTGCTCAGCTGTCCTTCCAAACCAGCCGACTACGGACAAATATATTCATGGGACTTGGAGATATCAAAAAATTGTAAATGACAGGTGGGGTAAAATAAAGTTTTTGTGTTTCGTGGGTTTTTTTTAATAAAGTGTTACTTTTGTTGTTATTTTTAAGTAAAAGGAAAAATAACCTACATATGATTCTAATCACCTCATTATCAACTAGCAGTACAAAAAAAAGAAAAGTAAAACCCTCCCTGCCATGAGCTGTGTGGAGTCTCTCACTAGTCCTCCCTAACTCCTAACTTCCCCCACAAACTGGGACTCAGCAAATCCACACTTACCAGAGCCAGCTCTCAGCTCCAGACCACAGCAGGCCAACGCCGCAGAAGCCCACCTACCCCCCACATCGCATGCGCACTCATGCGCTACAGCTGCACTAGATATCAGATTGATAATCTCCCTCCGTCTGCAAATGCAGCATCCAGTGAAAGCTACTAACGACTGAGGCTCCAGACCGTTTACCTCTCTCGCTGTAGTCCAACACCTTATGGCTGGAGTCTCCTTGTCTCTCTCTCCCAATATACTTACCTGTAGCTGTTCAAGGTCTGGAGGAGGAGGCGGGAAGTCAGGCTCCTGAGGTTGGAAAGCTTCTCTGACCTTGGCTACAGCTCCCAGGATCCGATATCCCGAGTCCAGGAAGCTCTTTTGCAGGCCTAAACACAAGACACCTTTGCTTTCAGGTCCATGCCTGGGGCACCGTCTGTCCAGCAGACGAACTGGTTCCATTAACAATAGCTGGAGGTGAAGCTGCCAAGAAGCATCTCAGGCACTGACTGAAGGACACGGGAGGTAAGGGCAAAGCAAATGTCCTGAGGTCTGCAAAGAGTTGCTTTACCGACCGGCTGTTTTCCCATAGTACTCCAGACATCTTGCAGGGACAACTAACAAACACTCAGGCAATCCCTGGAAACACATGCTGATCTGTGGGGGCCAGGGGCACCCATCACTTAATGATGAGGGAGTCAGAAGACAAGCCAGCCCCCCTCAGAACACTGGCAATTCCAGTTCCAGGTTCGCATCTCTCTCCTGCTCCTTCGCGCGACATAGCTTTCAGCATGTTAGGCCTGATCTAGAGCTACTGCCTTTGTGTCTCATCACTGGAAATCAGAAAGCCACTAATAGAAACTCCAGCTGGAAAACTGCACACGTCCTTGGTGGCAGTGAGTGAGGGGATAAATAGGGCCGCCCCTCTTCCTACTCTTCCAGTGACTGGATTGTACTTATAGATGAGGCTGGAGAAACAGCAGGGTCTCAGAACAGAGAGAATTCAGATGGCAAAGTTTGGTTCTAATTATGATCTGCTTTAGTAGTACTGAAAACACCATCAAAATCCATTTAACCAAAACCCGGTTGTGGGGCTGTGGGATCTGTATAAGGCATGTAGGAGACCCACAGTCAAGCAGAGGCCCTCTAGATTTGGCAGAAACAGGAGTTTTACAGGGAGTAAAAAGCATCATTAGAGGGGTACATGGCAGCTACATAAATAGCCAGCAAACTGCTTATGCATCTTTTGAGAAATTTCCAAAAGAATGGCCAAAAACAGCCTGAAACAGTCTCATCAAACAACATCAAGAAAGAGCACAAAAGTTGGTCCAGAGAAACTCATTTACAGGCCTGGCAACGCAGAAAAATGGTCAACCTAGCATTCTCACTCACCGCCTGTCGTTTTTGCTCCCAGACTTTATAAGTGATGATAGTGGAGCATATTTTCTCACCACTCTGCCAGCTTCCTGCCCGAACCTCTCAGCAGAGGGGAGCCATACCGTGCATTGCTTACCAGGGTCAGAAATGTTGCCCGCCACGGCCTTGGCATCCATCACCATCGGAGAGATGGTTTTGCTCAGTTCGTCGGACGCTGCATTCACAGCCTCACGGAACTTGGGATCCTCAGAGTTCTCCACCTCCCTCTTGGCCACCAGCAGGATCCGGTTGGCGCGACGAGCAATGCTGGTTGCTCCAGCGACCAGCATCTGCGGCTGAATGTTGGCCATGGCCACTTTACACTTGTCCAGGTCTTTTTTAATGGCTTCTTCCGAAGCATCCAGCAGAGATTTGGTATCGATGGCTTCGTCCACCAGCCCTGATGGAAGAACAGACATGCAATTGGGTTTCTATTTGAGAAGGAGAGAACTTCCAAAATTCTGCTGTCCACTCAAGGGTTCTCGTGCAAAGGAACCGCCACCAGCATACTCCTTCAGCCCAGAGCTCTTCGTACACAATCAAAAGCAAAACACAAACAAAAGCACTGAAAGGGCCAGATGGATTCATAGCATGATACAGACAGGACGCTGGCCTTGCATCCACCGAGACCAGCAGAAGAAACACGGAGTGCGTCTGAAACCTTTACGGCGTTATCTGTTAATAACGTGCTCCCTCCCTGTCTCCTTCCCAGCCATCTGTTGCTTGTTGGCAGCTCGTTGTGCCCAAGACGAGCCCCACAGAGGGCTCCAGTAACCCAACAGCCTGTTTCTTACTTCTGGTGCCTCGTCAGCCACCTCAGGAGCTCCACTTTCATCTCTGGCTGCTAAGGACCCTGTCCAGGCAGGCTCTGCCGACGGAGGAGCCTGCATCCCTGCTTCCTCCCCTTCTGCCCCGCCCTTCCTTCCTCAGAGTCTACACTGAGTGGTTGGTTTCTTCTTTTTAAAAAACAAACAAAAAGCGACGTGGTTGTTAAGTTGGAGGAAACTCTGAGACAAGTTGTATTAAATGGTAGCCATTGTGGGGTGCTGAAATGTGAAGCCACTGAAAACGACAGGGACACTGACTGTATCCGCAAACACTGCCTCCCTCCCGCCTCTGAAACCAAGCTCTGCTCACACTGGGCAAGGACATTCAAAGAGGAGATAGAGCTGGAACAATGAACATCACACTGGGAGGCAACATGAAGATAAAAGCGACTCAGAGAGTCTCTTGGACGGAGTTGCAAGGCTTGAATGAGAAGCCACCTGCTCAGCAGCCTTAACAGGGCCAAGTACACCCTGGAGCACATGACCACCCCTTTATCCAATTACAGCAGAGCAACACAAGCGGCCCTGCTCAAGTTCCCGAGAACTCATTCCTTGTGGGTTACACAATGAGAACTTTGCATAAAACTCTACCTGTCATTTTTTCAACATTATCAATCCATTGGTTCTTCATAGTCTCAAAATGTTCACAAGCTGCTTGATTTCCAGGATTTCGAAGTAAGATGCGTGCGGCCAAGACAACCTGGCAATGACAAAACAAGCTTTAAACACCAGGGTACCCACATTCAAATGCAAAGCCTCAGGAAAGCTGTCTCCTGTTTTCCAGAAGGCGGCACTAAAGAGCCAAAAAATCAAACTGCACAGGTACTCCTCGGTTCAGGCTGAGCCTTCAGCAACCTGGGACACACAGCTTAGGTCTGTGCTTATAGATAGCACCTCCGAATGGTTTTACAGCCCCAGTCGGCCGTTAAAAAGGTTAAAAAAAATACCAAAATAAATGGATAGTCACCTGATACTTTAAAAAAGAGATATAAAACTGACTTATATTTAAACCACTCTTGTGAACTCTTCCACCATTCAAAAGGATACAAAACTTACTCCAATTGATTTGTGAGTAATAAATATTAAGAAAAATTCCTGTTTAGAGTTAACCAAGTGCTTTCACATCCAATTACCCACTGAATCTTCCTAACAACTTGGTGAGAGACACAGGCCAGGTAATAGCACTACTGACAGATGCAAAGACTAAGGGAAGAAATTGAGCTCCCAGCTCATGAGGAGGTGAGGAAGGAACTAACATATTGAGCTGATAAACTTAGAGGCATGGTGTACTCTGCATGCATCTTAATCCTCATAACTATCCCTTGGGGGGGGGGGTATCGTGTCCATTTTCCGATGAGGAAATCAGGCCTCACAGAGGATACATGCCCAGATCAGTCTCTGAAGCTCATATGCTTCCATGATTGATGTCTTGAACTCAGTTTTCTAATTCTTTTTCAGGAATCTAAGTTTTACATTGAAATCCTATGTAAGAGGATTCATTGTTTATTTTATGGGAGTTTTTAAAAAGAGAGTTGGAGGTGTGGGAGTTTTATAGAGAATCTACCTGACTTCCATGCCACACTGACAGGAAATGCAAAGATTAAGAGAGGCTTCCCAAAGCGCTAGCTAAGCCTAGCACAGTTCGTAATGATGCTTGGTCTGTGGCACAAATGAATGAACAAGTACATGATAAGGCTTTTTCAAATTCCAGCAAAAGCAAAAAGGCCACACTAAGTGATGCCATGCTAAAAACGCCATACTAAATGATGCTGAGCTAAATGTTTCAGAACATCTACCGCTATCAGAACCTGAATTCCTGTTAAAGGCATTGTCTTTGCTTCTCAGTCTTCTGGTATATTTTTCACAGCCTGCGAGCTATGTCTTAGTAATGGAATTAAGTGGAGGAAAGAAAATATGTCTTAGATACAATTGAATTTTTTAAAATGTCTGGTCTGGGGCAAAGGATAAGCTCTACAGTCAATTAGCCTCTCAATTTTTCCTAATAATTCCTCATCATGTATGCATATGTACGGATAGGTACTTTTTATTTTCTATTTTCAAAACTAATATATGATCATTGTAAAAAACATTTAGCAACACAAAAATAGATCAAGTAAAAAGTCTCCTATAAAACTAAGCTACAAACGACTGAGCTTAGTATAAAGGAATGTGCATTCAATTTAATGGCATTTTACAGACAGACATGTTCAAAAATAAATTGACCTTCCTTTTTAACGGAATAGTAGGTAGTGAGAACTTAACTGAAGAACAAGCAACATCAAACCTGGGGTGTGAGCTCTCGTGCCGTCTTCACTGACGCCTGGATACCCTCCACTGTGGACTTGTTAGCAGTCCCAACAGCAGCCGCCTTCTCTGCAGTGGCGCCAAGCCTCCCGGAATGATTTTCAAAGTTAGCTGCCCTCTCATCAAATACCTTGAGAAAAAAGTAAAGACACCAAAAAAAAAGTACTTAAACAATGTGGTTTGGCAGCCTAAACCATAGTGCCTCCAATAAGCAACAGCTGAATCAAAGACTTGGGAGCTGATATCAAACGCCAGTTCACCCGCTGTGCCACACTGCTTGAGGTGACAGAACGATGGAATGACATCTGTATTAGCCCCCAACAAAATGGCTAGAAAACAAAAGCTGGGCAATGAATGGACAGATGTGCTTCTTTGATGTATGTATGGATTGTGATAAGAGTTGTATGAGCCCCTAATAAAATGATTAAAAGAGAAAAAAGAATGATGGCAACATATATACAAATATGCCTGATATAGTTGATGTATGGATTGTAATAAGAATTGCAAGAGCCCTCAATAAAATGATCGAAAGAAAGAAAACAAAAACAAACAAAAAACCCTAATCCATGAGACAGATAACAGTCAAATGCCAAGTCTTGGCCTTGATGGATCTCCTAAGAGATTTAGCTATAGACATCCAGAGTACACACGCACACACACGCACACACAAAATGTACACACATGTATGCACACACATGCACGCCCATGAATTTCATTTCAACGGTTGTTGTGTTAGGTGCTGTTGAGTCGCAGCGACCCTACAGATAACAGAAGGAAGCACCGCCTGGGCCTGCACCAGCTCCGTAATTGGCCCCGTGCTGGAGCCCGTTGAAGCCACTTGGTCAATCCACCTCACTTCGGGTCTTCTGCTCTGCAGATTGTCTATTTACCCAGAACGAAGTCTCTCTCCAGTCCAACGACCCAACGCTAGCAGGACCCAGCACTGTGTCTCCTGCAACAAGGATGCCACAAAACTGTGGAGACCAGACAATCCTCATTCCCAAACAAGAGCCGTCCTCTAATCTAACGAAGACAAGCAAATCTAGTCCATGCTCGGTCACTCTAGGGGATAGGTGCATTAAAAGTCAAGACTATCCAGAGAGAATCTTCATCTAAGCTCCAGCTTCCCTGGGGTAGCATCCCTAACATTAATGATAGGAAAACTCTGCCCCGGTCTCCTTGGGAACAATAATAACGGATGCTCAAAACTAAGGCCTGCTCTCCAGTCCTTGCTTCTGAGACGACGAAGGAAAGGAGAAACAATGGTCAGAGGAGGCCACAGCCACGGGCTGCCTATTTGCTCCATGCACTGGGTCCTCGGCGCTCCCCAAGACAGGACCACGCAGAAGATCACGCTGCTTCTTGGATCGCCCAATGGCTAAGTAGTTCTTACAGGCTATATTTTAAGTACCAAGTGGGGCTTAACAAACACAGGATCAAAAAAAACAAAACAAAAAACCCCTCTGCCATCAAGCCGATGTCAACTCGTAGAACATGTTTGGAGAAATTCGCCCAATTCTTTCACATAAAAATAAGGTTTGTTATGACTGGATGATTGAATTATATGATATGTAAATTACTTGCCAATAAAACTGTTGGAAAAAGATCAGGCTTGGCCAGGAAAAAAAAAAGTTTGTAATTCGAAACGGTAGAGCCCACCGCTCTCGGGAGGATTTCCGAAGCAAGTATCTTCAAGGCCTCTATGGAGCTTCTCACGCGGTAGGTGAAGCCACGTTGTTCCTGAGTTGTACCATTCACACCCCGGGGGTCAGGAAGCGGTCACATGAAGCCCAGAAAGACCGAACCGTCCAGCCCGATTTAGAACTGCAGGCACTGCCCACAGCCTCCTCCAAAGCCCACGTAATGATTAATGTAATGATCGAACCATTAGAAGCTGTACAAAAACAAACCCGAAGGAAAATGGAAATTGTTCGTCACAAACAAAACAAAACTAAGGCCTGACACAAAAGCCAGGAGCGCTGACTTTCATGAACCCTACATTCAAAAGCACCTACTGAATTATTTGTTCTGCTCTCAATGTTTTAAACATGAACTTGTCCTTTTGTGGGTTTTGTTGATTCTGACTCAGAGAGAACAAACCGCTGTGCCAACCTCACAACGTTCTTAGATTTAAGTCCGTCAGTGCAGCCCTGGGTCAGTCGGTCTGGTTGAGGACCTGCCACTTCTTCGCTGCCCTCCAAGACGTCCTTTCTCAGAGGCTAGTCCCTCCTGACAACATATCAAAAGTGCATGGAGTGAAAGTCTTGTCGTCTGCGTCTATGGAGCATTCTGGCTGTACTGCCAAGACAGTACAGCGAGCCTCGTGTTTGTCCCTCTGGCAGTCCATGGCACATCCAATATCCTTCACCAGCGCCATAGTTAAAGTACATCGATTCTTCTTCAGTCTTCCTGATTCGATGTCTGACTTTCACAACTTTTCCTTAGACATTATTTGAGGGATTATACAAAAGTGCATACCATGAAGGGACTATTTGGCAGAGTTACCATGACAAAAAGCTCTTCAGAATCTGTCGAGTACCCTTATTAGAAATGAAGCCGGCAGAGGAAGCATTATTAGGTCAGGCTTGCACTACACACAAGAAGGTGTGGGGATTGCCTCAGCGAACCCTTCCTCTTCTTTGCCTCCTCCGGCGCATCTACCTTGCCCTCAATGAATGGCCAGTCTGGCTCTTGGCAGTCTTTAAAGATCACCTGCTTTGGACAGGCTTTTGACTCATAAGCAGGTGCGTTCTCCATGTGAATTCTGCATCTATCCCTTCAAGCCTCTTTCCGTCCTCTCGTTTGTAGTCAGCTACTCCGGCTCTTGCTAAGTGATGCTCAGAGTCTTAAATCCAGATCTCCGACTTCCCTTCTCCTGACCTTGCTCCTTACCTTTGCTGGTCTCACACCTTCGGAAGCAAGGTTCCTGCCCATCCCGCTGGCTGTGTAGACCCCAGACCGTGTCTGCCGGTCCCTCTGATGGAACTGACTGCTTAGCGTCCTTGTCTGGTCACTCAACCAAATTTATCAAACACTATTCATATGTGAAACCCTGGGGTAGTTGCCAAGCATCTAAATATGAAGAATGCGCTTTGTGCATTTAACCTTGTAAAACACAGGAAATATCTATAAACAAATATTTATAATACAATATGCTGAATGCAATAGAGTTAAACACTGATATTATGGGAGATAGAGAAAGTCACTTAACCTATCCAGAAGCCAAGAACAACAAATAAGAATAAATAAACAACAACAACAAAAAACCCAAGTAAGAATAGTAAAGAAGAACAGGGGAAAAAATAAGACAAGAGACAGAAAAACAAAGACAAGGAAGTCAAATGGAAAGAGTATGTAGAAAACTATAAACTAGGAGCTTAGATATTATTGGCGATGAACTAAAGAAGCAGGAGTTTGTGAGGAAATGGGCATAGACAAAGTATTACAAAAGCAGAGTTGGATTTTTATTTTTACTACACTGGTAACCTAGTAATGGATTTATGGAAGGCCAAACAGGCATCAGGGAAGGATGAGCTGAACTAGAATTGTGGCAGCAGGCATTGAAAATGAGAAAGATTCAAGAATATCTGGATGACCAAACTAACAGGGACTTAGGTCACTGTTGTGGGGGGAGGTGAGGATATGGAAAAACGTCAATGGTGACGCCCTAATTTCCCAGAGAGAACAAGAGAGCAATAACACGTGCTCAGTGTCTATGAAGCATTAGGCTTGGATCTGGCTAGTCTAAATCTTGGATCTACAGTAAATCATCCCAGCCGGAGGCGTCCTTGAGCTGAACTGCCTAGTAACATCTGCCAGGGAAAGAGGACTGAGGTCGGTAGCAAACAATAAAGACCTGCACCCACCAGTTGGGCATTACCTCTTGTGTCTGACTCAGCAAGTACTCCCAAGCCTGTTCTCTTTTGCTTCCACGTTCTGAAAAACCAAATCCTTGCTTTTCTAAAATCTTCTCTAGCTAAGATAGCCATGCGACATACTTCCAGAATAGGAGGCATAACAGTGGTTCCAACAATGAGGCACAAGGAGAGAAGCCTGCACTTTCTCTCCTTCATTCAGCACTGAGTCAGTGTGCACCACGTACCAGGCAGGCGCTGCTCTAGGGACTAGAACCAAGCGGTGACTGAACAACCTGCCGCCCTCGTGGAGCGCTTACATTACAGCAAAGGAACTGCATACGCAATAGCTGCAACAATAAAACGAAACCCCAAACAGGGAAATATGAAGGCAACTTTCATGGAAAATAAATGAAAAGATAATGGAATTAAAAAAAACAACTTTTTGAAGCTTCCACAGATATTGCATATCAAATATTGATAAATGCTAAGGAGGAAAACAAGATGTGGGGAGAAGGGAGTGCGTGGGGTTAGAGTGCAGCTCCTAGTTGAAATAAGGTGGTCCTTGGAAAAGAAAGGGAGTAATACACAGTTATCTGTGGGAGCACCGCAGAAAACAGCAAACTCAAAGGCTGCTAGACCTTTGTACTTGTAGCGAATCATAACATACCGAATGTATTAAGGAAAACGAGGTGTGGGGAAGTGAAATTTCTTCATATGGTTCTTCTATCCATGTCTTTGTAACTCCCACCAGTGACTGGGTGCAACTACGCATATCGGGTATGTGAAACACTAATAAGGGGGTCAATGGGTATAAGAATGAGGCATCTTAATAGAAAGTGGAAAGACTTCCCAGGACCATCAAGGAAGAAGAACCACCAGTGTTTGAGATCCCTGCCGGAAATGGCAGAGGTTGAGACCAGGAGCACCAGAGGCTGCTGCATGGAGATCATGGGATAGAGCCGAGGAGCCAGGCTGAGGGAGCGGACGAGTTGCTCTGCTAAGATCACCGGACAGTAAGGTGTCTTGGCAGGCAGACTGAGGCTTGCACAGGCTAAGGGACCACGTAATTGAAAGCCTGGGGAGTGGACACAGACTTGACACTTGGTATCAAGCTAGGGTAGGAGGAAGGTGGACGGTGGGGGCTTGGCTAACCTCTGCCTTGTGCCTATCAGCCTCGGCTGGTGTGGCCTTGGGTAGCCAGAGGAGGTAAGTATGGTCCGCATGCTAGGAATTCTCTCTAGGAATACAGTACAAGGAGCTCCATGGAGACAGGGGATCAGGAGGAAGCTCAGCAGCACCATATAAGTAAGGTCCGATATGGAGATGGAAGGGCATTTTGTAGGGTCTTGGTCAGTGACGCGCCGAAGGCAGAGGACGACATTTTAAAAGTGCAGCTACTCACCTCTTCCCTGTTAGGTGCATCAGGAGGGGCCGTGGCTGCCACTGCCAGCAGCTTGATGGGAGTTGTGGTATCACTGAAGACATCCGACACCTCCTGAGTCATGGCTTCCTGCATCTGGGCTTTCAGATCCTTCAAAACAGTGTTTGAAAAGGAAAATTTCCAGCAATGTCCAGTAAGCACAGCTACTGATGTCCTCACTTCACCGATAAGTTCTTTCACTCGTTTACTCTTCCAATATGCACGAGTGCCAAATGTGTAGAGAGTGCCAACTAGTGCAGAGGAAGCGTAAGGCATGCATCTGTCCTCGGGGGGGGGGGGGGGGTAAGACATGACCTACGTTTTCCTAAAGACGGTTGGAGCTGAACAAGGAATCTTACTTTCTTTCTTAGGGACCTGGGGATTGAGCTCAAAGTCCGCTCTGAGACTCACCATTCCCAATGCTTAGTGGGACTCACCAAAGCCCAATGGCAGGGCTTGCTCAAGAAAGCCCACTGTACCTGTCAGGAGTTTGGTAGAGACAGTAGTAACACATTTCTAAGCAATTTGTTATCTTAGGAGGAAAGAAATAAAGAATAGGATTTGTTTTTAATCCAAGTTTTCTTAATTAAGCTTCTAGAAAATTGGATAAACTATATATATATATATATATATATATCTTGACATGGGTGCAAACAAGAGACCTCTCAGAAGCCACTGAACAGTTCTTATCTCCCACTGCCACATAGACGATTTTGACCCCGATCGACCTTACATAGGTTTCTGAGACTGAATCAGTAGCAGACCGCCTCATCTTTGTCTCAAGGAGCACTGGTAGGCTCGCTCTGCTGACCTTGAGGGTAACAGTCCAACTCTGAAGCAACTGCACCCCCAGGGTTCCTTCTGGATTTAGACAAGGGAGCCCTGGTGGCCCCGTGGGCCACTAACACAGAGGGTGGTAGTTTCAACTCAATGAGTGCCCCACAGCAGAATGACGAGGCAGTCTGCTTCCATGGAGAGCTACAGCTTCAAACCCCTACTATCTCCTGGAGGGTCACCTGAGTTTGAAGCAACTTGACAGTAGTAGACTTCATGATTCGATCTGTGCAAGGAGGTCCTAGCACCTCAAATGTCTAATGTTTCTCAAGGCAGTGGCATGGCCTGGCTGGTGATACTGGAAATGCCCATGTGTGTTGCAGAGGCAAAATGTTTTACCCTATTAATTATGCTGCTTTTAGTGAATATTCAAAAAATATATAACTAGTTAAGTCCGTACTTTCAAAAGTTATTTCAGTTTTCTCTTTAAAAACGTTATTTAAATTTGAAAAACAAAGCAAAAAGGAATAAACTTTAAGAAAAATATTGACTAGATAAAGAGCAATATAGCTGTAATTGCTACTGAGCTTTTTCCTAATAAGCCTAGATCACCTTGTATCTTTCGACACACTCTGTAATCTCCCTACAGTAAGGAAAATTATATATTTTTCGAAACTCCCTCTCCCTCCTAAGGCATAATGGCGTTTGCTTCTGAGTTCTACCTTTAAGGAATCTTGGAGCTGAGACGCAAGTGCTCTCGCCTGAGGACTGTCCCCTTCCCCTCTGGCAGCCAGCTCAGTGAGCTGCGCTGTCAACTGGTCCACTCGGTCACACTTTGCAAGGAGATCTTGACGATAAGGCCCCATCATGACATTAGCTAGACGATGCCCTTCGGCCACAAGTCCCCGGATGGCAGCCTGACCTGGACCAAGAGAAAAATCATTAAAACTCACATAACTCAGGGAAGGGCTACTAGAAAACAGTCCCAAGTTTCAATGTCAACAGTGGAACTTTCTACTGGCTGAAAACAAAGTCACTCATTCTCTAACTGCTTCTCGGTCAAAGGCAGCTTTACTGGTTACATGTAATTATAAAGGAAAGCGCCTTACTCGCGAGAGGCTACAGGACATTTTCGGCACATACCTAGACAGTCTAGGATCCCTATGAACAGTCTGATTATTTTCACAGAGACCAGTTTCAATTACAGCTAAAGGTGCTGAAGTCCTTACCTACGCCCCGGTCGTCCACTGTGGGATTATCAATCCACCGCTGGGCTTGCTCAATCTTGCCCTCCAGATGGACAGCTGCTTTGGTAGGTCTGCTGTTGGCCACAGCTCTATTGGTTTTGGTCTGCAGGTTCTGCAGGGCCGTGGCCACTTGTTTGGCCAGTGCCCGGGCCTCCGGAGAGTCTCCTTTCCCTCTGTAAAGAATGACCACCACCATGATGTCATACATAGACACAAATGTTCAATTAGATAACTCAACTGCTTAGGACGAACTATCATTATTACTAACTGGGTTTGAAATATTTATCTATCTGGACCTTGAATAAGGAATTAATTATTTAAATTCAGATTGCTCTGTTCCATTTAAGACATTAAATATCAGTTTAAGGCAGCAAAAGGCACTAGGTTAGCTGAATCCCTCGGTTGGCTATGTCTGAAAAAAAAAGCTTCCCATAGCCCTTCCTACTGATGTGGGTCCAGGGAGCCATGTTTATTGTGGTTTTAAGAATTGGCAGTATTTACAACAGAATAGCAGTCAGACTATCTTTTGAGTTCTAATTTTTCCAGGTACAGTTGCAAGTAGTTTCTTGTATGAATTCATGTAATACTCAAAATCTCTTCTTGTAAAAAACACACCCCAAAAAAACCTTTCTTCTTGTATGAACTTATTTAATCCACACACACATATATACGCACACACTTATATAAACACACTTATTATATAGAAACATATATATATTCTTACAATGATATCCTAGAAACTCCAATCCCTGCCACAGCTAATTGGACCGGTGGTTACCGAAATCAAAGGCCATAGAACGACATTTCATTAGATGCTAATGGTTCTCAAAGTTCAACATGGACAGAAATCACCTAGAATCTTCTTATTTTCAAATACAGATATCACACCTAGCATCAAAATGCATAATCTGACTCCATATGTGTGAATTGGGGACATAAGAATGTGTATTTCTAACAACCTTAGGCAATTCCGAGGTAGGTGGTCCTAGGTGTATAATTCAAAAGCCCTGAAAAACCTACCAGTGGTGACACAGAGCCGGCAGTTCATATTTAAACCAAGGCTCTAGTAGGTCAAAGCCAGATGAAGAAGCCCCACATAAAATCAACACACAGAATCAAATAAAGGACATCACACAGTTGCTTGGAGACAGATGATGGGACTTGCAGTTGTCACAAGGCCTGGTCAAACTCAACTTGTTGAGTTCCAATAGATGATAATATATCATTCAATAAACCCTCATTTTTGCTTAAGCTAGCTCCAAACTACCAAAAAAATTCAAGAATGCAAGCACAGAAATAAAAAGACAACCATAATTAAATCACAATTAGGAAATAAATGCACCCAAAACCTTATTCCAAAGACTTTAGAGTCTAACCATAAAAGCATACAAAGAATCTGACTCTTTATATGTTTAGTCCATTCAGTTATATAAAATCAATCTCTAGATTAATATCATCAACCCCACTAATAAAAATGAAATTACTAGTCTACCTGCCAAAAATGACCAACATTGGTACTCTCATAAGAGTTCTCTTTAATTCTATAACCTTCATCATTCTGAAGCTGGTGAAAGAGGGTTTTCATATTGACCATGGCTTGTTACAAGGATGTCACACACACAAAGGGGTAATCACCCACCCCCCAAAAAGGGAAAAAAGCACCGCTGGGAGAAGATTTTGTAGTATGTATTTTTCCTGCTAGGTGAGCATCAAGCAACTCGCTCTGAGTCAGTGCACCCAGTGGTGTCTCCTGGAACAGTTCTCTATAGTCACATTGAATTTTTTCGTAAAACTAGTTTTGTTCGAACCTCAGTTTTTGTGATGGCCAATTTAAGAGAATAGTGTGGGGCTGTAAAATTTTGTTTCCTGTTTGGGAAAAATGCCACAGAAACTGTTGTGATGTTGACCACAGCTTACAAGGACAGCGCTATGGGAAAAAACTCAAGTGTAAGAGTGGTTTTCTCGTTTCAAAAAAGGTGAACTGTTGATTGATGACAAACCTCGTGCTGGACCTTGGTCAACTTCCTAAATGGAAAAAAAATGTCAACAAAATTAATGCACTGTACTTGAAGACCAAAGATGGATCACTGAAGAGATGGGGAAGTTATATGGACTATGTTGGAGTTTGGTTCAGCAAATTTTCAAAGAAGATTCAGGAATGAGACTGGTCACTGCAAAATGTGTGCCTCCACATGCTGTGCTTTGAAAGAACAGTTCCAAAGTGACCCAGACCTTTCTCCCACGGTCATTACCGTTACTGGTGACAGGCACGGTGCTCTTCTTACGAGCCTGAAATCAAACATCGATCAAGCCAGTGGGAGACGCCATCGTCACCTTACCCAAAAAATGCTCAACAAGTGAAATCAATGATCAAGACGATGAACATTTGTTTTTTTGATGTGTGGAGGACAGTGCATTTGGAGTTCATTCCACCAGGTCAGACTGTTAATCAAGCTTGCTATTGAGAGTTTCTGAAAAGATTGCATAACAGTGTGAAACAAAAAAACCTGACTTGTGGCAGATAGGGGACTGGTTCTGCCACCACGACAATGCACCCGTTCATGCAGCCATCTCAGTGTGCCAGTTTTTTGCAAAACCCAGCATACCCTTCTTGCCCCACGCACCCTACCCATGTGACCTCACTACATGAGACTCCTTTTGGTTTCCAAGAATGCAGACGGGCATGAAAGGACAGGGATTTGACAACATAGAAGAGGTGAAGAAAAAAACAAGGAGGTGTTGTCAGCCATCCAAACAGATGAGTTTGAAAAATGTTTCCCAGAATGGAATCGCAGATTTGACAAATGTATTAAGTGTAATGGTGAGTACTTTGAAGGTGATAATGTTGCTTTGCAAAAAAAAAATTTAAATACATAGCTTTGAAAAAAAATCATTTTTTAGGGGTACCCCTCCTATGTCGCTTTATACTTAGGGCAGAATCAGTGGTATGTACATGTCCCTCTTGACTCTGTGCCACCTTGTCAATCCTTGACAGGTACATACATTTTAAGGCACCTGAAAATGCTGCATTGGCAGGAACATGGAAACACTGCAAGAAAAGCAATTTGCAAGTAGTACACAGGACCCTAGAAATATACTTACAAAGGTTCTCTCCTAGTCAGAAAGCCAAAAGTTTCATTGTAACCACTAAGAAAACACTTCAAAAATGTACACAGAAGATAAGAAGGCAGAAACAGGGTAGACTCAACCCAAGAAAGCAACTTAACACAAATAATAGCTAACAGTCATTTTAAAAGTCAAGGAAATTGTTGACTTTTAAAAATAAAAGGTTTTTACAAAATCACAGTTCCAGATTGTAGCACCTCATACAATAGCCTGTAAAAACAGCAATTTGTGTCACATGCGACCTCAGTCCATTTATAGGTTCCCTCCTGAATGCTGCGTGCACTGTCAGTAAAAGAACCGCTGCCCAATAAACCCCACAGAAGAAAGACATAGGTGGGTGCAATCGGTCTCACAGGCCATGAGAGGGCTGAAATCTAAGCTTAAATCACAGGCAACACTAATGAGTTAATATTGACAAAGTTAGGCAATTATGTAGACAACTATATTTTTAAATGCTCAAATTTTACATTTTCTCTAAATCATCCAAGGTGTGAGCTATAAAGTATTGCTCTCGAATGATTGAGCTTGGTACAAATTTGTGCTGTTATCGTGTTCTTCGTTTTACTTGGGGAGTAGTGTCTTTGGCCTGAAAAGCTTGTGATCAGCCATCTAAGGTGCAACCATGGTCTCTCCCCATCCAAAGGAAAAGAGTGGTGACAACAGTAAGCCACATGGAAACATCTAGTCCAGTGTCCTAGAGGGCAACACAAACATCGGTCTCCACACCCCGAGGCCAGAGGAATTCATGGGACCAACTGCTCTGAAAAGGCTCCCACGAGAAGGTTCCATATAGGAGGGAGGGAAAAGAGAGGAACTGATACCAAGGGCTCCAGTAGAAAGAAAATGTTTGGGAAATGATGATGGCAACATATGTACAAATGTGCTTGCTACAACTGATGTATACATAGTTTGTTACAAGAGCCGTAAAGGAAAGAGAGGGAGAGGGGGAGACAGAAGGTTCTATATAAACGGGAGGGGAGTGCGGCACAGATGTGGAACAAAACACAAAATCCTAATGAAACTAAGCTTACTGGTTAGATAGAGACAGGTGGGGTCCCTGACACTCCGACCGTGAGTCACCGTTCGCTGTCAAATGAAACTCACCCTGTAGTAGAACCATCACCCAACGCAGAGCAAAAGGGCAGAACGGACCCATGGACGAGGGAACACAGGGAGAAAGTACAGTGAGTGAGTGTCCACTGAGGGAATTGCAATGGAGGCGCTCAAACAAAAATGATATTAATTAGTGAGCGTATGCAATATTATTGTCGATAGGTATCGCTGCGTTAGTCCCAACTCAGAGCACCCTCTGAACTACGGCTGCGACAGTCGGCTCCAGTCTCACAAGGGTTCTTGCCTGAGCCCCTGGCTGCCACCACTGTGTCAACCCAGCTTGTCGAGGACCTTCCTTTGTTTTCATTTCAGAAAAACCATTTTACTGGCACATAATTTACAAACCTTATCATTCAATAAAAAGAGTAGTACAATTTCCTTTTCTCAACAGTGTTTTAAATTCTATACCACCGGCTAAATTAATGACACTATCAATAAAATTATCTTATGGCCCAGGGGGATGATTGATAATCTTCTCTAACATAAAATGACAATGATGTCTCTCAGAAGAGCCAGAGATATATTAACCATAGATACATGAATACATTTAGGGCTCGCACTTAGTTCTAGCCCCAACGTAAGAATAATTAGTGCTTATGACATGGCCTTTCATGATCACCCTCACAAAGGGATCACTGAAAAAAATGTTGAGTTCCTACTTACATTGATCGCCTTCACCAAAGTCTCCTCCCTAAAAGAGATCTACTCTGCTTCCACCAAATCACAGTCCTACACAGGAGTTTACTTTCTCAGGAAACATTGCCCTCCTGCTCAATATAAGACTTAAAACAACTCAAAATGCCCGTCACTGGAAACATGCCAGTTTCATGAAAGGTAGTATCTCACAAGACACTTGACTCTGATTATTTATGGAGTGTATTAGTCTGGGTATATTAGAGAAATAAATCCACAGAGTTTTATATAAAGGGTAAGTGCACATCAAGAAAGCATCCCAACCCAGTGCTGGCCACACAAGTCCAACATTAACCCATATGTCTGACACCAATCCACAAAGTCCTCCTCCATCTCACAAAACATACACTATGATGCCGGCTGCAGGAGGAAAGCCGAGTCAGTGAATGTGTAAGCACCTCAGCACTGGCAGAGGTCTCCACACAGCTGCTCCAGCACCCGGGGCTGCATAGGGGTAGGTCCATGTGGCTTCTCCTTGGAATGTCTTGCAGGGAATGGGCCTTGCCAGCTGAAGCAGGGAACTGGCTAAGGCTGCTGCACCCTGATCCGAGCATCAGAAAGCAAGAGATCCGAGAACTAGAAAGGCGAGGCTCATCGAGCCATTTATCTCTCTGCCCTTCAATTAAACCCACATGCGTTTATCAGCCAGGTTGGCACAATTAACTACCTCATAGAGAATGGGATTGGAGGATTGATGTGGGAAAGAAAGTAACTTTTACTTTCTTCCTGTTGGGAGTTGTTTGTTTGTTTGTTTGTTCATTTATTTGGGAGGTTCTTAAAGAGAAAAAAAGTATAGCAACACCTAAAGCAACAAAAAGAAAGCAACACCCTTTTTTCCAAAATAACCAAAGCTGGAGTCATGAAATCTTTAAAGATGCAGCTGCGTTAAGTAGGCTGTTAATCAC
The DNA here is from genome assembly GCF_050624435.1 of Tenrec ecaudatus. NCBI lineage: Eukaryota > Metazoa > Chordata > Mammalia > Afrosoricida > Tenrecidae > Tenrec > Tenrec ecaudatus. The sequence goes on from NC_134545.1 coordinate 45,321,643, forward strand.
CCCAGAATTGTGATTTAAAGATCTCTTGTAATTGCTATTTTTAAAATGACATTGCTGGGAAGGAAGAAAGTGCCGTCCCAAGACTAACACACACACACACACACACACAGTTTTCATAATTAGCCACAAAAGTTACATTTTTCATCTGTCTGGAGAACAGATAGGACACAAACCTGATGCGGCAGAAAGTCCTACCTTAAATTTTCTCCTTAAATATCAAAAATTTAGTTATAAGCATCATTTTTCTATTAATTTAAAATTATATGACCAGCAATAAATCACTAAGTTTCGATTATGCCATTTATAAAAAAGTTAATACCTAATTAAGCCATGTCACACGGAATTCCTGAAAACTAGGGGAGAAACATCATTCATCCATTTGACCAACGTGAACTTCAGGAGTACATGTGGTTAACTTAACAAGTGGGCGATTGCTGGACTGATTGACGGGCAATTTAAAGAAGTCAATACATACTGTCTTCGTAGATCCGCTAATTTAGAAGTCAGGGCAGATATTTCTCCCAGGGAACGCAGAATGTCATCTCTTTCTTTAGGATCATCACACAATTCTGCTATTTTCCGGGCTTCAGTCAAAGCCCCTCGAATTTGTTCTTCTCCTTCTGGGCCACCATTTGGATCTGCAAGCCAATTCTACACAGATTGAAAAGGAGATGAAACAAATGGAGATGGATGAATAAAACCCATTTCACAAAATTCTAAAGGGCCACCAGAAATAGTTCCGAAGACTCACAAGGCACAGTGGCAAACGGTTTTATAATGAGGACACTTCTTGTTTTACACAGGTTCTTGGCTGAAGAAAGATCCAGTCAATTCCTTATCATCTTACTAGCAATCTGTTTTCACCCTCCTTAGAGTAAAATATCTTCACAAGATTTATCTCATCTTTGAATAAATCACACCTTATTAATTTGTTCATTTCTAAAACATTCCTGTTTCTATATGAAATACTTGAAAATCATCTTTTAGGAGCCTAAAATAAGAAAACTTTAACTCTTTAAACAACTGTTATGAGTTCTGAGACGAGGACAATTTTAATATCCTATAATCTGTCCCAGAAACTAAGATTCTCCTGGTACCCAATGTTCTCACTTTTAAATAATCAAAGTATTCAAAATCAACACAATTACTTCCCCTCAAAAAGCATTCGTCTAAACCTGTGGCAGTTGGGAGGTGGTAACATGGGTGATGCTAAGAATCAGGCATCACCCAGGAACACCTATTATCCGCCCACAGTTATTGTCTCAAAAATAAATCCCTTTTTCTTCCCTGTACATGACAGTTCAAGTAAGATGGCGGGCGGGCCCCAGGCTACTGATGGAGCATGGTCTTTCTCTTGTACCCCCGCCTCCTGAGCAGACGCAGCACTACCTGAGCAGTCACGGCAGTACCTGAATAGTCACGGCCCTACCTGGGCAGTCACAGCCCTACCTGGGCAGTCACAGCCCTACCTGGGCAGTCACAGCCCTACCTGGGCAGTCACGGCCCTACCTGGGCAGTCACGGCAGTACCTGGGCAGTCGCGGCCCTACCTGGGCAGTCACGGCCCTACCTGGGTAGTCACGGCCCTACCTGAACAGTCACGGCAGTACCTGAGCAGTCACGGCCCTACCTGGGCAGTCACGGCCCTACCTGGGCAGTCACGGCCCTACCTGAACAGTCACGGCCCTACCTGGGCAGTCACGGCAGTACCTGGGCAGTCACGGCCCTACCTGGGCAGTTACAGCCCTACCTGAACAGTCACAGCAGTACCTGGGCAGTTACAGCCCTACCTGAACAGTCATGGCAGTACCTGGGCAGTCACGGCCCTACCTGGGCAGTCACGGCAGTACCTGAGCAGTCACGGCAGTACCTGGGCAGTCACGGCCCTACCTGGGCAGTCACGGCCCTACCTGGGCAGTCACGGCAGTACCTGGGCAGTCACAGCCCTACCTGGGCAGTCACGGCCCTACCTGAGCAGTCACGTCCCTACCTGAACAGGCACGGCCCTACCTGGGCAGTCACGGCAGTACCTGGGCAGTCACGGCCCTACCTGGGCAGTCACGGCCCTACCTGAACAGTCACGGCCCTACCTGAACAGTCACGGCCCTACCTGGGCAGTCATGGCAGTACCTGGGCAGTCACGGCAGTACCTGGGCAGTCACGGCACTACCTGGGCAGTCATGGCAGTACCTGGGCAGTTACAGCCCTACCTGAACAGTCACGGCCCTACCTGGACAGTCACGGCCCTACCTGGGCAGTCACGGCTGTACCTGGGCAGTCACGGCCCTACCTGGGCAGTCACGGCAGTACCTGGGCAGTCACGGCCCTACCTGGGCAGTCACGGCCCTACCTCGGCATTCACGGCAGTACCTGGGCAGTCACGGCCCTACCTGGGCAGCCACGGCCCTACCTGGGCAGTCACGGCAGTACCTGGGCAGCATCCATCTTCTTGGCCATGCTCTGCTTTGAGTCGGTCATCGCTTCCAGCTTCCGGGCTGCATTTTCCACTTTCGCTGTGAGCACATCCAGACCCTGGGACACTTGCTGGGCTTTCTGCATGGCCACCGGCGAGGAGCCTTGCCCTCTACTCAACACAGACACATGCAGACGACATTGTACTCTTCAAATACTTACTAGCAAGAGAGTCCTAAGAGCATGGTACATAACATTTCTGTTAACGTGCTTGCCTTACGTTTGTTTTTTCATCTTTCCAAGTAAATATGGGAAAGCGTAAGAAAACAGATAACCAAAGCAAGGTACGCAAACCCTTGACTTTCTCAAATACACATTACCTTCATAGAAGTGTACAACCACTATGAAGACCAGGTCTGCCAATTTTGGTAATAATGATTCTCTTCTTGGTGGGGATTCCAGGAGAGAAATTTGCTTGTGATCTTATTGCTATGGAGGGCTCTGTTACCATAGGAATATGTGCATTAGAAGTAACCCGTTAGAATATCTTATTTCCTGGTAATAGATATTGCACGTGCTTCAGGGGCAGCACAGCGTTTTTGAAGCCAGACCCAGCAGGTCAGTCCCAATCCTGGCTCCTTTATGTGGAGCGCCTTCTCAACGCTGTTGGCCCCCCTGAGCTCCAGTCTTCCAGCATGTGAAAAAGAGCAACGATACCTGCCCTTGCCCCGCTCCCCTAGCAGCTCCTTGGAGGACGAAGTTAATACACACACACTTGAAAATGTGTTGGCAATAAAGACATACAGATATATAGCCAATTTATATTACTGAATTATTAACATTACCACAGTTCTGAGTCTAATGATAGTTTTCATTAGGAAGTAGAAGTATCCATCTTTCACTCCTAAGCAATCTAGAAATATCAAGTCAGTTTAACTGAGGAAAAGCAAATGGGTGCAAGAAACTTGTTTTCCATCAAGTTCCTAAGGAACGAATTTCACTATTGTCCTCTCTGAGAAGTAGTTAGTGCATTACAAATGTCAGGCTGAGCTGGAGGAAACTTGTTTTCCCGTGAAAGAGGTGTGGCAGGTAATGTGTGCTATGCAAGCTCCGATAATTTTTATCCATCCAGACTGCGAAGGACTATGATGGGGAATGGAAACTTTTATTAATTGGTAGAATGGCATAGTTGATCACCCTTATCTGAACTTTCAGTTTTACAGTGAGCCCTAAGAAATCTTTATTTCTCTAAATAATATTAATCTGTCATTAATTCATTTACTCTTTTTACTGTTTTTTATCTATACCAGTCTGTGAGGTACAGAAACTGCATCATAGAGTTCTATCAGGATAACTGCACAGGAGTCCAGGGGTGGGGCGCAGATGACATGCCCAGCTGCTAACTGAACAGCTGTCAGCTGGAGTGCACACAGAGGCACCTCAGCAGAAAGGCAAGTGATCTACTTCCAAAGCAGGGAAAAGGTCCACTTCTGAAAACTCCAAGGAGCACAGTCCTACTCAGACACACAGGGGTCTCCATGGGCCTTAACCAACTCAAGAGGAATGGGTTTGGTCATAGGTAGGAAGGGAGGTCACAAAGTTTTGCTGTATAATCACAGAAACTTTTATTACACACAAATAACAAAATGTGCTATTGGTCCTTGTCATGTCCTCCATCCAGAGCCATGGTCTTCGGGAGGCGGAGTTTTCATCTCTCGAACCTTCCCTGGAGAATTCCCTGCTTTGGGATTTACACCATGCAAACAGCTGTGGCATCCTCGAAGGACTCAAACCACGGTCCTTTCCATGCTCTTTGAGTTTGGGGAGTAAAAAAAAAGCCTGAAGGAGCAACATCAGGGCTGTTGGGTAGATGAGGTAAGGTTTCCCAATGTTCATTCTGATCGGGGGCCTTGGGTACTGTTAAAGAGTAAGCAGGTGTGCTGTCACATGGGGAAAGATTCCTCCGTGCTAGTGTCCTGGCCTATTTTCAGTAATGCCATTTTCCATTTTCTCAAGAGTTCCTCAAAAGCCCCCATCAACTTCCGGTGCCCTTCGAGAACATCTATAAAGGCTGTCCTTTTGATATAAAATAAAATAAAAACACTTCCGCATAACCTGATCTGACCTCTCCACTTTGAACTTCACTGGCCCAGAAGATCCCCCTGGGAACCCATTGTTTTGATTAAACTTTGTGTTTGGGGGGAAGGCACCTTAAGGAGACTAAGACACGTGTGTTACTGAGAGAACTTGTCTGCACCCATCCACGAAGAGCAGACATGTTTAAATATGTTTGGTTTAAAATAAATCCATGTACGTACAAACTAGACCCCTAATAGGAATGTAAAGGTATAGAAAGTATACTATATGTTTTTACTGTACTTGAGATCTCCCTTTCATGTGTTAGTGGAAAGGAAAACCTCTGGGAAACATATTCTCTAAGATTTAATTTGCATTTTCCCTTTAAATTTCATAGTTCATGATGAGGAACACTGACATAAGAGATCAATAATGGGTTGTAAAGCTTTCTCACTCAAAATAAAAACTTTGAGTCCCATAGGGAACCAATATATACTTAAAACCTAAAAGTCTAAAACTGAAAATGTAAAGTAATGAAAAAACACAAGAAAGACTTACAGTATGATGGAGGTGGTTCTTGAAAGGATAAAACATTATTATTTTCTATAAAAAAAGAGCCCACTGTCTTTCTCAATAAAATTGGAGGATAAATATTTTCATGTGAAAAAAACAACCTAAAAGCCTAACTTCACTGAATAAAAGAATATGCGTGGAGCCAAGGTCACTGCTTTTTCTGATTAGCATGTGAAAAGGCTGCGCACATTTACAGGCTTTCTTCTCTCACTGTAAACGGACCAGGCCCTTGGCTGCTCATCACCAAGTCCTCTCTTCAGCCTGATGGTCCACGACATGCTGTAACGGCCTTGTCTTGCGCATATTTATCTTTCTCTGAACAAATGCAATGTGTGTTTGAGAAGCCAAGTGAAAACTGCCTGCACTCTGTGTCAAGGCTGTGGAGAACAGAGCCGGCACTGAAAAATGAGAAGCCCCTCGCCCAACTCCCCTGGCATTTCTGCCAGCGGGCGCGCACTGCCTCCTGTGCCCTTCTGCACAGTTCTTATCGTGCTCCTGGGAGAGACTGCTTCCCAGCAGGACGAGAAGGCTCACTGGCTGAAGAGGATCGAGTTGACTTACACGCCTCCTCCTCCCTTTAAGGGAGAAACTTTGAGCCGCAAGCCCCTGGAACTTCCAGAGCATCATATTGGGGGGGCCATACATCTTTTTGGGTAGAGGCTAATCACTTTCAATGGATTATAAAACTGATCTTGATGCCAGAAGATTAATAATCCTGTAAAATTTTAATTCTTACATCAATTATGTCAACACATTTGGGACCAGGTGTCATGGTGTGCAATATTTGAGACAGCCCTGTTTGTATTGGTCCCTATGCATCCCGATTACTTGAAGGTGTTTCAAACATTCTCAAATCAAAATGAAACCTGGTCATTAAAATTCATGTCATAAAATTCTATAAAAATCAAACTCTTTCAGAAATGTATTAATTTCAAGAATGGATTCTAAGGGGAAACGTATCGCAATGATCGATGCATAACTCCCCCTCTCCCCACCCTCAGGGACACAAACAACAGAAACACGGATGAAGGGAGACAGTAGATGGTGTAAGATATGACAATAATAATTTATAATTTATCAAGGGGTCACAAGGGCGAGAGAGTGGGGGAAGGAGTGAAAAAAGAGGAGCTGAGACCAAGGGCTCCAGGGAAAGAAAGTATTTAAAAAAGGATAACAACAACATACACATAAATGCGCTTCATACGAGTGATGTCGGAGCCCCATAAAAATCCTTTTTTTAAAGAATGGATTCTACCAGGGTGGATGACACCTTCAGGACCAGGGAGGGGTGTGAGGGGCAATACTGGGAGGGTAGAGGGAGAGTGGGTTGTAAAGGGGGAACCGATTACAAGGATCTACATGTGACCTCCTCCCTGGGGGACGGACAACAGAGAAGGGGCGAAGGGAGACGTCGGACAGTGTAAGCTATGACAAAATAATAATTTATAAATGATCAAGGGCTCACGAGGGAGGGGGCAGCGGGGAGGGAGGGGAAAAAAGAGGACCTGGTACAAAGGGCTTAAGTGGAGAGCAAATGCTTTGAGAGTGATTAGGGCAAAGAATGTACAGATGTGCTTTATACAATTGATGTATGTATATGTATGGATTGTGATAAGAGTTGTATGAGTCCCTAATAAAATGTTTTTTAAAAAAAGAATGGATTCTAAACATTTTCTACTCAGATTTTCCATACATATTTAATGTGTTAGGGAAAGTTCCCAAAGCCAAGACTTGGAAAAGGACAAAGGGAGGGAAAGAGTCATGAAGTCAAATGACTAAATGATGGAATAAAACTCAAAGTGCCTGAGAGATCATGAACGAAGGGGTAACCATATACCTGACTTTAAAACTGACATATCAAGTAATCCAAGGTTTCCACGGTTTAAGTTTCTTTTTAACCCGTCTTTCCTTAGAGCTACCTACCCAGGCTAGACTGTGCCCCTGCCCACTGTTTTTCACACACCTCCAGCTAGGAATCACTGCCTTGGGTCAGCCTGCTGCACGGGACCTCTTCAGAGTGTTGAAAACCAAGGATGTTGCTTTGCGGACGTCGGCGCACCTAACCCAAGCCTTGGTATTTTCAACCTCCTCGCCGTGTGTCAAAGCTGGACACTGAGTGCAGAAGGCCAAAGAAGAATCGATACACAAAAATGACGGTGCTGACAAAAAATACCGAAAGCACCATGAACTGCCAAAAGAATTAAGAGATCGATCTCGGAGCAGTACAGCCAGCAGAACGCTCTTTAAATGCAAGAATGGTGAGGCCTCATCTCGCATATTTGAGACATGTCTTCAGGAAAGACAGTCCCTCAAAAAAGGACACCCTGCTTGGTGGGGGGCGGCAATAAAGAGGACGGACTGGCACGGTGGCTCCCCCAGCGGGTTCGAACAGAACAACAATGGGGAGGCTGGCAACGCACTGGGCAGCGCTTCGTTTTGTTGCACAAACAGTTGCTGTGAGCCAGAACCGACCCGATGGTACTAACAGCATCGCTAGAACCGAAAACCTTTCAACTTTATTACACAGCATGCTCACATCTTCGAACGCCCAGCGAAGGAAAAGCTTACCTCTGTCTCAAAAGAGTTAATAAAACATAATCCCTATATTCTCTACCAACTGAAAGGACAATTCAGGAAAATTGCCAGAGACTTGTTTGCTAACGCACCCCATTAGGACGGAGACCCTGTGGGTTATCGGCAATGGCCCCGTGAAGAGCAGAGGTACTTTACCTGGCTCGGAGGTCGGCCACTTGATCAGTCATCTGCCCTAGCATTTTACAGGTGCCCAGGATCTCTCTGCGCTCTTTGCCGGCACAGAGGTCGCCAACTTTGCCAGCTTCATCTAAGATCTGTCTGACGGCCTGCTCACCAGCATCTCCTAAAATGAAAAGAGACATTCGATGTCTACCTGTTGAGATGTTAATTATTTAGAGAGGATACTTTACAGGAACACATGATTTTAAACAAGAAAGTGAATAGAAAGCAATACATCTGATAGCTCACAGCCAGAGCCCTGACAAACACAGGGTGAGGTTTCAACCACAGACACTGCTAAGAAAGACACTTGGAACCAAATCTAACTGACAAGTCTAAGCATCTTGTGGTAAGAATATAGATGATGAAAATAGACTCTAATAATTTAATAGTACTTAACACCTCCAACGCTTTTGCACTCATTCAAATACTAATCTAATGATGAATGGATATTAGATGAGGAAATCGATAAGCCTAGTTCAATAAGCCATTTGGGGCTTATCTGTATACAGTCAACTTTGCTTTCCAATCCTTAGAGGTATCATCATTTAATCTGCTTCATTAGTACTTCATTGGCATAAAGGGACACCTGCCCAGTGGGAATGAGAAGAGAGAAGCTTGATTCAAAGCAGTTCTTTTTCTAAGTCAGGGAAGGGGCGAGCCACCAGGCTTACAAAGAATGCCCAGCTCAGCTTGGCGTCTTCCTCCAGGAAAAAAGCTCATACAATTTGTGCCTTTCAGTCCTTTTAAGGCCCAGCGATGCTTCATTTAGCTAAAAGTACCCGAAAATGGGATCTGGGGAATGCTCCGAAATATTAAAGTATTTATCACAGGATCATGAGGTGATAAAATAATCACTCCCTTCCTTTTCCTGCTCTCAACTAGTTTGCCGGGGCTGTCACTGCTGCTGTATAAATCACGAGGATTACCTGGAGGGGCGCTGGGGTCCCGCAGCCAGCCTTTGGCCTGGTTCAGTTTGGAGTCTATGGAGGCTAATGCTCGCTTCATGGCTTCCGTGTCCTTCAAAAGAAATTCTCCCAGTCACTGGTTTTGTCAAAACTGTGATCCCATGACGCAACGTGAGTTACAGCGTGAACATTCAACAGTCCTGCAGCAGCTTTGAAAATATTCTCATCACATCACAACTCCTAGTTCTGCCAAAATGCATCCTCTTGCATGCAAATCTTTGGTTAATTCGAATCTGGTTCTTGATGTCCCGGTTACTACTACAAAAACTGCTCAAATCACCCAAGCCAGACGCTGCTTCATGTCTCCAGACCTGCCATCCCAGGCCTCACTCTCAGCCTTTCCACTCCGCCCGCCATCCTCGGAGGCCCTGCCAACGCCCTTCTAGCTTTGGGGACAGTCTCGTTAGTATGTGGTGCCACACATTACAATGCTTTACATCTTTTTATTTTTTACATCTTGTTTTGAAACACACACACACATATTGGATGATGTTCCACTCTATTTAACGAATGTGGAAAACTCAGAATTAGTGGTTGGAAAAATTGAAAATGTTAATTTGGCAATTTAATTTAAATGCTGCAACTAAACCGCTAAATCTAATACAAGGAAAAAAGAGTTGTTCTGGCCTTCCCTGCCTTCTTCGCGGAATTCTCGTGCCATTCCTAAACCTAGAAAAAGAGGATGAAGTAAGCAGGTTCCAGGTTGCTACTACAACCAGGATTCATGGCAATTACTACAAAGCCTTTGTCATCCAAAATAAGCGGGGACAAAGGCTTCACTGAAAAAATGGAATTAAAAAATAATGGGATATATCCATGAAGTTTGTAAGCCCCCTCATATAACAAGCTGAGAAAACAGACTCTCATCAGAATCGAAAGACTGCCCATCTCGGAAGTATCTTTAACACCTTTTAAAGGCAGCGCATCTCTTTTGTTCCAGGGAACTGACTCTGATCATGGAAGCATGGAATGCCTGAAATGCTAAACAATGCCGGACTGAGCTTATTAAAGGTGTTGTGCCATCACCGTTCCACACGGGGGCACCATAGCATGCTCACAATTCCCTAAGACAATTGAGCAGAAACCTTATGAGGCGCCCTCATGAACCAAACCAAATCCGCTGCTATGGAGTCCACCCTGGCCCACCAGCAACCCCACAGAGCACAGCAGAACCGCTTCCCAGGGTTTCTGAGCAGGAAATCTCTCGGCTGGTTTGAACCACCACCAAGGTTCCTGAAGCACTCAAGGTCAGGCCTACTCAGCAGCCTTACTCTGCTCCTCCACCCTACTCAGTAATCATTCCAAGACTCCCAGCTGTAGGATTCCCCATCTGGACAGACACAAGGTCTGCAGTGAGTGACGCTGATTGTGCTCGAGCTAAGAGTCTAAACAGCAATAATTCTTAGCCATAGCACTGAAGGGAGGTGACCTAAGTTACTAGGAGAAAGGGGAAAAAGAAAAGAAATACAGTGGAAAGGTCAACTTTAGTCCAATTACTTTTCATTTCATTCTAAATTACCAAGGCCCAAATCAATATTCTTTTCAAGAGCAACTCAGGAAACTTCCAACTCAAGAGGAGGATCGCCTTGGTTAGTCTTCAGGGTCTTTTCAGGGATAGATTTTAAAAATCACAAGTTCTTATTTAGGGATGTGTACACCTGGAGAGCAGAACTTAGGTGAATTTTTGGAAATATTTAAGACCTATTAATAGCCATTTCCTTAAAGGATTTAAATTTTCAGTGAGAAAACCAATTGATATTTATTAGATTTCAAAAATCTAAATTCAAATTCAGAAACAAAGGTCAGAAAGTATTTACTGTATGCTAACTAGTCAGGAAACCAAGTTTAATTGAGAATATTCTATCTGTTTGGTTCTCTTTTAGCCATCTCCCCCTTGTTAGCTCATTAAACCTAAATTTAAATGCAATTTAATTTTACAAATTGAGAAATAAGGGATCCAAAACTTGCACAGACCTGGTAAAGCTTATAAATTAATCTCAGATTTGTTGGCTCCAACTATCTTTATTTTCTATGAGCTGAAGTCAGAAATTGTTTGTGTTTTCCGTTAACCTAAGAGAGTCACCAAACATTCCAATAACCTTTGATAAGTCAGAAAATCTCTGCCTTGTTAATTTTGGATTTGATTAATTCTGCCCAGAAAATAAGCTCAAGAAATCAAATTTGCAATCTCCATTATCCTAAAGGTTGCTTTTATTCTCCAGTGCCTCTAAATGACCTGAAACACGGGAGAAAATTGGCGTTGCTCTATTTAGTACCCTCAGAAGTATTTCCTTTTCTTTCCCTCCCTTATAAAGATCAAATGGTCCCCCCACCGCAAGGAAAGAAGGTGGTTCTCAGGAAGTGGTTAATTTACTCCTGAGAGGGGAATATGACAATCCCATGAAGTTACAATTAAGATGGACACTCATTTGCTCCAAAAACAACCACCGACAAACCTGGACTGAAACAGCATCTTCAATCAGAGAATTTCAATTAGTTACTAAAAGTTTCAATAGCTTTGAATTCAGAGTTTAATTTTTAGAGAAGCTAAAATAATCACTGAAAGGATCGCCTTAAAATTCTTTCTGAAATAGAGAAATGTTATGGATCAAACCCCACCCATCCCCTTCCCCACCAAAATAGGTGTTGAAAATCCTAAATCCTATATGCCTTTGGCTATAATCCCATTTGGGAATGGATTGCCTTGTTATGTCAATCAGGAAATATTAACGTAGACTGTGCTTTAAATCAAACTCTTTTGAGATATAAAGACAGAAAATTGAGCAAACAATGAAGTAAGCAAACCAATATGGGGGAAGATAAATTCCATAGCACATGAGAGCTACAAGGTCAAGAAATAGTTGCCTTTTACTCAGGTACTCCCTCAACGCAGGAACGCTTTGTTCTAATAATGTGGCTATCCCTGACGCTCAGCTTTCTGACATGATCGCCGAAGACAAAAAGAGTGCATAAGCAAATGTGGTCAAGAAAGCTGATGGTGTGCGACAATTACAAGATATAGTGACTGGGGTCTTAAGGCTTGATATTAAACAAGCAGCCATCTAGTAGGGAAGCAACAAAGCCTACATGGAAGAAGCACACCAGCCTGAGTGATCATGAGGTGTCAACCAGATCAGGTATCAGAAGACCCCAATCAATCATATCTATCTATGTGAAAGAGGAAGGAGTGCAGAGTGAAGACCCAAAGTCCACCTGTAGACAATTGGACATCCCCTTACAGAAGGGTTACAAGGAAAAGACAAGCCAGTCAGGGTGCAGTATAGCACCCATGAAACAAACAAGTTTCCTCTAGTTCTTTAGTGCTTCCTCCACCACTATCAATGATCCCAATTCTAGCTTACAAATCCACTAGACTAGAGCATGTACATAGATTCAGATAAGAGCTGGTAACACAGAGAATCTGGGACAGATAAACCTCTCTGGGCCAATAATGAGAGTAGTGATACCTGGAGGGCAAGGGGAAGGTGGTAGGAGAAAGAGGGAACTGATCACAATGATCTACAGAGAACCTCCTCCCAGGGTGATGAGTAACAGAAAAGTAGGTGAAGGGAGACATCAGTCAATGTAAGACTTGAAAAAATAATAATAATTTATAAATTTTATGGGCTCATGAGAGAGGGAGGGGAAAATGAGGAGCTGATGCCTTGTAGAGGGCTCAAGTAGAAAGAAAATGTTTTGAAAATGATGATGGCAACAAATGTAAAAATGTGCTTAGCACAATGGATGTAAGTATGGATTGTGATAAAAGCTAAACGAGCCCCCCCAATAAAATGATTTTTTTTAAGTAGAAGAGAGGCCCAAAATAGGTAAGAACCTTCTCCCCAAACCAAAAACCCTCTCCCTAGAGCTAGCAGCCTGAATTTGAGCTTCCAGTCTCTCAAACTTTGAGAAAATTAACTTGTTTGTCAATAACATTCCCTTGCAGTATTTCTATTATAGCATCACTAGATAACTAAGCCAAGGGAGAAAGACAGGGCTGTCTGCTCCAATAAAGAATTAGTCTGGGAAACCCACAGGGACAGTTCTACCCCGTCCAACAGGGCAGCTCTGAGAGGCTCTGGACTGGAAGACAGCGAGTGAGATAACTAAGACAAGGCTATTTAAAAATCGCTTAAAGACAAGACGCTTGAATGACATCTGTGTTTAAAAGGGTGGAAACAAGTATGTTGGTCTCCTAAGAACCTCACAGATATTTCCACTGAATGGAAGTGTTTACCACTGTGAAAGAATGCACTACTTCTAAGTGGAAGGAGTACACACTGGATTTGATAGAACACGTTCTTTGAGGATCTAGGAATGCCAAAAGCCACAGGCAACATGCCAACACCAACTCATGGCAGATATCCAAGACTGAAACTCTACCAAAGCAGGTGGCTTTCAATTGAGTATACATTTTTTCTTAAAAACTTGATTTTTTTAAACAAGAAAGACGACTCCTCTGGTCTCTTATCTGGTATGTTATTTTTAGAGTGAGTCTAAAAAGACCAGGTCTTGTCATGAGATTGGAAGACGTGGCAGGGATGTGGTCCCCACCTCCCCTATTCCCTTTTACCATAAAACTGAGCTCAATTTTAAATGAAAAAATTCAGTATGTTGGTACTTTCTTCCACATTCCAAAAGGTAGAAAAGGCAACCTAAAAAAAAACATTAAAAAAAATGTTTTTCTAGGAACTGAAATACTCCTAAATTTAAATGTAAATTTAGGCCTCAGGAACACCTGCACGATAGCAATGAGCTCCCCTATAGACGGCCAAGAACTTCAGACAGAGACAGGAGAGCCTGCAATCCCAGCTCTAGACAAGACACAGGAGTGAAGACCCCTCTTTCACTTTCTAATAAACTGCCCTTTCTGCTACTAACACCTCCCCTTCCAAAGCCATTCCTTCCTTTTTTAAAAAATCATTTTATTGGAGCTCACACAACTCTTATCACAATCCATACATACATCCATTGTGTCAGCACATTTGTACATTTGTTGCCATCATCATTCTCAAATCATTTGCTTTCTGCTTGAGCCCTTGCCATCAGCTTCTCATTTTTCCCATCCCTCCCCACTCCCCCCTCCTTCATGAACCCTTGATAATTTCTAAATTATTATTTTGTCATATATTACATTGTCCAACATCTCCCTTCACCCACTTTTCTGTTGTCCATCTCCCAGGGAGGAGGTTATATGTAGATCCGTGTAATCGGTTCCCCCTTTCCACCCCACCCTCCCAGTATCGCCACTCTCAGCACTGGTCCTGAAGGGATCATCTGTCCTGGATTCCCTGTGGTTCCAGTTCCTATCTGTACCAGTGTACATCCTCTGGTCTAGACAGATTTGTAAGGCAGAATTGGGATCATGATAGTGGAGGGGTGGGGGACAGGGGGGTGGGGTGGGGGGGAGAAGCGTTTAGGAACTAGAGGAAAGTTGTAAGTTTCATCTTTGCCCTGTCCTGACCATATTCCCATGCCCAAGTCACTGTTTTCAATGAAGCTTAATCTGAGAAGACTAGATTGGGCAGTAAATTATTTTTTTTTTTATTCTTAAGATGAGACAAAGTCTCTCATCTCTAAGTATACTTTCCAAATTATAAACATTTATGTCACCTATGTATGCACAATCATATATTACAACTAAAATAGCAACATAGAAAGAAAACAGCAATTTATATGATATTTTTGACTTTTCTTCTTTAGGAGTAATAAAAAAAAAAGTCAAGCACAAGTTGCTGTATAGTCAATGCGAACCCATGACAACCCCATTTCTGAGAACAAGGATGCTTTGAAAGGGTTTCAAGTGTCTGTGACCTTTCAGCTCTTTCTTCCAAGGTGCCTTTGAGTGGATTTGAACCATCAATCTTATGTTTAGCAGCCTAGCACTTAAGCAGATACAAAGGTGTAGTTGAGGAAATTAGCTATCACAAACTCACTGTACCAAGTAGCTAAAATTAAAGATTAAAGGATCATACACAGCCCCTTTTCAAAATTAAACAGAAGTCAACCATTAGACCCATGACATTAAACACATGACAGTGTTTTGGGATCACATGTGTTAACCATTATTTCTCTCTGATGAAGTACAGCCCTCTTCTTTGCAAGGCTTCTCAGTCAGTTATTGCCTTTACTCCTCCCCGCAACCAGCCAGAACTCCAGGGGTGGAGACCCAGAGCAGGACCAAATTCTAACTCAAGCCATCCAATATCTCTAAGTACAGTGGGGCAAGGTTCAAAAAGTCTTATCAATAAAGGCTTTCAAATTCTTCTAACATCCTCCTATTTCTCAAGATGTAAGTAATAAAAATAGTAAAAAAAGAGACTACTAAGATTCCTCTAAAACAATATCAACAGCTAAATTTACAAACGGTAGTTATGTCTAACTCACAAAATCTTTTGTTTAATAAAATATTCCCAGGAAAAGTGCTAACTTAATTGTTAACAATCATTGCAAGATGATTGTTAATTTAAGGATGAGGCAATTTTTAATTTTCAAAATAAAATAAAAGATTGAAAAACAAAGTTACTTCTAAAACTTGCGCATCCATAATTTTTTTAAGATCATTTTATTGGGGGCTCTTATAACAATCCGTATATCAATTGTATCAAGCACATTTGTACATACATTGCCATCATCGTTTTCTAAACATTTACTTTCTATTTGAGTCCTTATTATCAGCTCCTTTTTTCCCTCCCTCCCCACCCTTCCACCCTCGTAACCCCTTGATAACTTATAAATTATCATTATTTTCATATCTTACACTGACTGCTGTCTCCCTTCATCCATTTTATGTTGCTCATCCCAACTCCTCACACCCCCCAACCCCCCCCACCCCCGACCTGGGTGGGCGGTATGTGATAATCATGGCAATCGGTTCCCACTCCCTCCCCTCACCTTCCCCCTACCCTCCTGGTATCACTACTCCCATATCTGTCCCTCAGAGGTTTATCTAACCTGGATTCTGTGTGTTGTGAGCTCTTATCTGAACCAGTGAATATGCGCTGGTCTAGGGAGAAATGAAAGGCAGGACTGGGATCATGATAGTGGGGGGTGAGGAAGCCTCAAAGAACCAGAAGAATATTCTGTTTCATTGATGCTATACTGCACACTGGTTGGCTCATTCCTTCCTTGTGACCCGTTGTAAGGGGATGCCCTATAGTCTACAGATGGGTTTTGGGTCTCTGATCCGACCCCCACCCCCCACCCCGTGTTCTCAACAATGTGCTTTTGTTGTTGTGTTTTGGATCTTCTGATGCCTGTTACCTGATCCCATGGACACCTCATGATCACATGGGCTGGTGTGCTTGTTCCATGTGGGCTTTCTGCTTCTCTGCTAGATGGCCACTTATTTAACTTCAAGCCCTTAAGACTGCAGATGCTGTATATATCTTTTAATAGCCAGACATTATCAGCTTTCCTTATCACATTTGCTTATGCACACATTTTGCTTTCAGCGACTGTGTCGGGAAGGTGAGCATCACAGAATGCCAGGTTGTTAGAAGCAAGTGTTCCTGGGTTGAGGGAGGGCTTGAGCCCAAAGTCTATCCACTTCCTCCATGTGTTGCCATATAAATATATGTAAATAGGCCAATACCTCTATCTTTATGAATTAACATGTTTATCTCTATCCAAAGCTTTGCTTCCTAGATCCTTCCTGTTTCCTTTTCCCTGTCGCCCTTCCTCATCACCATCCCTGTCGCCCTTCCTCATCACCATCCCTGTCGCCCTTCTGCCTCTTAGGAATGCCTCTCAGCTAGACTGCAGTTGCTCACCCATAGTTAGAATGATGGGTGAGAAATAAATGATGAGCTCTCCTTGGCTTTGCCTCTTTAAAACCTTAACTTATCTGACACGTTTTTACCAGGAATTTTTTCCCACTGATTTTCTTACCTCGCTTTTCGAGAGGAACAATCACTTTCCAGAAGAAAATTGTACCAATGGGGAAACAAACGAATGTGGTGAAACTCGACTGTCTGTCGGTGGAGGGAAAGGAGGCGGACAGACTGCACGAAGCAGAAGGGCTGCCTGGTGGGTACATTCAGGCACTAGGTCCTTGGTTAATTTGTTGCTTAGAGTTCACCACTGAAAACTGCATCTGCTATTTTTTTTGCATCTGCTATTAAATTAGAAAAGAATTCAAATCATAATTAATAGTTCCCATCTTCAATGCCCAATTTGTTTCCTAAATATTTTTGCAACTAATAAAAATGATTATGATCAAGATGTAGGGAACAGGGCTGGGAGTAAGACTTACCATGTTTATCTTTTTATAGGCATTTGATTTTTAAGCCAGTAAACAAGTTAACAAAAGCAAATTTAGGTTTAAAAGAGCAGTGTTTCTTGCTCATGCTGATGCCGTTATGCACGTGTGTGTGTGTGTGTGTGTGTGAACCAGTTTAAGACAAGGTTAGTTTTGCAGCATTGTAACAATCTAGTTCCTCCAAATGAACACAAAACTGGGACAGCTACAAGACTGCACAGTAGAGGAGGCCAATTTTCCTTACCTAGCCCTCCACATGCCGAATCCCAATCCTGACATAGTCAACGGATTGACAGGCCACATTTTCTTAAGCGCAGCTTTTGATGACACGAGAACAAAATAAAGCTCAAAAACACTATAGTCTACTCTGAATGATGACGTTCAGCCTCTGCAAATATGGAGAGGTTTTGGCTGCACTGCCTGCTCTTCCTTATGGCAGCTATCATTTGCAGAAGCAAAAGCAAGAGAATGAGGGAAGCGGTTAGGTTGGGGCACCTGAGCTGGCCCAGAGCCCTGGCTGGATTCACAGAGGAGCCGGCAGAGCATGCAGGGAGACACACCTCCAGAGTTGGGCATCTCTTTAGATGTCCCATCATTTTTCTTTCTGATTTTGATGTCTAAGATTATTACAAAGACCAGATGCTCACTGATTCTTTCAAGTCCCCCCACCCCTTTTCTCGTGGCTTCACACCTTAAAGGGCAGGCAGCTACAGGCAAAGTCCCAGGAGTCCGGTGGGAGAGGGCAATAGCGAGATAACCTGAGTCGAAAGTTTCCCTCACTAAAATAAAGCCCACCCAAGTCAATGGAAATGATTAAGCTGGAACCGTTCGCAGGAGCCTGCACAAAAGGTAAAAGTATATCCCAAGTACGGAAAGCCTCATATCTCATAGTAAGGGCACACCTTCTGTTTCCCCCAAGAAAGAGCTCGATTAGAGCCAGAGTCAAACAGGCTGCTCAGCAGAGCCCAGAGCCCACGTTCAGTCACATTCTGACACAGTCGAGCACAGTGTTATACTCCGGCACACAGAGGAAGGCACGGCACACAACACCAAAAATCAAAACAAAGTCTCACAGGCATGCGGATTCTCTTTTTAAGCAAAAGAAGAAGCTAGCGGGCAAGAGAACGCTTACCTTCTAAACATGAGAAAAAGAATGAAACAGACAAGAAAACAAAAACAAAACAAGATGCATAAAGACGTCTTAACAGAGAAGTGAACATTGTCAAGTTTGCAAAATCAAAATTAAGTACAATATCAGAAACTTCAAAGGGTTTTACTATGTCGATTTAAAATTCAGTCTTAGAACTAGTTCGAGAACTTCATGTCAATGAGAAGACACCTCGAGAAGCAAACTGTACTTAAGACATGCTGAGGAATTTCCTTTACACAGTAAGGTAACCTTTCTGAGCAACAAGCAAAAGGGCTGGTGAGATTAGGCCCCAACCTTGTCCTTACCGGATAGGTTTCCTCGAGGACAAATGTGGCCTTAGTGGGCACCCCACAGAAGTCTTACTATAGAACCCCCTCCTTAGCTCTGACAGCGGGTGATACATCAAGTGGGTCACACCAGGAAAGGCGGGAGATCAAGGAGAGTATGTTCCACCCAACTGGCTCCTACAAGGAAAGTGTCTGCCGACTGCCCCTGTTCTCCAAAGCGGCACGCTTTGTTCAGGGGGGTGTGCAGATCACAAAACCACCGCTGACAGGACTGAGAAGGAATCCACCCACCCCCTGGGAGTCTACAGAGGCTCTAGGCAGACAGAGAAGAGGAACTTCAAACTGATGAATTTGAAAACTAGTATTTCAATCAAGACCTCCTTATCAAAAAAATTAGATAATGAAGGGGCATATTTAGAAAAGTCTGGAGTTTCCTATGCATCAAAGTTGGTTGAGGAAAAGTTTTCCATACAGTCTGGAGTCACAGGGGTCTCTGCATCTTTTTAAATCATCTGTTAACCACCACCCTCATATAAGGCAGAGGCCCTGGACCCAGCCCTCTGGAATTCCTCCACCGCCCAAACACCAGGTTAGAGGGAAAGTGACATATCTCACCCTTCTAGCTACTCTCCCCCTACTGGATGGAACAGACAAACACACTGACTTGATCTACCTTGGTAAGAAAGGAAATTCACAAATGTAGCAAGGTAGCTCTGGAAACGAAAGTGAAGAACTTACGTTCTCCATTTCTTAGTAGTCTCATGCCACACACCATCACAAGGTAAATGTGCTCCAGCTGTGCTTCTCTGTCCTCTCCTGGACACTCACCTTGCTGGCCCAGGCATCTTCATCCCAAGAGGTGAGTTGTAACACACGAATGATCTCGTTAATTTCGGCACTCATCTTTTCGACAGTAAAATTGCGATTTTTCAAAGCTTCTTCTATTCCTTGGTTTTTTGAGTTTTTAGTTGTTACGAAAATTTTCATAGCTAGAAAAGTTAATGGAAAAAAAACCCAGAAACTAAGCTTGGAATTAAATTTTTAAATAACATTATGCACCCAAGATACATACTTTGGGCTTCCAAGGTCTTAAGAATATACAAGATAAACACTGCTGTTTTCGAGTAATGTCTTAGGACCAACACTCTTCACTGTAAAGAAAAATCAAGTACAAAGCATATCACAACATGATTGGAGAAGTAATTCAATGTACATCAACTGATGACTCAGAATCACAAAATACCGAATCTTCTCCCAAATCTATTCTCACACAGACCCCATCCAATGCAAACCTAACGGGGCAGCAATAAAAACACGCACTCAAACTGGGAAGGAGTAGAGCGCTGCTGCCCACAATTCCAAAGAAGATCCCGAGGCATCCCGGATTCCTCTCAACATGTAGCAGTGACTTTCTGACCCCCAAAGAAAATGTGTGTGTGAGTGAAACAGGGAAGAAAGAGAATATATTTCCCTAAAATAATTAGGAAAATAAGGATTAATTGACACTTTATTGACTTACTCAGGTTAGAAAGACACCCTCTTGCCAGCAACCCTTCTCCCATATAAAGAAGTTGGCCTTAAAACTTATTTCCTTGGTAATTACAATATTCTATTTACAGAGTTCTCCTTTCTAAGTCATGTAAGGCCTTTCGGAACTCAAACAGATGAAGAGCAGCTGGAAGGTCGCAGTGATAGCCTCATAAAATGTGAACGTAACACTGCCCTTGGAGAGTCAAATTAATGTAGCCACAGCTGGGGATCGCATGCAAACCATAAGGTGTCTGCACATTCTAGATGCTCAGTAAGTGCCATTCCCTGAGCAGAGTTGAGAGAGCAGTCGCTGCGGTTGCACTGCTGGGCTCTGCCAACAGGAAGGTGATCCCAGCAGGTGACTACAAAGCTGGCCCAGTTAACCATCTTGTATGTAAAATTGTGTTAACACAACATGAAAAGGAGTTCTAGTTCAATTCTTTGTCACAGTAATCAATAATGTCCACTCCAGCTCTTTGTTGCTTTCTATAATGCAAATGTCAAAATGCATAAACAAGAGCTTCTAGAAGTGATCCCACCTTCCAGGAAGTGAGCCTATTAGAGTTTTAGAACAGAACTCGGCTGTAGAAGGAAAGTTTCAAATCCAAAGCACATTAGAGAAGCAGAGTACTGGTTCTCAGCCTATCAACCACCGGCCTCACATGGTAGCTAATCAATATATCTTACTTTGATCCAATCTGAAAAATATGTAACAAAACCACAAACAAAAACGAACTCAGAGTTTAGAGCATGTTAACTTTCTTTCCTTGTAAAATTAAAGTGGAGACAGGGAGTACCTGAAATAAGAACAGGCAGCAATTCTTTGACGGTGTTCATTGAGTTCACCAGCATCACTCGGTGCTCCTGGTGAGTGAGCTCCTGTTGCCTCTCATCAATCATTTTGGCCATCTTTGTCATTCCTTGTGCATAAAGGATACATTGTACGGATGAGGAGTGCACCAAACCAGGGCTCTGGATCTTCGCAGCCTAACACTATTATTCATGACTATCACGGCCAACTGTCCACTTCAGGACAGGCCATACATTATCACAACTCTAGCATTTATAATCCAGACTGTTCAGGGAAGCTCTGACTTAATATAGTTTTATTCTTTTCAGTAAATAAAAAATATAGTCAATGTACATCTTCCATATAATGTGATTTTATGTTTGGCATAATAAGTACATTTACAAATGAAAGAGATATTTACATACATTAAAATTTGAAATATTTGGGGGGGGAAATCAATTTATAAGTCAGGGGAAAAAAATTGCCAGCCAATCATTGGTAGCAGTTTAAAGACATGTATCTGTAACAGTTCCATATGAACCTAGTACCAAGAATCTGGTGGCTGAAAAAAAGTCTTAAGAAATACATATGTGTTTTGTTTGCATCTTTGTGTATTTTTCCCTGTACTTTCCAATTCATCCAAATAAGCATGTACTGTTTTTATAATTTCAAACAAATATAAATATTATAAAAAATAATTATGGTGATGAGTGTTAAGAAGCATCTGGTGTTTTGGAATCAGCCTGCTAGCACTTTCGATTTCCTTTGGTTATTATTCAAAGGTGCTATGTGATTCTCGAAGGCTCTGATTATTCAGTTGCTCCCGGCATTTTACAAGTTGTCTCACAGACCACCAAAGAATACCAAAGGGAGGTGGGAAGAGTGGGCTCCCCCTACTTCAGACAAAGTAGTTTTTTGTCTTTTATCTGCAAGACTGATCTGCAGAAAATTTCACTGAGAGGAGAAAACCATTTTCCTATGAGACAGTGTAAAGAACACTGCTGTAAAGCCACCAAGGAAAACCATTTCCCAGGGATCTTCCTGTGATCTTCAATGATGACTCTGAGAAATTTTTCATGGTCATTAAGTTTACAAAATGACTACTGGAGCCACAGGAAAATATTGTTAATTAAAAACTAAACCTTTCACTTAAGTCTTTTAAAAGGCAAGTTTAAAATATATCAAAATAATTTTGATTTTTAATACTGACAATTTATATACTTCATGAGTCTTGTCAATGGTCTCGTTTACATTACAAGGACCTTCAAGTTCACATTGCAGGTCTATTAATATCACACCTGGGATCTGCTCATATGTTTTGATTATTTAATTTTCAGACGTTTAAATAATCATCTCAAAGTGAGATTTAACCACAGTGGCGTTCTCTCTTCTAGGTCTGATTATATTATGCAGCTTGGACTAGGGCATAAATCCATAAGAGTAGGAGAGTAATCAGTAAGCTAGGGGGTCACAGAGAGCTACAGGCCAGCTGGCAGACAGTGAAGAATGCTGCAGCATATGGAATAAAGAGGTCGGAATTCAGGGTGGCCTGCAGTGTGACAATAATAGAAAAGTATTTCCGACATCCTTCAGCAATATTTTCAACGTCTGGTTAAATTCATTAGACTGGCCGCGAGGTGCTGACAGCAGATTCCGCTTTCAGAGACAATGACTCAGCCATCACAAGCACGGTGTCAGCCCCACAGCAGAGCACTATAAATCACTACAGATCTGCTGCAAAATTTGAGGCGGGGGGGGGGGGGGGAGGGGGTTGGCAGGAGGAATCACCTGGGTGATCAAAAATCTATAACCAATGTATTAGAAAAATTGGATATAACCAACCTGGTCCAAGGTTCTTTGTGTAAGTGACCAGATCTTCCATAGTTTCCACCACTTCCGCCACTGTAAGATATTCCAAGATGCCTTTGCAAACTCTAATAATTTTACGAACCTGAAAATTTATTTCAGAGTATTCAGTAAAATGAATGGGCAATTCATGACAAACATGATAATACTGGTGTGCAGTTATTTAACGTGCGCTCATCCAAAGCAAACATCCAAAGCAAACCAAAGTCATTGCCATCGTGCCAATGCTGACTCCCAGAGACCCTACGGGACAGGCTAGAACTACCCCGTGCATTTCGGAAACTGTTTACAGAGTCGACAGAAAGGCCCAGCCCCGTCTTTCCTTTTCCGAGTAGCTGCTGCTTTCAAAGTGCTGATGGCAGTCTGATGCCCCAGCGAGGCTCAGTCCTCCATCATTACCATCAAGACTGAGCTTTTTGTTTGGGAGAGGTCTACAATTAGTTCACTTATCTCGCATCATATGGGAGGCCTATGAGAATCGTAACCACGTTTTTATAAAGAAAAAAGAGGCAAAGGATTATATCTCCAAATATTTCTTGAGAGAAGCCAAAGGAAGGCCTGTAATTAACTAAGCTAATGACCAGCTTCCAAGTCCAACCCTCCTGGCAGCTAATGAGGCAGATCAGCACAGTCCTCAGATTGCCTACCTCCGCCTCATCAAAGGTAAGGAGCAGGTCTGATGTGCCCGAGAGGATGCCTCTGGATCCATCGATGAGGTAATCTCGAGCTGGCACTGAGTAGGGGTCTGCCTGCAGCAGCTGGGCTGCCTGAACGAGCTTGGTGCATGCATTCTCAACCCTGTGGAAAGAAGACGGGGTTAAACTCACTGGCGGCATCAAGCAGAAAAATAACACACAGATGCAAAGTACATAAAAAAGTCAAAACCAAACAGTGCCATTGAGTCAGTTCCAACTCATGGCCGCCCAACAGGACAGGAGAGAGCTGTCCCTGGGGGTCTCTGAGACGGACTCGTCAGAGGCTGCACTACAGAGTAGAGAGCCTCCTCTTTCTCCTCTTTGCGGAGCAGCTTTCCGTACATTGAGGACCAGTTGATGGGACCTAAGTTGGCAGATTTTAAATAAGAAATAAAGAGCAGAGCAGCACATTTGCTCATTCATTCAGTGCATTCAGTTCTTCACTATTTCCTGCCAACAAGAAATCTTGAAGGAATATTTTGAGCCTTTACTTTGGGTTGCTATCTCCGTGGCTCCTGCATTTCCTTACTCCTCCCCGCCCTTCACACAGGAATGTTAAAAAGACATCGCACAAAGAACTGAAATACTTCATAGTATGTTCCGATGTGACAATAAGTCAAATTTAAAAACCAGATGATGCAAAGGAATAGGCAGAAACACAAGAAAAAAGTATGAGGCCTTGCATGAGATTTTCAGTCATCTAAGTAAATTATTTTATTTGACCAATCTTTGAACTATTTGAGAGCCATCCTGTAAAATGATCTTGTTCATTAAAAGCTGACTAGCATTAATAACTAAACTCGAGTTTATTATAGATCAACAGATCAGTCAAGGGTTAGGGAGGGTGGGCTCAATTATAAAAAGAACTCAAAATACATAAACCTGCCATGTAAACTGTGTCCGCTCATTCAAATGTTCGTTCATAGAGAGTTCAAGGAAGCTTTATAGTTAAACGTTAAAATTCTGCTTAAAGTTAAAATATTTAGCCAAACTATACGTTCTTCTTTCAAAACAAGGAGACAGATAAAATCTCACATACAAATGAAAGCCTACTTTCACAAAGTTGTCCTCAGGATCAAATAAAACAATGCAAATTCCTGTGAGTACAGTGTATTGTTCTGTTAATAAACAGAATTAAATCAACATGAATTTCAGCTATGCAAAAGGCATACAAAAAGATCACGGACACCAATAAAACAAAACAACAACAACAAAATCCACCAAATCCCTGCCACGGAGTCGATGCTGACTCATAGTGACCCGAGAGGACAAGACAGACTTGCCCCTGTGGGTTTCTGACAGTGTAACTCCATTTTTCTCCCGCAGCGTGGCCGCTGATTTCCAACTGCTCCACACGGCACAACCACTACGCCACCTGGACACCGTGGACAGCCGGGATGTACCAGAAACACGCATCAAGTGCTGGCCCCACTCCCAGTAAACACAGGTCAGTAAGCTACCCTAAAAACACAGCAATCGATAGGAAGTATGTCATGAACATCAGTGAAGGTAATGACCTCGTCAATGTGGCATTTAAGCAGATTCTTCAAGATTTATCTTCCTTTTTAAATTAAACTTTAAGTTACATAATGCGTATATTCATACATCACACAAATAGTGAATGTTAATAGAGTCTTACATAAAATACTAACCACATACTTCTAAGAGAATGGCCACACACTGGACATTCTGCTCTCCACCAGCTCCCATGCACTCAGATTACGTCCCACAAGTAGCAACTGTTACAAACTTCCCTCTGTATTTTTCAAAGACCTTTTATACACACGGAAACAAAAGTATCCGCTCTCCTTCTTTCACACAGAGGATCATATTACACACACTCTCCCCACTCGGCTTCTCTCACTAACAGAAGTTGAAGGCATTTTCCAAACAGTATGCCAATCCGCATCTTCTGTACATAACAGTCCCTAACTGTTTAGGTAGCTTTCGTCCCATTTTTCGCACTATCAAACTAGCCAATGAACACACCTTCAATTCGATTCCATTTCTAGACTGTGTCCTAGTTTGATAACTGTTACTATGATATTGCTCTCCACACAAGTTACTCTAATCCACATTCCCATCATCAATAGATGATTGATACATACCTGTAACTGAGGTAAAACTGAAATTTTATCAAGCATATTTAGTATTCGGATAATGGTGATTTCATTTGTTTCCAAAATATTTCGATGGCTCTTAAATAATTTTTTTAACTGCTGTGAGGGAAAGGATTGGTTCTTCCATCTCAAAAATGGTGCTGACCTCTGGGATGGCCCCATGAGTGTGTCGATACAGTTTCTTTTTATTGTTGTTTTGTGCTTTGTTGTGGTTGAGGACATCATCCACTCAACACTTGGGCTGGCATCATTCGGGGTCCCTGATGACATTCTCCAAGTTGTGGCGCTTTTCTTTAGCTAAGTATTGTTATGCATTGTTGAGTCAACTCCAACCACAGTGAATTGTCCCACAGGGTCTCCTGGCAGTGGCTCTTTATGGAAGTAAAGTAACTGCCACATCTTCCTACGGAGAGGGGGCGGTGTGAGCTTGAAGCACTGACCCTTTGGGTAACATCCAACAACCAGGGCTCATTCTATCTTCTTCTTATTATAGACTTGCCAGTACTGGTACCTTTGTCAAGATAATTATCCCAAGGAACAGCATAATAAAATTGTTTAAATTAATAATAAAAATATAATCTTAAAAGCAGCCAGAGAAAAATAACATTTTATATACAAAAGAACAAAAGCAAAAAGGACATCAAGCTTCTCATTGGAAGCAATGTAAGGCAAGAAGGCAGGGGAGCAATATCTTTAAAGTACTGAAAGAAAAAATTTCCCAATCTAAAATTCTATACCCAGTGAAAACACATTAAAAAAATCAAAATTATGATTTTTGTCAAGCAAAGGCTGAAGAATTCACTACTGGCACATCTCTCTCTTTTTTAAATCATTTTACTGGGGGTTGATACAATTCTTATCACATTCCATACATACAATTGTGTAAAGCACACTTAAACATTCATTGCCCTCATCATTCTCAAAATATTTGCTTTCTGCTTGGGTTCTGGGAATCAGTTCCTCATTTTGCTTTTTCCACCCTCCCTCACAAGCCCCTGATAATTTATAAATTATTATTTTATCATATCTTACACTGCCCGATGTCTCCCTTCACCCACTTTTCTGTTATCCATCCCAAGGGAGGAAGTTATATGTAGATCCTTGTAATCAATTCCCCCTTTCTACCCCCCTTCCCTCCTCGCTCCCGGTATCACCACTCTCACCACTGGTCCTGAGGGCATACCTGTATTATAGGAAATGTTCAAGTAAGTCCTCTAAGAAGGAAAATGGTAACGGATGAAAACTAGATGTACACAAAGGAATGAAGAACACTGGACATGAAAATGATATCGGTAAACGTAAAAGACATTCTTTCTTATTATGGAACCTTGGTAGTGTAGTAGTTTCCACGCTACATTACTAATCACAAGTTCAGTAGTTCAAACCCACCAGCTGCTCCAAGGGAGAAAAATGAGGCTGTCTGTTCCTATAAAAGTGTATTATCTAAAACTTTTAAGGAAGAGTCCTACCCTGTCCTATGAGTCAGAATCAATTTGATGGCAATGGGTCTTATTGATTTTTCCACCTTCTTACTTAAATATCTTTTTTAAAGTTTTATTGCCACCTAATTCACATATCATACAATTTAATAGTTCAAATTATATTAAGAAAAGTTGTACCATCATCACCACAATCAATTTCAGAATACTTTCTTCTTTCTTATACTCATTGTTAGCTCCCCATTTACTCCCAACCTCCCCTGTCATGCCCCTAAGTAATTATGAATTGAGTTATTGTCTCTATAGATTTACCTATTCCGGATTTCATATATAGAAAATTATACAAACAAAAAATAAATTTAAATTATAGAAATATCTTTAAAAGATAATCTACTAAGACTTTAGCCAAAAAAGGGGAGAGACAATCTAGCAAGTCGGAGAATATATTTGTAAATCATATATCTGATCAGAATCTAATAACCATAATAAACATAAAACTTTGATAACTTAACAAAAAGACAACCCAATTATTAAAATGGGCAATGGGCTTGAATAGACATTTCATCAAAGAGGACATTCAAATAGCCACCAAATACGTGAAAAGATGCTTAACACCATTAGCCATTGGAGACATGAAAATCAAAACCACTATGAGACAGCACTTTACTCCCTCTGGCATAACGAAAAACCAAACTCAACGTCACCAAGTCACTGCAGACTCACAGCGACCCTGCAGGACAGGGGAGAACTGCCCCTGTGAGGTTCTGGCCTCTAACTCTTGTCAGGAGTAGAAAGCCCCATGTTTCTCCCAAAGAGCTGCTGGTGGTTTCGAGCTGTTGGTCTCACAGGGAGCAGCCTAACACATAACACTACGGCCCTAGGGATAAGATAAAAACAGATGGTAAGAATGTGAGGGAACCGAGCCTCTTAGCTCCTGCTGGAGGGAAAGCAAAAACAGTACAGATGTGGAGAGACTGCACAGTTCCTCCAAAAACCACAGCAATTCCACTGCTAGACATGCACAAAGGCTTACAGGCACAGACTCGAGCAGACACCGGTGCACCAGTGTTCATAACAGCCCAAAATGAGAAACAACTAAGTACCCATTGCAGTTAACTGGCCAAAAATTAGGCCAATGTAATAGTACTGTTCAACCTCCTAGTTCCTTGCTCAGCGAGGGTCTGGAGTCTTAAAAATGGCAATTAGCCACCCAAATTACAACAATTAGTCTCTACTCTTCTGAAGCAAAAGGACGGTGTGTCAAGAACAAGAGGAAATGTAGTGTGTGGCTAATTGCCTCTTGAGCTAATTTTCTCCTTTGCCATGAGATAAGAACTAGATGGGGCCTGGTTACCACCACCAAACATTCTGACCAAAGAGTCTGTAAGAAGCATAATCAAAATCCGAAAGTCTTGTGGAATCCAGACTTTCTATAGTCACTGAGCTGGATGAACCTCTGTAATGACAGCCTTGAGAAAATCTTTAAGCCTTAAACTAAAAAGTCTTCCCCCGAAGTCTTCTCAAACCAAATGATAGTTTAGCTTGACTATTTAAGAATGTCCACCTTGAGCAACTTCCTCTGTTGGGAACTACTTAGAGGGGATCAAATTGTCAACACCAACTCAAATGTGACAGGGAAAGTAAGGGGCAGGGAGATTCTTTTACAAGGAAAAACTCGGAAAGGGAGGGTGAGGATGGTCAAAGAGCAGAATTAATGTAACGGAATCACACACTTAGAAACCCTTGAGTTGATGTATCAGGGGACTTCAGAAATGTTCGTATCTTGCATTCCATTTTCTCATGAATTTCATGAAGTCCTTTGTATGTTCTGCTGTATACATCACCACAAAACTAAGACATAGTTTCAAAAGATAATTCACCGAGGATATAATTTTACTTTACTAGATTTTAAGTAAATTTACTAAAAATAAATCTGACAATGAGGGCTAGCTTTGCGAATGAGGTTCTATAAATGTTTTCTATAAACTGAATACATTAAATTTACATGGAAATATATTTAATACATGTACATAAGACATACTACAAAGGAACGTCAAGAAGTTCCTAGAAAAATTCCATTATCTTTTTTTAAAATTCCATTATCTTTCAATTCCATTTTTTTCTATGTTCATACTATCTACAAATTGTCTCAAAAACACAATTAGGAATTACTCTGGTTTATAACCTGGGAACTGCAGGGAGTTGAAACCAGTAACCTCTTGCTTCCTGGTTTACTGACATCAGCCTTCTCTCTAACTAAAGCGCCTCTACTCTTCCCCTCTTCTGCGTGGCTCCCTCCTGCTTACTCTCTTCGACTGAATTTTAAAAAGCTTCGTGTGTCGCTTTTCTATGAAACCTAGGTGCTCCTGTCAGATTTGTCACAGCCTTTCAGGGTAGTTGTTTTTCTCCCCACATACTGTAAGTTCAGCAAGGCCAGTGGCTTTTCTGTTTTGTTTATTAATGTGTTTACAAAATGCATGACACATTGTAAATGTCAATAAATGTTATGTTGAATGAATGAATTTCTACCAAGAAGATGCACTCAAGTAAGTCATCAATTAACTTATAGAAATCATGAACTTTGAAAATGCACAAACTCAATTTTATTTCCAGGACATATATGTGGTAATGAAATTATGGCAAACAAACATTGTTAAGCATTAAAGGATACAGTTATTTTACACTGAACCTGTTCACAAGAACCTTGTTACTATATACATTTTTCACGTCTGTTAAAGCAAAAACAAAATACAAAATAATCGTTAAAAAGTAACTGTCATGGAGAGAGAACAACAGTGTGGGGGAAAGATGAAAGAGAAAAGGTTTGCGGGAATCATATTGATTCTCTGCTAATGGGTCCCTCGTGTAGAAAAAGGATAGCGCAGAAACAGGCTCAGCACCATTTTTCCTACAATTAGACATCTGATTTGTACATTAAAATTTAATAGCATTCATAAAAGCCAAACAAATCCCACCATGATGAACCAGGAGTCAGAAACAGGAAAGAGTCCGTCTTGTCTGCAGAAAATTAGGTTGTTTTGTTTTTGTTTTTTTTCCAGAAAATTAGGTTTTATTTAAACATCTATGCTGTCTGTCTACTTAAAGTAATCTTCTACTGCATAGAAAAATCGATTTTTTTAAAAATCAGACTTTATAGAATGACAGTAGGAATGAGGTCAGTTTCCTGTGTGACCACACATCTTAACTACATACAAATAATACTGATTTACATACTTTAAATCAACCAACTGCTACATAGAAGAATTTTCAGTATTAACACCAAAACTTAAGTAGAAACGTCTTCTACTTTAGACCAAATGGACCAACTAAAGTCTCAAGGGGCCCTAAATTTGCTCACTCTGGACTTCCCCACATGATCTCCTGCTGTACAATTTAGTGGGGACGGGGGTGGTTTCCAAACTACTCAGTTCCATATGATTCCAACGATCACTAATAAAGAAGCTTCAAATTATGCAGACATTTTTTATTTTTAAAAGTTTCAGAAGTCATAAAAAGATTGCCATAAGTCATTTTAAATATTCTTGTTCACTGTATCTAGGAGTGAAATACTAATCTTAAATTTATTTAGTGGAAATATTTCATGTTGATTTATCTAACATACCACATGGTATATGATCCTTACAAATATAAGGATTTTGAGAGAAAAAAATTCCTCCCTTTAAGGAGTTACCACCTTGGAAGGAGGAGATGGACATGGAAACAACAAACATATATTTAGTACTTAGATTTATTTACAGAGTATACTAAAGAGGCCCCAAAGAGGTCACAGTCAGTTTTACTCAGCGAGGTGAGAGTGTTTTGATAGACATGACAACATTGTTCCGGCCCTTGGGAGCTCACCACGGCCTGTAAAGATGCTACTCTTTAATTTTTATTTTGTTATGTATAAGCTTATACAAATGTGTAAGAGGATTATTATTTGTTATATAAATCATTTTATCAGGGGCTCTTACAGCTCTTATAATAATCCATATTCAATTGTATCAAGCACATTTGTACATACATTGCCATCACCATTTTCAAAATATTTTCTACTTGAGCCCTTGGTATCTGCTCCTCTTTTTCCCCTACCTCCTGCACCCTCATGACCCCTTCATAAATTATAAATATCTTACACCATCCGCTCCTCCATACACCCACGTTTCTGTTGGTGGTCCCCCTGGTGGTAGAGGGTGGGGGGGTTATATGTCAATCATTGCGATCAGTTCCTCCTTTCTCCCCCACCTTTGCCCTACCCTCATGATATCACTATTCCCATTATTGTTCCTGTGGAGTTTATCTGTCCTGGATTCTCTGTGCCAAGAGCTCTTATCTGTACCAGTGTACATGCTCCCTCCGGTCTAGCCAGATTCCTAAGGTAGAACTGGGGTCATGACAGTACAGGGGAGGAAGCATTAAAGAACTAGAGGAATATTGTGTGCTTTGTAGGTGCTATGCTGCACCCTGGCTGACCCGCCCCGTCCTTGTGACCCTTCTGTGAGAAGATGTCCAATTGTCTACAGATAGGCTTTGGGTCTCCACTCCGACCTCCCTCTTTCGCATGGATATGATTGTTTGTTTGTTTGGGGTCTTCTGATGCCTGATACCTGATCCCGTTGGCACCTCTTGATCACACAGGCGGGTGTGCTTCTTCCATGTGGGTTTTGCTATTTCCCTGCTAGATGGCTGCTTGTTTAATGTCAAGCCTTAAGACCCTAGACGTTATAGCTTGTAATAGCCGGGCACCATCAGCTTTCTTCACCACATTTGCTTATGCACCCATTTTGTCTTCAAGTGATCATGTCAGGAAGGTGGGAAAAAAATGTTACTTTTCATAGGATTGCTTTGGGTTGTTTTTCAAATGAAATACTGATATGCATGTATGTGTATGTGTGTGTGTACAAGAGCCTTTCTCTGTCTCGTTACACGCAGACACACATACCAGAATGCAAACAACTCACTCACCCAGAAGCCAAATTATCTCAAAGTTGCTTTTCAGCTCACTCTTTTAGCCATTTAAAAATGGAATGAAAGCTCTGAATAATATAAAGGGAGATGTTTGATGTGTCTATTTAGACATACTTTGGTCCATAATGTAAAACTGAAAAGCTCTCTAAATCATGCACCAACTTAAACATTTACCCTCTAAAAACATGTTTGGGGAGGCGAGGGCATGATGTAAGGCATTGTTCTACATCAAAGTCACTGTTTTATAAAATTTGACCTTAGTACAGCACTGCAGAGAAATGCATTCTGTTTGCTAAAGATTGAAGTGTAACAAAGTAGAAACAAGACGATCTGATTGCATGGAAGTTGGATTAGCCTGGAGCGTAAGCAAGGAAGCAGGTGTTTACATCCTCGGGCTTTAGACGGGGTTTGGCAGGCCACAGGCATATCTGCTCATACTAACTATCAACAGCCCGTGGGAAGTAGGAAGGAAATAAGAGTAAGGAAGAACAAACAAACACATGATCAGAAACAAATTCTGTCATACGCTTGTCTTAGGCTCCTTAGGGTGTCTTACCAAAAGTGTACATTTGTTTCATAAATAAAATATTTTAAGGTCAGGGCTAATATCCCATCGTTAGTAAAATGCAAGTGGACATCTTTCCAGATCACTGAAGCTTCACAGCAAGTTTATTGGATTGCTTCCCCACAGAAAACTGCTTTAAAATGGAGCAAATATTTTAAAGAAATTGAAAAGACCTCAAACTCAAAGATGAGCCAAGAGAGGGAAGACTACCGACCTCAATGAATAAAGAAATTGTGGCTGAATTCCAGCTCTGGCGGATAAAGACCAGAGCATTACCACGAATGAGAAACCTGCTGGAGCTGCGATCTCACCAGAGTCCGGCATTTTCCACGTAAAGCACGTCATCTTGGCTCGGCAAGTGTTTGGCTTGATGGCACCAAAAGCACCGTGTGAAGACCAGCCAGCTCACAGAGCTGGTCTCTCCCGTCAGTCTTTTAAGCAATATCTAAGCTCATGAAGTTGATTTTCTGAAACCAACCATCACCAGGACCAAGTCTTGGATTTACCGATCAAAACACGCGCTTCTGGAGGAAGGCAGAAAAGTCAGTTCAGAAGGTTATGGTATAACTGTTTGGGTTTTTTGTTGTTGTTGTTGTTTTTGGAATTTCAGAGGAGGTGTGATAATTGGGTTTTCTGTCAATTTGCCTGGGCCAAGACTGTTGTAGTTCGACAGCTGAGGACCCCTCATGATGAGATCCAACATAATGTAAACAATTCCATATGGAATCTACTATAAGCAGGAGAGCAGTTGTAAAAGAATTAGGGTAGAGAGCGACCTCTTTTCAGATCATGGCCCTGCGGCAATTAAACGGGCATTTCCCTGGGGGTGTGGTCTACTCCTATTGCAGGAGCCTATGGGAAGAGGCGCTTTCTTCATGCTCATCCAGATCTCGCATCCATCACATTGCCTGCCAACCTTACAGCCACAAGCCGGACCTGCTGCCTCGCTGTCTTCCTGCTTCCTGGTTCATCATTTCTACTTTCTCAGCTTCCTACTTTCTCGGCTCTTGCACCTTTGTGAGTCAGGAAAAGCCTCCAGCTTAATATCTCACCCATGGACTTGAACCAAACTGGACTTGAACAACTGTGTGAGTTACTTTCTTGATATAAAATTCTGTGTGTACACACACACACATACACACACACACACACATATCTATATATATATGCTTTCACTTTTCTAGAAATTGAGCCTAACACAAGAATAATCTTTTAAGTTTTCTCAAAGGACACAGGATATCATGGGGGCTGGTTATGAGAAAGTTTCAAGAAAATTGAGAACTATATTGTGAGAAGAAGTACAGAAATTATGCCAATGAATTTGTTCCATCACAATCATGGGCTTGCTCTTTCTTCAGTCTTGTTGGGAAACATGACCCCATCCACCTTCTATGTCGGAGGTTGCCTTCTGAAGCTTGTCTTCCTTTTGACCCTGGTAAGATGGGTTTCTCCAACTTGGAAGTGATTGAGGGCTTTCTTGATCTCTGTAAAACCCTGCCCAGACGGGAAGGGAAGGTTTTAACAAGGGTTAAAGGAAAGCAGACATAACCCTGTGAATCAACTGTGTCTGCCAAGTACAAGTATTTAAAAAAGAAGACACACCACAAAGTCTTAGAAAGGGTGGGCTGCTTAACTGCATACCTTTAATCATTTAAAGTGCATCATTAGAGTTTTCATTTAAAATCCTTTTTCTGCGTGACGATGAATAATAATATTCTCATTCCAAGATGAGGCGGGGCTTGGGTGAGAGGCTGAGGGTTGGAAGAGAAAGCCCCTTACACTCTTACAACCGACGCACGTATTCGATCCTACTGTCAAGCAAAGGTCTGAAAACGTGATCCGCTTCAATGGAAAATGACTGCTGATAGCTCAAAAATCTCCCCTCACTAGATATTTCAACAACCTAACTCGCTGTCCTTTGGATTTCTGAGACCATAGCGGTTTTCAGGTGTAGAAAGCCCGGTCTTTCTCCCATGGAGCTGCTAGTGGTTTAGAAACTGCCGACCATGTGGACTGCAGTCCAACATGTAACCACTGCTCCGCCAGGGCTCCTCCGTAGATATGTAGGCAGTAAAACTGCTACCCTGAGGGCTGGGTGCCAGTGACGATTCCAGCATCAGCTACATGAAGCGACAGTCCATCGCAATCCTCTCCAGCACACCTGTGTGGGAGGCCCTATCTCTCTCATGACCCCCTTCCCTGAGATCTTTTTGTGCATCTCTACGTACTGTGTGATCTAAAAGACTAAGAGAAAGATGTAAATATATATTCACATATATTTATACATAGATATAAATGAGAAGTATATGTTACATATACTTTTATAGTACATGTGCTATATTTTTATATACCGTGTATACTCGAGGATAAGCTGACCCGAATATCAGCCGAAGCACCTTATTTTACCACAAAAAACACATTAAAAATGTGCTGCAACACTCGGCTTATACACGGGTAAGTACGGTACTTCCCGTTTAGCAGCCGTAGGGTTACAACAGCAGAAGTAGACTTGATCTGTACCATTCCAGTGCTAGCCCGCATGCTTTGCTCCTAGAAGTGCCATTTTGAGAAAGGTCAAGGCCCCTCGGCCAGCAGTCATCCAGCAAGCTGAGTGAAAGCTGCCATCACAGGCGGGATGCAGGCGTGGGGACCATGGAGGGCAATGGCAAGCTTTACTGCTCAAGTGAAGTAGCAAGTGCCTATCACCGACTCTTTGTGCACGTTCTGTGATAACACGGAAATGCGATGTACCAAGCACTTGTCCTTGTATGTAAAGTGCCTACAGACCCCATCCATAAATGATTCCCTTCCCTGTCCCAAGTCTAAATGAAAGACACAGTGCAAAGTAGCCTTCTCGTGTGATCAAGGCCAAGCAGCGAGAATGCAGGACAGCCTGTGTACACACAGAACTAAAAGGCCAGGAGTCACAGGGAAGGCCTCAAAACTCTTTAAAGAGAACGCCGAGCCTTCCCCTGCTAGAACACGTACACTGAAAATTGAAACCAAATGCACACGACCCACAGGCTCACTAGTTTTCCATTTCAGGTGAGAATAGGAGACCGCACTGCCTGTTTTCACTTGACCTGCAAATAAAACTTAGGAGTCTGCCCGAGTCAAGGTAGTTGGCAGTACGGAAGGGGATGTAGCGTGTCGAGAATGGAGGTTCTGAAGTGTTACTGCTGCCCGAATTATCCTTCCCAAGTCTTGGTAGGTAGAGTATATGGAAGACACGTATAAAATATGAGTCACAACTTCTGAATCCTTTAAAGCATAAATGACTAGTCTTAGTCATTTGGTCTCAGTGCAAGGAAAGGTGATTCAGAGGCTTCAAGAAATCTGCTTCTTTTCAGGGGCCATGAGTTTATGCTGATGGTAGTGGAAAGATTTGGAAAAGGGTAGTGAGCACAACCGCACAGCTTGAGGAATGGAATCAACGTCACGGAAACATCCGTGTAGAAATTGTTGGGATGATATATTTTTATTCAGTATTTTTACCCAATTAATAAAAGAACTCTATTATGTATAGTTGTATCAGCTCCAGTTGCCAGTTCTCCATTTCATGGCGGGGTTAGGGCAGAAACATTAAGCAAGTGTGTCTTAATAAGATAAGCTTTATTTATAGCACTGCTCATAAGCAGTAAAATAAAAATTTATTTTGCCTGTTTTATTGGCATAGAATTCACATTTCATATAATTCAGTTTAATCATATTAAGAAGAGCTGTGCGATCATCACGATCAATTTCATAACATTTTCTTTCTTTTTAATCATTTTATTAGGGGCTTGTACAGCTCTTATCTAGACGTACATCCATTGTGTCAAGCACATTTGTAAATACCGTAGATACTCATGTATAAGCCGAGTTTTTCAGCATAAAAAATGTGCTGAAAACTGGGGTTCGTCTTATACACGGGTCAGTGGTACCCCAGCGAGGTGTGACATCTCACGGGTGATTGCGGTTCCTCCGCTGTTCATTCAAAGCCCTGCTGACACTGCAGGGCTTTGAATGTTTATTTACTCACATCTAACCAATCAGAGCTGTCCTATGACGTGGATGGCTCCAATTCCAGA
Source organism: Tenrec ecaudatus (assembly GCF_050624435.1). Taxonomy (NCBI): domain Eukaryota; kingdom Metazoa; phylum Chordata; class Mammalia; order Afrosoricida; family Tenrecidae; genus Tenrec; species Tenrec ecaudatus. The sequence continues at coordinate 45,358,165 of NC_134545.1, forward strand.
AGCACCCGTAGTGATGCACTTACTGCGGCAGCTGAACTGGTAAGGATGTGTCTGTGGCTGCGCTCATATCTCCCCTCTGGTCTCTGTGTTAATTCATATCCTGCATTTCCCACCCTAGGCCTATACTCGAGTCAATCAGTTTTTCTGGTTTCCCAGGTAATAATTAGGTACCTCGGCTTATACGCGGGTCGGTTTATATTCGAGTGTATACGGTAGGTTGCCATCATCATTTTCAAAATGTTTTCTTTCTACTGGTGCCACTGCTATCAGTTCACTGTTTCCCCCTCCCCACCTCACTTACCTCATGAACCATTGATAAATTATTAATTTGTTTTCACGTCCTACCCCAACCGCTCTTTCCCTTTACCCATTTTTCTGTTGTCTGTTCCCCTGGGAGAGGGTTATATGTCGATCATTGTGGTCCGTTCCCCCTATGTCCCGCCACCTTCCCCTTTCCCTCCTGGTAGTGCTACTCTCATTGTAGCTATTGTTGTTGGCTTCTTTCTTCCTCCCCCACCCCATATCCCCTGCGATGTCCCTGGGTAATTACATACCCAGTAACTGTCTCTATAAATTTACCTATCTTGGATTTCAAATATGGAAAAGACATACAAAACAAAATCAAGAAATAAAAACCCAACAGCAATGACAAAGTAAAACAGAGAAAAACTTCAGTAAAAAAGTGGAAACTGGACAACTTTAAAATGAGTCAAAGGGGAGATCAAGTGGTGAGTTATTAGTTGCACTGTAACCTAGCTGCATCTGCCATAAGAGACTTACAGTGCTTTTAGTCCGACAGCGAAGCTGTTCACACCCCTGGACTATGGACAGTCTCATCCACACGGGACCTGCAAATGTATTTTGGGCTTCCATTGCCATCTACAGCCCTCTGCAACCTGGGAGTTCATAAAATTACACCTTAAAACATTACTAAATGCAATGTGTCTTTTATATACTTCTTAATAGTAATAATCAGGAAGGTTATAGTTATTATTTGAAGTTCCTTGTGTTAGAAAAACATTGCCAATTGTTCTATAGAAGAATACAATGAACAAGTTAGGACTGTACAGATCTCAAAGAAGGAATAGACACAGTAAGAGGAGTTTTACATGTATGGTGGGTGGAAGTTAATTCCAAAAGTTAGGAAGTAGTAAAAACGAATAAGATTTGTAGGTCCAAATATAGAGTAGACTAACATTAATCAACAGTACATACAAGAAAATACATACAAGAAAATACATAAAGCACAAAAGAAAAGAGATAAATTAACTTAATATCTGTATCTGAGTTGAAGGTTGGGGGTGACAGATCATGAGGTCAGCTGTTAACTGAAAGGTCCACGTGCACGCAGGGAAGCCTTGACAGAAAGATGTATGATCAACTCCTGAAAAATTAAACATTAAAAATCCTGTGGTTGTTAGGTACTATCTGGTAGGGTCCAACCATAGAGACCCATGTACAACACAACAAAACACTGCCTGATCCTGCACCGCTCTCACAAATGTTCCCAATCCTGAGCCCATTGCGGCAGCCACCGTGCCAGTCCAGCTCCTTGGGGGCCTTCCTCCCTGTGGCTGCCCCTCTGGTTTACCAAGCGTGAAGTCCGTCTCCTGAGACAGACTCTCCTGATAACATGGCCAAAGTGCATGAGACCAGGTCCCACCATGCATGCCTCCTTCCATATTCATTTCCGGAACAATTCAAATGCAAAAAGCCTTCAGTCTTCCTTATTCAAGGTCCAACTTTCACATGCACATGAGGCAATTGAAAATACATGGCTTGGGTCAGGTGCACCTGAGTCCTCAAAGTAACCTCCTTGCTTTTAAGTACTCTAAAAAGCCTACCGAGCACAATTCTATTCTGACACACAAATGTACCCATAGGGTACCATGACTGGAGGTGAGAGCCAGCAGCTGGTTTCTCACATGTGTACGGAGATCTATTTGGTTGTTGCTCTTTTTAACTGATAGGTCTAAAAATTGCTTTTGGTAGGTACACTTTTTGTTCATTGCTTTTTGTTTTTAAAGGGCAGAATAAATGGCTTGGTCTGTAAAAATGAAGCAGTTGGATTAAATAACTTTTATGGTCCCTTGGACCTTAAAATTATTCATTTTAATTTTTTTAAATGTGAGAGCTGCAAGACGCTGTTGTACATCACAAATGACATAGATAGTGTTCTTTGTTGGAAGTACCAAGGAAAACCATCACGCTCTCTTCTTCACGAGTGGTACAAGAGCCTTGGTGGCACAGCGAGTGCTTAAGTGCTCAGCAGCGAACCGCAAGATTGGCAGCTCACACCTCCCCGCTGCTCTTCCAAAGAAAGATGTGGCTCTCTGCATCGGTAAAGATGTGTGGGGCAGGTCCACTCTGACAGGGCCACTATGGGCTTGGATTCACCAGACAGCAGTTTGTTCGGGTAAGAGCAGGACAAAGTTAGTACTTCCTGGAGACTGAGAGATGGACTACATTACTTCCTAGAAAGACTGACGGTGAAAAGAACAGGTAATTGAGAGCCAGGAGTTCGCCCACAGGAAACACGTCCTGCCACTTGTTAGCTAAGAGAACTTGGTGGACTGAAGTGTCAAGCCTCGGTCTCTTCATCTGTCAAATGCGTTTATTAATACTTTGGGGTTGGTGTTCTCACAATTACATGAGACAATGAAAATAGAGGAGCCTGAAAAATAACCAGAAAGCCATTGTTGTGGAGTAATGACAACTCGCAGGGACCTCCTGTGTCACCAAGCAGAGGTGCTCCATGGGATTTCCATGGTTGGAATCCTAACGGAAGCAGATTTCCAGGACTTCCTTCTGTAACAGCCCTGAGGGTGTGAAACTGCCAGTCTTCAGGTTAGAAGGTGTGGACAGTTCATTTGTACTGCCAGGGACCTGGACCAATAAGGACACCCCTGCCATCAAGCTTATTCCAACTCAGAAACCCTGCAAAGGGTTTCTCAGATTATAAATTTCTATGGGACCAGTTTCATCTCTCTTTAGAGGAGTAGCTGGTGGGTCTGAACCACTGACCTTGTGGTTAGCAGTCCAAAGTTGACCCAATAGCACCACCAGGGCCCAGTACTACTCAATAATGTTAGCTCCTTTAGCCTCTTGAATTCCTTTTGATCATATGGTTTTGACGGTTCTCTACAAAATGAAACCAAGTATACTACTGCGATGCAATGAGCTGCTTCTTAGGGCCCTCAAGCCACAGTCTTTGTACCTCCAACCACGTAAGGGTCACGCGGTCCACTCAGAGGACTGGAAAGCTGGCTAATAATGTAAATTAAGTACAGGCTACTCCTTTTAGGGTGGGACTCTGTGAATAGGTATATGGAACCCTAACAAGGAGATTGGTCAGTTTTTTAATCCCACTAGGCCAAGTGCTTACACATTAGGTTGTGATCTGAAAGGCCAGCAGTTAGAAAGCACCAGCTGCTCTGTGGGGGAAGGACGGGCTTTCTACTCCTGTAAAGTGTTACCGTCTCAGAAACTCACATGGGCAGTTCTACCCTGTCCTGTAGGGTCACAATGAGTCAGCATCGACTTGATGGCAGTGAACGAGGCTTAAAAGAATGGAAGCCTTGGGGGTGTAGTAGTTATATATCGGGATACTAACTAAAGTCAAGTAAGCAGTTTGAAACCACCAGTAGGTCTTTGAGAGAAAGAAGGGATTCTTTTCCCATGAAGACTTAACAAATCCCATAATCATAACTACTGACTGTGAGCTCTGTGTGACCATTGCAACAAATTACCACACTCAGCAGAGAAGTCGAGAAGGTCAAAGCAGGGACAGTTGGTGTGAGAACTGGTTACAAAAAGTGGAGGGTAAAAAGGCATGGCTGGCCTCTGCCTCACAGAAATCAGAATGTGTTTCCTCGGTGCTACACTGCACCCTGGTTGAACTGTCTCTTCCCTGTAACCCTACTATGGGGGGATGTCCAACTGTCTACAGATGATCTTTGGGTCTCCACTCCAACCCCCTTCTTTCACATCAATATAACTGTTTGTTTGGGATCTTTTGATATATGATCCCGTCAACACCTCATGATCACACAGGCTGGTGTGCTTCTTCCATATGGGCTTGTTTGCTTCCTTGATAGAAGCCCGCTTGTTGAACTTCAAGCCTTTAAGACTCCAGATGCTATGTCTTTTGACGACCAGTCACCATCCACTTTCTTCACCACATTTTGTCTTCAGCAATTGTGTTGGGAATGTATCAGAGAGCCAGGTTATTAGAACACAGGGTTCTTGTGTTTCGGGAAGCCTTGAGTAGAGACCCAAAGTCCGTCTGCTATCTTAATACTTAACATATAAATATTTGTACATTGGCCTCTATCCCTTTCATTATAAATTAATATATTTACATATATACAAGCCTATAGCTACACCTCTATAAATAGCTTTTGCTTCCTACTTCTTTCCTCTATTTCCTTTCGCCTTCTTCCTGTCCCACTATCATGCTCACCCTCCACTTGGCTTTCACTAATTCCTCTTGGATACATTGCACTTGATCAAACCCCACGAGGCCTCCTCACCATCATTTTTAGATCTATTGTTGTTCCCTCATGCCTGAATTTGTTGGCTCCCCGCTCCCCTCCCCACCCTGTCCTCTCCCATGTTCCCCGGGACTGCTGGTCCTATTGTTTTCTCCCTGGGATTGTTTGTCCTACCTATCTTATATAGAACAAAGTAGGAAAACAAACAAACAACAAAATCAAAAACCAATAGAGAGTTACAGTCTGTCTGCTGACCCTTATGTGTGTTTCCTAATCTGGTCTGATGAGGTGCCAAGTGCTGTCCCCAAGTCAGAAGTCTATTTTCAGGATTCCTCGGGGACTTGGTTACTTTGTCCCTCTTGCTACCCTGTTGCATTCCCTTCGCATTTCACCCCATTAAGGGCAGACCAGGACACTTGCTGCACAGTGTCTCCAGTGCTGTCCCCCATAGTGTTATGGGTCAGTGAGGGAACATCATGTCTCATGGAGGGGCAGAGTGCATTGACTGCTGCAAACAGAGATGTCTCCAGGGATTCAGTGGGCCATGATGAGGTTCTCTCTCTCTGTCTCTCTCTCTCTCTTTACCCTGTGTGGTTGGACACACCCACCACTTTCCTGAGGCTATATCTTCAGTGCTGTCCACTGTATTACATTCAACATAGCTGAGCACCGTGTCCTCTGTTATTGTCGCTGTTCCATGGCAGGATGTTGCCCTCGAGGCTACCACGCCATTGTAAAAGTTTCATTTATTTCTTAATCAAGAAAGTTCTATCAAGTAAACCAAGAATTAAATCCTAAGCTGTTTATAACTCTTCTACAAGTTAACAATATGACTCAGAGCTCATTATTGAGAAGACTCAAAAACTTCAGGAATCACTTTGAGAACCAAAATTCAAAGCTCACTCCCATCAAGTCAATTCTAACTCACGGTGACCTTATAAGGCAGGGTAGAACTGCCTCTACCAGTTTCTGACTGTAACTGTTCATGAGAGCAAAACATCTCATCTTTTTCCTGTGGAGCAAATGGTGGTTTCCAACTGTTGGTCTCATTGTTAACAGCCTCATGTGGGAAACAGAAGGATTTCTCCCAAGTTGTCTTCCCCAAATATATGCCAAAGTTAGCAGCTATGCTACACATGGTGAATGAGTATACACTTGGAGGTCAACAGAAGTAGGTCAGGGGTCATTCTCCCTAAGGGTTATCAGCCTTGAAGAGCAAGCAGACACCACTGTTTATCCCATAACAAGTAGGGCCCACTCCCTTCTGATAAGGATGGTAGCATATTGTTTCCCTGAAGGAGAGCCCAGGGAGGTCAAGCCCACTCAAGGGTGACCAAGGTTAGGTGTCCATCATGAATCTAGGGTCTACCCTTCTTGTCACATGTATACCTCTAGTCCCTCCCCTTCAATGTGCAGCCCTAGCTCATCCCCTTCTTGTCACACTAATGCCTATTGTACAGCCCCTCCCTATGATGTGTATGCCTATTGCACTGCCCCTTCCTGTGACATGTGGTTACCTGTAATCACGCCCTCCTAAGTAGAGCTAACCCTCAGCAATAAACGGGGCCTCTTGCCAGATCTCCGCCCCACCTTGGCCCACTGAGTTAGTTTATTGTGCCAACTTGGCCGATAAACACATGTGGGTTAATTGAAGGGCAGAGGGACAAATGGCTCGGTGAGCCTTGCTTTCTAGTTCTCGGGTCTCTTGCTTTATGATGGTCACACCAGTGCAGTTGCCTTAGCCTATTCCCTGCTTCAGCTGGCAAGACTCACTTCTTGCAAGACACCCCCAAGGAGAAGCCACATGGACCTACCCTGAAGCAGCCCTGGATGCTGGAACAGCCATGTGGAGACCCCTGCCAGCGCTGAGATGCTTACACGTTCATTGACTTGGCTTTCCTCCTGCAGTCGGCATCATTGTGGCTGCTTTGTGAGATGGAGGAGGATTTTCTGGATTGGCGTTGGACATATGGGTTAATGGTGGACTTGGGCAGAAATGGGTTAGGATGTTTTCTTGATGTGCACTTTACCTTTATATAAAACTCTTTCTTATTCATGACTTTCTGTGGATTTGTTTCTCTAAGGTACCCAGACTAATACACCCACGCTATGCTGAGACCTGGCTGGTAAGATCATGGCCACCCAGAAGGTGAGCATGTTACCATGAAATGTGTCTTCATTTACTCTTCATTCTACTTCTTCATTTTACTGTCTCTCCCATCTCTCTCATGTTCTCTATGACTTTAATATAATCTTTATATATCTCAACCGCACAATTGTGCCTATCGAACCTGTGCTTAGTTGTGGGGGGGCTGGCATTTCCCCCCCAGTTTCTCTAGGTCAAAAATGCAGCAAGACAGCTAGCAGATGTGAATGATTATCTTACAGAAACTGGTCACTGATAGTATGAGAGAGAAATCTTCTCTTAAAGAAAGAATCTTTGAAAAGGATCACAAAAGAACTTGAGTTTAAAAATAAAGCATGAGAATCACACACTAGCCCAAGACAAATAAAGTGCAGAGTACTATAATCAAAGAAGTAATTCTAAATAAAAACATCGGAGTGTTTTACCAACGAGAGTTTTAAAATACAAATTTCATCACCAATTATTGTGAGTGTTCAAATCATAATAAAAGGAAAAGCTAAATGCAAAGGCTGGTGATCTAAAAACATCATGAATTATTATTTTACTTCAAGAGATCTAAATTAAGTGTAAGTAGACTTTATTCCTTTTCAAATTTCCTGTCTCTACATGAATATCAATGATGGCAAATTATAGAAGTATGTTCTGTAACTGTGCAGAGTAGATAAAGTGTTCAAACAAGGTCATTTCCAGGAAAAAATGATTAATGCAATCACGTGGCAATAGTGTATCCGGAAAACCCAATATTTTAGAAATGCTATTTTATTCAACAAGCATAGACATTACGGGTTTCAAAAATAGTCCAAGCCAGAGAATCAATCCAGGTTTTGATTTCACGCAGACTGTTCTGAGCAGCGCTGAGGCAGAAAGTGACAGCACTTTACAGCTCTAAATCATGCTGACATTTGCCTGCCGACAGACACTGTGTACGATTGCCCTTTTGCGGAGTCCGTATCACAAGGACCACCTCAGAATGATGCCTTCATCCATTCAGACACTGAGCACCGTGGACAGAGTCAAGAGCTGCTCCACTGCAGAAATAAGAATGAAATTCCACTGTACACTGCAGTAACATTTTCCCCCCACGGTAAACAGTTTGCCATTTGTCACCTATAAAAAAATCAAATTGATGCAAACCCACACTGACAGAAAATCCATCTAGCCAGTTGAATGGATAGCGTATCTCCCTCCCTTCATTGTAGGATGTGCGCTCAGTATTGATCCACGGGTCGACCTATTTTAAATAAACCCACTTTCATCTTGTCATATGCTGCTCAAAAACTGCCAGGCGTCTCTGCTGCCCAATTCCAAAGTCCCGTCTAGCTTTCAAGAGTTTTCACTATGTGGCCCACCCTATCCAAGCTTAGTCCCCACCACTCCTACAGGACCCCCCTTTCCCCAAAGGCCCCTTGGAATTTGTTCATACTGTCCATCCCACCCAGAATCGTGTCCCCCTTCTCCATCGCTTCCCAAGTCTCACTACCAGCATGAGGCATTTTCCTATTAGTCCTACTTACACTGATAGCACTCTTTCCTTGAATTTCTACTATAATTAAAACCAACTTTAAAGCTCTTTAATTGGAAATTTCCAAAAGTCAGAGAGCATCTCTCCTTCCACTCCATCCCGCCCTCACCCCCACCCCTGCCATCAAGTGGATTTCAACTCATAGTGACCCTGTAGGGCGGTAGAATTGCCTCTGGGTTTTTGCGGCTGTAAAATTTTAAGGAAGTAGTAAATGTCATCGCACTGCTGCAGAATGGCTGGTGGTTTCAAACTGTCCACCTTGTGGTTAGCAGTCCAATGGTAACCCACTAGAGCTCTCCACTTTTGCTACATAAAGGATAATAAACAATTGACATACCCTCACCACAGGTATATCTGAAATTATGCACAATCCTCAGCCACAACAGCTATTGACGTGACTACTTTATCTCTAATTAAAAAGAAACATTCTACCCTGAGACACATGGATCACACTGAGTCAGAATCCACTCCATGGCAACTAGAGTTTTGTTTTTTGACTATTGGTTAAAGAAAACAAGTAAATATACAAGGGGGCACCACCACCCACCACCCCACCCCCGCCAAAAAAATATTTTTCCCCAAAACAATGTATTAAAATTTTTTTACACAACAACCTTATCACCTTCAAAGTACTCTCCATGACAATACATTTGTCAAATCTGCGATTCCATTCTTGGAAATATTTTTCAAACTCATCTGTTTGGTTGGCTGACAGCACCTCCCTCGTTTTTCTTCACCTCTTCCACATTGTCAAATCACTATCCTTTCATGTCCCTTTGCATTCGCAAAAACAAAAAGAAGGCAGGTAAATAGGGTGCGTGGGGCAAGAGAGGCATGCTGATTTTGCCAACTGGTACATGGAGATGGCTGCATAAGCAGGTGCATTGTCATGATGGCAAAGCCAGTCCCCGGTCTGCCACAAATCAGTCCTTTCTTTTGTATACTGTTATTACATCTTTTCAGAACCTCTAAATTGAAAGCTTGATTAAGAGTGAGACCTGGTGCCATGGACTCCAAACGCACTGCGAGTCAACATGTTCGTCCTTTCAGGAAGTTGATGGATGTCCAGAAAAAGGTTTGTCATCAATCAACATCTCACCTTTTTCAAAATGAGAAAACCACTCATACGCTTGAGTGTTTCCCTTAGGGCGGTCCTTGTAAGCTGTGTTCAACATCACAACAATTTCTGTGGCGTTTTTCCCGAGCAAGAAACACAATTTCACAGCCGCACGCTGTTCTCTCAAATCAGCCATCACAAAAACCAAGGTTCAAAGGAAACTACTTTTACCCAAAAAAATGCACCGTGAGCCGAGGGAACCTTCCCAGACAACGCCACTGGGTGCTCTTACCAGAGTGAGGTGCTCAAAGCTCTTCCAGTGGGGAAATGCGTACTCTGAAAGCTCCACCCAGCATGTTGTTTTCCATTTGGGGGGGGGGGGGTACCCTTCATATTATACTCCAATACAAAGTTTTTAAAAAGAAAATTAATGAGTGGGAAGAGAGGGCATTTTTTTAAGCGTGATCTTAAATACATTCAACCTATTCTTCAAAGAAAAGTAAAATAGTTGCAAGTGATGGTACTTCACTGCAGTGACGATTGACGACACTGCTAAGAAGCTGCTCTCTAGATATCAACTAGCATGCTGGACAGATCGTCGTCAATAAATCAATAATTAGTACATCAGCCAATGACTCAATCAATTACACAGAAATGATTCTTTCTGCTGCCACCTGGAGATGATAATCATGGAAACTACAGAGAGGATACACTAGCTGAGTGTCCTCCTGACTCACGCCAGTGAACCTGCAGAGGGAATACAGCCCCCAGCTTTAACAGTAAGCATGGCCATTGCCCTCCGGAAGCTTGGGACGATTGCAACAATTCCTAAGGCAAGCATCATGCAACCCTAACCGCTTATGCAACAGTGTGGCTGTTACGGCAATCTTTAGTAAAATTAGTCAACGGTGAACTTTCTCTGACAGCGCGGTCAGGAACCAGGTAGCACTGGCGCCAACCAAGAGAAATCCTTCCTATGACAGAGCAGCTCTTGCTCTATATTAAAACGAGTCCCACTTTTACACAGAGACCCCGTCGGCAACAACTGTAATTCAACTATATAATTTTTAACTATAATTCTCCAACATTTTAATATGCCCTTAATTGCTAGTTATACAAATAGCATGTGGTTTTACTTGGCAATACCCTCCCCCTCCCCCCCCCCCCGAATCCTTAAAATGTCATACCATTCCTTGAAAAAGCTTCAACTATATACAGGATACCCAAATCAAACTAAAATCCACTGAGGCCAAATTCATCTCTACTCATAGCAACCGAGTAGGACAGTGGAGATGCCCAGAGTCCGGTTTCCGAGGCTGTAAATCTTCCCGGAAGTGGACTGCTACACCTCATTCTCCTAAGGAGTGGCCGAGGCACTCAAATCACCAACCTTTCCGTTAGCAGTCAAGTGCATACGCACAGGGCCACTGGCTGGCTGAGGGATACATTTATCTACAGGTCAAGAGTCTCCTGTTTTCTCTAGCCCGGATGTCCTAACATTCTAGACATAGAGATAAATCTAAAATTGAAAAAAAAAAAAAAAAAGAACTTATTTTACTCCTTGCTGTTTCCTAAGCAGCCACTATTTAGAAACCCTTATAAAGGAATACAGAGGCAGTTTCACTCTATCATGCCCTGGAAACTTCCAAACATCAACTAAACAGCCCAAAAGAATGTCCTACTCAACAGTTGCAAAGATGTCACTAATTGCTTCCATCTGTTTCCCTACTCTGTCTCCCCCCCCCACCCCTCCTCCAAGTCACAGCATCTACTGAGGTTATTTTCTGCTTCATTTTACATTCTACGGAAAATTATAGTTAAGAGTCATCGTGTTTTAAATTGCAGAATATTCCCTGCAAGTTTGTATGACAACCACAGCCATATTGTCGTTTGTACTTGGCTATTTTCAAATAACATTTCAGAGCATGGTTTATTAACTTAATTCTTTTAAAAATCTGCTCAGTAATTTTTTAGTTGCTCATAATACATTATTTTCCCCCAAGTCTCTAAAGAGACTTTTTGATGGCACAGAAGTTTTAAAGTCCTGAATGCTTTTACGGATGATAATCTTTTGCCTAATCAATCAATTGCTTTATTTGGAGTTGCACAATGATGATTTTCTAATTCTGTCATTCCTTCCATATGTATTGGTCCCCCTCATGAACTGGGCTCAAAGAGCAGCCTCACATTAACTGTACACAGAAAAGGCAAGATAGATGCTTAATTCTTCCCTTTTAATAACCAAAGATCTTTTTTCAAAAATAAGTCTGGAAAGAGGATATAATCGACGCGCACCGTTCTTGGTTGTAATCCTCGTTGTGTGTGGTTGTGTTCTCTGTTGTGGGACAGAGAGTCGATTCTGACTCAGGGATCCCGTGACAGCAGAACTATCCCACAGATTTTTGAAACATTGATTTATTGCCATATAATTCACATAGCATACCATTTAATGATTCAAGTCTACTAAGAAGTTACCCAATCGTCAGAGTAACAGGTCGGAGCCCTAGCTGGCACTTCATTAACAGCGACTACTGAAGTTTTCTAGCTTGTTTCTTTGTAAGCCCCTGGGGTTTGGGTTTTCCCAAAACTTTAACACCATTAGTGCACACTTTTACTTAATGTTTTTGGTCTCTACGGTCACCTTTGAGAGCACATAGTACTTTTCAAAGGTTTATCTGAGGAAATGAACAGATACAATTTCCTGAGGATAATCATTCACTAACCAAATGATACTCATAGCCTAGAATGTCAGAGTTGAAAGGGACCCCCCCCCTTTTTTTAAATCATTTCCTATAACTGCCATCTGATGTTGACAGCTTCTGTCCAAGAACGGGTATATGTTTTGCTGTGTGTATTCTCAACAACAACAAAAAACAGTAAAAAGTAAATAAACATTAAAAAACACACTAAGCATGCTACTACCATATAATCCAGCAATTATTTGCCTAAGACATTTGTCCAAGGGAAATAAAATTTACATATACACAAAATAATGCAGCTTTATGACAGTTTCGGAAAAAACCAAAAACTATAAACAACCCAGACGTCGTTAAGGGGAAAATGGTTATATTTATCAGCAATAAAAAGAAATAAAATACTAACACTCACAAGAACATCAGTGAAATGCCAGAAAAATTATGCTGGGTCAAAAAAGTCAATCTCTAAAAGTTACAAGGTTATGTGCTGGGCTTCTGAGCAAAAGGTCTGAGGTTCGAGACCGCCAGGAGCACCTGGTTCCCCTCATCAACTGAGGCTAAAATGGCCTCAAGTAAACGGTACACAGAAAAGGCAAGATAAATGCTTAATTCTTTCCTTTCAATAACCAATTATCTTTTTTCAACAGTAAGTATGAACAGAGGAGAAAGACAGGGTGGGGAGAGGCAGTTTCTACCCTTATAAAGACTTAGTCTCAGAAACTCACTGGGGCAGTTCTATCCTGTTCTATATGGTTGCTATGACTTGGCATCGACTCCATAGCAGTGAATTTGTGTTTTGTCTAAAAGTTACACCCTGTATCATTCGATTTGTATGTGCAAAAATGAAGACGGGGCAGCGCCTAACCGCCTCTAACCACACAGGAGGGGAAGGGGCTCCAGACCAAAGCCCCAGGCTGATGCCTATGAAGCAGCGGTCATCCACACATGCCTCCATCATCCAGAATCTCACCGATTTTCACATTACCTGCCCTCCCATGTGTCACGACACTTCTCTGCTGGGTTCAATAATTTGTTGCTTAGCTACAATTAATTCATAGACAATACTCATTTTGGATTATAGGGAAGTAACAGATTATAGTTCTGAATTAAGTGACTCAGGATACAATTCTTGGACCACGGTAAGGTGGAGGGGAAGGTGAGAGAGAAAGGGGGAACAGATTACAAGGATCTACATATAACCTCCTTCCTGGGGGATGGACAACAGAAAAGTGGGTGAAAGGAGATGTTGGACAGTGTAAGATATGACAAAATAATAATAATTTATAAATTATTAGGGTTCATGAGGGAGAGGGGAATGGGAAGGGAGGGGGGAAAAAGAGAAGCTGATACCAAGGGCTCAAGTAGAGAGCAAATGTTTTGAAAATGAAGAGGGAAACAAATGTACAAAAGAGCTTGACACAATGGATATGTGTGTGGATTGTGATAAGAATTATACAAGCCTCCAATAAAATGATTTAATTATTATTTTTTAAATTCTTTGATCCAGCCTCTTTTCAGTCACGCCCCTGGTGATAGCACTCTCTTTTTGGCCCCCAGTCTATCAGCCCCCTTAGTCCTTGACCTCTGCCCTGTTCAGCAAAGTGTTACAAAGTTCCAGGATCAAGGCGGTTCTCACATCAGAAATCCTGGGTCCAAAAGACATACTACCCTCCTGCTTCTTCTTTCTTGGTAGATCCCCCTTCTGCTCTGGAATGGGCTCTCTTTCAAGCCTGTCAAGATGGCAAATTGATCAATCCTGTTAGGGTTCCATGTACTTTATTTGAATGGTCCACCTCCATGAGTAAGGCCAGAATGCTCCTTAGAGGCAAGGATGGCAAGATTTCGTTTTACATCCTCCTGACATTATAAGGAGAGACCAGTCCCGGGAGAAGGACATGATGCTTGGTAAACTGGAGGGACATCCAAAGAAGGAAAGGCCTTCAACTAAATGGATTGCATCAATGGGCGCAAGCACAGGAACGGTTGTGAAGATGGCCCAGGACCGTGCAGTGTTTCCCTCTGTCGCTCGCAGGGCCGCTGTGGAGTGCAACTGACTGGATGGCGCCGAACAACAACTGCAACACCCCGCATGGGTGCCACGTAACTTACTGACTATTACAAAGCTGCCCAGTCTCTTCGATGCGTCGCGAGCACCACACATTTGTGCAGTACTACACTGTCCCCTGGGGGGGGGGGGCACACCACAAAGACTATTATCAGAAGGATTGTATTCAACAATTCACTGCTCTGCACATAACATTCGTGAAAGGACGGCATTTTAGGGGTGGAGAACAGATCTGTGGTTGTCAGAGGTAAAGGGGGCTTAGAGGATAGGAGAGAAGAGGGTGTGCCTTTAAAATGTCTACTCAGGGTTACGGAAATGTTCTGTATCTTCTCTGACTGCTAGTAGCATCTTAGTGAGATCACGCTATTATTTTGTAAGAGGTATAGGGGAAACTGAGTGAAGGGTACATGGATCTCTGATTTATATTGTATAACTGCATGTGAATCCACAATTATTTCAAAATAAAAGCCAAAAACCCTCTGTGTACTACTTCACAACGCTCTGGACCTTCCAAGGCTGAGGAACAAGCTTAAAGTTTGCCTGACAACACAGACTTCCTCTTGGAGCATCACACTCGTGGAAAAGCACACAAAATAGGCTGGTGCCGTGTAAAGCTACAGTACCTTGGCGATCACCAAGCCCAACGACTCACTCACTGTCACGGAGTCAATGCCAACTCACAGGGCTCTAAAGGATGGGAGAATTGCCCTGGGCACTTCCGAGACAGTAACCCTTTATGAGAGTAGAAAGCCCCATCTCTATGGTGGGCAAGTTAAAATAACAAACAAACAGGTTCTACATAAAGCAGATGCTTCCTGCACCTTACTTCCTGACATGTGGAAACATTTTGCCACATTAACAGACATGTGTTTCTGTAGAAGCACCCACTTAAGTAAATGAGAAACAAGAAGTTATTAATATGGGTAAAACATGTTTACATATGTTCAATAGAGCATAAGGAGACTATGTTTTATTTTAGACATGGCATAACATATACATAGAAAACATCTACAATATCAGAAATATTTACCATATATACTGGAGTATAATCCAACCTGATATCAGCCGAGGCACCTATTTTACCACAAATTGCATTAAAAAAATGTGCTGGAAAGTTCAGCTTATACACGAGTACATACGGTATTTCTAAAAGACCCATGTAGCTCATCATCCAAGCCAGGAAACAGAACAGCATTACTTCTAAAGTTCCCAAGTGAAACCTCCGGTCTCCTTCCCAGAGGTGCCACTCCCCCGACCTTTGGGATGACTTCCATAATTTTCTTCATCTTTTCACAGTGGAAGCAGGCATGTTTTCTGAACTACAAGTAAACAGAGCCCATCTATTCATCTGTAGTTTATTTCTCTTATTTCTAAGATCCAATCATTCATTTTTATTTCAGATTATTATTAATCTAATTTATAACTATAGTATGATCACTTTTAATTCTCTAAATTTCAGATATACAGTAGGGTCCTTATGAACAATGCTGATAGAACTTTTTTTAATACGTGGATCTGGATATGAGTGGGCACAAGTTTCTCCTGGGAACATAACCTGGAAGCGACATGACCTATCTGTAACTTTATTACTGCCAATCTTTCTGTCCAGGTGGCAACGCCAATCTTTCTGTCCAGGTGGCGACGTCAATTTACATTCCCAAAAGCAGTGTACAAGAGTTACCGTTCCTCCCAACCCTTATCAAAAATTGCTATTAACAAACTTTTTATTTAACAAACTTTTTAATTACAGAATTTTGTAATACAATTTATACTTCCCTGATTTCAAATGAGCTACAACTTTTTAAAAGAATATCCTCTTTATTTAAATCTTTTGGCTTAAAAAAATTGCTTCATTCTTGTTGATTTGTAGGAGTTTAACTGTATGTACTATGTATCAACTGCCTTTATCTTTACTTAGGACATGACTGCTACATGGACAAGGCTGTCAATGCACGGTGACACCATCAGGAGCCGGAGAAGCTTTGTCTGATCAAAAGTTAAGTCTCTCTTCTTCTTTTCCAAAGTATTTAGCAAAATGTCTAAAAATTATTTGTAGGGTATCAGGCAATATATGAACATAGCTTCCATTTTAAATACTTCAAAATGTTACAGTAGCTTTACTTTTTTCTTTTATTTATTTTAAAAATCATTTTATTGGGGGCTCATACAACTATTATCACAATCAATACATACATCCATTGTCAAGCACATTTGTACATTTGTTGCCATCATCATTCTCAAAACATTTGCTTTCTACGTGAGGCCTTGGAATCAGCTCATCTCTTGCCCTCCCTCCCTGCTCTCCTTCCCTCATGAACTCTTGATAATTTATAAATTATTATTTTGTCATGTCTTACACTGTCCGATGTCTCCCTTCATCCACTTTTCTGTTGTCCATCCCCCAAGGAGGAGGTCATATAGAGATCCCTGTAATCAGTTTCCCCTTTCTACCTCACCTTCCTTCCACCCTCCTGGTATCACCACTCTCACCACTGGTCTTGAGGGGTTCATCTGTCCTAGATTCCCTGTGTTTCCAGTTCCTATCTGTACTAGTGAACATCCTCTGGTCTAGCCGGATTTGTAAGGTAGAATTGGGATCATGATAGTGGGAGGGAGGAAGAATTTAAGAACTAGAGTAAAGTTGTATGTTTCATCATTGCTGTACTGCACCCTGACTGACTCATCTCCTCCCCGCGACCCTTCCAAAAGGGGATGTCCAATTGTCTACAGATGGGCTATGGGTCCTCACTCTGCAACCCTCCTCATCCACAATGATCTGCTTTTCTGTTCTTTGATGTCTGATACCTGATCCCATTGACACCACATGATCACACAGGCTGATGTGCTTCTTCAAAGTGGGCTTTGTTGCTTCTGAGCTAGATGGCTGCTTGTTTACCTTCAAGCCTTTAAGACCCCAGATGCTATATCTTTTTTTTTAATTTCATAAATATTTTTATTGGGACTCATACAACTCTTATCACAATCCATACATACATCAATTGAGCAAAGCACCCTTATACATTCGTTGCCCTCGTCATTCTCAAAATTCACCTTCCACTTGGGTTCCTGGAATCAGCCCGTTTTCCTTTTTTTTCCCTCCCCCTCCCTCCTCGCTCCCCCCTTCCCACTGAACCGACACTATATCTTTTGATAGCCAGGCACCATCAGCTTTCTTCACCACATTTGCTTATGCACCCTCTTTGTCTTCAGTAATTGTGTCGGGAAGGTGAGCATCATGGAATGTCACTTTAATAGAACAAAGTGTTCTTGCACTGAGTAGCTTTTATTTTAAAATGTATCTCTACTATTATTCTTTCCTCTTCAAGCAAAAGTGTTTATATAAAACTCAGGTTTATGCAATCAAGAAACGATGTTTCTGAATCCTTTACAGTCTAGAAAACAAAACTCACAAGTCATGGTTTTGTTAAATTATTATATCAAAAATGCCTAATTCCCATAACTAAAACCAATTATAGCAAGCCTGAAGGTTTTTCTTTACTCACTTAATGAATGCTGGTGGCATGTCTCTCTTCAAAATCTGGTCCTCAGTAGTTTGGACAGTCTCTTTTCCAACCTGCGGGAAAGATTCACAATTCAAATCTAAATTCTCTGGTTGAAGAACTATTAAACATATTTGAAGCATATTTTGCATATAATTTGCAACTGGAATTTCCTGAATTAAAAAATTATTAAGATTGCACCTATATGCCTTCATAATAAATGTGTATAATAATATGGAGTACAAACATAATGCTATAGTACACCTTTTCCAGAGAAATTAATTTGAAGACATCTTGAGTACAGTGGAAAAAGAGAGAAATTTATTACTTAGTGATATATATATATATATATATATATATACACATACATACATACACACACACACACACACACACAGGAGAGCGAGAGTGTGTTAAGAGAAATGCTGCTACCTCCTTGAAAGGGTATTTAGTCCCTTGAACCAAGTGGTGGCGGTTATTTTGGGCCATCTGGACAATTCCGACATACAGCAGCTCTCCAGGACCAAGCGAGCCTGTGAGTTTCCCCAGGGTGTCGATGTAAATCTCCATGGCAGGAGACCGCCAGGTCTTTTCTCCATTGAGCAAAAGGTGGGTCTAAGCACAGGCTTTCAACCACTGCACCAGCAGGGTCGCTTTATATCAACCCAGATCAGCTCAATTGTCCGTACGGAAAAGGACCAGTGGTACTAGGATGAAAAAATGTTTGAAGTAATTGTCATTTTGAAACTAGAACTTAAGCTTATGAAAATATGCAACTAGTTATCAAAATATTTTCAAACTAAAACTACATAGTATTTCCCTAATTACAGAGCAACCAAGGACTCAGCCCTATGCGAAAATGTTTATTATATTTAATTTTAAAAGTAGAAACTAAAAAAATACTATACTAATTACAATGAAACAAAAAAATCCTTATGTATAAGGTAAAGCCATGAAAAAAAATTGTAATGTTAACAGTGGCTGTATTAATGTTTGGAAGTTTTTGTGTCAATTTGTAAGCATTTCCTATTTAATTTTCTGGAATGTAAATATATAAGTTTTATACTTTAAAACAATTTAAATGTTACTAGGTTGTTGTTCTTAGCTGTCATTGGGTGGTTCTAGCCCATGGTGATCGCATGTGTGCAGAACAGAACTGTTCTACAGGGCTTTCCAGGCTTCCTGTTGGAAGCAGATGGCCGAGCTGTCTTTTGAGGTGCTTCCACCCAGCAAGCCCTTAATCACATGTGCCACCCAAGGAAGACTTTACTCTAGGTGCAATTATTACTTAGGTGCAATTATTTTCTATGTATTTCCTGTCACTTTCTTCAAAATTAGTCCTGTGTAGGGTTTAGATGTCAATTTTCTCTTCCCTATATCAAGTATTATGCATACAAGAAGTAAACATTAATATAGTGAATGGTGAAACTACCCATTTTATCAATATGATGCTACCTAGACATATTAAATCATAAATACACCTAAACTTTAATGCAGAAATCTATCAACTTTTAAAAACTCAAATGGAAAATATCTCAAATCTGTTATTTAATTACCTAATATTTTATATAGTTTTTTAAAAAGTAAGAAAATCCCTAAATGTGCAATGAATCAGTTAAAGAGAACATCACAATAAACTATTCTCAGGAATACATGTCATGCATCACTTAATGAATACAAGTTTTCCTCTCAAGCGAAAAGCTCAGGAAAAGCAACACACACATCCCACTGTGCAATAGCCAGTGTTTTAGTGGACAATAGACCATCTGTATCTTAACACAAGTCTTTCAAATCAGCAGCTGGTCCTCTAAAAGTTCTCAGATCAGAACATGACAGAATATTTCCAGATGTATTGTTCACTGTATTTTCCAACTGAAACCAACCATTCAAAAAGCTATGAGCCAAGGACGTCAAGAAGTAAATGATGAAGTTCAGCCTCAAAGTCAGTGGTTCACACTAAGTATTAAGGGCTTAGAGGGCACTGAGATCCTTGAGAATTCATATTCATACACACACACACACACACACCTATTATATATAGGGGGGCTTCCAAAAGTTCATGGAAAGCAGAGTTAAAAGATAATACAAATGTCACCAACTTTAACCCCCCTCAGAAGGGAGGGAGTTCCTCTGAGAACGTCTTTAAAAAGCATGCATTCAAATGTTAATAAACACACATTATGCAGAGTATGATGTTCCAGGCACTGTTCCAGGAATTGAGGATAGAACAATTAATAAAAATAAGTCTCATAATCTCATGGACTGTAGCATGGAGAGACAGAGAATACACAAGAAAGGTAACAACAGATGTGTTAGCTTCAGATCATAAGGATGATGCCCCATAGAGCGCAGCCGGGGAGGAGGGAGTGCCTGCTCTGGTTAAGGAAGGTGTCTTCAAAGAGGTAACCAGAGGCCTTCGCTGGGAAAGAAAGGACTACTCACAAAAGAGCTAGGAAAGACCAATATAGACAGAAGTAGTAGCAATAAAAAGGCCCCGAGGCAGGAAAGAGTTGGGTGTACTCAAGGAACCCGAAAAACAGCTTGGCTGAAGCCTAGGGAATGAGGGGAATGTGGGGATGAAGTTAGGCAAGAAGGCAAGGGACAGGTCACAGAGAACCTTATGGTCAGGCCGGCTCAACCACAGTTACAACAACAGGACGATATGATATTTTTATATGATTTCATTTTTAAAAGGTCACTTTGCCTGCTAAGTGAAGAACAGCTTGCAGGGGATAATAAAGGAGGCAGGGTAAGCTACTGCTGATAGTCACTGAAATGGATTTCTTTATCCTAAGATGCATCTATATTTATAATGATAATATTATAAATTGCTCTGATTCTCGGTCTAAAATTAGATTAGGTACAATGAATGGCCCTAATTGGACTGTGTATAACACATAAATTGTAATTATTTAGAAAATATGCCAGTTTTACTTGCAAAACTGATTTTGGGCAGTGTTGTCCAGCAGAACGTTTTGCCAGGATACCAGCGTTCTCTTTAATCTGTAGATACGAGTCACAGGTGACTACTATGCCCTTAAAAAGTAGCTAGTGTAAGTGAGAAACTGAACTTTCACTTTTTAATTGAGCTACATTAAATTGCCACATATGGCTAGTGGCTAGCACATTAGGCAACACAGGGCTATAAGGAACTTGTGGTCTTCCAGAACTGATCTTCTTGGCTCCCAACTCTTTTTTCCCCCCCAAAAAATAATTTTATTGCTACACGATTCCCATAACATACAATAGTCAGATCATATGAAGAAGACTTGTGCAATCATCACCACCATCCACTGTAGGACATTTGCTTCTTTCTCAGACTCATTGTTACAGCTCCAATTTCTATCCCCACCCAACTTCTTTTCCCATATCCCTAAGAGAATATTAATCCAGTTACTATGTATAGATTTGCTTACACGGAGTTTCCTATGCAGAAAATCCCACAAGAAAACATAAATCGAAACAGCAACAATAATGCCAACCTAAAACAGAAGCAGGTTATTAGGGCTTTTCTTCTGAGATCTCATTGAGTGGGCTTCAACCACAAGCCTTGAAGTCTTGAATTACCAAGTGCAAACCGTATGTGCCCCCTAGAGAGCTTTGTGTGATGCACACACATGGAATTCTTTCATAGCTTTGTATGTTGTATTTATGATTAACAAGAAGCATGCGGAGTGGCATAGTTCTAGTAGGTGCTTGAGATAGTTAAGGTTTATTGTACCAACCTGGCTGATAAACACATGGTGGGAATAATTGAAGGCAGGGGAGAGAAATGGCTTGGTGAGCCTTTCCTTTCTAGTTCTCGGATATCTTGCTTTCTGATGGTCGGATCAGGGTGCAGCTGCCTTAGCCAGTTCCCTGCTTCAGCTGGCAAGGATCACTTCCTGCAAGACATTCCTGAGGAGAAGCCACGTGGACCTACCCCGATGCAGCCCTGGGTGCTGGAGCAGCCATGTGGAGACCCCTGCCAGTGCTGAGATGCTTACACATTCACTGACTCGGCTTTCCTCCTGCAGTTGGCATCATAGTGTGTGTTTTGTGAGGTGGAGGAGGACTTTGTGGATTGGTGTCGGATATATGGGTTAATGTTGGACTTGTGGGTTTGGGCAGTACTGGGTTGGGATGCTTTCTTGATGTGCACTTACCCTTTATATAAAACTTTCTCTTATACATCTGAGTTTCTGTGGATTTCTTTCTCTAATGTAACACAGTGCTCCATCACACAGTACTTATTTCCCTATTAGCACAGCAAATAGACATCCACAGGAAGACAACGGAGTGGTAGTTTGCAAACTACAATGGGATTCCATTCCAGCAACTCCAGGTCTGCTGCAAATTGAAATCTCTTTTTTTAGTTTTTATTATCATTGTCTTTTATCACTAGTATCTTTATAAATCTGTTTTTTATTTGTCATTGAGAGCTCGAAATACTTGTATATTTCGTGTATGTATGTATTAAAATGTGTCTCTAAGTTTATATTCAGGCTCCACCCTTCTAGTCCATGCCTCCACACCAAAACCACACCCACTGCCATCAAATCAACGGGCACTCGCCACAACCCTGTAGGATGGGGCAGAATTACCCTGTGAGCTTCCGAGACTGTAACTCTTTACGGAAGTAGAAAGCCCTGTCTTTCTGACTGGGAGCTGCGGGTAGTTTTGAACTGCAGACCTTGCAGTCAGCCGCCCAACACTGAACTCTACGCTATCAGAGCGCCTGAACCCAGTCCTCAAATCAAACCTTCAAGTGTACCTTTACAATGTGGTCTCTTCACAGAACAAGAGGAGGTGGGCCTGAAAAGGCAGCAGCAGTGGTCAGGTGAAGAGGGAGCAGTCTCAGGAAGCAGACTTAGACTCCGGAAGCATTTGAATTGTGTGGTTAGCTGGTCCAGAAAGAGGTCGGCGCGGCTCAGCAAAGGAAACACGGCCAGGAAGGAAAGCTCAAGCCAGGCTGGGAAGAGCTTTGTTGGCCAAATGAAGGCAGAGAAGATTGTGCAATTTGATCTGCCCATTGATTCAAAGGTTGTCACCCTCTGTTCTAGACCTTTCCAATTCAGCATTCTGTCACTGAAGGATCAAGTCAGAAAGTGACAAAGCCAGTTTTTAGAGCTGTAAGGACCAGAAAGGCCTCTCCTATTTGTGAACAACTGGCAAAGCTTGTCTGGGGCGGCAGGCAGAGCGCCGGGTTTTGAAGCCATCAATTGGGGAATGCACTTTCCTCCTCTCGCCATACCATCAGAAGCACTTCCTGTTAACAGCCATAAAAATACGACAGGGCAAATAATTAAGAAAGGGATTCATTCATAAAATGTGCTTTGCTAACCAGCAGGAATCTTCTAGACTTGTGGGTAAAGGTTATTTTCGAAGGTCAGTCTTAAGGATGGAGAATGAAACAAATCCTGATCTGGTCTACAGCTTTGCAAAAAAGCAGGCCAGAAATAATCTCCACAACTCGTTTGATAATTGAGTCGCATGTTTCTACAAAATGTTACGAGCACTTGTATGTGACCTGATTAAATAAGTCATTTAATCCCTCAAGTATTTCTTCTACCACTCTGTGCCTTTTCTAGGTGTCTCCTGCCTGGTCTATCATGAGGTCACCAAACTCCCTTTCAGCCTTTCTGATACAGGAAACTCGCCTGAATATTTTACCTGCAATTTCCGACATGAGATTCAACTAAATGAGATGCCTGATTTTTATCATCTTAAAATAAATCTCATTTCTCTGTTAGAAACTAAACAAAGACTTAAAATTCACAGAATTGAAACTTTTAAAAATGAGATGAAAAACCAAGCAGGCTTAGTTGTAGTCTTAAATTCTAAGCAGTTTTCGAAGTCAGCTTTCAAAAGCAATTCTTTTGGAGAAAGTTACCTTTATAGTAAATACATTTTATTGCTTCCAGCCTTTTCTCCAACAATGCTGAGATCATCTCAGGCTCACTGATTCTCCTCACTGCAAAAATTATTTCACTTTTCTTTCTTCTTAAAAAGAATTGCGTTTAACTTTTGAAGCCTGAATCCATTCAACTCAACAGCAACTAAGTGCCAACTATGTGTCTGCTAGGTTGTGGGAAGAGAACAAGATAAGAAATAAAACATTCTTAGACACATAAAGTGGGGGGGGGGATGGTAGTGAATGATTAAGAGGCCTGGGGACTTGGCAAGAAGCCTTGTTTCTTCTGAGAGCTCTTACTTTGTTCAGCAGTTAATTTAAATATCTTTTGTTCAATATTTGACTTTAGTTCACAATTGTATGTGAGGGATCTTTTGTCTTTTGCAGTTGTTATTATTACTCCTTTCATCACAACCTATGCTCCATTTGCTTCAGAAATGTAGAGATTTGGTTTCTTTCCAGCAAAAAAAAACAAAGCTTGACTGGTTGAGGTCACCACCCACACTAAAAACATGCTAATGTAAGAGTCCCCTTAACTAGCTATGTGTACGGAAAAGTAAGCTAGCACACATCAGGGATTTAGTTTTCGTGTTAGTGATTTGTGTCATCGAAGTAGTAGCATATCACAGTTAAAACACAGCGAGACAATCCTATTTAGACAGTCCGCACAGAGGCTAAAATTGTGAACCAACTTTCCTAGTGGAAAACTCAGAAAAGCACTAAGGAGGCCAAATGATTGTGACCAACTGATTGCTAACAGACACGATCAAAGAATGAAGTCTGGCCTAAGTCTTGAGCTGATCGACCCATAATAATGAACACCGTTCACTCCAATGTACTAGTGGAGACTTGCATTCACTCCAATGTACTAGTGGAGAACCAAGTCTGAGACATACACCAACAACGGAACTCTCCATCAGCAACAGGTTCACATGGTTTTCCTGCAGGGCGGTGGCCTGTGCTGATCCTTCCACTCCCTCGCTGCTCTCCTTCGTATGATTTATTACTGACCCAACCAGTCAGCTTCAACAGCTCTGTGGCCAGGAAAATCAGGTATGGTCTCTCACTCACTCTTCATGTAATCAAGTACTTATTGAGCAGACCCTATACGGTAGGTTCTTTGTACATCCAAGTGTGCTATACTGAAACTCAAAACCACTCCCACCCTTCATGTCGAATCCAACTTAGAGCGGCGTCCCTATAGAACAGAGTCGTTTCTGAGGCTGAAACCCTTATGGAAGCAGAAAACCACATGTTTCTCCCACAGACTGGCTGGTGGATTTGAACTGCTGACCTCACAGTTAGCAGCCTACGTAACCCACAGCACCACAAAGGTGTGTCATGAGAGTTACCAAAATCAGTAAGACTCCAATCTCACCTTTCATAGGAAAGGCAAGGGCTTACATAAAGCATTAAAATGCAGGATCATGCAGGCTCTAATTGGGTGTGTCTCCATTTCAGCTGTGTCAGGGAGGCTTCTGGGAGGGTAAAGGAGGTTTTGGGATGTGCATAACAGGACTTGGGGTAAAAAGAAAGCTTTTCAGTTAGTAGGTCAGCTTATGTATGTGGCGGCACAGCCAGCTCAGGGAGCACAGATCCAGGTCTGCAGCGTGCATGTTGGGTAGAGGAGAGGCAGGAAAGGATAGGCAGCTGGATAGCAAGCAGGCCCATCCTGGGGGGGGGAGGGCTTGTTCCCCCAGCAATGCAGCCCTCGAAGCAACAACCGTTCTAAGGAAAGGCCAAAGGCCGTTTGGCTTTGCATTTCAAAGAGAGTAATTCAGCAGCAAAGTAAAGAATGGGTCAGAAGGAAGAAACCTGGGCAGACAAGCCTATTAATGTTTAATTATTCAATAAAAAAGTATTTCTCCGTCTTCTGCCTCAGGGGGGTGATTGACAATGCTATCCTTCATTTATGTGGGTTTTGCTTTCCTGCTTGCGGCTTTCTTTCGTGTGTGTGTGTGTGTGTGTGTGTGTTCTGCCTGTATGTTGGCTGGCTTATGGCTGTTATTGATGCAGTTGGCCTTATAGGATTTTAATTTTGTCATATTACAACGACCAAAGTACACCTGAGACTTGCAATCAATCCCCACAGACAAGCAGATGGAGTCTGGGCTCTTACTTAACTCTAGGCCCAATTCAAGAACATTTAGTTCTGATCACATGGCCCTGCTCAATACTCACCTTCATGAAATGATCGCTGAAGATATGGGTGCTACAGCAAAGTGTGTTAAAGAAAGTAGATGGTGCCCAGCTACCAATCAGAATGGTGTCTGGAGTGTAAAGGCTTGTATTCAGAAGAGCAGTCATCTAAGTGAGAAGTCAACTGAGCCCAAAAATGACCATTACAAAACTTGAACATGGTGAAGGGGAAAGTCTCAGAGCTAAAATTATGAACACTCAATTTGTAGAAGGCTTTTGAGGACAGTGGGAGCCCAACACCCATCTGCAGAGGATCTACTCAGACTGAGCCGCTGGAAGATCCCCTCTAGCCACAGGCAAGAGTCTTACTATCAGGCAGAGATCACTGTAAATCTTAAATATGCTGGATCAAAAATTATATTTGGCCAGTTGGCCACCCTTTAGATGCGACCTACATTTGTTCTGGGTGCAAGCATCTCTGACTTGTTCCAGGACAGAAATCTTATCCCTGGCTTTTTGAATGTTCACGGGGGCCTTTCTTTCTTACTGATTATTTGTATTTTTGTCTTCATATTATTACTATTTTATCCTCACCTTATTTTGGTTTTGTTTTTTATTGTTTCTGTGGTTTTTCCTAGTTTGTGAAGCACAGAAGGAGTAGATACACAGTGACGAGAACTGATACAAGGGTTTATCGGGAATGGAGGGGTGGAGGGGTGGGTGACAGGGATGGAAAGGGGATTTCAGGAGTAAACAATGAAGGCAGGCCGTGGGAAGAAGCACTAGAACTGATTGAGATTGCACCCTCATTTTAGAAGTAATTTAACCATGGGGGGGAGGGGGGCTGTTCTAAATTTGGTGTGGTAATGATTACACACTCTTCTTGATATGATCAACAATCAAACTATTTAATGCTATGATGTGTAAATTTTGTGCGAATAGAACTGTCTGGGGAACAAAGTATTTCTAAAACATGCTGTGTGCCAGGTACTATGTGCCAGGTGCTTCAGTGCTGAAGAACCTACGCATGGACCTGCCCTCATGAAGTTTAGTGAAAGATCAGCTGAAGGAGCAGCAGGGTGGGTGGAAACAAGGGGGGAGATGTGAGAGAAGCATTGACATGACTGACACTCGCTCAGAGGGGTGGGGGCCTCAAGTTATTGGGGGCAAAAGTAAACATACAGAGAATGTAGATCCTAGAAGAAAAGTTGTATTTATGAGATGTTTAGATGAAGCTGCCCAATAAACAAACTGGTTTCCCAGTTCACTTGCCTAAGCTGGAGAAATGGATTTGAAAGTAAGTAACTAGGGGGAAAAAGGCGGTTCTAAAAGGCATAGCCAATGAATGAAACTGAGACGAAACACGACCAACAGATAAGGAGTGATGGAAGAACAGCTGGTAAACAGAACTAAAGAAAATGCCCGAGATGGAAGCAGAGGAAACAGGAGAACTGTGTCTTTGGAATCAGAGGGAAAGAGTTTCATGAAAGAGAAACAATAGTTAGTAGTGTCAAGTGTTAAAAAAAATAGGTAATGAATGGGCAAATGATCATTGAGCTTCACAATTTAGAAAACCATTAATGGGGCTGGGAGTAGAAACCAGTCTGCAGTAGGCTAAAGAGTAAACAGAGGCCCCCCCAATTATCATGATCCCAATTCTACCTTGCAAAGCTGGTTAGACCAGAGGATGCACAGCGGTACAGTTGGGATCTGGAAACACAGGAAATGTAGGACAGATGAACCCCTCAGGACCAATGGTGAGAGTGGCGATACCGGGAGGGAAGGGGGTGTATAAAGGGGGAACCGATCTCGGGGATCTGCATATAACCTCCTCTCTGGGGGGTGGGCAACGGGAAGGTGGGTGAAGGAAGACGCCAGGCAGTGTAAGATAAGATAAAATAATAATTTACAAATTATTAAGGGTTCATGAGGGAGGGGGAGTGGGGAGGGCGGGGAGAGGGAGGGGAAAAAGGGAGGGGAAAATGAGCTGATTCCAGGAAGCCAAGTGGAAAGCAAATTTTGAGAATGATGAGGGCAACGAATGTATAAGGGTGCTTTACTCAATTGATGTATGTATGGATTGTGATAAGAGTTGTATGCGCCCCAATAAAATGATTCATTAAAAAAGAGTAAACAGAGGATTTGCAAATTATTTGTGTGGGGGCTGGCGGGGGGCAGGGGAGAAGACTGTTCTTCTGAGAAAATTACCTGGGTTATATGGGTTATATCTTGGAGTGGCTGTTGGTTTCAAACTGCTGACCTTACAGTTAACAGCTCAATGAGGAGCCCACTGTGCCACCAGGACTCTTTACAATGAACATTTAAGGATTTAAAAATAATTGTCTGAGAGAAAGACGGGCCTTCTACTGCCGTAAACAGTCTACCCTGCTGTGAGTCAGCATAGGCTCGATGGCGGTGCGTTTTTGAGAAAATAATTGTCAGTCAGGAAATTTGTTTCATTTTGCTTAACCAAGCATTTCTAAATTCATTTGACCAAAAATTCTCTCCTTTGTTCTATAAATCCTAATTTCTCATTGTAGGCTAATGGGCTTTATTTTAAAAAAGAGAAACAGCGATTCCATGCAGAGAGTAAGCTGGAGACGGCAGCCGCTTTTGTCCTCACTCAGGGCCTGCGTTTTTCTCACTTTACCAGAGTCCCCCTCAGTCCCCAGTGTCCGATAGTGGCCAGATTCACTTGTCACCTGTGTGGCCCCTGTAGACATTTGAGCTTGTGACACCCGTTTTAACAAGATGCGACCTTAATTAGCAGTGTGCATTTGGCAAGCCTCCAGTATCCAGAGAGCCGTGTGAAGTCTTACTTCTGCCTCAGTTATTCCCCTAGTCATGCAAAACCTAT
This sequence comes from Tenrec ecaudatus, assembly GCF_050624435.1. Classification (NCBI taxonomy): domain Eukaryota; kingdom Metazoa; phylum Chordata; class Mammalia; order Afrosoricida; family Tenrecidae; genus Tenrec; species Tenrec ecaudatus. Next base: position 45,386,533 of record NC_134545.1, read on the forward strand.
TCTCCACATCGAGTCACTGCAGAAAGATGCAGTAATTTCAAATGATCTGTATTTTCTTCTTAATCCTTTTCTGTACTTCCTAGTTTAAGAACCAGGAAATTATGTTTCGAAAATGTATTGATGATATTTCTGCTAAGCAAACCAAAAAACAACGGCTGTTGACTTGCTTCCAACACATGATGCCCTTGTGTATCAGAGCGGCAGTAAGCGCGCAGTCTGTCAGGGCCGCACGGCAGACCTTTCTCCTGACCTTGCGGTTAGCAGCCAAGCGCATTGCACCCTCATCAACTGCTCCTGACAGAGGACCGAAAAAGTCGTGGGAAACCACTGAAAGTCTTTTGAGACAAACAGGCTTAAAATTTGACTGTCTAAAACTTAAATGTGCATAAATGCGGGCATAATTATGTGGATTTAAAAAGCAGATGAAGCATGTTTGTAGTAAGTCTTAATGTCAAGCACGCTCCTCTGATGCCACATATTTTCCTGAAATTAAACTGTGTTGGCAGCGTGCAAATTCTAACCCCAAGAAGAGCATGAGTGTATCAATTAAGACGAGATAATGCGAGCGAAGCAACCTTGCTCATCAGCTCCCTATTTATGAAGATACCGTGGGCAGGCTTCCAACGTTCAAATCCTTCATTCACGTCCTCAACTCAAGAGTCTTCCGTCGGCTTCACCACCACATACGCTTGTCCTGTGGTCAGCCACCAAACATAACATAGGGGTCTGCTCCCCACAATCCATTATCACCCTAATTTTCTGAAAGCAATACAGAATGTGCTCTTTCCAGTTCACGGAGGATTTTAGGGACAAAAAATAATTATAATTTGGCTATCTCATTCAAATTCCACACTTAAGAAATGAAGCTTTCAAAAGTTGTTTTCTCAGTTGCAGAATTTGAATTTGAACTCCATTTTAATTCCATTTTCAGGTCCACTTCCTGCCTTTCAGTCATGCACTTGTTAAGTGATAAATAATACGGGGTGGGGTATGTGTGTGCGTGTTTTAAAGTTCATGTAAATGTAAGTAATGAACAATGAAAACTTTCCATGAACTTTTGAGACCCTCTCATATTCCTACACTCATCTAAATTATAGCAAATCCTACTTAAAGAGTGATTTCCACTTTGCTTTCAAACATAAACAAATGCTATCCACCACAGCAGAAAGGTCTCCCAACTCCTACCCTTGAGTCTTGACCAAACCAAGAAAAACAAGGGATAATTAGCAGAAATTAAACATTATAATTGACAATCTCCTCGAGTTTTCAAGTTGTCCTGGGTGCTAAAAAAGAGTACTTAACTGGGAACTCAGTAAATCTGATGGGGAATAAAAAATCTCTGGATGATTTTAATGTAACCCTTAGAAGATGCTTCAAGTAGAGAGCAAATGCCTTAGGAGTGGAATCTATTCAGGAGCCACGGTGGTGTAGAGGTTATGAGGTGGGCTGCTAACCAAAGGTCAGTAGTTCGAAATCCTCAGCTGCTCCTCAGGAGAGAAACAAAGCTTTCTGCTCTTGTAATGAAAGTCCAACTCAAAAACACGGCGCCACCAAAGGGGCAGTTCTCCCTGTGCTATCGGGGCACTAAGTCTGCATCTACTCGATGGCGCTACGTTTGCGTTTTTGAGGGCCTCGTCACAGGTCTGTTTCATTCCCTCAAAGGCATGACACATCATAAGTGCTCTAGGAAATAAATACTAACTGCAATAAATAAAGTGATAAAGGAAGATAACTAGCAAAATAGATGGACATGTAATTCCACCATTTAACCAAAGGGAATCTCTTTCTTTTTTTTAAAAAAAATTCTATTTATTTATTTATTTATTTGCATTTTATTAGGGGCTCATACAACTCTTATCACAATCCATACATATACATACATCAATTGTATAAAGCACATCCGTACATTCTTTGCCCTAATCGTTTTCTTTTCTTTTTTTTAAAAATCTTTTTATTGGGGCTCATAAGGCTCTTATCACAATCTGTGCATACATCAAATGAGCAAAGCACCCTTATACATTCGTTGCACTCGTCACTCTCATAATTCACCTTCCACTTGGGTTCCTGGGGGAATCTCTTTCATATCTGCCCACATACACTTTAACTCCTCCATTCTTTCTAATTACTGCACAATGAAGTCAAGAAAACTTCAATTCTTTTATTTTCCCTCCCTCTTCAATACATCTATAATATGCCTATAAACTCTTAATACTCCATGATTCTATTAAGGTGACTGGCTGGGCTTCAACCTGCTATTAAAATAAAAGCATAATTTTAAAACATGGAAGAAAAGCTACTGATTGCTAAGGGAAACTGCTAACCATTGCTAAGGCAGAACACCACCTGTCCTATCGGTCTCATACAAGAGCAGATGAACAGAACTAATGCACATGAGTGTGATCTGGATGCCACCCACGTGCTACCGAATGCAGGGTGTTACTCTGTTATCACTGTCCCAAGCTTTCAAATAACCCCAGAATCCCAAATTTCCACCTTTTTCTCACTGCCCTCGAAACCTCTAACCAACTTGCTTTTCTCAAAAGTACTACCACGCCACAGAATTTAAAATGTATTCCATATTTTTCTACTTTAATACTAGAGCTCGAAAGAACTTTTAAGCAGTTTTAACAAATGTGCATTATTTCCATTACATGTGTAGCTTTTCCAGATAAGCTTAAGCATGTAACTAACATTTATAAAACTGCCTATGGAAAAAAAAAACTACTTGAAGCAACCAAGTTCTGAAATACTAAACAATTTTTGGCAGAGCGGGGCAGGTTGGAAAATTGTGTCCTAGTCCCAATTCTAGTTGGTAACATGGAACAGTGGTAAAGAATTGGAGTTTTCGAATGAGGAGGCAGTCCAAATCTCACCTGGTTTGGCCATTTCTAGCTCTGTGGTTTGGGGCAAGTAATTTAATCTCTTTCAACTTCAGTCTTACTGTTACTGTCGGCAAAAGGGTCAAAGTAAAGTCTCCCTCCAGGCTAGATGACATAATATAAGTCACCTGGAGCAGAGTTTGGCAGGTACTAAATATACAGTCCTTTCATCTTTCTCTCAGCTATGCATTAAGATTTGTTTAATTAATTGAAAAAATGAGTCCATACTATAAGTTAGGAATTCTTTATTACCTCACTATGTCCATGAGGCAGACACTATTTCACAGATGAGGAACACACACTGATTTGCCTGGGATCACACAGATGGTGAGTGGTGTGGGCTGTAATTCCAAATCTCTGTAATGTCTTTTTAAGAGTCAATGTATCTAGTGATTTGTCCACTGTTCTGCACATTTGTGTCCTATAGAATGATCAGATGGCAACAAGGGCTTCGGAGCCATAGACACAAAAGAAAACTGGAGCTCACAATGGTCAAACAGACATTATCAGGATGCAATCTGACAATTGATGTCCAATTTTCCTGGTCTTCCTTCCCAGAAACTGGAAGGTTTCCTCAGCGGAGCACAAGACTCGATAGGAACAGGAGGGCTTCACTTGCTTCCATTTGTTTTTTTTAACTTTTTTTTTTTTTTTTTTTGCTGTTGAAGGGTGCTGTCCAGCAGATTCTGACTCACCGTGACCCTGTGTCCAACAGAATGAAACACCATCCTCACCAGTGTTCCTAAGTTGGAGCCCATTTTGTATCCACTCTCCATCCATCCTGGCGAGGGTCAGCCTCTTTTTCGCTTTCTTTTTCCTTTACCAAGCCTGGTGTCCTTTTCCAGGGCCGGTGCTCTGCTGACAACGTGTCCAAAGTACACGCGACAAAGGCAAGCCACACTCCCTTCTCGGGAGCATTCAGACAGTCTTCTGCCAAAAGATTTGTTTGTTCCTTTGGTAGTCCGTGGTTTTTAATACTCTTCTCCAGGACCATCATTCAAAGGCATTGATTCCTCTTTGGTCTTCTTTATTCAACTTCCATATGCCTGAGAGGCAACTGAACATATCATGGCTTGGTCAGGCACCCACGAGACCTCCCTGCTTGTCAATACTTTAAAGAGCTCTTTAAAGGATGAGAAACTAAGTCAGCCTGGCCTCCATTATCTTTTGAAATGGAACCAGGACTAGTACTGACCAACAAAGCAGTCTGTCATTTGTTTCATCACAGGTGTGGTCAAAACTTGAAATAGTAACCCAGTGGCAGGAGTCTTTAGATGTCTTCACTAATCTTGGGAGTCATCCTGCTCACTAACGGGCAATTATCCAGAGTCACTCTCAAAGGATAGTAACTGAATTTGGCTCCAGGATGTAATAGACACTCTGACCTATTAAATTAGAGCCGTAGCAAAATTTCTCTATTTCCTTGCTCCAGCTACGATCATATTTCTCACAAGCAGCCAGAACCGAAAATTCTGTTGTCATTCAATGTGTCAAATGGCAAAGGCTGCCAATTAATTACACAGTTCCTAAAAGACTCTTGTTTTAGTGTGCGTATACTGAGAAAGACCCCAAAGTTTAATTCTGAGCCTTTTTTCCTGAATGCTTCCCTCCCCCTTTTTCCTTTTCAACTACTGCAAACATCATTCAGTGGGACTACATGTGATCTGAGCATGGAATCCATTCTAAACTTGCTGAAAGCAAGATAAAGACCACACTCGCCTCGATGCTCAGATACACAGAAAGAGCTGGAAACTATCCCCAGCCACAATATCAAGATTTGTGCCTTGTCCAGATTGTATCTCATCACTGCTCTTCATGCAACATTTATAGATTAGATACAGCCTTGGTCTGACTTATATTGAAATGTTAAGTTCATTTGCTCACTTATATAAAACGTCAGTTAAAAATAATAATAAAACCTCACTGCTATGCTATAGGAAAGGGTAGACCTGCCCCCACTGGTGGTTTTGAATTGCTGACCTTGAAGCTAGGAGCCTAACTCATAACCAATACGCCACCAACGCTCCTGCAGCCTAAATGTTGAACAGCTGCCACAAACAACTAAAACTATAACAAGGCCCAGCTCTATGTTTTCAGAAAACTCATTCCCAACTGGACAAAAAAAAAGAAAAGAAACAGAGCTATAAACTAGAGTCCTTTCATCTATCTACTTTTTTTTTGTTTTCAGTATTGAAGATAAACACTGGCAAAGCACCTATCCATCGATCTACATCCCTTTTCTCTTCAATCCTTCTTAAATACCAAGCTCACTCCTAATGGCTCATTAAAGAACAACACAAGGCATTTACAATGGTAGTTTTTATTTTTTATTACTTTTAATAGTTTATTTTAACCTACTGTGTTTGCTCATTAGTAATGTGTGTCTAGAATTAAAGAATACTGGTCTGTGAGGCAAGCGTAATGCTGGCTATGACGGTTGTGCCGATTGGCTGTGTGCCAATTTAGCTGGACCATGACAGTTTTGTAGTGACATAGTCAGCCTTCATTTTGTGATCTGAGCTGGTGGCCCTCCATTTTCATAGACTGTCGATGTTGGCATAATGACCTTGTTAAGGATTGAGTTGTATTCCTCATCCCCATCCTACCCCATAATATAAGTCAACTTGGCTAGGCCATGGTTTTCAGTATCATGAAATTATTCTCTATTTTGTGATCAATTTTAAGTATGCTATGTGTTATAAATTGAACTTCTATGGTGTTAGTAAGGCAGGATTAGCGGCAGTTACATCAACGAGGCAGAGTGCAATCTACAGGATTAAGTTATACTCTAATCACTCTCTTCTGAAATATGAGACATTAAACAAGTAAGCAGAGATCAGAAGGGTCTCACACTACCAACTAAGGAAAGTCAGGGAGAGAGCACATCCTTTGGACCCAGAGTCCTGTGCTAAGAAACTCCTAGACCCAGAAAAGATTGCTGGCAAGGACCTTTCCCCAAGCAGACGGAGAAAAATTTCCCCTGGAGTGGGCCCCCTCGTATTTGGACTTCTTAGCCTCCTAAACCGAGTGAGGGTTTCTTTGTTAAAGGCATACGTTTGTGATATTTCTGTTACAGCAGCATTACGTCACTAGACAGGTCATTATGTGATGAATTACCACAGGTCTCAGGAAGCTAATCGTGTCAATAAATGAGAAGTAGGTGTATAAGGGCTTCAAAAAGTTTGTGGGAAAATGGAATTAAAAGAAAAAGATTTCTCTCAAACATTTCGAAGCCTTCTCATGGCTGGTTCATAAAGGACACCTTCCCAAAATGAAAGCTCACCAGACCTGGGGACTGAGAATCTGGCAGGTTTTTTCTGCTGCAATTTGATTGAAAGGCTTGATTCTGTAAACCTGTGGTGTGCTAGGAAGTAGATTCCAATTCATGTGACCCTGTAGGTCAGAGTCGAATGGCCCCATAGGGTTTCTTTAGTCATTAAGGAGACGCCCTGTTGGCACAGTGGTTAAGCTACTAACTGAAAAACCAGTGGTTCAAACCCTACTCTTGGGGGAAGAGATATGGCGTCTGCTTCCATGAAGATTTTCAGCTTTGGGGATCCCATGAGGTCACCCTACTTTGTCCTACAGAACTACTGTGAATCATAAACAACTTCCTGGAAACCAGTTTTTTTCTGGATTTTTCTGTGGGGGAAGCGTATTAATCATTATGAAAACAGATCGCCAGATCCTTTCTCCCACAACCTATGTGGTTGCCTTCTATTTATTAATAAATACAGGGGAGGCTTAAATCATCTCACAATTAGAACAAATCTAAGTTCTCTCCCCAGTCAGTGTCTATCGACTTTCGTGATTGCTTGATGGATGTGATGCAGATAAATGATATGAATTTTCCAAAGTAGTCGATTCAGTTTTACTCTGTGACACTATATTTTCTCTCTTTTTGTTAGACTAGAAGTAAACTAGAGATATTTAAGGAATCTCATATGCTGCCACTTTAAAATTCATTCTTTCTTTCAATTATTTCCTGAACATTCCATATGTAAAGCAAGGTACAGATAGTACAAAGATGCAAAGCAGCAGGGCTTGACAGCGTGAAGCGGCATTAAGACCACCTAAGATTTCTGATGAGTGGAAAAAGGAAGTTACAATTTAGCGCTACCAGTGGTCAGTGGACAGAAGATTATCCGTCTGTTGGGATTAGGTATGAGATGGTAACTGCCTTGAACTTGCATAACTGTAATTTCAGGAGAAAAGGCATCTTAAAAGAGTGGCATAGTGTTAGAAAAGGGCACACTGAAGCAGAAGAAAGGAGGACTCAGGTTTATCCATGAAAATCAATACAGCTTCACTGGACTTCATGGGAGGGGCCCTGGTGTAAGGTGGAGTCAGGGCTGGATTCAGAAATTGGCTTCCCCAGTGACCACCAGTGACTTGGCCTTACATACATTGGTGCTCATGGTTGTGAATATGTTTTCACATTTCTGAAACAAAGGAGTTGGATGACACCATCTCTGTGAGCTATTTCCAGTTCCATCCATCTGACTCCAGGTCAGGGGGTGGCAAATGTTTTCTGTAAAGAGCCAGATAATAGATGCTGTAGGATTTGCAGGCCATATGGTCTCTGTCATGACTTCTCAGCTCTGTGGTGGGAGTGTGAGAACAGCTATGTAAACAAATGTGCATGGCTGTGTTCCAATCAAATGTATTCATGCTTACTACAGTTGTCGTGTTTTATCATTTTCTTTTTTTTGTTATATAATTTTCAAACATTTAGAAGCATAAACTTCATTCTCAGGACCCACACAACAGAGGGCCAGATTTGGCCCATAGGCTATAGTTTCTGACCCCTACTCTCTTTGGAGAAGTAATAAAGCTGGAAAGGAGACAGGATATTACAGCTGTTAAGAGACCTGATACAATTGATTCATTTAGATGACAAGTGAGGGCCTGGGGAACCTGGGAGAAGGCTGAGAAAGGTGTGAGACTGGAGCTATACTTAAGGAAGATTTATCTGGCGGGAGTGGAGAGGAGACTGGAGGAGGAGGAAAACTCTGAAAGCCTATCCCGAATGGGAACTTTGAGAAATGAAGGGATGGAAGCAGACAAGTAACAGAGCATTACTTCTGAAAGATGAAAAGGTTTGATTACCCGGCAAGCCTAACCAAAGAGGTCAATTTCCTAAAAAAAAAATAAATAACCCCCAAAAGGATTTCTGCCTTTCCATTCCCCAGTGGCAGTACCACAGTTTACAAGTATAATAAACTAATGGAGGAATTTGTCCTTTAAAAAAATCTTTATATTATGAAAAGTCTCAAATATAGACATACAAGGGCGCTTCCAAAATTCTGGGGGGAAATCCATTATCTTTTCATTCTCTTTCACGAACTTTTTAAAGCCCCTGCTACCCCCATAAGAATATAATGAGCACCTTACTTCCAGAACCTGAGACCATTTTGTGATATTTGCTTTGGTTATGTATCTAAATCCCCCCTCCCCCCACCGGGAAAGAAGTCTCTATTCCGATCCCACCAGCTACACCATCTGTTCCGCGCCTTCTTCCTTGGCAAATTGGTCTTTCTTGCGTGGTCCCGTGAAAGCTTTCTTCTTTTCCACGGTCTGGGAGCGGCCGATCTTGGAGGCAGTGTCTATGAACTTGAGGTCGATCTGCTCGGTCTGCACCAGCAGGGACTGGCGCAGAGGGGGCACTCGCTTCTTGGTCCCCACCCGCAGCCCTCCAGCGTGACAGTCATTGGTCCTTCACCGTTGGGAAAAAGCCGCCCAGGGGGTGAGGCTCCTGTCAGAGGTCCTTGTTCTTTCTCAGTAAGCTGGCCGTCCTTGATGAGGTGCCCTGGCCGATCTTGCAGATCTTGTTGACCTCCGTGCGGGGGTGGTAGCCCTTCTGCCCAGCGCGGGCCACCGGGAAGGCCACCCGGGCGGGACGCCAGGCCCGGACACAGGCCACCTTGGGCAGCCCTCGGTGGGTCTTCCGGGCAGCTTCTTGGTGTGCCAGCGGCGGGTGACCCCTTTGTAGCCTCTGCCCTTGGTCACCCCAGTGACGTCCAATCCATCAGCTCGTCCTGCCCGAACCCCTGGTTCCCGGGCACCTGCTGCTCCAGCTTCTCAGCTGCAGAGCCCGTTCCCCAGGGCCTCCATCAGGTGCACCTTCTTCCAGCGCAGGGGGCCGCGCACCCGGGTGTGGGCGCTCCAGCGGACGCGCGGGCAGGACGTCCTCCTGCCGCGTGTTGCCCTGTCCTCCTGCCGCGTGTTGCATGCCGGCAGAGCCGCCGCTTGCCTTTGCGGCGGATGTGTTCGCAAAGCCAAGCTTGAAGGTCTGGAGGCGGTGAGGCGTCTCCTCGGGCCCGCGATGCCCACCGCCACCATGGGAGGGGTTTCCCCCCACCACCTCCTTCTTGTTCACCTGGCCCTGGCCTGTGACCTCGCGCACAGTGTCACCTTCCCGGGGGGACCTACCTGTGCGACATGACCTCCTCGATCCCCCCTGGTAGAGCTTATCTAATGTTTTTTTTGCTTTGTTTTTAATCGTTTTATTGGGGGCTCATACAACTCTTATCACAATCCACACATACATCAATTGTGTAAAGCACATTTTACATTCGTTGTCCTCATTATTCTCGAGCTTATGTTATTTTTATTTAAACTATTTTAAAGTAAACTATTGACATGCTCCTCACATTAAGAACTTCCAACTTGCATCTCTTAAAAAAATAAATAAGAACATTCACATACAAAATCATTTATCACTATTAAAAAATAAAAACAGTAACCTTCTATCAGTCTATATTCAAGCTCACGAGTTACTGGGACCTTTCTTGTTTTTTTAGGAATCTGACTTTGAATTGCACGTTTAGAATAACCCATATTGGAGCGTCCAGGTTCCAGGCTGACTTTACCTCGTCAGGGAGAGCACAATGTCCATGCTCGCACAGAAAGGGCGGTGTGAGAAACCGCGTGGATTTATTTCTGCTGTCTTTCATTGCAAAGACTTCTGAGCAGTCACATTAAGACAGTGTTCATTTAGCTGGCATGCATGGTTATGGATAGATATATTGTTGCCTTCAGGGTTTTAAAATCACTATCAACTACCTTATAATTTTTCTCTTTTCGTACTCTACCAGAGTAGTATAGTACTCTTAGAAAATAAAATGTGGGGTCCTTTAAATTCAGCAGATCCATCAGTAAAGCACCTGCCAAGTGTAAGCTTCATGGGAGCACAGAAGCCCTTCTAGAAGTCAAGCCTGGAAACTGGTGAGGAGGAGGAGAGGGGGAGAGGGAGACCAGCGTGGACACGGGCAGCTCCAACCTCGGGCAGTATCTGCTAATCACCACAATCAAGCTTACAGGTACACAGCAAAGGGAGAAATTAGTTGCATCTGAGCCAGGCCGATTTTAACAAAAAATGAAAGGCCATTCCAGTGCAAACAATCACAACAATAAAAGAAATTTCAGGTTTCCTTTTTTACTTCAAAAGTCATACATTTTCATTGTTAGTGGATGATACAAACTATGCTAAATGAAAATAAGTAAATAACCTTAAACCCAGCACTCAATATAATTGCATTTCAGTATTTACACCTCCAAACATAAAGTGTCTGCCATCAAGTCAATTCTGACTCAGTAATGACACTATGGACAGGGTAGAACTGCTTCATAGTTCAGTATTTACATCTCCAAATATAAAGTGTCTGCCATCAAGTCAATTCTGACTCAGTAATGACACTATGGACAGGGTAGAACTGCTTCATAGTTTTCAAAACTGTAATCACTGAGTGAGCAGCAGGTAGCCACAGTTTTCTCCCACAGAGCAGGCAAGGAATTCACAGCACAGACAAGCAGCTGAGCACGGAACCATCCCGCCACCAGGGTTCCTTCTTCTACACGTAACACAATACTACATGGGACCATTCTAACACATTAGTGTGTTTTATTTAACATAGCTCTGTATGTTTACATGACAGATGCAAAGGCAATTACAGCCCTTCCCTTATATACTTGCCTGAAGCTCCAATGTGATCTTTCCTTTCTATTTCCTCCTAGAATCGCTATAGATCATCGGTTCTCAACCTGTGGGTCGCGACCCCTTTCACCGGAATTGCCCAATTCATAACAGTAGCAAAATTACAGTTATGAAGTAGCAATGAAAATAATTTTATGGTTGGGGGTCACCATAACATGAAGAACTTTGTATTAAAGGGTCCTGGCATTAGGAAGTTTGAGAACACCTGGATGAATCTATTGTGTTCCATTTTTATTTCTTCTACATGAGACAAAACTGGTATGGGCATGATTTGTTTAAAACACAATTTCAACATAATCATGAATGGCATTTTTTAGATTTGATAAGGATTTTAGGTTTTCTATCCTGCATTGCAAACTAGGTTCATTTGCATAAATAAAATACACACGCGCTGGCTTTGTCCATTCCTAGCTCTGAACACTGGGAAAATCACGTAGATCCTGTAAAATGGGGGCAATAACCACATAATGTAACTCTGAAGATAAATAATTCTCTGAAGTTTTCATTTGTTTCACTTATTCATTTTTTAACTTAACTCTAATATAAAAATTAAGTTGTAAAAGGCTGTCTCCAGACTTTGCCCACCTTTTCCCTAGCTACACTCCTACTCACTGCTTTACAGCAATTTTCAATCTTAGATGGATGGATGGAGGGAGGGAGGGAGGGAGGGATGGCTGCCTCTCCAATTCTAGTCTTTCACCACCCATTGATCTTTCTCACTGCTATCAGCATTATCTTAACAAAACCCAAACCTGCCCAATTTACACGCTAAATACTATTCTAAATACTAAATGCCCTAATCTCACTACTATTCTTAATTACACATAAAACGACATCTCTGTGTCATTCATTGCAGCACACTGAGATAGCAAAGGATCACAAACAACTCATGGTCTTTCCAAAGGGTCAAATGAAGTTTTGCTCTAATAATAGGTTATTATGTAACTGCACACAAGAAGAGAAAGTTCATTTTTACTGATAAGAAGCATACTCCAAGATATATTAAGGAAATAAAATCAGCAAATAGGACAATAGTATATAGTGAATACACACTTACGGAAAAAAGGAGACACATATTCCTTTTAAAAGATACATATTGCTTCTAAAAGTTCAAGGAAAAATTCTATTTTTTAAATTTCATTTCCCACAAAATTTTTGAAGCACCTTCATCTCAACTATCTCTACAAACATATTCAGGACAGACTGCTGGCTGGAGATCAACAATGGGAGGCAACTTTTTCTACTGTTCACCCACTCTGCCATTTAAATTTTCAGCCAGTGACTCTACGGCCTATTAAAAGATAAAAAGAAAATACTTTTACTAGCTCATATGGCATACAAGTACCTTCATGAACTGGTACATGCTACCTAAGTAGCTTTATTACTAAAACTTCACCACTCCTTAACTATACATCCACCCCTGCCTATCTTCACATTCACTTTACAAAGCCACTTTTTTCTGGCTGGCAAACTCTTCCTGGCGCTTCAAACATTCCCTCCAGCCTTCCCACTATATTCTGCAAAAAGCTCCTCTGGCCTCCCTTGATCATGTGTCTGCTCCCTGGCATCAAGGTCTAGGTTCAAGTGCTAGCCCAAGTCCACCGGAAGTTTCTGCCTCTCAGGGGCATTGGAAGTGTGACGAAATAGCAACTATCAAAACTGATGCGTGGATTTTGAAAAAGAACCAAATAACATTCTAGAAATTTTAAATGTTGTCATTTAAATTAAAAATACCCTTGGAGACTTGAAGAAATTACTAAGTTGAAAAATAAAAACTGCTAAGACACAGGTAGAGAGAGGGTGAAAATCTAGCACACCTCTAATTAGAGTTCTACGAGACTTGTATCCCATGGACTGTGCGACATTACTATGCAACAGAGAGGGGTGACTATGAACCTCATGAGCCTTGCGGATACTGTGCTGGGTGACCTAAGCCAGTCACAACAGGGCAAATACTATGAAAAGTCAAGAGAAGGTTTCGCATAAAAAGAAACCTGTTTTGATGGTTACCAGGCGTGGGAGGGAGGAGGAGGGTAGATAACTAAGTAGAGGGCAGACAGATTAACTTGGGTAGGCCAGCAAAAAAGAACAAAGGGAAGGAAACCACTGGGAGGAGTATAAGGGTGAAAGGCAGCAGAGGTCAATACTACATGCAATCCAGCAATAGCAGCTACTGCAGGTAGATGCATCTAGTTACCTTTGCTGTAAACGCATCCATGAAAGTCACAGGGAATATGGGGGGCCAAAGCTTCGTATCCAAAATCAAGCATCTGAAGGAACGAGTCGCTGGGCCTGCAGGCTCAGGAACAACAGTCAACCAGCATAACAAGTTCACAGACAGGGGTCTAAATCTTATTTCAGTGAGTAGCAACTGGGTCTTAAAAGCTCATGAGTGGCCATCTAAGATGCTATTATTGGTCTTTCCCTGTCCGGAGGAAGGGAGAATAAAGGAAATTAAAGATGCATGGAAACAATTAGTCCAATGTACTAATGCACCATGTGACCATGAGCCTCCAAAACCTTGAGGCCAGAAGAACTAGATGGTACCCAGCTACCACTACCAACTACTTTGAAAGGGTGTTAGAAGATCTTGGAAGAGTGGGAGGAAAATATGGAACAAAGTCAGAGAGAAAGAGAGAGAGAGAGAGAGAGAGAGAGAGAGAGAGAGAGAGAGAGAGAGATCAGGACTACTAGTTGAATAGAGACTGGTGGAATCCCTCAGACAATGACCCTTAGTCACCTTTCAGGTCTGTGACTAAACTCATTTTTGTGACTGAGTTTTCAGCCAAGGAATTGACAGGTTTATATGGGGTACAAAGGAGCCCTAGTGGTGTAGTGGGTGACTTGCTGAATTGCTAACCACAAAGCAACAATTTTAGCCCACTGTGTGGGAAAAACATAAGGCTGAATGCTCCTATCAAGATGTAATGTCTCAGAAACCCAGAGGCAGTTCTAATATCGGGTCTCTTGAGTTGGAATTGGCTTCCTGCCCATGGGACAAAGGAACCCTGGTGAGGTAGCTTATACACTGGGCTGCTAGCCACAACATGGCAGTTCAAACCCATCAGCTACTGCACAGGAGAAAGATGAGGCTTTCTTCTCCCATGGAAAGATCCACAGTCTTGGAAACCCACAGGGCAGTTGTGTTCTGCCCTAAATGGTCTTGATGAGTTGGAATCAGCCGCGGATTGGAGTTTTATAAGAGGAATAATAACAATTGTCGTTTTATAAGAGGAATAATAACAATAAGGAATGACACGCTCTTCAGGATCAAAGTGACAGCATTTTTCCAAGGATAAAGTTCAAAAGGTTAGGAAAGAAGGAAGAATGGAACAAAAACAGGAAGGAAATGGGATATGTGATATCACACTGCAGAAACTGCACTCCATGACATGAAATAAAATGTGTATGACTTGCTTAATGGAAAACGGAATTGCTCTGTAAACCTTCATTCAACTCACAACAAGAAGTTCTGAAAGAGAGATGTGTGTAGACTGAGATGCAACTTATGTCAAGAAACAACAGCTGCACACTTTGAGAATTCTGCTAAAATTTTGTAGCAGTACAAATAAAGGTGTTGGAGGGAAATTACTATTAGTATAGCCATGTATATCCAATGAAATTACCTTGCCCCATAAAGATATTTCAGGGGTAAATAAGAATTTAGAGTGTGAACAAAAGACCTCAGAAGATCCCACTAAAGACACACTTCCAGAGGGGAAAGGAAGCTAGAAGGAGGGCCTGTTAATCACTTCCCGTGTCCCTCAGAGAAACTAGAAAACCTACCACTAAATGCTAAAGTAAACCAAAAAGACCACATAAGACAAGAGCATATAAGGGGATGATGGAAATTAAGTGTTTTGAAATTCTTTTATGACTCAGGAGGCAAAGAATGATGCTGACAGGCCCATAAGAAGTAGAGCAGGTTCATGTACACCATTGTTTACTGCAGCACTGTTCTCAGTAGCCTGAAGGCAATAACCCAAGTGTCCATCAGTAGATGACTAGATAACACAAAACGCAATGTATACATACAATAGAATATTATTCAGCCATAAAGAGAAATGAAGCTCTGAAAAATGCTCTCTTCTGTATCCCACAGCACGCTCTACTTTTCTTGTACTATATTTTTCTTGTAGGTTTTATAATTCATTACATTGGCCACATAGAACTCACACACAATGCTCATGGTTATAAGGGTTACTAGGTATTTTCAAAGTTTACCATTCATGTGAATAATCCTGGTGAAAAATGTTCAGGATACAGGTTCTCAGTTAGGATATGTTACAAAGCTCTTTGGGGGCTGCTAATAAATGCCCAAAGGGCATGCCACGCCACTGTGAGATGCAACCCAAAGGAACTCCACTCCAGCTTTGTGGGTCAGTGAGCCCAGCTCCTTGAATTAAGTGCCCAGAGGCACTTACTCCACAAGGCAGCACCCTGCCCCAAAGCACTCCGTTTTACTGGCTCTAAGGGCTCGGACACTCTGTCATGCTCTAGCGCCCGGTTCTACGGGGCTGTTCCTCTGTCTCTCCTCTGGTATGATCCAAGAGGTTGGTTCACTTCACAGGCATCTTAGGAGTCCAGAAGACACACTCCACTCCTAGCTCTTGCTGGGAGTGAGATTCTCCATCCTGCTTCTGAGACAGCCCTTTTTATACCCAGTGGGTTGGCAATGACAATGAAGCCTATTAGCAAGCCCTTACAACTTAACCCTAAGAGTCTCTTCCCCCATCTTCTCTCACCCAGACCCATCAGAAACATCTTTTGGCGGGAATTACAAAGTAGGGCTAGAAGAGCCATATAGTACTATACTACATTGCATGGTGGCATAGTTGAACAAATGTTATGCTAATGAAAATGTTATCCTTATGAAAATAAGTAAAGGGCAAATATTATAAGACCACCCTTATAAGAAATATCTAGAACAAGTAAAAGCATAAACACAAAAATAGATTAGGGATACCGAGGGTGGAAGTGGGAGTTACTGCTTAATACAAGGAGTATTGAGTTTCTGTTTAGGATGATGAAAACATTGGGAAGTAGATAGTGGTGATATTGTACAACATGGTGAGTTTAATTAATTAATATGCTTAAAATGGTTAGAATGGCAGATATTTTGTTAAGTATATTTTACCACAATATTCTTTAAAAATATGTATACGTGATACACTTTTTCTAGAAAAATAATGGAAGAAATAGTAGGTAGAACTTTGAAAGTGGGATTTATAATCTCATGAGCTTTGTTTTTGTTTCTGCCCTTCTTATGATTTTTTTATAAAGAAGAATACACACTGCTATCAAGTAGATTCTGACTCATGGTGACCCTGCAGGACAGAGTAGACCTGCCCCTGTGGGCTTCCCAGGCTGTGGATCGTCATAGGAGTAGGCAGAACAGCTGATGGGTTAGAAGTACTATTAACAGAGAGAGAAGCGCCCACCTTCAGTGAGCAGCCCGACACTGCGCCACCAGGGGGCCACTTGCACCAGCGCTGCCCTCCTTTCAGTGAAGGACTGAGCTAGCCCAGGATCTCCCAGAGTCTCTGCTCACTCCAGATTTGGGACACGAATTTGGTTGCTCCACGAGTAGATAAATACTATTTCCCCAAATCATCATATTTCTCAACTTCACCTGGAAAGCTGATTCAATCTTATTATTTTAGTTTGATTATATTTTAGAAAACAGGACAACAAAATCTTGGGCCAAAACAAAACCAAAACCACTAAGCCCCAACAACAAATGGAACTACACTCTTTTTCCTCACCCCAAGCAATGGATATAAGGATCAAAATTTTAAGTGTTTAGTTTTAACCACGGGAAACTGACATGCAGAAGTTCAGGCACCTAAAACTGAGAATGCTATTTCCCCACAGTTGGTAAAACTGTGTATTTTACAACATATGGAGCTCTACTAAAAGCTTTCATTGGCATTTTGCCTTGTTGAGTAAAAGCTAAGCTTTATGCTTAGACATGGAGAGAGAGAAAAAACCAACACTGCCTTTTCATTAAACCAACATTTAAAATAAGACTTACAAAAAGTAAGGAAAAAGAAATTAGTAATAATCTACAACTCATTGAAAACTTGACTAAGTTCCAGACTGAGTTCTAAACATTTTTATAAACTCATTTAAACCACACAGTATTATGAATCTAGTGTTATTATTTATTTTATAAAAGACCATAAGAAATTGAGACCACTGATAAAAAACTTTTCAATGCTACATACCTCCCAGGCATCACTGGTGGATGATTTAAAACCAACAGGGATAATCCCTGAACTTTTGCTTATTACCAATACCCTCTACAACCTCCCAAGATCCTTGTCAGGTTTGCATAGCACTTTACTTAGAGTCTATTCTGAAGCCTACTTTGGTATTTGCTAACTCCTACTAGATGCATTTTGCCAAAACTGGCTAATTGTCGAGAGCTAAAATCAATAGAGAATTACAAATCAATGTTCTCTTTTAACTGCCTACGCCTACATATTCTATATACTTCTATATTAGGATGGACTATCCTCCAGGAATCTGGCTGAAATTTATCCAGTCAAGAACCATGAATTGTATGGTACTGCTATGTGCAAAGGGGTCCTGGAGGGTGCAGTTGCTAACCAAAAGGGAGGCAGGTCTACTGGACTCAGAGGCACCTCATTAGAAAGATCTGGTAATCCACTCCCCCCAAACCTGCCGGGAAACCCTATGAAGACACTTCTGACAAACACGGGGTCACCGTTAGCCAGGGTCAACTGAGAGCAACTGGTTACGTGTGCAACGTCGGTGCCACACAGTCGCTGTCAGCTGCATACCTAAATGGCAATTCAATTTTACCAAGATTCACCACAGCATGGAACATATTTTTCCCAAGAAGTTTTTGGTAAAGAGGCAACAAATAGTCTTCCCATTGATTCATTAAGCATCTATTTCTCAAGACCCTACTCTGTGTCAATCACTCTAATGGGTGGTGAAAACTAGGGAAGAGAAAGATTAAAACAAGCAACAATCACACACAGAATTGCAACTGTGATGGGAAAAATAAAGGAAAACAAACACTTGCAAGGGCTACCAGGACATATGCTAAAAGAATCTAATCTGTTTGGGGAGGGAGAGTAAGGAAAGGCTTCTTTTTAAAAACTGACATTTAATATCAAATATGAGAATTAACTGAACTTAGTAGTTACATATTGGACTGCTAACCACGTCAGTCCTTCGAAATCATTGGTCGTTCTGAGAGAAACACAAGGCTTTCTACTCCCATGACAGTCTTGGAAACCCAGAGGAACAGGTCTACTCTGTTCTACAGGGTCACTATCAGTCAGAACTGACTCAATATGAGTGAATTTGTTTTCTGGGGGGCAGTTTATCCAGGTAAGGAAACAAGGAAGAGCAGTTTAAGCAGAGGAAATGGTATATGTAAAGGTCAAGAGCACAAGACGCTCAGTGCTTTTAAAGAAATGCAAACCCGGTGTACCTGGGGTAACAAAAGGGAGACCAGCTGACTGTGGGGTCTATCAACTGCTCACCCCTCTCTCTATCGGCAGCTGGTCACTGGGTGTTCATCCCTTTTCCCAACATCAGCACCACTTCATATTTTCTTCATGGCTTCAAAGAATTAAAACTAGCATCAAATCCTTTAATAGGAGTAATTGTATAATTCTGCAACAATTTTGTTTGTGGAGGGAATGTGGATAAATCTTTTAGAAGATATTCATCTCTATTTCAAGCAGCTGTGGCCAAAGATCATATCTTACATATCTTCGTATCCTTCTTAACACCTAGCAATGTGCACAACTAAAGTTTAACAAATAATTTTGCTATTTGGGGAGAATATAGGATAAGAAGATAACCAAACCCAAGAAGAAAACAACAGGGTAGATGGCTCTGGGGAGAAATGGGAGAAGAGGAGGTGGGAGAAAGAGAGGAAGGAGCCAACAAACCCAGGAACAAGGGAACAATTAAAGATCTAAAATTGATGGAAAGGTGGGCATAGAATGCCTGAGGAAATTTGATCAAGTGGAAGGTAGCCGAGAGAAAGTACTGAGAGTCGAATGAAGGTCGAATGTGGTAGTGGGACAGGAGGAATGTAAAAAGAAATACAGCAAAGAACTAGGAGGCAAAAGACATTTATAGAGCTATAAATATAGGCATGCACGATGTAAATATATTAATATATCATGATGGAGATACAGGTCTATGTACATATATTTAAATATTAAGTATTAAGGTAGCAGACAGGCATTGGATCTCTACACAAGTTACTCCCTCAACACCCTTTTTTCAAATAACCTGGCATTCTGTGATGCTCACTTCCTGACACAATCGCTGAAGACAAATTGGGTGCCTAAACAAATGTGGTAAAGAAAGTGATGGTGCCCGGCTATCAAAGGATATAGCATCTGGAGTCTTAAAGGCTTGAAGATAAACAAGTGGCCATCTAGCTGGGAAGCAACAAAGCCCACATGGAAGAAGCACACCAGCCTGTGTGATCATGAAGTATCGATGGCATCAGGTGTGATGCATCCAAGACCCAGAACTAAATCATACCCAATGTGAATTGAGGGTGGGGGGAAACCCAATGCTCATCTGTAGACAGTTGGACCTCCCCTCACAGAGGGGTCACAGGGAAGAGATGTACCAGTGAGGGTGCAGTACAGCACCAATGAAACACACCACTTTCCTCTAGCTCTTTGGTGCTTCCTTCCCCCACTATCATGCCCTCAATTCTACCTTACAAATCGGATTAGACCAGAACATGCACACTGCTACAGAGAAGAGCCCCCAACACAGGGAATCCAGGATAGATAAACCCCTCAGGGCCAACACTGAGAGTAGAGATACCAGGAGGATCAGGGGAGGGTGGGGGGGGGGGGTAGAATCGATCACAAGGATCAACCTATAACCCCCTCCTAGAGGGATGAACAATGGAAAAGTGGGTGAGGGACCTCGGAGAACGATGTAAGACATGAAAATAATAATCTATAACTTATCAAGGGTACGTGAGGGAGGGCGAGTGGAGGAGGGAGGGGAAAGAAATGGGGAGCTGATATCAAGGAGGAAGAGGATGCTTTGAAAATGATGATGGCAGCATATGTGCAAATGTGCTTGATACAGTGGATGATGTATAGATTGTGATAAGAGATGTAAGAGCCCCCAATAAAAGTATTTTTTTAAAAAGAAGAACTTAAACCCTGATGAAACCACACACACACAAAAAGATATAGCATCTGGGGTCTTAAAGGCTTAAAGTTAAAGAAGTGGCCATCTAACAGGGAAGCAACAAAGCCCACATGGAAGAAGCACACTAGGCTGTGTGATCATGAGGTGTCGATGGGATCAAATATCAGGCATCAGAAAACCCAAAACCAACAAATATATGGATGCAAATGATAGGGGAGTAGAGCCCCCCCCCAAAGCTCATCTGTAAATTGGGCATCCCTTCACAGAAGAATCACAAAAAAAGAACAAGACAGCCAGGGTGCAGCATAGCACTGGTGGAACACACAACACTCCTCTAGCTCTTTAATGCTTCCCCCCCCACAACCCCCCCCACTATCATGACCCCAGTTCTACCTTACAAATCTAGCTAGACTGAACACGTACACTGCTACAGATAAGAGTTCTCACCACACAAAATCCAGGACAGATAAACCCCTCAAAAACAGTAAAGGGAGTAGTGATACCATGAAGATAGGGGGAATATGGGGGGAGAAATTGGGAATTGACTGTAATGATCTATGTTTAACACTCTCCGCCCCAGGGGGACAAACAATAGAAACATGGACAAAGGGAAACACTGGACGGTGTAAAATATGAAAATAATAATTTATAATTTATCAGTATTCCATGAGGGTAAGAGGGTAGGGGAGGGAGGGAAAAATAGAGGAGCTGATACCAAAGGCTCAAACAGAGAAAATGTTTTGAAAATGATGATGGCAACATATGTACAAACGTATTTGATACAATTGATGTATGGATGGTTATAAAAGCTGTAAGAGCCGCCAATAAGATGATTTATCAATTAAAATATATATAGGATAAGAAATTTAAGAGGCTGGTTTACCTTTTTTATATATATAAAATGTCTTAGCCAGTTCTTATGTTTTTATCTCCTTTACTGCAACAAGAAGGTGTTGTCTATCTTGCAGGTAAAAGATGAAATGGCTCTAGTTCTTCAGGGGTAGGGTGAGCACAGAGGAGACTGGGAAGACAGGGAACCTTGATAACAGAGGTCCCTCAACTCTCAACTCTAGGAACAAAGGTGCCATTTTTCTTTCTTTACAGAGGGCTGACCCGGGAGACTAATTTATGCTCATTTCAAAAAGGAAATGACTTTGACTTAGATTGTGGCCAGTGTTGTAAGAATTGCCATGAAAAACAGCCACTATCCCGTTCAAAGTCATTCAACTTCTTCTTTACCATTGATACATGTATTTAAATAACCACCTTTTTAACTGGTCTTCTTTGTAGGTTTTGGGATATTCTCCCATCCCTGACAGTATTGTACTTCAGGATATATGTTATTTTTCACAATGAATTCCACACCATTCTTCTTCAATTTGTCATTGCTAGCAGAGGAGACCATAAGTTGCCAATTCAAAACGGCCAATACCGATCTAGTTCAGCTCACAAGGGGCAAGGATTATTAATCTCCATGTGTTCCATTCATTTTTACAAATTCAACTTTCCTAGATTCACATTTTATACATTCCACATTCCAATTACTCATCAGTTTCTTTTTTTTTTTCCTTTTCTTTTTTTATTAAAACTTTTATAGGGAGCTCAAACACATAACATAACAATCTATGATTTAGTTAGGTCAAGCATACTTGTACAGTTGCTACCACAATCAGTTTCCAAACATTCTCCTTTTTCTTGAATCCTATATATCAGCTCCCCTCATCAGTTTCTTACAGCTGTTTCTTCTCATTTTGAATCATGTTACATGAGCAAACCAAGGTCATGAAAGCCAGTCACATCATGGTCAACTGTACTGTGAGGGGCAGCACTTCCCCGGCTGTATTTTGAGTGCCTTACAACCTAAGGGGCTCAATTTCTGGCACTCTCATCAGACACTGTTCTGCTACTATCATAAGATTTTCAGTGGCAAATTTTTAAGAAGTAGACTACCACATCCTTCTTCCTAGTCTGTCTTAGAATGGAAACTCCACTGAAACCTGTCGACCATGAATGACCTTGACAGCATCTTAAATCCTAATGGCAGTTTCTGGTTATCACAGCAACACAAAAGCCACCACAGAACAACAAAATGCTACATGAGTGGTGGCTGTAAAGATCAGTCTAGAAAGCTCTCAAGGAGTAATCTACTCTTCTGATACTGCTCAAATACTGACTTATGTAAAAACATGCCCTACTGTTATCCCATAGCATAAGGTTTCAAGGACAGTTTGAGCCCTGATCAGCCAACAAGCAAAAAACGGCCTATCAACATTGTGATCTTTATCTCCTGCCATATGGTTTCAGGAAATAAAGCTCTTTCAAAGAGAAATCCATGACTCACAGCATTAGGCTACATTGAAACCAGCAGGGCTCGAAATAATACACCAACACCTGGTCTAAATCATTAAATTTTAAAAAGACACTCCCAACAGAAGAATGTCAAAGCCTACTGCCATTTTCAGATAGGAGGCGCATATTGTCCTGTTATGAATTTCCTAAGTGGCCCGCATAGTTGAAATGATTCTGAAACAAGGAACCACAACTCAAAATAGCCGGAACACTTTTGTTATCTCAAAGAATGGGCAGTTAGCCATTCATTCCTCTCTTCATATATATTGTTTTGCTCTAGTGAAAGCCCACTGTAAATCAGATGAAATTGTTCAAATTTGACTATACCAGATTGTTTGACATCTGGGAATGGGAAACACTGGCAACAGAATAATTCCTATTATAGTATTTTGCACTTCAGTGAGTGCTATGCATACATTCATGCAGTAAAAGTAAAATTACACGGAACACCTATGACCAGCATGGTATGGAAAGAAAGAGGTGAACAAAGAGGTCGAGCCCCTGCCACAGGGAACCAAGGGTCTGGCGGAGAAGTACGACATGTGTCACAGGAGAGCGTAGGGATGCTAAGCTTGCCTTCACCCGGTCGCTATCCCTTTCCTGTCTCCTCCCTAAGTGTAACGTAAAAAATCAGAAGGCTTGTTGGAAGACTATTATTCAATTTAAGATATACAAACATATAGTTACAGTACAAACATATGTAAATATATAACAGGCCATATAAGACATTTTAAATCCAAAAACCATCCTGCCCCATATAAGTAGTTCGGTCCTGCTGCCGCTTCCTCTGCAGTGTCGGCAGGAGCTGACCTAGGCAAATGTTTCTTTCTGATGCGACCATAGGACTTGTCCACTCGCATCTCCAAAATGATCCCATTCGCTCAAGAACCATGAGGAAATGGTAAGTATCATTAGAACAAGCTTCACATCTATTTTATTCTTAGATTCCTTTTGTTTCTGGGGACAAAGTTTTTCTCTTTTGGGGAGGGGAACAACAAAGTTTTTCAAATGAAAGAAGGTTCCCAAACCTAACTTTAAGTACTTTTTTATTGGTAATAGCTTCAAACAAAGCAGCCATGTATATGATAAAAATCCTTCATTTGTTCTGATCTGTTTGTGCTGATCTACGGCCCCCCGATCTCTGGTGTGTAGTGCAGTCTGTATGGGCCTGTGTTGGACTAACCGCAAGGTCAGCAGATTGAAGCCAGCAGCTGCTCTGTGGGATACAGCTTTCTGTTTTCATTGCATTACCGTCTTGGAAGCACGGGGATCAGTTCTCCTCTGTCCTATGAGTCAAAATCAACTTGATGGCAGGGAGGTTTTTTTGTTTTGTTTTTTAGTATGCATCTCAAGTTTATATTTGTTGTATTTCTTTTTTTGAATGCTGTGACATTGAACATGGCTATGAAGCAGCACTCTCATTTCATTCTTCTGAAATAGACCTTTGAAGCAAATTATGCCAAAGCCAGACCCTACACAGGTAATTTTGCCAGGTCCAAGACAAATGGAAACTCTATAATTCATAGCACTCTTTCTGCTTTCGGTTCTAGGTGGAAACCCACTGCTCTGAGTCGAGGTAGAAGGGTGCATTGGAAAAAAGCTCAGGAGCCAGAGGCGGAGGACCAGAGTTTGAGTCCAGGCTCCACCAGTTGCTAGCTATACCACTGTGGGCAGATGACGTAATTTCTCTGAACTATGGCTGGTAACCATAGCAACACTTACTACAGGCTTGCCATGAGATTACATAGAAGGAAGTACAAGGGGCTCCACAAAAGTTCATAGAAAAATCCCTTATCTTTCAATTCCATGAATTTTTTGAAGCCTCCTATTTTAAAATCACAAAGGATTATAAAAATGTTATCATTATAGATTTTATTGATTTTTCCTTAACATGAGGCTTATATGCTCATTTTAAAAACTGGAAGATACCAAAAAAATTATTAAGAAAAAGTCAAGGCCACAGACACTCCTAAAATGCATATCTCATGAGCCCAAAGTAGTTGTGACCACTCAGATGCGATGGAGACTGCAAAGTGCCAGAAACCTCATTAATAAAACTGGTGTTATTGTAATGGTTACATCAGAGACAGAAAGTACTCTATAGGCCACTTGAATGGAAAAAAAGAAAAATTACCCACCATGATGCAAGGTAGGCAGGGCTAAGCCGTCTGACTTTTTCCCGCTGCTTACTGAATTCCCACTCTCGGAACTTCTTGTGGTCCTCCTCCGTTTCCCTTCCCTCCCAGCGTCCCTCCCTCTCCTGCTCCCTCTCTTTATGATTGGACTGAAAATATTCTATATTTAAAATGGCCTTGTTCATACAATGAAATATGAATCCACCACAAAAAGGAATGAAGCTTGAAAACACGCTAACTCAAAGAAATCAGATATAAAAGGCCACATGTTATATGATTCCCTATTTCTGAAACATCCAAAATAGGCCAATCTACAGAAAACAGAAGGTTTTAACAAAGCTAGGGAGGAAGCGGGTGGGAGTGGATAAAAAGTGATTGCTAATGTTTCTCTTTGAGGGGACAAAAACGTTCTAAAATTAGATTGTGGTGACAGTTATATAATCCTGTGAATATATTTTAAAATATTAAATAGTCCACTCAACGTAGGTGAATTATATGTGAACTGTAGCTCAACAAAGTTGTTTTTAAAGGATTCTTCTCCTGAGAGTGTAAAAGCCTGTGAGCAGCCACCAAAAGTGCAATATTGGTCTCTCCTTGTTCACAAGAAAGAAAAGTGATGGAAATGGAAACAATTCAAGCAATGGGCTAAAGGACCAGAGAAACATCTCTTTCCATGACCCTGAGACCAGAACTAGAAAGTGAGTGCCCAGCCAGCACTACCTACCACTCTAAAAGGGATCATGTCAGAAAGTCCCCAACAGAGTGGGGGGGAAATGTAGAACAAAAGTAAGAATCATAAAACAGACATGAATATTGGTTAGATGGGGACAAGTGGACCGCCTGAGACTATGGCCCTTAGCCACCCTTCAGGTCTGGAAGTCACACAGCTCAATTCTGAGGCAAACAATAAGCCTGTAAGTGGAACAATAGCATTAGGGAGGTATGCACCTCTGGAATAATAAACTATTTGAGATCCAAAGGGCAGCACTTAGCCAAGGACAGAGTTCCGAAGGGTTTTGGGAAAAGAGGAAGAATGCTAGCAGCAAAGAAAGGGAAGAAGTGGGATAGCAGATGTTACACTGAGAGGGTTGTAAAACTGGATGCATGTATGGATTGTGGTAAGAGCTGTATGAGCCCCCAATAAAATGATTTTAAAGAGAAAGGGCTCGATGTAAAGGATGAGACAAAATAAAATGTGTGTGAATTGCTGACTGTTAAACAGATGATCTGCTCTGTAAAACTTCACCCAATCCACAATAAGAAGGATCCTGAATTGGGGGGGGGGGGGGTTTGAGATGTGTAAATAAATATTCCCAACCTATCTCCTTCCTAAGAACATCAATAATTGATCAGAGGCTTTTAAAATGATGACCCTCCAGTTGTGATCTATGTACAGAAAATTAACAGACTGCTTTTGTTTAACAAATATGCAGTAAATTAAAATCCAAATGAGTCCTGTCCTCAAAACCTTCAGACAGTCCAGCTCAAATTTTGGCCCTCAAATTCGTGAGAATTCTGTGCCACAGCTTCATTTCACATACCACGCCTTTCTTCCCACATCTTTAACTGTTCAAATCCCCATGTCCTTCGGGCCAGACTCAAATGTTGCCTCCTCCATGAAAACTTCCCTAAAGCGCCCCTCAAAATAAATTTCACCTTTCTCTGACTTCCACGGTACATTACTTTCCTTATTAACAGTCAGGATTTTTTTATGCAGTATCATACTGATTTATGTAGCATCATACCTATTTCTTTGACATTAGTCTCAGTAAATACCTGTTCAACAAATGAATGACTATAAGCAATAATTGAGAATTCCATCTTCATTACATAAACTTAAATTTGGGGCACCCAAAAGTCATTTAGACTCAAGCATGGTGAAGTAGTTGGGCTAAATGGCTCTGGTCAAATGTATGTTTTCTTGAGGAAAGGAAACCAAGACTAAATGGTTGCATGTATTATGTAATAAGTAATCTGAAGGGAAAAAGAAAAGTAATCCAAAAGAAAAAGTTATGGACTAAGGATAAAACTAAGGTGCTAAAGTGAGAGGAACACTTACCTAGACTATATAAATTCTAGAATATTTATTCAAAAATCAGTTTCATTACCTTATAGTAACACCAGAATTTTTTTATCATTGCAAAATTTTCTAGTTCTATTATCATATCCTACTACTTCTTCCTTCACTATATTTCTGATTATTTACTTCTCCTTTTTCCCGACACACCCAAAGTCCGGGTTCTCATTTTCTTAATGACTAACCAATTTAAGAAGCATCCGAATTTATACCGCTGCCCTTTGTTCCTTCCTTCAGTATTTATCAAACTATCCTATGTGCTCATTTTGATTAAAGAATATCAAAGGCCTGCTCTCTAAACACCATCTAGTTGAGAAATGTATGTGATTCATCGCAATATTCAATAGCATATTTAACACACAATTGAAGTGGTGAGTACCCCTGCCTGTCACGCAGGAGACCGGGGTTCAATTCCCTACGGGGAGCCAAAAACAAAAAGACACACAATTGAAAAGTCAAGCAATGGATAGGTCTCCTGGCCTTTCAGAATACAATCCATGTTCCGTTTTCCTCACTGATCATTCTCATTCTCTCCCTTCCGCTCTTTGGTCCTGTTATTAGTTCATGCTTTCTCGCCAGCCCTTCAATGTTTCCATCCAGCAGGCACTCAGAGCTTATTAATTCACTGCACTGAAACTCATAAATAACTTGTCTCTAAATAGCCTAACCAGAGATCAAACCCTGACTACACTCAGTTCTAAGTGCAACATGTGGTTTGACGATTTTATTTCTTGAAGAACTGCAGGAAGAGATACTATTACCTTGTCTCTTTACATTGTTTCCCAGTTGGTGAAAATGGAGGCCTGGGCTGCAGCCATGTTAGACAATACTGAATAAGAACGCACTCTGGAGTCTAAGTTAAGATTAGTTATAGAAAGAACAAGAACAATGCAGAGCTGGGCCTGCTGAATGAAGGCAGTATTTTCTTTTTAAGTTTCATACAAATTGTATGCAAAGAAAATGTGAAAAAAAATACTTCCACATGCTAAAAGCAATTATGCTTCACACACAAGGCCAGCTAGGCTATTTTTTCCCTTTTAAATCCTGGGCTACTGCAATTCACAAATGTTCTTTTATCTCTCTGGCTTTCTTCTAATAACGCTCTTCTGTGTTTGTTTCTTCTCTAATCAGGGTCAACGAGCTGGAAGCGGACAGTTCGGCGACACAGGAGAAAGTCACCGAGACTAAAATGTACAAGTCAATGTTGTGGCGGTGGTCAGATTCTTAGAGCTTATGTAAAAGAGCAGAAATGTGGTGGGTTTCCTGCACTGCAGTGACTCACAGGGCTCCCGCGGACTGACGCCGGCTTTCAACTACTGAAGTGACTGCGTGTACTCAAAGCTCGCAGCAGATAGCAACCCCGTGCCCCGCCCTGCACACACTATTGACACAGTTCAGTGCGGGAGCAGTCTGAACTTTTTCCAAGGTTATTTCTCATTGGCCGCAGTCGTCTGAGTCACCCACCCACAGTGGGAAAGAGAAGTTCGATATTGGCCAGGGGAATGTTAGGAGACCGGTCACGCCTTGCCATGCCGACTCATAGCGACCCGCAGCACCTCTCTTTTCGCCTTTCAGAAGTGGCCCCTGCCTCTTCCAATAATCCTTCGGTTTTCAGCCGTAAGCTCTGGGCAAAGGGTCTGAGCACCCTTCCACAGTTGGGAGTTGGGAGGAAACACCCTTTTCCTGCTCTGCAAAAGAGACTACAGATCCCAAATTCCACAGGCCTCCTCTCCTAATAGCTCCACCATGCTTCCTGCCAGCAGGACGAAGTCGTTTGACAGCAGGTAAAACCAGGTGGAAATCTACAGAGGAGGGACTAAAACGAAAGGTTTAGGCGACAAGTCATTTGTTACTGTATAAAGGAATTACCCGGTTTGAATGCCAGTGGTGGGAGCAGAAGTAAAATGCCCAGAAGAGGAAGGCGAGGGGACAGAGCAGTTGGTATGACAAGTGGACAAAGGGGTCCGACGCAGGAAGCGCTGGGGAGGGGGAGGGGGTAAGATACGTCTGAGGGTGAGGAGGCAGAAGTATTGGAAAGAACAGCGTGCTCACATAGGAATCCCTGGGAGGAAAAGCAGGTTATCAGTCGGGAGCCCGATCGCCCACAGACCAACTGGGGAGGCCTAAAAAGGAGCTGAGCCCAACGTCGGGGTCGACAGCCGGCTGATGGGAGGGGGCGATCGGACTTCTACCACTATACTGGTTACACTCGCACCGCGGGCCGTACACGGTGCCGAGTGATGCGCAAATCCCTCCTCACCCACCAGGCATTCAGATAACTGCCCCCATTTTATAGATAAGGAAACTGAGGCCCGGTCAAGGTCACATAGCGGGGAAGTCAGAATTCGAACTCAAGGTGGTCTGTCCCAGAACCCACAGGCAGCAAGTCGCACGGAGTAGCCGCGAGCCCCGGACCCACGAGCCGGACCCCGCGGAGGTGCCCCGCCACGCCCCGCCCCCGGCCCCGCCCAGGCCCCGCTCGCTCACCCGGACCAGGTTGCTGACGGCCGCCTGTACCGCGGCCACGGGCGCGGTAAGGTCAGGAATGGCTTTGCCGTCCACCTCGCCTTCCTCGTGCATGATCACCAGGTGCGAGATCTGCTGCGCCACCGGCTCCAGAATGCTCTCGATCGTGCGTGTATGAAACACCGGCATCGCGGCGGCTAGCGGGGCGGCGAACCGCGGGCCACAGAAAACTGGAGGTGGGCTGCGGCGAGAGCGAGCAGAGCCGTACTCGGAGCAGTGCAGCGACTCTGGAGCCGGGGCTTCCCTCCGCGTAACCAGCCTCGCGGACTCCTCGCCCCCTCGCGACGTCGCGCCCAATGGCAGCGCTACTCAGACCCGGGCCGCCTCTCCTATTGGCCCTGCTTCCAGATGCTCCGCCCTCACCTCCGCGCCGCCGAAGCCCCGCCCCGCCCCGCCCCCATTCCCAAGGGAGGGGCCTGGGAGCTGGGCTGCGCCGCAGGGATTGCGACCGGATTCCCGAGCCCTGCGCCGGGCGCTCCTTATAAGGGCATGGAGGGAGCGGAGCGTGCGGCGGGAGTCCGCCGGCACCGCCCCTCGGCACCGCCTCCCGCCTCGCTCCTGCGGAGCCCCAGCCCCTCCGCAGAATCATCCCCGCGGGGCGGGCTCACCTCACCTCTGGCAAAGCCGGAGCCTGGCCCACTGGAAGAGGGGCCTTCGGTCCCTCCTCCTCTCCCCAACTTTTGCCCTCACCTGAGGCGGCAAATGACTCTTCCCATTCATTTCCGCTTAGCAGAAGATCCAGAAAACAGGGATGCATAGGGGAAGAGGAGTCCCATTTATTTACACACACACACCACACACATACTTTACCCATTCCCTTCCTTGGTTATTCAGTTAACAATTTGGTATATAGCCATCTAGACCTTTGTTTAGGCATTCATTTGTATGTATATCTTATAAGCAAATGTGATTAAACATTTTCCTTCCTCACTTAAAGTTCCCTGGTTTGATATCGAGATCTACTCATGCCCCGCCCCCATGGTTGCATGGTATTACGTTGTAGGAACCAAAACATAAATAATCAACTGCACAGTGAAAGACATTTAGGTTAGGTTCTGTTTTTCACTATTAAAATTCTGCACAAATATCTTTGTGCTTGCTTCTGTGCTCTCATATGTGTATTTATCTCGGACACCTGAAAGTGAAAAAGTACACACATTTTACATTTTGAAATTTAAGCTAAATTACTCAACTCCTCAAAGCGTGCTTGGTATAGACATTTGAATGTCTTCCTCTGCTCAAATTCTCTCTTGTCCAAGGTTCCCCATTTTGAGGTGAAACACTTTCACTAATGCCTTAAAGCAAAAGATCCTCAAATCAAATGAAAACACTTCCTGAAAACTCTCATTTTGCAACACCTAACCATGTGTTTTCTGAATAACGTTTAAGCTATTTTTGTAAAGCGTTGTGTCTGCTCTGCATGATACTAAACCCTGCACTTGCCCTTGGAATAAATATTTTCTTTTGTTGTTGCTGTTACTGCTTCCATGTCCTTACAGGCAGTCCTTACTTCCAGTTCTATTTTAAGCTAACATGGTTTCTAAATTCTAACTACTTTGCTAAACCCTTATTTAAATTGCAGTGCATATCATATATACGTATCATCTTGCCCCCTTACAGATGAGAAAACTGAAGCTTCTTGGTGAGTCTACATTTGCATGCCCAACCAATGATTGAATTAGTGAGGCTCAGCACTGTGCGACCCACTAGCTGCCAGAATCTTCTTCCTGGGAGTTCCCCTTCTGCCAATGACTAGACTGGTGGGAATTCTTTAGCTAGGGGCAGGAATCCAAGCCAGGCATCTCCGCTTCCCGTATGCCACTGTATCTCATGGCAGACAAATAATCCCAAATTATTGCAGCCGCTACGTTGAGACTCAGTCAACAACTGGATTCGGGGTGGGTGAGAGGCTCACCCCTGCCAAGTCAATTGCCAAACACACTGTGGCATTGGCAGCTTGGGGCAGTGGTCACTGGGCAGGCGCAAAGTGCCAGGAAGCAGGAGTCCCATCCGAAGGAGACAGTGGAGGTAGGACCGATAAAATCGGAGGTTGAAGCCATGGTGCACGGTCCACTGTTGTATCAGACTTCACTTCTAACACACAACTCAAATATAATAAATAGTATGGGAATCCAGGCGCGACCTCAGAGCATCAGACTGCAAACTTGGGTTTTCTTCGGGCAGGGTCTTATGTAACCACACTGACTGCACACCCAAG
Organism: Tenrec ecaudatus; assembly: GCF_050624435.1. Taxonomy (NCBI): domain Eukaryota; kingdom Metazoa; phylum Chordata; class Mammalia; order Afrosoricida; family Tenrecidae; genus Tenrec; species Tenrec ecaudatus. The sequence goes on from NC_134545.1 coordinate 45,417,887, forward strand.
AAGTCTGGTAACTCGGGTCTCATGATGAACAATGCTCAATAGGAACTACACTTCCATAGGGAGTTTTTAAAACTAAACGAATAAAACTTGTGTCTAGTTCTACCACAGCTACCAAGCTCTGCCTTTTGCTTTGCAATCGTAAGAGTGGCGTTCAAGTATGGAGTTAACAGTTTATCTCTTTTTCAGCAACCCTCTTTGCTGCTTGTATACTTGTTTGCAGTTTAACATCCTCTTCTGTCCTATGTGTTTCCTATATTGGGCAGCAGGAGTCAGCAATTTTGTCATGCTTTTTTTAACTGTGGTATATCATCCTCACCTCTGATTTTATAATCCAGGCTAATTCTGGCTGACCATAGTCACCTCCCTTAAATGTCACGTTGTACGGCCAGTTCACATGCTCTGTTCCAGCCACAGCCATCTCCAATTCTGCTCCCCCTTCCCCCACATTCACACTCACATTCTAAAATATTCTTGGGCACCTGTTAACACATGTTCACATTAGTGCTCCCGTGACCTGGGCTCAGACCAACTTTACTGCTTTCTGCTTCCCCACCCAGACCCTTAGACAGTGGGGTTCAACAATGCTCAGAACATAAACTCCCAGGAATGCAGAGCGCAAGCCATCAGCCCAGTTTTGCAACTCGGTTGGTGTAATTGTTAGGTTTTATGTCAGCTTGGGTGGGCCAGGGCTTTCCCACAATGTGATAGAACACAGCAGTCCTGTGAAGCATAGATCTCCTTAATCTGGTCACATCCGTGATACGAATGAAGGTTTCATTCAGATGTGGCCTGCGCTTAAGACACATTGACAGTGTATGGAAGCTTCCTGGCATCAACTACTGGATTTGGATCTTGTATCTGGTTCGCTAACCTCCTGCTATGTTGACTACAATCCCAGGAACCATCAGCAGACTTCCCACCTTGCATTCATATGGCCATCTCAGATTCAACCAGCTCAGCATCCCCCAGTCTGGGGTCTTCCTGCGACATGTTCATCAGCCCCTACAGCTGCAGGATGTCAGAGAAGCCCTCAGCTTATATCTGACCCACAGACTTGAACCACACTGGATTTGCCCACTTCTACAACTCGACAAGCCATTTCTTGATATAAATCTCTTCTTAAATACATACACATACAAGCATCACTGATTTCGCTTCTTTAAGGAACTCAGCCTGACAAATTGGGATCGCTCCAGCAAGTGACTTTTCTTGCTCTGCCTGCATTTCTTTCTTTGTAAAAGTGGCCTAATATCACCTCCATAGAACGGATGTAAGGAATGACGAATGAATTTATGTCAAGCACTTAGGAAATCTCAGGAAAATGGAGTTGTTTATTATTAGAGAAGTTACAGAGTGTCCAACAAATTCATGATGGAGTTTCACTTTGGGGCTTTTGCTCATATTTAATTTCCACTTCAAATGCTAAGTTTGTCTGTTTAGATCTTACCTACTCTGGTAGGCTTCCATAAAGAACACTAAAGAAGAATTGATATATTTGAATTATGGTGCTGGCAAAGAATATTGGAAGTACCATGGATTGCCAAAGGAAGAAACAAATCTGTCTTGGAAGAAGTTCAGCCGGAATGTTCCTTAGAAGCAAGGATGAAAAATCGGGGGGAAAAAAGAAGCCAGGATGGGGACTTCCCCTCACATCCTCCGGACCTGTTAGCAGGAGAGATCAGTCCCTGGAAAGGGCATCCTGCTTGGTAAAAGAGAGGGGCAGCAAAAAAGAGGAAGACCCTTGGCACAGAGGCTGCAACAATGGGCTCCAAGAACCCTTGTGAAGATGGCCTAGGAGGGGGCAGGGCTTCCTTCTGTCATGCCGAGGGATGCTGTGAGTCACAACGGACTCCACAGCGCCTAACAAGGACAGCAGCAGCAGCAGCAGTGGTAGGCTTAAGTAGCTGGATAGCACCAACGGTTAAGCCTGCAGCTACTAACCAAATGACTGACATTGAAACCCAGCCCGATGTGGCTTGGAAGAAAGGCTTGGTGATTCATTTCCTATAAAGCACAGTTCTGTGGGGTGCACAGAATCGTGAGGAGTCAGAACTGGCTCAACAGTAACTGGGCCGTGTGATTGGTGGTTGGCAAGATTCTAAAACGTTCTCCAAGGTTTCCATCTCTGAGAAGACGCTGCTCCATGGTCCCTGGGACTATGAACAGGATGCGTTTCATTCCCATGGCACAGCTGATTTTAGGATTGGGCGATCTGAAAATTAATTAATCACTTAAAAAAAAGATTGGACGATGTGATTAGCTAGGTGTGTCTGGCCTAACCACACAAGACTTTGTTATTATTGTTGTCCTTGTAAAACATGTGCAGCATTTACAATTTCATATTTCCACCTGAGATCTTTTACAGTAAACAGTTCTCTCCAGCTGGACACAGGAGAAATGAGAGCTTTGAAACACAAGAAGGAGATGGTGGTCCATTGCTGGTTTAAAGATGCAGGTGGGCTCTAGTTGCTGAGAGACTGCAAGGCAACAGGGGGCCTCAGTCTTATATCAGCCAGAACCTGAATTCTGTTAACATCAAGAATGAGCTTGAATCCCCTCACAGAGGGGTCAAAGGGGAGAGATGAGTCAGTCAGGGTGCAGTATAGCACCTATGAAGCACACAACTTTCCTCTAGCTCTTTGATGCTTCCTCTCCCCCCGCTCCCCCCCCCCCACTATCATGCCTTCAATTCTACCTTACAAATTGGATTAGACCAGAACATGCACACTGCTAGAGATAAGAGCCCTCAACACAGGGAAGTCAGGATAGATAAACCCCTCAAGGCCAACAATGAAAGTAGAGATACCAGGAGGATTAGGAGAGGGGGGCCGGGGAGGGAGCATCGATCACAAGGATCAACCTAGAACTCACTCCCAGGGAGATGAAAAATGGAAAGTGGGTGAGGGGCAATGGAGGATGATGTAAGATATGTAAATAATCATCTATAATTTATCAAGGGTTCGTGAGGGAGGGCGGGTGGAGGGGGAGAGTGGGAAGAAATGGGAAGCTGATATCAGGGGCTCAGTGGGAAGAAAATGCTTTGAAAATGATGATGACAAATGTGCTTGACACATTGCATGATGTATGGATTATGAGAAAAGATGTAAGAGCCCCCAATAAAAGTATTTAAAAAGAAAAAAAAGAATGAGCTTGGAAGCAGAATTTTTCCCAGAGTTCCCTGATGATAACTCAGTCTAGCCAACACCTTGATTTCAGCCTTATGGTACTGAGCATATAGCCCAACCATACCAGGCAGGGCCTCTGATTCATGAAAATGTAAAGTGAGATAGCACATAAAGAGCTGTAGTTTTAAGGCAATAAATTTGTGTGATTTGTCACACATGATAGAATGCCTTTCATATGACCATTTTATAATTATCTCTGGCTTATTTGTGATAAAGGCTGCTTGCTAGACACCCCCACCCCTAATATCCATCCTGTTCTTCCTCAACAGTAATTGGAAATAGCTTACACGGTTGCAGAGGGGAGCAAGTTCCACATGCCTGTGTCAGTGTCAGACTGGATGCCTTTCCTGACCTGAATAACTGCAGGGGCTAATGAACCCAAGATCAGTAGGCCGCTAGCTCAAGTCCAAAGAACAAGAGGCTGGATGATGAGTCAGATGCAACATCCAAAGCCAGCAAAAGCTAGCAAGCATTCCCAGAGTCCACACAGTGATGGTAAAAGGCCACACCCCCAAGGAGACTTCCTTTCAGTTGATTGGCTGCTGCTCACAGCAGATCTCATCATGGAAGTGGTTGCATTATTCTAGAGTTCATCACAGGAGATTAGTTAACTGAGAAACCTGATCCAGCCAGGGTCACATAAAATGTTAACCTTCCATTTTCCTACCTCCAAAATATAGATACTGTTTTTAATACAATTAAATCTAAAGAGTTTGCCACATAGTAGGTGTTCAAAAAATGTTAGTAGATTGAGGACAATTTATGGTCTGCACTTGGCTAAAGAAATATCTTTAGTAACAATGTAGTGACGACCATGTGATGCTCAAGTTTCAAGCAGTAGAAAATCACTGTGGACCTGAGGGTAGGAGGAAACTATAGACCAATGGTATAATCTCTGGCCTTAAAGGAAAAATAATGTTTGGTTAGACAGGCAAGAAAACAGACATTTCGGTATGAGCAAGACCTGGAGGTGGGAGCATGTTCCAGAACAGTGATTAAATTAGTCAGACTGGAGGGACTGTTGGTGTAATTCAAAGAGAAGGTAAATTTCCACCAGATTATACTTAGCCTGCAAAGGTAAGTACTGCGTAAAATGTGCTCTTGCTTATGGCCAGCGCAACATCACTCTTTGCCATGTGTATCACAGTTATCTAGTGCCGCGAGCATAGAAAACCACAAATGGGTAGCGTGAGCCAACACAAAGTCATTTTCTCACCGTTTGGGAGGCTAGAGGACTAAATTAAGAGTGCCAGCCCTAGGGGAAGGCTTTCTATAGCTGTGGGGCTTCTGGGAAAGTCCTTGTGTCTTTTAGCTTCTGCTCCTGGGTGATCTTGCTGTAGTTTGACATGTCTGTTCTACCACCTCCGTTTCCTTTGCTTACTTGTTTAATCTCTTTAATATGAGTGGACTTCAAAAAGTTCGTGGGGAAAAAAATGGAATTAAAAGATAATGGAATTTTACCATGAACTTTTTGAAGGCCCTCTCATTTTAAGAGATTGACTTAAAACACATCCTACATTAATATGTCTCTTTAACATAACAAAGACAAGGCCATTCATTGTAGGGAACACTATAAGTTATGTAAAAAGCCAGCATTTTAAAGTCAATTCTTTAACAATTTTAAGGAAAAAAGTAGTCAATTCTTTTTTAGTTTTTTAAAGTTCCAAGTTTTATTGACATGCAATTCACACATCATACAAGCCAACAGTTTAAACATATTACAAGAGTTGTGCAATCATCACTACAATTTTAAAATACTTCCTTTTCCCTTGTACTCATTATTAGCTCCCCATCTCCCCCAATCTACCCTGCCATACTCTAAGAAACTATTAATTCAATTATAATCACTGTACATTTACCTATTCTGGATTTCATATAAAGAAAAACCCACAAAAACAAAAAGCAAGAAAACAAACAAAAACCCAACAGCAAAATAAAACACAGAAAAACCTCGTTTGAAAAATTAACAGAAAAATTTTAAAAGTGAGAACACATTTTAAATGGATCAAAAGGGAGAACAAATGAAAAAGTGTTCAATTTTAACCTAACCACATCTGTAAACCAGAGAGATGTTTACTTGTGCTTTCTTGGCTATGCGAAGGCATTTGACTGTGTGAACTATAACAAACTGTGGGTAACCTTGAGAAGAATGGGAATTCCAGAACACTTCACTGTGCTCATGGGAACTTGTACATGGATCAAAAGGCAGTTGTGCACACAGAACAAGGGAATACTGCTTGATTTAAAATCAGAAAAGGTGTGGGTCAGGGTTGTATCCTCTTACGATACTTATTCGATCTGTATACCGAGCAAATCATCCAAAAAGCTGGATTATATGAAGAAGAATGTTGCATCAGGATTAGAGGAAACTTTATTAACAACCTGTTATATGCAGATAACACAACCTTGCTTACTGAAAGCGAGGAACACTTGAAGATGAAGATGCTGGTGAAGATCAAGGATTCAGCCTCCAGTGTGATTACAACTCATTGTAAAAAAGACCAAATTCCTCACAGCTGGATCAACAGGTAATATCATGATAAATGGAGAAAAGGTTGAAGTTGTCAAGGAATTTTCTTGCATGGGTCCACAATCAATGCTCAACGAAGCAGCAGTCAAGAGATTGAAGCCATGTTGCATTAGGTAAATCTGCACAAGACCCTTTTAACATATTGAAAAGCAAGAATGTTACTTTGATAACTAAGTACTGTGCCTGACCCAAGCCATGAGGTCGTCAATGGATTCATTTGCCTGTGAAAGTTGGACATGGTGTAAGAAGACCGAAAAGAAGTGTCGACATTTGCAATGTGGTGCTGGCGAGGAATACTGAAAATACCACAAACTGCTAAAGGGACAAAAAACATCTGTCTTGGAAAAAACTAAAGCCAGAGTGCACCTTAGAGGCAAGGATGACAAAACTTCATTTTGTATATTTTGGTCATACAGGAACAATTGTGAGGATGGTGCAGGACCAGACAGTGTTGTTTCTGTTGTGCATAGGTGACTATGGGTGAGAACTGACTTAATGACAGCAAACAACAATATCTGCATTGGTGCACTTTCTAATGCACTCTGTCGGTCAGAGGGGATTTGCCAGAGGCTTCATCCAAGTGGGGATCCTGCAAATGGATTCTGAGCTTTCATTGTAATCCACATACTTCTGCAAACTGAGTGCTCAGAATTTAAGCATTCCTTCCTCTGGTCTTGGATTTTATTATTTGCACTCCTTGCATCACGCAGGCTTGTGTGCTTCTTCCATGTGGACTTAGCTGTCACCTCATTTAGATTGTTGCTTGTTTGAAAACAAGCTTTTAAAATCCCAGATGCTATACTTACCTGGCAGGAGACATACCGTGATCATGAAGGTGGTTTTCCCAGGACGACGAGGCTCATCCATTGCACTCCGGATGTGCTGACCACTGCGATGTCCCCAAATGTGGGAAACTCAACTGCATATATTGCCATAGTGGGGGACTGTGTTCGCACTCTCCCCTGATTTGCAGGTTCTAAAGTCAGACTTAAGTTTCAGGTCTTAACTCTTAAAGGTAAGCCTTTCTCTCCCCCTGTACTTCCTTTTTTTTAATCGTCTTTCTTCAGTCAAAAGGATCTTGAGTTCTCAAGGCATGCTCTGCAATGGGAGACTTCCTACCTGTCTTTGTTAGATTTCATTAAAATCCATCCATGTAAACCCCTGGGTAACTGTCCTGTTGCAGACTTCAGGTTTTTCTGTATAAAATGCAAAATAAATGTTTTTATTAGCAACAACAAAAAAATCCATCCATGCGTAAAAAAAAATCCCAGATGCTAATCTTTGTGATAGCCAACCACCATCTGATTTCTTCACCATACTTTGCACCCATATCTTCAGTAATGTCTTCATGAGAGCAAGTATTCAGTAATAACAAATAATAAGAATTAATTGTTTTAGATTGGGGCTATGGTTTATGTATATTTCTGGTCTATTTTAAAGACACCATTATCCTTTTATTGGGGAAACATTATAAATCATCCCCATGAGGCATATAGTATCATAAATTTAGCCAGTGTTGTAGAATTTCAAATACTGATTAAAAAAGGGATATATTCATATATATGACAGCTTTTTAGACCAAGATAAATAGATTGTTGATTTGTACAGATCAAAAATTCAAGTGACTGGACACTGCATACAATAAGCATTGGATATCGGGCAAAACTTTTACTAATGCTCATTCACGAAGACAGAATTGTGCCTGTAGACTAAGCCATGTCATAAAAAATGAAGAGAGCATGTAAATAGTAAATATATGGTAGTACCGAGCTAACCTTCATCGAGCACTCTCAAAGCAAGATATCGGAACCAACCTCTAAAAATGACATTGAAATGGCTATCAAGCATATGAAATTTTTTTCATGATCACTAGCCATTCAGGAGATACAAATCCAAACAATAACGAGATATCACCTTACACCCACAGTGATAGCCCAATTTAAAAAAAACAGACATGAAGGTCTGGAGAGATTGGAATGCTTATACACTGTTCTGGGCTTATAAACATGTACAACCATTGTGGAAAGTGATACGGTGCTACTGGGAATACAAATACCATGTGACCCAGGAATACCCAGACTCGTATACCCCAAAGAAGTATGAGACACAGCACACACACATGCAGCACAATTCACAACAGCACGAAGCTGGAAACAGGCCAAATGTCCGTTGGTAGAAGAACCGATGAAGAAATTCTGATACATGTTTGCAATGGAATATTATCTCTAAAGAACAGTGATAAGTCCACAAAAGGCCTCATGACATGGATGAACCGGGAAACCATTATGCTGTGTCATCACAAAAGGACAAATATTGTATGAGACTACTCCTAAGGATAAACACCAAGACCAAGTTAGGCTTCTGTTCTCAGGTCATACAATCTTCCCATCTGGTCTCCCAAGTCACCTTAGTTGGACATCTTAACAACTATTGCAACAGAGAAGCCATCAGCTGGGGTCAGTTTCTTGTGCTAGGAAGAGGAGACCAATCAGTTCCTGCTATATAACATTGCCCTACAGTGACCCCAAATCAACTGACGTTCCTCCACGGGTACTCAGTGAACCTTAATGGAAATTCAAGTCCAGAGGTAGCAGGGTGGGGGAGAAGTAGGTCTATCTTTCAGAAGGTCCTTATATCTCTGTTGGTGGATAAACCAGGTAGGGCAACTTGCCATTAGAAAAAATGCTTAACATTACTTATATAGACCTCCAACAGGGGAATACGCCCAGCATTATGTTCCTATATGGGCACCTTTGCCTAGGTTCTTCTATCCAGCCCTTGATGGCCCAGACTGTGTGCTATAGACAACCAAGACTTTAGAGTCTGTCCTTTTAGGATGTACAACATCCTTCATAGGCCACAACAGAAGGCTCCAATTTAAAATCCCCACTAAGTGAACTGGGATTTACCTTAAACTCTCCTGTAGTAGCTTTAAGGAACTGAAATACTCCTTGTTCTGAAATGCCCTAGTATGAGAAGCAGCAGCTGACTGCTATCCCTAGGTTATGGATTTGGAGATCATTGGACTTTGGTTCTAAGTCAATTCTTTTATATCTATCGCAATTCTCTGAGACAGATGGAAAACAAGAAGCATAAGTCTCTCATTAAAACAGACTTGCAAATGAGGAACTCGAGACATAGAAGCAACTCTGAGTTGTGAGAACAACTCCTGGAAATGTTAGGCAAAGATGGTGCTAGACACAAAACCTGAGTCTTCTATATTTAATTGAGATGCCCATGTTTCCATGTTCTCTTGCTGAGTTTTTAGACGGCTAAATATCAGCTATGTGTCTAAAGAATTATTTACATAGACTAGCCACCCATTTGAGATCAAAAGAGCAGAGGGGTGCAGAAAGCAGGAAGAATGAGCCACAGGGAGAAGGAGGAGGACGGGTCCCACTGTATTGAGGGGATTACAATGAATTAAATGAAACAAAATGTGTATGAATTGTTGAATGTGACATTGATTATCTGTTCTGTAAACCTTCATTGAATTCACAAATAAAAATAAGAGAAAAAAACCCACGGCTTCTCCGCCACTCATATAAAAATAGACATAGACCTTGGACCCATATGAATTAAGCTACAATTATGTGTACACACACAAACACACTTACATTTTAGTCCCTAGTTCACCACACATATACCATTTCTTTCCACCTAGATCACCTTGCCAGCCCCTCTCCCGATTGTCCCTACATCAGAACCACTTTGGCTTGGTCAGTAATGTCTCCTTCTTCTCCCGAAATGCTGATGTGTACCTCACACTGCAGCCTCCACCTACCTAAACTCACAACCACTTCTCCCATCACTTTGAAAGCTAAGCATCTCTACTCACTCTCTCTCTCTTATTATTTCATTTTTAAAATGTATTTATTTATTTGGCTCTTATCTTTTGTAATCAATTTTTGCACATTAAAAGGAGATTCAAGTCATTCTTAGCTTCATTTTTTTTAATTAAAATTATTTTTACATTTTTAAAAAGTTATAATTTTATCTGTATTGTGTGAGAAAGGTATTATAATTACATAAATTCCATCATTTTCATCTATTCCCTTTCAGTCTTTTTTCCTGCTCATATATATTTATTTACATGTATGCTCAATTCTTTCTCATGTAATTTTTAATTGACATATAAAATTCACCTGTTTGAAATATAAAATTCAGCTTTCACTCCTGCCTTTTTAACTTTCACATTTCTGTATCAAGAGTATATACCATGATATTGAATTTTTCAAAAACATGATTTTTTTATAGCCATATAATATTCAAAGCATAAGAACCATAATTTATTGAGCCATTCCCTGTTATCGAACATTTGGGAGAAAAATGGGGCTGTTTTACTCCTGTAAAGATTTGAAGCCTCAGTACGGACTGATTCAAAGTGAGTAATTATTGAACATTTAAGATGTTCCAACTTTTCATTACTGAATATGGTACTTTGAAAAACTCTTTGAGTTTCTATTTTTATAGCCATTTCATTGTTGTTTTAACATATTCAATACTTATTAAAGGGGCAAACACTACTGACCAAACAGCCATTTTCCCCTTTGTCCTTAGTTTATAGAAACCAGCATTGTGGGAAGGTGTATCAGTTACCTATTGCTTCAGATAAATTATTCCAAAGCAATAATCATTTATTATCTCTTTTCTCATGATTTTAAAGTGGCGTGGTGAGGAGGTTATAACTCAGAGTTTCTCACAAAGTTGTAATCTGATGTCAGCTATAGGTGGGGGCATCTCGAAGGTTTCTTCACATGTCTTATGCATGAACTGGGACAATTCTAAGAGGCAGAGGCTTAAACATAGGGAGCTCTTGAAGCATCTCTCTCCATTTCTGGGTGGTTCCTCCACATGGTTTCTCGAACACGCTGATTTCTTACCATAAATGTGAATTAAAATTGTTTTTAGCTTTATGCTTTTTTTCACTTAAAAACTATTTCACACTTAATTTTTTTCATATCTAAATATATATATACCTTAGATATAAAGACTACATAGTTTCAAAAATGTATCTTTTTTAAAATTCAAAGGCTCATCATTTCAAAGGCATGTCAGCCATGAGATTAAGAGTAGACAGAAACTACCATATATACTCATGTATAAGCCAAGTTTTTTCAGCACAAAAATGTGCTGAAAAACGGGTTCGACTTATACATGGGTCAGTGGTACCCCAGCGAGGTGTAACATCTCACAGGTGATTGCCGTTCCTCTGCCATTCATTCAAAGCCCCGCTGACACTGCAGGGCTTTGAATGTTGGTTTACTACATCTAACCAATCAGAGCCGTCCTATGACGTGGACAGCTCCAATTCACAGAAGCACCCCTAGTGATTCACTGCCTCCGGCAGCTGAATTGGGAAGGATGTGTCTGTGACTGCGCTCCATCTCTCCCCTCTGGTCTCTGTGTTAATTCACATCCTGCATTTCCCACCCTAGGCTTATACTCAAGTCAATCAGATTTTCTGATTTCCCAGGTAACAATTAGGTACCTCGGCTTATACTCGAGTATATATGGTATATCACCTCTTTGAAACCAGATTTGGAAATCACAAATATTAATTTGACCTTAGTCACAGAATGGCCCAGATCTGATGCCATGTTATAAGAAGAACATTTGGGGAAATACAACCTGCAGGTAAGGCAACCTGCTAAGAGAATGTTGGCCCCACCCCCAGCCCTAACGGATAAACTGATTGGGTTGAATCAAGTATCTGAAGCCATTTTTTGTCGGATCTTACACACTGATAGTTGTCCAGCCCAGATTAATTTCCCCTTCCTATTATCTACAAAATCCCAGGAAAATATATTCATTTATAAACTCCAGGAGTGGGCCTTGATAGGCACAAGTCAATGGATAGACCCAATCCACCTGGTTATTATTGGTTCAGAAGTGATCACCTGCCCCAGTCTGGGCCAAAGTGAAGGAGACCGACTCCCGTGGACAGGAGGGACCAAACACAATCTTCCTTTTCTCTGGAGGTAGTCCGAGAACGGAAAGCATCTGTGGCCATTTGGGAAGCTTTCCGGAATACCATGTGGAGTGTGAACTGAAAGGCGGTCGGTAGCAGGCAGAGAGAAATAGTTGGTGATGCCTTGACTTAATCCTCACCTGAAGCCAGACCAACTTTAATATTTTCCGTATTGAACAAATCAATACTTCTTCTGGTTTGATCCAGTTGAGGAAATGGCATAGGGGCTACATTTGACCTCCTCTGGAGAATCCGATTCCACATCTGCCTAAGGACGGCTGCAGAGGCAAAACTCAGACAAGCTCCACCCTCCATTCTTCTGCTAGCCTGACACTAACTGTTCGCTTGGGACACTCTACTTCTCCAGTGGAACGACATTCACACCATGCCCTGGGTACTGTGGAGCACCCCTGCATGTGGGGGACACACCCCAGGCTGCATAGGGGCGTCACTTAGGGAGCTCCCACAGAACTGAGGCAAGCACACGCTCCCAGGAGCCAACATGGAAAAATTGCAAAGCACACAGGCCCTCCAGTAGCAGACTCAAATGGTAGTGCCTCGGAATGAGCCAAGATTGGCCCTAGGCTCAAGGCTATGCACCCATAACATTTTTTTTAATCTGAAAGGGTCAAATTGTTTCAAAATAACTTAATTTCATCCAAAACAAAGCTCAAGAAACAACTTCAAAACTTACTTTAACACTAAAGTCAAACAAAGACAGCATAGGAAAATGATAGGCCATATTTATAAATATATAACATAAATTATTACTATATTTATGAATAGAGATACAATAATACTAAAAATAAACCTAGCAGCATATTAAAAGGTAGTTAATGATGATCAAGTAGGACTTATTTCAGAAATGCAAGGGTGCTTCAACATTAGAAAGAATATAGAAAAAACCCCAAAAATATTAGAAGAATAAATCAATGTAATATACCACATTAATAGAAAAAAAGAGAAATATGATCATGTTAATCGATACAGAGAAGGACTTTGACAAAACTGAGCACTTTTTAATGATAAAAACACTCAACAAACTAGAAATAGAAAGGCAATTCTTTAATCTGATTAAGAGTGTTTATGAAAAGCCTATCTATACTCAATATCATACTCAGTGGAAAAGAGAGCCTTCCTTTCAAGCTCAGGGCAACGGCAAGTATTCATTTCCTTCAATATTGTACTGAGCAACTAGGCAAGAAAAATATATAAAAGGTGTCAAAATGGGAGGAATTAATACTATCCCTTTTTGCAAATTTTGTTGTCAGACGCCACGGGGTTGGTTCCAATTCATAATCACCCTCTGTGCTACAAAATGAAACACTGCCCCGACTTGGGCTGGCCTCACATTTGCTCTTATGCTTGAGCCTATTGTTTCAGCCACCCTGTCAATCCATCCTGTCAAAGGCCTTCCTCTTTGTCTCTCCCCGTCTACTTTACCAAGCACAGTGTCCTTCTCCAGGCACTGAGCTCTCTTGACAACATGTCCCAAGTACAGGAGAGGAAGTCTCCCCATCCTTGCCTCCAAGGAGCACTGTGGTTGTACCTCGTACAAGAGAGAATGGATGTTCTTTTGGCAGTTCGCCAGCACTGTAATCCAGGCATGCACGCATGCCTCTTTGGTCTTTATTCCATGTCCAACTTCCATGTGCATATGAGGCAATCGCTGGGGTCACGCACAACCTGGTGTCAGGCACAGTCCTCAAAGTAACATTCTTGCTTCAAGTCCTCCTCACTTTCAGCAAGCAAGGTTGTGTCACCTGCATATTCCAGGTTGTTAATAAGCTTTCCTGCACACAGGGAATCCAGGAACGGATGATCCCTTCAGGACCGAGGCTGAGAGTGGCGATACTGGGAGGGTGGAGGGAAGGTGGGTAGAAAGGGGGAACTGATTACAAGGATCTGCATATAACCCCCTCCCTGGGGGACTGACAACAGAAAAGTAGGTGAGGGGAGATGTCAGATAGTGTAAGATGTGACAAAATCATAATTTATAAGTTATCAAGGGTTCCTGAGGGAGTGGGGAGCAGGGAAGGAGGGGGGGGGGGAATGAGGAGCTAATGCCAGGGGCTTACGTGGAGAGCAAATGCTTTGAGAATGATGAGGGCAATGAATGTACAAATGTGCTTGACACTATTGATATATGTATGGATTGTGATCAGAGTTGTATGAGCCCCTAATAAAATGATTTTTTAAAAAAAGCTTTCCTGCAATCCCGCTGCCATGTTCTTCTTCATATAATCCAGCTTCTTTGATGACTTGCTCGGCATACAGATTGAACAAGTATGGTGAGAGACACAACCCTGATACACACTTTTTCCCCCAGCAAATAGAAAACTAATTCTTTTTAGAATTTATTATTAATTGGAAGTTAGTACATATATCATATTAGTCCATAGTTCAATCACGTTAATCAGGGTTGTACAATTGCTACCACAATGAATTTTCAAACTTTCTTTTCCTTCCTGGACTCCTTGACACCATCGCCCTTTTATCCCACCCCTGCCACTGTTACCCCGCACCCCCCACTAACACACACACTCACGCACACACACACACACACACACACTCGCACACCTTTTCTGATTTTAAATCATGCTGTATTCCCTCGCTCTATTCACACAACTGCCTCTTGATCCATGTACAAGGTCTACCCGAGCACAACGAAGTGTACCGCAATTCCCATTCTTCTCAATACTACCCATAATCTGTTATGAGCCACACAGTTGAATGGCTCTGCATAGTCAATAAAAAATAAACAAACAAGTAAACAACTTTCTGGTATTCTGTGCTTTCCGTCAAGCTCCATCTGAAATTAGCAATGACATCTATCTCTTGTTCCGCATCTTCTGTGGAATCCAGCCACGTTTCTGGCAGTGAGCTCAGGACGACCTAATATGTGTGCTGCCGGAGTCTGCAGAAGAAGGGAGAGAACGAAGGGGGCAGAAGAAAAATGCTCAGGAATAATAGCCAACTTTCCCCTCTAAATTTGATGGATACTATAAAGTCACATATCTTAAACCACCAATGGACCCCAAGTATAAGTAACATAATGACAACTACATCAAGGTACATAATAAATTTCTTAAAGCCAATAATGAAGAAAAATGAAACAACAGTCATAAAAATGAAAGTTTATAAGCAGAGAGAGGACCAAGTAGAACAGCAGATTTCTTTGTAGACCCAGTGAACATCAGAAGGCAGGGTCGCAGTCTTCTTTAAAGCTTTGTAAGACAGTGGGCGAGAGCGCAGGGGTAATTAAGTTGCTGGTCTAGAATTTTTGTGCCGTGAAAACACTTCTTAAACAAAGGCCAGTGGAAGGAGGAGAGAAGGTAATCATCGACTAGGTAACAGACAGTATTTCCTTGGGAGAAAGGAAAGACAATACCAAGAAACAGCACCATGTGACCAAGACAAATGACAAGATTAGAGATTAGATACACCATCCTACAATACTAGTTTTGATTCATGGCAACCCTCTAGGATATGTGAGAACTGCCCCTCTTGGTTTACGAGACGGTAACTCTTTACGAGAGCGGAAAGCCTCCTCTTTCTCCAAAGGAGCAACAGTTGATGTAGAATTGAGGACCTTGCAGTTAGCTGTCCAACAGAAGTCGATGTGTTTCTAGTAGCCTTCTTTTGTTAAACACACATACCCATTTGCTTGGACAAATTTATGCCCTGCATTATATGACCTAAGGAGCCCTGGTGGCTTAGTGGGCTGGCCACTGGGCTGCTATCTGCCAGGTGGGTGGTTCAAACCCACCAGTTGCTCAAAGGAAGAAAGAGGAAACTGTGTGCTCCCATAAAGATTTACAGTCTAGGAAGCCCTAGCTGCCTGTAGGTTTGCTGTGAGTCAGAATGGACTGGATGGTAATGAGTCAAATGGCTTGTTAGAAATCTTGTTGTTGTAGTTGTTAGTTCAAGGTCTGTTTGTTGGCCTTTAGGAGAGTTTTCCAGTTGAGTCTGTTGGGGCACCAAGCCCTGGCCCTAAAGTCTATTTTGGGTATTCCCTGGGGACTTCGTTGCTCTGCTCCCCTTGCTGTTCTGTTGCATACCCTTAGTGTTTTGCCTCGGTGTGGTGGATCAGATCGGGTGGAATTCCCACACTGTGTCTCAAGTGTTGTCCCCTGTAGGGCTATGGGTCAGTGAGGGATGT
Organism: Tenrec ecaudatus; assembly: GCF_050624435.1. Lineage (NCBI taxonomy): Eukaryota > Metazoa > Chordata > Mammalia > Afrosoricida > Tenrecidae > Tenrec > Tenrec ecaudatus. The sequence continues at coordinate 45,433,735 of NC_134545.1, forward strand.
CGTGTCTCATAGGAGGGCTGGCTATGTGGTCTTCTCTGTGGATTGGCTGCTCTGAGCAGGAATATCGTCCTCAAGGCTTGGTGGGCCAGGATATGCTCCAGACTTGTTAGGAATCTTAACTGCAGTCATCTCTAACCTCCTCTCTCCACTGCTAAGCACAGTAGAATGACTTTGAGCCAGGAGGAGCCAAACATAGTACTTTATTCCCTTGGTAACAGTCAACCACTCCGGAGTGGACAGAAAACCTTCATCAAATCAATCCTTTCCTGAGATTACTATATAGGCATTGAGAAAGATTAATTCTCTATTGGAGTTGCTAAATGTAAAAGATGTGAAAATTGAGTTGAGGCAACTATTTTCTTCAAAGGCTAATCTAGAAAAGAAAATGGTAATAAACCGCTACAAGAAGCAGGGCATAAGATGGAAGCAAAAAGAAAGATTTGACCCATTGTTTAAGGTTCTTTAAATTCAGTCATGCTTAAAGCCATCCAAATACGCAAACAAACTTACATGTACACAGGTATAGTTAAGAGAGAAAAGTTCACGACACACGGAATCCAGGAACGGGAACGGGAACAGCAGCACCAAAAGGGTGGGGGGAAGAAGGGGAAGGGAAGGGAGGAAGGGGGAACCGATCACAATGATCGACACACAACCACACACTAGGGGGAAGAACAAGAGAACCATGGGGGAGGGAGCGGTCGGTGTGAGATATGAAGATGATCATTTATAATCTATCAAGGGGTCACAAGGGTGCAGGTAGGAGGGAGGGAAAAAAGGGGAGCTGGTACTAAAGGCTCAATAGAAAGTAGTTGTCTAGAAAAGCATGAGAGCAATATATGTACAAATGTGCCTGATAAAACTGATGTACGGATTACAGTGAGAATTGTAAGAGCCCCAAATAAAATCAATTTTTAATTGAAAACAAACTAACAAACAAAAACTTATTGCCATCAAGACAATTCTAACTCATCTTGACCCTCGGGTTGGGAAACCTCTGTGGGTTTCCAAGATTGTAACTATTCATAGGAGCAGAAAGCCTTATTTTTCTCCCTCCACCCAAATGTAGGACCCCACAGCCCCTTTGGCTTTAGCTAGGGTCAGATAGGATTCTCTTAGATGTAGGTGAAAGAACTCTGGTCAATGTGCATTGCTATCACCCAGTCCTTTCCTTGTCCACAGCCTGAGAAAGAAAAGACAGACTATTCCAAGTAGCTCATGCCTGCTGAGGAAGCAGCTAAGCTATGAGTTGGACTCATACCCACCTCCCCCGGCACACTCACTCCAGCATCAAGCACACGTCTGGTGCTTTCATTTGGGGACTAATTTTTTTTGGGGGGGGACTCATTTTGAGAACAGTCCTGTAGTTTGGGGTATCCTGTAATTTGGGATAATTATATTATTACATTTTCCCAGAAAGTTCTTTTTTTCCTCCCCGTATTATTATTTATATAAACTTTGTTTTTTTTTAAGAGGGCTATTTTTATTTTGTTGACTTTCCTAAAGATACGGATAATCAGAGAACTTATTTTTAACAAAAGACTGTAAGCCACTTACACATTTTTTAAATGTCTTTTATTTTCTTAAACAATGGGTACGTATGCATTAGTCTTTATGTGCTCAGAAGTGATTGTTCCAGAAATTAAAGTACATTCATAGATAAAGTAGCCATTGAGAATGTTATTTAATAGAATAACAGAAAATCTTGGAAAGTGAGTGAGAAATAATTAAGATTCACTATAGGCTTATGGTGAAGCAATCCTTTTATAAGGGTACTCAAATGCCTGGGTCTAATCTACCTGGGAATATAAATGCCGCCATATTTTTAATTACTACCAAAATGAAAAATCAGCATTCATTCCTCTGCCAAAAGTCACCTCCCCCAAGCATGATTGGGGAGAGGAGGCTAGGTGTTGAGGATCAGGAATGTGGTTGCTGGGTGCCATTAAGTCAGCTCTGACCCATAGCAACCCTGTGTGCAATGGGACGAAATACTGCCCGTCCTGTGCTGCCCTCACCATTGTTCCTATGCCTGAGCCCATTGGTGCGGCCTTCTTTTACGCTCCTTTTCATTTTACCAAACATGGTGTCCTTCTCCAGGCACTGGTCTCTCTGGACAGTATGTCCTTGGCTCTAAGGACTGCTCTGGCCTTACTTCTTCCAACACAGATGGGTTGTCATCGGAGCACTCCATTGTACATTCTATCTTCTTCTCCAGCACCACAATTCGAATTGTGGGGTCCAAATAGAGCTATACTATTCTCCTGCTCAGTTCTCCTCACCTTGCTGTCTCCCTCTGAAGGACCCTCATGAAATAGCCACTTCAGTGAACACCTTTATTCTCCACCAGTTCTCTCCACGGTGAGTGTCAGGAAAGGGGATGTTGCTCTCAGTCAGGAATCACACTAACTTTTAAAAAGAGTTATATATTGTATTGATAGAAGAATATCTCACAGAATCCAAGGCTCTTAAGAGACAGAACAGAAGAGATTAGAAAGTTGTCTTGTACTAGGGCAGATATCTACTGGGATGGTTAATTTTAGCCAAGTGTTACCTTGGCTAGACCATGGTGCCCTGGTGTTTGACCACACAGTGCCCTGGTAGTTGCCGAGAAGATATTTTGTGTGTGTGCTTGAATTTTACAATCAATTGACGCTAAAATAAGGGAGGTTGCTCTCAACAGTGTAGTAGGCTACATCCAATTAGCTGAAGGCCTTCAGATGAAAAAACGAGTATCCTAGAGTGGGAATTCTGTCTCATGACTATAGCATTGAAATCCTACTGGAGTTTCCAGTCTGTTACATATCCTGTATGTGGAACCTCGGTGTTATAAAGTGTTAAACACTTAACTACTAATGAAAGTTGTTTGGTGGTTCTACCCTACCAAGAGGCTCTTCAGAAGACAATCCTGGCTATCTACTTCTGCAAGATCAGAGCTTTGGAATCCCCATGGACACATGGACCACCATGAATAGGAACTGGCTTAACGGCAACTACCAATATATTCTTCTGGAGAGCTCTGATAAATGTACTTGCATCTCAGTATCTAAACAACCTTTTGCTCTCGGGGGAACCTGATTCATTCTCCCCTCTCTGTAGTCTAACCACCTTTAATTTTACATCCACAACTTGGAAAAATTATTCTCAGCTTCTCTTGGCTCCTTCCCCAATTTTTTTTCACATTTTCCATAATAAATGTCTTGGAAATGTAATACCATCTTGGCACCTGTTTTTCAGAGAACCCAGGGTAACACATACAGTATCAGTACATTTTAGAGTATACATTCTGCCCATGGGAAGGGGTAGCAATTGTCCAGAGACATTACTTTGTACATCCATCCGCTCCTCCAGCACCGTGAAATTTGTGCCAGCAGATCCCAACTACAGGGTCCCCTCATAAATAACCACTGAAGAGATCATCTCCTCTCCTGCATACGCAAAGCACTACCACGGAAGAGCATAAAGTAGGAGGCCTCTCACCTCATGATCTCAAAACCCTTTACACAACTGAGGTGGTCAAACGGCCAGTACGAGGACAACAATAGATAAATAGATTAGTGGAACAGAACTGAGAACACAGAGGTAAAGCTGTTAGGCAGGCTAGCGCAGGGCTGGGGAATGTCCGTTAACGCATGCCCAGAGAGCCAAGCCACGGGAACAAAGGAGTGGCGCACTGCATATGCTCAGAGGTCAGGTTTCCCGCTGGTAGGCATGGGTGGGCGCTGAACCTGGATTGGCCCACCTAGGCCATCTGGATTGACCCACCTGGGCCAGGTGAATTCAATGCAGCCAATGGGGTCAATCAGGGGATGTCCACCATGCCTCCCCTTCCCATGGAATTCTTGAAAAGGCAGGAGCCCAGAGTAGAGAGACTGAGAGACTTTGCATGATGCCGAGCAGCTTCCGCCAGGCTGCATGGTCAGGAGTTGTCCTATGGGTGCCGTGTAGACCTGAAACTTCTTCTAACTCTCATAAAACTCACTTGGATCACGAACCAGGCTTCAGCGTGAATTCTTTCTTGCGCGGAGCCAAGGACGGAGATATAGCTCTAGCTCCAGAGAGATCTAACATAAGTGGTGCTCCATGACTCGGAGATGTAAGATAAGCCGGGTCCAAGAGTGGGCCCTCCCATCCTGGTCTCACTGCTTTTGGGCACCTTCTGGACTCTTTTCACCTCACCACCCTCGGGAGACAGCATGCAGCTGGAAAGGAAGCCAGGCTGAACTGCTCCGGAAACATCTGGGAGGTGGATAGCTCCCCGAAGCGACTCATGGGAACACTTGTAATGTATTGCCGCAGCCCCATCTGTCTTCTTGCCTATTCTTGCTGGTATTCGGCCTCTCTGTGTCTGCCTTCCCGGGAGCTTGCATGGCTTCCCCAGGCTGGATTCCTGGGAGGGGGCTGGGACGCTGTGGCCTGCAGGCTGGCTGCGCCTGCATAAACTCTGTTGGTTCCTGCAGAACTCTGGCCCCAGCGCTGGCCCCATGTGGGCTTTCCTCTAGTCCGCAAGCTGTGGCCGCCATTTTCCCGACCATGTGAGTCACCGCGCCCTGGCAGCATGACACCACCTGGTTTCCGCCATTTTGGCTATAGGGCAACAGAGCACGTGACCCTGCCAAGATGGCGCCCACCACTCCAACCACATGGAGGAGCGGTGCCTGGGTAGCTAGCCCCTGCTCTAGTCCTGGAGCCAAATGTTTCCTTCCCTCCCCGCCCCCCCCCCCCTTTAGCTTCCGCTGGTCTTCCAAACAAGCTGCGTTGGTGTTCTACCTGTGTGGGTTTGTTCCTTAATTCTGGCTGGTCTTCCATTGCCCAGGCCTAGGCCCAAGGCGTACAGAAGCCGAGCCCGAGTAACTGTTAACTTTCGCCTTCCAGTGACGCTGCCTCCGGCACCTTCTGGGACAGCTCTTAATACAGCTCCGCCACCAGGATGCTCCAGCCAGAAATTCCAATTCTTTAGAGGTTCCCTGAGCTGCTGGATAGACGTCCCTTCCCTTCTGAAATTTGAGAGTCTGCTCCTGCCAGCAGGTGTCTTTGAAGGCCATGGGGCCACACCACGCAGTGGCCCTCCTAGCTTGTGGTCTAGAAAATGGTCAGACCAAAATGTTGGCTGCAGCGACTGGTCTTCGACCCCTCCCCTGGGTGGGGGCACCTGCCTAAGGCCTCAGATTCATGGCACTCCAAACGTGTGCGCTGAAGCTGCAGTTATTGACCTTGAGGAATCAAGCTCTCAATAGCCTTCCTTGTTTTATGTTTTCTACATGGAACTTACCAGCTCAATAACAGGAATGTCCCCCTCAGATGTATCCTGTTCAATTGGGAAAGATTTGATCTGGAAAATCTGGACAAACAGAAGCTGATTGTGCTTTGCGATTCTATTTGACCACAGTATGTTTTAGAGAAAGAGGAATCATGGACAGCCAATGGTACACTTTCCCTTCCAACCTTGCAGCAACGAGAACATTTCTGTGGAACGATGGAGAGGTGGTGGGAGATGCCGTATGTTAGAGCATTCTTCCTTTTGAGGAAGAACAAAGATCTTTATTCCCAGTGCACCCAGGACCCCCTAAGGGACCCTGAACTAAAGGGCAACTATTACCCCAATCCTGAAGCAGCCATGAATATTCTACCTATAGTAGAGGCAGCAGGGGAACTTGGTCCCCAGGCAATTTACAAGCCTTTGACTGTAATTGAACTCAAGCAAATTAAAAATGACTTGGGCAGTTACTCTAACAAACCCGAACAGTACATAGAACACTTCCAGCACCTCACCCTAGCCTATGATTTAACCTGGAAAGATGTCATGATCATACTGGGACAGACTATGACAGACTTCGAGAAAGAGCAAGTGCTCAAAGGTGCTAAGAAGTTTGCAGAGGAGTTACATGTGATGAATGAAAAGTACCCTGTAGGGGAAACTGCTGTATCTTTAACAGACCCTGCTTGGAATCATAGTGAGCCTAAGGACAAGTGGGCATGGGAACATTTCCTGGTGTGCATCACAAGTGGAATAAAGTCAGGTAGGCAAAAGGTCATTAATTATCCCAAGGTGACAGCGATTCACCAGGGATCTACAGAGTCTCCTGTAAGATTTTTAAAGTGGCTAAAGGAAGCCCTAAAGAATCATACTGCTGTGGATATAGAATCCTACGAGGGGAAAGTCTTGCTCAAGGACAAATTTCTCACACAGGCTACACAGGACATTCACAAGAAACTCCAAAAACTAGTGCAAAAGCCTGGAGGAGCTACCCTGGAGGAGATGGTTGCTTGTGCTAATTCAGCCTTTTACAATAGGGAGCAGGAAGGGGAGGCTCGAGCCAGGGAGAAGGAGAAAAGAAAGGACATTAGGCGTGCCCAGGTATTAACGGCACTCGATAACAGACGCCCATCGAATGCCCCGCAGGTTTCCCAGACCTTTGAACCAGGTACCAAGTGCTACATTTGCCGCGACCAGGTCATTGGGCTAGGAACTGCCCTAATCAGAACAAGTCTCAAGCCTCCTCAGACGCCATGTGTCCATTGCATGCAGACTGGCCACTGGGCTGGCCTCTGTCCTAAGGCCCAAAACCTGAAGGGGAGGCACCCACCGGCCAACGTGCAGCTGATAACGGAGCAGGAGAATTGAAGGTGCCCGGTCCGGATGGCCCAGCAGCAAGAGATAACTGTTGCTGGTCTGGAACCTAGGGTGAGCATCGACATGGGAGGAAGGTCAGTGAACTTCCTTTTAAATACTGGGGCCACTGAAAACCATATCAGTGGGTTCTCACCTTCCTGACACAACCACTGAAGACAAATGTGTGCATAAGCAAATGTGGTGAAGAAAGCTAATGGTGCCTGGCTATCAAAAGACATAGTGTCTAGGGTCTTAAAAGCTTGAAGATAAACAAGTGGCCATCTAGCTGAGAAGCATCAAAGGCCACATGGAAGAAGCAAACGAGCCTGGCTGACCACAAGGTGCAGAAGGGACTAGTTTTCAGACATCAAAGAGCTAAAAACTATATCAATGGATGCCCACCTCCCTGATATGATCAATGAAGCCAAACGTGTGCATAAACAAATGTGGTGAAGAAAGCAGATGATGCCCAGCTATCAAAAGATATAGAGTCTGGGATCTTGAAGGCTCGAAGATAAACAAGTGGCCATCTAGCTCAGAAGCAACAAAGCCCACATGGAAGAACCACACCAGCCTAGGTGACGATGAGCTGTTGAAGGGATCAGGTATTAAGCATCAAGGAACATAAAATCATATCAATGAAAAGGTGAGTGAGTACAGAGTGGAGACTCAAAGCCCAATGGTAGCCAACTGGACACCCCTTGCTGAGGGATTGTGGGGAGATGAACCAGGCAGGGTGCAGGGTAGCAACGATGAAACATATAACTTTCCTCTAGTTCTTAAATACTTCCTCCCCCGCCACTATCATGATCCCAATACTACCTTGCAAATCTGGCTAGACCAGAGGATGCACATTGGTACAGATAGTAACTGGAAACACAGGGCATCCAGGACAGACAACTCTTCCAGGACCAGTGATGAGAGTGGCGATGCCTGGAGGGTGGAGAGAATGTGGGGTAGAAAGGGGGAACTGGTTATAGGAATCTACATATAGCCTCATCCTTGGGGGAGGGACAGCAGAGAAGAGGCAGGGGGAGATGTCATATAGTGTAATATATGACAAAATAATAATATATGAATGATGAGGGGTTCATGAGGTAGGGGGGAGTGGGGAGGGAGGGGGAAAATGAGCAGCAGATATTAAGGGCTCAAGTGGAAGGCAGATGTTTTGGGAATGATGATGGCAACAAATGTACATATGTTCTTGACACAATGGATGTATGTCTGGATTATGATGGGAATTGTATGAGCCCCCCAATAAAATGATTTAAAAAATATTGGGGCCACCTCTGTCCTTATTTCCTTCCCTGGACCCCTGGCATTCCGTACCTGCTCCATCCAGGGAGTGTCAGGAAAAACCTGTAGTTAAACATTTTACTGAACTTCTCAGATGTCTTTGGGATAACTTCTATTTTTCTCATCGCTTCTTAGTGATCCTTAAATGTCCAGCTCCGATCCTAGCCCGAGACATATTGTCCAAGCTGCATACCTGCATAGTCATCGGGCCTCATCCTTGTCCCTCTACAGTTTTCCAATTGTTCCTCACATTGGAGGAGCCTCAGATTCCCCCACAGGAACCGTGGGAACGGGCCATAACTCCTAAAATTTGGGACGCAAAAGTCCCCAGCAAAGCTAAGTATGCTACCCTAGGATTGCCCCACGGCAATCTACGTGTTTGAGCCCCTATGAAGTTCTATACGGGTGGCTTTTTCTCGTAACAGAGCCAGCTATAGACTCTGCGGAAGACTTAATACAGCAATATGCCACCCAAGTAGCCCAATGTCAGGAGGCATTCCATCAGTTTGGGCTCACTCAGACCCAAGGGGAGGAAAAGTTACCACCCTTGTGCCAGCCAGGAGATCTAGTTCTTATAAAAACTTGGAAGGACTGATCCCCTAATTCCCAACTCCAGTCAGTTTGGAAGGGACCTTTGCCAGTAATTCTCTCTATGCCCACTGCTGTCAGAGTCCCAGGGCAGAGTACTTGGATCCACCATACCCGGGTGAAACCCTGGAAACCATCACCATCTGACCCCTCCAAGGCAGAGACTGCAAATGGATACTCCTGTGAGCCACTGGACGGTCTTAAGATGATATTTCATTGCCACCCCAGGACAGATGAGGGCTACACAGATGATTCTACCTTAGACCCCACACTGCCTATAGGCCAGTGAATGCCTTTACCTTGTTCCTGTGTTTACAGTGACCAAACTCTCCTGCCTGTTAGTCCCAATATTTCTATTGATTTCCTGTGACACTAACCTAACTTCAAGGGCACTGCCACCTTACAATCTGACCCTTGTCTCCCTTAAACTGTTCACCTGTTGTCTGTTTGTTTTTCCAGTTCTCAGGTTACCAAGGCCTCTGAACCAAAGGTGTCAGCTCCAGGACCACCATCTCCTGGACCACCTCTACCTTTTCTATCCTGGGCCCTAAATGGACAACCCCTTCTAACAGAGTAGGAAGGATATGGACCCAAAACCCCACATCGCCCCTTTTGTCAGCAGGAAGTATCTAGATGTGTCGTCATCCAGTACCCCAAAGATTTGGGTCTAGATCTCTTCAGGGGGAATGTTAGGCAGGCTAGCACAGGGCTGGGGAATGTCCATTAATGCATGCCCAGAGAGCCAAGCCACGGGAACAAAGGAGTGGTGCACTACACATGCTCAGAAGTTCAGGTTTCCCGCCGGTAGGTATGGGTGGGTGCTGAACCTGGATTGGCCCACCTGGACCACCTGGATTGGCCTACCTAGGCCAAGTGAATTCAATTCGGCCAATGGGGTCGATCAGGGGTCATCCACCATGCCTCCCCTCCCCGTGGAATCCTTGAAAAGGCAGGAGCCCAGAGTCCAGCAACATCTTTTTCTAAGCCAACACCTGCAGCCTCTGACAGACCTCTCCCAGATAAAGAAGCAGCAGTGCACAAATCCATGGTCCCCACCCTGAGACCAGCCGGAGGGAGGGGTCAGAAAGCTCAGGGAAGTAACAACTTTAATCACCTGCCACACTTTTGATTTCAATATCCTCTGAAATCTGGACAATTTCTGCCAGTAAACTCACAAATAGTCTGAGATTCTGTCCCTCCAGGACACCTTTTCTCTGCACTCCCATCCCTTCCACTGTATTTCCTGCTGCCCTTCCCAAGTCCTCGTGACTAAAGAAAATTGCTCCTCTCCTGCTTCTGCACCCCCTCTGGTGTCTACCTTTTCCTACCTGCCTGAACACCTTGTCTCCCCTCCTACTCACCCTGCCCATATTCTGGCCACCTGGAGCCCCCACGTCCTCTTCTCTCCATCTACCCGCCTCACGGGAGGAACCTGAGTCTGCACTCGCCTCTCCAGGTAGCAAGCACACGTGAGCACAGAACCCCCCTTCTCCTCTGTCCACTCCGGAAAGTGGCCGGGACTGAGAGCGTGGTCCATTTCATGTTCCCTTCTCTCTCGCTGATTTATCTCAGATTGAAGAGCGTTTAGACTCCTTTTAATGATCCCAGCACCTGTATTAAGGAGTTTGGATATTTAACTCAAGCTTAGAATTTGTCCTGGCATGATATCTTTGTCATCCTTTCCTCTACCCTAACCACAGATAAGGAGGAACGCATCTTTCTCGCTGCTCAGCAGCACTCCGACCAGGTTCATTTGACCAGCCCTGACCTAAGCGGTTCCCAGACAAAAACCTGGTTAGAGTTATCAAATTAACAATCAAGCAGGTAGGGACAGGTGTGCCTGCCATAATAAAATGCTTCAGTGTGTCCTGGCTTGGCTTCAGGCCATTTCCCATATAGGAGTCAATTTTAATAAACTTAAGAAGCACTCAAAAGCCTGATAAGAACCCAGATGCCTAGTAAACCGCTTAACTAATGCTTTAACCCAAAAGGCCCTCAAACCCCAGTCTGAGATTTAGCGAATATGGCTTTCAAGGTTTACAACAGCCGTGAGGAGCAGGCAGAGTCAGCCTGCGAAGTCTGGTGCCAGCAGAAGGTAAATTTTCAAACCCAAGCCTTAGTAGCAGCCTTGTGACTGGCAATCCCCCGAGGCCCCAGAAGGGCAGCTAGGGCCGGGGAACAACAATCGTCACCTAGTGCCTGCTTCAGGTGCGGAGAAGAAGGGCACTGGTCACAGGAGTGCCCAGGTCTGGAGCTCCAACCAAACCCTGCCTGGCGTGCGGTCAAAGCAGACATTGGAAGTCCGACTGTCCTTGGAAAAGCGACAAGCCCTTTCCATCTCCATGGCGGCGGGTGGGGGGTGGGCGGGGGGGATGTCCTTCCAATTCCTGACTCGCTGTTGGCCCTGCTGGGATTGGCCGAAGACTGGACCCCCTGACTGGACCCCCATCACCCTTGCCAAGCCTGGGGTGTAGCTCAAGGTATTGGGTGAGTAAATTTCCTTCTTACATAGAAGCAATCTTTTCTGACCTGCCCTCATTTTCAGGGCTAGGTAGTCTTTCCTCAATCTCAGCCATGGATAGTGATGGCAAGCCTACCTGCCCCAGGTGCACTAGCCCTTTACTCATTCCTTCCTTATAATTCCATCATGCCTGGTCCCTCTGTTGGGAAGAAACATTTTAAGCTAGTTAGGAACCTCCTTATACCTTACTTTTGGTCTCACAGGACCTCTGATCCTTCCCCTTCTTTCACCCGACCTGGAAGAACTGGCCCTACAGACCCGTTGCTTCCCGATGTTTCTAACCACCCCATTATTCCTACCCACTCTCTCTGCAACACTCCAATCTTACCAGTAAAAAAACCAAAACACCAAATGGTACTCATTGCTTGGTCCAGGACCTGCGCCTCATTAACAAAGCCGTTATCCTCGTATACCCAGTAGTTCCCCGACCCCTATACTCTTTTGTCCCACATTACCCCCTCCACCATACCTTTTTCACTATCCCCCTTAGCCCAGCTTGTCAGCATTTCTTTGCCTTTACCTGTAGCCCCTACTAAAATAGTTCTAAAGCAGACACAACCCAACTCCCTTAACTTCTCTCTCCCTCCAAGACACACGTATCTCGTTCCCCTCTGTTACTTTTAATTCTGTGTGTATTTAAATTTTTGCAGGAACGAATGAAAAATATCTCCAACCTGACCTTCTATCAGCTTCTTCTCTACTTATACAGTCTGCTGCAGACCAACCCAGCCCAAACCTTCTAACTGTTTTTTTTTACCTTTTATTTTTTTAATTTATTTTTATTTAAAAAAAATTTTTAAAAACAATTTATTGGGGCTCATACAATTGTATCACAGTTCATACATATACATACATCAATTGTATAAAGCACATCTGTACAGTCTTTGCCCTAATCATTTTTTTCTCCTCTTTTCTTTTTTTACATTTTATTAGGGACTCATACAACTCTTTTTTTTTTTGAAGTCTTTTTTTTTAATTTTAACAATTTATTGGGGCTCATACAATTCTTTTCACAGTTCATACATATACATACATCAATTGTATAAAGCACATCTGTACAGTCTTTGCCCTAATCATTTTTTTCTCTTTTCTTCTTTTACATTTTATTAGGGACTCATACAACTCTTACCGCAATCCATACATATACATACATCAATTGTATAAAGCACATCCATACATTCCCTGCCTCAATCATTCTCAAGGCATTTGCTCTCCACTTAAGCCCCTTGCATCAGGTCCTCTTTTTTTTTTCCTCCTCCCTCCCCTTTTCCTCCTCCCTCATGTGCCCTTGGTAATTTATACATCGTTATTTTTTCATATCTTGCCCTATCCGGAGTCTCCCTTCCCCCCTTCTCTGCTGTCCCTCTCCCAGGGAAGAGGTCACATGTGGATCCCTGTAATCAGTTCCCCCTTTCCAACCCACTCACCCTCCACTCTCCCAGCATCGTCCCTCCCACCCTTGGTCCTGAAGCAAACCTTCTAACTCTTAATCACCCCCTTCCTCACCCTATCTCAGCAGGAAGTACTTAAGACAGATCACATCTCCCTTGACCACTATTAAAAAGTTTGGAATGTTTGGGTTGGGTCCGAACTAGGCAGCCCTGTTTGGACTAAGCTGAAGCAGGTCAGGGCCCTGCACATCCTTCCCTGCATGTCCTGAAGGTCAGCAGCAGACGGCGCCAGAGAAGATAATCACCAGATAAGATGACCAGTGAAACCAGATGCTCTGGGTTCAAAGAAAGCCACAAGGAGTCAGAGTTTCCAGACCCCATATGCTTATTGCCATACATTCCTCATCACCCCTTTAAAAGCCTGCGCCCCAGCTGCTGAGCACGACTGCCCTGACCTGTTGGCCTAGATCATGGAACCTCGTCCAGGATCTCCCCCTAATAAAGCTATTTCTATTCCTGCTCTCCCTTGTCCTGTGAGTTATGTCTGTCTGTCTTCCTGTACCTCAGTTTTGCCTTTACACCCTCCCATGTTCATTGTAACACAGTTCACAATAGCAAGAAGCTAGAAAAATACCCATCAGTAGAAGAATAAATAAAGATACTCTGGTACGTACACACAATGGGATATTGTGCATCCTTAAAATACAGTGAGGCAACACCACATTGACATGGATGGACCTGGAATCCCTTATGCTGTGTGAAATGAGTCAAAAGGACAAATATTGTATGAGAACACTATAAAAATAAACAAGACAAACACAAGCTTCTGTTCTCAATCCATCTAATCTTCTCTTCTGGTTTCCCAGGCAACAAGGTAATGTGACTGCATAGTGTTCATGAACCCCCTTATTTGTGCATCTTCAAAATCACTTTGATGTGGAGGCCTCAACTCAGCTGGGTCAATTTCCCATAATGCACGGAGAAGGAAAAGACCAGTTCCTGTCATATTACATTCTTCTGTGGACACCCCAAATTAACAGACTCTCCAACAAGAGTTATTAGTGAACCCTTCTGGAAATACACGTCAAGAAGTGGCATGGTGGAGGGCATGTCTGTCTCAGAAAAGGAGTTCAGTGCATAGACCATCAAAGGGAGAATAAACTTGGTACCAGGGCTTGCCGACCCAGGCTGTGCACTATAGACAACCAAGACCTTAAACGCTGGCTGTCAAGATGCACAGTGTCCTTCATCCTTCAGACGGATCTAATTTGGAACTCCCACTCAGTGAACTGGACTTTTAATACAATGGTAGCAGATTAAAGGAACTAAAACACTCCTATGGGCCTAAGGCTGAAACACCCCAGTGTGAGAAGAAGCAGACAACTACTATGCCACAGCAATGGCTAAGGAAGTCACTGGACTTGGATTCAAAATTCATGTCTTGAGGATACCAAATATATGGCAACTGAAGACTACCATACATGTGTGATTTCCATACTCTCTTAGCCTTTTTATGACATGTTTAGTCCAGTTCTGCCTTTATGAAGGAACACTATTGACAGTTTTGTCCTATCTCCAACCCTCATTGTTTGTATAAATAGTGTCCAGTCACCTAAGTTATTCATCTGTGCAAATCAACAACCCATGTTTTGGGGTCTAAAAATAACAGTCAGATCCATGTATACTTTATTTTTCTCAACAGTGTTTTAAATTCTATACCACTGGCTAAATTAATAGTAACATCAATAAAGCTACCATATGCCCACAGTAGATTATTTGTAATGTGTTGGCAGCCGATAGCCATTAAGACCCTGGCCTCAGAAACGTAGCAGAAACTTGGCCGCTTTCTAACAGCAAGGCTTTGTTTCCTGCCCAACTTCGCCCCCACATTCCAAGCTATGTGCTCAGTAGCATGGGCAGTTGCGATAACTGACCTTGTTGCCATTAGTCAAAGTACTGAGCACCCACTGAACTGCAGATATACCATATTAGGAACATCGTGATAAGTTCACCCAGTAAGCCTTGATTTGCATGCGGACGTCACCACGGACATCTTTGAGTACTGTTGCGCACCCTTTGTACCTTATTGGGAACATGTGGCTGATTGGTTGTTGTACAGTGTGCGGTTGTTACACAGTATGCTTCATTGGAATATGTGTCTCCCACTTCCTTCTCTGTTGTGAATATATACCCAGAGTTTTGGCAAAATAAACGGGCTTGATCAGCACTCGTCTTGCCCCATGTCTCTGTGTCTTTCTTCCATCCAGGTTCGTTGCCCCTCCGGGTCACCGTGTGAGGGTCTCGCTGGACGAGACCATAACAGTAATGTCCTTCAACAAAATAATAATGACGTCTTTAAAGTGAATCAGAGTCATATATAAAGATTATACAAATGAATTTTGAGCTCATACTTAGTTGTAGCCCCAATCTAAGATTAGTTCTTATGACATGGTCCTGCTCAGTGCCTGCCCCCATGAAGTGATCATTGATAATAGAAGTGCTATAGCAAAGTGTGGTGAAGAGAGCAGATGGTGCCCGGCTAGCAGAAAGTACAGTATCTGGAGTCATAAAAGCTTAGCTTAAAATAAGCAGTCATATAAGTGAGGTGAGCTAAGTCCACATGGAAGAAGCACACCAGCCTATGTGACCCAAGAATTGTAAATAATAAAAACAAAGCCCAGAGGTGGGAATCATATTAGAGTCTAAATTCTGAACACCGGTTTGTAAAAGGCTATGATGACAGACAGTGAAAGCCCAAAACCCATTTACAGAGTCTCCCATGTGAATTACGTCTCAGATAAAATCCCCTCTGACTTGGGGCCAGGGAAAGGCCTTGTTATCAGACAGAGTACATTGTAGGGCGGATTACTGCCGTTGGAGTTAGTTCAAAATATGAACACCTTACTGTCTGATCTCCCTCTTGGTCTAATGTATAATTGTTCCAGTTTTTAATATTTTCTACTTTGTTTTTCATTGATGGTTTTCTGCTTCATTCTGTCATTATTACTGGGCCTTTGTGTTTTGATTTCATGTTTTTTCTGTATATGAAACAGAGAATAGGAAAACCTATAGACAACTGGATTAATAGTTTCAAAGGGACATGGCAGGGGAGGTGGTTTAGAAATGGAGAGCTGGAAACAAGTTGCACCAGGAAGAAGAAATACCCTGCAACTGGTAGTGGCCGTGACACAGTTCTTACGACTATGGTTGAACTAGTGAAATGCATGATATGTGAATTGTACGTCAGTGAACCTATTCAAAATAAATTAATTTATTTTAACAAGAGTTAAAGTTAACAGAGGCAAATACTGTTATATACACAATTCTGCAACAGTGCAGATCTATGAGTGGTTGCTTGGATAGATATACTGGTTGAACAGGTGGCAGAGGGAGAGGGTGTGTGTACCCATGAATATATGTCATTTTGACAGCATGTATTTGGATATGTGTACTTTCTTTTGATGTAAGTATATTCATACATGTGATGAAATGTACAGTGGGAAAAGTTATAGAAACAGGAAAAAGTCGCTGAGCCTAGAGGACCAGGACTGTCGTCTTGGGGGACACCATTCACTAGCACCGACAAAACATGCTACTTTCCTCTAGTTCTTTAATACTTCCTCCTCCTCCACTCTCATGACCCCAATTCTGACTTACAATTCCAGCTAGACCAGAGAATGTGCAGATAAGAGCTCACAACACAGGGATCCAGGACAGACAAACCCCTCAGGACTAATAATGAGAGTAGCGATACCAGCAGGGAGGGGGAAGGTGGGGGGAAAGGAGGAACTGATCACAATGATCGACACATAACCCCCACGCCCCAGGGAGTCGAACAACAGAAAAGTGGGTGAAGGGAGACAATAGATGATGTAAGATATGAAAATAATAATAATTTATAATTTACCAAGGGTTCATGAGGGAGGGAGGATGGAGGAGGGAGGAACAAAAAATGAGGAGCTGATACCAAGGGCTCAAGTAGAAAGAAAATATTTTGAAAATGATGATGGCAACTGAGGTAGTTAGTTTATTGTGCAACCTGGCTAATAAGCACATGTGGGATTAATTGAAGGGCGGAGAGCTAAATGGCTCCGTGAGCCTCGCCTTTCTTGTCTCTTGTTCTTTGATCATCGGACCAGTGTGCGGCTGCCTTGCTTGTTCTGTGCCTCAATTTACAGGCTACACTACCTGTGGGATACCTAACCCGTGGACTGTGTCACTATAATTTGAGGTTCCTTCAAGACTTGATTCACCACACCATTGGAATTTACATCACTTGAGCTGGGGACTGTTGAACCATGTCATCTGGCTACTGTTGGTGACCTGCCTTGCTGTTGGCTGCCTGTGCCTGGATAGCCTGAATTGCTCTACACAGAGGACTACCTGGTGGCCCTCAGGACTTGAAGGACTGCCAGTGTCTCACAAGTGTCTCATGGGAGTGAGTTGCACTGAGCCATTTGTACTGCTTTATATTTTAATTAACTGTTTATTTCTTATGTTACACATCTATCCACCTACCTGTATAAATATACCTAACGTTATTAGCTTTCTGGTTTTGTTTCCCTAGAGAACCCTGTCTAACACAGCAACATATGTACAAAAGTGCTTGACATAAGGGATAGATGTATAGATTGTGATAAGAGCTGTAAGAGCTCCCAATAACATGATTTTTAAAAAAGCATTGTTCACAAAGACAGCATGTTCTACATGCTGTAATGAGTAATGACTGGGGTCTTAAATGCTCAGAAGTGGTCATCTAAAGTACAATTATTTGTCTCTTCTGGCCCAGGGGGAAGAACAGTGACAAAACTAGAAAGACACATGAAGACAGCCCAATGGACTAATGGACCATGTCAATATCAGTTGTCACAACCCCGATTTCAAGAGAGCAGGATGGTGCCAGGCAACGACTCTGAAAAGGGCCGTATTAGAATGTCTCGGTTAGGATGGGAGAAGGATGTGGAACAAAACCCAAATCATAAGGGAGACTGCCAGAACCCCAAGACAGGGATTGGATTAAAAATGAGTGGAGTCAGAATGTGTATTAATTGTTTAATGTAAAACTAGAATCTGCTCTGTAAAACTTTACCAAATTCACAATAAAAAGTTAAAAATGTCTAATTGTTAGGTAGCTAGCATAGGGACCAGTGCGTCGATTACACATGCTCAGAGGTTCGTGCTTCTGGCCAGGAAGGGGTGATACCCCTAGGTGGGCTTTATATCTTGATTGGCTCACCTAGGCCAGGTGAATTTGATTCAGCCAATAGGGTTTTGACCAGTATTGTTGACCACACCTCCCAACGGGCTCCTGAAAAGGCCAGAGGCTTTGCTCTGGGCTCTTGCTCTCCCAGTGGCTGCTACGCACTTAGCACAGCCAGGCTGCAGTCCAGAGCGTCCAGGCCACAGCCCCGTAACTGTGCCATGGACTCCGTCTGGCTTGAGTTCCATTGACTGTAGAACCTGAAACTGCGTCTGTTCTCCATAAACTCACTTGGATCACAAGCCAGGCTTCGGCGTGAATTCTTTCTCGCACAGAGCCAAGGACCGAGGGACAGCTCTACCCTGAGAGATCTAACATAATTTGGTGTCATGTGACTTGGACATAAGCTGGAAAGGAAGCCGGCTGAACTCCTCCTGAAAAACACAATGGAGACGGATGACTCCCCGAACCGACCCATGGGGACACTTGTAATGTATCACCGCAGCCCATCCATTTGTGTCTGTCTTTTCGCCTTTTCTTGCTGGTGTACAGGACTTGATGTCTGCCTCTCTGTGCCTGCCTTCCCGGTCTGGATTTCTGGGAGGAGCTGGGACGCCATGGCGTGCAGGCTGGGAGGACTGCGATTTCGAGGCTCAGGGGTGCAGCTCTGTGCTGGCTTTCGAGGCTCAGGGGTGCGCTCTGTGCTGGGTTCCGAGGCTCAGGGGTGCCGCTCTGTGCTGGGTTCCGAGGCTCAGGGGTGCCGCTCTGTGCTGGGTTCCGAGGCTCAGGGTGCCGCTCTGTGCTGGGTTCCGAGGCTCAGGGGTGCGCTCTGTGCTGGGTTCCGAGGCTCAGGGGTGCCGCTCTGTGCTGGGTTCCGAGGCTCAGGGTGCCGCTCTGTGCTGGGTTCCGAGGCTCAGGGGTGTGCTCTGTGCTGGGTTCCGAGGCTCAGGGGTGCCGCTCTGTGCTGGGTGCCGAGGCTCAGGGGTGGGCTCTGTGCTGGGTTCCGAGGCTCAGGTGTGCGCTCTGTGCTGGGTTCTGAGGCTTAGGGGTGCGCTCTGTGCAGGGTTCTGAGGCTCAGGGGAATGGTGTGCTCTGCTCTTGGCCAGCTGGATGGCTGGATGCTGGGTGCGTCAACCCTGCTGGATTGGCAGGACTCTGGCTCTGGCTCTGACCCCATGCTGGCTTTCGGCTAGGCCGCAAGCTGCGGCCATCTCCCCAGCCACGTGACTCGTTCCCTGGCAGCATGGTGCCCCTGGGTGTCTGCCATTTGGGCTGCGGGGCAATGGAGCACGTCACCCTGCCAAGATGGCGCCTGCCTCTCCAAACAGGTGGAGGACGGCGCCTAGGTATTTAGTTGCTTAGGCCCGGGAGCTGAAGGTTTCCTTTTCCTCCATTGCCTGTAGCTTTCTCCTGGTTTTCAAACAAGCTGCTGTCGTAGTCTCCCAGTGTGGGTGTGTTCCTTGCTGCCGGCTGGTCTTCCATTGCCCCATTGCCCAGGCCAAGGCCAAAGGCATTGGAAGGAGCCTTAGTAACTTTCCCCTTTCAGTGATGCTGCCTCCAGCACTTGCCAGGCAGAAATATCCAGTTTCCCTAAAGATTCCCCGAGCTGCCTGGTAGACGTCCTTTTCCCTGAGAGGTTTGAGAGTCTGCTCCTGACAGCAGGTGTCTTGGAAGGCCATGGAGCCACACTAAGTAGTGGCCCTCCTAGCTTGTGGTCTAGAAAACGGTCGGACCAAACGTTGGCTGAAGTGACTGGTCTTTGGCCTCCTTCCTTCAGGTGGGGGCACCTGTCTGAGGCCGCAGATTCATGCCTTTATTGTAACCTTTATATATATTTTAACCCTCCAGTTGTGCTTACTTAGAACAAAATGTTCTTGTATTGAGGGAGGGTATTAGCAGAGGCCCGAAGTCATTCCACTACCTCAGTGTATTGCCATATAAATATATGTACATAGGTCAATACCTCTATTTTTATGAATTAATGTATTTACATATGTACACATCTGTACTTATACCTCTATCCATAGCTTTGCTTCTTAGACCTTTCCTCTGTTTCCTTTCACCTTCCACCTGCCCCACCATCACAATTGCCCCACTTCTGCCTCTTAGTAATTTCTCTCAGCTAGATTGCTGTCTCTCCAACAGCCCCAGGATCTCTGTGTCCTCCTTATTGTTGATTTTAATTCTGTAGTTGTCCCCCTATCTATGGTATTGTTTACTCACCGCACCCTTCTCCTGCCTCCTTCCCCAGATCCCTTCCGGACTGTAGGTCCTGTTGTTTTCTCCTGGAGCTGAAGCAAAGTACTTTTAACTAAATTTCTTTCTGATCAGTAGGTCTTTCTGATAAGTAGGTTCTTTCTGATCAGTAGGTCCTTTTATTTAGTGCAAAAGAAATCGATTAGTAATGTGGCATCCTTCCAATGCTCTCCTCTCAGCTCCTTATAGCTGATTTGGGCATTCCTTTTTAATTCAGAGCCTGTGAAATTACTGCCTATAAGACTCCTCTAGTGATTTCACGCTGAAATAATGATTCATCTTTAATGAGGCTTCTTCTATTTCTAGACATTAAAGAGAAATTAGATGTTAAGTGGCGATAACAGAAATACCAAAAATAACTGTTAAAATGTACTCCAAAAGCCAGTGTCTGGTGATTTGCCTCTTGCTTACCGTTGCTTCTGAAGAATAGAAGTACAAAAGGGCAAGGTTTTGACACCCTTGTTCTAGCACCTTCTGTTCATGCATAGATGTAACAAGTGGCCTCTCACTGGGAACTTTTTTTTTCTTTTGGGTAGGGGAGGGGACTTCTAATCAGGCAACTCAAAACAAACACAGGGCCATCATTGCTGACGGAAGTAGAAAGCCCTGTCTCTCCTTCAGAGCTGCTGGTGACTTCAAACTGCATGGCATGCGGGCAGCCCGACACCTAACCACTAACCAGGAGGGCTCCTTCCAATAAGGCCAAGGCCGCAGGCCAGTCCGCCAGAGACCTGCCTAGTCTTTAAAGGACTTAAAAGGACTACAAAGTAACAGATGCTGGGCTCATGACTTTTTTTTTAAGAGTTTCAATGAGATATAATTAACATTTTACCTATATTTCACCCACTTAAAATACACAATTAATTCAGTATTTTAGCATATTCACAGAGTTGTGCAACCATCACCACAACCGATTTTCAAAAACTTGTGTCTCTACTAAAAGAAGTCTTGGCTCCCTTAGTCCCCATTTCCCTCTTCACCCTCAACTCCCAGTCCTAGAAAATCACTCATCCATGTCCTGTCGTGATCACTTTGCCCATTCTGAGCATTTCGTAGACATGGACTCATACACCATGCGGCCTTTTGTGCGTGGCTTCTTTCACTGAGCACACTGCGTCGAGGCTCATCCATGTCACATATGTGACTATTTCATTCCTTTTCAAACAATATTCCATTGTCTGGAGACACCACTTAGTGTTTATCCATTCTTCTGCTGAGAGTGATTTGAGTTGTAACAACGCGGCTATGAACATTCATGTACAGGCTTCTGTCAGCCGTGTATTTTCGTTCATTTGGGGTATGCACTTAGGAGTAGGATTTCCGAGTTACATGACAACTCTGTGTTTGACCTTTTTAGGAATTGTTGGGCTTTTTTGCAAAGTGGCTGTACCCAGTCTTACATGAAGTTTGTCTTCAGATCGACCTGATCTGGCAAATCTGATTTGTCCCACTGTGTACTGCCTTGTGGGAATACTCTGCCGTTCACGTTAAAAACAAAAATCTCTGCCAAGAATTGGTAATCTCAGAAAGTGAGCTTCTCAAAGGTTTATTAAATAAGGTGATTAACATTATTCTATCAAGAAAGAAAGAAAAATGATCCTGTTTATCAAGTTCCAGAAGGCTCTAAAGGAGGTTTTTTTTTGCTCTAGAGGAATTTTATGGAGTACTTATCTCCTCTTGTGATCAATCTGAGAGGGGGAGGGGACACAATATGAATTAAGACCCATTCCACAGGAAAATATGGACAAATCCCCACAAGGAAATCATGTATTTCACTTACAACATCTCTGTCACAACAGTTAGAAATGCATGTGGGTTGATAAAATTTTATTGTAGTTAATCACACTTTAGTACAAAGTACTGTATTTTAAAAAATCATTTTACTGGAGGCTCTTACAGCTTTTATAACCTTCCATACATACATTAATTATATCCAGCATATTTAGTACAAAGTACTTTAATATTATGTTTAATATTTTTATTTTAGCCCCTGGTTAAGTGCAGTCAGCCCAAACTAAGGTGCCCTGATAATAGGGGTGACATTTTAAAAGACTAGAAAAGGGGATGAAGGCACAGTCAATATACAATAAAGGGGGGACGCACAGCACAATGTGACCAAAGGCAAAGGATATTACTGGGGGACGCCCCAGAGTAAAAGACATACTATTGAAGAAATAGTAAAAACGGATGACGTCTACAAACAGATATGAGAAGGCAAATGGGAACATACCCCTGAGTATAAAGAAATTTTCCCACAAGCTTTTTAAAGGCTAGCAGAGAGTATTTCTGCATTTGTATCTGTGTGTGCTGTAAATATATATCCAGAGATATTAAAAAGCAAACACCTTGAAGGAAAACCTCACTGGGCTTGGAGACTTAGGACCAGAGTCTCCGGGCACATCTAGGTCAATTGGCATAACATAGTTCACAAAGACCATGTTTCACATTCTACTTTGACTAATAGTGACTGGGGTCCTGAAAGCTTCCAATCAGACATCTAAGGTGCAGCTATGGTTTCACCTTGTCTTGAGCAAAGAAGAGTGAAGAAAATCAAAGACTCAAGAAAACAATTAGTCCAAAGGACTAATGAATCACATGAATCAGAGCCTCCAACTACCCAGAGATCAGAACTAGATGGTACCTGACCATCACTGCCTTTCAGTCTGATCAAGATCACATTCGAAGGATCCAGACAAGGAAAGTGGGGCGGAGGGAGGAGGGAAGCAGAACAAACTTTTAAAACATAAAAGATATGACTTCCTGGTCTGATAGAGATTAGTGGAACCCCCTGACCCCCAAAATTGTGGCCCTTAGATATCTTAGAGCCTGTACCTCAACCACTTACAGAAGTCAACTTTTAGCCATAAATAACCAGACTTATAAAGTGAATGAAAATAAATAAATAGAGTGAATGCTAATACCAGGGCAGAATGAGTCCTCAGTGCCACGAATCAGAGGAGACCCAGAGGACAGCATTTGTCCCAAAGCAAAGCTCCACAGGCAGGAAAGACACAGGGACAAGTGGAAACAGTGCTGCTACATTGAGGGGATTGCACCAGGTTACAAAACCCTAGGTGTCTACATGGTTGTATGGAAAGCTAAATTATTCTCTAGACTTCCACCCAAGCTACAATAAGAAAGAGATGACAGGAAAAAGAAAAAGTGTTGAGAAAAGAATAATTTTTTAAAAAAAGAATAATTTAAGATTTCAAGTATAGTATGCATAATATTTATTTAAAAATTTGCTCCTAACTGAAGGGATCAGGTATCAGGCATCAAAGAACAAAAAATCATATCATCGTATGCTCACCTCCCTGATACGATCACTGAAAATAATTGGGTGCATAAGCAAATGTGGTGAAGAAAGTTGATGGTGCCCGGCTATCAAAAGATATAGTGTCTGGGGTCTTAAAGGCTTGAAAGTGAACAAGCAGCCATCTAGCTCAGAAGCAACAAAGCCCACATAGGAGAAGCACACCAGCCTGTGTGATCACGAGGTGTTGAAGAGATGAGAGGTATCAGGCATCATCAGAATGCCTGGGAAGTGCGGAGTGGAGATCCAAAGCCCATTTGTAGGCCAATGAACATCCCCTTACAGAAGGGTCTTGGGGAGGAGACAAGCCAGTCAGGGTGCAATGTAGCAACGATGAAACATACAACTTTCCTCTAATTCCTAAATGCTTCCTCCTCCCCCACTATCATGATCCCAATTCTACCTTACAAATCTGGCTAGACCAGAGTAGGTACACTAGTATAGATAGGAACTGGAAACTCAGGGAATCCAGGGCGGATGATCCCTTCAGGACCAGTGGTATGAGTCGTAATACTGAGAATTTGGAGGGAGTGTGGGGTGGAAAGGGGAAGCCAACTACAAGGATCTACATATAACTTCCTCCATGGGGGATGGACAACAGAAAAGTGGATGAAGGGAGACGTCGGACAGGGAAAGATATGACAAAATAATAATTTATAAATTATCAAGTGTTCATGAGGGAGGGGGAAGTGGGGAGGGAGGGGAAAATGAGGAGCAGATACCAGGGGCTTAGGTGGAGAGCAAATGTTTTGAGAATGATGAGGGCAATGAATGTACAAATGTGCTTTACATACTGATGTATGTATGGATTGTGATAAGAATTGTATGAGCCCCTAATAAAATGATTAAAAAAATGCTCCTCACTACTCCCCCAAATGATTGCTGTTTGTCATTTTTAGTTTAAAAGAAAATAAGCTCCAAAAAGTTAAGTAATTTACTGAATATCACACAGAGGCTAAGAAGAGAACTGGGATTTTAACGCAAGCTTTTTAGATTCCAAAAAATCAGTCAGTACATGGTTTAGCCATTCTGCATGGAGGAACAGACTCCAGTAGGAACCCTCACCCCTAGAACTAGGGGGACACCCCTAGAACTAGGGGTGAGGAAGGACCATAGAGAGTAAGGACATACCAAAGACAAACTGCCTTTTCTACACATTTATTTTGAGTTCCTGGTTCCCACAGCCACTTCCTAGTAGCAGCCTCCTCAATGACCCCAACAACTCGGCTGTGCAGACGGGCTAATATTCCCCAAATGCTTCCAGGTTTGGAGGAGCTACTGTGCTTCACCAAATTAGAACTCTACTCCAACAACCACTGCTGCCTGGGCCACACACCCTCCAGCAAGACCTCCTTATTTGGAAAAAGTCTTTTCCATCTTGTTTGGGCAGAAAGAATACTTCACACAGTACAAGATGCCTTAACCAACATCAGAAGAAATACATGAAAACAAAAAATACAGAGAATACACCCAAAAGATCAACGATATTACTGACTACTTGCTTCAAGTAGAAAGTGGCAGGACTAGGAAAGAAATGCTTCATCAGAAACTCTGAAGAAAACATTTAATTCGTTTTTCTTTGACCCTGGAAGGTTCTCTAGTGAGTCACAAATGTCAAATCTCAGGGACACAAAATATATCACACTGCTAACTGGAATTTAAAGGAGTGTATGATGCTAAGTCAAAAATTATTGCTTTCATGCAAAACAAGCTAAACCCAAACTCAGTGCCACCGAGGTGATTCCAACTCATAACGACCCTATTGGACAGGTTGAGAACTGCCCCTGTGAGTTTCTGAGACTGTAACTCTTTACTGGAGTAGAAAGCCTTGTCTTTCTCCAGAAGAGAGCTGGTGGCTTAGAACTGCTGACTTTGTAGTTAGTAGTGCAATTCAGAACCACTACTCCACCAAGGCTCCTAGTATTGCTTTCATAAAAACCTTTACTAAACGAAAATATTGAAATGTGAATGTGTTACTCTGGGTTGACTAGAGAAACAAATTCATAGACACTCATGTGTATAAAAAAGAGCTTTAAAATGATTTAATTTTATTTATGTTTTTAGATCATTTTATTGGGGCTCATACAAGTCTTATCACACGCCATCCATCCATCCATTGTGTCAAGTACATTTGCACATTTGTTGTCATCATCATTCTCAAAACATTTTCTTTCTACTTTAACCCTTGGTATCAGCTCCTCATTTCCCCCCTCCCTCCCTACCCCCTTCCCTCACGAGCCCTTGATAATTTATACATTATTATTTTGTCATGTCTTACACTGTCTGACGTCTCCTTTCACCCACTTTTCTATTGTCTGTCCCCCAGGGTGACGGTTTTATGGAGATCCTTCTGATCGGTTCCCCCTTTCCAACCCACCCTCTCTCCACCCTCCTGATACCACCAATCTCACCACTGGTCCTGAGGGGTTCATCTGTCCTGGATTCCCTGTGTTTCCAGTTCCTATCTGTACCAGTGTACCTCCTCTGGTCTAGCCAAATTTGTAAGATAGAATTGAGATCATGATAGTTGGGGAGAGGAAGCATTAAAGAACTAGAGGAAAGTTGTATGTTTCTTTGTTGCTACACTGCACCCTGACTGGCTCGTCTTTACCTTGTGACCCTTCTGTAAGGGAATGTCCAATTGCCTACAGATGGACTTTGGGTCCTCACTTCATACACCCCCTCATTCACAATGATATGATTTTTTATTCTCTGATAACTGATCCCATTGACACCTCGTGATCACACAGCTAGTATGCTTCTTCCATGTAGGTTTTGTTGCTTCTCAGCTAAATGGCCGCTTGTTTATCTTCAAGCCTTTAAGACCCCAGATGCTATATCTTTTGATAGCCGGGCCACATCAGCTTTCTTCCCTGCATTTGCTTATGCACCCATTTGTCTTTTGTGATTGTGTCGGGAAGGTGAGCATCATGAAATGCCAGTTTAATAGAACAAAGTATTCTTGCATTGAGGGAGTACTTGAGTGGAGGCTCAATGTCCATCTGCTATCTTAATACTAAACCTATAAATATATGCACATAGATCTATTTCCCCATCCTCATATATAAATATATTTACATATGTACATGCCTTTATTTAGACATCTATAAATGCCCTTTGCCTCCTAGTTCTTTCCTCTATTTCCTTTTACTTTCCTTTTGTCCCACTATCATGTTCAGCCTTTATTTGGGGCTTCAGTAATTCCTCTTGGTTACATTGCCCTTGATCAAGCCCTACCAGACCTCCTATACCCTCCTCACCATTGACTTTAGATCACTTGTTGTTCCCGTGTCCCTGGGTTTATTAACACCATTTCTTCCCCCCCCCCCCACCCGCACCTTCCCCTCTCCCATGTCCCCCGGAATCTTTGGTCCCATTGTTTTCTCCTCCAGATTGTTTATCTCGCCTGTTTTATCTAGGTACACCTGCAGAGATAATAATATGCACAAAAACAAGGCAATGCAGAAGAAAGCAACAAAACAAAACAACAACAATAACAAATCCAATGACCCCCCAAAAAAGCCTGTAAATAGTTCAAGGTCTGTTTGTTGACCTTAAGGAATGTTTTCCGGTTGAGTCTGATGGGGTGCCATGCCCTGACCCCAAAGTCTATTTTTGGTATTCCCTGGGGACTTCATTGCTCTGCTCCCTTTACTGTTTTGTTTCACACCCTTAGTGTTTTGTCTCAGTGTGGTGGAGTTAGATCGGGTGCCATTCCCACACTGTGTCTCCAGTGTTGTCCACCATAGGGCTATGGGTCAGTGAGGGATGTTGTATAGTGAGGCCGGCCATATGGTCTTCTCTGTGCATTGGCTGCTCTGAGCAGGGATATCATCCCCAAGGCTTGGTGGGCCAGAATGTACTCCACTCTCTCTTCCTCCCGCTTCATTTGCTCCCATGTGCTCTGATCAGACCTGTCCCTCTCCCTGAGCTTTAGCTTCAGTGCTGTAAATTATTCTGGGAGGAGGGGTGGCTGTCCACATAGTTGGGATTGGGGCCAGCCCCTCAGACCTCTCTACTGGTTCCCTGCTTCATGCCAGTCTATTGCATTCACAACCTGGAGCACCAGGTTGAAGTCTGGTCCCTCTTTCCCTGGGGAGATTTAAACAATACCCTCCCCTTGGGTGGGTTAGTGCCCTGTTCCCCCGCTACCCATTTCTTTTCTTTTGTAAGAAAGAGCTTTATATAAAAGAGCAATTGAATATTGAGAAAACACCCCTGTCCAATCCAGATCAAGTTCTAAGTCCAATATTAGCCCATATGTCTGATACTAATCTATAAATTCCTCTTCAGTAGTACCGATGAAGAACACAGCTTTCCCCCAGATCCTGGATGCTTCCTCCCCCCAACTACCATGATCCGAATTCTACCTTGCAGGCCTGGATAGGACAGAGGCTGTACACTGGTACATATGAGGGCTGGAGGTACAGGGAATCCAGGGTGGATGATACCTTCAGGACCAAGGGTGTGAGGGATGATGCTGGGAGAGTGGAGGGTGAGTGGGTTGGAAAGGGGGAACTGATTACAAGGATCCACATGTGACCTCTCCCCTGGGAGAGGGACAGCAGAGAAGGGGGGAAGGCAGACTCCGGATAGGGCAAGATATGAAAAAATAACGATGTATAAATTACCAAGGGTACATGAGGGAGGGGGGAATGGGGAGGGAGGGGAAAAAAAAAGAGGACCTGATGCAAGGGGCTTAAGTGGAGAGCAAATGCCTTGAGAATGATTGGGGCAGGGAATGTATGGATGTGCTTTATACAATTGATGTATGTATATGTATGGATTGTGGTAAGAGTTGTATGAGTCCCTAATAAAATGTAAAAGAAGAAAAGAGAAAAAAATGATTAGGGCAAAGACTGTACAGATGTGCTTTATACAATTGATGTATGTATATATATGAACTGTGAAAAGAATTGTATGAGCCCCAATAAATTGTTAAAATTAAAAAAAAAAAATAAAATAAAATGATGGCAACAAATGCAAAAATGTGCTTGACACAATGGATGGATGGATGGATTGTGATAAGAGCTGCACGAGCCCCCAATAAAATCATCTTTTAAAATGAGAAAAAAAAATTCCTCTTCAGCTTCAGGAAACACATGCAAGGACGCTGAATGCAGGAAGATCACAGTCCAATGGGTGGAGAGTCGTGTGGATCCAGTTGCAGTGTAAGCATCTCAGTGCTGGCGTGGGTCTCCATGTGACTCCTCCAGCTCCAGGGCTCAAGTGTAGTTCCATGTGTCTTGTCATCAGGAATACGAAGCAGAGAGCCTGCGCCTGGCCTCCAGTGAGCTCTTTATCTCCATAGCATCTCTAAATGAGGTCATCAAGTTGTGACCTGATTGACAGGCTAGACCCCGCCCCTTCTCAAGTTGACACCAGATGATGTAACTAGCACAGTGAAGCTCTTTTTCCTTGACATAGCCTCAATCTAGATCTATTTGAGCTTCA
Organism: Tenrec ecaudatus; assembly: GCF_050624435.1. NCBI lineage: Eukaryota > Metazoa > Chordata > Mammalia > Afrosoricida > Tenrecidae > Tenrec > Tenrec ecaudatus. Next base: position 45,462,367 of record NC_134545.1, read on the forward strand.
GCACTTCATAGAAAACTCAATAATCTTTTCATCCCATTTTCATTTTCCCATTTTCTGAAACATCTCGTAAACTTCTGGAAGCAGTGTTTTCATCTCTCTAATCCTACCCCCAACATTGTGCCCTCTCCACTTGCACCACATCAAAACGATAGTTTTCTCGTCCTCAGGAGATTCAAATTGGGTTCTCTTTCAAATGCTCTTCTCGTTTGTTGCAACTGAGTCGATTCTGACTCACAGCAACCCTAACGGTCTTCTAGTTGGGAACAAGAAGTCTGAAGGGGCACGATCAGGGCTGGCTGGTGGAGGGAGTAAGGGTTCCCAATGAAATTCTCTCTCTTGGGGCAATTCTTGCTACTTTAGAAGAAAACGCAGGCACACTGAGAGGTACTGAAAATAAAATAAAAATGTCCTTTTTCTCGCCAGGGTAGTTTCCGATTTTCTTGAAACCTCCTTGATCACCTCCCGACTTTGAGGAAACCTGTCTAGAAGGGCCCTCTGGAGCTGACCTTTACCTAATAGAGCGGGCCTGGCAGATCCCCATCAGAAACCACTGTTTTGATGGGACTTATTTAAGAAAGCTGACAAGTGTGTAGAGAGAACTTGTCTGCAGCCATCCACTGATCACAAAGAAATGTTTCAAAATATTTTGCTCAGACAGATGACTGGTTCCTCCTGAAAACAAGACACTTAGGTGATTAAAAAACTTCATCAAACTAATAAAAACAGAACTCTGTGGTTGGAAGGAACAAATGGACAATGACACATTGGACAAGAGACCAATCTTTAAAAATCTAGAGAAAACCACAAGAAGAAAAAAATGGATAATCCAATGAAAATGGACAGAGAACATGAATAGACAGTTCGCCAAAGAAGAGATACCATCTCACACCAGTACTGATTGCAACATTAGAGGGAGGGAGGGGGAGAGAGAGAGAGAGAGAGAGAGAGAGAGAGAGAGAGAGAAGATACTGCGAGCTTGGACCGCTCATACACTGCCGGTGGGACTGTACGGCACTTCCTGAAACAACTGGGACTAGAAATACCATATGCCTCCGTGATCTCTTTACTCGGCACATACCTTAAAGAAGTAGTTGCAACACTATTCACAATCGCAAGAAGGTGCAAACAACTAAATGCCCATCGGTGGAAGGATGGATAAAGAAATTTTGGTATATGCACACAATGGGATGCTATGTATCATTAAGGAACGATGATGAAGCTGTGAAACACCCCTTAGGTAGATGGAATTGGAAGACATTATGCTCAGTGAGGTTAGTCAATATTGAATGAGACCACTTGTATAAAAGAAAAAAAATCAGGAGAAAGGTTTTCATACCCAAAGAAACAGACTCTGAAGATGACCAGGCGTGGGTGGGTGGGGAGGGTGAGAGTGGGAAGCAATGGGCTGAGGGTGACAGGTGTTAGCGAAAGTGAGAGGGACGTGAATGGCCTACAAGAGGAAGAAGAGAGAGAGAAAAGGGGGGAAGACAGGATAAGCTATTGGGAGATTTGTAAGTTATTTAAATTGTTAAATATAAAAATGACGATCTGCAGCGTAGACTTCAGCTAATTCACAATAGGTGGTTTGGTTTTTTTACAGTAAGTCTTTTGAATGTTCTGTTCAGAATAAGCTTACGTATGAACGGAACCCTCATGGTGATCCTTGATGCTTTGCCTTTGTATCTTAAAGTGTGTGCTGCCAAAGCTGGAGGGGCCGAGTGGCAGGAGAGCATACTTCCCCAGACGTGGCTTTGGCATCGCCTCTAGCACCCAAGGCAGAAGTTGACTATGAACAAGCAGGCCCAAGTAGATACTTGCAGCACGCGCCCTTGGAGTCAGTCCGAAGGTTAACTGCTGTCACTCCTGGAAGCTTTGTGGCAAGATGAAAAGAGGAGAATGGGTTACCTCTCAGCTCTGCCACTACTTTGCTTGGTGAACTAACCTCTCTGAGCTTCAATTTGCTTTCCCTGAAGATTTGGACCAAAGGAATTCCAAGATGCAGGGACGGTGACTGACTTACTGTGGCTTTTCTAGCCAAAGTCTCTAACCCCACTCCAAGGGACCTTTCCCTGCTGAGTTTGGCAAGAAGATGGGAGGATACTGGTAGGATTCACCTCTGAGTATCTGTGAATAGGATTCCCTGAAGGGCCGTCCTGATGTGTATAAAATGAGCTCTCCTCTGAGAAATAAGAGGAGGGATCTCATGACCAGCAATAGCCAGGAGTGGAGCATATCCTCTGGACCTGAGATCCTTGTGCAGGGAACCTTCTGGATCCAGAAGACAGCTCTACCATCGGTGGAGCCAGCAGCAGAACTAGGAACCAGAACATGTAATAGAGGGATGGCCTCCCCAACCCACAGAGCAAGCACAGATGAGTGCTTTCGTGCAGGAGGAGGAGCTGAGTGCCGTTGGACTGAGGCTTACCAGAGTGGAGTGTCTTTGGGCAGTTAATTCAGGGACTTGGGTTTGATGACCCACTGAGCTTCAGCTGAATTCCTCGAGGCTTATAGCAGAGTGGTATGTCCTATGGACATTTATCAGCAGACTTGACACAACTACTTTGTAACATGTCCTAGTAAACAACTCAACCCTGAGCATTTCTCACCGGCATTACAACTTACCAATTTCCTTAATAAATCCCATAATCATGAATTTTATCTGTGAATTTGTCACCTTGCAATGGCTATTAGAACCCAGAGAAGTAAAATAGAGAACACTAATTAAGACATCATACAAGGGGTTTTCTGTTTTATGATTTCCAAAATTGTGGAAAGAGCTTCTCTAGACAAAAGTAGGGACTAGAAACCATTCCTCTCTAGTGCTCTCTAGAGCCACCCCCTATTTCCCAGCTTCCTTGTTAGTGCTCTCAGCCCCTTAGACTTCCTGGAACCCAGAACTTGCACGCTCCTTCCCAAAGACCCATCATATGTGCACAACTTTAGAAGTCTCATGTATTCCTCACATCTCATCAAATCTTACCCATCCTGTTTCCCGTTCGTCGGAGTCTCTCCTGGGTGATAATGAAATGAATCCAATAGACTAACCCATATTGACATTTGACCCCTTATAACAACACCTTAAAGATGATCAAAATGCAGATCCCCCCAAGCAGGCACTTATTGCCTGCATCATTCACGGATGATTGTAGAGCGTCTTCCAGCGCACTTGAAATCGCATTAAAGGTGGGCTGTCTGCTCTGATGAAGGAGACTTGGGCAGTTGTGTTATCTTGGCAGGGATATTGTAAACGCAAGATGGAGATTTCGTTTTCCTCTGTATTAATCTGCAGCTAATACCAGTGAACATTATCCTTGTTTAATTATATTCACTAACCAACCGACATGACTTCTCCTGGGAAGAAGCTTATCTGACTCTGACTCTGACTCATGCTTTACAGCTTGTTGGATTTGAGGAAATGGATAATATACGCCCCACTAGCTTTGGAATTTAAACAGAAACCCACATGCCTCTGAGTCTCCGGCTTACTCCCTAATATGGGAGAATGTGTGGCCCAGAAGCGGCTGCAGGAGGCATGCTCAGTGTGACAAAAAACAAAGCCCAGGGGGGTGTGCAGAGCGCCAGAGTCAGCATCCCTTAAAGGAAAAGGAACAGCCACAGGAAAGGGGCGTGCGGCCAGCATCCCTAAGGATGCTATTCCTTTTCGAGAATCAGCTTAATGATGTCATGGCAGTAAAGGCCGTATTGAAAATAAAATGCATTTCCAGCATCAGGGACAAAGGAGGAGCTGCCCTTACGAGGTGAACAGCACTCACAGACACGGCATGTCAGAACAGGAGAGAAAATTCCTTGAGCCTGGTGCTGAGCTGGTCAGGTCACTCTGGACCCATATTATGACCAAAAAGCCTCTAATGGCCTGTGTATTACATGATTTTCTGAGAACTCATACACGGGCCGTTTCTCTTGTGTCTGAGCTTGGGGTGGAGAAGCCTGTATCCCAGAGCAGAGAGAGATGGCTCCTGAGTTTGAGGCCAAACAAGCCCTCCATTACATGGCCAATCCCTCTCCCCACAGCTTGGTAAAGCTCCATGTGCTCTCTTACAAAATTTTTGGTTTATTTTAATATTTTAAAATTAAAAATCACATGCAGTAATTTAAAAAAATCAAACAAATGTAGAAATAATAAGAGTTCTAACAGTAACTGTGTTCTCTGTGTCAACCTTCTAGACTTAATTGAACCACAGTGTTGCTATTGGTTCCGTATGAGTTGGAGCCAACTCAATGGCCATGAGTTTAGCTTTTGGTTTCACTCTAAGGCAGTTAATGTGGATAATTTTATCCAAGTTCCCCTTATCCTTTGATTACTATTAGCCTCATTTACAGGTGAGAAAATGAAAGTTGATTTGGGTGAAATTGCTTGACCAAAGTCATATGACCAGTGTGGCCTTTACATAATCTGTCAATTTGTGAAGGGGTGGAGCCTAGCCTCTCAATTGGGTCACAGCCAATGAAGCCTCTGTTTGGGCATGGCCTTCTCCTGAGGATTCTGGGAACTCCTGTCTTCCTCTCTCGAGTCAGGGCACACACTCGCTCTGCTTTACATTTCTATTGACAAGCCACATGGAGCTACACTGCTGGAGCCAGAGCCCTGGAGCTGAAAGAGCCATGTGGAGACCCATGCCAGCCCCGAAAAGATTCCACCGCCACTGGATCCTCAAGATTCTCCACCCACTGACCTGTGATCTTCCTGCATTCAATGTCGTTGCCTATATTGTGTGAGTCTGTAGAGGAATTTGTAGACTGGTATTAGACATATGGGCTAATATCGGACTGTTGATCTGGACTGGGCTGGGATGATTTCTCAATATACAATTACTCTTTTATGTAAAACCCTTTTTTTTTCTTTTAAAAATCATTTTATTGGGGGTTGGTACAACTCTTATCACAATCCATACATACATCCATCATGTCAAGCACATTTGCACATTTGTTGCCATCACCATTCTCAAAATAGTTGCTTTCTACTTGAGTCCTTGGTATCAGCTCCTCATTTTCCCCCTCCCTGCCCCTCCCTCACAAACCCTTGATAACTTATACATATTATGATTTTATCATGTCTTACACTGTCCGATGTCTCCTTTCATCCACTTTTCTGTAAAACTCTTTCTTATACACGTACGAGTGCCTCTGAATTTGTTTCTCTAGTCAACCCAGACGAAACAAACCAGTACAGGGCAAAGCAGAGATTTAACTGCATGTGCTTGCTCTATAAAAACTGGGTGCTGCCTTTAAAAGTATAAAAGAGAAATCGGAGGAGAGAGGTAGGAGCAAGAATGATGGACAAATGGAAACAGGATGCCAAGGAGGAAGTGGGAAGAATGGTATTACATTGAGGGGATTGCAACTCATGCTACAAAGCAAAATGTGTGCAATTTGTTGGATGGAAAATTGAATTGCCCTGTACACCTTTACGCAAACCACATTTTATAAGAACAACAACAAACAGTTGTCTCTGAGAGAATCTGCACTTGACTGAGTCCTGAGCCCAAGAGCCTGGCGTTTCTGGGTGCCTTTGCCAAGCACACCGGATAAACACAGTCGAAGCTCCTATTGTCAGGGACAGTTTCTCCTGTGATTTTTAGCCTCTGCTCTGGTGTAGGTATCCAAAAGCTGTGAATTCTTTTCTCTCTTCTGATAGTGATGGGTCTTGATTTAGCGCCTATATCTCCACCAACTGCCTCCTGTAAACCTAGAAAGATCTCTCTAAAGAATAGCTGAGACGCCCAGAATGTATGCTACCATTGCTGTACTGGGACTTCCATCCGGAGGAAGCCTTTGCTGAATTTGTGATCCCGGTTGAAGAGGAGAGGAGTCTTGGGGACCAAGATGGTCAGAGACAAGACTGTTGTGGGCTTGTGGGAGCTAAGCTGCTGCGGCCCAATGATACTTCTAGAGCTCATTGTTGTTCCTGTCACCTGACCCAACCTGACTTCAGGCAGGTGGAGAGTCAGGGCGGGAGAGTCACTTACAGTCAACGGAGGCCCTGCCTTCAAAGATCAGTGGTATTCCTTGCTTAGTTCAGAGGTCCTAGCTAACCCTAGCTGAGAAATGCTTGTTCCATTAAGTCAGGCCATGACAGAGCTAATTGAAAATTCAAGAGATTTGTCTCCTACCCAACTCCGACAAAGTAGCGCGCACGTGAACACACACACACACACACACACCCCACCGCCGCCACCACCACCACCACCCTTTTTCTATAAGAAGGAAAGGACACAAACCCATGTTAAATTTTTTCTCTCTCCTTACTCCTATGTCTAATATATTCATTAGAACTGTAATCCATAGAACTGTATTTGATCTCCTCAATTTGTAATATAATAACAATGATACCATTAATTCCCTAAGCCAGGGATTAATGATTTTTCTTCTTGCTAACTTTTTGTTGAAGTATTACATAAACAGACAGAAAAGTGCACAACTGATAAATATTTAAATCATTTTAATAGGGGGCCTGTGGTAGTTACATAATCTAGTGTCAATTTGAGGATTAAGTGTAGGGGTGGGGTCTAGCCTGTCAATCCAGAGATAGCCAATGAGACCTCTGTATGGGTATGGCCTTCTGCGGATTCTGGGAAATCCTATTTTTTCCTACTTGGAGGCAGGAGATTCTCTCTCTCTCTGCTCATTTCCTGTGAGACATCCCTGAGGAGAAGCCACATGGACCTACCCTGATGCAGTCCTGATTGCTGGAGAAACCACATGGAGACCCTTGTCAATTCTGAGATGCTTACACCACCACTGGATCCAAAGACTTTCTACCCACTGGCCTGTGATTGTCCTGCATTCAGCAGTTTTTCATGTGTTTCGTGAGTCTGAAGAGGATTTTATAGATTGGTATCAGACATATGGGCTAATAACACACTTACTGGACTTGGAATGGGTTGGGATGGGATGCTTTCGTAATGTACAATTACTCTTTATATCAAACTCTCTCTCATGCACATATGTGAGTCTATGAACTTGTTTCCTTTACCAGCAGGTCACCAAATCATTGAAGGTAGATGCTTCGGAGGCAGTGAGAGGCTGATGGAGGCTCAAGTTCACCTTTGTTGGTGCCATTCTATTCTTACACGTTCTGGCTTGTCCTTGGTCTCCCACACTTCACATCTTTCCTTCCTTCCTGACTTCAGGTTGAGCACCAGAAGCAGAAGCAATGGTTGTGCACAAGCTACTTAATCAGTCCTCACAGTTATATAAATTCCCTGCAATCTATACCAATGCTCATTGCAGCCCTGTTCACAAAGGCAAAAAGGTGGAAATAGTTTAAAGGTCCATCAGTAGATTAATGGATAAGCAAAACATGGTACATACATGTAATAGAATATTGCTCAGTTAACAAGCAAAATCGGGTCCCGTACATTCTACAGCAAGAATGGAGCTTGAAAACATTACGTTGAGTGAAATCAGTCACAAAAGGATGAATATTACATCATCCCATTGATACAAGACAGGTTTATACAAAATGGTACATAAAGATCAAAGCTTATTCCTGATGAGCAAGGGGAGGAGGGGGAGGGCAAGGGGAAGACGTTACTGAAGCACACAGAATTTTTATAAAATAATCTGAGAGGACAATCTGGAACTGGGCGGTGCTGATGATCGTTTGCTGCGGTACAATGAATCACTTAATAAGGTCGCTCTAGCTGTGTCGTCTCGGTAACGCTCACCAAATGGCTGGGTGGCCCTGTGCAGAGGAGATGCTTGTGGCCACCCAGGGACTGCATAGCTTGCTAACAGTGTAAATCAGGTGCATGAACTCCAAATGAGGGGGTGGGTCAGTTTTGCCAATCGAGGGTTTTGAGCAGTTTAGGTTTATGATGAGCCATCCCAGCGGCAGAAAGGGAAATCTTATGACCATCAAGAAAGAAGAACCGACGTCCCTCAGTAGAATGTGTCCTAGTACCAAGACTCTCCTCACCCAGCAGAGACACAGATACTGTAAGACCTCGGTGAAATGGAAGAGATGGTGAGAAGCAGTACCAGAGAAATGGCGGCAGCAGAACCGGGTGATCTGGCGAGAGATCACACGGTGGACTGCTGAGCCCGTAGAGTGAAAAGGCTGAAGGTCTCCAGCTAGGAGGCTTGCCTGTGTAGTGGGGTGCCTGTGGACACTTATCAACAGAGAGCTAAAGGAGCTTTGTAACACTTGCTCAAGCAGGGCAGAGGCCAAGAGGATTTGAGACCTGTGGGAAATAAAAAGGCTTTTCCCCAGCTTGTCGCCCCAAATATATGTCAGATCTAGGGTACTGCATGCAACTAATGGTAAATGATTGTCGAGTTATCTCCCTGAATGCATCAGCCATCCAGAGCTGTCTGGTCCACCATAGGTGGGGCGCACTTCCTGCTGTTAAGGACAGTAGATTGCTTTTCCTGGAGGGCTCAGAATAAATCAAATCACCAGCTCAAGGACGATCAAGGTTAGACTGCCATCTTGAATCTAGGATCGGCCCATCTTGTCACATGTAAACCCTTAATCCCTCCTCTTCCTATAGCTTGTACACCCCCTAGATCCTCCCCTTCCTATTGCTGTATTGTCTATTGTACAACCCCTTCCTGCGACGTTGGTCATTACCTGTAATCAGGGGGCTTTCATGCCCCAAAGATATATAAGCCTTGGTTATAAATAAATTGCTCTCCCCTCCCCTCTCCTCCTCCTGCACCTCCATGTGGACCATCAAGAGGGCCTGAGGTGAGCATGCTACTATGAAATGTGTCTGACTCCTTTATTTTACTCTCTCTCCTATCCCTCCCATTCTCTATGACTTTACTATAATCTTTATATATTTTGGCCGTACAATTGCACCTACAGACCTGGGATGTTGTCAAGGGCTGGATCTCCTGACAGAGACCAGGTAGTCAAGGTCCTGAGAGAGGTGTGTAGTAGGCAATACTAAAGAGGCTGCCTTGATTGAAGAACTGTATTCTGAATCTTTGCTGATTCTGAATTATAAATGTTTATGTCTCTAATAAGCCTCATAATCATGGGCATTGTCTATGAGCAGTCATTTCAATGAATTATCAAGTGCAGCAGAAACGTAGGGCATGCCATGGGAGAGATAGTTGTATGAGACTTGGTTAAAAGGGTTGGAAGACAGAGGCATGTCTGACCTCTATCAGCCTTTGGCTGTTGGTCTTGAGCCTCCTCACCACTTGTGAAGTTATAGGAGGTTCGTTGCCCGTGATGAACATAACCAATATCACAGAATTACACAAGTCAAAATTGTTGACTTTGCAATTACCTTGTTCTATATGTCTTAACCACAATAAAACAACAACAAAGAATACACCCACTCTCTGCTTATCAACATGGTTAAGTCCACGGTTAAGACCAGGTCATTGTATAAAAATCAGCATTATGTAAACGTGGATGATGATCCCATCATGTCACAGAATGGAGGATGATTCCATCACGTAACTGCCAGATTGTATTATTACATAACTGTTAACCACCAAGAATCATGACTCACCCAAATGGACCCATGACCTTAACGATCACAGCCAGTGTTACTCTGGTCTCACACTTCAAAGTCCATTCCTGCCAGCTCATTGCTGGGTAGAAAATTTTTTACTATTGCTGTAAATGTGAAAAGTCAGATAAAGATATAGTAGGTATTCTTTTAAAATTTCTATAAGAAGCCTGTTATTCCACATCATTCCTAGTCATCCTGCTTCTCTGATTAAACAGGTACAGGTCTTAAGAAAACTAGAAGGGTTGCCTAATTCAAAGAATGTAATGAATTTCACTGAATTGTGCATAGAATTTGTTGAACAGGTGTGTGTTTTGCTGTGTAGGTTCTCAACAAAACAAAATTAACAAAACACTGTTAAATAAGCAAATAAACATAAAAAAGAAAAGACAACAAAACGCACCACATGGAGATAACCAGTATCAACCTCGTGGTGTGTATTCTTCTTGCCTGGAGCTTTTTTTTTTTTCCCCCAGATGCAGGGGGTTTTATTTGCAATGGTGACACACACTGGGAAGGTGATGGGCCCACCCCCTCCCTACCTGGAGCATTTTAATTAAAGAGAAAGCGCACATTTAGTACTAGCTAGTGGCAGACTAGGTCTTCAGAAGGTTGGCTTTATCCTTGCTAATCTGAGTCACTTGCTGATGATGTTCAAGGTCAGCAGCCTTTTTTTCCTACAGGTTGCAACTCAATGTAACGAAAAGCAAAATCTTCACCATTAAACCAATAGATAGCATCATGACAGAGCAAACTGTGAGGTTGTCGAGGATTTCATCTTGCTGGAATCCACAATGAACCTTCATGGAAGCATCCGTCAAGAAATCAAATGATGGATCGCATTTGACAAAATCTGCTGCAAACGACACTTTTAAAGTGTCACAGAGCCAGGATCTCCCTCTGAGAACCAAGGTGCACCTGACCCAAGCCAAAGCATTTTCAAGGACCTCACATGCATGTGAAAGTTGGACATTGACTAAGGAAAGCTGAAGACGAATTGATGGATCTGAACTAGGTGACTTGTGGACTGCCAGGGTAACAAGAATGCTCTTTAGAATCGAGGATGGCGGCTTCCTCTTTCGTACTTTGCACATGCTATCAGGAGAGACCAGTCCCTGGAGAAGGATCTCATGTGTGGTAAAATAGGTGAGAAACAAGGAGGAATGCCCTCCATGAGATGAATTGGCACAGTGGCTGCAGCAATCGCTTCCACTAAGGCAATGACTGTGGGGATGGGGATGGCGCAGGCCTGGCCACTGCTTCGTTCTGTTCAGTCTTCCGAGGTGTCTGGGGCCTACGCACAGTCCTGTGCTTAGACACACACATTGTCCTGGATTTTTCAGCCACCTGCTTTTACAGCATTCTCACTTTTCTCTGACCACACTGCAGGCGTTCCACCTACCTGTTCCTGTTTAGAAAAGTCTTTGACACTAGAGCCATGCTGTGTCATAGACATCTGGGAGAACTGACTGAGAAGAAGTGATAGCCGCCAGAGATCTAGAGAGAGCCTGAAAGACCCACCCTCTCACCACATACAGCTCCCTAGATGTCAACTGAGATTCAGCCCTTTGATTTAAGCAATCCCCTCTCTTGCCTTCTCTTTCCAAGACAAGTCTCCTAAGGGAAGCAACATATGACATGATCTAGTGTACCGAGTGACAAGTGTCAGAATATCGTAAGAGTTTTAGTAGCTAGCAGACTGGTCAGGGAGTGTGTCAGGGAGGAGAATCCAAAAACAGTCTGTTTGAAATTTGACTGAGAGCCCTCCTGGACCCAGAATTTCACAAGATTAATGGAAAAGAGGACTTTTTCTGCACAAATATAAAATCTGGGCCTGGGTTCCACTCCTTACCTTGAGGTCAAACCCTCTAGAACCTTCCTCATGCCGCAACCCTCTATTACCGTTTCTCATGTTGTGGTGACCCCCCCCCAACCATAAAATTATTTTCATTGCTACTTCATAACTGTAATTTTGCTACTCTTACGAATCAGGCGACCCCTGGAAAGGGTCATTCGACCCTCAGAGGGGTCTCGACCCGCAGGTTGAGAACTGGTGCTCTAGAAGGGTAGATTTGCTTCCCTGAGAACAGCACTTGACAATTACCCAGCCCCAGAAAGAAGCAACTGGAAATGAAGTGTCATTTACAAGCCAGTGGTGAGGAGAGGAAATTAGTAAAACCCACCCTCCTAGCAGTATCAGTTCTGCCTGGCTGGTTTCTTAAAGAGAAAAAAAAAAGGATGTTGTTAGTGTTGCTGTTTCTTGTTTTCTTTTCCCTTCCCGTAGATACTTTGATCTTTTTTTTCCTGGCCTGCTTTTCTCCCTACCCCTCCAGGGCTGCTCCCCTGAACTGGGAGCTCCAGGTGGGCAGGGAGGCCAGGAGCCAGAGCAAAGAGAGCTCCGGTAGCCTTATCCTGCCAGGCTAAACCAGGAACTGGGTGTTTAGAAGGACTTCAAGAAGGCTGTGGGCGCTCTCTTTGTCAAGGAAACAAGAAACCACAGTGAGATAATGGATAGCTATATTAAGGTCGCCGGTGATCAGCTGTCACTGCTGCTTCCTGTTCAGAATTCATCGAAATGTCTTTCTAGTCATTGGAGCCAAGCGAACTCTAAATGCATGGCAGCACTGGGCAGAGCCCTGGGGGCTGGGAGTCCTGCCGGGGGCCGGGAAGCAGGAATCTTCTTTCAGGTTGGGGCTTTCGGGGGTCACTTTCTGGTGGAATAAATGGTGGGTAAACGTTATGGAACTCCGTAATGTCCAGGCTCTTGTGCTAAGAAATTGTTGTTTACCATCTCATTTGACCTTCAGATCAACCCTATAGAAACCAACCAAACAACCCAGGGCCACTGCGTCACTGCTGGCGCCCCCTGTGGGTCTCCAAGACCGTGACTGTTTATGAGAGGAGAAAGTCCCATCTTTGTCCCTCAGAGCTGCTGCTGGTGTCCAACTGCCGTCCCATCCCAGTGCACACTCACTGCTCCACCAGGGCTCCTTGTCTTCCTGTCATCCCCAGTTTGGGGAGGAGAAAAAGAGCGGTCACACAGCCATGGAGGAGTAGCCCTGGGAACCAGGATCCACTCCACGCTTCCCTCCCTCTCCCCTTCCTTCCCTCCCTCTCCCCTTCCTTCCCTCCCTCTCCCCTTCCTTCCCTCCCTCTCCCCTTCCCTCTCTCCCCTTCCCTGTCTCTCCCCTTCCCTCCCTCTCCCCTTTCCTCTCCCTCTCCTTCCCTCTCTCTCCCCTTCCCTCTCCTTCCCTCTCTCCCCTTCCCTCTCTCTCCCCTTCCCTCCCTCTCACCTTCCTTCTCTCACCTTCCCTCTCTCTCCCCTTCCTTCCCTCTCTCCCCTTCCCTGTCTCTCCCCTTCCCTCCCTCTCACCTTCCTTCTCTCACCTTCCCTCTCTCTCACCTTCCTTCCCTCCCTCTCACTTTCCTGCCCTCTCACCTTTCCTCTAGTATGCCTCCCTTCCTTTCTTTTGAACTAGTAAACTTTTGCTGAACTACAATTTACATCTGCTGAATGTATATGTCTGCACCCATATGATCACCACCTAGATTAAAATAAGAACATTTTCATCACCCCTCTTATTTTTCATGCCCCTTTCCCCAGGAAATACTTACTCTCCCCACACTCCAAGATACCACACAGATTAGTGTGACTCATTCCCGAACTTCATAGGAATGGAATCGTAATTTGTATTTGACTTTTTTTTTGCTCAGTGTAATGTTTCTGATTTGTCCACGTGATTGTGTGTTAAATTTGATTTTATTCATTTTTATTTTAAAATTTGATTTTATATGGCCTTTCTCACAATGGGTTTAGGATTCCTACAAAATGGTTGGGTGGGATTATGCAAATAAGGTTCTTCTCCCTGACCACGGGGATTGGGCTGCTTTCTAGTGATGCAGATAAGGAAAATGGAACCTCTGTGGGGCTGGGGTCATGTAGACAAAGTGTATGGAACCCAAACAAGGGGATTGGTCAGTCTTACCAACCCAGTAGGCTTAAAAGGAGAGCCAATCCCAGAAGAGAAAGGAGATCTCACTGTCACCAAGAAGGGCTCGGAGTAAAATGCCAGCTTTGGGTATAGGAGGTCCCTGTTCTGAGAATTTCCTAGATTCGGGAGACACAGGGAGAGCTGTAACGCCAGAGATAGTAAAGGTGACAAAACACAGTAACACGAATGGAGGAGTGGAAGTTTGGGATGAGATTTATCAGCAGAGTGGGATATCCCGAGGCACTTATTGGCAGAACTAAAGAGTGTTGTAAAACTGGCCCCAGTAGGGCAGAGACCAGGGTAAGGGTCAGAGAGACGCTCAACTGCTGGCACAGCTGAGAAGAGGCTGTCCTGATCTTAAGCTGTTCCTGATCCTAAATTATAACCTGTTACCTCCTTAATAAACCTCGTAACTGGTGTGCTCTATTAATTCTGTGTGGACACTGTAGTAAATTATCCCACTCAGCAGAGAAGTAGAAAGTGCCAACAAAGGGCCAGGTGGTGTCAGGATTGTTTAAAAGGTTGGAGAAAGGAAGTGTGTCTCACCTCCACTGCATGGGGATCCACCGTGGGCTGGTGCTGGTTGTTCTCCTGACTCCTGGAGCCAGGTGAGGTCTACTGCCCCATGCCATTTTTACAATATGTCAGTAGTCCATGTCTATTCCAGTCTATGAATAACAACGGCCACAACAAAAGTCAAGCCCACTGCCATTGGGCGAGTTCCAGGTCATGTAGCAACCTTACAGAGCACTGCTGTGACTGGTGGGTTTGAACTGCTGGATTTATGGTAGCACCCCCCCGCCCCAGCCCACTCCAGTACCAGGACTCCTTATTTTAAGACTATATCATCTAAATTACTTACCCATCCTCCAGTTGTTGTAATATTTGGGTTGTTTCTAAATTTTGATTATTTTAAATAATACTACTAAACATAGTCTTCTTTTTAAAATCGTTTTATTAGGGGTTCATACAACTCTTATCACAATCCATACACACATCAATTGTGTAAAACACATTTGTACACTCATTGCCCTCATCATTCTCAAAACATTTGCTCTCCACCTAAGCCCCTGGCATCAGCTCCTCATTTTTTCCCTCCCTCCCTGCTTCCCACTCCCTCATGAACCCTTGATAATTTATAAATTATTCTTTTGTCATATCTTGCCCTGTCCGACATTTCCCTTCACCAACTTTTCTGTTGTCCATCCACAGTGACAATCCCAGAAACCCCAGGGAGCTGCTATGAGTCAGTCAACAAGGCCTCCGTGGAAGTGAGTCTGTACTCTCTTTGTCTATTTTCATATACACGGACTGTGTACTAGACTTCTAGTTGAGCTACATCCTTGACGACACTTGGAATTGTCTATCTTTCGATTTTAGCCATTATGATGAGCAAGAGAATGAAACCTTTATGGTTCTAAAGCTCTTACCTTTAGCAGTACCATAAAGCTCTTCATCTTACAGTTGGAAAACCTGTTCCACTCAGGGCTTTCTCTCTTGGATGGAAACCAGAGACCATGCTATCAGTGAGGATAGAAAGCGGTTCCCCAGTAGAGCTGTGTGCCAGGAAATCTACCTCCTCTATCATTTCTGAGGCGTGCTTACCAACTTCTAGGGGTGAGTGTGCATGTTATTTGCCAGGAAAACTCTCTTGGAGAAAGCTCTGTGGCTTTCTGGGTTTCTGGGTTTGCCAAGTATGTGGCCGGTGTGGTCAGCGCCTTCTATGAAGTTGGCCCTGTTCTGTCCTTACAACTTGAAATGGTTCAAGCCAGAGCATCTGAGGGCTCCCAAGCATAGGGGTTGGCTTAGCAGAGACCGTGGTCGGAAGCACAAAAACCTAGATTGGCTTCATCTTCTAATTTAACCTCTTCACGATTCAGTTTCCTCAACTATTAAGTGAAATGACAATGCTCGCAGTATCTCTCATGTGAAGGCCTTCACAGTCTTCTGACTGCTTCTAGGATACCTATTTCTCTCCCCACGTTTTGCCTACATTCCTGCCACACTGAAACTGATGTTGGTAAACAAGATGCCCTGTTTTGATAAAAGACGTTCCTGTCAAAATATTCCCATTCTCAGGAATGCCCTTCTTCACCTAGTCTCATTGGTAACCCTAATTCACCTTCACGACTCAACTTAATATCTCCTCGACTCTCCTAGCAGATAAGATGACCCCCTAGTACAGCGGTTTTCAACCTGTGGGTTGTGACCCCCTTGGGGGTCGAACAACCCCTAAGGGTGTAGAACAACCCTTTGACAGAGCAAAATGACAGTTATGAAGTAGCAGTGAAAATAATGTTATGGTTGGGGGCCACCACAACATGAGGAACTGTGTTAAAGGGCCGTGGCATGAGGAGGTTGAGAACTGCTGCTCCAAAATCTTGCATTATACTTCTCACATCACATTGTTTTGTTGTAAACCTTCCCTCCCAAATCGTATGTTCCTTAAAAGGAAAAATGCCTAGCACTAGCAGGCAACTAGCAGATGCTCAATGAACATTTACAGAATGAATGACTCAGTCTTCTTGCATGAAATGGAAATTAAAAATGTTTTTTAAAAGTGTGTTAGTCTGCATTGACTAGAGAAACAAATCCATAGACACTCATAGAGTGTCTAAGAGAGAGCTTTATATACAAGAGCAGTTGAATATTGAGAAAACATCCCAGCTCAGTCTGGATCATGTCCATAAGTCTGATATTAGCCCATATATCTGAGACCAATCTATAAAGTCCTCTTTAGGCTCATGAAACACATGCAATGATGCTGAATGCAGGAAGATCACAGGCCAGTGAATGGGAAGTCTTGTGGATCCAGTGGCGGTGTAAGCATCTCAGTGCTGGCGTGGGTCTCCACGTGGCTCCTCCAGTTCTCTGAGTTCCTGCTGCATTAGCATCGCTCCATCAGGCTCGTCCTCAGTAATATCTTGCAGGGAATGAGCATGTGCCCCACCTCCAGTGAGCTATTTATCTCCTTAGCGTCTCAAAATGATGTCATCAAGCTGCGACCTGATTGACAGGCTAAATTCCACCCCTTCACTCTTAAGTCTAAAATTGAGAACAGAGTATGTAACTACCACAGAGAGAAATTAAATGTTCATTACTGCCCCCTGAGAGTAAAAGGAATGCATGCATACTATGAAATATGCAAGCATTAGAAAGTAGGTGTTTCACAAAGGATGGACGTATGGATTGTGATAAGAGTTGTACCAGCCCCCAATAAAATTATCTAAAACAAAACAAACAAACAGAACAGAAAGTAAGTATTTCCCCTAATCTACCCATTACTAAAGGTAGCCCTATTAGCAATTTTCTTTCAGGCCTTTATGTTTGTATAATATTTTTTAACAAAATGTAGCCATGCATTCTGAAACTGTAGTTTATTTATTATAACATGAACACAAAATGGTTTTTTTAGATAGAAAGATAGAAAATTCAAATCTAAATGGAAACAATAAGTACCAGATCTAGGTCAGGGAGAAAAACTGAGGGACTGAATTTTCTTCATTCATTTTTTAAGGGCTCCCAAAAGTCCTATTTTTGTTAATTAAAGCTACAAAAGTAACACATCTGCACTATAACAAATTCAGAAGATACAGAAATGTGAAGAGAATAAAAAAAGGTAAAAATCCCCCATAATGTGTATGTCTTTAAAAGATGGGATCTGTGTTCTGTAATTTAGATGCTTTAAAACCCCTCGGCTAGTACAGTTTTTCATTCAAGAACTATTTACTGGTACCCAAAGGAAAAGCTAAATAGTAGTATGGGGCTTAAAATGACAGCCTGTCCCTCCCATCTACGAAGAGCCTCCATCTGGTGGCACCAGGAGCAGCCAGGATGGAAGTGAAGAGTATGACTCTCTACCCATAACGTGTATTTCCCTGGAGCGAACAAGGCAGGATGCAAGACCCCCATGAGAGCTTCTGGTAATGTGAGCTGAACTGAGCCTGCTCTGTTTGAACATGAACAAATTGGCTTCGCAGAAACAGGAAATTTCTTTCATACTTAAGTCCCAAAATAGAAGAAATATGCTGGGATATCAGGGATTTGGGGAATTTGGTTAACATGGTGAAGTAAATTTGATGTGCCTTTTGAGTGAACTCTTGCATACTTCTCAAAAGACCTTTGTGGCCACAAGCAAGGAAGAGTCGCACAGAGAGAGGATGAAGGGAAGAAGGCACCGCTACATAGTGCTTGCCACAAAATTGTGAAATGAGTCCCCTCTTGCCTTGCTGGAGTGTAAACTGAGTAACAGAGGAGCTAGGGAGGCTAGCCTAGCTCTTGATCTTGACTTCCTGGCTCTCTCCCCGCCTGCTCCAGTGGAGGCGCGTTGACTCCACTCCAACCAAGCCTCCATGCCAGCCTTCCTTTGTCTGGAAGGCTCTTCCCCCTCAGCCATCCACCAAAGTCTCGTCTTCTTGATGTATTCCTAGCTATCATTTAGCCGTCCCCTGAATGGAGGCCATAAATTCGGCTTCTCTCCTCTGTGTTCTTCTAGCATGCTATTCTTTCCCTTCAGAGGAATCAGTCCAATCGCAATGATATGCTGATGTGTGTCGTTGTTTCTTTAATGCCCATGCCCTCCACTAGGAACTATGTCTGTTTTGCTCATAGATGAATCCCGAGAGCCTATGAACATCTGGTACAAAATAGATACCTAATGAATACTGGTTGACTAAACAAAGGCTATTAGATGCCAATCTCTGTCAGAATTATAGATGTGATACTGAGCAATTTAGGCATACTACTTAAAGAATCGATCCTGTAGAAATAGCATGATTGCACAAAGTGCGCCGAGTCTTTGAATGGTGCAAATAGTGACATCAGCTACTAATGAGAAGGTTGGTGGTTTGAACCCACCAGCAATGCCTCGGAAGAAAAGTTTGTTGCTCTGTTTCTGAAAGGCCATAGCCATTGAAAATGTATGGAGTATAGTTCTGTCCGGAAACACATGAGATTGCTGTGAGTCAGAAATCAACTCTCGATGACAACTGATTTGGTTGGTGAAAGTTTTGGAGGGTAATGGATGTGTGTGCTCATGCACCTTCAGTACAGAGATGTGGACAAATCTCATCAGTTCATGGCACACCATTTCATCATTGGTAGGCAGGTACCCTCTCCTATTGCGTTCCCACTTATTCTTCTCTCCAGTCCACAAGGGGCACTCACTCTACTGTGTTTAGTGAGCATCTTTGGGCATGCAAGCATTCTTAACAATATATAATGCTCTGTAGTGGATTGATGTAATTCTAATTTATATAAATGACACTATACCATAGACCTCATTGTGTTCCTTCATTTACATGGCACACGTTTTTACTATTATTGTGTGGTTGTAAACGTCTATTTAGTTCTTTGTAGGTAATTGCTATACAGCCCTGCAGAGCGTACATCCACACATTTTACTTACCCATTTCTCTAGTGGTGAATATCTATATTGCTTCCCATGCACTCCTTTGAAAAATACACCTGCATGTGTCCCACTATGACCTGTGCAAGAGTTTTTCTTGGGTAATATACCCAGCAGTGGGACTGCTGCTTCATTGGGTAGATGCATATATAAATAAAATAGAGATAGATGGCTTCCAACAGGCTCTACAAGTTTACACTCTCACCAACAATAGTTTCCTTTGCCCATTTTCCTTGCTGGTTGATAATACATTGGCAGGTATTATCTGGTAGTTGTTATCAGACTTGTCTACTTTTTACCAAGCTAATGAATACAAAGTGATGTGATGTTTTCATTTTAATTGCTCCAAGCACTTCTAAACTTGAGCGATTCTTCATATACTTGCCGGCCATTTTGATTTCCCTTCACTTTTCCATTGGATTTCTAGTCTTTTTGTTGCTGTTAATGATTGTGGAGTATTAAATACATTCCACTGCGAATTCTTTGTAGCTGTAGACATTGCAAATATCCTCTTCAAGTCTCTCCTGGAGAAGGCCTCCCTGCACTTTCCTGGGGCTGAGCTTGCTCTTGGACAATCAGCGCCATTCAGTTGCTAAAATCCAGCCTCTCCTTCTCTGCTAAATCTTTTAAGTCCCAGTTACCATCCCTAATCCAGGAACAAATATAGTAACTCCCACAATGTACACTTTTGCTAGCCCAGTTGTAGTTAAACTGGTTTTAACTGCTAGCCCCTCCTCCAAAATATCCTTCATGGGTGCTAAAAAAAAAAAAGTCAAGATAGACTTTGCTTGGGGACTTCTGGGTAGTGGGCAAAGACATATTACTTGATTGGATGGTTTTCACTTATAGTAATTAAGTATTTTTTCATTCCATTTTCCACAAACTTTTAGAAGTCCACTCATGTGTACATGAAAAATGGCAACAAAATTGTAGAAACCTTTTATAAACAAAAATTATCAAAATGTGAGACTATTGTTTCTTCTTTTTTTTAATCATTAGGGGTTCATACAACTCTTATCACAGTCCATACATCCATCAATTGTGTTAAGCACATCTGTAGATTCATTGCCTTCCTCATTCTCAAAGCATCCGCTCTCTGAGACTTGTTTCTTGACATAGCCTCCCACGAGGTCTCTACGTGCCTAAAGACAGTGTTTCACTCTCGCTAATCCTCCACCCTATGAATGCTATGCTCTTTAATTTGTACCATGTAAAAGTGGCACTTTGGGCATCCTTAAGGGAGCCAAAATATGTTCCTTGGAAATGTTTGAGTTTTGAAACAAAAAAGTCTGAGGGGGCAAGATCCAGGTTGCAGGGCAGATGGGACAAAGCTCCCCAGTGCAGTGCTTGCCGTTGCTGCATCCTTGTGAACAGAGAAATGCCTCCGCACGACCTGCCGGACCTTTTCCTCACCAATGCAGATCATCCTGTGTCCTTCAAGAAAATCTATCAAGATGACCCCTTTGCGGTCCCCAGAAAACAGGTGCCATAGTCTTCTGAGACGACCTCCCTGCCTCGAGTGGAGCTGGCCTACCAGATCCCGGTGGTAACCACTTTTTGGATCGGACCTCTTTTATGAAAGGCACCAAAGGAGACAAGACAAGTGTATTCGTGGGAGAACTTGCCTGCAGCTCTACATTGCATGCATGAACTGAAATTCGAGTAGCAATATTACACGAACGTATGTGTATGAAGTCTTTTCATTATAAAATAAAGTGCAGAGAAAATCACACTAATCAAACATACAGTTAGTTAGCTATTATAAGGTAAAATCACCAGGTCCTGAAATAGATCTTTGCCCACCACCCATGACCTCTAACTCACCCAACCCCCAATATATATAAATATATATCTTTCAGCAATCTCTTTTTCCCACTATTCTTTTTTTAAAATAATTTTATTGGGGCTCTTACAGCTCAGAACAACCCATACATCCATGGTGTCAAGCACATTTATACATATGTTGCCATCATCCTTTTCAAAACATTTTCTTTCTACTTGAGCCCTTGGTATCAGCTCCTCATTTTTTTCGCCCTCCCTCTACCTCCCTCTTTCATGAACCCTTAATTTTTTTTTCATGTCTTACACCTACTACTGTCTCCCTTCACCCACTTGTCTGTTGTCTGGAGGGGGTTATATGCAGATTATTGTGATGGGTTCCCCATTTCTCCATTCACCTTCCCCTTACCCTCATGGTATCACTACTCCCATTACTGTTCCTGAGCGGTTTGTCTGTCCTGGATTCCGTGTGTGGAGAGCTCTTATCTGTACCACTGTACATGCTGCAGTCTAGCTGGATGTGTAAGGTAGAACTGGGTCATGATAATGGAGGGGAGGAAGCGTTAAAGAGCTAGAGAAAGGCTGTGTGTTTCCTTGGTGCTATACTGCACCCTAGCGGCTCATCCTTTCCTTGTTATTCTTCATTTGATGGCAAGACCAAAACCCATTTTCAAACAAGTGTCGTATATCCATGAGTCTGAAAAAACCTGATTCCTAACCATAGCCTGCTTAAGAAATAGGCTTTCCACCCCCACCAGTACTACAGATCTGCTTTTCTTTCTTATCAATGAATAAAACTGATTATCATAATTGGTTGAGCCCATTGTTTCTGTCAGTGAAACCAACCATCACGACAAGGTCTGTAGAATCAACGATGCAGACCTAACATCATGCACATGAGTTTCAGGAATCTCGTGAACCGAAGCTCTGGCCCTGTTCTCAACTGACCCTGGGTAATACACAAAGCACGAGAAAAAAGCACAGGATTGGAGGAAGCTGATCCCGAGCCAGCTACCATGATGAGCTAGGTGTTTTTAACCCATATGAGACCAAGTTGCTTTTTCTGGAGTTCAAAGTCTTCACCTGCAACATTGGATGTGAAACATGTTGAAGAGGGGAAACAAGCTGCCGGGGCATAAACCATTTTATTCATGATAACTCAAATCTCTGTCTATTTTAAGTGAGCCTTGATCAGACTTACCAGACTCCATTTTCCCAATAACCCGATACCAGCTTGAGGCAAAGCTCTGGCCACAGCAGCTGCACTAATCCATGGTCTCCCCGTGTGTTATTTTTACCCCACAGCCTCACTGGGACTCATCTGGCCACCAGTAAATTCAGAGAAAGGTTTGAGTGCTTGACGCCTGCCATCCACCCTGTAGGAATAGATGACCCTCGGACAGTGAAGACTAGTTTTGTGAACTGGTGGGTAAGGAGCTCCCTGATGCCCACCAAACAAGGTTCCTTCATAAAAATTTGGCCTCAGACTAGAACTCAGTTTGGGCCAGGTGGTCCCCATAAGGCTTCCTGTTCTCTGAGCCTGAACCTGAGCGTTCATGATCCACTCAGCGGCACAGCTGAGGAGGCCGCCCTGCCCAGGTCACCATACAGAGTCAGGAAGCTAGAGAGAAGAAATTGAGTTGTTAATCCCTATCCCACAATAAAAAAACAAAACAAACAACAGTTCTCTCCCTGGGCCCAGCCATCTTGCTTCAGTACGGGGCTTGCTTCCATTGCGTAGCACCACTACTGCAGAACAATTTCTTAAACCCAGAGTGTGTCACAAACAGCCTGCGGAGGCACAACTTGTCGCGTGTGAGTCCCTTCTGACACCAAGGCTGGTCGCGGCCCATCACCCCAGCCCACTCAGCCTCTCCGGTGCAGCGGGGTCCTGGCCGGCAGCAGCCCGGTGGCCTTTCCACGGCAGCCCAGCAGAGGCCGCCCGCGGGCTGGGGAAAGGCAGCGGCTCGGCGCCCCCTGCAAGGTCAAGTGCACGAGCCTCGCTCTCCCCACGCGGATGCAGACGCGCCACTGGACTGATTTTGAAGATGTTTTATGACTATTCCCATGCTTGAGACTCTTGATAGGCTTCTAAACGAAGGTTTAAACCTGTTAACAAGGTTTCTGTATTCATTCTTAAAGAGCGCCACTGACTACGCACACGAGGAAGCGTGTAATGGCCTTGGGTGTGTATAAATGACAGAAACCTTTATTAGACAAAAATATCACAAAGTGAAGCGACTGTTTCTCCAGATCTCCTCCAACCAGGGATATGTCTTGCTGACGGTGATGTCGACGTCTCTCTAAGCCTTCTGTGCTTTGGGGCTCACAGCACAGGGTCAAATGGCAGTGTTGGCCTCTTCAAGGGACTCAAATTGTGCTCGTTTGAAATGTCCTTTAACGTTTGGCAGCAAAAGAAATCTGAAGGGTCAGGATGAGGACTGTAGGGTGGGTGGGGCAAGGTTTCTCAACCACAGTCTCCTGGGACACCGCTGGCCTCTCTCCACCAGTGCGCAGATGCGCTGTTGGGGTGGAAAACAATCTCTCAGTGCCATTTTCTCGTCTTTTTCTCACCAACACAGTTCTCAATTTTCTTAAAACTTTTTCCTCATGAGCCTCCATGAATGTTCTGTGACCTTCAAGAAAATCTACCAAGATCACCCACTTTAGAATCCCCCAAATCATTTGCCATCATCGTCTTGTTAAAAATCATTTTATTGGGGGCTCATGAAGCTGTTATTACAATCCATACATCCAGTCATTGTGTCAAGCACATGTGTTGCCCTCCTCATTCGCAAAACATTTGCTTTCTACTTGAGCCCTTGGTATCAGCTCCTCAGTTTTTTTCCCTCCCTCCCTCATGAACCCTTGATAATTTATAAATTATTATTATTTTATCGTGTCTTACACTGTCTGAGGTCTCCCTTCACCCACTTTCCTGTTGTCCATCCCTCCCGGGGGGGATTATATGTAGATCCTTGTAATCACTTCCCCCTCCCTAGCCCACCCTACCTTTATCCTCCCGGTATTGCCACTCTCACCACTGGTCCTGAAGGGTTCATCTGTCCTGAATTCCCTGTATTTCCAGTTCCTATCTGTACCAGTGTACATCCTCTGGTCTATCTGGATTTGTCAGGTAGTATTGGGATCATGGTAGTGGGGGGAAGGAAGCATTTAAAAACTAGCGGAAAGTTGTGTTTCATTGTTGCTACACTACACACTGACTGGCTTGTCTCTTCCCCAAGACCCTTCTATAAGTGGATGTCCAGTTGCCTACAGATGGGTCTTGGGTCCCCACTCCTCACTCCCCCTAATTCGCAATGATTTTATTTTTTTGTTCTTTGGTGCTTGATACCTCATCCCATCAACACCCCATGATCACACAGGTTGGTATGCTACTTCCATGTGGACTTTGTTGCTTCTCAGGTAGATAGTCACTTGTTTATCTTCAAGGCTTTAAGACCCCAGATGCTATATCTTTTGATAGCCAGGCACAATCAGCTTTCTTTACCACATTTGCTTATGCACCTGCTTTGTCTTCAGCGATCATTTCAGGAAGCTGACCTCATGGAATGCCAGTTTAATAGAACAAAGTGTTCTTGCATTGAGGGAGTACTTTAGTCGAGGCCCAATGTCCATCTGGTACCTTGATAGTAAACCTATAAATATAGGCACATAGATCTATTTTCCCATCCTCATATATAAATATATTTACATATGTACATGCCTGTATTTAGACCTCTATAAATGCCCTTGGCCTGCTAGTTATTTCCTTTGACTTTCCTCTTGTCCCACTATCATGTTCGGCCTTCATTTGGATTTCAGTAATTCCTCTCAGTTACATTGCCCTTGCTCAAGTCCTACCAGGACTCTTATACCTCCTCATCACCGATTTTGGGTTGTTTGTTGTTCCCTTGTCTCTGGGTTTGTTAACACCACGTCCTTTCCCCCATCTCCCCTTCTCCCATGTCCCCCTGGAACCGTTGGTCCAGTTTTTTCTCCTCCAGATTGTTTATCCCACTTATTTTATCTAGATAAACCTGCAAAGATAATAATATGCACAAAAACAGGACAGTGCAAAACAAAGCAACAAAAGAAAGCAAAACAACAAGAAACCAATGATTAAAAAAAAAAAAGAGAAAAGCCTGTAAATAGTTCAAGGTCTGTTTGTTGACCTTTAGGAATGTTTTCTGGTTGAGTCTGATGGGGTGCCACACCCTGGCCCCAAAGTCCATTTTTGGTATTCTTTGGGGACTTCCTTGCTCTGCTCCCCCTGCTGTTCTGTTGTACGTCCTTAGGGTTTTGCCCCAGTGTGGTGAGGTCAGCTCAGGTGCAATTCCCACAATGTGTCTCTAGTGTTGTTCCTTGTAGGCCTATGGGGTCAGTGAAAGATGACGTGTCTCGTAGTGGGGCCGGCTGTATGTTCCTCTCTGTGTATTGGCTGCTCTGAGCGGGGTTATCGCCCTCAAGACTTGGTGGGCCAAGATGTGTTCCACTCTCTCTTCCTCCCCCTTCATTTGCTCCCGTGTGCTCTGATCCTCTCAACCTTGAATTCACAGCCCCTTGGAAGTCAGTATTTTGATTGGACCTCTTATTGGAAGGCTTCCTAATGAGCCTAAGACATGTGTATTACTGATAGAACTGGTCGGCAGCTATCCACTGATTGCAGAGACATGTCTAAACATGTCTTGTTTGGCACAGGAGTCCTGGCGTCAAAATGGGTTACATCTTGGGCTGCCAACCGCAAGGCCGGCAGTTCGAAAGCACCAGCTGCAACCAGGGAGAAAAAAAATAACACTTACTACTCCCATAAAGATACACAGTCTTGGAAACCCACAGGGCAGTTCTACTCTGTCCTGTAAGGTCACTATGAATCGGAAATGACTTGATGAGGTTTGTTTGGAATATAAACTCATGCAATTTTGAATTAGAATCCTAGTAACAGTATGTTTTAAATTAAGCAATATTATATGCATGTACACTATTTTTACACATTCACATATACTTGTATGTGTACTTACATTTACATATGTCTATAATGCAACAATGGTATAATTCACAAGCTGTGTAAGAACAATATTAACTGACAGCACACTACAATTGACAGGACATGTAAAGGACCACGTTTAGCTCTGTAACAAGACCATACCGAGAGGCATTACAAGGGGATAAGTGGGGGACACTGTCAAGGTCAGTAACACCAGAATGCCTGCCCATAAAATTGGGGGCAGCGTTTCAGCAGAAACCAATTCATTTTTATAAAAAATATCCTTGTAGTTAGGCCTAACAACAAAAACTGTGTTTTGGTTCTTGTTTCCGTTTTTGGTTTTTCCCATAAGCCCAGTTTGTCTACAAGGCTAAAACTCCATGCTAATTAACTTTTGCAGTCTGGTCCCAGCCGTTGTATCCCAATTACTAATGCTTTGAATCACGTGGTCTCATCTGCCTGCGCTACATGTAAGCGCTATCAGTTTCATGGCTGCTGCTGGTGTTATAATTGCTGGTTTCGTCCAGTTTTCTGATGGGTTAGCCACAAAGGTGTGGTAAGTAGTATTTGTGAGCATGTAGCCAAAGGACCACAGGATAAGCTTCGGAATAAGCTTCAATTCTCAGTCTTACTCTGCTTGATCATTCCTTCCTCTCCGGCCCAAGCCTTTTCCTGGGTTTGTGTTGGTTTTGTTGGAGCAGGAAGTCTTCCCGGGAATCCAGCATCCTTTCTTCTTGCCCTGGGGACCCAGGCCTGGGCGGCTGCCTACCTCAATTCTGAACTGATGCCCTGAGGCTACAACAACAGGAAGCCAGGTTTCCCACTGACCTGCCCTGAGGGAGAGATCAACCTTGGGCGTGCCTTTCCTCCTCCTCAATGTTTAATGCACCAAGTTACTGAGGCAGAAAAAATAGCAGAAAGGTGAAAGTGCTTGGGATTTTTAAGGGCCTTGGCAAAATGCAGAAGGGTACAAAGCAGCAGCAGACATCGCTCAGAATTTCCCAGAGCTGCTTTTTTTTTTTTTCCATCACCAGATGGCTGAACCCATGACTCGATGCTCTCCACTTCCTCCTCTTCCTTGCTCAATTGTCAAAGCCCTCATCTCATTTGGTGTCACGGGAAGTCTAGGGCTGAACTAGGAATGACAAGCTCCTAATCTGGGCTCAGTCCGGGAAGCTTGCCTTACAGAACAATAGCTCAGAGTGCCCTGCGAGTCTGTGAGCCACTTCTCTCCATAGCTATTTCTTGAGAAGAAGGTTGTGTGGTGCAAATGGGGAACAGGGCTCAGCTGCCACCCGAAAGGTTGGCAATTCAAGTCCACCTCTTATTGGGAACGCCAAAGAAGGATCTAGCATCCATCAGCCACTGAGAACCTGGGGAACACAATTCTCCTGTGACCACATGGGGTCCCCATGATTCAGAGTCCACTCAGGGCCACTGGTTAACTGTTGTTCGGTGTCGGTAAGTCAGTTTCTACTCATGGCGACTCCATGCACAGCAGAATGAAACGCTGCCTGTCCTGCGTCAGCCCCACAATCATGGCCGTACTTGAGCCATGACTGCCATCACGGTGTCAGCCCCTCTCATTGAGGGCCTTTCGCTTTGGGGTTGACCTCTTATTGTATCAGGCATCATGACCTTTTCCAAGGACTGATCGTCCCTGATGCGTACGAGGGAGGAGGTCTCGCCACCCTCACCTCGAAAGAGCATTCTGGTTAGAGATAAAGAACCTGGGGGGGGGCGGGGGTTGGAAATTAATTATTATTGATTTTTAAAGTAACATACTATATAGATTACACAGCCCATCTCAAGAAATGAAATAAACGACGATATTCTATTAAACCCTCCGTTTTTTCCCATTTCCTTCCCAAGCATCCCCATCGCTCCCCTGTTCCCGTCCTTTCCCTGACCTCCTCAGAGTCACCAAAGTCTCATCTAGTGATGCATAAACCATGTTGCCTCTTTGTTTTTCCTTCAAGGGTGATATTCAATATTTATCTTCGTTAGGTTGTCTGAGTTTGCGAAGCATGCTGTTCTCTAGTGTTGTCCGTGTCTTGCCGAGTTTATGAGAATTGTCATTGGTTTTTATGGATGCATAAAACTTCATCCTATGAGCTTGCTTATTCATTCCTCTATGGTTGGGAGTTTTGATTGCTTCCATGTGTGTGTTATTGCGGAAATGGCTGCAATACACATGGGTGTACATTTGTCTGTTTGTGTCATATTCTTTATTTCTTCAGGGCATACACCTGGTAGAGAGGTTGCTGGATGATAAGGTACTAGACTTGCATTTGGCTCAGGAAGTGCTGTACTGACTTCCATAATGGTTGTACAATTCCAGTCTCACCAGCAATGTCAAAGTGCTATCACTCCAAATCCTCTCCAACATTTATTATTTTCTGCTTTATTTATGTTATTTGATTTCTTGACTGACGCTTCCATGAGCATTGAGTGTTGCTCTAAACTAGATGAGATCCTTAACCACTGCAGTCCATTCTCATTCATCATGATATTGTCTATGGATCCACTTGTGAGGGTTTTGGTTTTCTTTACATTGAGATGCAGTTCATATTGAAGATGTGCAGTTCTTGATTGTGTAATTGTTAGATTAGTGTGGTTCACAATTCCTTAACAGCGCATTTGAAGCCCCAAAAAGTCTTGAAAACTAATTGTTTTCATAATTTAGGGGCAAAATCTGGTCTAAATTGATGTGTGACTTTTGAGATGCTTTATCTAGCCCATTAAGCTTTGCTTTTCTGCAGAAATATGAGTTTGGTTACAGGACTTGCCCCCCCCAACCCTGCTGGGGATACTATGGAATAAATAGTATATTCACCATAGTACCTTACTGAAATCTGGAAATTCCAAACCCATCTGGTCCTGAAGGTTCCATGTATTGAGTTCTGAGCTGCATACACACCCTCTGTGGGGCAAGGGTCAACAGTTCAAACCCACCAGCAATTCTGAGGCGGAAAGAAGAGCCTGTCTCCTCCCATGAAGATTTACCAAGCCGCAGAAACCCGATCTGGGGGCCTCTGTGATTTGAAATTGGCTAGATGGCAGTGGGTTTGGTTTGGGGTTTCTTTTTTTTGGCAAATGTGCATTCTGTCCATTAAGGCTTTGAGAAGCCTTGTAGATAAGAAGCTCACTTCATGTACCATTCCCTAAACTAATTTGGCTACAAATCCTTTCTTTTACTTAATACTTATTTGTATCTAACATATTACAAGAAAGGCCACTCTCTAGAAAAGGATACCGTGCTTGGTAAAATAGAGAGATCAGACACACACACACACAGTGAGAGCGAGAGACCCTCAATGCAATGGATTGACACCGTGACTGCCATAATGGGCTCAAATAGAACCATTAGAAAGATGCTCAGGACCAGGCATGTTTAGTTTTGCTGTTCATAGGGTTGCTATGAATTGGCCCCAGCTTGAGAGCACTTAAAAACAGCATCTCACAGAATTCTCACGTGGACACTAGGAAATACAAACTGGTTAGATGAATAAATCCCTAACATTGGCTCTCTAAGTTCTCTTAGATCCCAGACCTTTAGAAAAGTTGGTTCCTAGGCTCGGGTTTAAGATTTGGGGCCAGATGAGAAGCTAGGATAGAGGAGAGGGAGACTGAGGCAAGACTGTGGTGCCTCACGTGGCTCGCAGAACGAAGGCCTGCTGGAAAGCCCCATTCTTTTTAGTTATGAAAAGAGAAATGCTTGTGGAGGTTCAAACCAGAGAGCCAGCCGAGAGTCAGAAGGGAATCAACAGGAGAAGAAACAGTTAAAAGTTCAGCAAAAAGTAAAAAGAAAAGAAAAATCTCTAGAATTTAAAACATTCAGAATCCAAGTACCCAACCACAAAGTATTCCTGAAACTGAGACAGTAGTTCCCTCATCCCGTGAGCTTTTGCATGCGTTCATTCTGGAGTTTAGAGATAGGGAAACACGTGAGGTCTCCCAACTGGCAGGCTAAATTAGAGGCAGTGGACCCGATCAGTGTCCTTTCTTCACCCAGGAAGAAGAGATGTAAAGGACTAGAGAGCTTGGTGGCTCAATGACAGAGTTCTTGCGGAGCCCCAGGTTTGATGCATAGCAGTGTCGCCTCCACCAATCTGTCAGTGGAGGCCTCAGTGTTCCTACAATACTGAACAGGTTTCCTCCGAGCTTTCAAAAGGAGATGCACTGGGAAGGAAGTGCTGATTCTCTCTACTTCCCAAACCAGCCAATGGAAACCCTATGCCCCCCCCACCCGCCCTCACTAGTCACTGTTTCTTTACATTATACATGAGGTCTCCATGAGACAGGCTTTGACTCAACGACAGCTGACTCAACTAATAACGATGAAGAGAACGAAGGAAATGGCAGAGTCAGGCAATAGGGGGGTATGTTGTTATCATGGTGGCTGTTCACCTCTGCAGCCAAGGGTACATCAGTTCATCTGTGTCCACAATGACACTGGTCGCATTCTTCAAGTGATGCAACCATTCTCATCCTCCTTCTCTGCGGTTTATTTTTCTCCCATAAACAAATTCATGGCCCACAAGTTCCCTATCCAAGGTTTCCCGTTGGTGCTGTCATCTAGTTCCTGAAAGAGCAGAATGCTCGAAGCGGCCATGTTTTATGCAATGAGCACTTTGATTACACTTCTTGGATATCTGGTCTTGTGACTACTGGAGGTTATACTTCTTTGAAATGACCCATTGACTGAGATTGCTGGGCTGAGGATCACGTGTGGCAGGACCACAAGCCGGGAGCGTGACATGTGTGTATGGTGACTGGTACCCTTCATCAACCCTGGGTCAGTTAGGTAGCAGGAAACTCTTAAGAGTTTGCTTGGGGTCGCTCTGGGTTGATTCATGACCACTTTCCTCTGAGCTCTCAAGGCTGACCTTTGGAGAAGCAGGAACACATGCTAAGGCCATCGTGGGCTTTGCTTTCGCTGACCCTGTCTCTTGTTGCTCTAAGTCCAGAGTGTACATTGCCATTTTTACAATGTTCCTTTTAAAATTCTCAATTCCCATCTCCTGGCTATCTTCCTAAGCCTGCTCTCTACAATTTGGTCTTTATCTCTGGGTCTCTATTTTTGGTACTATGGGCGTGTTAGTTCAGGTAGAATCCAAGACTCATGTGTGTAAGAGAGCCCTTTATATCAAAGAGAAATTGTATATTAAGAAAACATCCCAGCTAGTCCAGAGCAAGTCATTGAGTCCGTTATTTGCCCATATGTCTGATACTAGTCCATAAATTCCTCTTTCGACTCACACAGCCATGCAATGGTGCAGAGTGCAGGAAGATCACAGGCCAGGGGTGGAGAGTCTTGTGGATCCAGTGGCAGTGGAAGCATCTCAGTGCTGGCATGGGTCTCCACATGGCTCCTCCAACTCCAGGACTGTGGCTTCATCAGCACAGCTCTATGTGACCTGTAAGCAGGAAAACGAAGCCGAGAGAGTGGGTCTGGCCTCCAGTGAGCTCTTTATCTTGTCGCACCTCCAAATGAGGTCATCAAGCTATGACCTGATTGGCAGGCTAGACCCTATCCCTTCAAGTTGACAGGAGATTATGTAACTGGCACAGAAGGCATTGGAGGTCAGATAATTCTTTGCTGTAGAACTGTCCTATGCATTTTAGGACGGTTAGTACCATCCTGACTTTCACCCACTTAATGCCAATACCACCTTCTCAGTTGTGACACTAAAAATATTCCTAAACATTGCCAAATGTCTCTTGAAGGGTAAAATCACCATGACATATTCACTCAATGCCCGGTGCAGAACCGCTGCTCTGCATCATCAATATATATCATCATCATCAACAATATATATCCATCTATATCGATATAGATATAATTTCACACCCGCAAAAAGAAAGACTGTTCTGTATGAATGGGGCAGCAGAGCAGGCGGAGTGGGTGCCTGGGCTAGCTCTGTGTCCAGCCATCCATCGTATTCCTATGTGACCACTTAATATGAGGGTAGACCGAAGAGTCTTGCTTCCAGGGTTCCAGTTAGTACACACACGGGTTTCTTTTAAACCATGTGTGTTTGAACCTTTTTCTGTGATGGGTGGAGGGTCTTTGATCATTTCCCTCAGTAACACACTTCTCTCGTTAAGGTCCAAATAAAACAAGGCCCAATGACAGCAATAGCCTCTGAATGGGTCAGCTGGGCCGGTTCAATCCAAGGGGCGGAACATCAGCTCAGAAGATTGGGATGACCATTTGGGAGAATTCCAAAGGAACAAGCTTGACAGATTTTCTTAAGGAACCAGGAAGTCCGCGGACAAGTATCAGGAAGAAGTTTTAAGAAAATAGAAAACTGCATCCGTGAGAAAAAGAGCAGGCAAATTGCCCTGAGGGATTGTTTCCCCCATCACAAGGGTCAGTGCATCTGCTCATTCTTCTGAGTCCCAACTCAAGGAATAGTGCAAAGGAACAGGACTTGAGTCCCTCAAGGACACCACAGTGCCTTTGGAAATGGTGTAAGCTGAAGAGCACAGCATTCTTCAGGGAGGGTGAGGGAGATGGGGCACTGTCTTCCTGAAGCGTGTAGACCCAGATGAGGATACAGTGAGGAGCTTCACGTTTTGATAGTTTTGTTTTGTAGCAATGCTTTTTCACTTACTCTCATGCTCACGGTGAATTTGGCCCCTCTAAGCCTTGGTGTCCTCACCCATAAAATAGAGAAACATGAGAGGAGGCTCATTGGAAGAATTAAGTGGTTCATTCATGTAAAAAGACTGCAGTCCTTGATATAGCAAGCATTCCAGTACATGTGGCTAATCATCAACTTCTGTCCCTCAGGGATCCACAAATACCTTCAAGGTGACTACTAACTGACCTTCAACTCACTCCCAAAACACGTTTTAATCTGACCTTTCCTCACCACTTCATTCCTCCACAACCCTGCTCCAAACTCAACACTCTAGACCTCTCGGCTGTTTGCAGTGTATTCACACGTTATGTTGTTGTCTCTGCACAGAATGTTCTTTCCCTCCCCTCGTTAAATCCTACGCACGCTTCAGGATATCACCAAGTTTCAAAAGACTGCTTTCTCCAGCCTTGGGTTCCCTGGTCCCTGTGCCTCCCTCCTCATCACTGTGTGGCCACTCCCTGGTTATCTGTCTGAACCATTCTCCAGGGTGGGACCTTTATGGGGCAAAGAAGGCTGTTTTGCTCTATGCTGAGTCCCCAGAGCCTGCATACGGCTTGACACTCAATTGTTGCTGTTAGTTGACAGCAAGTCAACTTCAGCTTCTAACAACTTCATGTTCAACAGAATGAAATGTTTCCTGGCTCTGCTCCATCATAACAGTTGCCAGCATGTTCAAGTCCATCAGTGTGGCTACTGTGCCAATCGATCTCACTGAAGGCCTCTCCTGTCCTTGTTCGCATCCTACTTCACCAAACAGGATGGCTTGCTTTAGTGATTGCTCCCTCCTGACGATGAGTCCAAAGAAAGGAAATTGGACAGGGTTCTGCTGCGGTCCATATGATTTTCGCTGGTTAATTTGGGAATTGGATCACCAGGCCTAGTTTTCCTAGCTTGTCATTGTCTGGAAGCTCCACTGAAACCTGTTGTCATGAGTGACGCTGCCCCTAAGCTTCCAGCATCAGAGCAATACACAAGCCACCACAGTATTCCAAACTGATCGAGGGGTGGTGGTAGAGACCGCATTATGTGAGTCAAATGCATGTCTAATGCTGATCAATTGTTTTAGTACTAATGTGGAAAAGGACTTCTTCCCTGCCACCCCCTCCTTTCTTGACAAGGAAGGATTTATATATACATATATATATACATGTGTGTGTGTGTGTAGCCTTTTTCCATTTAAGTAGGTGCTACTCACAAACTTAACAAGATTTAAAAGGTGAAAGAAGAGGCGGTCATTCCTCCCTGTTCTTTAACCACCCACTTTCTGTTCCTGGAGGCCACTACGGCTATAACTTTCCGAGACAGCGTAACTGTCCATCGAAAAGAACTCTTTATAATCTTGCTTCTGGGCCTTTCAAAATGTTATCCTGGTCTGGGAAATCAACAAACTTCCTCCAGTTCCCAAATTCCACTTTCCGGAATCCAAAAAAATGGACTCATGAAGCAGGAAACAAACTTTGGGCAATTTGCAAAAGTCAGAGGGTAGAAATGAGTTCCTAAGACAACTTGGAACATGGGTGAACCTGGAGGACATTGTATAGAAAAATACGAATCAATCAAAAGACAAATATTTTATACCCTCACTTTTATGACATGAACAAGTAAATATGAAGAAACTAATATTCACTATAAGGAATAATGTTGGGTTCTTGACAAAAAACTTGGATAAATAAGTTCTGGTACATTCATACTATGGATCAATAAAAATATCAATAAAAATGACAACTCTCTTAAACACAAGACTAAGGAACATTATACTTAGCAAACTCAGTCAGTCTTACAAAGATAAATAATTAATAACTGAGAATAAAAAACATAGTTTGTACACTAATAGATAAGCCTTTGATGACTAAGAGAAGGCCAGGGGCAGGGGCGGGAACAGGGAGAGGGGAGGGATGTGGGCAGGAAGAAGCATCTTATAATACGGATGAATCTGGAAGACATTGTATTGAGAGTAAGGCAATTACAAAGGGATAAATATTGCATGATCTCGCTTTCATAAAAATGCAAGAATAGGTATAAATACAAAAAGTGACATTATTTGGTGATTGTTAGAGATGGAAGGAAAATTCACTTTCTAGATTGTAGACACTTGTTACTTTTGGATAGGAAAGGCAATACCAAAAGTGAGAAGTGGAGAGCAAACATTCTGAGAATGATGACGGCAACACATGTACAAATGTGCTGGACACAATGGATGGATGGATGGATTGTGATAAGAGTTGTACGAGCCCCCAATAAAATGATTTTTCTTAAGTGAGAAGTGTACACAACTTGATCAAGGTAAATTATAGCATTAAGAAATACTCATTTTCTGGTAAATGCTGTATATGCATATGTGTGTGTGCATGCATATACAGGTACATTGGCAGGTATATGCATACATATGCATGTACCACTTATATAATAAAGCACATAGGGGGCACAGTTACAGATACTTATTAGACAGAATCAAATACCTTGTGGGATTCGTTCTTTGAAGTTTTAGTACTAAGTTTGAACGCTTAGTACCGTAGTCTCATGGGACAACTTAATCAATTAGCACAGCATGCTTCATAAAGTTTATGTTCTATGTCCTAAAAGTTTGCAAGCAGCTTGCGATATCTAATTACTGCTATATACTTGTCGGGAGAAAAAGAGAAAGAATGAGCCCCAAGGTTCAAAGAGGAACTTAGTCAATAGGACCAAACCCAGGCCATGTCTCTGCTTTGGACCAGAACTAGATGGTGCCTGGCTATCACAGCTGACCATTCTGAACAGGACATAAAAGTTCATGTCATACAGAAGAGGGGAAAGTGTAGTACAAAAGTTAAAGTCTTTTAAAGAAAAAAAAACCAGTTGAGTCTAGAGAAGCCTCAGACACTGTCGCCCTGAGATATCGTTTAAACTTTGTCCTGAAGCCCTCTCTAAAATCACCCTTCAGACCCCCCAGGTAAAGCCAAACCCAGTGGGAAATTCTTAAAATCACCACTATCGCCTGTGAATACTATGACTCTTTAAAAGCCATAAGTGGTCAATGAATACTTGAAAATTAAGATGAGAAGGCAAAGAAGTGGGCAGAGAAGCTGGAAACTGGACTGCTGAAATATAAATAACTGAAATACTTACACATTGTGAAAAGGTGCAACCAATGTCATTGAGCAGCACGTGCAGAAATGGCTGCAAGAAAACCTAAACTTCTGTGTAAACTTTCACCAAAAGCACAATAGCTACATCATCTCTTTAAAAATCAGAGGGCGGTGCAGTGGGAGGTGGCAGGGGATGGAGACGAGGACAGGAGGCAATCCCAGTATACCCACTCCCAAGTCTACTAGGTAGTCAGCTGGTCTCCTGTCTATACCCAATTGTGTGCGCATGCACGCGCATGTACACACACAGAAATGGCAGGGACATTTCAGGAGCTAGCCCTTAGCTTGCTGTCACCTGCACTACCTTGAGAAACTGAAGGGGAGTGGGGGGGGGTGTCAAGTCCAGCTTCACATTTCCTCCTCCCTCCCCAATAAGAGGAAATAAATGTTAATACTTAGTCATTTCCCACCGGGTTGGGCTTTACCTGGGGGGTCTGAGTCACCACACAGGTGTGAGAGAGAGGTGCTGCCCAACATGACACATCTGCCAGCCCAGAAGTAGGTTAGCCACTGGGGGTCAGGCAATGGGGATTCTAGGGACCACTCCCAGTGGATCCTGGATGCTAAGAACCTCTGCTACTCTGCGAGTGATTTTGGAATCACCGGCCAAGTATGAAGCTTGGGTGCAGTTATCTAAGATATAACTAGTGGTCCCTGCTTGTCCACCAGTAAGGAAGTAAAGAGTTGAGAATATAGAATCTAGGGCTGCTCTGTTGGCTTAACAATTTAACTCCCCTTTCCTCTTCTTCTGCCTATAAAAACTCATCATCTTGGGCTGCATCTCCTAGTACCTCAGAAAACCAAGTTGCCACCCTCCAGAGAGGGTTCTGGGTAAGAGTCCCACAGTCCTCGGCACTTGTCAAACCCCCAACAAATGTTACTTCCTTTCTCCTCTCTCTGTTGTTGCTGCGGTTAGATGCCATCACAGTGGTTCATGTTCAAAGCAATACTATGTACAACAGAACTAAACGCTGCCCAGGCCTGTGGGAAGACAGTGTGTGTGGACAAATTCTCTACATCCATAGAGTCTAGGAGGCCAGGGTTCCCCTGGAGGAAGGCCTTCAGTGGAGGGAGACCTTTCATGATCATAATAAGCTCTTCAAGCCCTTTTTTTTTTTTTAAGCAAGTAAGGTTGTGTGACATCATATTGCAGGTTGTTGTCTTTCTGCAGTCAGTGGCATCTCTAGAGTCATGTGGGGGAAGAGGGATGGAAGGCTGAGAAGTGTATCCCCTGACACTGCCAGCGGGGGTGGCACTGAAAGGATCCCAGGGTCTGCATGGTGGCAGGCTACTCTAGCATGACAGAATCACTAGGGTTAGTGTCATTCATCATCCAGTGCCACAATTTATCATGCCTCATCACCTGCCAGTCAAGGAACGGGGGGTGGGAATTGGCACCAGACATTGGGCTAAGCGATGGGTCACTGCCTTGACAAATGGAAGGGGAGCCCTGTGAGTGAGGCCAAGAGATATGGTGGCATGATGCTGTAAGTTACCACACTGGGTGTTATGAATCCTAGTGACACCACTAGTTCCAATCCTGATGCTGCATTCTCCAGAGAAAATTGGAAGCATAAAAATTGACATTCTAGGCATTCGTGAATTGAAATGGACTGGTATTTATCATTTTGAATTAGACAGTCCTATGAGTTACCACACTGAGAATGATGGATTCGAGAGGAATGGCATTGAACTCATCGTCAAAAAGGACATTTCAAGATTTATCTTGAAGTACACTGCTGTCTGTGAAAGGACTATACTGAACCACATTCAAAGAAATCCCATCCATACAACTATTATTAAATGTATGCACCAACCACTAAAGTGAGTGATGTAGAAGTTGAGGAATTCTACCAACATCTTCAGTCTTATATTGATCAAACATGCAATCAAGATACATTGATAATCATTGGTGATTGGAATGCAAAAGTTGGAAACAAAGAAGAAGCAACAGTACTTGGAAAATATGACCTTGGTAATAGAAATGAAGCTGGAGATTTCATGATAAAAGTTTGCAAGACCACCAACTCCTTTATTGCAAATACCTTTTTTCAATAACACAAAAGGCGACTGTACACATGGAGTTCTCCAGGTGATATCTACAGAAATCAAATTGACTATATCTGTGAGATGTGAAGAAGCTGAAACCAACCCGGGGCCAACTGTGGAACAGACCATCAATTGCTCATCTGTAAGTTCAGGTTGAATCTGAAGAAAATTAAAAAGAGTCCATGAGAGCCGAAGTACAACTTCGAGTCTGTCACATGTGAATTTCAAGACCATCTAAAGAGCAGATTTGGCTCATTGAACACTAATAACAGAACACCTGATGAGCTGTAGGATGACATCAAGAACATCGCACATAGGACTTCCGGGAAGATGGCGACTGAGTAACACATACCAGAGGGACTCCACAGAAATCAGCCCAGGAGAGTTACTAAGAGGGAAATTCAACACTGCTGGCTTGCTGGAGGAACATCATAAAGATAACTAGGCACAGACCCACAAGGTTTTGAGGGGCTGGGGGCTTTAGGTTACCACAGTGGAGACCGCCAGAGTGGGGAACATTTGGAACCTGTGCAGGGGCTTTATCCCAACACAGCCACAGCTTGCTGCCACCTTGGGGCAGGGATTAAACCTTTGCAGGCCCATGGACAGGGATCGGGGCTCAGCTATATTGTTACTATTGTTTCCCTCTCTTCTCCATATTCCCCCACAGTCTCAGTGGGCTTAATATATTTTCTCCTTTTTGTCTCTGCCCTAAGCTCTCACACGCCACTGCTGACCTCCAGACAACTTCCCTTAGTCTAGGGCATTTACGCCTGCCCCCACCCAGTTAGGTGAGCTCCACCCTGTGCAGCGTAGCCCGAGACTGGGGAAAACCCCGCTGACCTCCACCAGGGGATACTCCACCCAACTTCTTACAGAGGAATTCCTGCCTGTGTGGCTGGGGGAGATCCTATTTTTCGTCTGTGGTCCCATGAGACTGAGGGAACTTCCTCGCGCCTACCTTAGTGACTCACATGGCATAAGGAAGCTCGGTCAACACTCGCCAACTTTCCAAGCTGCTGCTCTGTCCAACTTCTGCAATGATCTACTTGGCCAGGACAATTCCACCCACCTACGCAGTGTTCTACACTAAAGCAGACAACCTACCTGCCTTCTGGGCCACTCCCCTTGAGAGTGAAGCCTCAGGAGGACAAAGTGGTAGGTTAATTCCACAGTGAAATTAGCTGTAGGCAGCTCAAAGAAGCATTCCTACGAGTCTCCCAGAGAGCGACAGTGCTCTTCAACTCCCTGGAAAATGGCACCTGCCTCCTCTTAAACAGGGCAACACACGCAGCAGTCAGCCCCAATGCCTCAACGGAAAAACACAAGGCAATGGCAGAAGATGTTCTGAACCTAACAACATAGAAGAAGCAGACATTGAGCTGCCCTGGAAAGAAATTTTCAGAATGCTGCTTGGAGTCATACAGGATATGAGGGAAACAATACAGAAAAAGAATGAAATGATAGAGGCGATAAAGTTCATACACCAAAGGGAAATACAAGAGCTAAGGGTGGAGAAAACAAAAACCAGTAACAGACTCACGGACTTCAAGAATTGACTGGAGGAAGCAGAGAACCGCACCAGTGACTTAGAGGACAGCCAAGCAGACTTTAACAAACGTGAACTAAAATCTAATAAGATCATCAGAGAAGCTGAAGAAAATCTAAGAGCTATGTCTGATGCTATGAAGAGAAATAACATGAGAATAATTGGCTTACCAGAGGAAGACACAACAAAGAAGTCATCTGCAACAATTGTGAGAAAATTCTTGGAGGAAAACTTCCCCAGCTTAATGAATGAAAACCAAGCAACCATTCAGGAGACTGAAAGAACACCAGCTAAACTGAATCCCAAGAAGAAGTCACCAAGGCACATAATAGTTAAACTATCCAACTTTTAGGGAAAGGAAAAAATCATGAGAGCAGCTAGGGAAAAACAAGCAATAACACATAAAAGTTCTCAAATAAGAATATGCTCAGACCTATTAGCAGAAACAATGAAGAAGAGGAGACAGTGGAGTATCATATTCAAAAAATTGAAAGGAAACAACGAAAACCCAAGAATACTCTACCCAGCAAAATTATTGATCAAGATAGATAGAGAAGTAAGATTCTTCCCAGACAAGGAAAAACCCAAAGAATACATTAGAACAAAAACAGCCCTTTGAGGGTAAACAAGCAGCCATCCAGCTCAGAAGCAACAAAGCTCACATGGAAGAACACACCAACCTGTGTGATTACAAGGTGCCAAAGGGATCAGTTATCAGGCATCAAAGAATAAAAAATCATATCATTGGGTGCACATCTCCATGACACAATTGCTGAAGACAAATGGGTGCATAAACAAATGTGTCGTAGAGAACTGATGGTGGCCAGTTATCAAAAGAGATAGTGTCTGGGGTATTAAAGGCTTGAAGGTAAACAAGTGGCCATCTAGCTCAGAAGCAACAAAGCCCACATGGAAAAAGCACACCAGCCTGCGCAATCACGAGGCATCGAAGGGATCAGGTATAAAGCCTCATGAGAACAAAAACATCTTACCATAGTGAATGAGGGGGGAATTCACCAAGAGAGTAATAAGAGAGTCCACTGACTGGGAAAACATCTTTAGCAATGACACAACAGACAAAGACCTTATTACTAAAATCTACAATACTCTGCTAGCTTCCAAAAAGAAACAAACTAATTGCCCACTGAAGAGGTGGGCAAAGGACCTGAACAGAAGTTTCACAGGGTCAGAAATATGAATGGCCAATAAACATATGAGAAAATGCTCCCAATCTTTAGCCATAAGAGAAATGCAAATTAAAACAACCATGAGGTACCACCTAACACCCTCAAAGATAACCCAATTCAAAAAATCAGAAAGCAACAAGTGTTGGAGGGATTGTTGCGAAACAGGAACTCTTATCCACTGCTAGTGGACCTGTAGGTATGTACAGCCACTGGCGATATCTAAAGCAGATGGAAATGGAGCTACCATATGGCATATACCCAGAAGAGACAAGAAACAAACTACGGCCAGACATCTGTGCTCCAATGTTCATCGCAGCACAGTTCACAATTGCAAGGAGTTGGAAACAACCCAAATCTCCATCAACTGACGATTAGATTAAAAAACTGCGGTACATACATTCAATGGAGTACTACACATAGCTGTAAAGTAGTGATGAATGTATGAAGCACATCGCTGAAAAGGAAGAATTGGAGGAAATTATGCTAAGCGAAGCAAGCCAAACACAAAAGGACAAATACAACATGAGTGCGCTGAGGTAAGCTTAAAAAAAAGGGGGGGGAAGGGCAAAAAGCTACTGTATACAAACATTCCTGTGGTAAGGTCCAGGCAGTATGGCAGGGGCCAGACTAAATCCAGGGATACATATGGTAGCCAACTAAAAGGGGGGGAGGGAATAAAAAGAAATGAGTAGTTGGGGAACAGGGCACTAACCCACCCAAGGGGAAGATATTGTTTATATCTCCACAAGGAAAGAGGGACCAGACTTCAACCCAGTGCTCCAGATGTGAAAGCAACATGCCGGCATGGAGTAGGGAACCAGTGGAGAGGTCTGAGGGACCAGCCCCAATCCTAACTATCTGGACAGCTGAAGAATTTATTTCAGAGGACAGTCTTGAAGCTGTAGCTCTGGGAGAAGGACATGTCTAATCAGAGCACAAGGGAGCAAATGAAGGGGAAAGAAGAGGGTGGAGCACATCCTTGGCCACCAAGCATTGACGACGATATTCCCACTCAGCGCAGCCAATCCACAGAGAAGACCATATGGCTGGTCCCACTATGAGACACTACATCCCTCACTGACCTATAGCCCTACAGGAGACAACACAGGGTAGGAATTCCGCCCGATCTGATCTTACCACACCGAGGCAAAACACTAAGAGCGTGCAACAGAATAGCAAGGGGAACAGCAACGAAGTCCCCAGGAAATACCAAAAATAGATTTGGGGGTCAGGGCTTGACACACCATCAGACTCGACCAGAAAACACTCCTAAAGGCGAACAAACAGCCCTTTAACTAACTACAAGCTGTTCTTTTTTGTTGTTGTTGTGTTGTGTTTTTTGTTCTTGTTGTTGTTTTGTCATTGGGTTTTTTTGTTGCTTGGTTTTGCTCTGTCTTGTTTTTGTGCATGTTATTATCTCCTTTAGGTCTGTCTAAGTAAGATGGACTGCATGAACAATCTGGAGGAGAAAACAACAGGACTGACAGTTCCAAGAGGACATGGAAGAAGGGGAAGTGGGGGGAGAGGTAATGGTGTTGACAATCCCAGGGACAAGGGAACAAGTGATCCAAATTGGGGGTGAAGAGGGTGTAGGAGGCCTGGTAGGGCGTGATCAAGAGTAATGTAACCAAGAGGAATTACTGAAACCCAAATGAAGACTGAGCATGATAGTGGGACAAGAGGAAAGTAAAAGGAAATAGAGGAAAGAGCTAGGAGGCAAGGGGAATTTATAGAGGTCTACATAAAAGCATGTAAATATATAAATATATTTATATATGAGGATGGAGAAATAGATTTATGTGCATATATTTATAGGTTTAATATTAAGGTAGCAAATGGACATTGGGCCTCCACTCATGTACTCCCTCAAAGAAAGAATACTATGTTCTATTAAACTGGCATTTCATGATGCTCACCTTCCCAACACAATCGCTGAAGACAAATGGGGCATAAACAAATGTGGTGAAGAAAGCTGATGGTGCCCAGTGAACAAAAGACATAACATCTGGGGTCTTAAAGGCTTGAAGCTAAACAAGCGACCATCTAGCAAGGAAGCAACAAAGCCCACATGGAAGAAGCACACCAGCCTGTGTGATCATAAGATGTTGATGGGAAGAGGTATTAGAAGTTCATAAAACATGTAACCAATTTAATGTGAAGAGGAATGGATGCAGTAGGAACCCCAAACTCCTTCAAGGTAATTGGACAGTCCTTCAGAAGGGTCACATAGAAAGGATGATAAAACCCGAGTGAGGCATGGCATTGACAAACCCCATAATTATCCACTAGTTCTTTAATATTTCCTCCCCTCTTAAGGCTGTTATTTGTTTTACCTCATTAATCATGTTAGATTTTTGGATGTTCATTTGTATATTTAAGATTGTTCAGTACATGAAAGTCAAGATAGATAACCTGCAGAAACAATAACAGGAGTAATGCTTCCCCGGGGGAGTGAGGAATGGGGATCTGATAGCATTTATGATTGTGTAACTCCACTCAGTGGATTGAACGACAGAATTTTACATGGATGGATATATTGGATTGTGTAAGACATGTCAATAAAACTTTTAATTAAAGAAAAACAAAAACCTACATGAGGAAAGCAAAAAGGACAGAAAAGAAAAAAGATCATGTGAATGTCTGAAGAGACACTGAAACTTACTCTTAATTATAGAGTAGCTAAGGCACATGGAAGAAATGAAGTCAAAGAGCTGAACAGAAAATTTCAAAGGACAACTCCAGAAGACAAATTGAAAAATGATAATGAACTATGCAGACAGAGTTAGAAA
The DNA here is from genome assembly GCF_050624435.1 of Tenrec ecaudatus. NCBI lineage: Eukaryota > Metazoa > Chordata > Mammalia > Afrosoricida > Tenrecidae > Tenrec > Tenrec ecaudatus. Next base: position 45,505,372 of record NC_134545.1, read on the forward strand.
AACATTAAGGAAGATCATAATCAGCATATCTGAAATTGAAAGAACTAAAGAATAAATTGAAGCTGTAAGTTGCAATCTTGAAAGCTTCTATATGCAAAATATTGAGTGCTGCAGGAAACATCAAAAGAACATTAAAAGAATATACAGAGCCACTGTACTAAAAAGAAGTAGTTGACCTTCAACCGTCTCAAGAGGTAACATATTAGCAAGAACCAATGGTAATCAAGGAAGAAGTTCAAGCTGCACTGAAAGCATTAGTCGGAAACAAGACTCCAGGAATTGATGGAATACCAATTGAAGTTTTTCACCAAGCTATGAAGTACTGAAAGCACTCAATTGTCTATGACGAGAGGAAGTCTGGAATACAGCCACTTGAAGAGATCCATATTTATAATAATTCTAAAGAAAGGTGCTCCAACAGAATGCTCAAATTATAGTTCTATATCACTGGTATTACAAGTAAAATTTGACTAAAGATCATTCAACAATGGTTGCAGCAGTACAGTGACAGGGAGGTACCAGAGGTTCAGGCCAAATTCAGAAGAGGACGTGGAATAAGGGATATCATTGCTGATGTCAGATGGATCTTGGCTAAAAGCAGAGAATACCAGAAAAATGCTTATTTGTGTTTTATTGACTATGTTAAGGCATTTGGTTGTGTGGATCTTAAAAAACTATGGATAGCCTTGACAAGAATGTCCAGCATCATAATTCAAATGGTGAACTTTCACAGGCATATGAGTTGATTGAAAATACCATCACTTGGGTCAGGAGTACCTTAGTCCTCAAAGTAATCTACTTGCTTTCCAACATTTTAGAGACAATCTGCTGTCTTCGGCAGCAGATTTACCTAATGCACTATCATTTGATCTCTTGACAGTACCTTCCATAGCATTGACTATGGATCCAAGCAAGAAGAAATCTTTGACAACTTCCATCTTTTCTACAGGTTATAATCTTTAAACTTTCATCAGCAAGTGTTTCAAGTCCTACTCACTTTCAGCAAGCAAAGTTGTATCATCTGCATATCAAAGGTTGTCAATAAGCCTTTTTCCAAATCTGATGCCACATTCTTCTTCATAGAATCCAGCTTCTTTGCCGATCTGCTCAGCACACATATTGAATAAGTATGGTGAGAGGATATAACCTTGATACATGCAGTAGCCCCTGTTCTGTTCACACAGTTGCCTCTTGATCCAGGGTAGGCATGGTCACAATGAAGTGTTCTGAAGTTCCAATTCTTCTTAAAGCTATCCATAGTTTGTTGTGGTCCACACAACTGAATGCCTTAGCATGGTCAATAAAAGACAAATAAGCATCTTTTTGGTTTTCTCTGCTTTCAGCCTAGATCTGACATCCTCAGTAATATCCTTTGTTCCACATCCTCTTCTGAATCAGCCTGACCCTCTGGCAGGTCCTTGTCAATGATTTTCAGCAAAATTTTACTTGCATGTGATATTAATTATATTGTTCTGTAATTTCCACATTCTGTAGGGTTATGTTTCTTTGGAATAGGCACCGATGTGGAACCCTTCCAACGCTGTCTTCCAATTTTCTTGGCATAGACAAATAAGAAGTTGTAGTGCTTCATTAGCTTGTTGAAACACTTCAATTGGTATTCCATCAAGTCCTTGCTTTTCACTAAAGTCTGTTTTTCATTTTTTCCACTAGTCTTTAGTGAAGCTTGGACTTCTTCCTTCAGTAAGACCAAGTCAGTCAAGGTTCAACTGATAGGGCATGACTCATGAACATTCAACCCCAGTACTTCGATCTCCATCAAGGACACACCCAGGCAGATCCCTGTGGGTCTGACTGGAAAGGGAGGGAAGGTAATTCATTCTCTAATTCACTCTGTCTAAGGCAGAACTGTCCTCATCCCTATTTAGTAGTCAGAAGGGATTCAGTAGACACAATCCACGTGAAACTCTGAAAATGAATTTTGGGTTTTCACTGTCATCCATCTCAATACCATAAAGTCAATTCTGACTTAAGTGGCCCTGTAGGACACTTGCCTCTATGGGTTTCCATGACTGTAACTCTTTAAGATAGTAGAAAGGTTCATCTTCTCCCTCAGAGAGGCCAGTGGTTTTGAACCGCTCACCTTGTGGTTAAGAGTTCAACTATGCCACCAGAAATCCTAGTTTATATATGATGGGGCTTCAGAGAATTCAAAAATGTTTCCCATTTTAATTCCATTTTCCCAAAAACTCTTTGAAACCACCTTGTACGTGAGAATGAGGATGGTAAGAGGAAAAGAAAAGATGGGAGGAAGAATCAATAAGAGAAGAAAGTCATTCCCTTTTGTTTATATTCAGAGAAAGTCAGAACGTATGGCGAACTGGAAGACCACACAAAAGGAACATGCATTCTCTTCCCACACACTCCATGCAGCACTCGATTACATGCTAAGTACACATGATCTGCCCAAACACCAGAAGTCACAGCTCAGTTGTTTTTTTGAATCGTTTTATTAGGTGCTCATACAATTCTTATCACAATCCATACATATATCAATTGTGTAAAGCACATTTGTACATTCATTGCCCTCATCCTTCTCAAAACATTTGCTCTCCACCTAAGCCCCTGGCATCAGCTCCTCATTTTTTCCCTCCCTCCCAGCTTCCCACTCCCTCATGAACCCTTGATAATTTATAAATTATTCTTTTGTCATGTCTTGACCTGTCCAACATCTCCCTTCACCCACTTTTCTCTTGTCCGTCCCCCGGGGAGGAGGTCACATGTAGATCCTTGTCATCGGTTTCCTCTTTCCAACCCACCCTTCCTCCACCCTCCCAGTATCACCACTCATACCACTGGTCCTGAAGGGATCATCCGCCCTGGATTCCCTGCGTTTCCAGTTCCTATCTGTACCAGTGTACATCCTCTGATCTAGCCAGATTTGTAAGGTAGAAATTGGGATCATGATAGTTGGGGAGAAGGAAGCATTTAGGAACTAGAGAAAAGTTGTATGTTTCATCGTTGCTACATTGCACCCTGACTGGCTCATCTCCTCCCAGAGACACTTCTGTAAGGGGATGTCCAGTGGCCTACACATGGGCTTTGGGTCTCCACTCCACACTCCCCCCTTTAGGAGTGCTTTTAGGAGTGTTTTCCAGTCCAGTCTGTTGGGGCACCATGCCCTGGCCACAAAGTCCACCTTCAGCATTCCCTGGGGACCTCGGCGCTCCGTTCCCTTGCTCTTCTGTTGCACCCCCTCAGTGTTTTGCCTCAGTGTGACAGGATCAGATGGGGCACAATTCCCACTCTGTATCCCTGGTGTTGTCCCCTGTAAGGCTATGGGTCAGTGAGGGACGTCATGTCTCATAGTGGGGCTGGCCATGTGGTCCTCTCTGTGAACTGGCTGCTCTAATCGGGAACATTGTCCTCACGGCCTGGTGGGACTGGATGTGTTCCACTTTCTCCTCCTCCCCCTTCATCTGGTCCCGTGTGCTCCGCCCAGATATGTCCCTTGCCCGGAGCTGCAGATTCAATGCCGTCCTTTGAAATAAATTCTTCTGAGGGGAGGGGCAGGTGTCCACGTAGTAGTTGGGTTGGAGCTGGCTCCTCAGACCTCTCCCACATCTCAGTTTTAAGAATGGAATGCAAACACATCCAGTGTCCAGTGATTCTTTTGGAGGCTTCAAAAGTTTATGAAAAATAATGAATTACAAAATAATGAATTCCTTCCATGAATTTTTTAAAGCCCTCTTATACCACAGAGCCACTCATTAATTCACTGTCACAGGATGAGGAGGTTTTGAAGAAGTTTCAGGAATCAGAAACACATCACAGGGACCAATGGACCTAGGATGCTTAGGGAACACGCCTTACCCACACAGGTTTGACATCAACAGTTGGTGATTATACTGATGGAGAAGCTCTCCAGGTGGGTGGACAAAATCACACAAGACACCAGCAGGTCTCACTTGCCATAGATAGCTACTGATCTCACAAATTCAATGAGTAGTAACGCTAGTTTGGTCAGCTAGATATGACTTTAAGTAAATCATTTACTGCAAAGCCTACGTTTCTCACATGTAAAATTATAGTTACCTCACCTCCCTCAAGTAGAAACCTAAAGCAAATGATATTTAATTTTCCTCTCACATCCAACCAGGCACCTGTCTGTTCTGTGTTCACGCAATCTCCCATGCCTGAACCTCCTCCTCCTCTCCTACCCTCTTGCCCCTAACCTGGTTCAGACCTTCTTCAGCTCCTATCTGGCTAAATGCCATAGTCTCCAAATTCATGTTCTCTGCTCACAGTTTCACCTAATCCCTTAAGTCCCCTTCGATTAATTGTTCACATCAATACCCCCTTTTCACACCACTGTCATGTTGCTCCAAACTCTTCAAGGATTCATATTACAATCAAGTCAAAAGGCCTTCTTCTAATCCCTTTAGACTCCATCTCCTGCCAACACAATCCACTGGTGACTTTTAATGGATGCACAATAAGAATCACCCGGGGAATCTTATTAAAATGTAAACTCTGAGTATGTGTGAGGTTTCAACTAGCTGCCGTCAGTCAATTGTGACTCATAGCAACCCTACAGGACAAAGTGGAACTACCCCTTTGGTTTCCAAGTCTATGAATCTTCCTGGGAGCCACAGCTTCGTTGTTCTCTTGAAAAGTGGCTGGTGTTTGGAACGGATGACCTTGGTTAGCAGCCTAACACATCACCCAGTAATATGCCCTCAGGGCTCCTTGATCTGTGGGTCAGAAAGTCATTCACAGTGGGATGTTGAACTAGGTGGAACAGACATGAAGCTCTGTGCTAATAAATGAAAGGAGACTAAATAAATCAATATCTTGAGTCCTTTCCCAGCCCCTAAGCAGACTTGGCGTAAGAATGTACTTCCTTAAGCAGGTCTTTAAAAAATGCAAACATCTTTGGGCTGATGGCATACTTAAGTGAATGAGTCATTGTAGACCTTAATTAGGTGATCAGAGAGAACAAGGCATTGAAGAAAATGACTGAAGAAAAGAGGTATAAATGTTTAAGGGTGGGGGAGGCACCAGAGACAAACTTTACCCACGTTCCTTTGAAATGCAAATAATACTGCCTCATATTTACATAAAGGGTAGAAAGAACTTTCACATACTTTTTCTATGCTATCTCAAACTGGAAAGGTAGGTTGGACCAGTGTTATTAACTATATTGTACATATAAGGCTTGGAGAGATTTGTAATAATGCCATGGGAAAAGAGTGAAGATTTGTCATGCCATGGGAAAAGAGTTAAAGAGAAAAGAGTTGCGATAGTTTATTGTGCCAGCCTGGCCAATAAACACAAGTAGGATTAATTGAAGGGCAGAGAGATAAATGGCTTGGTGAGCCTCACCTTGCTTGTCACTCGTTCTTTAATCATTGGACCTGCGTGTGGCTGCCTTCCTTGTTCTGTGGCTCAATTTAAAGGGTACACTACCTGTGGGATGCCTAGCCTGTGGACTGTGTCGCTGTAAGTTAAGGTCCCTTTAAGCCCACATGATTGGAATGTTCATCTCTGGAGCTGGGGACCGACAGTTGGTGACAGCTGGTGCCCTGCCTTGCTGTTTGCTGCCAGTGTATATATAGCCCAGCTCTCTCTACAGAAAGGGACTGTCGGCTTTCAAGACTTATAGGACTGCTAGTGTCTCACTGCTTTATAATTTATAATTTAACTGTTAATTTCTTGTATTATCTATCTATCTGTATATAATTTAACGGTTCAGTTTCTTGTGTTATATATCTATCTTTTAAAAGATAGATAGATAGATAGATAGATAGATAGATAGATAGATAGATAGATAGATAGATAGATAGAATTACTAGCAATCTGATTTTGTCTCTCTAGAGAACCCTGTCTAACACAATAGTCAAAGGAACGGAAGAAGACAGAAAATAGTGTATAGAATAGAAACACAAGTATACTTAAAGGAGCAGATGGAGAAAAAGATGAAGTGAGGTAAGTCAGAATGCACTCATTCCAACAGAAAAGTGGGTGAAGGGAGGCCGTGGATAATGTAAGATATGAAAATAATAATTTATAATTTATCAAGGGCTCATGAGGGAAGCCGGTGGGTGAGGGAGGGAAACATGAGTAGCTGATACCAAGGGCGCAATTTGAAAGAAAATATTTTTAAAATGATGATGGCAACATGTGTACAAAAGTGCTTGCACAAAGGATGGATGTATGGATTGTAAGAGCCGTAAGAGCCCCCAATAAAATGATTTTTTAAAAGAATGTGTTCATTCAATAAATATTTTGTAAATGTCAGTCATATTGTGGCTATCATGCTACTGTTGAGGATCAATGCTAAACAAAATACATTGTTTAAAAAATAAAAAGCCGGCTCCTGAGGGCCAGCAAACAATCCCTGAACTAACTACAAGCTTTTCTCTTGTGAAAGAAAAAAAAAGCCGGAAAAACTGGAACTGTAGAGAACAGGGAACACTGGGAGACTATCACCATGAGTCACTCTTTCTTTACTATTATTATTTTTTTCTGAGTCACTCTTTTAACTTAGAACTGAGCCTATTTCCGGGGATCACCTTTTAGCAAAACAGCAGAATGTCCTACAAATAAAAAAGATTGCCTGTATCGTGGTTTTATGTAGATATTAAGTAAATCAGTGCCCTACTTAGAATGGCACACAAGCACAAAGATTAACTCGATGACCTCAATATTAACGCAAAAACTTGTATTTGAGATTAAATTCTAAAACACTTGGTTTGCAGAAGGCTGCAGTTTACAGTGAAACTCGGTTTTTAGCTATTCTTAGTGCCACCTGTATGTGAATTTGTTCTGGCCATTAACTGGCAGCGTGGTAACTTTTCCTTCAGACAGATTGTGTTTGACAGTAAATTACACCTCCCCTGTGGTTCCCCCCCCCCCAAGGAACCCTGACGTCGGCGGTTTCGGGTTGGGCTGCTCACGTCGGGGTCGTAGCTGGAGCCCCACCGGCCACGACTCAGGAGCGCCCGCCTCTGTTGACTGATGAGCTCCGCAATCCATGGGACACAGGCTCACACTCACTCAGTGATGACAATTTTGTAAGTTTTTCCAATCTGCGATTGCCTAGGAATCTCAATCCCGGTTCTTTCCCGACAAAACATGCTCGTGATCATTAGCAGTTTCTCATAACTCACAGAAATCCTATGGAGAGGTGCAAATAAAAACCATTATGGGGCACCATTTCACCTCTCTAAAAAAGGCAATAATAATAATGCCCCAGAAAACAACAAATACTTTGGGGACATTGGAACACCTATAGAGTGCTAGTAACTCACTGCCAGTAAGTCAATGTCCACTTACAGAGACCATATAGGACAGGGCAGAACTGCCCTGTGGGTTTCCGAGACTCGTCTTTCTCCCATGGAGCCCTTGTGGTTTCAAACTGCCAACTTCGCGTGTAACCACACTCCACCAGTGTTGGACTGTATCATGGTGCAACCACTATGGAAAAATGAAGTGGCTTTTTCTCAAAAATCGAAACATATGAATAACCTTGTGATGTAGTAACCCCACTCCTAGGTATATATCCAAGAAATATAAGGATCGTGATACAAATGGACCTAGCACAACAATAGTCACTGCAACCTTGTTCATAGTAGCCAACAGATGGAAACCTGGGTGCCTACCATCATGGATGAATGGATAAATAAACTAATACATTCATACGACTGTGGTCTTTACACCATCTCTCATCAATCCGAGGGTATTAAGAGCGAAGGGGTGAAGGAAACCCTGTCAATCAAGTGGCAGCTTGATTACCTCATTTGGAGGCTTGAGGGAGATAAATAGCTCACTGGAGGTCGAGCCGCACTCTCACTGCTTGACATTCCTGTTGACAAGCCACATGGAGCCAGGCTGATGGCAGCCAGAGCCCTGCAGATGTGTCCACTGCCATTGGACCCACAGGACTTTCCACCCACCAGCCTGTGATCTTCCTACATTCGGCATCATTGCAAGTGCTGCATGCAATGGAATTCATCGGCTACTATCAGACATATAGGCTAATATCTAACTTATGGATTTGATCTGGACTAGGATGCTTTATTGATGCATAATTACTTCTTCATATAAAGCTCTCCTAGATTTGTTTCTCTAATCAATCCGACCTAACACAACTATAAAAATATGAGTCCATGAAATATATTATAACATGGATGGATCTAGCTGATATTATGGTGAGTGAAATAAATCAGTCACAAAAATATAAAATATTCTGTTTCTAAAGTGAACCAGAGACATATAAACCATTAATATATGAATGTAACTTGGGTCTTGCATTTAATTCTAACCCTGATCCAAGAACAATTAATTAGTTCTTATGACATGACCCTCCTAATACTCACCTTCCTGAAGAGATCACTGAAGATGAGTGCTATAGCAAAGTGTGGTGAAGAGACCTGATGGTGCTCAACTATTAGAAGAGCTAGTTTCTGGGTCTTACAGGCTTGTCTTCAAACAAGAAGCTGTCTAGGCGAGGCATCAACTAAGTCCACATAGAAGAAGCACAGCAGCCTATGTGACCCAAGGATTACAAATAATGAAATCCAAATCTTAAGGAGAAAATGCTATCAGAGCTTAAATTGTGAAGCCCCAGTTTGCAGAATGCTATGAATGACATGGGAAGCCCAAAATCCATTTTCAGGGTCCCCACATGGATTAAGCCTCTGGTGAATCCTCTCTGACCATAGTCCAAGGATGTGAGAGCCTGCTGTCAGAGAACATTGTGAAGTTCCTTATGGCAGATTAAAATGGAACATTTTATCATTTGATCTACCTTTGATTCATTTTAAAGTTCTTTCCATTGTTAACATTTTCTGCTTTCTTCTTTAAAAAATTTTTTTATTGGGGGATTGTACAACTCTTATCACAATCCATACATCCATACGTTGTCATCACTATTTTCAAAACATTTTCTTTCAACTTGAGCCCTTGGTTCAGCTCCTCATTTGCCTCTCCCTCACCGACCCTCCCTTCCTCATAAACTCTTGATAATTTATAAATCATTATTATTTTATCATGTCTTACACTGACCGATGTCTCCCTTCGCCCACTTTTCTGTTGTCTGTCCCCCTGGGTGGGGATTACATGTCAATCATTGTGATCAATTCCCCTCTTCTCCCGCCACTTTTCCCTTACCCTCTTGGTATTGCTGCTCTCAATATGGGTCCTGAGGGTTTTATAGGTCCTGGATTCCCTGTGTTTCCAGCTCTTATCTATATCCATGTACATGCTCTGGTTTAGCCAGATTTCTAAGGTAGAATTGGGGTCATGGTAGTGGGGGGAAAGAAGCATTAAAGAACCAGAGGAAAGTTGTAAGTTCCAACAGTGCTAAACTGCACGCTGACTGCCTCATCTCTCATTGTGACCCTTCTGTAAGGGGATGTCCAATCGTCTACAGATGGGCTTTGAGTCTTCATTCTGAACTCCCCTTCATTCACAGTGATATGATTTTTTGTTCTGGATCTTTGATGCCTGATATCCGATCCCTTGGACACCTCATGGTCACACAGGCTGGTGTGCTTCTTCCATGTGGGCTTTGTTGCTTCTCAGCTAGATGGCTGCTTGTCTATCTTCAAGCCTTTATGACCCTAGACACTATATCTTTTGATAGCTGGGCATCATCAGCTTTCTTCATCACATTTGCTTATGCACCCATTTTTGTCTTCAGTGATTGTCAGGAAGCTGAGCATCACGGAATGCCATGTTATTAGAACAGTGTTCTTGCATTTAGGGAATACTTGATTGGAGGCCCAATGTCCATCTGCTACCTTAATACTAAACCACCAAATATATGTACATAGATCTATTTCCTTATTGTTATATGTAAATATATTTACATATGTACATACCTGTATTTACACCTCTATAAATGTCCTTTGCCTCCTAGTTATTTCCTCTGTTTCCTTTGACTTTCCTCTTGTGCCACTATCATGCTCAGCCTTCATTCAGGTTTCAGTAATTCCTCACGGTTACATTGCCCTCGATCAATCCCTACCAGGCATCCCACAACATCCTCACCATTGATTTTAGATCACTTGTTGTTCCCTTGTCCCTGGGTTTGTTAACCACCACTTCCTTTCCCTACCTCCCCTCTCCCATGTTCCCCCAGAACCATTTGTCCCATTGTTTTGTCCTCCGGATTGTTTATCCTGCCTATCTTGTCTAGATAGACATGCAGAAACACTAATGTCTGCTTTCTTTTTCTATTGAGGTTTTTCTCTATTTAGTCCGGTCATTGTTGTTGGAGTATGTGTGTGTTTTACATGATTTTCTGTATATGAAATCCAGGATAGGTAAAGCTAAAGAAAGAAGAACTGGGTTAATGAATTATCTATGGGCATGGTATGGGAGGTTAGGGGAAATGGGAAGCTAAGAGCAATGAGTGTGAAGTTGTGATGGCTGCACAACTCTTCTTAATATGATCCAATGATTAAATTGTATGGTATGTAACACATTCTGGTTTCTCTTCAGATCATATCTATCTTTCACCTATGAAAAATTGCATGATGTGGGATTACAGATGAAAATGTTGACAAAATTCATGCACTTGTGCTCAAAGACTGACTATGGACCATTGGAGAAATGGGGAAGTTATCTGGACTAGGTTGGAGCTCAGTTCAGTGAATTTTAACACAAGATTTGATAATGAGAAGACTTGCTGTTAAATTTGTGCCTTGGACTTGACTGACCAGCAAAACGAATGTCAACTGGAAACATGCTGTCCTTTGAAAAAACAGCTCTGAAGCGACCCAGATTTTTTCTCCAAGGTCATTCCTGGTGACAAGACATGGTGCGATTCTTACTACCCCCAAAAAAACATCAATCAAGCCTGCCACCTCGCTCAAAAAAAGCTCACCCAGTGAAATCAAAGATCAAGACTATACTCATTTGTTTTTCTGATGTGAGTGGGATAGTGCCTTTGGAGTTTGTTCCACCAGGTCCGTCTGTTAATCAAGCTTTCTTTTTAGTGGTTCTGAGAAGATTGCATAACAGTGTGTGATTTGTACAGATAGGGAACTGGTTTTGCCACCACAACAATGCACCTGCTCATGCAGTCTTCTCAGTGTGCCAGTTCTTGGCAAAATCAGCATGCCTCTCTTGCCCCACACACCCTACTCACCTGACCTCACTCCATACAAGTTCTTTTGGTTCCACAAATGCAAAGGAACATGAAAGGACAGTGATTTGACAATGCAGAAGAGGTGAAGAAAAAACAAAACAAGGGAGGTGCTGTCAGCCATCCAAACAGATGCACTTGAAAATTGTTTCCAAAAATGGAATAGTAGATGTATTAAGTGTAATGGAGAGTACTTTGAAGGTGATAGGGTTGTTTTGCAAAAAGAAAAAAATTAAATATAGAGTTTTGAAAAAAAATCCTTTTTTGAGACGGGGGATGTGTGTATGTATGTAGACAAGTATTAGTGTGTACATCACATGTACGTGTATTTATATCTATTAAAACCTAACCTATTACTGTGGAGAGTCAATTCCAATTTATAGTGACCCTGTAGGATAGAATAGAACTGTTCCATATGGTTTCTAGGTTATAGTCTTTTTTTCTTATTATTGGGCAGTGTCACAAGGATGGGAGAGGAGTGGGGCTGGTTTTCCTAGGCTATAATCTTTATGGAAGCAGACTTCCAGATCTTTCTCCAGTGGATTAGTGGGTTACCTTACAGTTAGCAGATCAGTATTTAACCCACCTGTGCTTCTTGGTGTACTTATAAACAAACAAACAAACAAACAAAAACCCCACTGCTTGTGAGTCAATCCTGACTCACAACAGCCCCATGGTATAAAGTAACGAGCGTGTAGTCAAGGGTCCAAGGCTCTATGCTTTTTTCACTGGATGAGGGTTTGCAGAGCAAGCTAGTTTTCCATCCAACAACTCATACACATTTTGTTTTGTGTGGTTGATTGCAATCCTCACAATGTAGCATCTTTTATCCCACTCTCTCATTGTGTTTCCTACTTCCTTTCCTCCTTTTTTATCTTATTCTCTCAAGTCTTCTAACCTTTTCCTTGGGCAAATGCTGCCCTTTAAATCTGAACTGGTTGATTATTCTCTGGAATGCATGCATGTGTTGTTTAGCTGAACATCGAGCAATGGAGGTGAGTTCAGTTCCAGACCTGAAGAGCAACAAGGGCCATGGTTTAGGAATTTTGATCAGTCTCTATTGGAGCCATCAATCTGTTCCCTTTTGTAATTTTGAATTTTCCTCCTGTAATTTTCTCTCAGTCTATCCAGCGCCTTCTACCATGATCCCTTTGGGGGCAGCTGTAATGGTAACAAGGCAGTAGCTACTTCTGGACTCAAAGACATCGGGGCTGGTGTCCCTGTGGTCTGATAACCCACTGGAATAATTGATCCTAGGTATCTTCATCCTCTGGATGGGAAGGGTGTTAGTCCGGGTAGACTAGAGAAACAAATCCAAGGAGACGCTCATATGTGTATTTTTTGTGTATAAGAAAGAGCTTGGGGTGTGGTGGGGTGTGGAGTGGAGACCCAAAGACCATCTGTAGACAATTGGACATCCCCTCACAGAAGGGTCACAAGGAAGAGATGAGCCAGTCAGGGTGCAGTACAGCACTGATGAAACACAGGACTTTCCTCTAGATCTTTAATGCTTCCTTCCCCCCACTATCATGACCTGAATTCTACCTTACAAATCGGATTAGACCAGAACATGCACACTGCTACAGATAAGAGCCCCCAAACACAGGGAATCCAGGATAGATAAACCCCTCAGGCCAACAATGAGAATAGAGATACCAGGAGGATTCGGGAAGGTGGGGGCAGAAAGGGGGAATCAATCACAAGGATCAACATATAATCCCCTCCCAGGGGGATGAACAATGGAAAAGTGGTTGCAGGGCAACATAGGGCGATGTAAGATATTAAAAGAATAATCTATAACTTATCAAGGGTTCATGAGGGAGAGAGGGGAGGGGGCAGGGGATATATGAGGAACTAACATAAAGGGCTCGAGTAGAAAGAAAATACTTTGCAAATGATGATGGCGGCAGCATATGTGCAAATGTGCTTGACACACTGGATGAATGTATGGATTGTGATAAGAGATGTAAAATCCCCCAATAAAAGTATTTAATAATTTTTCTAAAAGATACACAGGGGAGGATGGGGTAATAGGGAGCTAATAACTAGGAGTACAAGACAGAAGAAAATGTTCTAAAACCAATTGTGATATCGATTGTATAACACTTCTTGATATAACTTGATGTTTGGAATATGCCCTAACAAAATGATCTATATATTAAAATAAAAGAAGAAAAAGCTTTATATACAGGATCAATTAAGAAAACATCCTAGTCCAGATCCAATCCATATGTCTGATATTAGTCCACATGTATTATACCAGTCTATAAATTCCTCTTCAGACTCACGCAGCACATGCAATGATGCTGAATACAGGAAGATCACAGGCCAGTGGGTGGACAGTCCTGTGGATCCAGTGGCGGTAGAAGCATCTCAGTGCTGGTGTGAGTCTCCGTGTGGAATCTCCAGCACCGAGGCTCTGACTGCCATCAGCCTGTCTCCATGGGGCTTGTCAACAAGAATGTCTCTCCAGGAGTGGTGTGTGTCCTGCCTCCAATGAGCTATTTATCTCCTTAGCACCTCCAAATGAGGTCATCAAGCTACGACCTGATTGACAAGCTAAACTCCACCCCTTCACTCTTAAGTCTCAAATTGACAACAGATTTATGTAACTACCACAGGAGGAAACCAATAGTTGCACGTTAGGTGTCTAATCAAGAGCTTTTATGATTCCAGTTGATATTCAGCAAATTAAGATGTAGAATATTATTTTTCCATGCTAGTCTTTGATGTCCCTCAAAAACATATCCCTCAGACCCAGTGACTCATTCCCTCAGGGTATTTAGTTATGTCTACGAAGTGGCAAAAGTTGGAAACAAAGAGGAACAGTAATTGGATTGAAAGTTAATAATAGAAAAAAAAAGAAAGTTAATAATAGAAAGGAAGCTGGAGATCTCGTGACAGAATTTTTTAAGACAAATGACTTGTTCATAGCAAATACCTTTTTTCAAGATCATAAAAGGTAACTATACACATGGCCTTCCCCAGATGGAATACACAGAAATCAAAATGACTACATCCGTGGGAAGACATGATTGAAAAGCTCAATATCAGCAGCAAAAACCTGAACAGGGGCCAACTGTGGAACAGACCATCAATTGCTCATAAGTAAACTCAGGATAAAGCTGAAGAAAATTAAAACAAGTCCACAATAGCCAAAATATGAGCATGAATCGATCGCACCAGCATTTTGTGAACACCTCAAGAGCAGGTTTGACTCAGAGAGCACTCATGACAGAAGACTGAGGAGCTGGATGGGAGGACACCAAGGCCATCGTCCATGAAGACAGCAAAGGGTCATTAAAAAGACAGGGAAGAAAGAAAGGTCAAAGTGGATGTTAGAAGAGACTCTGAAACTTGCTCTTAATCATAGAGCAGCTAAAACAAGTGGAAGAAAGGGTGAAGTCAAAGAGCTGAATAGAACATTTCCAGGGCAGCTCAAGAAGACAAAGCCAAATATTATAATGAAATATGCAAAGACCGAGATTTAAAAAACCAAAAGGGAAGAACACACTCAACAGATCTGGAACTGAAAGAACTCAAGAGAAACAATCAAGCCTTGACTTGAAATCTTGACAGATTCTATGTGCAAAATTATTAAATGATGCAGGAAGCATCAAGAGAAGATGGAAAGAACATACAGAGTCACTGGACCCAAAGAACTAGTCGACATTCCACCATTTCAGGAGGTAGTATATTGGCAAGAACCAATAATACTGAAGGAAGAAGTTCAAACTACACTGAATGCATTAGCCAAACAAGGCTCCAGGAATTGATGGAATACCCACTGAACTGTTTCAGCAAGCTAAAGAAGCACTCATTTTTCTATGCCAGGAAATTTGGATGAGAGCTTTTTTGGCCAGTTGACTGGAAGAGCTCCATATTTGGGTCCATTCCAAAGAATCTCAAACTATAGAAAAATATTATTAATATCACATGCAAGTAAAATTTTGCTTAAGATAATTCAACAATGGTTATAATGATACATTGACAGGGAATTACCAGAAGTTCAGGCCGGATTCAGAAGAGGACATGGAACAAGGGATATCATTGCTGATGTCAGGTGGATCTTAACTGAAAGCAGAGACTACCAGAAAGATGTTTACTTGTGTTTCATTGACTATGTAAAGACGTTTAGTTGTGTGAATCATAACAACCTATGGATAAATCTTGAGAACAATGGGAATTCCAGACTACTTCACTGGGCTCATTTGGAACCTGTACATGGATAAAGAAGCAGTATGGTCTAAAATCAGCAAAGGTATGAATCAGGGTTGTATCCTAGCAGCATCTTCATTCAATCTGTATGCTGAACAAATCATCAGAGAAGCTAGATTATATGAAGAAGAATGTGGCCTCAGGATTGAAGGAAGGCTTATTAACAACTTGTGGACAGACCAAAAACTATCTATCATTTTCTTTGTTTTCTTTCACCCTATGTCTATCTATGTATATAAATATATGCAGTACAAACAATCCTGAGGAGAAAACAATGGGACCGGCAGTCCTGAGGGGACATGGGAAAGGAGGAAGTGGGGAGGGGGAGCAGGAAGCCAACAAACTCAGGGATAACACAGTTAACAAAGATAATGTTCTCTACCCTACTTTGGGGAGTAGCAACTGGAGTCTTAAAGGTTTGTGAGCAGCCATCCAAGGTGTAACTATTGGTCTCCCTGTTAAGAGGGGAAAAGAGTGATGAAAATAAAAAGGCCATATTCCCCGAAGAGGCAAGAAACAAACCACGTCCAGACATCTGTGCTCCAGTGTTCATCGCGGCACAGTTCACAATTGCAAGGAGTTGGAAACAACCCAAATTCCCATCAACAGAGGAGTGGATTAAAAACTGTGGACCATACATACAATGGAGTACTACACACAGCTATACAGCTATGATGAACGCATGAAGCACATCGCTGAATAGGAAGAACTGGAGGAAATTATGCTCAGCGAAGTAAGCCAAGCGCAAAAGGACAAGTACAACATGAGTCCACTGAGGTAAGCTTAAAAAAATAAAATTAAAAAGGGGCAAGGGAAAAAAGCTACTGTATACAAACATTCCTGAGGTGAGGTCCAGGTAGTATGGCAGGAGCCAGATCAAATCCAGGGATACATATGGTAGCCAATTAAAAAGGAGGAGGGGAAAGAAAAAAAAGAAATGGGTAGCGGGGGAACAGGACACTTCCCCACCCAAGGGGAGAGTATTGTTTATATCTCCACAGGGAAAGAGGGACCAGACTACAACCGGGTGCTCCAAGATGTGACGGTAACATACCGGCATGGAGTAGGGAACCAGTTGAGAGGTCTGAGAGGCCGGCCCCACTCCCAACTACATAGATAGCTGCTCCTCCCACCAGAAGAATTCACTTCAGAGGACAGAACTGAAGTTACAGCTTAGGGAGAGGGACATGTCTAATCAGAACACACATCAGAGCACACAGGAGCAGATGAAGGGGAAGGAAGAGAGAGTAGAGCACATCCTGGCCCACCAAGCCCCGAGGACAATATCCCCACTCAGCTGCCAATGCGCAGAGAAGGCCATAGGGCCAGCCCCACTATGAGACATGACGTCCATCACTGACCCATAGGGCTACGGGAAACAATACTGGAGGCACAGTGCGGGAATTTCACCTGGTATGACCCCATCACACTGAGGCAAACACTAAGGGCGTGTAACAGAACAGCAAGGGAACAGAGCAAGGGCGTCCTGAGGGAATACCAAAAATAGAGTTAGAGGCCAGGGTGTGGCACTTCATCAGACTCAACCAGAAAACACTCCTAAAGGTCAACAAACAGACCTTGACCTATTTACAGGCTTTTCTTTTTTTTTTGCTCTCCTTGTTTTGTTGCTTTGTTTGGCACTGTCTTATTTTTGTACATATTATCTCTGCAGGTCTATCTACATAAGATAGGCGGGATAAATAATCTGGAGGAGAAAATAATGGGACCGATGGTTCTGGGGGGACATGGGACAGGGAGAGGGGGAAAAAATGGTGTTAACAAACCCAGGGACAGGGAACAAGGGATCCAAAATCAGTGGCAAGGAGGGTGTAAGATGCCTGGTAGGACTTGATCAAGGGCAATGTAATGGAGAGGAGTTACTGAAAGCCAAATGAAGGCTGAGCATGATCATGGGACAAGAGGAAAGTAAAAGGAAATAGAGGAAAGTACTAGGAGGCAAAGGGCACTGATAGAGGTCTAAGTACAGGCATGTCCATATGCAAATATATTTATACATGATGATGGGAAAATAGATCTATGTGCATATATTTATAAGGCCGCAGGCTTGAAGGCAAATAAGCGGCCATCTAGCTCAGAAGCAACAAAGCCCACAGAGAAGAAGCACACGGCCTAAGCAAACACAAGGTGTTGAATGGACCATGTAGCAGATACAAAGGAACAAAAACAATCATTGTGTGATCACCTTCCTCACATAATGGCTGAAGACAAAAGTGTGCATAAGCAAGTGTGGTGAAGAAGGCGGATGGTGCCCGGCTACTGAGAGATATAGCATCTGGGGACTTAAAGGCTTGAAAGCAAACAAGCGGCCATCTAGCTCAGAAGCAACCGAGCCCACACGGAAGCAGCACACCAACATAGGTGACCATGAAGGACAGAGGAGACCAGGTCTCCAACATCAAAGGTGGGGTGGTGGTGAGAATCACATCACCGTGAAAGAGGGGGAGTGCATGATGGGGACCCAATGCCCACCTGTAGAGAGCTGAACACCCCTTCCAGAGGGGTAGTGAGGAGGAGATGGGCCACACAGGGTTCAATGTAACAACAATGAAACTCAAAACCTTCCTCTAGTTCCTGAACGCTTCCTCCCCTCCCAATCCTCATGACCCCAATCCTACCTTGCCTTGCGGACCTGGTTGTACCAGAGGATGTACAGCGGTGCAGTGGGGATCTGGAGGCACAGGGAATCTAGGACAGACGAACCCTTCAACACCAGCGGTGGGAGAGGCGACACCAGGAGGGAAGGGCATGTAGAAAGGGAGAACCGATCTCAGAGATCTATGTGTAACCTCCTCTCTGGGAGATTGTCAAGGGGGAGGCGGGTGAGGGGAGACGCCGGGGAGTGTAAGATAAGATATAATAATTATTTATAAACTATCAAGGGATCAGGGGTGGGATCGGGGAGGGAGGGGGATGGGGGGAAAAAAAAGGGAAACCGAGCTGATTCCAGGAACCCAAGTGGAAGGTGAATTATGAGAGTGACGAGTGCAACGAACGTATAAGGGTGCTTTGCTCATTTGATGTATGCACAGATTGTGATAAGAGCCTTATGAGCCCCAATAAAAAGATTAAAAATAAATAAATATTAAAAAAAAAAGGCCGCAGGTGAACATTGGGCTTCCACTCAAATACTACCTCACTTTGTTCTATTAAACTGGCATTCCATTATGCTTACCTTCCCAACATGATCACTGAAGAAAAAGCAGGTGCATAAGCAAATGTGGTGAAGAAAGCTGATGGTACCCAGCTATCAAAAGATATAGCATCTGGGGTCTTAAACAAGCAGCCATCTAGCAGAGAAGCAACAAAGCCCACATGGAAGAAGCACACCAGCTTGTGTGATCACGAGGTGTCGAAGGGATCAGGTGTCAGGCATCAAAGAACAAAAAATCACATCATTGAGAATGAGGGGTAGTGCAGAGTGGGGATCCAAAGCCCATCTGTAGGCAACTTGACATCCACTTACAGAAGGGCCGTGGGGAAGAGACAAGCCAATAAGGGTGCAGTGTAGCAACGATGAAACGTATAACTTTCCTCTAGTTCTTAAATGCTTCCTCCCCCCTCACTATCATGATCCCAATTCTACCTTATAAATCTATCTAGACCAGAGAATGTACACTGGTACAGATAGTAACTGGAAACACAGGGAATCCAGGACAGATGATCCCTTCAGGACCAGTGGTGAAAGTGGCGATACCGGGAGAGTGGAGGGAAAGTGAGGTAGAAAGGGGGAACCGATTACAAGATGTACATATAACTCCCTCCCTGGGGGACAGACAACAGAAAAGTGGGTGAAAGGAGACGTCGGACAGTGTAAGACATGACAAAATAATTTATAAAGTGTCAAGGGTTCATGAGGGAGGTGGGAACGGAGAGAGAGAGAAAAAAATGAGAAGTTGATCCCAAGGCCTCAAATAGAAAGCAAATGTTTTGAGGATGATGGCAACAAATGTACAAATGTGCTTGATATGATGGATGGATGGATGGATGGATGGATGGATGGATGGATGGATAGATGGATGGATGGATGGATGGATGGATGGATGGATGGATGGATGGATGGATGGATAGATGGTGATAAGAGTTGTATGAGCCCCCAATAAAATGATTTTTTAAAAAGAAAAGAAAAGGGCATCAGAAACATTTAGCCAAATAGACTAATGGACCACAAAACATCAGTCTTCATGAGCCTGAGACCAGAAGAAGTAGATTGTGTCCAGAAACTACCACCTACTGCTCTGAAAAGGGCCATGTTTTTTGTTTGTTTTTTTTTTAAACGTTTTATTAGGGGCTCATACAACTCTTATCACAGTCCATACATATACATACATCAATTGTATAAAGCACATCTGTACATTCTTTGCCATAATCATTTTCATTTCTTTCTTTCTTTTCCCTTTTCTTTTTTTACATTTTATTAGGGACTCATACAACTCTTATCACAATCCATACATATACATACATCAATTGTATAAAGCACATCCATACATTCCCCGCCCCAATCATTCTCAAAGCATTTGCTCTCCACTTAAGTCCTTTGCATCAGGTCCTCTTTGTTTTTCCCCTCCCTCCCCGCTCCCCCTCCCTCATGTGTCCTTTGTAATTTATACATCGTTATTTTGTCATATCTTGCTCTATCCGGAGTCTCCCTTCCCCCCCTTCTCTGCCGTCCCTCTCCCAGGGAGGAGGTCACATGTGGATCCTTGTAATCAGTTCCCCCTTTCCAACCCACTCACCCTACACTCTCCCAGCATCGCCCCTCACACCCTTAGTCCTGAAGGTATCATCCACCCTGGATTCCCTGTGCCTCCAGCCCTCATATGTACCAGTGTACAACCTCTGCCCTATCCAGCCCTGCAAGGTAGAATTCGGATCATGGTAGTTGTGGGGAGGAAGCATCCAGGATCTGGGGGAAAGCTGTGCTCTTCGTCGGTACTACCTTGCACCCTGACTGACCCATCTCCTATCCTAAACCCCTCTATGAGGGGATCTCCAGTGGCCGACACTTGGGTCTTGGGTCTCCACTCTGCACTTCCCCCTTCATTCAATGTGGTATATATATATATATATATATATATACACACACACACACACATTTTTTTTTTGCCTTATACCTGGTCGAAAAGGGCCATGTTTTAAGGTCCTGCATACAGTGGGAGAAAAATATGGGGGGAAATCAAAATTATAAAGGAGACCAGGTCTACTGGTCAGAAAGACAGCTGGAGCCCCAGAGATGATGCCCCTTAGTCACTAAATTATCAGCTAATTAAGATCCAGAAGGCAGCATTTGTCTTAGAGCAAAGTACAGAGGATTAGGATAGGAGGTGGAATGGAAATAGAAAGCACACAGAGGAAGTAGAATAAATGATGGTATGCTGAGATGATTGCAATGGATGACTTGAAGCAAAATGCCCATGAACCGTTGAATGTAAAACTGATCATCTGCTGCTCTATAAACCTTCACTTAGTTCCCAATAAAAAGTCAAAAACATTTTTAATATATTATTTTATTGGGGGCTCTTGTAGCTCTTATCACAATCCATACATCCATCCATTGTGTCAAGCACATTTGTACATATTTGTACATCATTTTCAAACCATTTTCTTTCTACTTGAGCCCTTGGTATCAGCTCTTTTTCTCCACTCCCTCATGAACCCTTGACAATTTATAAATTATTATTTTTTCACGTCTTACACCAACCATTTTCTCCCTTCACCCACTTTTCTGTTGTCTGTCCCGGGGTGGGGTGTTATATGGTGATCATTGTCATCAGTTTCCCCTTTCTCCCCACACCTTACCCTTACCCTCATGGTATTACCACTATTATTGGTCCTGAGGAGTTTATCTGTGCTGGATTCCCTGTGTTTCCAGCTCTTATCTGTACCCATGTACATGCTCTGGTTTAGCCAGATTTGCAAGATAGAATTGGGTTCATGATAGTGGGGGAGAGGAAGCATTAAAGAACTAGAGAGAAGTTGTGAATTTCCTCGGTGATATACTGCACCCTGACTGGCTCGTCTCTTCCTTGTGACCCCTCTGTAAGGGGATGTCCAATTGTTTACAGATGGGCTTTGGGTCTCCACTGTGCACAGGCCCCTCATTCACATCAATATGATTTTTTTGGGGGGGTCTTTGATGCCTGATCCCTGATCCCTTCAACACCTCATGATCACACGAGCTGGTGTGCTCCTTCTATGTGGACTTTGTTGTTTCTCAGCTAGATGGTAGCTTGTATATCTTCAAGCTTTTAAGACCCCAGACACTAAATCTTTTAATGTCCAGGCACCATCAGTTTTCTTCACCACATTTGCTTGTGCACCCATTTTGTCTTCAGCAATCATGTCAGAGAAGGTGAGTGTCACAGAATGCGTGGTTATTAGAACAGTGTTCTTGAGTTGAGGGAGTACTTGAGTGGAGGCCCAATGTCTGTCTGCTGCCTTAATACTTAACAAATAGATCTATTTCCCAATTGTTATATATAAGTGTATTTACATATGTACATACCTGTATTTACATCTCCATAAATGCCCTTTCCCTCCTAGTTCTTTCCTCTATTTCCTTTTCCTTTCCTCTTGTCCCACTGTCATGTTCGGCCTTCATTGGAGTTTCAGTAATTCCTCTCGGCTACATTGCACTTGATCAATTACCATCTATTTTAGATCACTTGTTGTTCCCTTGTCCCTGGGCTTGTTGGCACCCCCTTTCCTTTATCCTGCCTTCTCCTCTCCCATCTCCCCCCAGAAACCGTCGGTCCTGTTGGTTTCTCCTCCAGATTGTTTATCCCACCTACCTTATCTAGATACACAAGCAGAGACAATAATGAGCACAAAAATAAGACAATGCAAAACATAACAACAAAAGAAAACAAAACAGCAACAATAATAACAACAAAACCAACAGCAAAAGAAGAAAAGTTTATAAATAGTTCCAGGTCTATCTGGTGACATTTAGGAGTGTTTTCAGGTCAAGTCTGATGGGGTGCCATGCCCTAGCTTCAAAGTCTATATTTGGGATTCTTCGGAGACTTCACTGCTTTCCTCCCCTTGCTGCTCTGTTGCACACCCGTAGTGTTTTTCCCCAGTGTGTTGGGGTCAGATCGGGCACAATTCCCACACTGTGTCTCCGGGGTTGTCCCCTGTAGCTCTATGGGTCAATGAGGAACGTTGCATCTCATGGTAGGGCCAGCCCTATCGTCCTCACTGTGCATTGTCTGCTCTGAGCTGGAATATCATCCTTGGGGCTTGGTGGGCCAGGAAGTGTTCCACTCTCTCTTCTTCCCTCTTCATTTGCTCCTGATAAGAAGGGCCTTCTCCCTGAGCTGCAGCTTCAATGCTGTCCCCTAAAGTTCATTTTTTGAGGGGAAGGAAAGGGGGAGTGGGGTCAAATAAAAAAATTAAAGTCACTTCTCTCACCCCGTTCAATTAAAAAGAATGGCTTAACTATGTACTGATATGGAGAAAGGTAAATACAATTGGGGTGAGTATGGGGGCAGGGATGCAAGGATATAGTTGTGGGAGAGGGCTCGGGACTGCAGAACAGAAGTGGAAAACACGCTGGTTGAGATAACAGAAGGGCGTCAATGATAGAAGGAGCCACAGAAGAGTTCAGAAGGCGGGGTTCTGATGAAAACTGAAACTGACTCAATGAAACCAGAATTCAGCATAAAGGACTGAGGTTGGCTTGCAAAGCATGATATTTTAACTTTGTGCCTATGTGTCGTCTCGTTTGTGAGAGTGTATCTAGGCTGGTACTGAAATTCAGATACACTTAGTCTAGAAACCCATAATCTCTGACGCAGAAGCTTGGAAGGAGAGCTACCCTCTTTAGCCCATTTGCACACTGCTGAGAGGTGAAATATCGGAATGCTAGCTAGCTGCCTGGTCTGAACCAGCTGCATTATCTTGGACAAGTCACTCAATCTCTCTACACTTCAATTTTCTCTTCTGTAAAATGAGGCTAACAATATTTTCCTCATAGCACTTTTTAAGGATTAAATCTGACATTGTAACATTTAGCACGGTGCTTGTTCCTAGGTTTGGGTCGCCAAATGAGAAACTAGTATTTGGAGTCATGAAACTGATTTCAAGACTGGAAAGTAGCTGATCCTGGTCAGCCCAACCTCATTGATTCAGGGAAGAGGCTGTTGCTGAGAGACTGGGAGGAGGGGAGGATGGCTGGGAAATGGTCTGAAGAGAGTTAGCAGTCTCATTGCTCAACCTGGCAGTGGGGTGCACACTTCCTGTTTTCAGTGTCTCTGAGGCCTGATGCTGGAGCAAGTCAAGTTTGAACAAGATCTTTCTTGGGCCCTGGGGGAGAATGCAGAAGCGAAGCAGTCACTCAGTCTGGGCTGGGTCCTTAGCTTCATATCCTTTCTTTCCTAGCAAGTTCTGACTCTCATAAAGCACATCAATGCAAGATTGAGTCAAGGAGAAGGAAGTGCCCCGTCAGTTCATACAAGAAGTACAGAGCTTTGGGATAGCCGCCATTTTCCTGCCTTTACTGGATATCAGAATTATACTAAGAGAATTTCAAACTACCCTGGGAGGTAGACAGATCTTTTTCACAAATAAGAACAATGAAGCAGAGAGGCTATGTGTCATTCCTAAATCACACAACTCTTGTTAGAGCCAAGATTCTAGTCCAGGCGGTGACTCCGAAATGCCTGCTCTCAATCTCTTCTCACACCGCCTAAGGCAACGTATTGGGTTACCGCCATTAAAATAGGAGTACTCCTCGGGGACCCAGGAGACCTTGCCCGTCCTGTACCCCACTCCGAATACAATGGCTGTTCATGCACATAAGGCATACTGACTGTATCCTTCCCACGTTCTAACCCCAAAGGCTCTCCCTCAGGGCGACATTGCAGAAACATTTGGGGACCTTTTTGTAACATCAGGATTTCTGGTACCAGTACTGATCTTCTGAATCACAATCTCTTCAGGTGCGAGAGAGAGCTATATTTCATTTACTTGAAAACTGGCAGGTTAATACGAGTATTATTTTATATAGTAAAGAAATTGAATAGGGAAGTGGCCGAGTTGCTTAGAATAATGATGAGTTTTCAGGTGACCTGGTTTAGGAACACTGCCCCCGAAACACATTAACCCGACTTAGAAATTCAAACATTTTGGCAATCACAAATACCCCCGCTTGTCTTCCCTACCCTAATTCTTCAGCATCTGATGCTTGGTTCAATGGACGTGGTCATCCGCATTAGGATATCCCCTCACTTGAAACTCTGAGCCCCCTGAAGCAGCGATGGCCATGGCTAGTCACGAGCTCTAGTACCACACCAAGCACGCGCAGCCCCACTTCCAGGCGCAGGTGACGGGAACTTTTGGGGGTTTGTTTCTTTTGCTCAGAACGCCACAGACTCACTCAAGCTGAGCTGAGTTCTCGGATCAGCAATTTTCACTCACAGGGGCTCTTACCTTGGTTAAGGTCAGTTAAAGGATTACGAAGTTAAGAGGGGAAAGAATACAGGCTAGGAGTGAGTTTGCGTTTGGATTCTAGCAAGGACTGCACAAAGGAATCAGACTAAGGAGGCGACTGTGGACACCTGGTTTGGGCCACATTTCTGTGCCCTGTAACCCTCACCTCCACTTTCCAAAGTCCCATGAAGTCCCCATAGATCAACCCATAAGAAAGGCTGGGGTGCCTGCTACCAGGGCAATTTTGTTTTCCTTTTTTAAGACTCCCCAACTCAATCCCACACAAACACTAGGGGAGAGCCAAAGTCTTCAGAAAAATCATTTTTATTGATCATCTTTCATTCAAAATTACAAAAATAGATATCAATTTAAATAGTAGAATATGATCATTAAATATTCAGTGTACAGGCACGGTCCTCCCCCACCCAGTGAGCACTGGTGAACTGGGCTGGAAGGTCAGATGCGCTAACTGGCCCAGGAAGGGTCATCGCCATGAAAGTGGCACGGAGCCAGTTCATGCTGCCTGCGGGTTGTGGCCCAGAGCAATACATTCACTGACTTCACCCAACGGGAGAGCCACAGGGCCCAGGGAGTGGCCCACGAGCCTGACCTCTCCAGACACTCATGCAGTGAAGCAGGACGGTCCTTGCACAGTAGAAAAATGTAATCAGACACAGGGACACACTGGCTCTTCCTTGCAGTGATGCAGCCAGTAGACAGGTACTCAACCCATACACATATAGTATTTTCCGACATTCATGAGATGCCTGAGCTCTTCTCTCAATTCAGTAGTGTCTCTACTCCGCACACTGTGGTTCCCACATTGGCCAACCTCCCTCAAGAGACCTCAGTTCTGCTACACTTCCTAATTGGGAAACTATTCATTTCCCAACAGCATGTCTCATGAATGCCCGCTGCTGAGGGAGCTGGCTCTCTTTCCACTTATGTATGAGAGATGTTATTTTGAACTCCAGGAGTTTTCCATCCAGAAAAAGACATATAACTGAGTAATACTGTCCTGAGTCAGGCCCATCCCTTCATCCTGGCCAGGGGTGCCTGGACAGCCAGGACTAGGCCTGTATCTGAGGGTAAGGCTATTGTTGCTCACCCTGGCAGGCAGCGCAAGCAAAACCCATCTCTGCAGAGCTCACTGCCTCCAGTCTCTTCCTTGTAGCTGGTGGAGTTGGCTGTACTGCAAAAATGATGCTCGGCATGGAAGTGGGCAGGGCCCATTTCCTCCTTCAGCTCCCTGGGGTCCTCACCGGATTAGGCCGTTCTCTTCTCCAATGTGAGCGCGGATCCAGGGCAGGAATTGAGAGACCCTGGTATAAACGCCTGGCTTGTACTTCCGGGCGCACTCACGGCCCCAGCTCACAATCCCAGCCAGTGTCAGCTGGCCTTTATTAGAGCAGACCAGGGGTCCCCCCGAGTCACCCTGCGAAGAAGCCAAAATGCAAAGGATGAGTCCTGGAAGTGCTGGGGGAATAGGAGAGGGGGCCTTCTGACTCCACCACCCAACCATGCCTGAGTACCTGCTACCCTTCCATCTCTGCTCCCACACATGGCTTCTCCTCCCCGTTCTGGTACATTCTTTGAACTCTCACAAAACTACCTTCCACTTGAACCGCCCTCCTGTCTTTCCTCTGCCTCCTAAAATCCCATTCCGATTGGTTCTCTTCAAAGACTCCCTTCCATGCCCGTGTACCACTCTGTCTCCAATAGCTGACTATTGTCACTTCATACGACACACTCAATATTATCTTCTATTGCATCTTCTTTCTGTAGTAGTATTCCCCACCCAACTGGAAATGCCCAGATCAGAGTCAGGGTCATGGCAAGATTTTTGTAAACACATCAGATATGGTTTAAAACCACCAAATAGGGGATTCTTGCTTCTTGGAACTTTGGCTGGAGGCGCCCCCAAAGCTGTCAGGGGCATGTCCAGGAGCCCTGGGGAGGTCTGAGGGTGATGGAAAGAGCTGCTTGAGACTCTCACCTGGCAGGAATCTGTTTCCCACTGTGGGCCAGCAGCACACAGCATTTTGGTGGTGACTTCAGAGCCATAGTAGTGGGGCTGCTGGCAATCCTGGTAGGAAATCAGCTTCACCGCGGTCTTTTTCAGCTTCTCTGAAAAGATGTAGTCAGCTGGGGGTGGGTGGGGGGAGAAAGATATAGTGAGTTAGATGGAGGAAACCAGGAGAAGTCTGGGTTAAGATATACCTGCCCAGCCTTTCCACGAGGAATCTCTATCTGAAAGAGGACAGAAATTGTCCCCACCAGAGAAAGTCTTAGCCCTTCCCTACCAAAAGCTAAGCTTTTACCTGGCCTACAGTCCTCCTCCCGCCAGTTTCCCTGTACAGCCCAGGGACACCATCTCTATGGTGCTCCCATCTCTCTCCACCGTGCTCCCTTGGCCAAGCTGCACTCTCTTCCCAGTCACAACCCTTCCCAAGAAGCCCGGGGCCAGCCTCAAACATTACTTACTGTAGTTCTCTTTCCCAAAGCCAGTGATCTCACAGCTTTCACCGAAATGGGCGTCACCGTGCTGTGGGGGCAGGCAGATGGTCTGTATGGTCCGAGATGGCTGTGCACACTGGTTCCTATTAGAACGGATCCTCAGCAAGGCTGAAAGGTGAGGCAGGTATGGGATCAGAGAGGGAATACCATCACCTGGTCAGGTGGCCATCATCTCTCCCCTCTCAGGGTTGAGGAAGCGCCGTGTTTACCCCTGGATCGGTAACCGATCGTCAGAGGTCAGCCTACGAAGTCTAATGAGCTCATCACCTGGACCATGCCCAAAGGCTCCCTCCCAGCTGCTGACCAAGTGTCTGGCAGCCAGGACTGCTGCACACAGTTATGCAGGTTGGTTCCTACAAAAAGACCCAGCCGAGGCCCCAGAAAAGGAATCAAGCTCAATGCTTTAACGCCAAGTTCTACATCCAGCAGATGCAGGGGCATCTTTGTCTAATTTTCACACACAAGGCATTCTCAATCCAAGCGATATGCTTCTGGGGGATGGGAAAGGAAGCTATTTCCACCCAGAGGAAGGGTACCTGCCCAGGAAACACAGAAACTCTACAGAGGAGCATCAGGACAATCATGGGTTGACTCTGAGCCCTTCCCCCACCATCCTTTTGTTGGGTAAAGTAGGGCCTTCACTTTCCCCCACATCTTCAACCTCCCACTGGGGCCTTTTCTTGGACCTCCTCATCTGCAGCCATCATCATGACGTCCTTTGGAGGTTTTCCACTCACCGATATCGTTGTGGTGAGCCAGGGTGTCGGAGTTGTAGTCTTCATGCAAGATCAGCTCTTCTACTTCAAACTTCATCTCCCCAGGCGTGCTGGAATGAAGCCTGGACCGGCCCAGGTACACGACGTAGCTGTCCTTTTTTGGATCATCCCTGCGGGAAGGGCGCCATGTCAGACCGCCTACCTTCCTAAAATCCTGTCACTTCCCTCTTCCTACCACAGAGAGCCCAAGGTCATGGGCTCCTGCAGAGGAGCTGGAGGAGGAGAACTGATATGGAATAATTGGCTGGGAAGCAGAGAGAGCTGTGTCTAGGAAAGGGCAGCACGGAGGAACTTACAGGAAGCAGTGCGTAGCGCTGACCACCCAGCAAGGATTGATAAGGCTGCCACCACACAGAAAAGTAACGGAGCCTCCCCGGTGCTTCTTGTAGATTGCTGCGAACCACGGTTGGTCCTCAATATCTATGAATTCTCCTCCAACTATCTTAAAGCGGGGCCTCAGTGCCTTCTGGCCGCACTGAAACGCTGATTTTCCTGTAGGAGGAAAGGGCAGATGTCTTGAGGAGCAAGTCAGATAGATATAGCAGTCTCATCCTCTGACCTCTGGCTTCTTCAGGGTCAGGGAGGACTCCTCTTCACCCCCTCTGTGATGGACTGAGGGGATATGGGAAGGCATTGTCCCCTTGTTCCCCACAGTCATAAGCAGGTCAGTGATACTCACCCACAGAACAGGCATGCACCTGACACTCTTGGACAAGCGGGATTAGGCCAACCTGCACATAGCACCAAGGTCGCTTCTGGTTGTTTGGGTTTCTGGCAACACAGAGGGGTGAGAAATGTCATTCCAACCCAGAGTGCTTTTGCTGCTTCCTTCTCTCTAGGGAACACTCCGCCAGGGGCCTGGCTTTGCTCACGCCATGGCCAGGCCTCTGGGAGCAGAGGAGGACAGTCACAAGGTTTGCGCGAGTTTGAGAAGAGAGCTTCTGATCCTGTTGTCATCACCTTACCTGCAGTAATTGTGTTTCCCCAGGCCTAGCTGAAGAGCATCCGTTCTGTTGGCACGGTATGGTTTGTGGAGGACAGAGGAAGAGCTCCAAGCCAGGCAGGGACGACCCCTAGTGTCCATGTTGGCCTTCCCACGGTAAGAGTGACCATTGCCTTGGTAGCAGGTTTTTGAAGTATCTATATGGGAAGGTGTGAAGATGAGACAATTAGAGGAAGAAATTCAAATGCCAGCAGTTAAGATCTGCCTGGCCCCACAGGATTTCAGGTCAGGCAGAAAATACAAGAAGGTTCTCGGACTGTCCTCACCTCACAGTGCTTCCAGAGAAGGGGAGTATATGGATGTTTGGCTATGTATATCAAATAGGCATGGAGATGCCCCACCCACCCCAGCTCCTAACTCCTGCCTGCTCTTATATGCCACCCATCTGCCCCTACCCCCCCAAATCCCTGATGCCGCCTCCCCAGCTTGAGTTAGGATCCCCATACCTATTTCACAGTGTTCCCCCTGGAAGTTCTTTGGGCAGTGGCATCGCTGAATGTGAGAGAAGAGCTTGTAAGACACGCATGTTCCTCCATTCAGACAGGTACAGTGTGCTGGAATACACAAGGTGGGAGAAGAAAGGAGTGTGGGAGGAAGCAGGGGGAGGGGGGAAGGTACTGCAGCGGGGATAGGGAAGGGTACCCCCCACCCCACCCCTACCCAGGCTATTCCCAGATAGATGTCTGTGCAGCCAAGTATTGTGCATGGGGCTGATACTCACAGGCAGCAGACCTTCGAAGATAGCTGCCCTGGAAAAATGGGGAAGTAGGAGGGCAGGTCACCAAAGAGTGCATGCCTCTAGAATAAGCTGGTACCAATCGCAAAGCCATTCTTGGGTCCAGCTCTCTCTCACCCCTCTCCGTTTCTACCAGCCTAGCCCTCAAATGGAAGATGATGGGTCTCCAGCAGGAAAACAGGGATTGACTCCCAAGCACGCTTCAACATGTCAGGGATTGCCGGCTGGGGCAGTTTCTGAAGCTTCTTCCCCGCTGACCACATATGTGACCCTCCGCCTCTCTGGGGCCCTCCCTCGCCCCACCTGTCTGTCCTCGGACCCCAGGAGGGGCTGGCCGCGCTGCCCATGGAATGTGGCGCACTCCAGCTCCCTTCCCCGGACGCGGCTCGGGGGTCCTCCAACCTCCTCCCGTGGCCCCAGGTTAACGCAGAGAGACCACTCACTTGGGAGTCACAAACGAGCAGGGAGCAGAGCAGCAGGCCCGCCAGCTGGGCTCTCATGGTGGCAAGGCTGGGTGGGCTTTCACAGCGGCTCTGCAATGGAAGGAGAAGTCAAGAGAAGCAGCAGGGAACGAGGGCGGGCCGCTGGGAGCCTGCAGTTCCAAGGACAGCCGCGGTCCCCCGACCCCAGGGTCTCCCCTCGGCGTGGCCCGCACTCACCCGCGGCGGTGGCGGTGACGGCGGCGGCGGCGGCTAGGGCGCTGGGGCTGGGGGACACTGGGCAAACCCCGGAGCTCCGCTCTCGCACTGTGCAGCCCACCGTCCGCGCGGGCTCTATATGCCAGCCAGCCCCGCCCCGCCTCCGCCGGGGACCGCCCCGTCCACGCCCTTTCCTTCCAGGCCCCGCCCCGCGCGCCCGCCCGCGGGGACCGCGCGCTCTGCCCCGCGGCTTCCGCTGCCCGGACCCAGGCGAGCGGGGTCCGGCCGAGGACTTTGGGGAGCGGCCTCCCTGCCCTCCTCCCGGGCCCCGCGCCTCGCGCCGCGTGCAGGAGAGCCCCGGGGCCCGGGCCTCCGTCCGCATTCAGGGGCTGCGCTTCTCCAGCCGTGCCCCGCCTGGGACCCCGTTTGCAGCCCGCAGCCCCCAGCCCCTGCGTAGCCTTGCCCTCCAAAGGGATCCGCGCGGCGCCCCGCCGACGGGCAGACGGCCGCACGCAGGGGCTCCCCATTCCTCAAACACCATCCACACATCTGCAGCAACTCAACTGCTTTAGACAACGCGGAGCTCCTTTGTTTTAAATTTCCGCGGTCACAGAGCTTAGTTAAGTCTCCCAGGCCAAGGTCAGGTTTTATTGAGAACTTCAAGTTGGTGACTGTGATATAGGACTGCGGGTTGGTAGGAACAAAATTGCAGGGCTTCTCTACTGAACAAAAGGAACCCTGGTGGCATAGTTAGTTAAGCGCTGGGCTGTTCACCGCTTTGTCAGCAGTTCAAAACCACCCGCCCCAACCCAGGAGAAAGGTGAAGCGTTCTGCTTCTGCATAGTCAGTCTCCAAAACCCATAGAGTCAGAACCGAGTCCAGGGCAGTGAGTTTGGTTTTGGATAATGAACAATCAACTTAAATTGGCTGGGCGAGTGTCCTGGGATAGTAGCATTGGTTCGAATGGCTGTAGATAGTAAGCAAGCTTCAGAAGGGTGAAACCATGGCCCTCACCTCAGAGAGCAGTGGGGAGTACCTGGGGTTCAAGGAAGAGGGAAGGGTTCACTTTCACAACCTGCTCTTTTACACTGTTTAAGGTTTTATTTTTAACGTTTAAATTTTTCAAAAGGATAATTCAAGAATTTTAAATGCCTCTGCATTCTACCTCTTTGTAGAGCCTTGTCTTTGTTGAGGTAAAAGGCTTGCTTATCAACTAAAGTTAGCTTTCTGAAAAGACAGCCCTGTGTAAATGACTCCACCACCCTTCATGTGTGCTGGGGGGAGAAGGGGTGCACACTGACAGGCCTCCAGCACAGTTGCAGGAGCAAAGCAAGACCTCTGCAGTACAGCAGCCTGTCCCTGTCCCTGTCCCTGTCTCCGTCCCTAGTGTCAGTGTCAGAACTCTGGATCACTGGAATGCTGCCCAGCTGAATTGGGTCCCTCTGATGGGTAGGGAGAGGATTCCAACTTGTAATTCACTAGGGGCTCAAGGCATGGTTGTTTGCCTTACCCAGACCTGCAGGTTTTGATACCTAAAAAATCCGGACTTTGAGTCTAGAGTCACTGGAGAGGGGTTAGGGGGAGGAAGGAGGAAGACCCCTTTGACCCACAACGGTCAGAGGTCTCGGGATGGCAGCCTCTGGGTGCGAAAAGTACAAAGTAATGGCCCCACTTTCAGGAAGCAGGTGACCCATTGCCCTCTAGGCAGAGTGTCTTTGACCACCTTAACTGCCACTGCCCAATGGATGGGCTGAGTCAGAGGTGCTCAATACTTCCTCTAGAAGACTGTGCCTGCTTTATTTGGATTTAGGAGACCATTAATTGTAAATAAACGTGATCATATATAAACAGAGGTGTTACAGCCTGAGGACTTACCCCGAAACTCTCCAGTTATCAGGAAATTCCCAGCGGCTGTCATGATTCACCGCACTGCTCCAGTGGCTCTCATGACTCCGAATTACTTGGCTGGAGGCTGTCATGCTGAATCTCAAGCACAAGATGACCTCATTTCCTCCTGGGCAAAGAGGCTGGAAGACCGCTATGCTACTTCCCACCCACCCCGACCTCCTCACCCACCTTCACCTGCTTGAACCATCTTCGTGCTTCCAATTTTTTCTGGAACTTCCCTTTCTACTCTGAACTGTGAGGGTCGCTGCGATCTGTCTCGGAGGTCATCTTTTTGCTGCGCAACCTACGGCAGACTTTACTTCTTTGAGGACGGAGGCCACCACTCTCCCCCACCTCTTATTCACATGCCTTATGCACATAATTGTTTTATTAGGAATGGATCTTGAAGGAGTGGGGACCCTGGGAAGGCTCCCTCCTTTCTGTCTTGCTTTCTTGCCATAAAGAGTATAACTCCAAAATTCACTGCCCTTGACGTTGATGCTGACTCAGAGTGACCTTTGAGGACGGGTAGAACTGCCCCTGAGGGTGTCTGAGAAAGTAACTCTTTACCAGAGTGGAAAGCCTCGTCTTTCTCCCAGGGAGAAACTGGTGATTTAGAACTGCTGACCTTGAAGTTAGCAGCCCAATGAGTAACCACTATGCCGCTAAAGTTCCTACCACAAAGAATAGTACCTGCATTATGTCTATCTTATGCTAAAAAAACACATTGGTGTAAACACTTTCAACTAACGACCTTATGATATAGTTCAGGATTGTTACTTCTATTTTGCAATGAAGAAAAGGAGGTGGAGCGAAGATGAGGTGGCTGAGTGGCTGAGACATCACTAGAATACAGCTCTTCTGATCTTTGTGGAAAAAAGGCCCAGGTGATATCAGACCGTACAGTTCAGGGGAGCCCTCCTGCTGGCTCTGGAGACTTCCTTTAAGCTCCTTCCGTAGCCATGGGCTCTGAGTTCCTGGGAAACCTTCACTGTAATCTGAGTTAGCTGCTGGCCTGAGTTCTAGGAACAGTCTTGGTGGGCTAGGCCTAAGCTTCTTAAACTGTGGATCATGTGGGGGGGTCATATAACAATGTGGGGGTTGCTAAAATTTTGGCACCCGTGAAAGCTTCCTGCACTCACAACAATGAAGAAGTAATTCCAAATAAAATTGTGCAATGAATCTGAGTGCTTGCCTATGTCGAAAAATTCTCAGGTAAAAGGGGGTAGAGGTTTCAGGCTGTCTGAAGTTTATGTGGCGTGTAAGATGAGAGGAACTGAGTGGGTATGATTTCATTCTGCTTCCAACTCCCAGAGCAAAGCCACCAGCTCCTGAGTCTCAGGAGTCTAGACCTCTTGAGGCTCGTGTGGCCACAGACTAATGGAGGAGCCCCATTTTTCCAGGAGGTGCTTGTCAAAGGGAAAGCAGGTACAGGTGTACAGAGGGCTCCTGAAAGGCTCGTCTCTCATCAGCAAGAAGTCAAGGGAAGTTCATGCAAAGCCATAGTATGTTTTTGGTTGCTATAGTAAGACTTCTTGGCATGGTATTATAAAAAGACCCCAGGATATGTCCCCGAGTCTGCTACATCCAAACAACCTTGGGTCATGGAGCCATTTGGGAAGTGCTAGGGGTGCAGACTATACCAGGTGAAATTGTCAGAGAGGGTGACCCCAAATTGACTGTCCATAAAATTTGGGATAATGTTTCAGCAGAAATGAATTCTTTTGGAGGAAAACATACCTGTAGTTCAGTTTAACAACAAAAACATTTTTTGCAAACTCAATGTGCATGCATCCATAAACCTACAAGGCTAAAACTCCACTGATTTACTTTTTTTAATCTTTCAATGCACTCTTATCAAAGCTGTCATTGCAGGGATGCTTTGAATTACATGCTTTTATCTGCACAGGCTACAAGCAGATGCTCCTGCTTTCGTTGTTGGTTTTGTCAAAAAATCTGATGGCTAAGCTATGATAGTGTGGTAAGTAATCCTTGTGTGCCTTTATTAATAACCTTTTTGACAATGGTGGTAAATAAAGGAAAAGGAAGAACAAAATAAAAAATGGTTTTTGCTCATTTATTAATAATGTAACCAATAATGCTATAATTCAATATAGAAAGTGCTTACAAAACAATTTCATTGTTGGTATTCACATAATCTAAACAATATTCCATTCCAGCAATTTACAACTGCATTTATCACACGTTAGTCTGACTGAAGTTGATCATAAGCATTACAAAGGAGTCTCCCTAGGCTGGTATAAGAAGGGGTGCCGCCATGAGTGACTGCACTGGTGACGTCAATCCTAGTGACTCCGCCACCTTAAGCAAGTCACTCTCTTGAGCTTAGTTCCCCCATTTGCAAAATGAGGCAAGCTTTATCCTGCCTGTGTCTCATCTTGCAGATTGAGTGAGATCACTCTGTTTTCTTTTTCTTTTTAACATTTTAATAAATCATTTTATTGGGGCCTCTTACAGCTCTTATAATGATCCATACATCAATTGTATCACCCACATTTGTACATATGTTGCTATCATCATTTCCATAACATATTCTTTCTACTTGAGCCCTTGGTATCAGCTCCTCTTTTATCCCCTCCTTCCCTCATCCTCCCACCCTCCTGAGCTCTTGATAATTTATAAATTATTTTCATGTTTTACACCATCTGCTTTCTCCCTTCGCCCATGTTTATGCTGTTTGTCCCGGGGTGGTGGTGAGGGGGAGGGTTGTATGTCCATCATTGTGATCGATTCCCCCTTCGCTCCCTTCTCTCCCCCCACCACCATCCCCCTACCTTCATTGTATCCCTACCCTCATTATTGGTCTTGAGGTTTATCTGTCCTGGATTCTGTGTCAAGAGCTCTCATCTATACCAGTATACGTGCTCTGGTCTAGCAGATTTGTAAGATAGAACTGGGGTCATGATAGTTGGGGGGGAGGGCATTAATTATACTGCACCCTGGCTGGGTCATCCCTTCCCTGTGACCCTTCTGTGAGGGGATGTCCAATTGTCTACAGATGGGCTTTGGGTCTCCATTCCAATGCCCTCATTCACATTGAAATAATTTGTTTTGGGTCTTCTTATGCCTGACACTTGATCCCATAGACACCTTGTGATAACACAGGTTAGTGTGCTTCTTCCACGTGGGCTTTGTTGCTTCCCAGATAGATGGCCACTTGTTTAGCTTCAAGATTTAAAGACCCCAGATGTTATATCTTTTGATAGCTGGGCATCATCAGCTTTCTTCACCACATTTGCTCTGTACCCATTTTGTCTTCAGCGATCGGGTCGGAAAGGTAAGCATCACAGAATGCCAGTTTAATAGAACAAAGTGTTCTTGCATTGAGGGAGGACTTGAGCAGAGGCCCAATGTCTGTCTGCTACCTTAATATTTAACCTATAAATATATATACATAGATCTATATTCCTATTGTTATATATTAATATATTTACATATGTACATGTTTATGTTTATAGAGATCCTTCTTATATGTGGAGCAAATCCATTCATCCTTAATTAATTCATTCAGAATATATTATGAACCTAAACATGTGAGATCACCACAAGTTGGAACTGACTAGGCAGCAACAGATTAAGTTTGGGGTTTACTATGTGCTAAGGGTCCTGAGGTGGTACAAATAGTTTGCACACAACTCTTAGCATAAAAGTTGGTGGTTCAAACCCACCTAGAAATACCTTGGAAGGCCTGGAAATCATTTAAAAAGAAATTCAACCAAGAAAACCTTATGGGACAGTTCTACTCTGTAACTCATGGGATTGCAGTGAATCGGAACCTGCTTTGCTATGTGCCAGGCATACGTCTAAAGATAGAAGGATGAACTTTGTAAGCTATGCATCCCACCTGCGGTGCCTGCCTTCTCTCCTGACTATGGTTGTATTGGCCCCCAAAACGAAACTCACTGCCATCGAGTCGATGCCAAGTCAGAGTGTCAGACTCTCTAGGACAGGTTAGAACTGTCCCTGTGAGTTTCTGAGACTGTAACTCTACCCGAACAGCCCCATCTTTCTCCAGTGGAGTGGCTGGTGGTTGTGAACTGCTGACCTTGTGGTTCGCAGCCCAATATGTAGCCACTGCACTACCAGGGTTCCTACTGAACCAAAAGACTAGGTCATCATCCCCGAGTGCATCTCAGAATTCCAGTGAAGTGAGTAGGCTCTGTCGTCGGCCAGCAATTCCCAGCAACTGGGCAGCTGGGACACACAGATGCCTGGGTTTCTCCTTGTTCCGCCCCCCCCCCCTGCGTTGGTTCCCCCCCCCCACCCAGCCCCCTCCTCCTCCTCCTTCTCTTTGTCCGTTAGGCCTGAAACTCTTGTCTTGCACCCTATGCTGGAGGACAGATAGACAGACTCCTTGGCAGAGTAGACGGAGGGTCACACAGTTTCCTTGAGTCTGAGGAGCCCCTTCCCTTGTGAGTTCAGTGGGAAGGGAAAGGCTGGCAAGCATGGAAAGGCCCGTCCCAGGCGCCGTAACATGATCGGGGTGGACAGGGAGTAAAGCCACATATCTGTTTCCTTACTCATGGAACATGAAGCGACCAGGAACTGGGCTGAGGTTAGTTTCTGGCGTAAGTAGAACTAGAAAGGGGGTGGGGTGGGGGCACAAATTGGACCCTTCAGTTCCAGCCTACGATCCTGACCCTTCTTCTCCCACCCCTGCATCACCTCCCTTTCTTCATCTTCTGGGTTGACTCGGAGCCCCACCCAGGCCAGTCAGCTCAGACCTCTGAATGAATATTTTGAACCTCAGCCAAAATGTTGCTTTATCCCTAACCCAATCCTAATGACTACTGGAGTCAAGAGCTTACAGGAATGCTGGCCTCTGGATTCTGAGGCCCCCACCAATGAGTGGGACCCAAACCAGGTCTTGGCCCTAGAGCATCTTCTCAGAACTCAAGCTAGCCCGTTGGATGGAAACGGTTGCCTCTCTGATCACTAAGGGGGCTTCCTAGGAGCAGAGGGCTGGAATGGGAAAGCAGACACTGGTGAGTTTACTGAAAGCCATCAGAGGAATAAATGGTTTTTAGGAAATTATATTCAGCTTGGAGTACAGAAAAGAGTCAACAGAAGGTCCATAACCTTAGAAAGTGGATAATTTCTTGTGTTTGTGGATCTCGAAAGTTGAAGTCTATAAACATATCTTTGTACTGTCGCATATGCTTTGTATACTTCGCTTTAAAGTATGTGCAAGCAGTTCCCCTCCCATTCTATTAAGGGGAAAATCGAGACTAAATACAGGGAAGTGAATCATCTGATTTAATTCACTGAAAATGATGAGATTCAGAATTCACTGATTTTGAGGAACTTCATGACACATATCCGCCTTCTCTCCCCTAGTGTACATCCTCAGTTCCTCTCTTCCTGACTACTATAGATTCCCACCCTGTCTTTTTGTCATCTACTCACTTGCAGAAGATGCTTCCATTTCCAGGACTTTGAACTAATTCAATCCAGTCCAGTCCTGGCTGAGGAAACACCACCAAAGTGAACCCAAATTTTTAAAATGTGAGTGAACTGGGCCGTTAAAATAAGAACAACTACGAGTCACAGTTAACCTCAATCTCCCTTCTAGAAACAAGGCAACATGCATGTTGCCTAGCAACAAACTCTTGATGGGCTGAGTTGGAAACAACAATGGCCCTCTCAAACGTGCTGCTGAACTCGATGCTTTAACAGCTCCACAACCTGGCAATAACGCAATTCATACACCGGGTGC
The DNA here is from genome assembly GCF_050624435.1 of Tenrec ecaudatus. Lineage (NCBI taxonomy): Eukaryota > Metazoa > Chordata > Mammalia > Afrosoricida > Tenrecidae > Tenrec > Tenrec ecaudatus. The sequence goes on from NC_134545.1 coordinate 45,543,447, forward strand.
CGGTCTCCAGCTTCCCGTTCCAAGGCTTTGATATATAATTTATCCTGTTTAAGTTAATATTCAGCAGAAGCCAAATTTTAGAAACTCAGGCCTGCCTGGTTTTGATTTGCCAGTCATGACTGAACACATTCAAACTGCTTAGAACCCCTGATATTCCCCAAGTCAGTGGTTCTCAACCTGTGGGCCACAAACCCTTTGGGTGTGGAATGACCCTTTCACAGGGTTCACGTAAGACCATCGGAAAACACATAAATATTTCACAATATATAATTACGTATTATTTTGTGATTAATCACTATGCTTTATGTTTAATTATGTTCAATTTGTAACAATGAAAATACATCCTGCTGGCCTGGTAGGGCTTGATCAGGGCAATGTAACGGAGAGGAATTACTGAAACCCAAATGAAGGCTCAGCATGATTGTGGGACAAGAGGAAAGTCAAGTGAAATAGAGGAAATAACTAGGAGGCAAAGGGTATTTATAAAGGTCTAAATATAGGCATGTACATATGTAAATATTTTTATATATGAAGATAGGGAAATAGATCTATGTGCATATATTTATAGGTTTACTATTAAGGTAGCAGATGGACATTGGGCCTCCATTCAAGTACTCCTTCAATGCAAGAACACTTTGTTCTATTAAAGTGGCATTCCATGATGCTCACCTTCCCTACACAATTGCTGAAGACAAATGGGTGCATAAGCAAATGTGGATAAGAAAGCTGATGGTGCCCGGCTATCAAAAGATATAGCGTCTGGGGTCTTAAAGTCTTCAAGGTAAACAAGCAGCCATCTAGCTCAGAAGCAACAAAACCTACATGGAAGAAGCACACAAGTCTGTGTGATCGCGAGGTGTCAAAGGGATGATGTATCAGGCATCAAAGAACAAGAAAGCATATCATGTGAATGAGGGGGAGTGCAGAGTGGGGACCCAAAGCCCATCTGTAGGCAACTGGACACTCCCTTACAGAAGAGTCCCAGCATGAATTAAGTCTCCGGTGAATCCCCTCTGACCACAGTCCAGGGGTGTGAAGAGCCGTGCTATCAGACAGAAAACATTGTAAAGTCGATTATGACAAATGTAGTCAGGTTAAAATGGAATGCCTTATCATTTGATCTCCCCTTTTACCGATTTTAAGTTGTTTTCATTTTTAATATTGTCTGCATATTTTTGATTAAGGATTTTTTATTTTTTGTTTAGTCTTTGTAGTCAGTGGGTGGTCTTTGGTTGGGGGGGAAATGGCTTCTTGTTTATGTTTTGTATGATTTTCTGTAAACAAAATCCAGGGTCAGTAAATCTATAAGGACAGTCACTGGAGTAACAGTACTGAGGGTCAATTTTCAGAAAGCTACTTACTTCTACTTATTTTTTGTTCTTTTTCCTGTTTTACAGTCCTCGTGATAGTTTCTTTGTTAAAGTGCCAGACCAGTGTCTAAGCTTCAGAACGTTTTCTTATAGGAACTGAAAAGACGTGGGCAATCCGTTGTTCCGTGGCATCGCTGCGTGGCTTCCCACTCACAGCGGTCCTGGGAGACCAAGAACTGCTCCAGAGGGTTTCTGAGGCTGAGCTCTTTACCGGAGCAGATCACCAGGGTGCTTCTCCCATGGGTTGAGCCAGCAGTGTTTCCATTAGGAGCCAACCTAGGAAACTTGTTTCACCAGGACTTCTTTGGGAAATCATAGCGTCCCTCAAATTCATGGCCATAGATGAGAAACTGGCTCCCCAATATGCAAGAAAATTGGAGCAAACATTATGTAAGAAATTAAGGGGGGAAATCAGTGTTGAGGAAACCTGTACTCACTAGTACCTGTATACCTGTCTTATGGACGAGTCAGGACCCGGGCCTGAAACACCATGACCTTGAGAGCGATAAATAATCTAGGTTAGTGTCCCAAACTGCAGGTTTTTGAGCCCTAGGTTCCTATGCTAGTTTGCTTCTGTGTGTTTCTGCTTCTGGCTCGCTGTGTATAGACTGGGCCTCACGAGTCTTGTACCTTTGCAGGGAGGACGAAACTACCCCCACCAACAATGAACTCAATAATTGGAGAGATAAACAAGTATATGGGCATTGTTAGTCAAGGAGGAAGCAACTGGGAACCTTGCCCGACGCAGAGTCTCTTCCTAGTATTGTAATATCCTGAGGATTTGTCTGCTCTGTCGTGGAAGTCAGCTGTCCTATTGGCAAAGAACATGCCACCCTGTGTTCTAAAAACAAAAGAATTCAGCTCAACTCAAACTGTTAATTTCACTCAATCAACCAAACAGTACTTTCAAAGACATAAGACATGTCTGGGAGTCCTCGGTGGTACAAATAGTTAACATGCTAAGGTTGGAAAGTTGAGTCTATCCAGAGGCACCTCAGAAGAAAAGTCTGGAGAAATACTTCGGAAAAATAAATAATTGACGTCTCTCTGAAGCACAATTCTACTCTGACACATATAGCCATCATGAGTCAGAATCAACTCACTGGCCCCTGGTCGTGGTAAGGCATGTCCAACACTATAGAAGGCCCGGCAGGCATACAGAAGAAGCCGGCATGAACCCTTCCCTCAAGGAGATTGGAATCAGGCTAGGGAGACACCACACACACACACACACACACAGAAAGAAAGAAAATAAATAATTAAAACACCAAGCATTATGCAGTCTGACCATTGACCATAAAAGCAGAAGAAGCACAAGGCAGGAGTCTTTGGGAAAGATAGGAAGTCGGACTCAACATTGTATACAGTGCAGAAAGTAAATATTGAACGAGGAGGTGTATATGTTTTTCAGTAAAGCAGAAAATTCTTACCACTGGTATTGAATTATGTATGAGATACAAAAGAAAGTGACTTGGGTTTTGCCTGGGTATAGGCGGGAGAGACCTGAGTGAGCAAAAAACTCATCAGGCTGGGTAGAATCATAAAACGAGAGGACCCCTAAAGGGAGGTGAGAAGAGTCTTCATTTAAAAAAAAATTATTTTCTAATTTAAAAAAATTATTAAAAGATCATTTTATGTATTTGTTTGTTTATTTATTTTTGAGTCAAACTATTTTATTGTCCACCAGACTCCTTCAAAAATCATTTTATTGGGGGCTCTTACAACTCTTATTACAATTCATTCATCAATTGTATCAGGCATATTTGTACATATGTTCTGATCATTCTGTTATTTTTTAAAGTTTTTTTCCTTTTTAAAAAATCATTTTATTAGGAACTCATACACCTCCCATCACAATCCATACATACATCAATTGTGTAAATCACATTTGTACATTCGTTGCCCTTATCATCCTCAAAATATTTGCTCTCCACCCAAGCCCCTGGCATCAGGGCCTCATTTTTTCCCCTTCTTCCCCCCTGCCCCCTCCCTCATGAACCCCTGATAATTTATAAATTACTATTTTGTCATAACTTGCTCTGTCCCATGTCTCCCTTCCCCCACTTTTCTGTTGTATGTCCCCCAGAGAGGAGGTCACATGCAGATCCTTGAAATAAGTTCCCCCTTTCCAACCCACCCTCCCTATGCCCTCCCAGTACCACCACTCACACCACTGGTCCTGAGGGGATCATCCACCCTGGCTTCCCTGTGTTTCCAGTTCCCATCTGTACTAGTGTACTTCCTCTGGTCTCTTCAGGCTTGCAAGATAGGATTCAGATCATGACAGTGGGGGGGGGGAGCAGGAGGAAGGATTTAGGAACCAGAAGAAAGCTGTATTTTTTATCGTTGCTACATCACACCCTGTCCCGTCTCCTCCTCAAGACCCTTCAGTAAGGGGATGTCCAGTGGTCTACAAATGGGCTTTGGGTCTCCACTCCACACTCCCCCACTCATTCACTATGGTAAGATTTTTGTTCTGATGATGCCTGATACCTAATCCCTTAACACCTTGTGATCACACAGCCTGGTGTGCTTCTTCCATATGGAATTTGTTTCTTCTGAGCTAGATGGCCACTTGTTTACCTTCAAGCCTTTCAGACCCCAGACGCTATATCTTTTGATAACCGGGCACCATCAGCTTTCTTCGCCACATTTGCTTATGCACCTATTTTTCTTCAGCAGTCATATCAGGAGGTGAGCACAAAATGATACGATTTTTTTGTTCTTTGATGCCTGATAACGGATCCCTTCAGCACCTCATGGTCACACAGGCTGGTGTGCTTCTTCCATGTGGGCTTTATGGCTTCTGAGCCAGGTGATGGTTGCTTGTTTACCTTCAAGTCTTTCAGACCCCAGATGCTATCTCTTTTGATAGCTGGGCACCATCAGCTTTCTTCACCACATTTAGTTGTTCACCCACTTTGTCTTCAGCGGTTGTGTCAGGAAGGTGAGCATCATAGAATGCCAATTTAATAGAAGAAAGTATTCTTGCATTGAGGGAGTACTTGAGTGGAGGCCCAATGTCCCTCTGCTACCTTAATACTAACCTTATAAATATATGCACATAGATATATTTCCCCATCCTCATATATAAATATATTTGCATATGTACATGTCTTTATCTAGACCTCTATAAATGCCCTCTGCCTCCCAGCTCTTTCCTCTATTTCCTTTGACTTCCCTCCTGTCCCACTATCATGCTCAGTCCCCGCCAGGGTTTCAGCAATTCCTCTTAGTTACATTACCCTTGATCATGCCCAACCAGGCCTCCCACACCCTTCTCACCACCGATTTGGATCGCTTGTTGTTCCCTTGTCCCTGGGTTTATTAACACCACTACCTTTCCCCCGACCTCCCCGTCTCCCATGTCCCCATGGAACTATCGGTTCCGTTGTTTTCTCCTCCGATTGCTCATCAAGCCTATCTTATTTAGACAGACCCGTGGAGATAATAACATGCACAGAAACAAGACAGAGCACAGAGAAGCAACACTATACAACAAAACAACAACAAACCAATGACAAAAACAAAACACAAGAAAGAAAAGCTTGTAGTTAGTTCAAGGATTGTTTGTTGGCCTTCAGGAGTGTTTTCCAGTCCAATCTGTTGGGGCACCATGCCCTGGCCCCAAAGTCCACCTTCAGCTTTCCCTGAGGACCTCGCCGCTCCATTCCCTTGCTGTTCTATTGCACCCACTTAGTGTTTTGCCTCGGTGTGGCGGATCAGATCGGGTGCAATTCCCTCACTATGTCTCCGGTGTTGTCACCTATAGGGCTATGGGTCAGTGAGGGACATCGGGTCTCATAGTGGGGCCGGCCATGTGGTCCTCTCTGTCGACCAGCTGTTCTAATTGGGAACATCGACCTCTTGGCCTGGTGGGCCATGATGTGTTCCACTCTCGCCTCCTCCCCCTTCATCTGCTCCCGTGTGCTCCGATCAGATATGTTCCTCTTCCAGAGCTGTAGATTCAGTGCCGTCCTTTGATATAAATTCTTCTGAAGGGAGGGGCAGATGTCCCCTTAGTAGTTGGAGTTGGGGCTGGCCCCCCAGACCTTTCCACTAGTTCCCCACTCCACGCCAGCATGTTGCATTCACATCTTGGAGCATCGGGTTGAAGTCTGGTCCCTCTTTCCCTGTGGAGACACAAACAATACCCTCCCTTTGGGTGGGTTAGTGCCCTGTGCCCCCTCTACCCTTTATTATTATTATTATTATTTTCCTTTCCCCACCTCCTTTTTTAGTTGTCTACCATGTGTATCCCTGTATTTGATCTGGTCCCTACAACACCACCTGGTCCTCACCCCAGGAATATTTGTATACCATAGCTTTTTCCCTATGCCCCATTTGCCTTTTTTTTTTTTAAGCTTACCTCAGCAGCCTTTCAAGTATTTCTATATTTAAGTCAATGCTATCTTTAGGTCTGTTTTCTCTTTTTTGCCCTCTGGATGAGGTTGTTCTATGTGGTGGTCTCTTATTTATGTTTGGTGAGTGTTGTTCTTCTGCCCATACTGGGTCGGCAAACATCTTTTGTAGGGCTGGGTTTCTTCTAACGTATTCTTTGAGCTTTTCCTTGTCTGGGAAGACTCTTACTTCTCCATCTATCTTGATCGATAATTTGGCTGGGTAGAGTATTCTTGGGTTTGCCTTGTTTTTCTTCAATTTTTTGAATATGTTATTCCACTCTCTCCTTCATAGTTTCTGCTGATAGGTCTGAGCATATTCTTATTTGGGAACCTTTATATGTGATTGCTTGCTTTTCCCTAGCTGCTCCCATGATTTTCTCCTTTTCCTCAAAGTTGGATAATTTAACTATTATGTGCCTTAGTGACTTCTTCTTGGGATTCAATTTAGCTGGTGTTCTTTCAGCCTCCTGAATGGTTGCCTGGTTTTCATTCACTAAGCTGGGGAAGCTTTCATCCAAAAATTCTCTCACAATTGTTGCAGATGACTTCTTTGTTGCGTCTTCCTCTGGTAAGCCAATAATTCTAATGTTGTTCCGCTTCATAGCATCAGACATAGCTCTTAAGTTTTCTTCAGCTTCTCTGATGATCTTATTAGATTTTTGTTCACATTTGTTAAAGTCTGGTTGGCTGTCCTCCAAGTCACTGATGTGGTTCTCTGATTCCTCCAGTTGCTTCTCGAGGTCCGTAAGTGTGCTACTGGTTTTTGTTATCTCTTCCCTAAGCTCCTGTATTTCTCTTTGATTTATGACTTTTACTTTTCATCCTTTTTCTGTATTGTTTCCTTCATATCCTCTATGACTCCAAATAGCATTCTGAAAATTTCTTTCTATGGCAGCTCAATGTCTGCTTCCTCTATGCATGTCATTATGTTTAGGATATCTTCTCACATTGTCTTTGGTTTGTCCCATTTTTTCGTTGAGTTCTTTGGGGCTGATGGCTGTTTGCATTGCATTGTTTTAGATGAGCCAGGTGCCATTTTCCTTGAAGTTGAAGAGCACTGGCTCTCTGTGGGAGACTTGTAGGAGTGCTTCTTTCACTATGGAATTAACCTACCACTTTATCTTCCTGTGGCTTCCCTCTAAGGGGAGTGATCCAGAAGGGTTGCCTGCTCTGGTGTTGCGGAGGTTGGGCAGAGGTTCCTGCAGCAGCTTGGAATGTTGAGGCATGTTGGCCAAGCTGCCTTATGCCCCCAGGCACACAGGCAGGTATTGCCCAATAAGAAGTTGAGCAGAGAATCCCCTGGTGGGAGTCAGAAGGGCTTTTCCCAGTCTAGCTAGCTACACAGGGTGGAGCTCACCTAGCTGGGTGTGGCACAGATGTAAATGCCCTAGGCTAAGGCGAGTGGTCTGGAGGTTAGCAGTAGAATGTGAGAGACCAAGAAAGAGGCAAAAAGGAGACAAAAAAGTTAAAAAGCAAGCCCGTTGAGCCTGAGGGTGTTATTTTTTTTATCTCCCTGGCCAGCTTGAGTATACTCAAATGTAATTGTCTCTCACAGTCACTGGGCTGCAGCTCCTTGCTGTTTAAAGCTGACTCTTTCTACAGTGGGTCTTTGTTATGCTAAAAGATGCCAGGCCCTGTAGCTAAATTCTGGAATTCCTTAGCTACATTGCTTCTTATGCTGATTTATGTTAAGGGCATCTGTGTAAGTGCTCCTTGGAGCTGAGCAACCAGACCTGTTTGAGTTTTAAACCAATAATAAATATTTCACACACATACACACACACACACACATTTTTTTTTTGCTTGTGATGTGGTCTGATTTGGGGGTTGTCAGCCTGGCCCCAAGAGGGGGAGATCCAGCTTATTAGGGGGGTTCTTCCTTCTCGGCCAATTGGAACGAAATTTGCTCCCTGGACTCCCAACTTTCCTCTTATTTCCCCCCACACCGCGATCTTCCTAAGGTAATACTATATTTTATCTTTTACTCTAAATTATGGCTACCCACCACTACTCCCCTGGTCATGGGCTCAAGGCAGCCAACCATGCAGAGAGCTCCGGAGTGAGGTTCCCCTCGTGTCTGGGATTCTGTCCCCTCTCGGGTGGGCGTCCGCCTGCAGAAATCACTATTGCCAACAAGGGCATAGCCGGCGCCGGCGGGCTCGCCAAAGCTAGAGCACTTTAAAGCACTCTTGGTTTGCTTTGTGAGTGGAAATCCCACACAAAAAGGGGTTCAGGAGAAACCCTGGTACCCTAGTTCTAATTTCAGGACTCCACCTCCCCTTTTCCTTCGCCTTACCTCCCAATTTTCTGATCTGGCAGCAGGAGTTCCGGAGGGATGAGTCCTTATCTGGTCGCCATTTTCTCCCCCTTCCCTAAAAGTTTTTTAATTTAATTTTTTTCGCCATCATTCTTTTCTAGACATTTACTTTCTTTTTTTAAAATCATTTTATTGAGGGCTTGTACAACTCTTACCACAATCCACATATACATCCATTGTGTCAAGCACTTTTGTACATTTGTTTCCCTCATCATTCTCAAAACATTTGCTTTCTACTTGAGCCCTTGGGATCAGCTCCTCATTTTTTATCCTCTGTCCCCACTTCCCCCTCCCCTATGAACCCTTGATAATGTATAAATTATTATTATTTTGTCATATCTTACACTGTCCAATGTTGCCCTTCAACTAATTCTCTGCTGTCTTTCCCCCAGGGAGGAGGCTATATGTAAATCCTTATAATCTGTTCCCCCTTTCTCCCTCACCTTCCCTCCACCCTCCCTATATTGCTACTCTCACCACTGGTCCTGAATGGTTCATCTGTCTTGGATTCCCTGTGTTTCCAGTTCCCATCTGTACCAGTGTACATCCTCCAGCCCAGCCAGATTTGTAAGATAGAATTGAGATCATGATAGTGGTGAGGAGGAAGCATTCAAGAACTAGAGGAAAATTGTATTTTTTATCATTGCTGCACAGCACCCTGACTGGCTCGTCATCTCCCTGTGGCCCTTATGCAAGGGGATGTCCAGTTTCCCACAGATGGACCCTGAGTCCCCACTCCACACTCCCTCATTCACAATGCTATGATTTTTTTTTTGTTGTTGTTCTTTGATGCCTGACACCTATTCCCTTCGATGCCTTGTGATCTCACAGACTGGTGTGCTTCTTCCATGTGAACTGTGCTGTTTTCATTTATATGGCCACTTGTTTATCTTCCAGTCTGTAGGAGCCCAGACTCTCTATTTTTTGATAGCCGGGCACCATGAACTTTCTTCACCACATTTGCTTATGCACGTTCTTTGTCTTCAGCGATCGTGTAGGGATAGGCTGGTGTGCTTCTTCCATGTGGGCTTTGTTGTTTCTCAACTAGATGACCATCCGTTTATCTTTTAAGCCTTTAAGACTCCAGATGCTATATCTTTTGATAGCTGGGCACCATCAGCTTTCTTCACCACATTTACTTATGCACCAGCTTTTAGACATTTACTTTCTATTGAATCCGTGATATCAGCTCTTTTTCCCCCTCTTCCCCCACCACTCTTATGACCCCTTGATAGATTATAAATTATTATTTTCATATCTCACACTGTCCACTGTCTCCTTTCCCCCATGGTTTCTGTTGTTCGTGTCCCTGGAGCGGGGCGGTGTGGTTATGTGTCCATCATTGTGATCAGTTCCCCCTTCGGACCCTCCACTCCTCACCTTCCCCCTACCCTTCTGGTATCGCTATTCCCATTCCTGTTACTGGATTCCATGTGTCCTGAGCTCTTATCTCTTTTCTATACCTGTGTACATGTTCCGGTCTAGTCCAAAGTGGAAGGCAGCACTAGGGTCATGATAGTGAGGGGTAAGGAAAACTCAAGGAACCAGAGTGTGTTTCATCGGTGCTTTATTGTGCCTTGGTTGTTTCATCCCTTCCCTGTCTCCCTTCTGTAGGGGGATATCCTATTGTCTACAGATGGACTTTGGTCCTCTGCTCTGATCCCACCTCATTCTCAGTGATATGGTTTTGTTTGCTTGTTTTGGGTCTTCTGATGCCTGTTACCTGGTCCCCATGACACCTCATGCTTGCACTGGCTGGTGTCTCCTTCGATGTGGGCTTGTTGTTTCTCTGCTGGATGGTCGCTTGTTTACCTTCAGGCCTTTAAGATCCCAGGTGCTATATATATTAATAGCCGTGCACCATCCGTTTTCTTCACCACATTTGCTTATGCACCCATTTTGTCTTCAGCAATTGTACTGAGAGGTGAGCATCCCAGAATGACAGTTCATTAGAACAAAGTGTTCTTGTATTGAGGGAGGGTGTGAGCAAAGGCTCATCCACTACCCAGCCACTATCTCAGTGTATTTCCATTTAAAGATATGTACATAAGCCAATAACTCTGTTTTTATGGATTAATGTATTCATATTTGGACACACCTATGCTTACACCTCTATCCATAGCTTTGGAGAAGAGTCTTCTTTCCTGTTCTTCAAGAGTTCTTGTTTTCTCTAACTTGGAGGGTCATGAGCTTTGCTTAGAAAGAGTCTTAGAACATTCTTTAAAGGGTTGCATCGTGAAGTGATATTTGAAGCTCAGTGGCTTGGAATGGGAAGAACTGGAAGCCGTGGCACCTGCCGAGGACAAAGGCCCTATCTCCAAGCATGCGATGAGAGCTTCCTCCTCAGGAAGGGTGACTGCCATGGTGAGTGAGGTCTGTGGTGTTGGAGTCAGAGAAAGGTGCTCCATCCCATCTGTGGACCCGAGTGAGTCACTTCCCTCTGTGAGCCTCTGTTTTCCCTTTTGCACCCGACAGAAGGGCGTTTTCTGCCACCTGCTTCTGCAAAAGACATAAGTGGCTGAAAGATAAAGTAGACTTACACCAGACACTTGTGAGTAAGGGAGTGAGGTTGGTCATTGAGAGCTGTGGACCTGGCCTGGCCTGAAGAAGCGTGAGGACATGGGACTAGACCTGGCCTGCCCTGCTACTGACATCAGAAGTCTGCTGAGAGGACGTAAGTAGTGAAATATAAATAAGCATTACTCCCAGGAAGCCTGGGTTCTGGGAATATAAACAGGGATTCCAGACCAAAATTCCGGGTCCCCTAGTTCCCCTTGAGGAGTCATGAGGATCATGCAGGGGGTGAATCACCACACCCAGGGTTTTTCTTGATGATCCAAACCACCGAATGTGAACCTTGGCCAAGCAAGGGGCTGGCGGAGGCCAGATTCCGATAGGTGGGGAAGGGTGGGGGTTGTAGCCTGAGAAAGGAAATGTTCTTTCTAGGTCCTGATGGGACCAAGAAGCAATTTTGTTCTGGATGCTGTTCAAGTTCTGAGATCAGTGCAAAATCAAAGTCATTCCCCAAGGAATGAGCACTGGTCTGAAAGACTACATGGGGAAAGGAACTCAGAATTGTGGGCCTAAAGAAATTGAATGCCTTTTCTTCTGAGCATCTATATTATTTCTTAGTTCAACTCCATGTAAGCAAAAGGCCTCTGCAGAGGCATGGAGAGAAAGCAGCATAAAGACTACTCATCAGCAATGGTGGTTTTGCTGCCACAGGAAGATGCCAATTCTCAAACCCAGCAGAGGCTGGGGAGGTGCCCTGCAGGAGAGGCAGACCTTGGGGATCTGAAACTCGAAGACTTCTGGAGCTATGTGTTCAGAAGGGATCTACCAGACACAGGACATGAGAATATGGTAGCAATGACATTCAGAGGTGTGAACTATGATGGGGATAGGAACTGAGGTAGAGGCAAAGGAGTCATTCCACTGAGACAAGACAGAAACTCAGGAGAGGGAAGCTGACCGCAATGAAGATCTGTCAGGGCTAGGGCTGAGCCTGAAGAAGGAAATGCTGTGAATCTAATATTAAGAAAACACCTTAAATCTGGGTCTTTCGGTTTTCTTCTTTTTTTTTAAATCATGTTATTGGGGCTTGTACAGCTCTTATCACAATCCATCCATCCATGCATTGTGTCAGCACATTTGTACATATGTTATCATCCTTCTCAAAACATTTTCTTTCTACTTGAGCCCTTGGTATCAGCTCCTCATTTTCCCCTCCCTCATGAACCCTTGATAATTTAAATTTATTTTTTCATGTCTTACACTGACCGATGTCTCCCTTCACCCATTTTTATGTTGTCTGTCCCCCTGTGAGGGGGTTATATGTAGATCCTTGTGATCAGCTCCCCCTTTCTTTCCCCACCTTCCCCTTACCGTCCTGGTACCACTACTCTCATTATTGGTTCTGAAGGGTTTATCTGTCCTGGATTCCCTGTGTTTCCAGCTCTTATCTGTCTAGCCGGATTTGTAAGGTAAAATTGGGGTCATGACAGTGGGGAGAGGGAGAGGAAGCATTAAAAAAACTAGAGGAAATTTGTATGTTTCATCAGTACTAAACTGCACCCTGACTGGCTTGTCTCTTCCTTATGACCCTTCTGTAAGGGGATGTCAATGAGCTTTGGATGAACAGATGGGCTTTGGGCCTTCACTCTGCACTCGCCCTCATTCACATTGATATGATTTTCTGTTCTGGGTCTTTGATTCCTGACACTTGATCCCATTGACACCTCATGATCACACAGGCTGGTGTGCTTCTTCCATGTGGAGTTTGTTGCTTTTCAGCTAGTTGGCCGCTTGTTTATCTTCAAGCCTTTAAGACTCTGGGTCTTTTCTTTGGCAGGCATATGGGTTTCCATGTTTAACCAATGCAGGATTTGTGGTGAGTGTGCTCCTGGGATCTACATCCATTCAGCAGTGGTCACTGGCAGTTTCTCTCAGAGACTTCCTGCCTCGTTTTAGAACTAACAGACACCACAGTGAGTCAGTCCTACCAAAGGCTGACTCATTTTTGACCCAGTTTGGGTGATCAAGCACAATGCCCTGGATTTGGGCACTGCCGTTCAAAAGGTTTGGTGGGAAGATGGGTGCAAGCCTCAGCCCTTCACTTGCTTCCTGTCACTCCATCCTATTTCTTTGTCAAGGTTGACATGAACCAGCTTTAAAGTCAGAGAGCTACAGTCCAAGTTTGCTCATCTCTTAATAGCTGTGTGGCTTGGGCAGGTGACCTAATCGCAAGGCCATGGTTTCCTCACCTGTAAAATGAGGTTACATAGCCCATAGCATTGGTGTTGCTATTAAAGGAAAATATCCGGAGAGTTTCTCAGCACTTTGCTCGTCATAAAGAAATGGACCGGTAAAGTGTGGTTATCATTATTACCACCACTATTGTCATTGCCCTACGATCTTTGATCCCCTAGTGTTATTTGGCCACCAAGGCAACAGAGACCTAATTGGGGCTTCGGTAGCCCCGTCTCCAATAGCCCTAGACTTTGAGCCCAAGGATCTGAATCAGACCTGGAATCCCATTTTACTAACTGTGTAACCGTGGGCATTTTTCACAGAAAGCCTCGGTTTTCTCATTTGTAAAATGGCGATGGTTATGTGGAATTGTAAATGTAAAATGAAATATTATTTGTGAAAATACTTTTAGAAATAGTCAAACACGTTCTCTTCCGGTCTCTTTGGTCTCGGCCGCAGAAGCGAGATGACGAAGGGAACGTCATCCTTCGGAAAGCGTTGCAATAAGACGCACACCTCGTGCCGCCGCTGTGGCTCCAAGGCCTCCCATCTCCAGAAGTCGACCTGTGGCAAGTGTGGCTACCCAGCCAAGCGCAAGAGAAAGTATAACTGGAGTGCCAAGGCTAAAAGACGAATACCACCTGTACTGGTCGAATAAGACACCTAAAAATTGTCTACCCCAGATTCAGACATGGATTCTGCGAAGGAACAACTCCTAAACCCAAGAGGGCAGCGGTTGCAGCGTCAAGTTCATCTTAAGGATTTCAACATTTAGTTGTGCAATAAATGTTCTCGTATTAAAAAAAAAAGAAATAGTCAAACACACACATACATATACTGGACCAAGGACCAGAGGCAGGAATACACATGGACCAAGGGAAGGGTCATCAAGGTAGAGATTGACACCCAGGGAATAAAAGCAATGTGGTCAGGCTCAGGGTTGGAAGAGAAAGCAACACTGTTTGGGGCGAGGACGGAAAGGCAGTCTGGGGCAGGCCAGCAGGAGGACTGCTGGGTGGGGCTGGAGGCTGAGTTTAAGAATCCAAGCTGGAGGTGTGCACCGTCTGAGCCCTGAGGGGACACCGCAGTGCTATGCAGTGACTCACAGGCGGATGCACTGTCTCGGTTAAGGGTCTAATCCAGAGATGTTGGTTTGAGAGAAAGCAAAGCTTGGGATTTAACAAATCCTGGGAGACAATCAAATGCGAGGAATTCAGTCGCCTCATTCTTCATCCTCCTCTCAACCTGGCAGGTAGCTAAATCAAATGAAGTACTAGCTTATCTCCAGGTGCATCCTGCATAGCGGTTGTCCTTTCACAGATGAGCACGTATATCTCTCCTCTGTCACGTAGCTATCATCCACCCATCCACCTTCCATCCATCACTCGGCCAACAAAGATGTGTTGCGTACTTACTATGTGTCCAACACTGCTAGGCCCTGGGGCTCTAGCAATGATGGAAGCAAGCATGTTCCCTGCCCCGGTGGTACTTCAATACAAGGGGCAACACATCTACACAGTGTGTCTTGTGTACTTGTATGTGACCAGAGGGTGTGGTGGTAATAGATTTTAAATCACTTTATGGGTCAAATATTGCAAAATATTTCTTGAAAATCCCTCAGATCAGCATGGCCTAGCCATTTAGAGAATTCACTGCCATTGAATTGATGCTGTATCACAGCGACCCTATAGGACATGGTAAAACTGTCCCTGTGACTTTCTGAGACTGTAACTCTTTACGAAAGTAGGAAGACCTATCTTTCTTTCACAGTGGCGGTTTCAAACTGCTGACCTTGTGGATTAAAGCCCAACATGTAACCACTATGCCACCAGGGCTCCTATGTAAAAGAACAGCAAAGGGGAAAAGCAATCTCTCTCTCTCTCTCTCTCTCTCTCTCTCTCTCTATATATATATATATATATATATATATATATATATATATATATATACATATATATGCATATGTATATGTGTATATATATACACTCTTTGCATTTTGAGTGTGATACTTAGGGGAATAGATGTCAAGATCTGGCTTTAAAAGAAAAATGTGAAAAGTGCTGAGTTTGGGGAAGGCTGTGAGTGACAGCAAAAGCCCTAAATCCAGTTATTTGCAATGTCTCCACCTAGCTCAAGCCTCTGGAGAAGCCCCTCTGACCACTGACCCGGCACATGAAGAGCCTTGCTGTCACACAGAACACATGGGAAAGCGGACTAATGCAGATGTATTTAGGTAAAAATTGAACACCTTATTATTTGTTCTCTCTTTTGGCCCATTTAAAATTTGTTCTAGTTTTTATTATTCTCTGTTTTCTTCTCCATTGAGGTTTTCCTCCACTCTATTTTGTTACTGTGGTTTGCTTGTTGTTGTCTTTCCCTATTGTTTTTGTATGTTGTTCTGAATATGAAATCCAGGCTAGGTAACTCTCTAGAGACCGTAACTGGGTTAGCAGTTTCTTGGGGTTATGGCAGGGGAGATTGGAGGAAAATAGGGAGCTGATAATAAGTCCACAAAAGAGGAAAATGTTATAAAATTGATTGCATTGATGATTGCACAACTCTCATGAATATATTTAAACTATTGAATTGTATGATATGTGAACTGTATGTGCCAATAAAACTTTGAGAAATGGGAGAATGTGACTTTACATAAAGGAATTGCTTTGTTGTTTTTTTTCTTTCACTTGAGTGTGTCAAGTTAAATTGAGTGTGTTAACAGCATTAACAATGGAACTACAGTTTGACTATAACTTAAACCAATATGTATGTGATGACGGCACACACTTTAAGGAGGAAGACATGGTCTGTGAGGAATATGCCCTAGTAAGGAGTGGCGGAGTCAATGATATAGGAAGGTTTCGGTGAGGAAGTACTGGAGCAGTTAAGCTGGGTCCCGGCAGATGCGTAGGGGCTCACTTCTCCTAGGGCAGAGAAAACACTTTCTAGGCAGAGGAATTGATGCAAGGCAAAAATGAGCTCAGTGCATTTTCGGAACTGAAAGTGTGTGTGACTGAAGCATAGCTCTAGATGAAGCTGGAGTTAGGGAAGGCCTCCTCTGCTCATTCCCAGTGTGAGGGTCTGTTCTAATGCTGGTCACGGGGCGTATGACAGCATGTAGAAGGGGCCTGTGGTCAGAGCAGTCAAAGGACAGGGCTCAAAAAAACAGGACTAATCCGTCAGCCTCTTGGAATCACTAGGCTAAGTACCACACTAGATGAGGAAGAAAGAAAAAAAAAAAAACCCAGAGGCAATGGAATTTATAGCTCTAGTGGAATAATCTTCACATAAACCTAAACCACAAGTTATAAACTCCAATGACCCAGAGGCCAAACTTTGTTGTTAGCCGTCAGGGACAAGGGAACAAAACACTGCCTCGTCCTGCACCATCACCGTTACTGGTTTTAGATCAGACCACTGTGACCCAAGGGTTTTCATTACCTGGCTTTTGGAAGTAGGTCACCAGGCCTTTCTACTTAGCCCACCTTAGACTGAAAACTCTGCTCAAGCCCGGTCAGCATCATAGAATCACACACTCTATTGGCAGAGGACTGGTTGCTGCCTGAGAAGTGCATTACCAGTATTTGAACATGGATCTCTTTCACAGAAGGCAAGGAGTTGACCACTGTACCACCAATGGGGGTCAAGCAGGCAAAGAGTAAAGTAGCTATGAAAGGTGAACTGGAAAAAAGTTCTGTGATAAATTTATAACAGTACCAAAACAAACCCCCAAAAAAGAGGAAGAGAGAGCAATGGTTGAGGTTGTTTATCTACAAACACATGCCTCATGGGATTTGGTTCTTGGGTTTGGAGGTTCAGTGGTCGGGCTAACAGTCAGTTTCATAGGACAGCCTGGTTAATTGGCTAAAAATGTGTTCAATGTTTCTATTCTACCTGCTAGTTCTTGCATAGTATGTGGGGTCTTAAAAGCTAGCAAGCTGCCATTCAAGGACATGAATTTGTCTTTATGAGCCTGGAGCAATAGAAGAAGGAAGTAGTGAATAAGAGAGGGAACTAGGTTAATTGCCTCTTTGAATGACTGCTTCCTTTGACAGAAGCCCAAGAAAACTGGATGTGCCCAGCTACCATTCCTGAACATTTTGACCTCTAGAAGAATCCTGCTGAAAATAAAAGAAACGAATAAGCAAATGTGGCGAAGAAAGCTGAAGGTGCCTGGCTATCAAAAGATATAGCCTGGGGTCTTATAGGCCTGAAGGTGAACAAGTAGCCATCTAGCTCAGAAGCAACAAAGTCCACATGGAAGAAGCACACCAGCCTGTGCGATCATGAGGTGTTGAAGGGATTAGGTATCAGGCATCATCAGAACAAAAAAAATCTTATCAGAGTGAATGAGGGAGGGAGTGCAGAGTGGAGACCCAAAGCCTATTTGTAGGCCACTGGACATCCCCATACAGAAGGGTCTCGGGGAGGAGAAGAGCCAGTCAGGGTGCGATGTAGCAACAATGAAAAATACAGGAGTCCACTCTTTCCTAGTACACAGCAGACTGGGAGTTCCCCAGGAATTAGCCCCACTCTTCCATTACCCTGTGCGATGTAGCAACAATGAAAAATACAACTTTCTTCTAGTTCCTAAATGCTTCCCCCCCCCCCCCATCATGATCTGAATTCTCCCTTGCAGACCAGAGGATGTACACTGGTGCAGATAGGAACCTGAAACACAGGCAATACAGGGTGGATGATCCCTTCAGGACCAGGGGTGAGAGTGTCAATACTGGGAGGGTAGAGGGAGAATGGGTTGGACAGGGGGAACCAATTACAAGGATCTACATGTGACCTCCTTCCTGGGGGTATGGACAACAGAAAAGTGGGTGAAGGGAGATGTCGGACAGGAAAAGATACGACAAAATAATAATCTATAAAGTATCAAGGGTTCATAAGGGAGGGGGAATGGAGGAGGGGAAAAATGAGGACCTAATACCAGGGGCTTAAGTGGAGAGCAAATGGTTTGAGAATGATGAGGGCAATGAATGTACAGATGTGCTTTACACAATTGATGTATGTAAGGATTGTGATGAGTTGTATGAACCCCTAATAAAATGATTTTTTTTAAAGATAGAAAAGAAATACAGAATTTTGGATTCTTGCCCCCGGCTTTCCAGCATCATAGGGGCTGCATGAGCCTCTGTCACTATTACCCTGAGGTCTTCTTTAAAGCTTAAGCCAAGCATATCCCCCAATGTCATCTTCAACCAAACAATTGTTTAGCTTAACTGGGAAATGTCTACCTGGAGCACCATGCTCTTTTAAGACCAATATGGGATCAGATTGATGCCAGCAACTCACTAGATTAGATTAGAAACTCTGGGGTTGAGGACAGTACCTTTATGTTAATGAGGGAGGGACAACTCAGGAAATGAGGGTGAGAATGGTGGCACAATTCAAATCTTGTCGTCAGGACTCTGAGTTGTGCACGCAGAAGCATTTTGATTGGTGTCGCTCTGCTATGCATGTTTTCAACAACCACAGCCAAGTAAACAAAGTTTACCAAAAATCGAGTAAAGGAGGTGGAGTATAAGGCAGTAGGGTAGGGTGGGGACTATGGCAGAAGGAAAAGCCTTTGTCCTGTCTAAATCAACAACTGCCACTGTGCTTCCACTAATTGTTGCCAAGTGGG
Source organism: Tenrec ecaudatus (assembly GCF_050624435.1). Classification (NCBI taxonomy): domain Eukaryota; kingdom Metazoa; phylum Chordata; class Mammalia; order Afrosoricida; family Tenrecidae; genus Tenrec; species Tenrec ecaudatus. The sequence goes on from NC_134545.1 coordinate 45,561,918, forward strand.
AACCAAGAGCTGGTTTGGCTGGACACCCCCAGATGGCAGCAGCTACTGTCAGTCCCTGCTTTCTCTGACTACAGGAGTCCACTCTTTCCTAGTACACAGCAGACTGGGAGTTCCCCAGGAATTAGCCCCACTCTTCCATTACCCCTTTCCCCCCAAACTGCAGCAGCTTTCAACCAGTGGTTAATGGATTTTGTGGATAAATATTTGCATGAGTCTAGGTACATTAGAGAAACAAATCCACAGAAACTCATGCATAAGAGAGAGTTTTATATAAAGGGTAAGTGCATATCAAGAAAACATCCCAACCCTGTGCTGCTCAAGCCCACAAATCCAACATTAACCCATATGTCCGACACCAATCTAGAAAGTCCTCCGCTATCTCACAAAACACACGCAATGACGCCAACTGCAGGAGGAAAGTCGAATCATTGAACGTTTGAGCATGTCAGTGCTGGCAGGGGTTTCCATGTGACTTCTCCAGCACCCAGGGCTGCATAGGGGTAGGTCCATGTGGCTTCTCCTCAGGAATGTCTTACAGGAAGTGAGCCTTGCCAGCTAAAGCAGGGAACTGGCTAAGGTAGCTGCACCTTGGTCTGACCATCAGAAAGCAAGAGATCAGAGAAACTAGAAAGACAAGGCTCACCGAGCCATTTATCCCTCCTCCCTTCAATTAACCCCACATGTGTTTATCGGCCAGGTTGGCACAATAAACTAACTATCTCAATATTCTAATTCCTTTGCCTCTTGGATACTTTTGAGGCGCACGTTCTACACTGTTTTCCAGGAGTCCATAAAGCAGTGGTTCTCAGCCTTCCTAATGCCGAGACCCTTTAATACAGTTCCTCATGTTGTGGTGACCCCCAACCATAACATTATTTTTGTTGCTACTTCATAACTGTCATTTTGCTACTGTTATGAATCAGGCGACCCCTGTGAATGGGTCATTCAACCCTCCAAAAGGGTCGAGACCTACAGGTTGAGAACCGTTGCTGTAGGTGGTGGGCACACGGTTAAGCTCTCCAGGACTAGCCAAAAAGTGGGCAGTCTGAGCACACCCAGCAGTACCTCCCAAGAAAGGCCTGGCAATCCGCTTCTGAAAGGTCACAGCCCTGAAAACCCTATGGAGTGCAGTCCAACACTGCAGCTCATGGGGACTCCAGGACATGGAACACACTCTGCAGGAACTGGTTTGATTTTAGTTTAGGGCTTGGTTTTGTTTTTCTCCGTATGGTTAACCCACTACCCTAGAGTTGATTCTGACTCATAGCGACTCTATAGAACAAAATAAAACTGCTCTGTTGAGTTTCTCCTGTAGCTGGTGCGCTTCAAGCTGCCAGTTTTCCGGTTAGTGGCCTAACACTGTGGGGTTCACTGTGCCAATCATGACCTTGGTAACATACCCTTTATTGGCTGCTTCCACTTCCTGTTGCACTTCCTCTCGCCCACTCCCTTACTGCTTATTGGACTTGGCTATTCCTAGGACCACTTTCCAAGAAAATGATTGGTATTTAAAGCTTTATGTCAATTTCTGTTTATGGAAGAAACGAGTCTAAAGACACAAAATGTTAAGAAATGTATAAAAACTGGATTTTTTTAACCATAAAAACTAAAGACAATGTTGTGCATGCCAAGAAATACTGGTTTACAGGCTGGATTTGGCCAAAATGCCATCATCTTGGTTTTCCTGATAGAGATTAAGACTGTCTTTCTTACAGTGATCAACGAGAAAAGGAACATGTTTTCCAAGGGAGTGTTTAAGAAAGAAATGCATGATAAAATTCATAGGGTAGTGACTCCGAGCCCATGAAAATGGCTGCTGACCAGGGAGGAAGGTCTCCAGGTTAGTGTCGAACAGCCAGCTTCAGAAGCACCGCAGAAAGAGGCCCTGTGATCTGTTTCCATGCAGAGTCCTGCCCAGCAGCGGACGATGAGAGAGGGATCAGCAAAAAGTGACGTGGCAGGCTAAGCAGAGCGCGGGAAGCGGAGCAAAAGTTAAAGGAAACAAAAGTAATTATTTACATAGCCCTGCAATAACAGTGACCTATGAGTAGATGCATGCCTGGATAGACACGCAGAATGGCCGGATGTGGGAGGGAGAGTAAGGCGATAAACGCAAACCAAACTCACTGCCATCAAGCCCATTGCGACTCACGGTGACCCTGGGAGGGCTGAGTAGAACTACTCCTGTCAGTCTTTTTGCTTTACAAGTTTTATTCATAAATGCATCTTTTATTTGGCGAGGGCTGTGTTGTTTAATTCCCACTGCGAATTAGTTTGGTCAATCAACTACAACACGTTCGAGCAGACCCACCAGAAAAATATTATGGGCTCGTTGTCTGTCTGTCTGTCTGTCACGGCTTAGAAGCATCCAGTCGAGCCCTGGTGAGGTACTGGTTACACTTTGGGCTGTGATCCGCATGGTCAGCAGTTCAAAACCCAACAGCAGCTCTTCGGGAGAAAGACTGGGCTTTCTACTCCCGTAAACTGTTCGCCTCTTGGAAGCCCGCGGGAAGGGGGTGGGGGGGGTTGGGGTGTCCCTAGGGCTCAGCCTGCACTCTGTGGCAGGCAGTAGAATCACCCAACTCTCAGGGCGTCATGATCGCTGCCTTTGTTGCCCCGGCCCCCCACCGCCTCCTGGCCCACTCTGCCGGCTCCCTGATCCTGGCTCCTAGCTCCCAGCGGGTGCCCAGGGGTCTGCAGGCTCAGAAGCAGCCGCGGGCAGCCAGACCTGAGGCAAGCATGCCTTTCCAAGGCCAGTCCCCAGGAACCGTGGCGGAGGGAGGTTGGGGGAGAACTTGACACCCACGTTCCCAACAAGGTGGTTTCTAAGGTCATCTCAGACGTGTTCGTTCGTCTCCTCCACTTCCGACTTTCCCTCCATTTCCATGAAAAACTCAAGAACCCATCAGAGCGCTCTCCGGGCTCCCACCTCGCCCAGGGCGCCGACTGGCAAGAGGTTGAGGGTTACCAGAAATGCTCAAGAGGTCAGTGGTCTGGCTAGCAGTCGGTTTATTGTGCAACCGAGAGCATCTGTCTCTATGAAGACATGCTCCAATTATGAAATGAAATCTTTCTCCGTGTCGAAAATGGAGCCGAGTATCTTGCCTCCAACATTCAACACTCGTGGTCAATCTTCACTGAGTGCGTTGAGGAGGTGGGGTGAATTCCCAAAATGACTGCCCTGAGGTCATCTTTACACCTTAAACCAAAACACCTCTTCATTCTTTAATAGTTCTTCCCCTTACTATTATGGTCTCATTAACCTTGCTGGACCTGCATATATTCATTTATATAATGAAGATCATTGGATGCATGAAATCCAAGATAGATAAAGCTGGCAGAAATAGTAGTGAGAGCAACCATCCCCTGGGGATTCAGAAAGAAAGGGAGGAAAGTGGGGAGGGGGAACCAATAGCAAAGATGACTATATAATCCCACTGGAGGGGAACAAATAACAGAATTGTAGGTCAATGGTTACAGTGGGTGGTGTAAGATATTACAAATAATAATAACAATTATTATCTATAATATAAGAATAAGGGTTCCTGGAGGTGGAGGAGGGAGAGGAAAAAGGGAAACTGATCTCAAAGATTCAAGAAGAAAGAAAATGTTTTGAAAATGATCACACAATTATGTGTGATCTAGTTGAATTATGGATTGTTGTAATATCTGTAAGAGCTCACAATAAAATCTTTTCTTTTTAAAGAAATATTTTTAGAAAATATCTTTTGAAGCCTTCTTAAAATTCAGCAATAGTTTAGTTTAACAGGTTAAAAAAATGTCTACAGGAGCATTCTGCTATTTTAAGAACTATTCTCTACAGGATCATATTGTCAACTCAAAAACAGAACTCACTGCCTTCAGACCAATTCTGACTCATGGTGACCTTAGAGCAACTTGACAATGAGCAACTTGAAAAATGAGCTAAGCAACTCTGAGGGCAGTGTGTGTGTGTCAATATGGTTTAGAACTGCTGACGTTGAGATTTGCAGCCTCACAAATGGAAGACCCTCATTGAGAGTCATTGACCCAGTGACTGCAAAGAAGATGGTCCAGCACTGGGTGGTGTTTCGTTTTGTTGTAGGTAGAATCGCTGAGTCAGAACCGACTGTATCTAATAACAACAGCAATAATAATAGCAACAGCTATATTGAATGGTGCTAGACTGGCCGGCTCCCTGCTGCAAACCTCCTGACTTTCCTGGTCTCTACAGCCACAGCTCCCACCAGCGGAAGTTACGTGAAGCCTACGGGAAACCTCAAAGCAGAACCAGACCCAGCAGCCGGGGAGGCACCTCACCAGCCACATGCCAAACTGGTTCTGCAGCTCCTTTGGCGAGTCAGGACCTGCTGTCTGCATGGTCTCCAAATCAGACGCTCGTGGTACCCAGTCTGCAGCCTTCTCCAGGGCCAGGACAGCAGCTACAGTCTCTTATCATCTTAACTCAGCTAGCCTGGCCTCTTGGTGTCAGAAGAGGTCCCAAGAGTGCGGGTATGAAGAACCAGTGAGGGAGTATGAGCCTTCTTCCCTCATTTAGCTTTCTAGGTAGTCATCCAGTTCAGCCACCCGAAGTGCTGACAGGAAGCCCTGTCATCCAATGCTGCAAAAAAGAAGATAGGCCAGCCCTGGAGGGTAGAAGACTGCACCTGGCTGGGTTGCCCGGACAAGCCCACGGGTGACAGGCAATCTCTTACATCCCAAACCCAGGCTCCAAGGGTGCTTTACAAAGTCTGTGCTAGTTTAGGTTTGGGCTTTTTTTTCCCCCCCAGTCATTCCTGCAGGCAAACTGGATTGGAGGAGCCTGATTCAAAGGGAAAGAACTGGGGTAACAGAGTGGGGGGTGGGATGGTGCATCACTTCCCTGAGCTGGCATCATAACACCACGCAGAAGAGCCTGTGTGCATGCTTCTGAGGCTCAGGACTGGGCTGCAGAGACGAGTCGGACAAGAGGCAGGAAGACTTGGAATCCCAGGAGCCAGCAGCTATACAGTCCTGTCTCAGGAATAATGTAATAAGGATACCTTATTGTAACTGTGATTTATAGTTATAAGTTACCTTCACAAATATTACCTTATATGGGGCTGGTGGGCAGGTGGAAGGAAAAGTGACTTGTGCCAGGCCACAGTCATAACAAGGTGGCAATGGCAGGGCTTGAATCCATTAGAAAATGGGATCTGAAAACATCTTAAGGTCTTTTCAGGAAGAGGGGAATGAGGGGGAGCCCTGGCCTTTGCTGCTTACTCAAGAAAATGTGAGGCTTCAGAGCCTCTCGGTGGTCTGGCACTGCAGAGCTATCAGAAGGGTTCGGGGTAGCCTCTCTTCCTCTGGCTGGTGGGTCGGAAGGGTTTTTCTGTTCTCCTCCTGCCACCCCCTGAGTCAGCTCTCTGGCATTGCCCTGGCATGTCCTGGGCCCCACGCCCAGGCAGTGAGGAGGCCCTGGCAGATAGCCCAGGCAACGCTGCTGTCTTAACTCATGCCAGGTCCTAGTTAAGACCCCCTTGCCGAAGGCAGCTCATTAATGGCTGCATTGGGAGCTGTGACCTGTAGACAGAGGGCGATTCTCCCCCTCCCTTTTGGCTGCCTGTCCAGGTGCTGTCTGGATACAGGGCACACCGTTTTTGCTGAGTACTGTGGCCCAAGAGGGGATGCAGGGACCAAATATATTTTATAGACTTTGTCTGAACCAGGCTCTTACCCCAAGGCCCTGCTTGGGTTTCTGGTCACATCCAAATAGCTAAGGAGGGAGTTGCTTTTGGACAGAAAAGGAGAGAAGACAGCCAAGATGCTGGCCTGAAGCTGCCTCAGCTGTTTCTGGGGCTCTGACTCAGAAACTGCTTCTCAGGAATGTTTGGGCACATGGGCGCCTGAGACCCGAATCCAGCCACAGTGGGATCAACTGCTGGGACTGGGGGAACAGTTTGCTCTTCTCTGAGCACACCTTTCATAGAAGCCTCACTAGGAGGCAGGTCAAGGCTCACCTGGCAAAGCTCTTGTCACCTGCTCCAGGAAGTTTTCTCAGACCATCTCAGCCCCCAGGGATCGACCCTTTAGCCTGACTGCAGCAATGAGTTTACACTTATCAAAAGACTGCAACGTGTGGGTATTTCTCTCTGCTACCCTCCCTAGCTTTTGTCCCTAATTTTGTTTAACTTCTATAATCTCATGTTTTGGGATCCAAAAGAGAAGCCTGAAACGAGCATTCATTTGATACATACTTCTTGATTGACCTATCTCCTAAGAAAAAAAAGGGAGAAAAGAAAAAAACAAGCTGCAAAGAAGAGAAAGAAGCAAAGAGAAAACAGATAGTTTGGGTCACCCCCCCCCCCAAAAAAAAATCTGGGGACTCTGCCTCCATCCTGAGCCACTCTTGCAAGCTGCTTGGAGACAGGAAAGCAAGGGATGGCCTGGTGTTACCCGCCCCCAGCATCTACCCCAGGCCCTCACACCCTCAGATCTGTCTGGAGACATCAAGAATCCTTCCATCTACAGAGAGGAGGGGGCTCTGCAGTGATTTTCCAAATCTGAGCAAAAGTTCTTTTCTCCATCGCTGGCCTTTATTTCCTTTCTCTAAAGCAGGGAGACATCCCATGAGATAATTAATCCACAGTGAAATGAGACCCACAGGGAACGGTACCCTAGGACAGAAGTTAGGTCCAGTAGCTTATCATACAACACACTAATCTTAGGTTGTTTGTCTACTCTAGACTGCAAGAACTGGGAGGTCGGGCAGGGAGTCTGTCCATTTGGCTGATTGTAGGGCCTCTGGGACGTGTGGATCTAGAGCACGTGCTGTTGGAAATGACTCCAGGCTGGGAGCGGTGACCAGGTGACTAGCAGCCCCCGTCGCTGCTCGGAGCCCTGGCCTCTAGCGGCCTCCAGTGGACACGCGGGACCTCCTTGGGCGGCAGCCCCGGTTCTGCAGCCTCTACCAGCGCTTCTCGGCCTTCCTGCTGCCGCGGCCCTTAAGACAGTTCCTCATGTGGGGGTGACCCCCACCCATAACATTATTGACGTTGCTACTTCATCACTGTCATTTTGCTACTGTTAGGAATCGGGCGACCCCAACCGCTGCTTCGCTCTGGTTCCCAGGGTTCCCCATAGAGAGCACTCCGGACTCACCACCAGCAAAACAATTGGACCCTATCGGAACCTAGGGGCCACCCAACAGACCGATCCACTATAGAGCGCCCCGCCCGTCCCGCCCCGTGCACAACCCTCCGCTAGAAGCTGTGAAAGGGGAGGAAGAAGGTAAGAAGCTACAACAAAGGCTCTGCCCTACCGGAGAAGGACGGAGAGACAGAAAGTTGAAGGATAAAAGGCAGGCTTCTAATCAAGTGCGAAATATTTCCAGAGAATCGGTGCAACCTCACCGTGACTGTCTCCAAAGGGGAGAATAAAACGTACCTTTGGGTTGTGGCAAAACCCAAACTCACAGCAACCCCACAGGGCAAGGTAGAGCCGCTTGACGGCTGTACCTCAACTCGTGAGGGGAGTAGAGCGCCTCCTGGCCGCCCGCAGAGCTAGCAGCTGGTGGGTCCCAACCCACTACCACCAGGGTTGCTATGAAGATTACAATAAGATGAGCGGGAGAAGGGATGGCATTGTGGTTGTTGAAGTGATCTGTGTTCATCATAAAGAAAAAAAAACATTTAAAGAAGAAAAATGTTCACGTTATTAGCACTATTAGCGAGAAGTACCATTACATAACACTACCTTCCTAAGTATGCTGGCTATTATATATATACACAAGGGCATTCTGGGAGTGTTACAAATCACAAATTTGACTAGGATTACAGAGGTTCTCGAAAGCAACACACACACAGGCATGTGTACTTAATTCTGCACAGGAAATAGCATTTCAGCAACAATGTGTTCAAGTAGTTCCTACAAATCTCTGCCCTAGCAGAGGGGTCTTTTCTGACCACCGTATATTAAATAGTGTCGTATTAAATAGTGTCCCTCATCACTCAAAATCATTCCCCTGCTTCACCTTCCATTATAGCATGTAACACAGGCTGACACATTCAATGTTTGTACATTCGTTTATTGTTCATCCTTCTCAGCAGAAGGTAAGCTCCCTAAGGGCAGGGACATCATCCAGTTTGCCCATTGCTCCATCTTCAATGCTGAGATGGTGCCCTGAGGTGTTCAGTCAACATTTCTTGAACGAATGACTTAGTGATGGAGAATGAGGTGTAAAAAGGAATGGGCAAAGTTAGGAGGAAGACGGCTGCAGGCACTCCAGAGCATGAGGTGGGCTTGGTAGGATGCTGAGAGGGAAATAGAAAGGAAGGGAAGAGAACAAAGCTATTTAAGGGGGGTGGGGTGGGGGGAGGCATAGCAGCACTAGTTACTGATGATACATGGTTGTTCTTACAGTGACACTGTGTACAACAGATCAAAACATTCCCAGCTACTGTACCGTCTGCATAATCATTGCTACACTTAAGCCCATTTTTGCAGCCACTATGTCAATCTAGCTCATTAAGGGTTTTCCTCTCTTTTTTTGCTGGAAATTTAGCAGGCATAATTTTCTTCTCCAGGGACTAATCCTTCCTGACTATATGTCCAGAGTACGTGAGTGAGGCAAAGCTTTGTCTTCTAAAGAGCATTCTGTTCGTACTTCTTCCAAGACAGATTTGGCAGTTCATAATATATTCAATATTCTTCACCGATACCACAATTTAAAGGTATCAGTTTTTCTCTGATCTTCTTTAATCATTATCCAGCTTGCACATGCAGATGAGGCTACTGGAAACACTATTATTTGAGTCAGGGACACATTAGTCTCAAAGTGACATCTGTGCTTTCTAATATTTAAGAGAGATTTGGTTTCATGACTGCTGTTTCAATGAGTGTTGCCTCTGGATCCAAATAAAATGAAATCCTTGACAACTTCAATCCTTGCCCTTTCCTTCATGGTGTTATTTGCTGGTCCAGCCGTGAGGCTCTCCATTTTCTTTACACTGAAGTGCAATCCACACCGAAGGTGTAGTCTTGGGTTTTCATCAACAAACGTTCCCAGGCATCTTCACTTTCAGCAAGAAAGGCTGGGTCGTCTGCATAGCCCAAGCGGTTCATAAAGCGTCCTCCAATCTTGATACCGTGTTCTTTTCAAAATACTCTGATCCTCAAAATTGCTCACTCAGCATATCGCTTTGGAAAAGTATGGTACAAGGGTATCCCTGATGCGCAGGACAATGATAACCATGTGTTTGCGCACAGCATCAAGCCCAGCATCTACAAACATTCCCAGGATGTTATTAAAATAACACTCCCGTGAAAGTGGCTGCTGCTGGCTGCCATCAAGTCAGCTCCAAATCATGGCGGCTCGGGCGTGCAGAGAAGAACTGATTCACGGGGCTTTCACGGCTATGATCTTTTGGAAGCAGATCGCCAGAATTGCCTTCCAAGGCCCCTCTGGATGGGTTTAACTGGCAACCTTTGGGCCACTGGGCAAATGCTTAACCATCCACACCATACAGGGACTCCTATCGTGAAGGTCACTCCTTCATTTTACCAGCGAGGAGTCTTCATTCCGAAAGTTCAAGTACCTTACCCAAGTCCACACAACCATAAATGGCAGAGCTAGAATTCGAACCCAACCCAGCCTCCCAGGTGAGGTCAAAGCTGAGTGCAGGCTGATGCCAACATTTTGCACCTAGACCATTGGCAGCATAGTCTTGTCACTGTCAGAACGGAGGCAGCTGGCCTGGGGCTGTAGGGAGGATACTCATAAAGTCACCATTTACCAACCCTTTACAGTCTTTTAGCCATTGCTTTATCGCTCTTTCTGGTTGTTTGTTTTTAACTAGTAATGATTTCCCTCATAACCCTCTTTAAGGTGGGTATTATTATTACACCCATTTTGCAAATGCAAAGACTGAGGCAGAGAGAAGTTATCAAATGGATAGGCTCTGGTGGTTAAAGAGCAGCAGCGCCAGGATTTGGCTTCAGTGCCCTGAACTATCATATTATACTGTTATGGATTTAGGTCATAGTGAATTGGGGTAGATAGCAGGTCATTCAAGAAGAAATGTCTGATAAGCAATTATCTATAGCTCAGGCCTGGCACTTAGAAGCCTCAAGACCAGCCCTGGGTTCCTCGTGTGGGCTTGTCCTTATCTGGCCTGGAAGCCCACCCCCAAGCAGACTCTGCTGCTCGCCTTATGGACTGTGCTCCCTCCTCCAAGCCTTTCCCTCCAGCTCGTCTGTCTACCCAGTTTCCTAAACATCTCAAACATCTGTCAAGCCCTCAGGGTCCCAGGACATGATTGGCATGCTCCCCTCCACTATAAATGCCCCCTCACCTCCATCTCCATCTACCAGTATCCCCCCTTTCCATCTCCTCCATTAAATATATTCTTCCTGTTCCAACTTGATAAATTACTCTGCTTTATTACCAACTTTCTAAATACCTTGATTTTATCTCCCCTACATTTATTGAGCACCTACTACACACTAGACAAGTATTAGGAGTGGGAATACCATTGTAAACACAAATAAGCATGAGTCCTGCCTCACTGGGGTCTATGACCACACAAACACCTGTTACTACTAGGGTTCTAATGCACATCCAGGATTATTCTAAACAAAACATGCTTAGCCATGTCTCTACCATCAAGTGGATGGCTGCAGGCAAATTCTCTCAGTGATAAATTTGTCCTAATTCTCATGGGGAAGAGGGTATAGGAAGCCTGGTCAGGCTCGATCAACGGCAATGTAACTGAGAGGAATTACTGAAACCAAAATGAAGGCTGAACATGACAGTGGGACAAGAGGAAAGTCAAAGGAACTAGAGAAAAGAACTAGGAGGCAAAGGGCATTTATAGAGGGCTAGATACAGGCATGTACAAATGTAAATATATTTACATATGATGGGGAAATGGATCTAAGTAAATATATTTATAGGTTTAGTATTAAGGAAGCCCAGGCGAAGGTTATGTGTCGATCATTATGACGACACCTTCCCTTTCCCCTGCTTGGTAACATTAATAGTCCTGAGGGATGTATCTGTCCTGGATTCCCTGTGTTGCAAGATCTTATCTTTATCAGTTTTCTTGCTCTGGTCTAGCTGGATTTGTAAGGTAGAATTGGGGTCATGATAGTGTGAGGGAGGAAGCATTAAAGAACTAGAGAAAAGCTGTATGTTTTGTCCATGCTATATTGCACCCTGACTGGCTCATCTCTTCCTATGAGGGGATGTCCAATTGTCTACAGATGGGCTTTGGGTGTCCACTCTGCCCTCCCCTCATTCACATTGATATGATTTTTTGTTCTGGGTCTTTGGTGCCTGATACTTGATCCCATCAACACCTTATAATCACACAGGCTGGTGTGGTTCTTCCATGTGGGCTTTGTTGCTTCTGAGCTAGATGACTGCTTGTTTATCTTCAAACCTTTAAGACCCCAGACACTATATCTTTTGATGGCCGGGCACCATTAGCTTTCTTCACCATATTTGCTTATGCATCCATTTTGTCTTCAGTGAACGTGTTGGGAAGGTGAGCATCTCAGAATGCCAGGTTATCAGAATGAAGTGTTCTTGCGTTCATGGAGTACTTGAGAGAGGCCCAATGTTCATCTGCTACCTTAATACTTAACATATAAATATATGTACATAGATCTAGTTTCCCATCATCATATACAAATATATTTACATATGTACATGCTTATATTTAGCCCTCTATAAATGCCCTTTGCCTCCTAGTTCTTTCCTCTATTTCCTTTTATGTTCCTCTTATCCCACTATCATGTTTGACCTTCATTCGGCAACTATGAAGTCTTATTGTGAAAAAGTTTTAAGAAATTTAAAACTGTATCAGTGAAAAGAAGGCCAGGAAAGTTACAATGATTTTCTTTTAAATAATTTTATTGAGGGCTCTTATCACAATCCATACATCCATCCATTGTGTAAAGTACATTTGTACATATATTGCCATCATCATTCTCAAAATATTTTCTTTCTATTTTAGCCCTTGGTATCAATTCATTTCCACCCACAACCCTGCCCACCCTCCCTCATGAACCCTTGATCATTTTTTTCCATGTCTTACACCAACTGCTGTCTCCCTTCACCCACTTTTCTGTTGTCCATCCCCTTGGGAGGGGGTTATATATAGATCATTATGATCAGTTCCCCCTTTCTCACCCCACCTTACCCTTACCCTCCTGGTATCGCTACTATCATTACTGGTCCTGAGAGGGAATTTTTTTTTTCAATCACTACAATGAACCTGTTCATTCTTCAAAGCTACCAAGAGCTGTCTGGAAAAAAATTTCAATGAGAAGCCTTACCCCATTCACCTAAAGTGCTGATTCTGCTCTTCAGACTTCGGTTTCGTTGTTGTTGTTGTTTTTTGTCTCTAAAACTCAAAAATATTTAGTAAGTACATAACTTGAATCTCTCAAGGATACCAAAATATCATTTTGACATGGTATGACATTATTGGGTAAGGGTTAGAAAGATGAAACCATGACCTTCAGAAGTTTATAGACCTAGATAAAGGATAATATCAAGAAACAATAACATAACATTTTTATGGTTTGGTTTGATAAAGATCTCTATGGCTTTGTTGCAACGCTCTTTTCCCTGTTGCTGCTAGGTGCCATTGAGTCGGCTCTGACCCACAGAGGACTTAGGCACAATGGGACGGACCTGCATCGCCCTCATGATTGTTGCGATGCCTGAGCCCATGAGGCAGCCGCTGTGTCAGTCCATTTCAGGAAGGGCCTTCCTCTTGCTCATGGCTCTTCCACTTTGCCAAACATGATGTCCTTCTCCAGAGACTGGTCTCTGCTGGTGTCATGTCCAAAGTGTGGAAGATGAAGTCTCGCCATCCTTGACGCTAAGGGGCACTCTGCTCTTACTTTATCCAGCACAGATCAGTGTGTCCTTTTAGCAAGCCCCTGGTATTTTTGACATTCTTCTCAAGCATCACCATTCATATGCATCGATTCTTCTTCGCCCTTTCTTATTCCATGTCCAACTTTCACATGCATACGAGGCGATGGAGAATACCATGGTGTGGGTCAGGCACGTGCGTCGTCCTCAAAGTAGCATCTTTGCTCTTCATTACTCTAACGAGGTCTTGTGTGACAGGTTTACCTGATGCAATATGTCTTTTGCTCTCTTGACTGCTGCTTCCCTGAGCGTTGACTGTGGATACAAGCAAAACAAAATCCTCGACAGCTTCAACCTTTTCTCTGTTTATCATGATGTCACCTATCAGTCTAGTTGTGAGGATTTTGGTCTTTCTCACATCGAGTTTTAATACATACCGAAGGCAATACATCCTTGATATTCATCAGCTAATGCTTCAAGTCTTCCTCACTTTCAGCAAGCAAGGTGTGTTGTCTGCATGTAGCAGGCTCTTGATAAGCCTTCTTCCAATCCTGATGCCACTTTCTTCTTCACAGGATCCAGCTTCTTTGATGATTTGTCCAGCACACAGATTGAACAAGAATGGTGAGAGGACACTGCCCTGGCATACCTATTTCTTTAATTTAAGCCATGCAGTGTTCCTTGTTCTGTTCACACAACTGTCTCCATGTACAAGTTCCTCATGAGCACATGCACAGCTTCAGAGCATTGTCCAAACTTTTTAACAACCTCATAAAATTACACTTGAGACAAATACTTTGCCGAAGTGGTGACTGGACTCTATTTACCCACAGCAAAAGAGAAAGACAGAAACTCAGCCACAGGAGCAGCTGAAAGGTACCTCCGTGATCAATTGTCTCTCCTTTGCTACCAGTTCAGAAGAACTGAGTGATGCCTGGCTACCATGATTGAATATTTTGATGAATGATTCTATAGAAAAATTGTGGGCAAAATGGGGAAAACGCAGAACAGAATTTCAAATTTTCACAGACTCCAGACTTTCTGGAGTCATGTAAGCTAGATAAACCCCCAAAACTATTGCTCTGAGGTCATTTTGAAACCTTAAACCAAAATATCCCCGTAAGTCTTAAAACCAAACAATTGTTTAGCTTAACTTGTAAAAAGAAGTGTGTCTTGAACAAAATAGAGTCTTGGACCTTCTAAAAATATGACATCTATGTTCATCAAAAGAGTAAAATGAGAACTCACAGATTGGAAGAAATATATATATATATGTATATATATATATATATATATATATATATATATATATATATATATGGACAACAGAAAAGTGGGTGAAGGGAAACATCATATAGTGTAAGGTATGACAAAATAATAATTTATAAATTATCAAGGGTTCATTAGGGAGGGGGAGAGGGGAAGAAGGTGGTAAAATGAGGAGCTGATGCCAGGGGCTTAAATGGAAGGCAAATGTTTTGAGAATAATGAGGGTAATGAATGTACAAATGTGCTTTACACAACTGATGTAGATATGGATTGTGATGAGTTGCATGAACCCCCAATAAAATGATTTAAAAACAAAACAAAACAAAGAAAAATATATATAGGGGATTGATGTATCATAAAATCAACTCGAAACGCACTGCCATCAAATCAATACTGATTCATAGAGAACTTATAGGACAGAAAAGAACTGCTTCTGTGAGTGTCCAAGACTGTAACTCTTTATATGAAAGCCTCATCTTTCTCCTGCGGAGAATCTTACTAGCGGTTTTCAACTGCTCACATGGGGTCAGATTAGCAACCGCAAGGCCTAACCATTGTGCCACCAGGACTCTCTATAGAAAACCACAACACCGTAAGAAGAAAAACACAATAATTCAATAAAAAGGGCATAAAGCTTGCATAGACAATTTACTAAAGATGACATACAGGCACCCAACAATCATATGACGAGCCTGCCAAACACCTCATGACATGGACAAAACTGGAGGACATTATGCTCTGCAAAGGGGTCAGTCTCATGAAGATCAATATTTCGTTACCTCATTATGAGAATAGGGGGAAAGAGAGGGTTTTGACACCAAAGGAGAAGACTTTAAAGACTATGATGAGTCAGGGAGTACAAGATGAGGGGCAGGGAGGTCAAGAGGGATGGTGGGTGTGTTAGTCTGCATACATTAGAGAAACAAATCCACAGAAACTTATATGTATAAGAGAGAGTTTTATATAAAGGGCAGTGCACATCAAGAAAACAGCCCAACCCAGTGCTGCCCAAGCCCACAAGTCCAACGTTAGCCCATTTGTCCGACACCAATCCACAAAGTCCTCCTCCATCTCACAAAACACACGCAATGATGTCGACTGCAGGAGGAAAGCCAAATCAGTGAATGCTTGAGCAACTCAGTACTGGCAGGGGTCTCCACACGGCTGCTTCAGCACCCAGGGTTGTATTGGGGTAGGTCCATGTGGCTTCTCCTCAGGGATATCTTACAGGAAGTGAGCCTTGCCAGCTAAAGCAGGAAACTGGCAAAGGCAACTACACCCTGGTCCAACCATCACAAAGCAAGAGACCAGAGAAACTAGAAAGGCAAGGCTCACTGAGCCATTTAGCTCTCTGCCCCTCAATTAATCCCACATGTGTTTATCGGCCAGGTTGGCACAATAACCTAACTATCTCAGTGGGAAAAGAAAGCAAGAACAAAGAAGCACATACATGGGAGGTTACGGGGATACTGTCACTGCTGTGACGTGGTGGGCTGTGTGAAACATGCAGTATGCTCTTCTTTCTGTGTGTCCACAAACCAAAGGGGGGATGTAATACAAATGAATAAAGTTAAATTTAAAAGAGAGCCTTAAAACCCCTCCAGAGTTCTGACCCATCAGACCTAACCACTCAGTGGTTATCAAAGGTTATCAAAGTTGAAATTGACTTAAATTCCTTTGTGACACACGAGCTAGGTTCAAACAACAACAACGCATGTCTGCCTTGAGCACTGTATTCTTTTAGGAACTCTGTATGGGGTCAAGTTGACAGAAGCAGCTCAAAAGATTCGATAGGGCACTCAGCTTATGCTAGCCGGGGAGGAACAGCTCAAAAGGAGAGAAAAGTTGGTTGCCCAACTCAGGGTGTCATCCATGTCACTGCGATGTCTGGCTAGAAATGGGTGAATTGATGCAGGCTCTGCTGTGTACATGCTCAAGGAGAAAATAAACTTCAAATAATGTTTAATAATAAAAGATCCTTGGGGGAACGATTTTAGCAATAACAAATGGTGGATTGGGTTATCATGACAGGGATGTGAACAGGTCCAGCAGCCAAGGACTGAGCCTTTTCCCTGAAAGTGAGAACTGGAGAATGTGCAAAGGTGAGGGCAGAGATTCAGAGGCTGAGGATGGTTATTCATCTCTTGTTTCAGATAACTGAGTTGTAGAGCTTGTCACAACCCAGACGTACTCTGTCATTCAGCAGCCCTCAGCACTGGAGGCACTCTCTCTAAATTAATTGATCTCACGATCCATTTCAGTAATAATTCCCTCAGGACGCTGACGATACCAACATACAGATTAAAGCAACTCCTTTCCACTATAGCCCCTACTCCTCATAGCTTCTTAGGCTTTGCTCACTCCTCTTCCAGTCAACCTTTTTGGCTAGCAGCAGTCTTACTGGTGATTTCTGATGTTCTAGGTGTCCCTGGGTCAGGCCGCCCATGATTGGTCTGTGCTATAATTCACATAAGCATTATTTTCCCTTGTCATTGCACTATTACTGGGACCATCAACCAAGGGATTGCGTGGCTCACAGTTTCTTTTCACTCTGCATGCATCCTTGGAAGTTAGACAGCTTTGTGATAGGTCTTGTGGAATTGATTTCAACATAATAGCTACTTCGATTTCTGGGCATTTTTTATCCCATCCAGAAACCAAAGGTTTCTCATTCTTCGTTTATCTCCCAGCCCCACTACCCCCGCTTTTTTTTCTCCCCAAATCACATATTTCAATGAGTCTGAGCTATTGAAGCAAACCACAACATTCTGACTTCAACTAAATGAATGATTTATTTTAGAAAGATCAGCACAAAGCTGGTTCCCATGAGGCAGAGATTAGAGATGTTCCAAATACCCAGCTTTTCTGAACTGCCACTCCATCGTCTCGAATATCAGCCTCCCGCTTGCCTCAGTACTCTACCTCCAGACTCTGAGTTATGTAAAGAACTCGGGAAGAATACTTCTATTTAACTGGTTTATTAAGGAAGTCACAGGGCACAACTTGAAATCAGAAATGACTCTGCAGAACCAGGAACTCGGGATACAGTGCTTGATCAGGATAGCTTCCTCTGGCCTCTGCTCCTGGGCCCGCTCAAGGCCTCCTAGGTAAGTATTACAACTCTTCACTCTGCAAGCCCTGCTGCACTGGCTGCCATCTCCTGGTCTCCTGGTTCCTGCACCCTGGAACCAATAATGCTCTTGCTATTGCTGTACCTTACAGGGAGCTCTAGTGGTACAGTGGTCACACACTGGGCTGTGATCTGCATGGTTGGCAGTTTGAAACCACCAGCAGATCTGAAAGAGAAAGATTGGGCTTTCCACTCCTGTCGGCAGTTTACAGTATTGGAAACCCACAGGGTGGGGGTGTCACAGAGTCAAGCATTGACTGAATGGCAGCGAGTTTGTTTGGTTTATGTTCTATTGCTATACCTTAGAAACCAGATGGAGAGACTTGTTAGCAGGGGAGGGAGAGCAGTCCCTGGAGAAGAACATCGTGCTTGGTCAAGTGGAGGCATGTTATTTGTCCAGAGCAGTAAGGAGACAAGCGCCTTATTTGCATAACAATTGTCTGGGAGTTCCCAAAGACTATAGCTAAAAGAACCATCTGAGTAATAATTCATTGCACTGCAATCTTGTTTTTGATTGTCTTCTTGCCCCCAGTGAGTCAAAACCCACTGCCATAGAAACGACTCTAATTCATAGCAACCATATGTAGTGTTTCTAAGACTGTGTTTTTGTTTTGTTTTGATTTTCTGGCTGTAAATCTTTATAGGAGCAGACAGCTTCACCTTTCTCCCACAGGGCAACTGGTGGATTTGAACCACCAACCTTGTGAGTAGCAACCCAATGCCTAACCCACAATGACACCTGGGCCCCTTACAATGAGAAAAGTTCCCTTTACAAAAACAGCAGCAACAACCAAAACACCTGTTTGGTTTCTCAGGTGGGAATTGCCTCGGTTCTTGGCTTCACATGAGAAAGAATTCACACCAAGGTCTGATTTGTGATCCAAGTGGGTTTTTATAAAGGATGGAAGAAGTTTCAGGTTACCTCATCAGACTGCACACCCACATGTGGCGGCCTGAGGAGCCGGGGAAGAGAGAGAGGAGAGAAGAGATGAGACCAAGAACACAGCAACACCAAGCACAAAACGCAGGAGCTGCAGAACCTAGGAGGGCCAGGTTCTTGCCTTTTACTGGGAGGAGGGGTTGACGGTACTGGTTGACCTCATTGGCTGAATTAAGCTCACCTGGCCTGGTTTGAGCCAACTCAAATATACCGCTCCCTCCACTCCACCCAACCTTGCTCAGTGCCTGTATTGGCACATGCCCCTTAGCCTGCATTGGCTTCCAACTTCCTGTAGGGGGCCCCTAGGTATCGAAAGGAACAACTTCCTATCCCTGCTACCTAACACCCCACACCCATGACTTCAACTCCATCTCATAGTGACCCTATAGGCAGGGCCTATTTCTGGCCTATCTTTACTCTTCCGTGTAAAATCTAGGTCTGAAGTAGTCCAAAGCAGAGAGATGGTGGTCTGAATGAACTCTTCTGGAGTCCTCAGCACACCATCCTGTATCCTTCTCCACCACCCTCCCTTCGAGTGGCCAAGGAATGGCACCATTTCTGGCTCCAGACACAGGTATACAAATTCTATTGTCTTTCAGCTTCATTTTTCTATGAGTTCTTTGAAGTCCCAATCTGTCTTTGATGGAGGTATGACTTCTTGAGAGAAATACCTTCTCTTTTTTTCGGGGGGAGGGGGGTTTCAGGTCTGACTCTTTTGTGGCATAAAAGCAGCTGCTCTCACAGACTCTCTGTGTTAGGTAGCAAGAGACAGGGGCAGGGGGTTGTCCCTCCCCATGCCTGCACAGGGCCTCTACAGGAGGTTGGGAAGAAAAATCAGGCAAGCATTAAACACCTATAAGGACCCTTTAATTGGGCATGCTCCCATTCAAGTCCTGCAAGCCAGGTGGGCAGCACACCTGGGAAGCCCAAACTAGGCCCAGGTGTGCTTAATTCAGCCACTGGGGGTCAACCAGTAACTTCAACCACGTCTCCCCAGCCAGAGGCTTTAAATATAGTAGCAGCCTGGACAGTTGGCCCCTTTGGTCCCTGCTCTCCTGCCCGCTGGGCCATGCTGCGGTCTCTGGCCTCAGGTCACCACGTGTAGGTGAGGAGTCCCACAAGGTTGCCCGGGTTCAGTGGTGGCCCCAGTACCGCTTATGCACAGTTCGGCACGCTTCCCCTTTTGAGACTGTAAAACCTGAACTTCTTCTGTCCTTTATGAAAACCCACTTCAGCATGAATTCTTTCCTGTGGGAAGCCAAAACCGAGGCATATCCCACTGGAGAAATCGAGCACCTGGAACCCATGGAGTGTACGACCATCGCACGAACACCACAGTAGGTGCACAGGCGGAGGTGCTTGGAGATTCCAGAGCCTGTTCGCTTGCTGCTTTCCTTTCTGTTCCCTCGGTGCCTGCCACACCAGCCTTTTCTCCGCCTCTCGAATACACCGTAGCCGTGTCCATCTCAGCCCTTCCTAGTACTGTCCCCCTAACCCCAGAACTTCACAGGGCTCTCTCCAATCTTCCTTCAAAGACATTTTTGGAGTGCAGCCATGTCTGAGGACCTTAAACCCAAACCAAACTCGCTGTCACGCCGCCAGTGCTGACTCATAAGGTTGGCTGTCACTGCGGTAGCGGAGTAGAAAGCCCAGTCTTTCTCCGAGGAGCTGCTGGTCTCCAACATGTGGATCGCAGCCCAGTGTTGTAACCACTACACGATTAGGGTTCCCACTCTGGAGCGCGTAAAGGAATTCGCCGCCTACCG
Organism: Tenrec ecaudatus; assembly: GCF_050624435.1. Taxonomy (NCBI): domain Eukaryota; kingdom Metazoa; phylum Chordata; class Mammalia; order Afrosoricida; family Tenrecidae; genus Tenrec; species Tenrec ecaudatus. Next base: position 45,581,867 of record NC_134545.1, read on the forward strand.
GCAGTCACTGTGTCTTCCCCAGTAATCGCTTTCATTTTCTCTGGAGAACCTCCTCCAGGCTCCAACGGCCTCTTCCTTGTAGAAAAAGTAATAGTGGTGAAAAACAATTAGATACTTATTCGCTTTCTTTTTCCTATGATTGAAAGGATATTTGAATTCCTGACACCTTATATAAGGGAAGCAAATCTTTTCTAGCCATAGGTTAAGTGAAAGTTGTTGTAGCATATAAGCTAATGTAGATGAAGGCGCTTTATAAGTTGTAAAGTGCTCTCAACATACGAAGGGGTACCCAAAAACCTAGAGTTCTTTTCAGAGCTATGTATTTAAATTTCTTGCAAAACAACTGTATCACCTTCAAAGTGCTCTCCATTACACTTAATACATGTGTCAAATCTGCGACTCCATTCTTGGAATCGTTTTTCAGACTCCTCGGTTTGGATGGCTGACAGCACCTCCCTCATTTTTTTTCTTCACCTCATGTATGTCATCAAATTGCTGTCCTTTCATGTCCCTATTCATTTGCAGAAACAAAAAAAGTCTCACAGAGTGAGGTCAGGTGAAGTAAAGAGGTATTGAATGGGGCAAGAGAGGCATGCTTCTTTTTTTCTCTTCCAAAAGTGGTGCACTGAGTTGGCTGTGTGAGCTGGTGCACTGTCGTGGTGGCAAAATCAGTCTCCCATCTGCCACAAATGAGGCCTTTGTTGTCACACATTGTTAACACAATCTTTTCAGAACCTCTAAATCAACGGTTCCAAAGCTGTGGGGCACAACCCTTTTGGGGGGGGGGGGTCAAACGACCCTTCACAGGGGTCGCCCGATTCATAACAGTAGCAAATTTCCAGTTATGAAGTAGCAACGAAAATAACACGAGGAACTGTATTAAAGGGTCACAGCATTAGGAAGGTTGAGAACCACTGCTCTAAACAGAAAGCTTATTTAACAGTCTGAGCTGGTGGAATGAGCTCCAAATGCACTACAAGTTGACATTTTTGTCTGTTAGGGAAGTTGACACATCCAGAATGAGGTTTATCATCAGTTGACATTTTACCTTTTTTGAAACAAGAAAACCACCTGTACACTTGATTTCCCCCCATAGTGCTGTTGTTGTAAGTTGTGTTCAACATCACAACAGTTTCTGCAGAATTTTTGCCTGAGCAGAAAACAAAATTCTACAGTCATGCACTGTTCTCTTAAATCGGCCATAAAAAAAAAAAAAACAAGGTTCAAGTGAAACTGATTTTATGAAAAAATTCACTGTGACCAGAGAACCTTCCCAGGCAACGCCACTGGGTGCACTAATGTCAGAGCAAGTTGCTCAGTGCTTGCAGAGTGAGAAATATGTGTACTACAAAAGTGGAGTTCCCTCCCCCTTTTTTCAGGGGGGGTGGAATCCCCCTGTACATTGGAATTTTTAATAAAAGTAAAGATGCGTTTTTAAAAGAGTAAAATAAAATGTCCTCTTTTATGCTCCTTGCCTATGTAAGCTCCTTTTGCCAGATTTTGCTTTTCTGTTTCCCAACTGACTGTAGCAGTAGAGGTGCTCAGTAGCATGGATATTCCCCTTTGAGAAAGCATTTGGATTTGGAACTAGGACTCGAATTGGCTTTAAGATTCCAATCTAAATCTCACTGGCGATAGGAGAACATCTGAGTTGTTCCCGCTTTATTTACTGCCTCCCTCATACTTCCCTGCCTGTCCGGTCCCTCCAGTCTCATCATCTAACGCAGGGAAGTCGCTTCACTTTCCACAGGTAGCTTCAGCATCCTCTGTAAGACGGGGCTGAAAGCTCCCCCGCCCTCCTGGGATGGGGGAGAAAGGTCAGCGGAATAGCAAGTACAGGGTCTCTGAGACTCCCTGGCAACGAGGTGCCTCGCACTGAGGCATCCCTGACCGTGGTCCTCGGGCGCGCTCCGCCGCCTGCGCCCCGCGCCTGCGCCCCGCCCTGCAGCCCGTCGTGGGCGGTCCCCGCGCGCCGCCCCGCCCCGCAGCCCGTCGTGGGCGGTCCCCGCGCGCCGCCCCGCCCCGCAGCCCGTCGTGGGCGGTCCCCGCGCGCCGCCCCGCCCCGCAGCCCGTCGTGGGCGGTCCCCGCGCGCCGCCCGGCCGCCCACCAGGGGGCGCCGCTCGTCGCTCTTCCCGGTCTGTCCCGCGCTCGCAGGCGGAGCTCCTCTCCTCTGACTTGGGACGGTCACGCACTCCTCCACGGCGTTCCTACTAGCACCTACTAGGAGAAAGGTCCTCCCGCTCCAGCCTGCCCCACCCCACCCCTGCACACCCACACCCTACCCCGCTTTCAAGGAGCACCGCCTGTCCTGTCGGGGGGATGGTGGTGAGGTGGAGAGGAAGAGGGAGGCCTGCCCTGGTAGACTCGGTGAGCCCGTTGAGATGGGATGACTGCCCCCTGGGATCCTCCCCAGGACTGGACAGGAGGAAGAAGACCCTACCTGCTGAGCCCTCAGCCCCTCCCAATGCCGCCGCTTTCTTCTCGCATTAAACACATCTATCCTTGCTCCCAAGAAGAGTTATGGTCCCGGAAACCCACACGGGCAGTTTTGCCCTGTCTTATAGGACCGCTATGAGTCAGAATGGTCTCCGTGGCAGTGGGATTGAGTTTTTGATACCTCACCTGAAATTCTGAGCTCAGCTTCTCATCCCCAGCACCTCAGACTATCCCAAAAACCCTTAACAAAAACTTCAGTCTGCACTCCAAGTATACTCAACCTCTCATATGAAATTTCAATCCTTCACCCGAATCCTTTAGAAGCTCAGCGCCTCTTCTCAAACATCCCATCTTCCCTTCCTTAGTCATTCATTTAAATTCTTTTTAGCTGCCGTCATACAAACAAACAACTTAATTCTGACTCATATGACCCTATGACAGAGTAGAACCACTCCCTGGGGTTTACTAGGCTGTAAGATGAGATAGCCTCATCTTTCTCCCATGGAGCACCTGGTGGTTTTGAACAGCTGACCTTGTAGTTAAGCAGCCAACTGTGCAACCCACCTCCCCACTAGGCTCCTGTGAGACACACAAGGGGTTGGAAAACACTCCCACCATAACAGTGGCTTAGTTGGCAGTAGTTAAGAGGGACCCTTCAACTTTTCCGTGTGGCTGTGTTTTTTAAAAAGCTCAAAAGTGATTCTGTTGAGTCTCCCCTGAGAACCATCTCTCACTCCCCTCCTGACTGAAGGATTGCTGTTCATGTGTTTTCATTTGTCCCCACTCTATTCTAGCTCCATTGTCAACTCTTCTCTCTGGTTTCAAATGTCTCACCGCTGATGACTACTTGGGTCCCTCGCCACACTAACTCTCCAGAACTATTCATAGGGTATTAGCGTTAGAGGGGGCTTCAGAGCCACTGGTCCAGTGGGTTTCAAACTTATTTTTTAGCCAGGGGCTGACTCTTTCCTTCAACAAATTCTGGAGACACACCAATATATATGTTGGGAAGCAAACGACACATTATCATGTAATTCCTAGGGTTTTGTAGAGTATGGATTGAGAACCTCTCATCCACCCAATAATGAATTTCATGTAGGATTTATTTTATAACATCCTCAACTACTGGGTAGCTATTGTGTGTTTCTGAGGGTCTCATACCCCTTACATTCAAATACCTCACTTTCAACTCCACCATTTTCCTAAAAACTCAAGCATAAGCACTCTCTTATCCTAAAACTGCATGCCAAACATTCAGGGGTGGGGAGAAGCTCTCACTCATTCAGGGAGCTGTTTCGTGTTCAGAGGCTCCAAAGAGAAGGACTGGCAAGATGACGAGGGTCCCACCCAGAGGAGCCGCGCTGGTGATTATCAGAACATCAATTTCCTGTGTAATTCCCTGTTCCCAGTGCTGTGGGCACGACCTGAGCCCTGGTGCTGCCCAGGGGACCGGTTGCAACTGGAACAGCACAGCCTGTGGACCCCAGGAGGTTGCCATAGATACTGATGCGCAGAGAGCCGGGGAGCTCGTTATTATTTGTATGTATCTTCCTTCTAATTGCTGTGGGGTAGCTGGAGGTTGTGTGGGTGCTATAGCAATGGAGATCAAGAGGGGGTGTGTGTGTGTTTGTGCTTGTGTATACACACAGAGGTGTCTATAGAGATTGCTCCAGATTGCCCCTGTGGATGTTTCAGCCTCTGAGCTATTGAGAGCAGCAGTGAGGGGAGAAATGAGTTAGGAACAGAAAGGACCAGGGAGTGGATGGATTTCTTTCTATGAGAATTCTGCCTGTCTTACTTTGCTGTTTCACCAAATAAGAGGCAGTGCCAGGCACCTAGTCGGCAGTTGACAGGTATTTGCCGAGAGGTGGCTAGCTGTGCGTGCACAGTACAGCGAGCAGGCTTCGCCCCAGTGTCTTTCTCATCACCCGTCCTTTCGTCCACATCAAGCAAAAGCTTTCTTATGGCTGCCCGGCTCAGCGTCCTCGCGCTCAGCCAGGAGGACATCCCCTCTCACGGCAGGTCTGGGAGGGTGGGCAGATGATTGTCCTGCTACTTTTTGCCATGACGCTCTAGCAGCAGTAGTCTGTGTGGAGCTGACCTTTCCCCATCCCTGCACTCTACCTTGCAGGAATGAATATAAGGTGCCAAGGAGCAGCATCTGGAGGTCAGAAACCTCTGGAAGGGCACCTTGATGATTCCCTGATATGCAGCCCGTTTGGAGTTTGCTGCCTTCACCCATTTCTAGAGAGCAGTCTGAGTAGCTTCACTTCTTCTGCCTTTCCCATATATACACTCTTGTTGCCTTGTCCCAAAGTGGGACTGGGGACCTGCTCCAACCCTAGTGTTCTGAGGTAGGAAGTGGCCTTACCCCCTCTCCACTTCATTTCCGGTTGCCCTGGGGAGGGGCGAGGCACCTTGCTCTGTCACAGCTCTCCTTTGCCTAGGCCCTTTCTGCTCACTCCTCCAGCGAAAGATTTTAACGCTTTTCCTCTTGGGCTCCACTCTTTCCTAGTCCCTGATCCCACCCCACCCACTCTGTCGGGCCCTCGACAGTCTGGTTCTTGGACCAGCTCCTAGGGCTGTTGGGTAAGGGAAGGATGGAAGCCCTCCCTGGGAGTTTGGCTCCACCCACCCCCAGGGGAGGCCGCCTAGGAAGCTGGGCCACCTCTCAGCCTCTCCACTGCCTCCTCTGGCAAAGAAGCCTGCTAACAGCGAAGGCCCAACTCCCAGTGGGTGTACTGCTGTAATCAAAAATGAGCTGAAGCCCTTGGCTCCAGCTCCACCCTACTCGATTGGGGCCGACTGGGGTATAGAAGCCTGGGCAGCTCAGGAATCTAGCCAGAAAAACAGTAATGTGCCTCTGCCCCACACCCTGTAATGGTCAGCGTGGAGAAAGGGGTGGCAACCCCGCTGCCTGGGTCTCAAAGTGACCTTTTGTTTCACAGATATTTGTTTGGGGGTACGGACTGATTGATTGCCCTGTCTAACCTACAATTGCAACCTACGATTTTGTGGCGAGGCAAATATTTAACAAATACTAAAGGTAACTAATGCATAGTTGTGATGATGTGCCAGGTGCTAAGCGAAGAGCTTGACGTGATTGAACTCATTTAATGCTCACAACCCTATGGGCTACATCCGATTATTCCCCTCCTTTCAGGGAAGGTCACAGAGGCACCATCACGTGCCTAGGGTCACACAATCGATCAGTAAGTGCCCTAGAATTCTAAGCCAAGCGGTCTGGCTGCCGAGTTTACATTTTCAACAGTAAAGTTCTAGCTCTATTGCCTCTCTTACCAATAAACATATAATTACACAATGTGATAAGTGACATGAAATAAAAGTGCAGGGTGCTCTGCCAATAAAAAAAGGGGGGGGGGAGTGTTTTCTCATTCCTTCTACTTGCTCTTCTAGCCCCAATGCACAAAGCCTTTTCTCATATTCCCCACGTCATCCCTTTGATTCCTGGCCTGAGAGAGAACATTCTCTCATCTCTAAGGCTGAAGAGCAGGGAGGCATGGTTCCACCTGTACCCTTGTCTCTGGCCGGGTCGCCCGGTTCACGCTGTGCCTGGAGAGTTTTTTCCAATAATGGCCCGATGCTTACTCAAGTCTAGACCGTCAGCTTCCCAAGGGGAGGCTGCTGGGAGCCTGAGTTGCACCGACTGGGGCTAGCGGCTGGGTGCCTACTAGGCGGTCAGTCTGACACAAGCTCTTTGACCTTGGCCCTCCTCTGCTCCTTCTGTGAGCCGGGCTGTGGGCTTAGGACCCCGTCGATCCTGCTCATGGGATCTGGGTGCTTTCCGCCTCCCCACACGCCGACACACGCCACCTTTTTACGCACTGTCTGTCCCAAGCCCTAGCGGGACGACCCACAAGTCGCGAACCTTCCAGTACCCTCCGGTGGCTGGGGACCAAGGGCCCCTCTCTCCGCTCCCAGCGCCCCGGGCCGGGCCCGGGCGGCTCCCGGGAAGGGCGGGGCCGGTGGCGGGAGGCCCCTCCCCGGGGCGGGCCGGGGGCCGGGCAGGAGGGGGCGGGGCGGAGCGGGGCGGGCGGGCGCGGGGGTGTCCCTCCCTCCTCGCTCTCCCCGGTAAAGTCTCGCGGTGCTGCCGGGCTCAGCCCCGTCTCCTCCTCTTGCTCCCTCGGCCGGGCGGCGGTGACTGTGCACCGACGTCGGCGCGGGCTGCACCGCCGCGTCCGCCCGCCCGCCAGCCCGCCAGCATGGCCACCACCGCCACCTGCACCCGCTTCACCGACGACTACCAGCTCTTCGAGGAGCTCGGCAAGTACGGCCCGCCCGCCGCCCGCCGCGGCCCCCCCAGCCGGCCCCCGCCGCCCGGGCGCTATGCGGCCCCTCGCCCCGCCCCCCGGCCCTGCACCGGCCGCTGCAGCGCCCGCTCGGCCCGCCCCACCCCCAGCCTTTCCCGCCTGCCGCCTCCGGGGCGCCTTCCCCCGGTGCTCCTGGCCCCGCAGCCCCCTCCGCGCCCTGCAGCAGCTGTCCAGCTTGCTGCACCCGCGCTGCCGCGGGGACTGCAGCCCACGGACCGCTCCGGGGCGCCCTGCAGCCCCGCCCCTCCTGCACCCTTAAGGGCCCCCCTTCCAGGTCCCTTCGGCCTGCCGCCCCCTACCCACTCTGGTCCGGAGCTCACTGCTCAGCCCGTCCCCAAGTCCCACGCGCTTGACACTCCAGACCCTCCCCAGCCCTGCAGCTCCCACCCAGCTGCGGTGCCCGGGTGTGCGTGCGGAGGGCGGGGGGGGGGGCGGCCTGTTTGGTGCCGGCCCCGCCCCCCGGCTGGTGCCGCTTCCAGGATCCCAGCTCCGCTGCTGGGCAGTGCTGCAGTACCCCCGTCCCCTCCCCCCATCCCTGCAGTGGTCCCGGGAGCCGCGCGCCGCAGCCGCAGCATCCCCCTCCCCTCCGCACTGAGCTGGCCGCTGCAGCGGCCCCAGCCCGCGGGGCCACTGCAGCCCCCGCCCTGCCCTCCCCCTAGACGCTTCCAGAGCTGGAGAGTTCGAGCTCTCATGAGGGGCGGGGGCAGGCAGACGTTGGGGGGGGGGTGATCATAGCGAAGGGGCAGTGTCGGTGTTGGAACCCCACAACCGTTTTCTCTCCTTCCCTGCTGTCAGTTGAGCCGGGATGCCCTACCCGTGGGTTGAAACCCGCGGCAGGGGTGTGTGAGGGGGGCTGTTTCAGCTTCGCTTTTCTCACCTTCCCCCGTGGCTGAAAGAGATTTCTCTCAGGGGGTTATATGCCCTTCTCTGATCTCTCGCCCCTCCTCTCAATTATACCTCCTGGGGCAAACAGGGTCTCCTTGGTCTCTTGGCCAGACTGCAGGGCTGTCAGATGCAGCAGGTGTGTGTGTTAACGCATCACGCACTAGCTCCTGTTGTGCAGCTGAACACTGAGGGCCTTGGCTTCTGACACCTTGAGAGGGGGTAATGGTGGGGTGCACTCAGCCCCCTGGTCTGTTCAGGATCACTCAGGTGCCACATTCTTCAGTGCCCAGGTGATTTTGACTCAAGGCCTTGTGATGGGAGCATTGTTGGCCTCAGATTGCAGTTGTGTCTATGTCACTCGGCCCTGCTCCGTGTCCCAGTTCTTTCCTCCTTTTTCCTCCAGGGGTGCTTTCTCTGTGGTCCGCAGGTGTGTGAAGAAAACCTCCACCCAGGAGTATGCAGCAAAAATCATCAATACCAAGAAGTTGTCTGCGCGGGGTGAGTGTTCCCCATCTTGGCCTCTCCTTGGGTCCTGGCTTCATCTTAAGATGGGGGGAGGGGATTTTGGGAGGTGGGATTGTGTGTTTTCGCTCTTGGAATTTAAAGGTGGGTGGACTTTGAAGCCAGACAAGAAGTGATATCCGGAACTGGAAGTGTTCCAATAGAAAAAATGAAGTAGATGTGAGAGGTGCAGGCGGCTCCCAGGGAGGAGTGGTCCCCAAAGGCTCAAGGGAGTTTGGGGTCGGTTGGGGGATATGGAGGTGGCACAGACTGGAGAGCTTTCCTTGATTTGTGACAATTGGAGCTTGTCTTTAGGGCAGTGTTAGCCACTCTACAAACCCACTGCTTCAGTGGATTCCCGGCCCTTAGCTCCAGGCCTGTCTTAATCCCTTAGGCCCCGGTGGTGGGAATGCAGTAAGTGAGCAGCTCTGACACATGCAACCTCCCCTGCCCACCAGGCGGCGGGACAGACTCCCGAGGGAAGGAAATCTGTAAATATCAGGGGAGGCTGCTACTGGGGAGGGCTTCTTGGGAACAAATGCTGCCAGACGAACTTGATTGCTTTTTTTGATCAAATTACAAAGTTGGTGGTGCGGCAGCAGATGCTGTGTGTCCTGGGTGGAGATTGAAGGCGTGTGGTCTGGAAACGCCAATAGCTTGGCCTGGTGGGAGCAAGCAGCTCTGGGTCTGAGGGGTGTGGATGCTTAGGCCTCGGAGCCTGATTTGTGAGAATGGGAAGGTCAGATCCTGGCTTTCACACCTAGAAAGTACACTCCCTGAACCTCGTATTGGGTGCTTGCCAATCTCACCTCATCTGATCGGTGTAGGCCCAGCAATGTGTGAAGTGCTCTGTGAACAGGTCTGGTGAGTAAGGAGGTATGAGGATGGATCAGGTCATCGAGGTCTGCAGGGTGCAGCTGGAGGACAAAGGTTATGTGATTCAGAGGAGGGAATTCGGGCTGGACAGTGGGACCCCATAAATAACATTAAGAGCCAAGATAGCTACCCTGGGAAAGAGGTGGGCTGTGGCATCTCTGGGGTAGAGATGTCCTCAAGTCCTTGGAGAAGCTCTAAAATTCCACAGATCTGACAGCGGGCTTTGTCATGTTGTCGATTATTCTGGGACCTGTTAGTTGGGCTGCATCTGTCATCTGGCTGGGAGGGTCTCTGTCCCTACAGGCAGGCCTGTCTTGCCCTTGTCCACCCCTGTCTCATGCTCTTCACGTATGTGGCTATAAAGTTGACTTGTTTGTTTATTTTCTTCCTCTCTCTGTACCTTGCGTCTGAGGAGATGGTTGCCATAGAGATATGTGGGTAGTCAGATACCCTCCTCCCTAGGAGTGGGGGTAGGGGTGGGGGTGGGGAGGCGTGTGGACCGGGCTCTTTGATGAACATTCTGTGGGCAGGGGTGATGGATGGAGAATGGATCCGTCCCTAAGCCCACAGGCCCAGCCCTGGCACATCGGAAGTGGGCTGGTGTCTGGTGTCTCCGTTAATGATGCAATGCCTTGCTTTCCTCATCTCACCAGTGTGCTCTGATCCAGGGGTGAGGGAGGGAGAGACAGCTGGGAGCTGAATTCTGGGATGTGAGGATAGCTTAGCCTGGCGGTGACTTGGTGGAGCTGCCTGCCCTGGGCTTTCACTTTTCAGCCCCTTTCTGCCCACTTGAACGAACGTCCCTAACTGAGGTGACACGACACCCCTTTCCCTTCCTCACTTCTCTCATCTTTCCCAAATGCTATCTTCTTTCCCTGCCAAACTGGACTAGATCCGATTTCTCTTGGATTTTTAAAATTTTCCTTCAAGAAGAGGATTCTTGCGTAGGATCGTGTTCTTGACATATTTTGAGGTGGTTATGGCCAAGATTGAGGTTCTATTGTGTGACTGGGGTCCTAGGTTACTTGGGGACAGGACCCTGAGCCTGGGGGATTGGCGTAGGCACAAAGAAGAAGGATCGGGAATGTGTAAGGACTGGTACTGCGTGCCGGTGGAGAGAGCAATCAGGGAGCTGGGCTGTTGGTGTACATAGGGGACACAAATCCCTGGAGTGGGCTGGGCCAGGGCACTCACTAGGCTGGTAGCCCGGGGTTAGGGAGTCAGGCTGTGTCTTCCTTGCAGCCTCTCAGTTTACGCTGTATATTTTATAAAGGTGCAGCAGCTGGGGCTGGGTTTCACTCGCCGCTGTCTGTCTGTCTAGAGCTCCGCAGGTGTTGGGTTTCTGTGCCCGGGCACGTAGTGGGCCCACCAGGGTCATCCGCAAAGGGTCTCTGAGGGCTTTGATGTGTTTGCCAAGTCTCCTGGTTGGCTTTTTTTCCTGTTGGTGATTCGCTCCTGCAAACCCAAAGGAAAGAGTGTGGCCCTGCTTCTCCTGGGCCTCAGTGATGCTGTAGTCCAGGAGGCACAGGATGAGGTGCTTGGGCCCGTGGGGTGCAGGCGAGATGGATGAGCAGGTGGCTTGTAAGATTTGTAAGGTAGAGAGTCCGTGTAGTTCACACTGGTCTACATGGAATCCAGCCTTTGTCTCTAGGCCTCTCTGTCTACGTAAACCCACTGAAAGTCCTATAACATCACTCCGTGGGTTGAGCAGCAATAGGTGAGCACCTGGGGCTCTTAGAGAGTCTGTGGTTCCGAGCTGAGCTCCACGAGGCTGAAGGAGGCATTTAAAATTAGGCCTGGATGCAGGCATCGTGGGCCAGGTGATGGCAATGATAAGTCGTTATTTTAAGATTTAAGAGCACTTCCCCACCCTCCCCCAAAGAGCCTGAGCCCTTATGTCTTTTTTCGTATTTTTAAAATTTTCCCTTCTTATCTTTATTCATATACATACAGATTTTCACCTCGTGGAGCATAAAATTTTATATCCAGCTTAAAGCATTTTTCCTCCTATTGCTGTAGTTGAAGGGCAAACGGTCCCCTTCCTGTACTAGAGAGTTGGGGATTTATCCTCGGAACAATCAGAATCACAAGAAACCTCTGTATTTGGACATTTCTCTGGATTCCAGTTACGTTCACTAAGATGGATATTGAGGTAATGCCCTTGGCCTGACTAAGGAATGCTACCAGAAACCATATTATGAAATCTGCTACAGCACCCGAGAGGTGTATGTGTGTGTGTGCACGCGCGTGCCTCCTCTGTATGCCCCATATAAAGAGATTTCTGTGGAAGCTAAATGTAAGCAAAGCTTCTCTCTTCATGCGGACCCGGGAGGGAGGTGAGGCTAGGGACCAGATCTGTGGCTTGACCTCTGTGTGAGCCAGGCCTAGCCAAGAGGCTGGTACATGCTGACCACATACATGTTAATGTATTGATTTAGAGGCCTACATAACCATGATTGGTTGCCTTTTGGCTTTGGCTCCCAGGAAACTCCGAGCCAAGTGACTGGAGCCCTTGCCCCAGGCGCTGGCGAGGGTTCCTCTTCACTGCAGAGAGCCACATTGCCAACCTGACGTGGCTTCTGGGGGGGTCACCGAAGTTGGAGAAGAGGACAGATGAGGTTAAAGACCTGCACTTGAGACCTAAGGCAGAGTGGGTAGGAGTCAGCATGGCTGCTACCCTTCCTCCCTGTGTTTGATTTCCTTCTAGGGACATTTCTGGAATATCCTCTAAGCAGTGATTTTCAAATTTACTGTGCATCAGGATTACCTCTTACCTTGCGGAAAATGCAGATTCCTGGGTTCTTCCCCCCAGAGAGTTGGCTTCAGGAGGTCTGGGGTGATGCTCAAGAATCCACATTTGTATCAAGTTCCCCAGTGAGTTTCAGCAGATGGTCCCTGAGCCACACTTTACGAAATGCCATCTAAAAGAAGCTCCAGCAACAGTTACTCTTCCCTGCAGGGATTTTGTGACTGCACCTTGGCCCGGCCCGCTCCAGGTGGCTTCTCTGCCTGTATGTGACCATCTGTCCACACGAATTGCTCAGTGATAGGGACCGCTGTCTAGGCCCCCACAGTGGCATGTCGGTCGGTGTCAGAGACTGACGGGTTGAATGTCCGGGTTTGTGGCATGCTGGCCACCAGAAGGGCAAAGGCTGTCCCTTTCTGGGTCCAGCTGGCCCTGGGGACTGAAATGGGATCCCCTGGGTGGTGCCAGCTGCAAGTCCCCACCCCCTGAGTGTTGGCCTGAGTAGCCCCCATGACATCTGTGTCCCCTGTGGTATCTTCCAGGGAGACTTTCCTGTGAAGGGTCTGGGTGAAATGAGGGAAAGGGAGGGGAAGGTGAAGTAGTCGTGGGGTGGGGGTGGGTGGGAGGCGGGGAGAGAAGCCCAGGCAGCACTGGGATGCTGGGGCTAAGGGAGCATTTACGGAGTACAGGATTGGTGTTTTCCTCCTGAGGATCAGAAAGGGCCGTTTCTGTACACAGAGCCCAGCAACCTGCACATTAGCCACCGGACTCCTGCTCTGACCCCACTCCCCAAGTGGATGAGGAACCGGCTGGCGGTCCCTTGTTGTCCCACGGCCCATACAGGTTCAGTACCCTCTCCCAGTCAGCATGGGAGCGGTGTAACTCTCAGCGCCAGCCTGTCTCCCTGCCCTCCCAGAGTGTCTCTGGCAGGCATGCATCATGTTGGGGGAAGGAGGTTGGAAGGTGGCCCCATCTCTTAGGCGAGGCCCCTGGACCCTACTGCCTGTCTGGAACCCCTGTCAGAGCCCCTGCTCCCAGCCCAGAGGCTGAACTCAAACCTTGCAGGTGAGTGGCCGGCCTCATTCTTGACTGAACTGGAGACGGCAGGGTGGGACTGGATGTGACAGGCTCTTGCCCCCATCTCTGCTTACTGCTCTTTGAACAGCCTTGGCAACTCGGCATGGGTGCCAAGAGGCCGGTGACAGGAAGAGATTGGCACTCAGCAGAGGCCCTGTGTCATCTGCCAGACAAAGGATCTTACTTCCCCCCACAATCCCCTGTGCCGTGGGGAAACTAAGGCACAGAGGGTTGGGGCGGGTTCTCAGTTTGTTTGTTTTTCCTTCGAGTTGTAGGTGTGCCAGTGGTCTTGCCAGGGCTCAGACCCTTGTACCCTCCAGCAGCATGGCTCCTCTCTCACCCAGCTTCTGGGTGTGCTGTTTCTGTAGTGGGTCCTCTGGTCCCACCCCCACTCCTCCTTGTGTAAGCCCAGAAGAGCAGAGCCTTCCTGGTCTAGGGCTGGGGGAGGTCTGTCGTCAGTGGCCCTCCCTGTGCTTCCTCTATGGTGGGAGTACTTCTAGCCACTCCCCCAATACCATCTCTACTTCCTGGGCCTCTCCGCAGCAGCCTCAGCCTCCCATCTGCTCCCCCCTCCCCCCCTGCTGCCCTGGGAGGAGCTATTTTTAGGGACTGCTTCCTGGGATGCTTTGCTTGGGGCTGGTTACCATGAAGGAGATGTCACCCAAACAGTGGGCACAGGCTGCAGATACCCAGAGCCCTGCAGGGGGGCAGGAGAGCCTGAGCAGCTGACCCTGCGCTGGCTCCCTGGAGTGGAGTGATCACAGTGTCCAGAGGCAGCACCTCCCTTCCCTTCTTGGGACTTTCTAGTGGCATGGGTTTCACGGTGAGCGTGGTTGGTTCAAGAGACTTTAGCGATGGAGCACTTCTGGGATCCTCGCTCCCGAGTTAACATTTCCCTCGTCTGGAGAGCCAGAGGCCCAAGTATCACTTGCTGCCAACTCCTTGAGTTGGAGGTGAAGGGGAGGAGATGATGCTGAGTTGGGGGGACAGACACCCCCCCCGGGGTCCCGCTGTCTTCAAAGCCTTTTATGAGAGCCCCACAGTGAAGGGGTATAAAGAATTAGGAGCCATGCCCTCTGCGGTGATGTGGCAGACAGACTTTTATTCCCATTGGAAACCTTTTGTACCTTTGGCCCATGTTTCGAGAGAAAGCGAGTGGGCGAGGCCACATGGGGGTGAGGGCCGAAGGATAGTTCCCACGGCCAGGGGTTGTGTGCAAACAGCTGCTTCCACCACTCAGAATGATGTCCGACAGGGCTGGACTAGGCCCCTGCTGCTTGGGAACGGAACAAGGGTTTGGTGGGGTGGGACACTCAGGGCAGCAAGGTGAAGCCACCCACACTGAGTGTCTGAATAGGTGTGGCAGTGAGAGGTTTCTCGTGGTCTACCTTGGGGTCACAGGCACAGACATGTAGAAAAGTCATGGGGAGCTAGAGGGAAGAAGTATCCCTGATGGCCAGGCAGGGCTGTGTGTCATTTATCAGTTCCAGAAGATGTTGAGGTAGAAGCCAGCTCTCACTGGTAACGGACGCTGACATTTGTGATTATAGAACAATGTCTTCATCCAGACAGTGCGCCTATCCCCAGCAGAGCCTGCCGGAGGTGGGTGGGGTGGGATCTGCAGAGAAGTGGCTCTAGAGCCTGTACTGTCCCTCTCTCTCTTATCTCGCTCTCTTATCTCCCTGGCCATCTGCTTCCTCATCCCCGGCCCTGGCTCCTCTGCCCCTCCTTGCTGCCTTTCTTGAAGCACACAGCACCCTGAACACATGGGGAGAAGGTGGGAGTGGCAAGACTGCCGCGGTTCCTCCGCTTTGCTGGCCTCTCGCTCGCTGCCATGGGCGTGCTGTTGGGAAGGGCTGGAGCCGGTCCTTGAGAGCAAGTGGCTGCTACTTACTGCTCCTGTGACCACAGCGGCCTCGCAGGGGGAAACCTCACAGGGCCTGTGGTTGGCGCTGGGCTGAAGGCCGGCAGGGGTGGGTCTCTCCATGCAATAGCACACAGGCAGGCAGGAAGTGGCCCTGTGCAAAAGCGGGAAGTGGCTGGTTGTCAGACAGGAAGGGGGGGCGGGGGCACTGGGCTGTGGGGGGCGGGGATGAGCCCAGGAGAAAGATGGATGGGGAGAGGTCAGCCTTAGCAGGGCTGAGCTGTTCCAAGGAAAGTGAGGGCAGTGCCTCAGGGAGGTGGTCCCTTTTCCTGTCCTTGTCCCTGGGACTCCTACCTAGGCCCCAGGCCCAGCCTGGGGGCCTTGTCCCTCTGGCGATAGAATGCCGACTTTAGCCCGGACAGCGCTTGCTGTGAAAAAAGATGCTCTCCACACCGTTGCTGGTGTCTGCCATGTGGCTGCTGCCGTGTGGTGACACACACGGCTCCCTCACCCTGGCAGGAAGCGTGGAAGGACAGGAGCTGGCAGCTGGAATGGCAAGCGCCCATGGTCTCATGAGGCAGGGAGACCCAGCCCCCGCCCCCAAGGCTGCTGTGGAAGACCTCCCCCCCAGGAAGCCCAGGTCAGGGATGGTCTAGTTGGTGCCTTGTGAACCAACCATGCCAGGCTGGCAGGAGAGTGGACTGCCCTCTCACTAGTCTCTGGCGCGACCAAGTCCCTGAGCCTGGCCTGGGTGACCTCCTCCCCCTCCTCTTCCCTGGGCCTTGGGAAGGACGCTCTTACTCTGTGCCAGGCACGGGGCAAAGTTAGGACAGTATTTTTTAGAAGGGTAGTTGAGTCACATCAGTTGCCACCTTTGGCTGTATGCGTGTCAGAGTCCAGCTGTGTTCTGTAAACCTTTTGGTGGGCGGCACCTTGGAAGTAGCCCACCAGTCTTTCAGAGCACCTCCAGGTGGGCACCGCCCAGCACACCGCTCCTGCTGTGCTGTGGACCTGCCCTGTGGTGATGTGCCATCCAGGCAGATCTTGTGGTGACCAGACCAGGCAAAACGCAGGGTCTACTAGGCAGCCAACTAGATGAGGACAGAGCCCCAGGGCTTTGCTCCCACAGAGCCCGGGGTTGCGTTGAACCAGACCTTGTGGGTTTCTATCCAGCACTTAACCCCTGTGCCACCAGGGCTCCTCCTTACCCTGTGACTTCCCTTCATCTTCAGAAGTGGAGGAGACTCTTCCTCAAGATGTGTGCCTGGCCCACTCTGTCCCCTCTTGCAGGTGCCCCCTCCCCCTGGCCACCCTGTCTCAATGCGCTCGCCCCTCTCCCCCACTTGACTTTTCTACGGAGCCCTGGCACAACACACAGCACCACCCAGGAGCCTTGCTCATCGGCCCCACCAAGCACCGCTGTGGGGACAGGGACCTGAGTCTGTTTAGTTCACTGCTTTGTCCCCAGCACCCAGGACATTGCCTGTCTCACAGGCCTCGGTCAGGACTTTCTGGATGGGTTTATGAGCGGGCCTCGTATAGACACCCCCACATTGTCTGACTCCCCAGCCGACGTGCTTGCTGCCGTTGTCCAAGATGCAGCCCAGAGGACATGCCTGGGGACAGGGTTAGACTCGGTGTGACTAAAGAGGACCCTTTGAACCCTGGGCAGCTCTTTCCTTCGAGGAATGGAGGGCGTGTGTCTGTGCCCCCCACCTTCCCACTCTGAGTCACTGGTAAAGCCAGAGCGCCCTTATTTTTAGTGCTGTGGATGTTGGGGGGCTGTAACCATTAGCCAGTAAGAGCCTTAAGGGAAGAGATAAACATTAATCTTCTGGGCCTTCCCCTCAGCTGCCACCAACGCATTGAAAGATGCTGTTCCCCGCACCTGCCCAGCAACAGGCCTGAGAGCTAGGGAGGGGGGGGAGGGGGGGAATCGGGGAGAGGGCAGATGGGTCTGTATCTTTGGGGCTAGGCTAGCTTGGGACCTCCACCCCAAGTTCAGGAGGTGCGGGGAAGTGAGCCAGCTTAACCTCTTCCCAGCCAGATCTGGACAAAGCAAGTTCTTCAGCCACCAGGCAGTGCCAGTGCTGCTGTCTCCACTGCCTAGCTTCTGAAGGGCCCCAGCATTGAGAGGTCCAGGTGGGGCGGGATGGCATTTACCTGGGGTCCTCCTGTCGGTGTCCTGAGTGTAGCCAAGTCGCTCAGTGGTCATGCCGAACCCGAGGGTGGGCAGGAAGGCCTGACCCAGATTTTGGGCAGCTGAGGTGGATTAGCTGGGCAGCAGGAACTAATCTCTGCTTGTTCCCACCTCCTTCCTCTACAAAGCAGAAGTGTCACTGGAGGAAAGTCTGGGACAAAGCCAGGGGTGGCGCGGTGCGGCAGTAAATGTGACTTCCTTCGAGCTTAGAATCCTTACGTTATTTCTAGCTGACAGTCCGCGCCCCTGCCCTGGGGCGAGTTTCTGAACTTCTTCGGACCTCTGTTTCATCTGTCTGTCTAAGGGGACCGTGACCGAACCTGCCTTGCAGGATTGTCGAAAAGGTCCGGAGGGACGTGGGAGCGTTTACAGAGGTTCACTACGGTTTAGGGTCGAGGGAGGCTGGCGAAGCCCTTTCCACAGGAAACAGGACTCGCTTGGCAGGTGTGGACACGAAGGCATCTGCCCCGGCCTGTGAGAAGCTGAGGTGAACTAGACTGGACCCCCAAAGCCTAGAGCCGGCCTAAGTTTCCATGTCTCACGTAGCCAGTCAGCATGCATCGTGGTGGAGAACGCGGCCCCCCGGGCTCAGACTAACTGTCTGCCACCTAGCACGTTGCCCTTGGGTGAGTGACTTGATGTTGTCAGCCTCAGTTTCCTTTCTGCAGTGGAGCGGGGCTTATTGGAGCGCTCCTGAACAAGGTTCTGTGAGGGGAGAGAAGTGGCCCGTCCCTCTGTGTGGCCTGCGGAGAGTGCTCAGCCAGTGACCGCTCCGGTGGCTGATGTGTTCAGATGAAGCCCTTTAGTACTCAGAAAGGTTTGCCCTTGAGAGGTTGGGACCAGAAAATAACAAAGCGGCCGTGTAAGGGGCAGTGGGCGATGGGGGCGGTCACAGGAGAGGGGCTCAGCCTCCGCTGAGAGGCACAGGGTGGGTAGAGGGGGAGAGCAGCAGGTAGAGAATGTGGCAGGCATGCCTAGCCAGCGAGGCCCCCTGCTTGAGCGCGCCCTCTCTGCACTTGCTGCGGCTCTGGGAAGAACGGCCACTCAGCTTGCTTGGCTCTGGAGCCTGGGCCATGTCCCGGGTGTCGAGTAGCCCCCGGGAGAAGCAGTGTGTCACAATTACTCTTCCTGTGAAATGGACATAAAATAGTGACCGGTCCCATGGGCGGTAATGATAGTTTTAGACTCAAAGATGTGCCGGCGGGTGTCCTTGCCAGCTCTCAGTCAATGTTATTTGGAGTCGCTGCGTGGTACAAACGGTTCGTAGGCGTGGCTGCTAACAGAAAAGTTAGGTGGTGGCCTCTCCCCAGAGAGGCCACCGAAGGACAACCTACCTGGTCACCTGTTCCTCCCTCCCTCCCAAGCACTTTCCCTTCCCCCATCCATTAAAAAAAATCAGTTATTGAAAACCCTGTGGAGTACAGTTTGACTCTGACATGCATGTCGGAGTCAATTTGACAGCAACTGATGTTTCATTTTAACTTTTTATCATAGTCATCATTGTGCTTTGAGGGTGCGACAAGGATTAAATGATAGATCATTTATGCCAAGTTCTTAGCACTTTGCCTAACCATGTAGTAAGTGCTTGGGTTTTTGGTTTTCTTTAAGCTAGCTGTTCCTGGCCCCGGAAACCCACGCCCAGTGAAATCTCGTTAGGATGTGAGTTCTAGACCTGGATTCAGACTCCTGCTGGGCAGCCCCTCTCTGGCCCCTCTTTCTCACCTGAGAAAGGCGGCCATGAGAACCATCTGACGGGCACGTGGCGCTACTTTGGCAGGACATGAACGTGCGGAGCTGGTGCCTCTGAACTGACAGAGCGAATGGGCAGGTCAGCACAGATTAGAATTTAATGGCTCTGTGTTTGTTCTCTTCTGCTCTTAGATCACCAGAAACTCGAACGGGAAGCTCGAATCTGCCGGCTTTTAAAACACCCCAACATTGGTAAGTGTCCCTGCAGCGTGTCTTTGGTGGCTGTCTTGTAGGAGGCGGGGAGACAGAGACCCACTGCTGCTTTCATCTGGGGGTCCTCACCTGTTACCTTTTTTTTTTCCCTGACCAAGCGAAGGCGGGTAGCTGGGTCTTGGTCAAACCATCGGGGTTTCTGGTGTGGAGACCCAGTATCGCTGCCCTCGTGCTGCTGCCTCCAGCCTGTGGGCCCGAGGGAGCCGAGTGGGTTTCTTTTGGCTTCTCTCTTCCCTTTCTTGGGCTGCATTCCAGGCCCACAGTGTGTGAGGCTTCGGGCTAGGAGCCTGCCAGCCTCCCTCACCAGGGGCCATCCAGGGCCTTCAGGAAAGGCTCAGCATTTTGTTTTTGGACTTGAAAGAGTTTTGTTCTGCTGCAGTGCCGCACACATTCTGGGGTTTCCATGGCGCCCCATTTGTCCTCCCCAGAGCCAGGAAAGCCAGCTGCCCGCCCGCGTGGCTGCTCTGCGGAGGGGTGGCAGAGCCGCTCAGATTGGGAAGGAGAAAAACGAAGAGTATTTCTCCCTGCTCCCACCCTGACTGGGGACAAGAGCACATTGTTCGCTGTTGTAAAGCCTGAGGAGGTTTGCCTGCCACAGCCCACTCCCGCTCAGTTTTACATTGCTCATCTGAAACGGTCTTTGGCAGAATAGTTGGCCCCAATTTAGTGCTCCTTGCAGCAGGAGGGACAGAAACTGGGCTGCCTGCAGTGTCGGAGTGTCTCTTGACTTGAGCCAGAGCGGCTGCATCTGCTGGGTTTTCCCTAAAAGCTCCCAAGTCCCCACAAAGGACAGCATCTGTTCTGTGTACCTTGGGCACGGCCTAGCTATCGCCCCCGGGCTCAGTCCTGCCACCTGCTTGGTGGCAAAGGCTCAGGGTGGACTTGCCGAAGCTTGATGCTTCCTCCCAAACTACTCAGCCTCTGGCATCCCAGGTCGCAGGCTAGATAGACCACTGCTCTGAGGTCGTGCGCCAACCCAAGGAGCGACTCTGCGGTAACCAGAACTCAAACCATGCAGGGCTTTATAGATTGAAATCAGCAGCTTGGATTTCACCTGAAGCAGACGGGTGAGCCAGCGCCCAGCTCTGCCTGGCACAGCGTGCCCCACGGAGCCAACACCTCCAGCCTCTGGATCATCGTCCTGGAGTGCCTGGGTGGTGTTGCCTGTTGGCTGGTGTGGCACACCGAGAAGAACGCCTGTAGCGAGCACACCCACAGACACCCAGACTCGGTGCCTCTGCACTGGCTGTGACTCCCCGCAGCCCACGGGGCGCAGAGGGGGTCGCCGGTGCCATGGTGGCTCAGTGGGTTGTGTGATGTGAACCAGCCGCTCCGCGGGGGCAAGATGAGGCTTTCTGTTCTCAGAGATTGATAGCCTTGGTTTGACTCGATGGCAGTGAGATTGGGGGCGGGGTTGTTTGTTTGTTTGTTTGTTTGTTTAGCTGCAGTCACTGATCCAGGCATGGTGTATTTGATTGGCTCTGTAGTCTAAAACGATTTGTGTTACTTGCCAATATTTAAAAGCAAAGAGACTAAAGAGTATTAAAAAAAAAACCAAAAGATTTTCTGGCCTTTGAAATCAGAGCCACTCTCCTTGCCACGCCCTGCCGTCTCAGGGTTCAGGGACCTGCCTGGCCCTGGAGGCTTTGTCAGTGAGTGACCTCTGGTTTAGGAGGTACAGGGCATGAAGGAGCGGCCCGGGCGGGGAAGCCATCCGCAGACAGTGTAGGTCAGCTCTTTTTGGTGGGTCTCATGCTGCCTTTCTCTTCTGCGCCTCCTGGCCCCACTTTGTCAGCCATGATGACCACCCTCAAACAGAGACGGGAAACCCAGCCCCGCGAGGCACGAGGTCGAGCCGTGCCTGCGTCGTCTGAGGCAGCCTTGGCTGTGGGGAGGCCAGGGTGTGATGAAGACAACGGAGAAACAAGTAGGAGAGACGGAAATGGAATTCTAGCCGGAGGACGGACCTAGCCTTGTTTGGCTGTTTCTAGAAACGGCCTGCATACTTCGGACCTCTGAGGCCGTGCTTAGTCGGGTCCAGTAAAATCCCGGGGGCTCTCACGCCGAGTCCACACTGACTCAGCCGTGGCTGTGTGTGAGTCAAAGCAGCACCGGGGTCTGTAGGCTTTCCAGTGGCTCAGTTAGATCACCAGGCCTTTGTTCCGAGGTACCTGTGGGCAAACCTGAAGCACCCGTCTTTCAGTTACAGCCACACTGTTGAGGGTTCACCCCACCGGGAACCCCCTTTGGTTTGGTAGCGCTTTCCTTTGACCAGCTGCCCCCAGGCTGGAGTAAGGCAGAGAACGAGAGTTGCTCCAGAGGCCCAGGAACGGCCACAGGAGCTGGTCACGGTGTCGGCTTTTAGTGGTGTAGAACTGTGTCCCGGGGATGCTGGTCAGGGGCCCTGTCCCAGGGTCAAGGGCAGGGACTGGGCAGTGAGGCAGGACTGTCCTGGGAGAGCTGGCTGAGCGCTCTGGCTTCAGTGGGAGCGAGTCTCGAGGCAGAGGGGTTGCTATGGATCCTGTCCTGGCTTGTGGTGGGAGAGGTGCCATTGGTGCCCTTCATTCAGGACGCCTCCCCTCTCCTCCCCTCTGCTCTGTGGCTCTCTCCTTCAGCGTGGTGGCCCTGTTGGCACCAGGCTCTTTAACTCCATCCTGGAGGGAGGGATACACGTGAACTCGGCCAAACGGCGTGTGGAAGTGGTCTTTGTTTCACGAACTCCGGCTCCTGCAAATGATAAACACGCCTGGCTGCTAACCAGGGGCTCGGAAACTTCAGTCTCCCCCAGAAACACCTCAGAAGAGAGGTCTGGCAGTCTCCGTCTGAGAGTCAGTCATTCAGCATCCTGTAGAGCACGGTTCAGCTCTGACACGGGGTCGCCATGAGCTGGAGTGGGTTGGACAGAGACGGGGTAATTGAGGCTTCCCCAGTTTCCTCCTTCAGAGAGAATCTGTACCTGGAGTTAAAAGTCTGTTGGTTACCAAGTTGCCAAACTCACAATGGACCCAGAGAGAGTGCCGCCAGAGGCGGGGAGTTGAGGGAGGCAACCCAGTGTGCGGATTGTCAGAAGTCTGAGTGGAGTGGGTTCCGCCTGTGATCTGCTTGCTCCCTGCTCTCAGTTCCTCTAATGAATAGACTCTGTCTGCCTCCGTGCTGAGCAGCCCGGCAGTTTTCGATCACAGCGGAGCGTGCGTTGTGGTTTGAGCAGCACTTCTCACACTTTAATGTACGTCACCCACGGGGTCATGTTAAAATTCCAATCCAGCAGGTCTGAGCTGGGGCCTGGGATTCTGCGTGTCCAGCCATGTACAGGTGCTGCTGCTGCTGCTGCTGCTGCTGGTCCGTGGACCAGACTTGCTAGAGCAAAGGGCCACATCAGGGGTTGTGGTGTTACACTCACCAAGCTTGAGTCTGGGATTTGCTAGTTTGTGTCTGTGAGCTCTGGCCATTTCATCTGCCTGTGACTCTGTTTCCCCATCGGTACCCCCTTACCGGAGTTGTTGTATCAGGATTCAGCAAACGAGAGAAGTCTAAGAAATGGAGAGGAAGAGGTCCCTACTCCTGGAAACGATCTCTCTTGGACCCTCTAGCCCAATTTGGGTCACAGGTTTCTTAGGCCAGGTTCCCGTTAGCCTTGGACCTGGGACCCGTGGAGGTGACAGGTGACACTTTGGGCATCTAACCCGAGGGCCTGACGATTCAAGAAAGAGCTGGCACTCTGCTTCCTAAAAACCAGCCATTGGAAATCCTATGAGACCAGCGCCCCCACTGACACACATGGGGTCACACACATGGGCTGGAGGGGGGATCTGTGAGTCAGAATCTACTAGTGGCAACTGTTGTTTTAATGTTGATGAGAAAAAAGGAAGCGTTGAATTATGTCTGCAGCTCCTCAGCCCCTGTCCACAGTCTCTCACCAGCCCTGGCGATGAGACTGCCTTCCAACTGCATTTTTGCCGCAGACTATTTGTTTGGAGGGATAGGATTCACTTTTCAGAACAGTTTTAGGATTACAGAAAGAAAAAGGAAAATGTGTGCAGCAAATATACAGAATTCTTGTGTAACCTCCTTCCCCAGCACATTTTTCTCCTGTTTATGCTTTGCATTCTCGTAGTACATGTATTACCATGGATGGCTCGGTATCGATAGATGTTTATTAACCAAAGGCCATAGTTTACATTAGGGCTTACTCATGGTTTTGCATCTTCCTCTGAGTTTTGACAAATGCATAATGTCGTGTGTCCACTGCGCAGTAAGAGGCAGGCTTTTTTACAGTGACTTTTTTCTCAGTCCTTTCCGTACAAAGACTTGTTAGTTAAATGTGGGATATTGTCCAGTGGTTTTTAAAGAATTGGAACTAGCTATAGTGTTTGGTGTGAAGACATTGAGAAAAAGGTATGCAGGTGTTTTAGCCTGCCCTTTCTTCCTCACCCAGATTTTAAACAGCAGTGATTCACTTTATTGTGGAAACAGAACAAATAGCTTTGCTTCTTTTTTCCAGATCTTTCTGTTGTCAAGACTTTGCCTGGCCCTCCCTGTCCTTCATGATCCCGCTAGCTCAGAGTGGGCTGGCCGCCACATCCTAGCACCACGCATCCTCGCACTCTTTGCGCCGACCTCAGGCCCCTCCGCACAGTTGTGTTAGTGAAGTCCTGGGTGAAGGCAGTGGTGGTTTTGTGGTAGAATTTTCACCTTCCATCCCCCCCTTGTGCGGCCACCACTCACAGGTGAGCAACATCATCAGGTTTGGGCAGAGCTTCCAGACCAAGATGGACTAGGGAGAATGGCCTGGGAATCGACAACTTAAAATCAGCCAGTGCAAAGCCCGTGGATCACTCCCGGGAGTCCAGGTCTCATCCAGTCATGGGGACAGCACAGGACTGGGCAGCATTTCGTCCATGGGCTCAACGTGAGGCCAGGTGCCGATCCCAGCAGCCTGCCACAAGAGCACAGCTGTGTACTTGCTCATCTCCTGAGTGGCTTCTCCATTTGCCTGGAAGCTCCACAGTGCCCTGGTGATTTAGTGGTTACAAGGGCTGAGATTCAAAAGATTGTCAGTTCAAAGCTATCAGCCACTTTAGGGGAGAAAGATTCAGCTCTCGACTCCCATACTGAGTTGCAGTCTTGGAAGCGCACAGGGGCAGTTCAGCCGACTCGATGGCTGTGAGTTTGGTTTTCCATGGTGGCAGGGACATGGGTATCTCTGCAGCCGTGTCTGTGATCACGCTGCTCCGGCAGCGGAGCCTGTCAGCAGTTGTTGAAGGAATGATTTCTCAGGACGTGGAATGTCCAGGTTCATGGGAAAGATTGGGGAAGGTGACTTCCTTCTGGTTGTAAGCCATCAAGGGCCCTTTCCTTGGGCTCCAGGGCTCGGTTCTCCCTCCTGGAGTGTCCTTAGCCAAGTTTCTCTCTGAACCTTGGTTTCTCCTGTCAGATGCCACCACGAGTCGGACCCACTTCGGAGAGTGAATTCGAGGATTGAGTAAAGCAAGGCATGTTATGCACTCGGCTCGATGCCTGGCACATAGAGCCAGCTGCAGTAGGGTGGGTTGGTTATAATCTTCATCATTAGTATCTAGAAGCTGGTGGGTAGGGACTAAAATGGCACTGTCACGTCTCTCTTGTCCCCAGTTCCCTCATAATTTTTTTAACAACTTCAGATGAAAATAATGCTGCTTGTTTACTTGGGTCAGGGCACCCCCTGCATTCCCCGAGGTCTTGGTGAGCGGCTTCCTGGGGGTACACACCACAGACATGCTTGGAGCTGGGTAGCCTGGAGAAGTTAGGCTTCCTTTACCATACCTTGTCTTCGAATTCCCAGCTCCCTTGGCCTCCTCCCACCTGGGCTCTGTGTGTGGCCTTCCTGGCGAAGGATGAACGAACGAGAGGGTTTCTTTCTTTGCATCAGTGTCTCCATGTCTGGGCATAGGTATGGGTGCCTGCACTTTCTGTCCTGTACACACACGCACACGCACACACACACTCTCCTGGGGCAGGGAGGTCTGGGTGAGAGCAGGCAAGGGGCCAGGCCCCAGCAGAGCTGGGCGGTGGGGCTCCCCCAGGAGCGCCTGTTAGCTCTGTACCTACTCTCCTGTTAGCACACCATCCTGTGGCAGTTCGTCACCTCCCTAATGATGCTGGTCTTTAGCTTCTGGGACAGCTGATTTCCAGGGGATTATTTGTATTACACACTTTAATGCTTTTTAATAGCAAATTTTTAATTAAATGCAAAGTCCTTTTGGACGCGAGGGAGCAGCAACTGCAGCAGGGCTCACCGAGGCACTGAGCGAGGGCAGAGAGGCCCGACGGAGACAGAGGGGGGTGGGGCTGCGCGCTGAGCTGGGGTGGGTGGGAGAGCCCAGAGATGTCTGTCTGCCCTAAAAGCTCTTCTCCTGTCATCTGCAGGTCTGGGAGAGTGTGAGCTCCTTGGCCCCAGTGTGGGGAAATATCAGGAGGAGAGCTGCCTCTCCTGTACTCTCTTGGTAAATCTTAGAAATCCTGAGTTTGGGGTGGAATGTGGGATTGAGTAGCCAGATCGGCTCAAATAAGGTAGGCAACATGAAGTATAAACAGTTGTTGGGACCTGGTTCCAGCCCTGGCAGGCCTCCGATTCCTCATTTGGCAGGCGAAGAACAGCACAGGGTTATAGAGACGGGAAATGCCGCCGGCACATGGGCCCTGAATTCCATGTTGCCCTGTTTTTGCTCTGGTGGGAGATGGGTGTCTAAGGGAGGGAAGAGAGCTGCTGCTCAGCGGCTGGCAGTCCCAGCCTGCCACGAGAGAGGTGGTGTGACACCAGGGTTGGGGTCACTCAGGGAGGTCATCATGGTCACACAGACCACCACCACCACCCAGACGTCCTGTGTCAGACCACACGGAAGCCTTAGTAATGTTTGTTGTCAATTTTTATCCTAGAACACCGATTGAAAATTGCATATTCCAATGTGAATACCAACAACAAAATGGTTTTGTGAAATCTCCCTTGAATTATAACATATAACAATAACTGAGTGGAAGCCCATTTTTCCCCTTTTTCCTCTTATTCTTACTTCATTCTCAGAAAGGTTATGGATGTAGGTGTACAAACACTGTTTACCACAATGTTTATTGTAGCTGAAACATCAGATATAATCAGCGACTATAAAAATACAGCAGCGGCCGCAAGAGCAAGTGCACACACATGCTCGGAGCACGTGCAGACGAGACCTCGAGACGTGAGTGAGGTTGTGATTGGATAATCCTGACGGCTCCAACCAGTGGGCATTCGGAGGCTCAAAAGTGAATCAGCATAGTGTTTTACCCTTGTAGGTGTATTGCTTCCTGTAAGCTGGGCTTACTAAAGCAAAAAATGCTTTGATTGTTATACTTAACTAAAGGGATCTTTTTACCAAGAAGAATAAACTTCTGTTGGAAAACCTGCCCCCGGTTTTATAGCTGGTTGTTTGGGCACCACCCCTCTGGCGGTGTCACCGGGCAGTGTAAACTCTGCCCTGGCTAGTGATGCCACTGGGAGATGGCTTTATAGCCACGGCCTCACCAGTTGGTCTGCTGTCTGGCCATTCCGGAACCTCTTAAGGAGGTGGAGCAAAAGTCCCAGCAACTAAAGCCCTTTGGAACAGAAGCGCCCCGGCTAGAGAGTCCAGGTGGGGAACGGGACAGGACCGAGGGGACAGTTGGCCAAGGCACCCAGCATCGAGTTGTGCTTGCATTAGATGATGCTCAAGGGTTGGCATTGAACCCAAAGGTGGCTGTGTGGGGAGAGAGCTTGAAGAGGAGCTCTCGAGAGACATTCGGTTGGTGTTTTGCCGCTCTCTCTGCGGGAAGGGAGCGGGAGGGGCTCCTGCTGGTCAGCTTTGTCTTGCAGCTGGTGGTTGGTTCTAGTCTCCTTTGTGCGGTTCCTTCATCTGGGGCAGTCTCTGAGGAAGCGTAGGCTCACTCATGGGCAGGGTTTCCTGACAGCTCTGCTTTGTTGCCAGGGTGGGTGGGCTGCCCTGCCCAGCCATCTTTCTGCTAGGAAACAGTGGGGTAGACTGTCTTTGTGTTCAGAGAGAACTGGGTTTATACCCTGACCCACCATTGTAAGCCCTTTGACCTTTAGCAAGATATGTTTTGTCTCTCAGCCTCCAGTGTGCTCATCTAATGGGATTATCTCTCATCTCGCTATGATGGTCACAATAATAACCTCCTTGGGTCAGGACTCTGACCCCCCCCCCCCCGCATCCTGCCACCTAGCACAGAGTCTAGCACACAGTAGGTGCGTCATCAATGTTTGTGGAATTGAATGTATATAAAAAGCCTAACACCGGGCGGGCCTGGTGAATTTTGAGTGCTGAATAAGCGTCACTCTGTTGTTGCCTGACTGTGCGCCATTGCTGCCAGGGCTCCTCATCCGTCGCCATCACCACCCCTCCACCCCCATCACCACCATCCTTACGTATGTGCCAGATCCTGCCTTTCCATCTTCTTCCACTTCCCGATAAACTCTCCCATGTACTTTCCCCCCCTTCCCACTTACACTATTTTAGAAGTGTACAATCCAGTGGCACTGTTGCCACTGTCCCTAGTGGCCCAGTGTGTTAAGCACTGAGTTGCGAACCGCAAGGTCAGTGGTTCCACTGTGGCCTGTAGAGTCACTGTGAACCAGAATCGACAGAGCGGTGGGTATACTGCCGCCGCCGGCCATTTCCAGGAGGGTTTCTTCACCTACAAGGGACGCCGCACCCTTTAAGGCAGCAGCCTCCCCCTACACGTCTGCCCCTCGCCCCTGAGAGCGAGCACTTGGCTCTCTGCATTGGCCCGTCTGGTGCGTGTAACTCGGTGGGCGCAGAGGGTGCTTGTCCTTGTCCGTTTTCACGGCTCGTCCATGTCGGGCCAGAACTTGGTTTCTTTCCTGACGCAATCACATCCCAGGGTGGGTGCCACGTTCCATCTCCCTGGGGTGAGCCTCGGCTGCTGTGCACCCATAGCCCTGCAGTGAGCGTCCGTGGGCACGTCTCCGCGTGCCTGCTGCTTTCCTGAGGGCTTGCCCCTTGGATTTGAACTGCGTTCTTGTCAGAGGGTGCAGCAGCTTTTCCATCTTGCCCCTTTGCACCCCGCCTCTCCGTCCCATGGAGGCACTTGGTGTGTCGCTGTCATGCGCCGTTCACCCAGGACTGGCTTCCTGAGGACTGGCCTGGGGTGGGGTGGGGTGGGGTGGGAGGTCTTCATCTCGTCTTACTTCTTAGCCACGAAGCTTCTCTCACCCATGTCTGAGGCAACCTGAGGTGGTGGCAAGTGACTGGGGTCTGGCTGCATCGCTTCCTCCTTGGCCATGTAACCTTGGACTTGGGGGGTGTTTAGTACATTGCCGCCTCACTTGACTGCTCCTTCAGCAAGGGGACAGGCCAGGGTGGGGGTGGGCTGCCGGAGGAGAGGAATAGGATTTCTGCGTTTTCTCTCTATTAATCTCTGTCCCCCCTCCTCTCTTGCAGTGCGCCTCCATGACAGTATTTCTGAAGAAGGGTTCCACTACCTCGTGTTTGACCTGTAAGTGCCTCCTTCTGAGGGGGTGGCGGCCTTTCCCTCCAGCTGGCTCAGGATGAACCTTGGGAAGAGGTCTGAGCTGGGTCTGCAGCCTGGGCCAAAGTGCCCTCTCCTTAGCCTGAGGGAAGGACTTGATTTTGAACTTCCCGGTATTGGGACTTACTGTTGTCCAAAGCTCCTGAAGGGAGGAGTGGGCAGAGGGCACGTCTCCCTGGCGCTCAGAATCCCAGCAGTGGCCTTGGCTCTAGCAGTTCTGTTCCCCAGCACACCTTGTGCAGACACATTGGTCCTGTGTTTGGCGTATTAACTTGGTGCAAATGGAGAGCACAGCTCTTTGCATGACCTTAAACACGAGGAGACCCAAGGTCGTCCCCTGGGCTCCGGCTGCTCAGTCCTCCGCTTTGGCTGCGGGTGTACTGTGTGTGACGTGCTTCCGCCGGCCCCGGAAACGCCTCTCCAGTGCGTGTCCTTGGTCTCAGCATTCTTCAACTTGAGTTGTCCTCCAGGAGCAACCAAAGGAATGGCTATGACGTTCTGCACCGTTGGTTACCTTCTCTTAGGTCTCTGTCGCGCCACGTCTGCTTGAGGTTTAGCTAAGCTCTATGTGAAGAAGACTGCCCAGCAAGAAAGGGGGTCCCGGGACTCCAGCAGGGCCCTGGGTCATGAAGGGTCCGGTGTGTTCTGGGCTCTCAGATGAAGCGCATTGAGAGTCAAGGTTTCTCCTGAAGTATCTCCACCGGGACTCAGCTGGGACTCTTACCTGGTTGGATACTGGGCTTGGCCACCGGCTCCTCGCCTGTTCTGACCCTTCTCCTCTGTTGGTTTCAGTGTTACCGGTGGAGAGCTGTTTGAAGACATCGTGGCCAGAGAGTACTACAGTGAAGCCGATGCTAGGTGAGGGCAGGGGCCACTTCGGGTCTCACGAGGACCTCTAGTTCCAGTGTAGAGCTGGGGCTTGGGATAGAAATAAACCCCGACCCCCACTTAGGCGAGCAGGCGTGTTGCCTACTTGCATAATCGTGGGGAAGGTAGGTTCAGAAGCCCTACTGGTGTGGTGGGTTACGAGTTGGGCTGGGCTGAGAGAGATGAGGCTTTGGACTCCCCTAAAGTTTTGTGCTCGCAGGCAATCCTACTGTCTTCCGGGTTCCCCGTGAGTCAGAATCGAAGGCACGGCAGTGAGTTTGGAAAGTTACGGTGCCTCCCTGGTGGTGCTGGTGGATAAGCATCGGACGGCTAACCACAAAGTGGGGGCTGCAAACCCGCCAGCCGCTCTGCCCGTGAAGATTGTCAGGCTAGGAAAGTCACGAGCCCACAGGGGCAGTTATACCCCGTCCTATCTGCGGTCTACGGTCCGCTGGAAATGCGTGGCGCGAAGCCCGTGGAGCGGTTCTCTGCACGTACGGCACCCCGTGAGCCGCAGTCCACTCGGCCAATCGCAGCAGCAGCACTGACTGAGCCGAGGCAGAAAATGTGGTTTCTACCCTGAGGCGTGTAGACCTCTGGGCTAGTGGTCCATCTGGAATCTTCTCGGATATTTCAGCCTCCATTACTACCTGGTCCCTCCGCTCAGCCCTCAGCCCCCAGCCTCCTGCAGGCCCCGGCAGCTCCTCCACATGCCGTGATACAGCAGCATCCCGCCACCCACAGCTCCCGGCGCTGGTTTGGCCTCAACTCCTGCCTCAGCTCCTCCCCCGGCCCCAGGTTTTCTCCAACGGTGATGTCTTTACAACCTGGTTTTGATCCTCCTGCCTGCAGCCTCTGGAGAGTGGGGGAGCCTAGCTTCCTGGAGAATCTCTTAGCCCTGAGAGACCAATGTTTGCCAATCAACCTCAGATGCTTCAGCCTCGGGGAAAAATTCTCAAGTGGGGAGATGAATTCCAATGCCAGCAGGGGAGGACCAACCCAGGGGCTGAGGGAAGACTGAGCCAGAGGCGGGAGGTGGCCTGGAGGCTGAGGGAGGACGGAGCCAGGGGCAGGAGGAGGCTCAGGGGAGCAGTGAGAGCTCAGGGCCCCTGGGGGAGGGGGTGGAGGCGGGTGACTGTACCAGTGGGCTTGGCCTAACTGCTGGGACACTTCACATTTTTGCCATTTTTGGCCAGAAGGCTCTCACTGCTTGCCCAGCTCTGTTCTAATTATACATTTCTGTAGAGACTCGCCTCTTCGGCCTGGTCTGAAAATCTGAGGCCCACTCTTCCATTCCATCCCACGGGGAGACCTCAGCCTCCGCCCCCCGGGACCCAGGAGGTCCTCTTGGCCCGTATGGGCGCTCCGGCAACAGATTGTAGAGAAAGGATAGTAAGTCTAGACCACCCAGGCCAGTGCACCTGGACACCCCGCCTTCCTGCTCTGTGTACCCCGAAGCTCCTGAAGTCTGTAGCCTCAGCGTTCAGACCACGGTTTCTCAGCCTCAGTGCTGCTGATACCTTGGACTGGATGCTTCGTGGTGGGAGCTGCTCCGTGCATAGTAGGGCGCTTGGCGGCATCCTGATCTGCCCACTTGATGCCAGGAGGTAGTCCCCCGGATGTGACAGCCAGAGGTGTCTGTAGACATTGTCAGCTGTCCCAGGAGTAGGGGGTTGGCCAAAGCCCTTGTTCTCCTCACACCTACCCTGCTTAAAAACCACCGCACTGGACGTCAACACCGGCTCTTGACCAGGAGTTTGAACTTCACACCTAACTAAGTGGCTTGGGAGGTGGATGATCTGGATTAAGAACCTACAACACCAGTAAAATGCTCATTTAAGGAACTCTGGTACGTGGTGAGTTCTGCACTGGCTGCCAACCTCAGGTCAATGGTTCAAACTCATCAGCCCCTCCAGGGGAGAAAAGTGAGGCTTTTTCTTCTCCGCAAAATGTCCAGTCTCAGAGCCCACCCGGGGCAGTTCTACCCTGTCCTTCCAGGGTCATGAGGAGTCGGCATCACCTCTGTGGCATGAGTGTGATGCTGATTGAGGTTAAGTGTGTTGTTTCTTAAGGTATCTGTGTCCTTGTTTTGTCTGCTTGGTCTCCCTACTCGATGATCTACTTTCGGGGCTTGTTTGCCTTCATATTTGTCATTGTACCTTGTGCTCCAAGCATGATGCCCCATAGACTCTTGGTCAGTGTTTGAGTGATTGAGTGTCCCCAGCCTAAAAGGAGCAGAGATGTTGTCGTTGGATTCTGTCTCCTTGGTTGCTACTGCAAGCCTCTTCTTCAAGAACCAGAGTGGTAGGGGGAAAGAGAAAGAAGGAAAGGTGGGCTTGGATGATTTCTTCTTTCCTGGGCCTGGGAAGTGTTCCCTGATACCTTGGACACTGACCGATTGTGCTTGGACCTCTCCAGTCCGCAGGAGGCATGCTGAGACCATTCTCAAGCCTCTTCATCTGCCCGGGCCATCTGGAAAAAGAGGCTGAACTGGCAGTGCACAGTGTCCCTTCGAGCTCATCATCCAGTGATCCTCTGTGAGGCTGTGGCCCCAGCTTCCGTATTTTAGTCTGCAGCCTGTGGTCACGGTGGAACCGTTAACCCTGCACTGACATCTCTCTTCCTTCTGCTTTCAGCCACTGTATACATCAGATTCTGGAGAGCGTTAACCATATCCACCAGCATGACATTGTCCACCGGGACCTGAAGGTGATTTACCCAGACACCTCCTTGTCTCCCACTTGTGGCACGTTGGCACCACCTGGTGCCAGATAGTAGTACTACGTGGGCCTAAACCAGGCTGCTCAGGGGCCTGGGGCCCCAGGTGGGCACCTTACAAGGTTCTCACTGTTCTTCTGCAGCCGGAGAACCTGTTGCTGGCGAGTAAATGCAAGGGTGCCGCCGTCAAGCTGGCTGATTTTGGCCTAGCCATCGAAGTCCAGGGAGAGCAACAGGCTTGGTTTGGTAAGGGTGACCCTGCCTTCCTGGAATGCAGCCCCCGCCCTTCCTGATCAGCCTTCCTCTTGCAGAACTAGAAGCCAGACCCTTAATGGTCCTGGCCTCCTCCGAGACGGCCGGGGGTGGGGTGTCCAGAGAGCGCTCCTTGCCGAGCGTGCCAGTGAGTCTAGCTATTGTCAGCGCTGTCGCTGTGCGTTCTTGCTGCCCCTGGGGAGGCATTGGGAGTTCTTGGAAGGCATGTGGACTTGCCGTCTGCTTTCCATTCCGAGCAACACAAGAGCCCCAGCTTATCATCTGTTGCTGCCCGTGTGCTGGGAGCTTATGAGCGAAAGCAGCAGGCGGGCAAAAAGGACTTGGGGGAATTTGCTGATGGGGATTTAATGAGCGAGAAAGCAGATTCCATGTGCTCTGCCCTCTCTCCTGCTACAGGGTTTGCTGGCACCCCGGGTTATTTATCCCCTGAGGTCTTGAGGAAAGATCCCTACGGAAAACCGGTGGATATCTGGGCCTGCGGTAAGCCCATTCCCAGGCCTCTGCTCTCAGCGTTAGGGCCCTCTCGTCTCGCACTGACCAGTCGTCACCATGCCTCGGGAGGCCATGCGGTCTGGTACACGTGAAGTTATGGTGTTTGTTCCACTGCCCTGGCTGGCTGGTCCTGTCGCACCCCTTTCCTCAAGGGCTTCCTGGACTCCACTGCCTTCCATGGAGGTGGGGTTGTCCACACCCTACAGCAGCGGTTCTCAACCTGGGGGGTTGAACGACCCCTTCACAGGGTCGCCTAAGACCACCAGAAAACACCTATTTCTGATGGTCTTAGAAAATGAGACACCACTCCTCTATCTGCCTCCAGGCGTACGAGTACCTGGCACGGAGACTGTTGCCCATGCTTCAAGACAAAATTTCATTTATTTGTCATTAGAAATATTTCACAATATTTACATATAATTCCATATTGTTTTTATGATTAAGCACTATGTTTTAATTATGTTCAATTTGTAACAATGAAAATACATCCTGCATATCAGATATTTACGTAACAATTCATAACAGTAGCAAAATGACAGTGATGAAGTAGCAACGAAAATAATGTTACGGTTGGGGGTCACCACCACACGAGGAACTGTATGAAAGGATCACGGCACTAGGTAGGTTGAGAACCACTGGCCTAGAGGATGGCTTCGGCCTGAGTAATTCCCTGAAATGACATGTAGTGAGGAGCAGAGTGAGGTCAGGGGTGCAGCTTTATTGGCTGGCCCCCATTTCTAACCCTGGGTTGTCCTTTGATATTCTGAGTGGCTCTGAGCCCTGTGTGGCTTTTCTCGGTTCCTCAGGGAAGTAGCTGGCTGACCCGAGTGACCTGTGTGTTCTCTCTTGTAGGGGTCATCTTGTACATCCTCCTGGTGGGGTACCCTCCCTTCTGGGATGAGGATCAGCACAAGCTGTATCAGCAGATCAAGGCTGGAGCCTATGATGTAAGGATGGGTTCGCTCGAGAGCGGGGCCACCAAGCCGGGAAGGGCAGCACTTCTGCTGAGACGGGGGCACAGGGGAGTAGTGTGTTTATCAGGGTGTGGTGTGATGCTGAGAACCCAGGGAGGAACACACGGCGCTCAGTTCTGCCCACTCCTGTCCCAGGGAGCGACTCTTTGATCTGTCACCTGCATAGGACAGGAGGACGTCGGGTAGTGTGCTCCAAGACCGCAGCCAGAGGGACGTAAGGACAAGAAGTCTGGGCACTGCTCCCCGGCAGTGGAACACTGGGCACCTCTCTGTTCTCTCCCGGATAGAGAGCCTGAGAAGTGACTCGAATGTTCTGCCTAGCCATGGTTCCTTACCCGTCTTTACGTTGATCAGAGTTCTGCAGCGTTCTCCGGGGTTTCCCAACTCTGCAGGGCAATCTTAGGCCTCACACTGAGGAGTTGGGGTGAAGGCAGAGCCAGCCTGCCTTTCCGAGTGTGAGGTTCACACACTACATACCCCTTCTCCCCACATCCTGTTCTTTAGTTTCCATCACCGGAGTGGGATACAGTGACACCTGAAGCCAAGAACTTGATCAACCAGATGCTGACCATTAACCCAGCAAAGCGCATCACGGCCGACCAGGCTCTCAAGCACCCATGGGTCTGCGTAAGTATCTCTTGTCTGGAGGGAGGGATACAGGGCGGGACGCCCACCCTCCGATGCTCCTCCAGCGCCTGAGGGAGAAGACCCCGTGAGGGCCGAGGACGTAGAGTGTCCCCAGGAGGCCATCTGAGTGTCGTCAGATTGTGATTCATTCCGTGCTGGAGGAGGGCTTAGGTTGACCTGTGCAGATTTCGGGGCGTGGACAGGAAAGATGGTACAGTCCAAGCTGGGCGTGCGGACCCTGTTCTCCCCTGTCACAGCCCTCATGTGACCATGACCAAGCACATAAACAGAAGGCACCTCACGTAGTCCTAGAATGCTTCCTGAAGCTCAGTCACCAAAGCTCAGGTGCTGAATTCCTAAGAGAGCCCTCTCGGCGAGCGATGGAGGTGATGCGTTTGCATGCACCGTCTGCTCAAGCTGACTTCTGAGCTTTCAGACAAGAGGCTCTCCTGTAGTGAGGCATCGGTCGCCCAGGACGCGTTTACTTTTCCTTGTTATTGAGGGCTCATGGACTGTCTGGTCACTGCGCTGGGTGCTGGAGATACGGAGATAGATAAGAGAGTCCAGTGAGAACTGGTGGAGCATCACCTGTCTCTGGTGGGCAACGGGCTTGCTCCAGGCTGCGTGACAATGGTGGTTCCTAGAGATGACGAGAGGTCCCTAGGATGATGGCCGTGAGACAGAAGTTGGCGTGTGCTGCTGTAAGAAGCCATGGGAAACGGGACGTGTTCGAGGACTGTTAAGTGGTTTCCTTGTGTGCTGGGGGACGACTACAGAAATGTAAGGCAGTGAAGCCAAGAAGAGCCCGTGACATCCAAGTCTGCTTCAGGAGTTTGTTTTTTATTCTGAAAGGCTAAGGAACCGTTTGGAGGGTTTTAAAGAGGAACGGAAATTTGCGTTTGGGAAAGATTGCTCTGGAACTAGAAAATGAAATTGAGGAATACAGAGGCTAGAGACAGGAAGCTGTTGTAATTATCTAAGCAAGACTGCCAGGTCTTCAGCCAAGGGTGCTGGTGAGGGAGGAAGTGGGCAGTGTGGCAGCGAGTGGACAAATCGGGGAGAGATTTGGGAGTTCGAATTAAAAGGGTGTTGTGACCAGTAGGGCTTGGCGTTGAGAGTAGAGAGAGGGCTGTGCTTTTCACTGGCAGAGGCAAGCCAGGAAGAGGGGCTGGTTTGTGAAGGGAAGAAAGAAGATTTCAGTTTTGTACATGTTGAGTGTGGTCTGGGAGACCTCTGAATGGAGACATCAGTAGATAGCTAGAAATCTGCCCCTACTGATTAAACCAAACCAAGCCCACTGCTGTTACATGTCAGTTCCAACTCAGGTGAGCCTATAGGACAGAGTAGACCTGTCTAGTGGGTTTCCGAGACTGGAGTGGCTGGTTTTTCAAACGATTGACCTTGGGGTCGGTAATTGAGTGCACAACCCACCGCACCACCAGGACTCTATTTTATTGAGCCTCCTCCTGTAGGTTAGGTTATTGCTAAACAGGTGGTGGTGAGGCTATAGACATGCTTTGGTTCGGTGCTGCTCCGAGTCTTCCTGTGAGTCTGTACTGCTTCCGTAAGAGAAGCTGGCCGGCACCGGCACTCCAGGACCGTGACAGGGAGAGGAGGCTGCGGATGAGAGGGCCTGGTGGAGCAGCAGGGTCCGCTGGTGCTGAAGGTGGGCGTCATCCCTTGGCAGGGGCAGTCGGAGGCCAGGGTTGCCTTGTCTCCGTGGTGGGAACCGAAGCCTGTTTTTGGAGAGGTGTGAGGGGAGGGGATGCGGAGGAGAGCACAGATTGTATGTTCAGGCAGCTGCAAGGTGATGCGAGGAAGGAGTGGCACTCTTAGCTGGCCATGGATGGATCCGGGGAGACGTTTTGGGTGGGTAGTTGATTGGTGGGTTGGTTTCTTTGGCTGTTTTCTTTGTTTTCGGTTGGTGGTTGAGTCCTGTTGGAGGGCTCGGCCCTGCATATGAGGTGTGATGGGGGCAGAGGCAGGTGAGAATCAGTTTGTGGGCGAGGGGCTGAAGTTGAAGGAATCCTTGTTTAGAAGCTTGTTTACATTGAGGGGCAGGCGGCGTGAAACAGGCTTGGGGAAAGGTGGAGAAGATTGAGGAAGCTACTTTGAGAACTAGGAAGGACAGTGGGCCAGGGCTGAGGGAGGGTTGGGGCCTCCCAGGTTGTAGGATTGCTTTTTGTGTTTTGTCTTTTCCAAGCAAGCTGGCCAAGGTAGCCCCTAGCCAAGGGAGGGGGTGAGCAACTTCAAATAGAATCAAGGAAGTATGGGGGGTCATTTTTGTGACCCACACTTCTCACAGTCCTCTCTATCTCAGCAGTCCCTGTGGACCCCATTATGACAATGTGTAATCATTGACGACCCCAGGTCATCAAGGGGATGTCACTCGCTTCCAGTGGACCCTGTTTCAGGAGGCGGGGACGAGAGCCATAGACACATTGAGGAAATAATTTCCTTCTCAAATGATTCGGCAAATGGGTGCCGAGGGGCGCGTGCGGGGAGCGGATGGTTCTCCGTGAAGAACAGGGCTCCGTCCACGCGCTCGCTGCTGGCGAATGACGCCTCGTAGAGAGCAGTTACTGCGGGGCATCGTGACAGAGTGGACGTCCTCTGGGGCACTGTCCTGGAGCAGCAATTACCAGCAACGATGTAGTGTTCCCTTTGCGTCACCCTGAGTGGGGGGTAGTGCTCTCCTGCTAAAAACATGCTCACATCTGTGAGCTCATTTTCTCTCTGGGTGGTGAGTGCCAGTTGTGTGTGACCTCACCCTGGACACACCATTCGTTCTGGGGTCATGGGGAGGGCAGAGGGCTGGGCTGGGGACTCACGGACCTGTCTGTCTGGTTTCCAGCAACGATCAACAGTGGCCTCCATGATGCATCGCCAGGAGACAGTGGAGTGCTTGCGCAAGTTCAATGCCCGGAGGAAACTGAAGGTGAGTCTTGCCCGCCGCACGACAGTATCCTGAAATCGTGCTTCGGCAGGGTACCCACGGCCGGCCGGCCTGCTCCTGGCTGGGGCTGAGCTGGGAAAGTTGTATGTGAGAGGGCCCAGAAGCCTGGTGTCTTCTGCCTCCAGCTAGGAGCCGCGTTTGCCTGAGGTTAGGCCCCCTATTTTTCTGATCTGGTTGAATTCACAGAGCCCTCCTCTCCCCGCAGGGCGCCATCCTCACGACCATGCTCGTCTCCAGGAACTTCTCAGGTATGTCTTCCCAGCAGGGCATTCTCATCCTCTGAGGGAGGTGTTGCCATCTTAGGCGGCACGGGCTGTGCTGGACACCACCTTGACCAGGATGGTGGAGGATCCTGAGCTGCGGGGCTGCTGCTGCGACCGGGTCCCCTGACCCGGGAGCCCATGATGGCTGTGCTTGAGCTCAAACGGTCGAGCGCGGTTCCAAAGCCCTCCACCTGCCTGCCTTCGGTTGGTCTCCGAGATTCCTAATTTAATTTTCTGAAAACTCGCAGCATTTTGAGCTTTTAGCCAGTTCAGACCACTGGAGGATGTGCTGGAAGAGAAGAGAGAGGATGTAGCTGGTCTGTTCGCCTCCACCATTCATTTGCTGATGGACGCACGCACGCTCTGCTGTGTCCAAGCAGAGACGGCGATGAGTTCTTCCAGTAGCTGAGCCGTTCACAACAACCTGGGCTTGGTCCAGCTGGGAGAGGGCAGGCATAGAGACCAGCAGGAGGGCAGGGTAAAGACCTGGCTCCATTTGCACGGGGAACCGGGAGTGGGGATTCATGATTTGGAAAGTCCACTTGGCATTTCTTTTTCAAGATGCAAGACACTCCGGCTTTCCCCTTTCCCCACCCCCATTGTTGTTTGCCTGCCATTGGGGTGCTCAGTGGCTTTTCCGTGAGCAAAAAAAATAATAATGTCAAGACTAAAAACAGGTCTTCCTGATTCCCCTAGCGTTACTGCACCCCCACCCCCCACACACTTGGCGCGCACACATGGCTTTGCTTTTTGGGGTTCAGGACACACATATACAACCCGCCCGCCTTCTCTCATTTTCATAATGAGACTTTTTCTCAGCACAGTCAGAGAGGGGATTAAGTTGGAGTGCTAGCGACTTCAAGGTGGAGTATTCATCCCAGTGGGCTGGGTGACCCAAGAACCGGCTCTGAGGATGCTGCAGGTGAGCAGACGCTGGGCTTCACAAGCTCTGCCCCACAGGGCTCCAGCGACACCAGGCCTGGACAGGGGCCCCTGTGACCTTCTCTTGTTCTGGGTGCCCGTGCGGTCACAACTGTGTTTCTGGGTTCATCACTCACAAATGGTAACCAAAGTCTGTCAGAGGTGGCACTTCAGCCCCACTTCCTTCTTCTCATCCTAACTGCTTCCAGCTTTGACTTTCTTGGTTTGAGAACCTCTCCAGAAGGCGCTCGAGGGCATTACTGTGCTGGCTTAGACCAGTGATCTTCTCCTCTCCTTTCTGAGTCAAAGAAATGTGAAGACAGACTGCTGCTTCCCTTTCATCTTGGAAACCAATCCTACGGCCCATTCCTGTGGCCTCCGCATTGTCTTTCTACCTCTGCCCACCCTGTTCCAGAAACACTATCCTAGAGTCAGGAAACCGAGCTATCAGGACAAAACACTCCCGCTCGTCCCTAAAGAGCCTCCTTCCTCCTCATGGGCATTGAGCGCCCCCTGCCCTGGGTCAGAGGACTCTGCTGTGGGCATTCCAGCGTGACAGGTACAGCAAGCCCCATCTCTAGGAGTCTGGAAAGAGATCTAGGGTTGTACCCAGGAAGATGGGCACCGGTGTGTTATATTTTAGGAACGAGCTGGAAGTCCCTGGGTGGCCCAAATGGTTATACACTCAGCTGCTAACCCAAAGGTTGAGTGTTCAAACTTGCCAAGAGGAACCTCGGAAGAAAGAGTCCTGGTGATGTCAGTGTACAGCCAGGTCACAGCCACAATGCTGTGAGCACAGATTGACTCTGAGTCCCTGGAATCACTGGGAGTAGGAGCCACCTGGATGGCAGCTCTTCTGATCTTTTCTGTTTGCTTAGTGAGCAGAGCTTAGCCCCGGACTCTACCAGCTGGGCTTGAGGTGAAATCAGGGCTCCTAGGTTGTGCTTGCTTCACAGCCTTTGTGGGGTTTTTTTGGTTTGGTTTGGTTTGGGGTTTTTTGAGGGATTATTTCTCCGCCATCTGCACCATGAGGTCTGGGTTGAGGAGAACCCCCTGTGCCTCTCTCTGAGTAGTGAGCCAAGGTGGTCAGCGGTCTTCGTATTGGGTGTGGCAGGGAGAAGGGCTCCCCTCGGCTCCTGGCTCTCTGATAAGCAGAGCAGCTCCAACAGGGAGACTCACTTTTCTCCCGACAACCTTAGGGATGGGAGGCCTCTCAGCCAACCCGCTCTTGCCTCTGGGCTCTGCTGAGCTTGTTATGGGACAGGTGCTGAAGCCACGTCCAGCCAGCAGAGCCATGGCCTCTTCCTCTGCTCCATCTCAGGCCCCCAGACTGCTGCCTCATCAGCCTGCCCCCCCCTCCCCAGCCCCTGTCGCCTCTGCTCCCCCCCCACCCCACCCCCCAGCTTGGCTGGCTTGGCCACGCCACCTGGGCGCTGCTGTGTGGGCGGCCAGCGGGTTCCCGAGCCTCGCGCTGGGGCATGCTCGCTGCTGGCGGCCCCCGTGGCTTTGGGCAGCTCTGTGCACTGAGAGATTGTATCCCCTCAGTTGGCAGGCAGAGCTCCGCCCCCGCCTCGCCTGCCGCGAGCGCCGCCGGCCTGGCCGGGCAAGGTACGTGGCATGAGTCCTCCCCGACCGCCTGCCTCGGCTCCCTGCCACCCCACCAGGAGGGCCAGCATGCCAGGCCCACACACCAGGGAGACCAGTCCCCTGCTTGCGAGCTGAGATGGGCATGCCGGACGGATGACCTAACTTGGCATCTGCAAGCGCATTAGTGTTCCGAAGCCCCCTAACCAGCCGTGCATGCTGGGCGCTTGCCGACTCTCAGGAGGCAATGGCCTGGGGGATGTGGAGCTGGCCGGCAGGAGAGCTTTCTTCCAGGCAGCCTGAGAGACCGACCTGCCGACAGAGGGCCTCGGCAGACTGCCCTGCCTGCCAGTGTGCACGCTAGACCACCAGACCCCAGGGAGGAAGCCAAGTCACTCGAAAATGGTTGACTTCCCATGTTCCTAGGACCAAGACTGTAGAGTGCAGTAGTTTGAGGTTCCTGCCCTGCCACCTCCTAAGCACCTCACTCCCCTTAAGTTTCCTCATCTGTCCACTGGGGAGAATGAGTCTTGGACAGTTGTGATGTGGGGGCTCACAGCCCTGCCTGTCTTGGACAGTTGTGATGATGTGGGAGCCTGTTAAAAAAAAAAACCTGGCGCCCAGAGCTGATCTGAGACCAATAAAATCAGGACCTCTGGGTGGGTGGGCTAGGCGCCAGCGTTTTGTTTCCCAGCTCTTCCCAGGGGATTGCCAGATTCCGGCTCAGCACTTACAAGAGCCAGGCGGTCAGCCACACCCCAGCGTGATAGGGACCTGGTCCTGAATGAGACCAGAGGGCATTTCTGGAGTCCGGATTCTGGTGATGGAAGTACCTCTGCTCTCACTGGAGAGAGAGAAAGAGAGGGGAAACACGGCTTGGGGTCGGAGTGGCCCCTGCATGGAAGAGTGGTAGCAGTGCTGACCACAGCGAACACTTTCTGAGCACTGGATAGATGCCAGGCACACTGCCGAGTGCTTTCGGGTGTGGTCCCTTGGTCCCCACCACTAGATGGAGGCCTTGCTAATCCCCACTTTGTAGTTAGGAAAGGAAAGCTCCGAGAGGTTGAGTAACTCACCCAGAGTCACAGCCAGCGTGTCGTGGAACCAAGCTGTGACCAGGGCAACCCAAACGGAACAGACAGTCCTGTTGCCACCACCCTGTGCCTCCCAGACTCTCCCGCCCATTGTCTGCTACCCTCCTGTTGTGGCCTTTGTGGCCAGCCCGTGTCACCAGATGGAAGCACAGAGCCCCTCAGCCTTGAGCCTCACCCTGTGCCTGCCAACATTTGATGTCTTATTGTTATGCCCAGTCCTTGCCGCTTTTGAGTCCAGAGAGCAGGCTCAGGGCAAAGTAAGCCTGGTGAGGACCTGCCCAGTCAAGGCTTCAACCCCCTTGCGAAACCCTCCTGTAGGTGGTCCTGGTCTGTGTGCCCTCATGAGATGTGACACTCTGTCTCTTGAACACTCAGGAGATGTCTTGCATCCTTCCAGCTTGGCTGTCCTGATGATCGATCCCCATGGCACCCAGGGCCTGAGCCCGCACCCTTTCACCCCAACACTGCTTCTGGGCCTGGGTTGGAAGCTGTTGAAGGCAGGGTTCCCAGTGCCCCAGGCAGCTCCATGAAAGAGCACAGATTTCTCCTCCGAAGTGTTTCCCTGTTTCAGCTGCTCCCTCTCCTGCGGCAGAGGCACATGGGCACCCAGGAAATCCTGGGCACTGCCTTGAAGGCTCTGAGGGTGCACGAGATGCCCTGCACTCAGAGGGGCCTCCTCCAGAGGCAGGACGGTCGCCGTGACTTCTCAAGTTCACCCAATGCTTCCAGATGCTGGAGCCTGGCTCCCGTCTCTTGAGGACCTGGCTGCTGGACTTCAGGCTGGGGAGACGGGGCAATGCTGGATTCATTGTCCTCTTTGTTTTCACAGCTGCCAAAAGCCTACTGAACAAGAAGTCAGATGGCGGCGTCAAGGTAAGAGCCTTTGCTCCTGCAGGCAGAGCCTGGCCTCTGTATCTCCCAGCAGTCACCATGGGGAATTCTTAGCCCCACCGTCCCCCATTCCCTGGGAATCTTCCTATCCTGGCTCCTGTGCCGTAAGCCGGTATCTCTGTGCCTCGGAAGAGCAGGTTCCACTGGCCTGAAAAAGGTTTCTCTTAACCTTAGGGGTTTAGAGTTAGTGGTGATCCGAGTTATGCAGCTGAACCCTGGGCCCGACTTCCAAATGCTCGTCTCGGGGGGATGGGCGTTTTAAGGTCATTTGGCTACACACACACACTTTTTTTTTTTTAACAGCTACAAAGTATTTTTAGGAAATAAAAGTCAAGTTTGCCTGGTTGACTCAGGGTATAGAACTTGAAACCTGAAGCCACTGTTCTTTTGGCCTGTTTCCTTGTCCCCAAAGCACTTCCAGACCCAGCTTAGACACCCCTGAGTGAAGTGGCTTAAGCTCCCTAAAGGCATTGTGTTCCTCAGACACAGACAGGAGACATATGTTAAGGCACATCCTCATTTGGCGAGAGAGCTTTTCCGGTGGGATCAGAGCAAGAGGAGGTACCAGGAACCTGCAAGGACCAGCAGCAAGCCCTGGAGGGAGCGGCTGCTTGGCAAACAGGAGTAGGGGCTGCGTGGACTGACAGGCCGAGCGAGGTGTTCTGTGACTGCTTCGGGGCAGAAAGGGGATGGCTTCTGGGGCTGGGTCATGGGGTATCTGTCCATATGTACTATCTTGAAGCCTACCAGCTTTAAACCGGGGAAAGTTTCAAATGAACTTCCTCCCAGGATCGTGTGTCCACAGCTGAGATACCCTGTGTGTCCTCTTACTCTCCCCCATCCCTCCCTGTTCCCCTTATCATCTCCGCTTGCCTGTCTCTGTGTGATGCTGCTGACAGGGAGCCCTGATTGGCGGGCGCGCGCTCATCAGGGAGAGCCACGTGAGGAAAAGGGAACGCGCTTGCTTGGAGAGAGGTCTGTGGGTCCTTCTACCGGGAGAAAGATCCAGAATTATTTCATTTTGCAAAGTATGTAGTACGTGCCTTTCTGAAGCCCAGTGCTGAGCTCAGTTGTGAGGGACACAGAAGAAGAGGACTTGTCATCTCGTAGGAGGTTTCAAGGTTAATTGGAGAGGAAAAAAGAGACATGTTGGGAATAGGCCAAACCCTAAATAGCATATGGTTGTGGACCCTCGGTATGGTGGTTTAGTCTAAGAAACATCTGGGAATACATTTAAAGTGAATTTTAAAAATTAGATTAAATTGTAAAAGCAACACAAAATATTTTTGTGGCTCCTGTTGTATTCATTGATGAACTCTGCTTCACTGAAAAAAGAGGGTAAATGGAAGGCTATGAAAAAGGTGGCTGAACTGTCTGTCAGAGGCACTCGAGGTTAGTTCATGGAAAACAAACTGAGTAAGAGATGTTTGTGGAAAGATTTGGCTAAGGCCACAAGGGCAATGGGAGGGAAGGAAATTGACAAGTACGTTTTAATTAGGAATTGTAATTCGTGTATATATAGAGAAAGGGGGATCCGAGATACTGAGGTGCCATGTTCAAAATACTAAAACCATCTGGAAAGCACAGCCAACCAGAACAGGTCTACTGCCTACAAGAAACTAGCCCAGCTGTATGAATGAAAGGTGGGCTTGGTGGGCGCGTATCTCTCTAGTTGAGATGTAGCAAGGAAGGTGGAGATCGAAAAGGGGATCCATCAGAGATAACCACAATGTTTCCAGCCTAGAATGTGTGCAGTAAATAAGACATTTTGTCTTGGTGGAGCTGTCTGTAGAGGCGCTGGAAGGTTCCCAGCAGATGTAGACTCAGGAAGAACACCACGTGTTGGTCGGTCAGTCAGCATTTATCTGAGACCCACTGTGCTGCAGAAGCTGGGAAGATAAAAACCATGTCTTTGACGGAGGTATTCCCAGTGGGAGCAGACAAGGAAGCGGCCAGTTTTAAAGCACACGCTGGGGGTGGG
This sequence comes from Tenrec ecaudatus, assembly GCF_050624435.1. Taxonomy (NCBI): domain Eukaryota; kingdom Metazoa; phylum Chordata; class Mammalia; order Afrosoricida; family Tenrecidae; genus Tenrec; species Tenrec ecaudatus. Next base: position 45,625,945 of record NC_134545.1, read on the forward strand.
GTGGGGGTGGGAAGGCAAGGGCTGGGGAAGCATAGAGGCGCCTCTGAACCAGAACAGGAAATCTGTCTGAAGGAAGTGACCCATGAGTTTGATGGGCCAGGGGGAGGGGGAGGGGGGAGGATATTCCAGGGAGAGAGGATAACGCACGTGAAGATATGTAAGTTTGAAAGTACGGGATGATTCCGAGAACAGACTTAGCTTCGTTGTGCTAAAGGGATCCCTGACTGGCACCGAGTCATGGACACACTGGGCTACTAACTGGAAGGTTCGAGGTTTGAGTGGCCTCAGAAGTGTCGACTTTTCTCAGAAGAAAGGTCTGGGAAATAAATAAAAAGAAGGAAGGTCACAGGCAACTCCCTGTCCGCCATTGAAAACCCATTGTTTGACTAGACTACACCTGGGTTGCCATGAATTTTATATGACCCCGTGGGAGAGTGATTGCACAAGGGAGGACCCGAAATAAAACAGTGACAACGGAGATGGACAGGGAGGATGGGCGAAGGAGCCATTATGGCAGATCTTTAGCAGAACTTTCTAGACACTGGTCTCAAAAATTACCATCAGGCCCAGGCATGTAGAATTGCCTAAATAGCTGGTTAAAAAGACACAGACCACCCCGGGCCTGGCCTTGCCTGCAAATCCAGAAGGTCTTCTATGGGAGCCGGAATCCAGTGCTCTTGTTGCTAAGCCTCCTCCCTCCACCCAGGAGAACCGAAAGCACCGGAAGGTTGAAGAGTCAGGCAGAGACACATTTCCGGGGTTGCGTCTTATTAACAGGCTGTAAGAAAGAGTGGAATCAGCAACTAAGACCCGACTAGAACCAGCATGCACAGCATTGTCAGGTCTACGGGGGAGTCAAGAAGGATGAGGGCTGGAAAAGCAGTTATGAGACTAAAACAAAAGGGTTTTAATTGTAAATCTAGAAGTTGATGCCGACCAGACAACCCTAATGGACTGGGTAGAACTGCACCCTGGGAATTTCCAAAGACTGTAACTCTTTACCAGAGTAGAAAGCGTGTTTTCCTCCAGAGGACTGGCTGGCGGTTTCGAACGGCTGACCTTGAGGTTAGCAACGCAGCGTGTGAGCACTGTGCCACCAGGTGGCAAGATATCTGCCATTTCAACAGTCGTCACCTGCACAGTTTGGTGACACTAAAACACTTGTGCGATTCAGTCATCGCCCTTCTTGGTTCCCCAGTTTTCCTAGATAAAAAGTTTCAAATTGAGAGCATGTGTGGGGAGCCAAGCCCAAACTTCTCTCCTCCGATGGGGGGGCCACAGGAAGGGCTCAAATGAAGTCATCTTCTTTCTCTTGGGACAAGAAGCACCAAAGGAAACAGTAGCGCCCGGAGACGGACCCTAGCCTGCACGCACGAGCTTGATGCTGCAGGGCACTCCTCAGGAGAGTTTTCCTAGTGATGGGGCCAGACGCCAAGAAGCAAGGGTTTGAGAAGAGAATGACAAATCAAAATTAAAAGTCCAGCAGCAGACAGGCTGAGGGAGATAATCACAGCAAAGATGATGGGAGGGGCTCCAGAAACCCAGCACCTAAGTGATCAAAAAAGATATGAAAAATAGGAAATCAGAAACTAACAAACGTGGGAAAATGTTTGCAAAGAAGTGCAAGGGGTGGGGCGTGGGAGGGGTAGGTTGAAATGAGCCCGTGGGGGCCACTGCTTTCTCTAGTGCTGATGGGAATTGAATGGGCCTTCCTAGAGCAGCTGCACAGTATGTTCCTGTCTTCTTAATCCTGTCGTTTACTGGTGGGAATTTTTTCTAAAGAGCTCATTCAAAACATGAAAAAAACCTGAAAGCGTAAAGATGTTCAATAGGTGTCATTTGTAACCGTGAAAAGCTGGGAGGCAGTCTGGAAATCCAGAGTAAGGCATGATTGTGTCATTGGGGGAAATCCGCTTAACAAAGCGCTGAAGTATTCATTTTCACTACTACGTAATCATGATGTAGGAAAATGTTTTCTAGTAAGTGAAAAAGTGTAATCGAATGTAATACAGGACGGTCCAAATGTTGTTTTAAAAGCAATGGCTCAGTAGCCAGGTCTCCAGTGAAGACGGAAACCCACCACAATGCTAACAGTAACTTCCCCGGTGGTCGGGACTCGGGATGCTTGTTTTCTTTTATAATCAGAATTAAAATACTCTTCTCTAGATAGAGAGATAGATATGTAGATACACACACACACGTGCGCGCACACACAGTTTTATTGGCACTTATTCCACTTATCACACAAGGCAGTAGGTCAGTCATATCAAGGAGCGTTGTACAATCATTACCACCATCAATGTGAGAATATGTTCTTTCCCCGGCCTCCTCTCTTTCCCGCTGGAAACTCACAGGGGCAGTTCTGTCACTAGCAGTCAGCGCAGCCTGGTGACAGTGAGTTCAGTTGGGGTGTGAAGTGGTGGCACAGGGGTTGAGCATTCAACTGCCAGTTAAAAGGTTGACAGTTTGCACCCACTGCTCTGAGAGAGGACGATGCTCAGTTCTGTTTCTGCGGAGATTGTGGCTTTGTATTGTCTCTGCCCTGTAGGGTTACTGTGAGTCTGAATGGCTTTGGCAGGGGTTTGGGGTTTGTTGTTGTGTAAAGTGTTCAGAGGGAGATTTCTTTGTCGCTCTTCCCTCCTTCGGCAAGACGCTAGAAATGTGAGCATTGCTTGGAGCACCTTGTCTACCTTGTGCCTTTCTGTTGAAGAACGTAAGGTTCTGTTCAAGTGTCTTTGAAGATGGATGCCAAAGCCCCAGGATCTGCAGAACTGTGGGCGCCACTTCTGAGGACAAGACTTAGGTGCCCAGTTCACAATCCCCTGAGGCCTGTTGTCTAGAACATTGCTTCTCAAACTTATTTGGGGCTACTGCCCTCTTCTCAGAAAAGGCGGGGCACTGACTCATTGCTTCTTTCCCCTCATCCTCCTAAAGAAAAACTTTTGTGCTGTAGCCCCTGGTCCAGGTACAATGTGGGTATCTGCTCCAGCACTTCTGCAGTGCCCGACCATCGTTCCAGCATCCCCCCCAGAGGTTGGTATTGTCCTCTTTAGAAAACATGGATCTAGGACAACTTGTGTATTCCACTGATTTTTTTTTTTCAAAAAGAAAGAAAGAAAGGCAAATAAGGATATTTTTATTTCTGTAAGTATTATTTGAATATTTGTTTAAATAACTCAAAAACGAAGCTGAACCCTTTTAAATTTTTTCTCCTTTATTTTTAGTTTAAAAATCTCCATTAAAAAAAAATAATGGTGAAATAAAGTTGTTTTTTTTTTTTAAATGGTTTGGCTCTTCCAGTAGTGCTGGCCCTGTGCTGGTTGAGAAGGTGCCCAAACTGTGTGGCTGAAAGGAGTCGAGAGAAGTTCAAAGTTATCCACTGACCTGGGAAGCAACCTTCGAGTGGTGGAAGATTATACAGAGTTATCATGCGGCACAGTTTAGGAAAAAGCAAGCCAACACTGAGAAAGTTGGGAATCTGTTCTTTTTTTAGGTTGACAAGCAGACAGCAAAACCAGTTTGCTAGCTTACTCCTCAACTCAACACACCTTGGCCATCATGTCCTACCTGTGAAGGTACGCCGCGAATTCCTGTGAGAGCCCGGAGAGAAGACATGGTCCTTCCCTCGAGGAGGGAAACCTCTGTCTCGTTCAGTGTAGGCTAGGTGGCTTGCACATAGGTGCCTGTAACGGAACTCTCTTTTCTGAAGGATACTTTGGAAATAAGTCTTATGTGGAGGCAGCTAGGAAAAATTGATAGAAATCATACCTAATTTAGGTTTTTCTTTCAATCTGGGCCATTCTTTTACGTATGTATAGTTCCCTGCTTTTGAATATGATGTATCCCCCTAAAGCATCTTCTACAGTAGGTTGTAAGCTCCTTGAAGACAGGAGCATTTTGTTTGATACGGCCAGTGCTCGATCTCCAGTGCCTAGAACAGCCCACAGTGAGTATGTGTCGGGTGCTGTTAAATTAATGTGCAGAAGTCAGACAATAAACGCAATATTCCACGGTGTCCCTGTCGCTCAGGGAGCTGATTATAAAATTCCTAAGTACCTTCACCGGCTAGACTGTCTCTAGACAGTCTCTGAGAGATGGTTCCAGTGTGGCTTTAACCCTGAGCTCTTAGTTCACGTTTGGGCATGAAGTCCAGTGAGCATCCAATTGAAGCCAAAAGCCCATTGCTCTCAGCCTTCCTCACGCTTGACATCTGTTTCTCTGTGAGACCTGCACTTTCATCTTCCCATTTCCTACTAATAACCAAATGCACTGGAGCATTCAGGTCAAACAAACAAGGGCAGCCGGCCTAACAAGACGATCTGCCAGCCTCTGACTGCTCATCAGATACCTTTCAAAGATCTGCAGCTCCATGTGAAAAAACAAGTCGGAAAGCCGAGCACACCCCGTCGTTGCTTTCTAACGTGTGTGTTTTTAAATAAATGGTGCTTTATTTGAAGTGTTAAAACTTCAAATGCATTTTCAAACGGTGGCAGCCTGTGGTAGCTTTTGCTATTTCCCTCTTGGCTGCTGACGCCACTTTCAGACAGAAAATAAGCAACTTTGTACAAGTAAGCCTTGCAGCGCAGGTCTGAGAAGGGACAGAAAGACACTACTTAGCTGACAGAGAAGCCTTGTGGAAGCCTTCTCGGCCAAGCTGGGCCACCTCAGGAGATACCGAGTCTGTGTCTGTGACCCTGACCGCAAAGGGGTCCTTCCTCTCGGGCTTTGTGTGCATAGGTGCTGTGGTGACCGCGCTGGTGCTGGACTCGAGGCTCCTCCTTCCACTCTTCTCTGCCCCGGTGCAGAGCCGTGCCGCGCACCGATCTGCAGCGCCTCTGCTTCTCTTCTTACCTCCTCTTTCCCCTTCTCTTTCCCTCTCGCTGTGGTGTGTCCAGAAAAGGAAGTCGAGCTCCAGCGTGCACCTGATGGTGAGCCCTGCCTGCCCACCCATCCGCCTCCTCCATGCTGCCTGCACCCGCCTGCCAGCCACGCAAGCCCATTGCCACGCGCGTGTGTGTGCTCCACTCATCCTCACTGCATGTCTGTGCTGTGTGGGCAGCTGTGGCCTGTCCTGCCAGGCGGGGGCCATTGCCCAAGGTCACCAGTGGCCTAGACAATGGGCGTTGGAACAGGTGGTGAGGCACCCCCTGCTGTGGAGGCTGTGGGCCCCCTGCAGGTCAGGGCAGGAAGTAAAGCTGGCACAGACTTGGGGGCCAGGTGGCAAGCTCAGGGAGGGCCCCCAACCCCAGCCCCGCCGCCTCACTGTCGCTCAGGAGGAGAGACCTGCCCACTGACGGTAGCTGCCTCTTTCAACAGGCCTGCGGGCCGTGGACCTCTGGAAGGTGGCAGATGAGCTGGTTGTAGGCTCGTGGCACTGAGCCCTGCTCTCCTGGCCTTTTCCCTGGTGCAAGTGCCCATTCTCAGGTTGTGCCCTACATTTCACTCTTCCCACACAGCTTTCGGGGGCTACCAAACGAATGTATCTTCTTTCTCAGAGGACACAGGGCTTCCGTGGGAACTTGGCAGCCCAGAGTTACTAGGAAGCGCTCCATTAAAGCCGCAGCTGGAGCTGCTCGGGTGATGCCCCCACACACACCTCGGGAGAGAGTGCCATTCCTGGACCCCCTGGGGTCCTTGACCCCCCTGGGAGACTTCCGCGCCACTGGCCTTTGCAGACAGGACCGTCTTCTCCGGCTAGCCCTGGCAGCCAGACTCGCACTCTGCCCCTTCCAGGTTGCAATGGAAGAGGCCTGCGACTTTGGGGACTGTAGAGCTACTTCCTGATTGTTGCTGGGACCTCCTCTTCTCTCTCCAGCAGAGTGCAGGCTTGGGGCTTGACTTGAGGTTCCGTGCTGACTCAGCCGTTGACAGGACACTCGGGGTAGATAGCTTCTAGTCTGGCCCAAGGGGCCTTAAGAGAAAGCTCTGGGCATGAAGAAGTTGGCCAGCCTGGACGGCTAGGAGAAAAGACTCGTACCGTAGCTGTGACGGTGTCCTGTCCGCACCCTGCCGGGGACCAGAGCCTCATGTTTGTTCCTCTGCCTCTTGAAGAACTTGGAGGCATCAGGCTGCCCTCCTGTGATCTCTGATCTTGCTGGGACACATTCCCCCTCCCCCCTCCCCAGGGGAACCTTGAGTGTACCTGGTGAGGGACTCAGACGAGGCAAAGGGTATCAACTGGCTTCATACCCTGGGGACTGAGTCACTTTGAAAGACAAGGGTCTGTCTGTTTGGAAGGGTGGCCTACTCCTTCTACTCCGCTCCCACTGAGCTCACCTGCCCCTCCTTGAAGATACGCCAGGCAGAAAGGGCACCTGCGCAGCAGCCCTCTCTGTGCCCTGGGCTCAGGGTGCATTTGGTAGCCAGCACTGAATTCTATCCCTGGCCTCTGGACACCAGCTCCTGGGCCAGGTGTTCTTTCTCTTCTTACTCCTTTTCAGTTCGAACTGGGTTTGTAGGGGAGGGAGGAAATCCTGGTCCAGACGAGCAGCAGGTCCTGCCCACAGATGTGAGGCTTGGGGGCTTCACTACCTTGCAAACCACGGTCTCTCCTTGCCGGGTAAAGCGCAGGAGAAGATTCTGAGTTCCTTCCGGTCAAGTTCGACTGTAACGAGATGGCACCGGGAGAGATGCCTTGAAGCGTGTCTCTGGGCTGGGCCCACTTGAGGACGCCTCCACGGCCCACCCCTTCTGTTCCTCTCTCCAGCCATCTCCCAGGCCCCTCGTGTTAGGGAGGGCACATCACATCGGGCCGAGCTCTTGCGGCCCAGGGGGCACGGGAGGGCTGGGAGGCAGATGTGAGCTGCTTTCCTGAGTCTGGAGGAACTAAACCATCTGTTTTCTTGTCTCAGCCACAGAGCAACAACAAAAACAGTCTCGTAAACCCAGCCCAAGAGCCCGCGCCCTTGCAGACGGCCATGGTACCTCTGACTACAGCGTCTCCGCCTCTGCCCTGGCTGCCTCCTGCTCCTCTCCTTCCTCTTCCTCCCCCTCGCCCCCACTGCCTCAGCCTTGTCCCCTGTGGTCCCTTTGAAGAGTAGGCTGCTGTGTGTGTGCCTGTGTGTGTGCCCGATCATCCATCCCCCGCCATTGTCCCCCTGGCCATGTCCCCTCCTGCACGGCAGAACTGCTGCTCCCGCTCCTTTTGCTGTTGGGGGCGGGTGGGAAGAGTGATCAGGGCTCTCTGCGGAATCTCCCAGCCCCCACCGGGGACCCCTAATGAATGGGTCTGCTGTGTGGGCCGGGAAGGTGAGTTGCTTATACAAGTTGAAGCTTTCTTGGGACCATCCGTTCTTGAAAGTCGCCTCATAAAAACTTGTCTCGGCTTCTCCTTTGCCTCAAAGCCAGCATTGTGGAGGCCCCCGCCTTCTGGACAATGCACAGATCATTGGGTTTCCATTGAGCCCGTGCTGCCTGAGTTCTTCCTGGGCTCTTCCAGGGACTCTGGGCTCTCTGGGCCACAGGAGCTGCAGAGTGGGCGAGCGGGGGTCCGGGTGGGGTGCTCCCTGACTCCTGGCAGACTCGTGCGCCTGACTCGGTGCTGTGGGGACAGGAACTCGATGGAAGGCAAAGGGGTGTGAAGCGGGCAGCTCTGTGGATCTGGTCTTTGGGGAAGACCTCGTCATGGGCTCTCCCGGTGTCCCTGCCTCCCACACCCCCCTGATGGTCACAGCTAGCAGGCCTGGCCCAGGTCCTTGGGTCCACAGTTCCTCCGGTGCATTTGCCCCGTGGGCCACCCTGGGAGAAGAACATCAGAGCCAGCATGGATCGGGACCAGATCCTCTCCCCTTGCCTTCTCTGGTTCCACGAAGTTCCAGGCTTCTCCTTCCGACTAGTCACTGCCTTCCCTTTAAATCCAGACCCCACGGAGCCCCAGCTGAGGCAGAACATTTTGCCTGTAGCCAGGCCTGGGGAGTCATTGGAAGGGTCTGCATCGTAGGGGTAAAGCAGTATCAGGTGGAGGGCAGGGTCCCTCAGGGAAGAGCTGTCTGGAGGTCTGAGCCCACGTCCAGAGGGTAATTCTCCTCTTCCCCCACAGGAGCCACAAACCACCGTGGTACACAATGCCACAGATGGGATCAAGGTGAGTGGCCCCAGAGCCTTTTCCTGCTTTGCAGGGCAGCGGGACACAGGCAAGCTGGGTCACGGGAGCAGCGGACCCTGTGGCTGGCAGCCTGTGCGGTGAAGTGTTTGCAGAGTCTAGGCTGAAGGTACCGAGTCTGTTGGGGGCTACCCGCCGAGAAAGGGCATTGTGCTTAGTGATTCCGAGCCAGTGTCCTGCGGTCCGAAAGACTTTCACCCTCTGCACTTCTGTTTCCTTCCGGATGAATGGTGATGTTTAAACGAGAGGCTGTGTTAACGACAGAGGCAAGGGGATAGTCAGACCCCAGAGCATTTTCCACGTCTCCCCTCTTTAAGCCTCGGCGGACTTGTCTCTTAGTGTCGCTAATGTTTAGCGAGCATTGAACCCAAACATCATCTGGTTTACAGAGGTGACAAGGTGGAGTCCTTTGTCCATCGGGACAGTTTAGGTGAGGGGGTGCAGGGGAAGCAATAATAAAGCCATGATCCAATAAAGGTAGAATCCAATAGTAGTAAATCCTGTGAAGGAAATGGTACAGTAGTGAGATAGTCTCTGAGGCCTTAAACTTGGAAAGGGTCTCTCAGAAGGTGATAGTTGGGCTAAAATCTGAGCAGCGGGAAGGAGGCGGCCAGGCAGAGTGCCCGGCGCAGACGGAGCCGTGGCAGGCGTGACGACGAGCAGACAGCGAGTGGAGCGTGCAGCGTGGTGGGCACGGGCCGTGGCGGGAGGGCGTTGGCACTGGAGGAGCAGGTTGCTCTGGCCGACCTGGCAGCAGTGAGAGCCCCTCGGCAGTTCTAGTCCAGGGAGTTCATACCACCAGGTTTCTGTTTGAAACAGAACCATGGTGCCGGCCGGTGCCAGGGAGGAAGCAAACAGTGGAGCAGAGAGACCAGGAAGCTGGGCTCGGCGTTCCGGTACAAAAACGATGGTGGCTTGGAGGGAGGAGCGTGCAGCTGGAGGAACGAAATAGGAGACTGGGACCCTACGAGACAGGGAGGACACCGAGGACCAGGCTAACGCCAGGCTTTGGCCCAGTGGAGGAGTACGTAAGAGTCTTGGAGGACACTTGGGAGTGTAGATTTCTTTTCTTTTTTTCAGTTTTATTGACACGTAATCCAGAATCATACCATTCAGTTGTTCGGTCTTGTCAAGAATTGTACGATCATTGCCACAAACAGTTTCAGAACACTTTCTTTTTTGTGTCCCCCATGACTAAGTCACCTTTAAAATGAGCTGTGTCATCATCCCATTCCGTTCTAGTGCTCCCTCCTCCTCCCCGCCTCTCGCATCCCAACAAGCCCTCCCACCCGTTGCTATCCTGTGCGTCCACTCCTCCGGTGCTTCACCAACTGTTAAACCCAACAGCCACAAGACAGGACAAAAACAACACAGTGGGCAGATAGAGTGCCCCCGTGAGCAGGGGAAAGAAACGACCTCCATCCTTATCCAGAGCCGGGATCACGCCAGAGATGCCAGCACCTAGAACAAATTCAGGTCGGGTCTCAGGGAGGTCAGCTGGCCAAGAATCCAGTGTGATCCCGCCCGCCTAGTCCGGATCACAATGCTCTGTGTTTGAGACTCAGGCCGTTGGGAATGGAGGGTTTCACGAGACAGGCGGCAAGAGTAGCAGTAGAACTTTCCGTGGTGCCCTCCTTTAGGGGCATAGACTCTGTGCTTGGCTCCCCCGCTCTCCAAGGGCTCAAGTGAACAGGAATGTGTTCTTTCTGACCCACAGGGATCCACAGAGAGCTGCAACACCACCACGGAAGATGAGGACCTGAAAGGTAGGTGCTGGGCCCTTGGTGGGGGAAGGGACCCCAGCAGTGACCCAAACACCTTGGCTTCAATGGGGCACCTGCCTTGTCTGCCCCGAGAACTGGAAATGATGGCTCCTCTCGACCCAGGAGAGAGCTTGGCATAAAAGCTACTCAGATTTTCCTGCTTTTCCCAGACTCCTGGGATATGGAATCTATCCCTCGCCTCTCGGGCAACATCACCTAGACCAGAGCCCATCAATTTTAAATAGATGCCCAACCTTCCATTTAAAACACAAGACTGTTTAGGCAAACTGGAATGAGTTGGTCACCGGAGTCAGAAGTCCCTGGCAGGAGTGATGGAGTAGGGACTCTGATACCTATCAGACCACTTTGGCATCTTTGGGCTTTTGGTAGGTGTGCCAGCCTAAGCTTGGAGTGGACTCTCGTGCCACGCACGGGGTGTGGGCGGGAGCGGCAGTCCAGCCCCTGGGAGACTCTCTCCCGCCACTTTACTTTGGCCTCCCGGAATTGCTCCCCACAAGCGACGTGACCATCAGAAAAAGATGGAGGTACACCGTAGACAGTAAGGAGAAACCAGACCTTTCAAACTTAAATAAATAAAAGTGGGCAGCACGCATTTCTAAAAGAGCTCTGGTGGTGCAGTGGTTAAAGCATCCCACTGCTAATCCGAAGGTCAATCGTTTGAGGCCACCTGCCTCCGCATAGGAAGGTGTGGCGGTCAGCCTTGGAGACCCTGTCAGACAGCTCCGCCCTGCCCTCCAGGGTCCCTGGGAGTTGGGTACAGACTGCAGCACAGGGCTTAGTATGGAGGCCAGGGCTGCTGAGATCCAAGACGGCTAGATGCGAGCAGTCAGAGGACCCTCCCTGTGGGGCTCTTGTGGCCTCGCCCCTGAGAGCAGGAGCCCCTGTCCGGCTGTTGAAAGGCTCCTCTGGAAGCCACCAGCCCGGGCCTCTCAGGCAAAGGCGGCAGCGTGGGATGTGGTCCAGTGTCCACAGCAGCCCGAGGCGTCGCCTGGCCCTGGCTCTGCAGCGCCATGGGCTCAGGTCCTACCCGGCTTGCTCGCTCACCTGCCTTGTTCTGTTTGTTTTGGCTGCTCTGCCTTGCCCTGCCCTGCCCTGCCCGGCTAGCTGCCCCGCTCCGCACTGGGAATGGCAGCTCGGTGCCTGAAGGACGGAGCTCCCGGGACAGAACAGCCCCCTCTCCAGGCATGCAGCCCCAGCCTTCTCTCTGCTCCTCAGCCAGTAAGTGTGAGGGAGGCACTTTCTGGCTTCCGTCTCCCTGGCTCGTCCTGAAGCCCCTCAGGGATCCCCACCAGAGCTGTCCGCCCAGCCCAGCTGCCCGTCTTAGTAAGCTTTGGGAGCATGGCTCTGCTAGGGGAGGGGGGGGCTGTTTGGAGGCTCTGTTAAACCTAGGGGGGAGGGGGGAGGCAGATTGGCCAGTGGCCCCTGAGGCTGGGGCCCAAAAACACTTAAGTAGACTGGGAGGAGGGGCGTGGAGGGGGGGTGGGTAGTGGAGGGCCACTGGAACGTGCCAGGGGCTGTGCCCCAGCACTGAGCCAGGAACAAGGGTGGAGGCAGACCTCCGTTCGGGTGGGGGGCTTTGTGGAGGGTGATGGGGAGAATTCGAGAGCAAAAAATTTAGGGGATGTAGTGTTTCCTGAGGGTCAGCATAATACCATGATTTGGAGTTTGGGGTGAGGTAAACATGAGTTCGAATCCCACCATACTCCCTACAAAAACGTAGGTTCACCTCCTAGAGCTGCTGTTTCATCCCCTGTAAATCAGCCCTAAAATGCACCGGCCTGCTAGGGCTGTATTGAAAATCAACTTCCTTGGTACTTGAATCTGTATAGAGGATGTCTGTGTGTGCCGCTCTCCCTGCCCGTCAGCCCTTTGACAGTTCATACGCACAGGCCTCTTCACCCCGAGGGCCCCAGTCAGGTCTTCCAGATGGGCGTGGGGGGGCTGGAGCGGAGCGCGTGCGTGCATGCTTGCACACCTGCTTTCCCCTCTAGAATGTGACTAGAGCTTATCAATTCCCCTAACCCGCTGTTGACCCACCTGAGGAGAACGCTGATGGAGCGGATGGCCGTGGGCCCCTTCCTGGCTGTGCAGCTGCTGCACCTCCCCGTGTCCGCCTGTGCTCCGTGGCTGTGCAGCTGCCCGTGCGGTGGTGGTGCTCTGCTAATGCTTGCATTTGTCTTACAGCCTCTCGCTCCGGTGGGGAAAGGCTGGAGTCCTAGGTCAGCCTGGGGCTGCAGTCAGGCATAGCCTGAGCTCAGTCTGCCCTCCCTCCCCCTGGCAGGGCCCTGCAAACAGTGGCGCTCCCTGTAAGTGCGCTGACGCCTGAACCAGAGCGTCGCCAGCAGTTCCTTGTCTTGGGGCGGGGGGGTAGGGATCTTCAAGCACCCCAACTCTGCCTGTCAGTCTGAGCCTGGCCTTGGTGTTCCCGAGGAACATGTCCTTGTCTGGGAGCTGGCATGAGATTCATGGCTTTGCCAGAGCCTGTCCTGGGTAAACGGCGCTGGCGCCCTAGGGAGGGGCTGTCAGGAAGAGCTCTGTAGTTGCAGAAGCTTTCTCCCAGAAAAGCCCTGTAAGCTTGCTGAGGAGGTGCGCAGAGTGAAGAGAATGCGGCATCTGTCCTGGGGCTCTGCACTTCCATTTGGAGCCTCCTCCCTGGCTGGAGTCTGGAGCACTGAGAGGGGGCGGGGCACTGAGACCTGACTGAGCCCCTTTGGGTGAGAGAAGTGGTAGGATCCATTTCTTGGAGAGGTTGAGCCTGCTAGAGACGAGACGCACAGGCTCTGGGCAGTGCTTTCATGACATGCCAGGGCCTCGGCTGTTACGAGTATTTGCTGAGACGTGGCTGTTGATGGGGAGAGGGAGGTCAAAGCTGGAGGTGAGTGTGTAGAGTGCTGGATGGGGGAAAGGTGGACTCTCTTCCACAAAAGGCCTTAAAACCAGAGAAGAGGAATCTTTGTTAGAGGGTACTCTTTGAAGGACGGGGGAGGTGCTCTTCAGCCCTTTGGAGCCTCCCCAGTCCCACACAGGTAAATCGCTGGGTTTTTCCCCCTACAGTGCGGAAACAGGAGATCATTAAGATCACAGAACAATTGATCGAGGCCATCAACAATGGGGACTTTGAGGCCTACACGTGAGTAAAGCTCTGTTTCCTAGAGACACAAATTATCTCCCAAAGCTTTCCTTGCTCCTGGAAGGTTGCTGGGACTTGGGGAGAAGAGACCACTGGACTTTGGGTGCAGGGTGTCCGGTTAAACACAAGGCCCCTAGTCTGGGAGCCCTTCTAGGTAGATAGATACTCCTGTGAGTCAGCTCATCCCGGTGGTGTCCTGCTGCAGACAGAAAGGACTGGGCTGAGCGGCCCAGCAGGCAGGTCCCTAAGACCTCGGCCTATTTTAAGCAGCCTGGCACATTGCTTAACTTGCAGCTGCAGGACAGGAACTATTGACAAAGAAGGAAGACGGGGAACCCCATAGTAGCCTGACTGACCACTTGTCCTTTTCCCCCTTGCAGGAAGATTTGCGATCCTGGCCTCACTTCCTTTGAGCCTGAGGCCCTTGGTAACCTGGTGGAAGGGATGGATTTCCATAAGTTTTACTTTGAGAATCGTGAGTGGGTTCGTGCTGCTGATACACTCCTGCCTGCCCCTTCTCCCCTCTGGCCTCTGTCCCCACTCACCTTCTCTTCTTCCCAGCTGCCTGTTTCCCTGCCTGTTGCCCCCGGGTCTGTGCGCTTACTTCTGTGCTCTGACAATAGTCTGAAACTAGCCCTTTTGAAGGCACAGCTTAAGGGTCCCACATGCCCACGGCAACTGGCAGAGTTTGCATCTGCCTCCTGGTGGGGCAGTTGCCACAATCAGGTTCACTGGATTTCATGAAGTCTCTCACATCTTCCCAAGAAGGATTGGCAACCATTTGAGATTAGGTTGAGATGGTCTCAGCAAATAATAATGAAACTCTGTGTCTGCAGGTTTCACAATAGAGGAAATTAAAACCCAGATAAGAATGTGTAAGCAAGTAGCAAGGAGCCTCACCGTTGGTGATTTGTAAGCTTGGGACTTGTGGCTAGGCCCTGCCTGAAGGTCCGGGGACGTAGGAGTCTCTGGACACTTCGTAGAAACCTCGGTGTGTACAGGAAAGTCAAACCAGTGCCGCCACCCCTGCCACGATTGCTGTCTCTCTTCTCCCCAAGAACCCCCTTTTCCTGACTGACTGATTTTCTCTTTTCACTTCTTCTTGGCCCTTCCCCATCCCACCCTGAGTTTCATTTTGTCACTGTTTTCTCCCCTGACACCACCCCACTCTACTCAGCTGCAGTGTAAACCCTAGGCCCTCTTAGAGAACTGCTATTAGCCAGCAGCAACTGCAGAGCTCTTAGAAGCTCCCAGAAAGGGTTCCTGTAGCCTCGGTCTCAGCTTGAATTGAGCTCAAATGTAAATCTCAATAAAAGTAACACCATTTGCACAGTGTATTCTGATAACAGCAATCTTAATTGTTTTGTCTTTCTCCCAGAGATGCCTGGGAATATCCTGAGCTTGGTGTTTTGGTGACTCTTGACTACTTTAACTTTGGTGCCCTCCCACCCCTCTCTGCCCCCCCCTTTTTTAAAATCACAAATCTATTTTAAATAATTTACATTCATGATTTGGGACGCCAACCCTTATGAAATCCAAGCATCGGTTAGGGTCACATGGCCCTGCGTTTAAATGTTAGATCATTTGCACTGGCGATTTAACCACCTACTTAATCCCTTATCTTATAAAAATAAGGTCAACCCAGGGCTGCAGCTCCTGCCCCTGAAGCCATGACCCAGTGCCTAATTAGGATTGTAGCTGCTGCCATCACCACCGCCCACCTTCCCCTTCCTTCCAGACCAATGTGCCTAGAGGGTGTAAGGGGACTTGGAGACTCTTAGGAATGGTTGCTGTCCAGAGGGTGAGATTTAGGAGGGTGAGACTGGGAAGCAGGGGTTGGGAGGAAGATGCAGGTCCCCAGGCCTGATGCACCTCCTACCTACTCCACTCTGCCCTGCCCCCTGCAGTCCTCTCCAAGAACAGCAAGCCCATCCACACCACCATCCTGAACCCGCACGTTCATGTAATCGGGGAGGATGCTGCTTGCATCGCCTACATCCGCCTCACCCAGTACATCGACGGGCAGGGCCGGCCTCGCACCAGCCAGTCGGAGGAGACTCGGGTCTGGCACCGCCGGGATGGCAAGTGGCTCAATGTCCACTATCACTGCTCAGGGGCCCCTGCCGCACCGCTGCAGTGAGCTCAGCCACAGGTGCACCTGGGGGCAGGGAGGGAACAGGTGGGATCTGAGGAGGAAGCGGAGGGGGGGAGGCGGCATGTAGGGGAGGAGGTGTGGGCCAGGGCATGGGGTCTGGGCGATAGGTTCCCTGCCCGCGGTACCCATAGAGTGACCTGTGGCAGGTTATTTCTCCTCCCCGCGCCTCGGTTTGATCAGCTGCAAAGAGGGCAAGAGCGGTGCCCACCTTATTGAGGGGCTATGAGGATTAAGTTAGGGACTATAGAGCACTCAGTAAGTGCTCAGCAAACGTAAGACGGTGTTCTTGTTGGCCTTTAGCTTTGTGCCGGCCCCTCGCCTTCTCAGGCAGGTTTGCCACGTGTGCAGTGTGCTTCGTTCCCCGGGACTCCCCTGTGTACTCCGCGTCCTCTGTTGTTACCACATTCTGTCCTGTTTGACAGGGGCATTAGGAGATCCCAGCTGGAGGTCGAACCTTCGCAGCCAGTGGCTCTGGAGGGCCTGAGTGACAGCGGCAGTCCTGTTCGTTTGAGGTTTAAAACAATTAAATTACAAAGCGGCAGCAGCCAATGCACGCCCCTGCATGCAGCCCTCCCGCCCGCCCTTCATGTCTGTCTCTGCTGTACCGAGGTGTTTTTTACATTTAAGAAAAAGAAAAAAAGATTGTTTAAAAAAAAAAGGAATCCGTACCATGATGCGTTTTAAAACCACCGACAGCCCTTGGGCTTAGCATGAAGGCAGGATTTTGAGTGATGCCCATCCTGGCATGAGCAGCGGGCTCACCCAGCAGCCCAGAAGAGGCGAGCTTGGCCTCTGGCCCCCGCGGACTCAGGGGGACCAGGCAGGAACTCTGACAGAGCTTTGGGGCTGCGATGGGATGGCAGCCCCCGAAGTTGCCGGCCTGCACCAGGTATAGGAATGGACTTCTTCAACACGTGCACGGGTGCCTAGAATGCGGCTAATGAGAACGTCGTGGCCATCTGACCTGCCTGGGAGAGAACGCAGCGCTCCCGGCCTGCTCTGGAGGCAGCGAAGATGAGGCCTCACTCAGTGTGAGAGCCCGGACGTTGCTGTACTCTGTTCCATGTTATGTAGAAGGGAAGAGAACTGGTGCTGCAGAAGTGTGTTCGCAATGAAGCCAATGGGAAAGCTCGTGTTAGTCTGACATGCACTTACTTAATTCATCCATTTCTATAGGATGCACAATGCACGTGGGCCCTGATATTGAGGCCTGAACCCTGGCAAGGAAGGGAGAGGAGTTGCCACTTTGCTTCCTGTTTGTTTTCTTATAACTTAGCAAGGAGTGAGCCAGCCGTTGGTCAGGCCTCTCCTTGCGACATCTGGCAGTCCTGTTTTTGTGCTGACTTGGACCATCTTTGTCTGGCCTCTTCCTGGTGGTGGTCTCCAGGCTGATCCTCATTTGGAGCTGGGCCCTCTGCCAAGTGCCCCTGTGGGATTGGGGGGGGGGTGAGACTGTGGGGTGACAGGTGGTGGTTTCTATGCATTCAGGCTCCCCTCAGGGCCACCTCCCTTTAACTCTTCCCTTGCTGCACGTCCGTCTTTGTTCCTGTCGGAGACTGACCTGACTCTCTGGCAAGAACAACAGGTGGCCTCTTGAACGAGGCCTCTCCACTGACCAACGAAAGTTTAGATTTACTGCTGGACAATCTGCATGGGCATCACCCCACTCCCACTTGCATGCCCCCCAAAAGAGGGCTCCGGAACCAGGGCCCCAACATTCATTGTCCCTCTCTATGCTCCAAGAGTCCCATCCAGGGGAGAAAGCTATGCTCTCTACGCAGCAGAGCCGAGAAGGGAGGAGCAACTGTTGAGTTGTCTGCACGAACATCTGCACTTTGGGGAGGGGGAAGGTAGGCAGACCACCGCTGCCCAGACTACCTCCAGGAGGCACAGGAGCTGGGGGGTGGGGGTAGGCAGGGAGAAACAGTTCCAAGGTTGACCTTGGAGCCAGCAAAAGGTCTCCCTCAGGTGCTGGTGCTTGGATTGGGTCAGGCTCCTCCGAGCACCTCATGCATGCCCTGCCCCTTTCCTGCCGCGCAGCCTGCAGTGCCAACACACAGGCACCTTCACCACGGGGTTGGTTTTGCTGGCTTGAAGACAAATGGTCTTAGAGTTCATTGAGACCCCTAGCTTCATATGGCTGCTCCAGCCCCACGTCTCCTTAGCATTCTTCTCCCTTTTCTGGGGCTAATGTCAGCATCTGTAGACAATAGACAAAAACACACAAAAAACTCACCTTTTAAACAGGAAATGGAAGACATTTGATGCAGAATTTTTGCATGATGACATAGAAATAATTTAAAAAATAGTGTTTGTTCTGAATGTTGGTAGACCCTTAATAGCTTTGTTACAATGAAACCTTGAACTGAAAATATTTAATAAAATAACCTTTAAACAGTCCGTTGTGTGACTACTGCTGGAGGTGTATTAGGGGCGGGGGGGGGGGGTAGGTTTCCGCACCCTGAGTTACAAGGGCTTCAACCGTGGCCCTGAGCTGTGCCTTCTCCCGCTCCTTTGTCCCCACCTCGCCGCAGCCTCGAACCCCAGCTGCTGGCACACGGGCGGGTTTGGGGAGGGAAGCCCGGCGCGGTGCAGGCCCGCCCCCGCCCGCAGTGGGCCGCTCCGCGCCCCCCCCCCCCCGCAGGCCGATGGACGCGCCCGGCCCTGGGCCCGCCCCTGCTCGCCGGCCGCGGCGCCGACGCCCGCCAGACCGTGCCACCGGGCGGGGAGCGGGGGGCGCCTCTGCGGGCGCGGCGCGGGGCCCGCCGTCCCGGAGCCCCTGCTCGGCCCAGCGCTGCGCGGGGCCGCCGCACCCGTCCGCACCCCTCCGCGCGGCTGCCGGCCCGAGCCGGCCGCGGAGCCCAGCGGGGCCCGCCGGCGGCCGCGCGCCGCCTCCCCCGGCGGCAGCGGTGGTTGGGCCCGGCTGCGGCAGCACCTCGCTCGGAGATGGCGGAGCCGCCGCGACGCGGCCCGAGGCCCCGAGCGCCGGGAAGCCGGGCCGCCTCGCGACGCGGCGGAGCCCGGGGACCGCGGAGACGCCGCCCAGCCCGCCGGGTGAGCCGCCCTTGGGGGGAGCTGCGCACTCCGAGGGTGGCCCCCGCCCGTTCCCCCACTGCAGACGTGCCCCTCAGTGTTGCCACCGGAACCACCCGCGGGGTCGCCCGTGGGCGGCCCCCCAGCGTGGCCCTGGGCACCCCTCGCCCTGCGCCCTCCCACCGGCCCCCCTGGTCGCCGCCTCGATCCCCTCAGCCCGCCCAGCTCGACGGGGCTCCCTCCTGCCCGCGGGGCCCTCCCAGGCCAGCACCCGCCTGGATGTCACCCCAGGCTTCGCCCAGCGCGCTCCTTCCATGCCTGCATGCGGTGCGCTCTTCAGCTCCACCTGTGACCCCCCGGATCCCTCAGCAGAGCCCCGCCGGGCCAGCCCCCCCACCCCCCGTGCCCCGCCGTCCCCCAGCTGGGTTAGCAATGCGCTCTCCCAGCTCAGGCCCCCATAACTCTTCCGGCTTCGCCCTCCTGGGAAGCCACCCCCTGCACGTCCACAGCCCCCAGCCAGCGTACACCCTTTAGCACTTACCATTCCGCCCCCCAAAGCTCTCTCGGCACCCCTTCCCTCGCCTTTACTGCCGCGGCTAAGAGCCAGGGCTTTGGAGCCCGACTGGCTCGAGTTTGAATCCCAGTGCCCCCACTGACAGACTAGCAGTGGGGTCGCGGGAAGTGCCTAAGCTTCTCAGGACTTAGGCTGTAAAGTAAGGACATTAGTAGTAGCACCTACCCCTGGCGCTGGCATGTGACATTAAGTAGATAGAAAGCTCTTAGCAGAGGTCTGGCGAGCGTTCAGCTCGCTGACAGATGCTAACTGTTAGTGACATGGTGAGTGATTCATCCGAGTATCCACTCCTCTGTGATTTCTTCTCACAACTGTGCCGGTCCCATCCCTTCCCACCACCATTTTGATGCTCCCTCCCAGCCCCTGCATGTCAATTAGTCCTAAACCAGGCGCAAGCTGAACTCTGGTGAAATCATTTCTCTCTGTCTGGAGGAGCCTCTCTGTCCAATCACCCCTGAGATGCGTGCAGTGGTAGAGTGGGCTTGCCAGCAAATGCCCTTGCTAGGAGTGGCTCAGGTGAGGAGAGCGGGGAATACAGCCCCCAGAAACTGTCAACTTTTTAAAGAAAAAAAAGTCCCCCAAATTAACCTCCCTGGCGGTCTAATTATGTCGGTAATTTTGTATCCAAAGCAGTACATTGTTTTGCATACAATTTGTTGTTTTATCTTGTAGGTCTGTAATTCTTAAGAAATGACCTGATTTAAACTTCTTCTGACAGTTAACATGTCCCCCAAGCCGCACTCGGCATTTCCGCCAGGGAGGCTAGGTCTACTTAAAACACTGTCTCCTGATTACATTGTCCTTCCCCTGGTTGCTTAGATAAGACTTAGGTTCCTGTTGCTCCCCGTCCTCCAGCCCCACTCCTTTTGCTCAGTTTTTTTTTTTTTAACAATTTATTAGGGGCTCATACAATTCTTATCACACTTCATACATATACATACATCAATTGTATAAAGCACATCTGTACAGTCTTTGCCCCAATCATTTTTTCTCCTCTTTTCTCTTTTTACATTTTATTAGGTACTCATACAACTCTTATCACCATCCATACATATACATACATCAATTGTATAAAGCACATCCATACATTCCCTGCCCCAATCATTCTCAAGGCATTTGCTCTCCACTTAAGCCCCTCGCATCAGGTCCTCTTTTTTTTTTTTCCCCTCCCTCCCCTTTCCCCCCTTGCTCAGTTTTTATAACAGGACTCTGAATCCTTCCTGTCTGGCTAAGCTACCTCGGGGACAGGAATGGAAATAGATAATACAGTAAAACCTGGCCGCCAAAGCCAGACCTGTGTAAGGTGGAAACTACCAGAGAAGGAAAACTAAGGTAAATATTTTCCTCTAAAAAGCTATTACAAAGTGGTAAGAGCGCACCCTATCAAAGGTGCAGAACTACTTCTGAGACCTGGAAAAACAAGGCAGTCCCATGGACCCTCACGGGTGGGTTTCACTGTAGCACAAGAGGCGAGGCTTGGAAGGAGAAGGGAAATGAGCTGGGTGAGAGACTAATCAGCACGCATTCTAAGGACTGCCTGCACACGGGGCCTGCTCCAGAGCTACATTGTTAGCTCCTCTCACAGGAGGAGAAGGAGAAGGTAAAGATAAAAAACCCTCATAACAGGACAGAGAAGAGCTGCCCCACAGGGTTTCAAAGACTGATCTTTCCAGACGTGGACCGCCACTCCTCTCTCTCAAGGAACTACCGACCTTTTACTTGACAGCCAAACAGCCACTGGGCCACCAGGGCTCCAGGAGGGCAGGGTTTCGGTCACTTTTCACCAGCAATTAAAAAAACCAAAGACTCTTAGTTCCAAGTTTGAAATCTAATAGAATAATTACCTAGCAGCAGCATTGCTTTCCTGTGAACTGCCCCCCTGTAGTGTCCATCTGACTGTAAATTCGTTAGTGCTGTTAAGGCTGTGACATTGAGATTGAGAGATGAGGAAGATTAATAGGATCATGAGTTTCCTCTTCTCTGATGTTTCGTTGAAGCATGGGACTTTGGAGACTTCTTCACAGAGACCAGACCCCTCTCTGCCGCCTAACCCACTGCTCTGGGGCTGGGACCTGTCAGAGCAGTTTGATTTCCAGCTTCCTGGGCTACTTGGCCACTTGTTGATGGGAGACATGTCCTCTTGGAGCCTTCGGTAAACTCGCTCCAGCTCTGAGCTTGCCTCAGGGAGAATCTGGACAGTCTTCTAAGAAAAGGTTTGTAAACAGAAACGAAGGGATGAGACATAACTTGTCTTCTTCTACAGGAGCTTGTTTTTCGAAAACAAATCACCCAGTGAGCAGGTAAGCGAGATGAGTTGAGGAGGGAAATGGGTTAACAACAGGTTTTAAGAGAATAACCCTTCCTTTCTGTGTCTTTCAGATAGTTGGTTGGGGCAGAGATTGTGAGCGTTGCTGACTTCTGACGTGAGGAGCTCAGTCAGGACCTGGCCAGATTTGCAGCCTGAAACCATGGGCCACGGGGACATGGTGACCTGAGACCAATGGAATCTGTCCAGTGGCCCTGTGCTGCCCTGTTTACCTCCCTTGTCCCATTACTAAGGAGATTTGTGTCCACCTCTTCAGGGACGTGGCCCTGAAAAGGTCCCATCCTTCACCCTCCCAAGA
The DNA here is from genome assembly GCF_050624435.1 of Tenrec ecaudatus. Lineage (NCBI taxonomy): Eukaryota > Metazoa > Chordata > Mammalia > Afrosoricida > Tenrecidae > Tenrec > Tenrec ecaudatus. The sequence goes on from NC_134545.1 coordinate 45,647,346, forward strand.
GCCCCAGCTTATAGAACTCCTACCTCCCATCCCCTGGGGCGGTCCCATTCCCTGTCTCCCCTCGCCCGCCATGCTCCAGCTGTGGAAGGTGGTACGCCCAGCTCGGCAGCTGGAGCTGCACCGCCTTGTACTGCTGCTGATCGCTTTCAGTCTGGGCTCCATGGGCTTCCTAGCATACTATGTGTCTACTAGCCCCAAAGCCAAGGAGCCCTTGCCCTTGCCCTTGGGAGACTGCAGTAGTAGTGGGGCAGCTGGCCCTGGCCCGGCACGGGCTCCAGTCCCACCCCGGCCCCCCAGGCCTCCAGAGACAGCGCGAACCGAGCCCGTGGTCCTTGTGTTTGTGGAGAGTGCATACTCTCAGCTAGGGCAGGAGATTGTGGCTGTCTTGGAGTCGAGCCGCTTTCGCTACAGCACCGAGCTGGCCCCTGGCCGAGGGGACATGCCCACGCTGACTGACCATACCCGGGGCCGCTATGTTTTGGTCATTTATGAGAACCTGCTCAAGTACGTCAATCTGGATGCCTGGAGTCGGGAACTGCTAGACCGGTACTGCGTGGAGTATGGCGTGGGCATCATTGGCTTTTTCCGAGCCCATGAGCACAGCCTCCTGAGCGCCCAGCTCAAAGGCTTTCCCCTTTTTCTACACTCAAACTTGGGGCTTCGAGACTACCAAGTCAATCCTTCAGCCCCCCTGCTGCATCTCACACGCCCCAGTCGCCTGGAGCCGGGGCCACTGCCTGGTGATGACTGGACCATATTCCAATTCAATCATAGTACGTATGAGCCAGTGCTTCTGGCCAACCTCCGGCCAGCAGAGCTACCTGTGCCAGGGCTGGTACCTCGCCGGGCCCGGCTTCCCACTGTGGTACAGGACCTGGGGCTGCATGATGGCATCCAGCGGGTGCTCTTTGGCCATGGCCTTGCCTTTTGGCTCCACAAACTTGTCTTCGTCGATGCTGTTGCATACCTCACTGGCAAGCGCCTCTGCTTGGACCTTGACCGCTACATCTTAGTAGACATTGATGATATCTTTGTAGGCAAGGAAGGAACCCGCATGAAGGTGGCTGATGTTGAGGTCAGTGTTCTTTTTCTAACTCAACGTTTCTTGCTTTTGAAGCTATTTCAAGCTCTGTCCTGTCAGACTCCCTCCCTTGCTTGACTATGAGCTGTTCATAGGTACACCTCCTGTCATTTGCAGGCAGGAAGAGAGAGCGCTACTTCTCATTTTTCTCCTGCTCAGTCCGTTCTCTCCTGATTTCTCGTGTCACTGCTACCCTTCCCAGGCCCTGTTGAACACCCAGAACAAACTCAGGACCTTAGTCCCCAACTTCACCTTCAACTTGGGCTTCTCGGGCAAATTCTATCATACTGGTGAGTGATTCCCCTGCTGCTCTTTCAGCGTTATGTTATAGCGTGTTCTCCCCCTTCATGCCCCATCTCCGTAGGCAGACAGTTGAGGACACAGGGGCATGGTTTGGGGGGTCAGACATGGTATGAAGAGCTCGTGGTGGTTATCCATGTAGGTGATCATGGGTGGCTGGAGGGCAAGTTGGCAGCAGAATAGGTCGAAGGTCTTAGGTGGGTAGGGGTCAGTGAGAGCCCCAGTGATAGAAGATCAGTGTTACAGAACTGAGGCGGGTACCTGGGCTGACTGGGTGTGGTCAGTGTGGGTGGTCAGTGGTCAGTGTGTGGTCACAGGGACAGAGGAGGAGGATGCAGGGGATGACATGCTGCTGAAGCACCGCCAAGAATTCTGGTGGTTCCCCCACATGTGGAGCCACACGCAGCCACACCTGTTCCACAATCGCTCCGTGCTGGCTGACCAGATGAGGCTCAACAAACAGTTTGCTCTGGTGAGACCCTTGGATCCCTTCCTCATCCTTTCTCCCAAAGAAAGGCCTGCTTTTTAGCTTCCCCCTAATGGGATGCACTTTCCCACCCTTTCCATCTTCCTTTCTGCGGAGGCGTTCCCCACCCTCTTTCCCCTCTGCTCCCCAAACCTCACCAGGTCCTGGTGAGAGTCTCTGCCATTCCTAGGAACATGGGATTCCCACAGATCTGGGATATGCTGTGGCCCCCCACCACTCGGGCGTGTACCCCATCCACACACAACTCTATGAGGCCTGGAAGTCTGTGTGGGGCATCCAGGTGACCAGCACTGAGGAGTACCCCCATCTCCGCCCTGCCCGCTACCGCCGTGGCTTCATTCACAATGGCATTATGGTGAGGGACGCTCAGTGCAAACTTGCATGAAACTCCAGCATCTAGACAGACCGCCTCCAACCTGCTTTGACCTGCCATCCCAGTGGGGCGTGGGGGCGGGGTGGGGCAGAGGAGAGGAAGCCCTAGTGCACCTAGCAGCAGCTTTCTGGCTCCAGCTGCTGACTGCGTCTCCACCACCCCAGCGAATCCCACTGCCTCAGGACCTTTCTCCTTTTCACTCTGGTTTGTTCCTTCTTCCCCTACAGGTGCTGCCTCGGCAGACGTGTGGCCTCTTCACTCACACAATCTTCTATAATGAGTATCCTGGAGGCTCTCGCGAGCTAGATGGGAGCATCCGAGGCGGAGAACTCTTTCTGACCGTGCTCCTTAATCCGGTAGGCAGGTGCTGCTGGGAGGAGGGGCCAGACCAGGGTCCCCAAACTTGTCAGTCACAACAATTGAAGAAGGACTCAAGAGCCATAAGCATATTTTTACAAGCATATGAAACCACCACCACCACCTGAATATCCTTTAACTTCAGAGCCACATGTTCATAATGAAAGAACCTCAAATGGTTCATGGTCCAGTTTGCTGACCCCTAGGCTAGAGCATTAGAACACCACCGTGTTTGCAGGCTGGGACCTTGGCTCGCCAAGGCTGATTCTGAGGTAGCGTAGACTCTCCACAGCTGACACGCAGGAACCCCTTACAGATCAGCATCTTTATGACCCATCTGTCCAATTATGGAAATGACCGGCTGGGCCTGTATACCTTTGAGAGCCTGGTGCGCTTCCTCCAGTGCTGGACCCGGCTGCGCCTGCAAACCCTTCCTCCCGTCCCTCTCGCACGCAAGTACTTTGAACTCTTCCCTCAGGAGCGAAGCCCCCTTTGGCAGGTAAGGGGAGAACTGGGGAGGACCAGAGATAAAATGGGCCTGGAGGAGATGGCGAGATTAGGCTTTATCTGATTCATGGCTTCCCTTCAGAATCCATGTGATGACAAGCGACATAAAGATATTTGGTCCAAAGAGAAAACCTGTGATCGACTCCCCAAGTTCCTCATAGTGGGGCCTCAGAAGACAGGTGAACTATCCTCAACTTTCTCTTGCCCTGTTTTCAACCCAAAGGACTTTATTTTTTGCCATGGCACTCACCCCATCTACTCACTAGTCACTCTTCAGACGGATTCTTAATGCTGGTTGAACGTCAGAATCATTTGGAGTTTTTGTAGTTTTCAACGATACAAGGTTGAGGGCGACTGTTTTAACCCTTCCCAGTTTAGCTCTCACTCTGATTTGGCACTGTGCAGCATGGTTAGTTCACCTTGAAGTTCACGGTGTTGAGCTGGCTTGTCTCTCAGTGGCTTTGTCTCTCTCTCCCATTTAGGGACCACAGCTATTCACTTCTTCCTGAGCCTGCACCCAGCTGTGACGAGCAGCTTCCCTAGCCCCAGCACCTTTGAGGAGATTCAGTTCTTCAATGGCCCTAATTACCACAAGGGCATTGACTGGTGAGCCCGAGACCCCTTGAAATGCTTCACAGGAGTGCCTCTTCTCCCAGATGACCCACTCCAGCTTCCCGCAACACGGATAACTGGCCCCTTCACTCTCACTCTGAGAATGCCGGTCTCTCCTCCCTGCTACTTCCTAGGTACATGGACTTCTTCCCTGTGCCTTCCAATGCCAGCACTGACTTCCTGTTTGAAAAAAGTGCCACCTACTTTGACTCAGAGGTTGTACCAAGGCGAGGGGCTGCCCTTCTGCCAAGAGCCAAGATCATCACTGTGCTCACCAACCCTGCCGACAGGGCCTACTCCTGGTACCAGGTCTGCTTGCAGCCAGGGGTACACTGGGGCTTGAGGGAGGGCGGTGGCGACTGCTGGAGAGTCCAAAAGGACCAGGGAAACCGCACTGGTGCCTTGGAGAGGGACACCAGGCCTTCGGATGAAAGAACCATTCCGTCAAACCGCCAAGGCTCTCTTCCTGCTCTTTCCCTTCAGCACCAGCGAGCACGAGGAGACCCAGTTGCTCTGAACTATACCTTCTACCAGGTGATTTCAGCCTCCTCCCAGGCCCCTCTGGCACTTCGCTCCCTGCAGAACCGCTGTCTTATCCCCGGCTACTATTCTACCCATCTACAACGCTGGCTGGCATACTACCCCTCTGGACAGGTAACGTCCCCGGGAACCCTCAGCTGCCCTCCCCCGCCCTTCCTCTTCCCCTTAACCCAGTGATTTCTGGGGAATACATAGCAAGCCGGAGCCTTGTCTCTTAGTTGATGATCATGGATGGGCAGGAGCTTCGCACCAACCCAGCAGCCTCAATGGAGAGCATCCAGAAGTTCCTGGGCATCACACCCTTCCTGAACTACACACGGGCCCTCAGGTGGGAGAGCAGGGCCCAGAAGGCTGCCCTGGGCTGGCTCACTCTGACTGGAAAAGAAGGGGGTTTACCCCATCTTTTAGAGAGGTGTCCATGCAGGCTGGCAGGGCGGATATGTACATGATGGGGTGGACCGATTTCTCTTTAAGACACCTAATGGCCTCTTCCTGTTGAGCAGGTTTGATGAGGAAAAGGGATTCTGGTGCCAGGGACTTGAAGGTGGCAAGACTCGCTGTCTAGGGAAAAGCAAAGGCCGGAGGTACCCAGATATGGACACGGAGGTATGGAAGTACTCAGGGCAGGGGATCCTTCTCAACCTCCAGATCTGATTCCGTGTCCCATTCCTCACCACGTGCGCCCTCATTTTTCTCCTGCCAGTCCCGCCTTTTCCTTACGGATTTTTTCCGGAACCACAATTTGGAGCTGTCGAAGCTGCTGAGCCGGCTTGGGCAGCCAGTGCCCTTGTGGCTTCGGGAAGAACTGCAGCATTCCACTCTGGGCTAATGTCCCAGTTTCTTGTACCAGCAACAGCCCCTGCTTCAATAAGGCACAAGCCCAGAGCAGGACCCACAAAGGGGATTAGAGTGGCCTGGTCCCTCCCCGCTTCTACCTCAGTGGCCCCCAGACCTGGGACGAGTTGAGAAGGGAAGGGCATCCCTTTCCCGTAACTCTGGGGTCTGATCACAGGGCTTTCCTTGGTACCCTGTATTCTGGTACTAGGTGCCTCTGACCCATGGTCTGGGGCGGGGAGGAGGCGCGAGATGGTCCGAGCAGGCTAGAGGGGAATGGAGTAGCCCCGTGATTTCCCTCTCCATCCCAAGCAGAGTACCTGTCTGCACCCATCGTCTCGTCTGTGGGAAGGATCCCAGGTAATGGGATCTACCTGTGGCCCGGCCTCCCTGATGTCATTCACATTGAATGGGGATGAGGTCGGACAGTGGCTCATAGAGCTGAGTCTGAGCCCTAGCTGGGGGCTAAAAATGTCCGTAATAAAGCATCCTTATTTTTCTGCTTTGTCTGCCTCACTGGCGTGGGAAAAACGCAAAGCCAGGCTTTTCACCTGGGCTCAGGGTTCACCTAAAACGGAGGGAAAGAAGGGAACGGCCCAGGAAGATTCGAGTAAAAAAGGAGTTTATATATTTATAAATGCCAAATAAATACCAGAGGCCACCCAATGCCCCCTCCCAGACAGAGCTGTCTCGCCCAACTCTAGGCTTCCAGGGTCTGAGACATCTTGGCCCCAAGCTACAGCCCAAGAGCAGCTGCCGGGCTGGGTGACCAGGGAACTGAGTGGGGAGGAGCTGTCTGGCCAAGATCCACTCCCCCGGGGTGAGGGGCCCCCACGGCCACTGGCCTGGGTCCCCGGGTAGAGCCCGAGAGGGGCCAGGCTCAGGGGGAGAAGGTGGTCATCTCGAGTGAGACCCGCTGCCACAGCTCCTTGGTCTGTTTGCTGCGCTTGAGGTTCTGCAGGATGTCGTTGAACTGCATCATGCCCATGGGCGTCAGGCAGAAGGCGCTGCGGGCACTGCGGATCGCGTTCACAAAGTCGTCGTAGTCGGCAGGGGTCAGGTGAATCAAGCGGTGGTGGATGTACTAGAGGGAGGACGCACAAGGGATAAGCCACCCAAGGAGACACTCAGGCCCCTCCACCCTGCCACCCGCTTCCCGGTAGTCACCTGCATGTAGGCCTGCTGGCAACGCTGCACCAGCTGGTGGAAGGCCGGGGCACGCAGGTGGTTGTGGGCATGAGCGGGGCTCAGCCGCTGCAGCGTCTCCATGACGATCTCCTGCAGCACAAACGGGCTCAGCACCCCCTTGGCTGCCCCCACACAGAACTGGTGCACGTAGTTCACTCCTGGGGGGCAGGGGGAGGGGCATGAGACGGGGGTGGCCACCTCTGCCCTAGGGACCCAACTCTGAACTCTCAGCTCTGGCCTGGCAGAGAGCCTCCCTCCACCCTAGGAGCTGAGGTCACCCCCTGCTCCCCGCGCACGCACACATACCCGACCAAGGCCTCAACTCAGCAAGAGCTAGGAAGGAGGTCTGGGATAGGAAGTTTGGGGGAGCAGGTGAGGGGGGGAACAATGGTCCTGGGGAGGGGAGGTGTTACCCAGCTTTGCTGCCAGCCCCAGCAACCATTTGACATCATCAGTGTAGGGAGGGGAGCGGGAGAAATTGTTGGGGTGGTCATTGTGTGCCCGGCGACCCAGCATCTCCAGTGCCAGCATTCCTGGGGAAGAAGGACAGGCACACCCTCTTCATCCTCTACCCAAACTTGGCACCTGCCCCTACAGTGAACAGACGAGGAACTGTCTGTCTGGGATGGGATGCCAGAGAGCCTCGAGCACAGTTGTGGGCAGAGGCACGGAAAGGGCCCCTCGCTCACCAACACGGTAGGCCGCATGCAGGTGATGCAAGCTATGGGGATTGACAGGTTGGCTGTGGGTCTCCTCCTCAGGAGGTGGGAATCCCCCGCTGACCAGAGGGCTGGGTTGTGTGGTCAGAGTAGGCAGGGAGGCCCCCTGGATGGCTGGAAACGTGGAAGCTGGATGGACACTGCTCACTGAGGGTGAAATAAAAACCATGTGAGGCCCTTGGAGCCAGAAGGAGGGCAGAAAAGATCCCCGCCCACCTCCCCTGCCCCATTTTACCTCCCCTCCATTCACCTGCTCCCTGTCCCCACAACTCACAGGCCACACTGGTGGGCAGTGGGAGCCCTGGCTCTGTGTGGTAGGGATGTACTGTGATGGGTGCCATGGAAGGGACGGGGAAAGACACAGCAGTGGCAGCAAGTGAGGGGGCAGTCACTGAGTAAGGGTACTGAGCCCCCAGGAATGCAGGGTGCACACCCTAGAGGGAAGGAGGGGGAAAAAAGGGGAAACTCCAAGTTTATACCAAGTTGTGCTTCTCCCTCTTCATCCCTCAACTGAACATCCCCCAGACTGCCTCCACCCCTCCGAAGTACCCCCCTGCTCTAACCCCCCATGACTTCCCATCTGCTCCCCCAACACCACCCCACCAGAACAGTGATCTCACCTGTGGGTATGCGGAGCCGGGCACCGGGAAGACGGCAGGCCGGGGCATGTGAGGCATGGGGTGGGCCGGGTGAGCTGGGTGGGTGAGGTACTGAGGGCTGCAGGGCAGGTGGGGCTGTAGAGCAGTGTAGGGGTGCAGGCCAGGGGAGTGACCATGCCCCAGACCTGGACCTGGGTATAAACTTGACCCCACCGAGATAACTGGCACCACTGTGGCTGCTGCTGTCACTGCTGCTGCCGCCACTGTCACTGGCTCTGTCCCTGGGCCCCCCCTGCCCTCAGGCAGCCCCCGCCCAGCCTCCCCAGCTGCCCTGATCCCACTGGCACTACAGCTTGTAGCCCCTTCCCGGGCCGTGGATGAGCCACCTGCTGTTTGCTCATATAGCCAGAACCACTGGTGAGCAACCTCAAACAACACTTCGGGGTACACGCCTCCACCCTTAGCCGCCTCTTCCACTGCCATGCAGGCCTTCTCCAACATCAGATTATCCTGGAAGGGAGGAGCACAGAGAGTTAAAGGGGGAATGGCTTTGGCCAGTCCGTTTCAGGGACACTTTGAGATGACAGGCTGCTGTCCCCATCATTGGTGGTTAGTTCCCAGGCCCAATACCCAGAGGCAGTGTTAAGGAATGTGCTTCATACAGACGCTAGGCAGGAACTTGCTAACCAAGAGGAATCAAGATCCAGGTTCAAGGCTCAGTTCCAAAGTAATCTAACTCTCCCCATCTAAGGCCTATCATCTCCCTGAGGCCTATCTTAAGTATTCCCCACTGGGATTAATGCCTAGCCTGAGGTCCTTTCTCTGTATTAAAGTGGGAATAACCCTAACCCCAGAGCTGTAAGGAAAAAGGAAATAATGGATGTGAATGCGTAATAGGTAAAGTGTCACCATCAGAAGACAAACTGGATTACAAACTCTAGGACACGGGGATCAAGAACAGGGACCTCAAGTTTTGCCCATGTCCCACCTCCCCAGCCCAGATGCCCCAGAGCAGGTTCCCAGATTGCCGTCAGAAATACCTGCTCCTTGCACTGTACCAGGGCCCGCTGGATCTCATTGGGGTTCAATGCATGGGCATGAGGCAGGCAGCTTAGGGCCAGTTCCGCTGCTGCCCTCACCATATTGGAGTCTCTTGCTCGTGATGCCCTGTCAGCCAGGGATGCAACCTCGGGGGGTGTCAGGTGCCCGTCCCAGCATTCTACCAGGATAGTCAAGGCAGCACTGCCAATCTCCATCGCCTGGCCTTCAAGGAGAAGAGAGAACCAGAGTGCCTTTAGCACGAGCACCACCAGAGAGGGCGAATGGCCTCTTCTATCGGCTCAGTAATGTCACAAAGATGCGGCTTCCTGGCTCCATCAATGATTCACCCCACCCTACCCCCTGCACCCCCCCCCCCCATACCCAAGCCAAGGCATTGGAGGTTACCTGTAATCCAGGACACGTGGGAAGAATAGGTACGGGAGAGCCAGTTGGGAGAAACAAAGTTATGCAGGCCAAGGGCATAAAGCCCAATCTCGAAGGCGCAAAGGTGCAGATTGCGGTGAGGACCCTGGTGGCCCCCTGAGGAAGAGGGCTGTGTGAAAATGGAAGTGCTGCTGTTGCCTCCTGCCTTGATCAGCACCGTCTTCGCCAGTTCAAAGTAGAAGTGCGCAGCTGCCTCTGATGGCTGATTGGGTACATGAGGGGCATGACTCTCGGGGCGGCGGCCCTTGTACCTGAAGGGGCAGTGGGGTAGCGATGGCGGTTGGGGCTTTGATGAAACAGGTGTCTGCCTGAGTAGAACAGGAAGGACCCAGGGGAGGGGAGGGGAGGATAGGATACTGGGGGATAATGGTTGGGTTACACTAGTGATGTGGCTCCGAGGGACAGGCCAGATCAGAAGAAACAGGTCCTTTTCCCCACTGACCTGCCAACTTCTACAGTCTTGGCCCGGGCCCCTCCACTGGCACTGGCCCGGCGACTTCCACTGGAGGATGAGGAGCCCAGGGAGTCAGAGGAAGAGCTGCTAATGCTGTCACTGTCCTGCCCTCGCCCCCAGGAGGTAGGGGCCCAGCCCCCTCGAAGTGGCCTCCGGCTGAGGGTGGGAGAGCTATCCGACGTCGTTTCCGGGGCACTGCTATCAATGCTGGCCATGCCTGAACCCCAAGACAAGTGAATACCAGATGTTAGGAGAACTCAGAGGTTCTGGCCTTTAGGACTATCCCCTCCACACCCTCCCTGCAGCTGTCACACCTACCTGTGTGCTTCTTCTTAGGCCGCCCTGGGGAGCCCCAGCCCCGTCCATTGTAGCCTCCTCGACTGCCAAGCGCCAGGCGACTTGGAACTTTCCCCTCCGGCCTCGGAGCCAAGGCTGCCTCAGATGGGAGACCCTCACAGGGAGAATGTGGGGAACTCTCTAGTTAAGAAAATAGGATATTGAGATAGGCCCCCAATATAGCTGCATACCATTCATCCCCCTCCCCAGTGCCCCACCTCACCGGCTACATTCTTCTCGGTGAAGCCCTCGGTGGAGCCTGGCCCAGCCCCTGCCACACTTCCTGGCTGAGCAGGCCCTGCAGAGCCTGAGGGCAGAGGCTGCAGAGTCCCTGGGGCAGATGGGCCCCCATGCTTTGAAGGAGACCTCTGGCTTGTCGGTGCCGGGCGGCTCGATGAGTAGAATGAACTCAGGGTCTGTGGTTTATGGGTCTGGCTCTCTCGGTCCAGAAGTTTGTCTAAGATCTGGAGAACAGAGCAGCAGTGGCAGGATGCACCTTTACCTCGTGGCTCCCCCAACCTTCTTTTCTCCTTGAAACATCCTCATGCTAGCTACCAGGCTGTGGCCCACAGTTAATGTGCTGGGCTATTAAATGAGGTTGGAGGTGCAAGTACACCCAGAGGTGCCTTGTGAAAAATCAGCCACTGAAACACCTGTGGGATCACTCTACTGACAGCCCAACATCACCAGATTAAAGTTGGCTTGAAGGCAACCAGCAGCGTGAGCTGTATCTTGCTAGCTGACCTCACTGGTCTGTCTCTTGGTATCTTCCCTAGCACTCATAAATACTGAAATGAACGAATGGCTTTATGCCGTTTCTCCCTTTCCACCTCGTGCCCAAGCACTGCTTTAAGAACCATTGGTTTTTCTTGTTCTTTGTGAGATCTCCCAAGGTCTCTTTTTCTCTTTCTTCCTGTGGACAAAAGTGTACTTTCCTCATTGTACTACAAAGTCGTTGAGAAAGGTGACAAAATGTGTGTCTGCCTGTCAAAAGCCCAGTACGTCAGTCCCTCCTCACCTTCTTGAGTTTGGCCTGGTCATCCTTATATGTGATCATTAAGGCCAGGGCCAGGTCCCCCTTCTCCCGACGTGTGCCCTCACACAGGAGGGGATGCTCGGCCTCACTCACTGTGGTCTTCATGCCTGAGAGAAGAAGCGGGCATTCGGGAAATGCGAATTACCAAAACTGCCAGGACAACAAAGGCAAACAGAACTGCCACCAGCCTGTGAAATAAAGGTTTCTCTTGGTTCACTCCACAGCACGTAGAGAAGGTCCCGTGACATACTACATCTAGCCTAAGACCTGGTCTGAATCCCCAGGTCTTCTGAAGACCCACTGCCTACCTGCATGCCCTGCCACGCTCAGGACGACAGCTGCTGCTCTGTCTTTCATCACGGTGCTCCCCTATCTAGAATTTATGGACCTCCAAATTCTACCACCTCCTATAGGACCTTCTCTAGATTTTTGGTTTGCTATACTTCCGACGTCCACGGCAATTTTGCCCGGCATTCTTGACGATCTTAATGGGAACTTGCTGGCATGTGCACATGAGTTTTCTTCCCATTTCCGCATGAGCCTCTCAAGAACAGGGCCCCGTCTCATGCCCATGTAAGAGTCCGGGCCAGGCTGTGTTCATGGAGGCTTTTAAGGCACTGACAGACTCACCCAAAGCAGCAACTGCTGCTTCAAATCCAAGCTCTTCGTCTCCAGGCATTTCGTTGTTCCAGTTGCGACTTGGAGGCCGGGAGCCCGTGGGAGAAACCACTGGATGAAAGATGGGTGCGAGAGGAGTGCCATGGGAAAGGATGAAAGGGAGGTCAAGATCCACACCCTCCCAAACCTTCCTGCTAAGCTACCTAATGGGTCTTACAGGGCAATTTGTGGCCCTAGGGCTCTTGATTTTCCTTATAGAGAGCTGCTACTCATCCCTAGTTTCCCTACTGGCTGCCAAGCCCAGCACCGCACCTGGAGCACAAAGGACATCAAAGATGAAACTGGCCAGCATAAGGGGCAACACGGGCCGATAGTCACAAAGGGTCCCCTCCCGGAGCTCCTCTGCCCGGCACCGCATGGTGCTCATCTCACTGGGCCCCAGAGGGATCTTCTTCAGCAGCGCAGCCACCTCAGACTCCTGATATGCCAACTTCACCTGCGGGCACAAGGAGCTCAGACCTCCAGAAGCTCAGAGGATCCAGAGAGAAGGCTCTGATGATCGAGGGACAGGGCTCAGATAGAACCTCTGACCTCCAAGGCTTTGGTAGAAGCTGGAGGCCGCTGTAGCTCCAGGGCAAACATGCCCACTCGGAAGGCCAGGTTGTGGTGCTCTGGGCGCTCACTGAGCACCGTTAGCAAGAAGGCTGCCTTGGTTAGGGTGTTGGTAGCCACCCAGGTCTGACGGCTCGTAGATACCTTATTCTTCTTGCCCTAGAGAGGGAAACGCAGGAAGGCAGGCAGATGAGTCGGACTCACCTTGATAAGAGGTAGAAGGAAGCGCTCACTTGAGGTGGGGAATTGGGAGAGGGCCAGGATTGAATGGGATTGAGGAGGGCAGGGGAAGGGGTCTCTCTCACCTTGGCAGGGGGCGGCTCTACCTTGAGGTCGGGTGGGTTGGCAAGCAGGTCCTGGGCAAGTTCCACGGTGAGGCGAGAGGCCTCACTGCTGTAGCCATGTGCATGCAGGGCCTCCGCACAGGCAAACAATACCTGAAGAGAGGACATGGGCCCCGGACAGAGAGAAGCCTGTCAGGGGCAGGTCAGCATGCTCCCTCAGCAATCATTCCTTCAGCACTGGCTACCTGCTGGGCCCTGTGCTGGGCCTGAGGAACCAGAGGGGCTGCCTTTCTGGTTAAAGAGGAAAACACACAAGACAGTGATGTCAGCTACTGAAATACTTGGGAGGAGAACAGGTTGGGAAGTAGGATACCTCATGGGAAATTGGAGGCTGAGGGGCACTATCAAAAAAGGCTTCCTAGAGGAGGAAATCTCTAGGGTTTCCAGTCCTAAAGAAGGAGCAAGAACTAGCCAGGGAAGATGAGGACAGGGCAGAAAGGCCAGTCTGAGCTACAAGAAGGGCCATGGCACGCTTCAGGAAGAGCTCTACCAATGAAGGTGGGAGAGACAGAGTGCTTGATGAGACTGGAGATGCAGGCGAAATGCACATCAAGTTGGCCCTGATGGCCTGAGCCAAAGAGCCACTTCTATCCTAAGGGCAATGGGAAACTCCTGAAGCGTTATAAGGAAAGGGTGATACAATCAAGACATTTCCAAAAAATCAATATAGAAGCAGTAAAGAGAATGTACTGCGGGAGGGGGACGGGGTGGGGGTGTGGTGCCCTCAACCTGCTACAGGATGCTAAGTCATATGAATTCGGACACCAGGGCCCTCCTAGTTGTGGCTAAGAAGCACCCAGCCCTCTCTTCCTTGGCTCCCTCCAAGTCCCCTCACCTCCATACGGCTCTCCTGCTCCAGTGGTTTCAGCCCAGCAAAGAGGTCATGCTCCTCCCCAGCCCCACCCTCAGCCTTCTCCTCTTCGCCACCAGCCCCATCCTGGGCATTCAGATAATATGCTTGGTAGTCATCATCCTCCTCTCCAACACCAAGGGCTGCTTCTTTGGTCTTTGAGAGACCGCTGCCACTCTCATCTGTGGACCGGTGGTCTTCCCGTGGGCAGACCTCCCCAGGCAGTAGGCTCGGGGGGGCAGCAGAGGCGATGGGAGGCTCAGGCCCTTCTGAGAAGTAGACGCCACCATCTTCTTCATAGGTATCTGGAGGGTCAGGAAGGAAGGTGGAAGGGCCAGCAGAGGGAGGGCAAGGTGGAGGGCTCTCAGGGAATCCACCAAAGGTGCTAGCCTCAGCACCCAGGGCCAGGCTGCTGTCATCCAGGCTCATCTCTGCCAGATCGGGCTCCAGAGAGCTGTCTTCACTGCTCAGCCGTCGCTTGCTCCCACTGCCGCCTGCTGAGCTCTTGCCCAAACTGCCAGCCCCACCCAGTGCCTTGGCTTTGCCCCCACCAGGACCCATCTTATGCAGGGCCTTGTCTCCCCCCTCAGTTGAGAGGTGGCGGGGACCCCGCTGTGATGAGGAGGCCCCCTCACCCAATCCCTTCCGCTTGGCCCCTGGCTCCTTGGGTCGAACTGATGGTTCAGCAGGCAGGGGTCGGGGCCGATCCCGAGCTTCCTCCAGGCCTCCTGAGCGGGAGCCACCTGGCCGTGTGGGCAGGGCCCGGGCCCAGCACAAGGCCAGTTTCCGGTCGGTACCACTGTAGGTGACACCGGGAAGTGGGTAGGCGTCTTCCCAATTAAAGTAGCAGGCCTCCACAGCCGGCCGGAAGCCAGGGAAGAGCCGCTCCAGTGCCTTCTTATGCTGCCCCCACTTCACGTTCTGAATCACCTTTAGTTGCCACTGGCGCAGCTGCACGCACAGCTCCCGGCGGCTGTGGGAAGAAGGGGCAGGAGGCTGCTGGGGGCTACAATTTGTACTGAAAGGGACATAGGGAAGCACTTCTTGGGCCAACCCCATAGGCTTCACTTCAAAACGTGGGAATTTTGGCAAGAGGGTACTATTTAGGGCAGGGAAGGAAGAGAGTCTCTCTGGAAAAGGACTCACAACCCTCTGAACACCCTATTGTTCACACCTCTCATTTCTCGAGGACTAGAACCCACCTACGTCCAAGCAGGCACTAGGAGATGAGGCCTTGGGCCTGCCATGCGCTGGCCCAGCCTCAGAGCTGGGGAGGGCCCCGGGGGTGGGGGGCGGGGGGCGGGGGAGGAGACTCACCGCTGGGGGCTGAGCGCAGGATCCAGCACAGCCAGCCTCCACAATGTGACCATCTCATCGCACATGCTGGCACATGCGTGGGCTGCCACCTCAGACTGCCCATTGCTGCGGCCTGTGTGCCCACTGGCGCTGGTGTGGGATGCTGAGGTGCGCACGCTGTACCACCAGCCTGTTATCTGGAAACCAAGAAGGCTAGTAGCCTTGAGAAAGGAGTCCTCACCAGTATCCCTCACCGAAAGAGGGGGATGAGGTCCTGGGAGGGAGAGAATGTGCCACCCCGGCTGATTACCTGTTCGTAAGTGAGGCACTGATCAGTCAGGATCTCCAACAAGGGGGCCGCATTGCTGTCCCTCCGCTTGAACATCTCCCGAACAATGCTAAGCAGATTCCAGACACCCTCGGGTTCCCGGCCCCTCAGAGGACGCAGCAGGCACGCCCATTCAGCAGCCGCCGGAGGCTCAGTGGAAGACAGATACATGGAGTTCACATCACTGCAAAAGTAGCAAAGTAGCAAAGAAGGCCCTTCCAAGGCCCTGGATAAAGCAAGTGAAAGTGTAACAGGTTTCCCACACAAAGGGAGACTCAAAATACAGAGTGGGGAGGAGGATGACCATGATAGAAATGATTAGTGTCTCTGCATCTGCCTCCTGAACTCTCAAAGGCTCTGTGACTGCCTAAGCCTATCTTTCTCCAGTGAACACCTTCTGAGTGACAGGCACGGTGCCAGTACAGGGAAGGAAAGTGAGAGGGCCCCACATGAACCTAACAAAGACTCTGTCAGCAGCCTGAGGGATGCTCCCCTCCTACCGCAGAGAGAGGTGAAGATAGTCAATTTACCTGAAGACCACAGGGGAGGGGCCGCAGAACTTGTGCAGCGTCTTCTTGATGTTGTCAGTGAGTGTAGACTCATCTAAATACCAGGTACTCTGGTCTGAGGCCGAAGGTCCTGCTGTAGGGTCTGAGGGTGATAGGCAGTCAGTCACCTAGACAGGGCCCTGGATCCGCCTGACAACAGCAAGGCTTTATCTAAAGGACAGGTTGCTCAGTACTCCCAGCTTGCTCTCTTCGTTCTGTCCTCCCCACCACTCACCTGGGGCGCCACACACTGTATTGATGGCCGTTGACTGGGAGGAGAGGAGTTCATCCAGGAGACGTTGCGCTGTGGGCAAGATCTGAGGGAGGGTAGGAACAGTGACAGAGAGAACATGACCCAGGTAAGCCCACCTGGGCCGGGGCCTGAGAGACGGGTTGAAGCGCAGGCCTGTTGGAGCTCTTTAGGGGAGGAGGTGCGCCATCACTCACCTGCTGAGGGAGCTCACTAATGAGGTACTGGGCAAATTTCTGCAGCTGGTCCCTCTGGAGTCGAGAGAGGGACTCTGAGACAGGGGCTCGCAGGCAGACTGCAGAAGCCTGAAGGGGACATGGCAGAAAGGAAGCAATGTGAGAAAAAACGCGCTGAGCTGGGGACAGTGCTGGGGCTCACACTGCAGCCAGGCATGTGAGCAGATACGGGCAGGCAGGGGTGAGATGGATGAGGAAAACGGGAAGCCCTCACGTTGTGGATGCGGAAGAGACACAGTGCCACGACATGGGTGCACCATTTGGCCCCAGCCCCACAGGTGCAACTGCAGGAAGTGACCCGACAGCGGTCAAACATCACAGCCACGTTGTAGGCCCCCTTGGGAGGGACCATCTGAGGAGGTACCACTGTAGCACTCAGGTGGAAGCCTGGGGAGAAATAGGGGCAGGTCAGGGAGAAGTGCCAAGACAGAGGTCTCTGCCCTTGATCCTGCCCTGCTGTTAACTGAACCCACACAAATACCCAGCTCCAGCTTCTTGCAGTGGGCCCTTGATTCAGACCCCAGGGGATGCCTCAGAGGACGAGGGGACCCTCACCTATTTGCAGTGGGTCCTTCACAGCCCTCATGCGAAAGAGCTGGTCCCCTCTCTGGAACTCATCTGCACTGCCATTGGCCAGGCAGGAATACAGCCTGGGGTGGAGAAAGAGTCACAAGTCGGCCAATGCCCTTGAACAGACCAGGTCGGAGACCCACGAAGTTCTAAGCTCTTCCCAGGGCAATTCTCTGTTTGGGAAAATCCCAGGCAAGCGCTGCTCCCCTCCTCCTGCCCCTTCCTTTCACCACAGTCCCAAATATAAGCTAACGCCTTTGTTCTGGGGGACACCCCAGCAACCACCCATTCTTTAGTTTCACCCTCGGCCAGCTCACCGAATGTCCTCTTCATTCTCAGGGAAGCTCCAAAATGCAATTCGGAGCTGGAGCTGCTCAGGTACGGGGGGGTAAACTTTCTCTACCACTTCAAATGGGATATGAAACGCCACCTGCTTTGCCGACAGCTCCACCAGGGGGATCACCAGTCCATCTTTGGAAAGAACAAGTTACAGTGAGGAGAAATAGAAGGAAGCGTGAATAGGAGGCATGAGTCAGTGCCTCATCTTGGACCTCATCTTCACTGTGGTGAAAAAAAAGGAGGGCGGGGAGAGCTGGATAAAAATCCAAAGGACCCCTCCTGGAAGTATCTTTAAAACTCTGCCTGGGGTGGGGGGGGAGGGGCCAGACAACCCACAGCCACAGCCTGGTGCCCAAGGTTCAGAAAGGAAGTCACCAGGGATCGCCCAGGAAACTGCAGGCCCGACAGGTGTTCCAGGACCCTAACTAGTGACTCCCCTCATATGGTTTCCCCTCTTTCCCATGTATCATGGGAACTTTGTATTATTACGTTTTAAGTGTCCTTTCCTGGCATCCTCTTCTCTGACTGATTTTTTGGGGTTTTTCCCTATCCTTTTTCCACAGCTGACTCCAAGCCCCTAAGGTGGGAAGATGAACAGAGCCCCAAACAGCTAAGCATCTCTGAGAGAGCAAGAGAGCTGCAGTACCTTTGGCAGCCCTGAACCGACTTCCTACAGTGGAAGCCCTGGGGGAGATGGCTTATTCCAGGGGAATTTAGCTACTGATCCAGGAATCCCGAGATTGATGGGAGTTACCACCCAAGAAGGTTCTCTAGATTGTTTTAATAAGAAAGCACTGTTAGCAGAATAAACTATATATTGCACCATTCCATAGTCATATCAGAAGACGGGTTAGAAAACCATGGAGTTGAAAGGAACTTTAAAAACTAACCAATCAACTTTATTTTACAAATAAGCAACTGAGTGAGGATTTCCCAAAGGAAAGGAAAAAATAGCATGCTTTCTCAGATTTTAGTCTGTCCAAGGAGATAGATTTTCATTGAAAATAAAGAAAATATTAAAGAGGCAGCAATAAGTCTCAAGATGACCCACACATGCAAATGCTTTAATATTACAGGGAGGCCATGGGAAGTCCAGTGGCGAAACTGCTTGTCTCTCTGAGTGTGGCGTACATGTGCACACAAACATGTGTTGTATTTTCAAATAAAGCTGAATACTACCACTCCTAAATGTGGCATGTGGAAATTTCTCTCAGCCTAACGAGGCTCCAAAACCCTCAGCTGGACAATTTGGAAAAGAGGACTCTGGGTAAAATCACACAACTCTCAGCCCTCAACAGCTGAAATGCTCAAGGGATGAAAGTCAAGTCCAAGACAAAACTGTGGGCCACAAGGAAGGCAGAGAAAGGAGGTGGTTACTTCCTTGTTAAGCTTTCCTGGCCGCCACCCCCTTCCCCCCAATGTATCATTCCCCTTTTCCCTCCCTAAACACTAGTCAGTTTGTTCCCCCAAGGCCCAAGGATAAAACAAAACTGTCAACCAAAAAAATGAAAACAGAAAACTCTCAGCGAAAATCAACAGAAATGTTTCCTGTGTAGATCCCAGAGACAATCATTTTCACAGCCTTGACTTTTGACAAATGTTCGCTATGACCAGGAGCGAAGCCCCTGGTCTTTACAGCCTCTGGAATCTCGCCCACAGGCCAGCGCACCACCACTTTCCTCTGCGTGAGATCCCTTGCTGGTGCAGCTGTGACCGGAGATTATCACCCTGAAGCAAGAGCCTCCCAATGCACTTTGCAATGGGGTGACACCTTAATATGGTCACTTCTTCAGGGCTTCCGGCGATGAGCCGCCCCTTGCCCCCCAGCCTACTACTACTTCTACTTTCTGGCTTGCCTCCAACTGAATTCCCCAAGTACTCGTGGCCCTCCCTCCAACTCTCGAGCAAAGGAACAACAAAAGATCTACTTGCCATCGCTAATCGGGTACAACACGGGATCTCCCTGCCATGCCAGCCCACTCGCATAAACACACACAGACACGGGCGCCGCGCGCGCGGGCGTGGAGAGCCGGCGAAGGAGGCGGCCCAGGCCCCCAGAATGCCTTGCCGGGCGCCAGACCCCGCAGGAAGGCCGGAGAAGCGCGTCCTGATGTCCGCTCTAGGCTTGGGACAGCTCCCGGTTCCGGACAGCTCCCGAGCAAGGCCCGAGCCCCGCCACCCTCCCCACCCGCAGCCCCCTCACCTCGCATTCGGGCCCCGCCACTGCCACCGCCGCCGCCGCCGCCGGTGGGCGAGTTGGGCCCCGCAGACTGTTTGCGCCATCCCCGCCAGTTCTGGCACAGGCTCTCGGCCTCGGAGATGAAGGAACAGAGCGAATCCTCCTCAAAGCGGTCCGAATCTTCGAAGGAGAAGCGCTCTCCGTCCTCCCACTCGGCGAACATCAGCTCCATGGGGCCCGCACCCCCCGGAGCCGGGTCCCCCCCCGCGGAGCCGGGGCCTGGGCCGCCGGCCGGGGACTGAGGGGAAGCCCGGAGCCTGAGGGGCGAGCCGGGGCTGGGGGTGGCCGGGGCGCTCAGGGCGGCCGTCCCGGGCGGGGGTCTCAGGCCTCGGCGAGACAGGAGACGGGGCCTCGCCCAACAGTGCGGGACGAACAGGGATCGCAGCCAGTCTCTGAGACTCTGGGCCCGGACGAGGCGCTCGGCGCCCGGGGCCTCCCAGCCGCTGCGGCACCGCCTCCCCCATCAGCTGATCTGAACTTCCGGCCGCGCCAGCCACCACCACTTCCGCCCTCGCGCGCTCGAGAGCCGGGCCCGGTCCGGGTGGGTGTGTTGGACACGTTTGCGTAATTTCTGCATTTCCTACTTTGTTTCCCTTCGGGGCCAGCATCGGACACCATACGAGGAAGGCAGTCCTCCACACGCAAAGGACACAGAACTACAGCTCCCAGCAATAACTCGGCCTCCATAATAGTCCCAAGAAATAAACAGCCGCCGTGCCTGCCGGGAAGCGTAGGCTGTCAAGAGACAACACGGAAACCATTGGATGCGGGTTTTGTCCTAACTCCCGATAGGCCGGAAGCCGCATGGTCTTCTGGGACTTGTAGTCCAGAGAGCCTGCATTCCAGAAGACCTTTCTATAGGGTCTGATTTGCAAAGCAACAGGAAAACGAAGCATTTGGTTTCAGAAAATGGTTGTCTGTAAGGCCTTTTAAGTCTGTTAGCAGTCTCTGACGGAACCCATGGTCTGGCTTCTCGATCTAAGATTAAAATTGTGAATGCACAAAATTACAAGAATTACAAAGAATATAATTATGTTGAAAGTTACCAAAATGTTAAGAAATGTATAGCAAGCTACTGCTTCTTTATTTACACATCAAATAACAAAATCGAGCAGCAATGAATAAAAGCCCTGGTGGCATAGTGGTTATGCTTCGGGCTGCTCACCCCAAGACAAGCAGTTTGAAACCACCAGCCACTGTGCAGGCAAAAGACCGTGCGTTCTACTCCTATAGTCTTGAGGTAATGCTTCTATGTACAGCATCATCTCCAAAACTCACCAGGGCAGTTCCATCTGCCCTATAGGTTTGCTAGGACTTGGGATCGACTTGATGGCACTGACTTTTATTTTAGTTTGAGTAGCCACAAATAAGGAATCCCAAAGAAGAATTTGATTTGTTGTGTTTGCAAAAAATATTGCCAAAAAAATTAATGAACGGTGGACTGCCAGAAGGAAAAATCAAAGGTGGCTTGGAAGTACAGCCCGAATCCTCCTTAGAAACAGGAGGGTAAGACTTCATCTCACACACTTTGAATATGTTGCCAGGAGGGACCAGTCCCTAGTAGAAAGTTAGCTTAAAAGAGACAATTAGATGGATTGACCATGGTTGTCACAATAAGAACTGGAGCATAACAGCTCTTGTGAGGACTGCAGCACTGGGTCAGAACCAACCGATCTACCAACAGTCTTAATAACTGTCATTAATTTTGAAATGGATAAAACTTTGAGATACAACCAATGAAATATATGGAAATACTGTGATTTCATGTAGGTATTGCTAATATGACTGTGGTGAGTTTCCCACAATCTATTTGCAATGGTTTACGAGTTCTGGTGGCATAATGGTTACTCATTTGGTTTGCTAACAAGGTCCACAGTTCAAAACCACCGGCCTCTCCTCCGAAGATGAGGCTTTCTACTCCCATAAAGAGTTCCAGTGTCAGAAACCCACAGGGGCAGTTCTGCCCTGTTCTATCGGGTTGCTATGAGTTAGTATCGACTGGATAGTAGTGAGTTTGGTTTTGGCTATTTGCAATGCTAAATTTCAGTTGAGGCTAGATTCAATTTTCTTCTTATCTAAGGTCCCAGGCCCTGATACTGTTGAATCTATTGACAATTCAGAAAGGAAAGTAAGAGTGATTGCACAAATATAATCATGTCCCTGAACTGTACATGTAGAAACTTGAATTGCTGTTTTGCTGTGTATATTTTCAGCAACCAAAATATAATGAAAAATAAAAATAATTTCCTTAATCTAAAATGCCTGAGTACCAATCATCTCATAGCTAAAATGTTCACATTACAGAACTAGGTACTTGCCCACTACTCTACTGTGCTATGAAGACTGGAGGAAGAGATAGCTGTGGGACTGGGACATTACCTTTGCCCTGCCTTTTATGTTGTACATAGAAGCATTACCACAACTACATCTTCAATGCTATGTAAGTTCCCAATGTGGGAAAGAGGGGCCCTGGTGAACCAGTGGTTAAAGTATTCAGCTGCTAACCAAAAGGTTGGCAGTTTGAATCCACCAACCACTCCATGGGGAAAGATGTGGCAGTCTGCTTCTGTCAAGATTTATAGCCTGGCAACTCTATAGGAGGCAGTTCTATCCTTTAGTAAAGGAAGTGGGAATCAACTCGATGGCAGTGGGTTTGGTTTGGGGGGGGTGGGAATATGGAGAGAGAGAAAAACATTGCTGTGAAATCAATTCAGACTCCTGACAACCTTGTCTGTTGGTAATCACAAAGTAAATGTCTTCAGACACCAACATAACAAATGACAGAGTGGACTAGGTTATACTCATGGTGGA
Organism: Tenrec ecaudatus; assembly: GCF_050624435.1. Lineage (NCBI taxonomy): Eukaryota > Metazoa > Chordata > Mammalia > Afrosoricida > Tenrecidae > Tenrec > Tenrec ecaudatus. The sequence goes on from NC_134545.1 coordinate 45,669,295, forward strand.
GAATCACCAGCCAAGTTGCAGTTGTATCATTTGGAGGAGTCCAAGAAATGGCAAGGTGGCGGTGAAAGGGAATAAATGAGCAATCAATGCCTGATTGTTGCCATATGGCAATAAGAAACAAGGTTTCGTTTTTTTGTTTTGAGAAAACCTAATTTTTTTTATTAAACATTTTTTCTCGGGGTGGGGAGAAAAAAAAACATTTTTTCTCTTCCTGAATGTGATCAAATGATTTTAAAATGCCCTATTTTAACTGTGTGGATTACATAAAACACACGTAAAGTACCTTCAGGTAAGAAGTATGTGAATTTCTCATTATGCAGGGAGCTTCTTGCAGGAGTATTACACAAAATTAGGCCACTAATAAGTTAATACTGACAGATGATAGCAAAAAGCTCTGAGAAAGACCACGTTCAACATCCCTAATGAATCCAAAGGTAATGGCACTAGAAGGTGTAAGGACTTCAAATGCAGGGGGGAATAAAAACAATTTTTTAAAAGCTTTTCTTCTGCTCCTGCAACAAAACAAGGAGAAAAGAGCTTACAGGGGCAAGGTTTGAGGAAGCAAGTGTAGAGAGGGCAGGTCAAGTTCTGAGGGGCACGCAAACCATCACAAAAGGCCAAGTTATCTTCAAAGGTATTTATTTCAAGATAAAGTGTAACCACCATTAGACTATGATCTAAAAGTGGGAGGGGAAAACATGTTTTGCTTAATTCTAACCCTTCACAGAGGGCATGCAGTGTACACATTTCTAAAATGTCTGCACATAGTCAAAGTTCTCAGAAGCTATATAGTCACTGAAAAGACGCTCCTATTTTTAGCTGACATGAGGTTTGTTAGGAAACATCTGTAACAATTTATTCAGTTTCTTGGGAGATAAATTCCCAGACTCTCCCAGAGTGTCCTGGATAGATTTCATCTTGCGGGCTGCCTGAAAACACAGGGGGGGAAAACATGAATGAAAATTGGCTGTCATAGGTCCATGGTTCCCAACATGCTCCAAAGCGCACAAAGATACTAACAAATCTAAAGATACCGGTGTCAACTTCGCAGTTCCCTTTCATCAAAAGTGACTTGGGAACTACAAAAGACTGCACATTCTGAAACTACTAAACCAGGTAGCAATTCCGTTTAAGCTGGAAATCAATCAGACTGCCTGTCACATAGCTTCACTATCCTTAGTTCTACTTTAGACAATAATGCCTATTTGAGCAATTTAAATTTTACACGGTGTTCTCCCATTCATCACCTATCTGACACAAAATGCTGTCTTATTATCCTCGTTTCGCAAATGGTATAATTAAAGCTCACAGCAGTGAAATTGGCTCTAGACCACAACGCCTTCAAAACGGTGGAAGAAGTAGCTCCCCAAAGTTGCCCCACCTTTTACGATGAAAGGGCCTTTCCTATACCTAACGAGGCAAACCCACTGCCAGTGAGTCCGTTCCGATTCAAGATGACCTTACAGGACAGAACAGAGGCCCCACCCCCACCTCCTCCCCCTTCAGATTTCGGGGACTACAAATACTGACGGAAGTAGGCAGCCTCATCTTTTCCCCGCGGAGCAGCTGGTAGGCTTGAGCCACTGACTTTGGAGTTAACTGTTCAATGTGAAACCCACTACACTAGGATCTCCCCACTCTCCTGCCACGGGCAACCCCAGCAGGCTTCTGTCACCTCCGCCCGGGAAGCACAGTCAAAGAAGTCCTGGATCTCTTTTCGGCATGGTTGGTCGTGGAATTCATTCAGCTTCCAGCACGCCATCATCATGGACATCTCTGTGATACAGGTCGCCTCTGGAGGGGCGGTCGGGGGGTCAGGCAACCCTTACCTTCTCGCCCTCCCATGGCCCCGCCCCTGCCCCCTCCGGCCTCCGCTCCGGGGCTGCTCACCGCCCTTCTCCCGACGCCGCTCCCCGATGACGTTAGCGAGGACCAGGGGCTTGTTGGGCTTCAGGACGGGCTTCCGCGGGTTCCCCAGCCGCGCCAGGCGGCCCCTCAGGCTGGGCGTCGCCATCGCGCACCGAGCTCCCGGCAGCCTCTGCGGCGCCGTGCGTGACGCAGCGTAAGCCCCGCGGGTGGGCGGGCGGTGGGCGCGGCGGCTCCGGCCGCGAAGCCGCTACCTTGGAGGCGCGGGGTCCTAAAGCCCGCGGGCAGCGTGGGGTCCGGGACCCCCAGAAAGAAGGCGTGTGAAGAAATAGGTCGTCGTTTCTGGCGGCGGGAGCCTCGGTGGCGCCGGTGCTAACGGAAAGGTGTGCGGCCCGGGGAGAGAGCTGGGGTGGCGGTCTGTTTGCATCCAGACTAACCGCCGTGGAACCCTCCGGGCAAGGCTGGGTTCTGTAGGGCCCCTACGAAGTGAGGGCTTTAGATTTGTGGGGAAATTCCATTCTCTCTTAACAGGATGTTTCCACGAACTTTTCCAAACCTCCGCCGACGAGTTGGCACGGACTCTTTGGCCATTCGTTTAGTGTTTCGGTTTTGGGTAGTAGCTGGTTGGACTGCCAGCTCGTAGCTGATGTTGGCAAGGAGAGTTCAAATAGGACTTTAAGCTATTCCATTAGAGATTTAGGTTTTGTTTAATACGCCTACAAGATCTCGGGAATTTGTTGTTTTGTTTTATTTTGACTACCTTTAGAGCCACTTGGAAGCCACAAAGAAAAATTGCTGTAGGTGCCTTTTGATGCTTAGCAACCCAGTGTACAACGGAACAAAACACTGCTCCATCCTGACCTCCTTCAGTTTGAGTCCATGGTTGCAGTCTATCGCTTTGCAGCGTTCCCTGTTTTTGCTGGTGCTCTACTTCAGACAAGCAGGTTGTCCTTCTAGAGACTGGTCTCCCCAGCTACCATGCCCAAAGTAGTCTCGCCAGCCTTGCTTCTAAAGAACATTGTGGCTGTACTCCCAAGACAGATGTTTGTGGTTCTGGCAGCCCATGGTATATTCAATAGTCTTTGCCAACACCATAATTCAAATCCATCAGTTCTCCAGTCTTTGGTATTCACCGTCCACCTTTCCAAGAAACCCTAGGCTCGTGTATTTCATAACTACTACTACTAAGCAACCCTGGGGACAACTGGTTCATACAGGACTGCTAACCCAAAAGTTGGTAGCTGAAATCTACCAGCCACTGTGGGAGAAAGATGCAGCAGTCAACTTCTGTCAAAGTTTACAGTCTTGAAAGCCCTGTGGAATCATTTTACTCTGCCTTCTAGGCTTGCTATGAGCTGCAGTTGACTGGTCCGCACTGTGTTTGGGTTGCTACTCTACTACTTAGGTACAATTTGTTCATTTCAGGGGTCTCTTTGAGTAAGATGAGGTTTAAGCGTTTAGGCATTATCTTATTTAATCTGACTCCTGATAGTATCATTCCGTTTAGAGACTTAGACCTTCTGTTGTGATGCCTGTCTTCATCAAACTTGGCTCGTATTATTTGTGGCAGCTTACAAAATTCAGTCCATAACTTGATGACTACTTCCGAGGAGCAGTGTTTATTTAGATGTATAAATTTAGTGTGTTAAAATCAATTACCACACACACAAATATCAGTTGTCCCAGGGGGTTGCTCTTTCTTGCATGGCTGGGCCCTTTTCTTCCCATACAATTTTGTTTACATCAGAAAGGCTACCCTGACTTGGCTGGTGGATCCCACCACCATCAGTCGTACCACAAACCCTGTTTTCTTCACCACACCTATCACAGTCTTACCCTACCCCTAGGTTTAAAAAGTAATTATTTTTTCTCAATAGTTTTACTGAGATATATGTCACATATCATGTACTTTCATAGTTCTGTCAAATTGTTTTAAAAGTTGTATAATCATCACCACAATTAGTTCTAGAACATTCTCCCCCTCCTTGATTATTTGCTCATTTCTCTCCAACCTCCTCACGCCCCACCCCATCCTCCACCCGTGTCCTCGATAAGTCATTTCACAGCCCTAATTTTCTTGTTCATTGTTTATGGCCTTACTTACCACATCACTCATTTTAAATATATGCACCATGAGAGAAGGGACCGTGTGTATTTTTTGTTCATTGATGAATTTCCTTTGCCTAGATAGTACCAATAAATACAACCCCAACCCTCATTGTTTGCACATTCCATATTTCCGGACTTCTCACTAAAATGTATTTGTAAGTCCCAAAATCAAATAGCACTTTCATGGTCATCCACAGGCAAGTGCAGTGTTGAAATTTGAGTTGCCCAACTCTGCCTGTTTGATTAAGCTCTCGTGCTATAAATATCTTTATTGTGGTCTATCTAGTGCTTTTTGGGTTTTTTTTGCACTTTTGTGTTTTGTTGGTGGTTTTGTGTTTAAGATGACCCCTATTCATGGTGCTTAAGAGCTGTCTAGTGTTCTAAGCACAAGCAAGCTGTGATGTGCCTAGAGATGTTGGATAAGCTTTGTTGGAACATGAGTTATAATACTGTTGGGTGTGAGCTTAGTGTTAATCAATCAGCAAACTAGTCTATCAAAAAGGAAAAGGAATTTTGCCGATCTGTGAGGCTGCTCCAGAAAGTACTAAAGTAACATCTATAGTGTATGATGAAGCTATGGAAAAGCAGCTAAATTTGTTTGTGAATTGAGATGACAGCTGATTTAAAAAAGAAAAAAAGCATAATAGACAGCATTGTTGCGAGGCTAACAGCCAAAAAAAAATTACAGTCAGAGTTGGATGAGTCCCAATAAAAGGATATTTTTTTAAATTTACAGTCACATGACTCATGGTCAGGAAAATATTAAACCTTTCTCAGCTAGTGCTGGCTGGCTGATATTTCAAAAGGCAATACACCTTTACCTAATTCACAAAGTTGTTGCTGTTTTAAGAAAGAAAGGCGGGGGGGAAGACTCTTTAAAGTGTTGAAAAGCAAGGATGTAACTTTGAGGACAAGGGGAATAAAAGGCAACACTGTTGAACTTGTAGGCAAGGCAGGTTTCACATATCAGGAGGCTGCAGATTTCAGGGTAAAGGATGAGGAAATGTGGCTGAGAAAGCAGAACCACTCATGATCTTGCTGAGATGGAAGGCATCAGAGGCAACGTGATGAGGATGGCGATGAAAGGCATCCTAAGACCCCAAGAATAGTCCCTCTCACAGCTGCCAAAACATTGGAATGGAGTTCAGACCAGAAAAAAAAGTTCCTGCTTTATGGCAGAATGTCGCCTTGTGCTTGAACACAGCCTCAAATTAAATCACCTAACCTCCATTGCATTCGCTCCGGAAGCAGCGATGCCTAGAGACTTGAAGGAAAAAGTCAAGTGGACAAGACTGATTCAGTTGTGCAAGTCAGCTCAGGAGTGAAAATCTCCAGTGCAAGAGCCCAACTCCTGAGGCAGAGCTGCCAGATGTTAACATGCCCTCCTTGCCAATGTCTGCCACTTCTACAGAATTACGTTCTACCGCCCTCCACCTTGATTTTTGTGGGGGCAAGAGGTATAGCCACACATCCTGCAACTCCATCAAAAGTAAGATTTTAATATCTTAACATTTTTTTAGGACTTTATTTGCATTCCTGTACTATATATATTGTCCCGTCCAGGGGGACATCAACAACGTGGATACCTGAAAGAGGGACTGGGAATGAAGATGGCCAAGGGGGCGGAGAGATGGAGGCAAGACAGGAATCTGATCAAGCCTCATATTGAGTTGAGAGCAGAGGTTTAAATAGCCAGCGAAGGGCTGGCACCATTACATCACATGTAAAATAAGGTACAGCTGAGGGTAGCCAATAGTCGTGCATCTCTAAATAAGGAAGAAATGGCAGGCAACTGATCAAACAGGTAAGTATGCTAATGAAGCATTCCTGGTGAGCCTGGGGGGAGATGCCGTCAGTCATGTATTGACCAATGAGCATAGCAGCTGCTAGTGAAAGAGCACCAATCCTAGCAAGGGTCAAGGCAGCCACCCTCTGGCGGGAATTGAGACAAAGGGCAGTAAAATCTCAGGGCAGTTTGTATGGCAGGAAACTGAGAGTAAATTCATAAAGGTCGTACATGGCTTAAATCCACGGTGGGGACACACACAGTTCCCTACACTATATGGTGTGTTAATAGCATGGAACGTGTTTACTGAGTACTGTGTATGTGTATTATGTGTATAACTGAATAAAAGATTGAAAGTATAAACTCAATACAGCACTGTTTTTAACATAGATGATGTAATAATTAGTGAAATATATATTAAACAAAGTATTATAGTGTGGAAGTTACATAATCTGTGAATTTGAGGAAGGGGTTGAGTCTAGCCTGTCAATAAGCTCCCAGGTTGTTAACCTCATGTGCAGGTATGACAGAGATAAATAGCTCACTGGAGGCCAGACACACACTCCCTTCTGCTTCATATTCCTGATGACAAGCCACACGGAGCTATACTGTTGGAGCCAGAGTCCTGGAGCTGGAGGAGCCACATGGAGACTCATGCCAATGCTGAGATGCTTCCACCACCATTGGATCCACAAGACTTTCCATCCACTGGCCTGTGATCTTCCTTCATTCAGCATCATTGCATGGCTGTGTGGGTCTAAAGAGGAATTTATGGACTAGTATCAAGATATGGGGTAATATCGGAGTTATGGACTTGATCTGGACTGGGCTGGGATGTTTTCTTAATGTACAACTGCTCTTTGATATAAAGTTCTCTTACATATATATGAATGTTTCTCTAGTCAACCCAGACTAACACAAATAGAAACACACATGATCTTTTGAAGAAAATGTTGTGACCAGTGGCTTGCAGAAACTTGGTATTTCCCATTGGAGCAATGGTTGATTGCTTGCTAATTCCGTGTTTTGGACAACTTCATTTAGCATAACTGTGGTGAATAAGGGAACCCTGGTAGAGTAGTGGGTTATGCATGCATTGGGCTGCTAATCACAAGGTCAGCAGTTCCAAACTACCAGCCATTCAGCAGGAGGAATGTGAGGTGTCCTAATCTTGTGAAGATTTAGGCTTGGAAACCCACAGGGGCAGTCCTACTCTGCCCTATAGAGCCAGTATGAGTCAAGGTTGACTTTGTGGCAGTGAATTTGGTTTGGTTATCATGAATAATGAGAATCAGCTATACTTGTGAAATGAACAAATATTTGAAATATTTCTGCAGATCTTCAACCCTTTTCATGCCACCCCAGAAAAATAACCAAACAACAGACACTGTTGAATAGGTAAACAGTTTACTAAAGAAGATAAAACCTGAGATAATATAATAGAAAAGAGTAACATATGTACTGGTAGTATAAATAAAACTAATTCCAATCAGACATTTCTAACACCAGTAACTCCAACCTTGTAGTAAGCCTGATGCTGTATACATTGTAGGCTGGGGCCCAAAGAAAATGGACAATATTTACTTTCTCCATAAGGAAAGCGCAGCCTTTAGTTGAGAGTGAAGTACCTGTGGGAAGTGTAGCACCTGATTTATTCTGTTCTTTTGTGAATACTTATATGGTAACAGGAATAAAAGAGAATCTGTGTTGCTCAGGGGGCACTGAGTATGTCATTGGTGATGGAATAATTTGGAAAAGGACATGAGTGGTTGTATAACATGGAGAGTATCATCAATGGCACTGAATTATACAAATAGAAGTTGTCGAATTGGAGAATGTTTTGTTGTGTATATTTCTGCCACAATTAGAAAAAAACAGAATTACATAAATAACAATGAGTACAAGGAAGGAGATAATTTTCTAGAATTGAATATGGTGACAACTGTACAACTCTTCTTGATACGATTGAATTATTGAATTGTATGACATGTGGAAGAAGCGCTATTAAAACTGTTAAAAAATGTTTTCAAGAAGAGAGTGTGGGAAGCAGCTGACCACAGAGCAGACCCGAGTCTCTGCCAACATCCTGCACATACAGCAGCCCGCCGGGCACTGTTAAAGTGCGAGACAAATGCCCAGGAGAGTTAGTGAGCTCAGAATGACGCTACCTTGCATGCTACCCCTTACCTTTTTTAAAAAAAATCATTTTATTAGGGGCTCATACTACCCCTTACCTCTTTACTGCAAATCATGAACTCTGAGTCCTAACTGAGGTTTGCACTTGTGTAGTATGGACTTCACACTCTAAGTCAATTAGAAATCAGAGTCCTGTTTCTGTGCTGTTACAGGGCATTTTATATTGGATAAACTGAAAAAGAACCAAAGTGGCAGCGAAAGCAAGCCTAAATGACAGCTTTGCTTGGTGCGCAAGTCCTTAGACATCACAATATTAAATGTAGATCCAAATTGTTAAAGCAACTAATGCCACATGCAACCTCTTTACTATCAGAGTAGCTCTAAGGCCCAAGGTATTTCTAGTTCCAGTGCCCCAGAAAAAACACTATTGGTCTCCTGACCCAGAAGTTAGGCTGATGTTCAAACCACAGTTTAAAAGAGTTTGCCACCATTACCAAATGTAACTAGATGTTTATGTAGCCAGCCACTTGTTAGCCTCTTTACTACCTGGAGCCCTTGGGAGGGCTCCAACCCAGATGCACGTACTATCTGTGAGCACTGTAAAGTTGTGTAAAGGGACATCAATTACAGAGTGAACATGCTGAGATATTCGCTTCAAATAGAAAAATGCTGTATAAAATATGACATGATTAAACAAAAAAAAAAACTCAAAGCACTGATATCCAGTCAATTCCAACTACTGCCCTATAGGACAAAGCAGAATGGTCCCAACAGGGTTTCCAAGGGTGTAATCTCAACAGAGGCAGACTGCCACATCTTTTCTCCATGGACTCACCCACCTTCCAGTCAGCAGCTAACTACTTCACCACTGTATCACCAGGGCTCCTATATGAGCTTAAACCAGAAAACCACACCTAACCCTCTGCTATTGAGCCGATTACCACTCAGAGTAGCCCTAAACATTTCCTTCTATCATACTTTCCATGATTCCATGGTGGGGAAATGGGCTTTTGTGGCAAATAAAAATGATAAAATAGAGGAACGAGTTCATTGGGTCAACAGAAAAATACATACACAAACACACACCAAAAACCCACCATCATAGTTGATACAAACTCAGAATGACCCTATAAGACAGCACAACTGCTTCTTGGAGTTTTGGAATTATAAGTCTTTATGAAAGCAGACCGCTTCATCTTTCTTCAGAATGGCTAGTGAGACTGAACGACTGACTTGTAGTTAGCAGCCTTACTTAACCCACTTTGCCAAATAAAAACTGGATCTTTGATTCCTACAGACTATTCCCCACCTTATTCCCCATCTCTGACCGAAAATAGAACATGATGAGCTATTAAATTGACGTGGCACTGAATTAGCCACTGAATCTTTGTTTCAGGAGGTAAGAAAGAATTCCAATATGTCCTAGAGAAGAAACCAGGAGTTAAGAAAAGCTGCCAAACCTAGAGGCGACTTAGACGAAAGAATGAATGTGGCATTGGCGGCAAGGTGGCGGCAGCTCCAGAGAAGGAAGAACTTAAAACCAGGAAGGGCAAAGTCCTCTACAATTAAAAAGCTGATGTGAAAGGCGAAGTAAATGATACAAAAATACTACCTCTGAGGACCAGAATACAACCCACCAGAAGTTCTGTTTGCCCACCAACATAACAGTTTATAAAGCAAGAGATGAGAGGAAAAGATTATTAGGAGATGTATTGAATATGAGAGGTTTGGAGACTGGACTAGAAGTGGTAAGATCCTACTCTGGCTCATCTTACCTCACGGGTAGTCTAGCAGTAGGGTGGTGTTGTGATCACAACTGAGGATAAAATGGCTACAGAATGAACAGTTTTTAAAATTGTTGGAGCAGCACGATGCATCAAATAAGTGCTTCAGACCTCTGTTTCCCATTGAACCACGATCGAATGCTTCGACCTTCCCTTGAGAAAAAGCCCGAGACACTGACGACACCTCTTAGAATAAAATATCAGTGAATCGAACTGGAGCATCGTCAGTCCACGATAAGACAGTGTTCTTAAGGATTTGTCCAGTAGATGTCCTTTAAGTCTCATGGTAGAAAGGACTTCTCATTTCCTTAACTTTACCAAGTTAAAAGCTATTGCAAGGGAAATTAGAGATTCCGGTTCCTTTTCATGAAGATTTCATGCAGGTAATCCCAAAATTTCCTCTGCTGTGTTTCATTGTTGTAGATCATGGCAGTGAGAGCTTCCCCCTGGTCCAGACCTTGCCAGTAATCTTGTAGCCACATCTCTTTCCAGCTGAAACAGCAAAATGGGAGTTGAATTATGAAGCCTTGGTATATCTATATATCCTACTTTTCTCCAAGTTGGGCCAGAGAATCTTAAGTAGATCTTGTGGTCTCTAACTAGGAAAAGGTTCTGCTGAGAAAGGAAGGAAATGTGAAGTAAACCTAGTACTAGTACCATGGCAGGCACCAGCCCAAAAACACAAATACATCACACAGCCTGAGTGTCATATTCCTAACTTGTCTGCTACTGGTTTTCAAATGTAGAGAGACTTGGTTTCAACCTTTTCCTCTATTTAATCATATCATATTGGCATAAATTAAATAGAAAAAACTTGATGGAAGATTTCACCACCAGGACCAAACTATGCCAACAGAGCTTGTACTAGGGTAAATCAAAAACATTGCTACAAAGTAGCAATCCTTTATTGAAAATGTGACAAATTATTACTTGACATAAGTCTATACCCTTCTGAAGACAGTGTTTCCATCTATCTAACCCTTACTCAAGGAATGCTGAGCTCTATTCACATCATGTCAAAATGGCAGCTTTAGCAACCTCAAGAGATTCCAATTGTGTTCCTTTTAAATGTTCAGGAACAAAAAAGTTTGAAGGGACAAAGAGCAGGGCTACAGGGTGTTTAGGGGACACAGTTCTCATAGGATACCATTGCTACCCTGGAAGAATAAATGAGCAAGCACATTGTCATGATGGGGGTAAAAAAAATCCTCAGTACTTATAAAGCCTTTTTCTCACCAATGGCCATTTTCAATTTTAAAACTAATAAGGTCCCATGATCCTTTGAGAAAAATCTATAAAGATGACCTTATTTGGATCCAAAAAATAGTCACCTAACCTAAGTTCACTTCTCTGAATGAGTTTAAGTAGCCCAACAACTTTGCTCTCTGGATTTTACTGGTAAATCTAATTGGCAAATTGGTAAATCTAAGATTGGTTATTATTCATTCCATAAAATTATTTTCATTAACTATGATCTTGCTGAAAGGACTGATAGACATATAAGCTCTTGGAGCTACCTGATCTTCATGTAGATGCTTTTTGTTGTTGTTTTTGGTCACCTATCAAGCTGATAGCTTGCTGAGCTTAAGATATTTGCTTTAAATGGAAAAATGTTAAAGTATGTGACATCCCATCTTATGCAGGTATCACATCAATGGTAATGCTATAGTCCCCTCTTCCACCAGTTTCTGGCTTCAGCCAGTCTCTTCATCGTTGAGATTGATAGTCTTCCAACTCTTGGATCCATTGAGAAGCTGTTGTTTGATGCAGGGCAGCATCCCTATAAACTTGCTGCAAAGCTTCAGTAATGTGGGGAGATGCCCACTTGAATTTCATTTTTTAAAAACCTGGTATTAGCCCTGACCTCAAAATAGTGTTTTTCCCCTCTCCATAGCACAAAAGTATACCTTTTTTAAAGGTACCCTAGCAACACTTAGACAAAAGTATTATTGAGAGAATTTGCAGCCATCCACTGATCACAGACATGTTTAAACAGGTTTTACTTGGAATGATCCCATGTATGTAGGAACTGGTACCCTAACAGCAAAACTTTTTGACTTACCCTCTTCTCAGCAACTCTCTGATGTTATTGGCCACCCAAGTCAATCTCCAAAGGTATTCTAGCAGCCTGTTTGTGAAGCTTAATAATCTCTAGTCTGTTGGTCTCTTTAACATGCCCCGCCCCCATTTCTAAGGCTGACTTTGTTTCCCAAAGCCACCACCTTCTAGACTCTCACTTCTTTTCCAATCCATACTGACCCCCATTGTCGAATTAATCTTCTGCCAGCGCTCCTTCGAATTGTGTCTAGTGAACATTGTAAATTATGATTGAAACCAGACACTTTTCTGAGTGAAAGGAAATGCTACTGGTAATTATGCCTGGTTAACAGGTGCACACTGTGCCTATGCCAGGTAAATCTCACGCAAAACACTCAGCTCTGTTTGTCCCTATCCTCACCCCCACTATACACAAGATGCTCCATAAATAGAGATGACTTTCAGGGCAGTCTAAATTCCTGAGCTATCTTCAATCCAGCCCTAGTTATCTGCTCAACTGTGTCTTTCCCACATCACTTCCCTGCACAAGCCCTCTGCTCTGGTTAAAGACTTGTTAATCCACTATGGCATACACGGATTTTCACATGTATTTACCAACTTCGTAGGCTCTTAACCCCTTAAAGGCAGAGTCCATGTCTAAAATTCCTTCTACATCATCGCCCTCAGTGCCTGTGCAAGTTCCCAGTATGTGCTCCAATGAGCAATTTAATCTGCAGGGGCCAACCAACTGCCCTTACCTGTCATTCTCAGGAATCTCTTCCACACTGCCAAAGCCAGGGGTGGGCATTGGGCAGTTCATGTGTGATGGCTGGGCAATGTGAGGCTCGGGTGCCGGGGTGTCCCCTGGAGAGGCTGCATGTGCTTTCTCCGCCTCCAACCGTGCCAGCTCATGGTCACAGACGAAGCACTCAAATCCATTAAGGTAGTTGGGCAGTAAAGGATCATTCACTCCCCACTCTCGATGCCTCAGGCTAGCCAGAAGGAACTGGTTGGTTATTCCCCCAGGTTGCTTATATGCCAGGTATTTCATATATTCCTCATCATTCTTGTCCAAAAAGTCAATGAACTCTGCCAGCTTCTGAGGGGACTGGAAGTCACTAATGAGGATGATGGAGTGATTGTTGGGCATCCAGTCCCTCACCGAGGGAGAGCCGCGGTACACAGGCACAGCACCCAGGTGCATGGGGCGCCAGAGTTTTTCCGTCATGTAGTCATCACAGATGGCATTTTCGAAGGCCAAGTGAAACTTATAACGGGACAGGAAGGTCAAGAGTTCTAGATCCTCGGTGGTGGCTGTGGTTGTGTCCTGCAGCCGTGGGCTGGGCAGCTTCCGGTTTTGCAGGCATTTCCCGTAGGAGTCCACCTGGGTGGGGCAGAGGACACGTACGGCTGGTCAGCTTGGACACCAGGGAGCCTGACCTCAGCCCTGCCCGCCCAGCCCCCGGGCGCTCGGGCTCACCCACCGGGATGTAGCGCATGAGCTCGCGCACGTAGCGGTCCCGGTCCGAGGGCACGTCGCAGTGGGACTGCAGGTAGAGCAGCGGCGCATAGCCACGGCGGCGCCACTCGGAGCGCTCCGAGAGCGGAGTGGCCGCGCGGCGCAGATAGGCGATCCCGGGAAGCCACTGCAGGGGCAGCGGGTAGTCCGAGTGGCGGCTGAAGGTAGCGGTCAGGTTAAAGAGGCGGATGCCGGCCGCGTGGCTCAGCAAGTAATTGTTCAGTGGCGACTCCTCGTGCAGGAGCGCCCAGCTCTGGTGTGCCAAACGCGGCAGCGGCGCCTCCGACGCGCGGAAGTCGGTGCCGTAGAAAAGCAACGCGCGCGTCCGCGGGTTCCCTCGGACCCGTCGGTCCCGGGATGCCACGCAGGCACCGCGCGGGCACTCGATGAGCTCCGAGTCTCCCGGGAAGTGAGGAAACAGCCCAGGACTCCACCACAACAGCACCGGCAAGTCCAGCCCTTCCTCCCACCCTGGCCCTGCGCTCCCCGAACTGCGCGCCACCCCAACGGCGCCCAGCGGGGACAGTGGGCGGAAGACCGCGCCATCCCACGGCTCGACCCACTCCGCTTCCCCGCCGGCCTCCAGCTCCGCCACGGGCCCAGGACCGCTAGCCAGACACACACCAAGACCCCAGAGGACAAGCACGAACCCCGCGAGACCCACAGCCATGTCCGCTCCGGCAGCCAGCGGCCCTCGGAACAAAACCCCGCCCCACTGGCTAGAGCCACACGACGACGCATGCGCACCTCTGCTCAGCAAGCCACTTCCCCAGAGCTGCAAGGACTGGCAGAGGGGATGAAAGGGAAACTGGGCAGGCGCTGGAAAAAAGATGAAGCTAATGGTTCCGTCTTAATTTATTTTATTTCTTTACAAATTAAAGATGCATTGAAAAATAAACCAATGAAGAGAAATGAGAGGTCCAGAGCAGGTACATCCCAGGCTGGGAGCTGACAGGTCTGGCCACCTCCAGCCTAGCCCTTGTCTTGTCCCAGCCAATTGGGCTTGGAAGATAATTGTCAAGCCACTCTGTCAATAACAAATCCGGGTGGTGTCCAGGCAGGATAGTGCGGCGCTCCAGAAGCTCTGCCTCTCTCCCCAAAACCCAAAGCGTCAGTTTGGAGAGGCAGTGAATGTTTCCAGTGGAGCTTAGAGGAGGATGTGGGCTGGCTCTGTGAGGTATTGCAAATTGATGACCAGGCTCTCTACAGAACCATCCAGTGTTGGGACCTCTCCACCTGAGGAGGAGGCTAGTACCTCTTCCAGGTCTTATGTACTTTCCAGATGAGTTCGCAGGCTCATTCATCTCTGACAAGACCACGGAGTGATTACCAATCATTGCAGAAGAGAGAAAGGGCAGCGGAAGCACAGAGAAAGAGCCCACCAACTACCCTCAGGAACTCGGACGTGGCGGCTGATCTCCAGGCCCAGGAAGGACCGACATCTTCTCTCTACCACATATGGTCTCTATCCCAGCTCTTGTGCACCTGTATATTTATTTCATCCCTAATATAGGAAGTTGCTGATGGCACATAGCTGAATTCACCCCGACCTGCAGTAACCCTGGGTCTCTACCTCCCACCTGCCCCTTTCCTCTTGGAGGCTGGGCCAAAGGGACACATAATATTGCCAAGGTCTGGGCACTCCCAAACACCCAACACCAAATCATATACAGTTAACTGAGAAACTACATTCATTACGACAGTATTAGCAGGGAGAAGGGGGTGAAGTGAGGGGGTAAGGACACCTTCCAGCAGCAGGACATTGACAAAGAGTGGTAGGATATTTGAGCCCAGAAAGGTGTCTCATACCTCCCTCTCCCCCCCCAAAGAGACTGAGGTGGCTTCAGCTTACATGACTTATAAGATATGGAACTGTCCCAATTTCTCTACCATCTGGGGTACTTTCTGGAAGCTGGCCTGGGACCTTATGCCATTTACCCGCTTGATCTAGCTCAGTAGTTGCCGAATCTCCTTGTGCATATGACAGAGAAAGTCCACATAGGATGCTCCCCCATTCAGGCTCTTGTCTTCCACCAGGAAGTGCTTGAACAACATCTCCAGTTTGTCCTCCTGTTTCACCACGATAAGCTATGGCCAGAATGCAGGGTCATGAGGCAGGGCCAAGGGGAAATAGCATGTCCCGAAACCCCATTACCCAGTCCCTCCCCAACCCACTTCCAGTGGAAGACCTGACAAGATTGAAATCCAGGGTTGAGGATTAGTGTTACCTTCATGTACCGCGATCGCTGCACCCGTAAGTTATCGATGAGGCCTCGCACTTTCTTAGATAGTGGATTATCCAGAACTGGCAGAACACTCTGGAACACAAAATTCATTTATCCCTGGGTAAGGTACCCTGAGTCACATAAGATGAAGCAGCACTTATTTACATAACTTGTCAGGGAATACAGCGCCCTCCTACCCTCCCAGGACCCCCACCCCAAATTATACTCCCTGCTACTTAAAGGGAGTACCACGCTGGCTTTACTGGCTCCCTCATATCACAACATGCCCTTTCAAATACAGTCTCCTTGACTCTCTGCCCTCACCAAGCCACTGGTGATATGACTGAAGGAGGATACGTTGAAGAGGTTCTGGACAACACCCTGCTGGACGCTGGCTCCCACCCAGAGGAAAAGGTTGAGGCCATTCTCCAGCAAATAAATATCTCCACTGCTTAGACGCTCTTCAGATGCACGAACTGCTGGTGGCTCTGTAGTATTCTCAATAGAAGATTTAGTCTAGACAAAAGGAAAGGACAAAGGATTACGAAAGACCCCAAGTCTGCCTCCACCAGGAGAAAATAAAAAAGCAAAAACCGAGTCTTGTTTTTTTTATTCCCAGAAAACAAAGTCCCTAGAGACCACTCTTCCCTTCTAGGGTCTTAGTAGTTGTCTCAGTATGAAACTGTATCAGATAATGCATGTCCTTCTCCTATTCCTGAACTTCTAAGGTGCCCCTTTTCTCATGCAATGTCTCACACTACAACTCTCAATCGTACCAACGGGAGGAGCCGAGGGTAGAAAAAGACATTGGTCTCAGCGACGTCCATGGAGGTAACCAGCTGTCGGACGTAGGCCCGGTCATCAGTGGTGACTTCAGCGCCAGGCTGCAGGACATCACTCTTCAACACACAGTTCAGGTAAACTGGGAGTAGCTTCATGCACTCAGGAAGGATCAACTGAGAAATTGATCAAAATAAAGTCAAGGATTGTGAGACCTCCCTCCTACATGCAAAATCTTTCCCTGCAGCCCCTCCTCCATGCTTGCCCCACCTGCCCGGCAGAGGAAGGGCTGGCACAGTTCTTTCGGTAACAGGCCAGGATTTGGGCACACTGGGTAATGAGCGTATCACGAACAGTCTTCACAGGGCTGTTCAGGACCCCCCGGTATGCTGGAGGGGAGAGATCACACAGGTCAACTTCCTGCCATCCCCCTTGTCCCGAAATGTTGATCCGTTAGTCATCCTGGACCTTTGTCCCAACCCACCCCTCTCTGCCTCTCCCTCACCAAACTTGGCCATGTAGTTGATGAGCGTGTCAGTCTCACAGTTCCGATACAGGTCAGCCAGTTGAGTACAGCAGTTCAAGGCCAGGTTGTGGATACGGAGTCGACGCTGCCCTGCACAGCTGGTGTAAAGCAGGGCACACTAGGACAAGGGAGGAAGAGGGGAGCTCTGAAAAACCGCTCCTTTGTGATACCGTTAAATTAGAGGGAGACGGGAGCCCTCTCTTCTCCAGCCCTCTCTACCCACCCCACTCCCTTTCCTGCAGTCCATTTCTAATCAGAAATAACACTTGACACCCCCCCCCCCACCTCCCTGGGCCCTGCCTCCGCTTGCCACCTGAAGGAGGGCTCCGCTCTCCTCATTAAGCCGGTCATCGTGCTTGAACTCAACAGTCACAGTCTTGTCCACATCCAGTCCAGCTAGCTCCACATCTGTTGTGTTGCTCATGTAGAAAGCCCCAAAGAAATCTACAGCACGAATACCTGAGGCCACATAGACAGGGTCAAGGCTCAAAAGTGTGGCAGGTGCCATGTGGTTCCCTCCTATATTTAAGCCCCCTCACCACCACCCCACCTGCTCTTCTCCAAACAGGACTGACCAGTGCTTGTTCGGACCCGCATCACAGCATCAAAGCCAACAACCTTCTGCACATCCCGACACAGGTCACTCAGGAACCGTTCCTGATCGTTCTCCACCTGCAGGCCCAGAGTCGCATCGCAACAGACAATCTCTCATCTCTCGGCACCCCCTCCACTCTACAAGTCTGCTTAGTAGTAGTGACAATAACAGTGAAGATGGCTAATGATGCTAATGAGGACAGCTTTTGAAGCACTGGACACGCACCAGGTGTGACACCAAGTGATTTACAAGATCTTATTTGATTCTGATCACCAATCTTAATACGAGATTATGAAAACTTTACAGATAATGAAATAGTTAATTAAATAATTTCTCCCAAGTCGTATCACTAGTAAACGATAAATATCAGTTCAGGACTGATTCTTAAGTTCCATGCTCTTAACTCCTACACTTTCGGGGCTCCCTTCTTTACACGAAGCAGTCTACCTCAGACTATTCCTACCTGACAGATACAGTCACCCCACATGGCTGCAAGCATTTCCAGCTCTGCTGCCACCTGCCACCCAAAGTCCCATGCCATACCTGAAAGCAAGCGTATTTGTAGACAGAGCCTCCAGTGAGCTGAGGTACCACAGAGAGCGTGGCCACATCCACGTACTGGTTGGGGAAGAGGAAGAGGTCTACACAGCAGCCTTGAGCCACACACTCTTTGGCCAGTGTCTGATAGGCACTTGTCTGAGGCTGGAACAGCGTCTAGGAGGAGTAAAAAGAAAAGACCCGAATAGCTCTACTCTACGTGAGAACTGTATACAGTTTTCCCTGGGTATCTGAGTGGGGGGTGTCCCGGGACCCCTCAGCAAATACCCAAATCTGCAGGCGCTCAAGTCCCTTATGTGAAACGGGGTTGTGTTTGCATGAAACCTACTCACATTCTTCTGTATACTTTAAATCACCTCTAGGTTACTTTTATTAACGAATACTGCAATGCTATATAAACAGCACTTCACACTTTCTCTTAGTTCCTTTGATTACTTACTGCTTACCACCTCCTCCCCAACTGTCTTCAATTTGCAGTCGGATGATTCCATCCATGTGAAACCCATGGATACAAGGAGAGCCAACTATAAAAACTACGTGGCATTTAGATACTTGTAGGAATTCAGCACTGCCTCCAAGGAGTTTAAATGGCTTACCAAGAGCTTTGGGAAGGACATGGGTTAAACAGGTGTGAGGTGTGAAATGGCAGGGTATCTGGACCCCATTTCCCTCAATAAAGGCAAGGGTATGACCTTGTGAAGAGTTGTCGCCTTCCTCTGTAGCGGACTTGTGCTCTTTTCAATCCCATACCTTCTCCTTGTCGGTGTTGATTAACTTCCTGTCATCCCTGTTCTTCAGTTTTCCCGGTGCCTCTGCAATGGGCAGAGATGTATGGAACAGAAAGAGCTTCCCTGCACATTCCGCAGCCTAGAAAGAAGAGTACTTGTTCATTCTTCCCTTAACTCAGCCCACCGCCATCGTGGAGAAGTGCCCCTCGGGTTTGCCGACGCCGTAATCTATGGAAGGCAACTGCCACATCCTCCTCCGACAGCTGCTGGGTGCGTTCACAGCAGCCGTCCTCCAGGTAGCGGCCGTGTGCTTAACCACGGTGACACCACGGCTCCTATGCTGTATGCATTTGCACTTCATCCATCCTTCCCTCCTCATGTATTTGGAGCCCACTCTGTCAGAAAGGCTGGTTCAATGGACAGTCAGCACTGCAGAAACTGGGACTGTACCCCAAGGGGTCACATGGTCTGAGAAAAGTGAGGCGGGGTGACTGCCGGGTACTCCAGCCTTACCTTCAGAGCCTCCATCCCAGCCTGGATCACTGGGGCAAATACTGTCTCCGTCTCCCTTGTGTCTGCAAACATTTCTGGAATCTGGTCCAATAAACTGAAGAGATAAGTGTTGAGAGGCGATCAAAATTGCTGTCTACAGTTCACATTCCTCCCATTTAAACTTTCTCAAGAGTCACTTGGCCCCCAGACTCTGCAACCCCTGAGCCTCAGTTTTTGCCCATCTGCTGGTCCTGTTCAATTCCCTAGCCTTCTAAGGTTGCACCCACTCCACCTCCTCTTTGCTAAAACTCCCAATTCATCTGTTACCTGGTAATGACTGTCCGGGATTCATTGACATTGACCAGGAAGCCATCTAGCAGTGGCACGAACATGTCAGCCACATCAGATACAACCATCATCTGTGGCTGAGCCAATGAGCTCTTCACATTGTAGAAGTGGAGCACCTTATTGTAGGTGACAAAGCCCACACGGATCGCAGACTCTTCTGCGCTGCCTTCTCTGTAAAGATGACATTGTTACCCAGCTTTGCCATCTTTCCCAGCACCCCCCAACTTCAGGACATCAGACCCCATTTTCTTGGTCAACCCAGCCAGCCCATCATTATCCAAAGGAATCACCTCAGCTCCCAAATCTCACCTAGGTAAAAAGTCTAACAGTGACTTGAGCTCCTCACAGAGGAGCCGCACAAGACCACTCCTGATGGCATTGTAGGAGACATCAATCATGAAGATGAAGGCAGGAGGGCTGGGGAATTTGTTATTCTGCAAGGAAGGAAATGTTGGAAGAAGCGGGTATTGGTAGAGCTCTCAACAAACTAGAAAGAAATCAGCCTCCAAGGGATGAAGGGAAGGAAATGAAAACAGCACGTTTCAGCTGTCTCATTGACCTCCACCCACTCCTCCTCCCCACGCTATGTCCCCCTCACCTTGCAGTAATCTACAGTGGCCAGGAATTCATATGAACCCAGAGAGAGCTCAGGACGGTCATAAGCATCCACACGTTTGCCGGTATGATCCAGATGTTGAAAATACTGGGGAGGGACTGTGGGAAGTATGGCAGTGTGTTACTCAAATGCCAATTTAGTTCAGTCAGAACTTGGCTGTGCTGACTCCATTGCCTTCACTTTCCACGTGTGCCCTACATCCCCAATTCTTGAAAAGCAAACCCTCATTTATCTAACTAAAAAGAGAACAATGAAGATCTAAACAAGCCCCCACCCCCACCCCTGCCACCCCAATCTCCCTAACCCCAGCTTCCTTGAACATACCATCATTGACACAACTGCAAAAGCAGCACTGGAAGCGCCTCCCTCCCTCAATGAACTGCATGAAGGGGCACATGTATGCTTTGCAGCGATTGCATCGCAAAGGGCCAGATTCTCCATGATCCACAACATATGGTGAAGCCTAAGAAGCAAAGGGGGAGGGGCTCAGACATGGAGGGAAAGCCACAGTGAGTGCAAGCGTGTGGCAACAGCTGGGAAGGAACGCCTGGAGGGAGAAGGGGCATGACTCAGATACTCTGCCTGGGGTAGGAAGGGGGCGGGGCGTGCAGGCTCCAGTGAGGGCAAGTAATGAGGGGACTGGTCAGGAAAGTATCCCTGAGACCAAATTCTAAAACTCCCTCTCCCTAGTCCCCATCCTCAGAATTGTACTACTCCTTAAAAGAAAAGTGGGACCATGAAGTTGGCCACACTATGCCAGGGGCTGCCATGAACATATGGAAAGAAAGCCAAAGATTACCTAAGATTATGGTTTCTGGCCCTTTCTCTAAATCCCTTCCCTCTTGCCCTCGCGATCTGGACTCCTCCCTTCCCAGCCACAGATCTAAGTGACCTTTGTCCTCCCTCACCCTTGGGTTTCCATGGTACCAACTGATGCCCGAGGTATATGTCACCCTACAGAGAAGAGAGCAGTAGCCAAGTGTCCGATCATCTCCACTGAGAACCAGTAAGAGAGAAAGAGAAAATAAAATGCAAAAGATGGAAGTGTGACGCAAGGTGAGTCGAGTTTTCCGTCACAGACTCCCATCCTAAGTCAGATAAGACAGGCATGAGCATGAGCTGCTGCTTGGGTTTTCAGGTGGATTTTAGACAATAGTTGGCAGAGGGAAAAACGAACAGGTTCTCATCTTTTTTTCTTACATAACATCCCTAACCTACCTGGATGCTAGGGCAGCATATAAGCAAAAACAGAATGCCTTTCTAATCATCTGGATAATCATGCTGTGAGAAACTCCTACATGCCCACTGTCTCATTCCTTACAGATTGGGCTCTGCCATTGCTCCCAGCAATACCTGGGGCTTTAGCTTTCGTCTCTCTTTGATTATCCTCTCCAGACACGGGTCCTGGGATAGAAAACTCCTGACGCTACCCTTCCCTTCTTACCCAACGAAGACTTCTTCCATTGTGACAGCCAGAGTCACGTCTAATAAGAAACCTATTTCCCTTCCATCTCTCCCTTCCATCAGGCTCTAGGCCCCCTCCTGACTCACCTCCTCTGGAGGCAGCCTTGCCAAAGGCTTGATGATGGCCGCCAGGGGCACCTGAGCCTGCTTAGCCATGTCAGATGTGCAAGGAATATTATAGGATGTGCATCGGATGTACCGGGGACTTGCATTCCCTGAAGGAAAAGGTAGAAAACCCGAGTCAGATGACAGAATCCCCTACTACCGACATCAGCCAGCTCTCCACTGCTGATCCACCCCATTGCTCCAACAAATGCTAGAACAGATGGTACCATCCATTCCCTCAGAGACCAATGAAGCATTGGTGTCTGATTAAAAACTGGTGAAAGGCCCATCAACAGCTGATATTCTTGCAGGAAAAGCCTCCAAAGTCCATGTGGACGCCCTTCTTACCTTGGTCTTTCACCTGGAAGTTGGTGGTGACTAGGGGTGGCACCTGGCCCCGAGCTCCGGTAACAAATGGCTCTGAACCACGATTGTTCCTGTCGTCCTCAATGACCTGAATCTGCAGGGAAGGAGGGAAGCGAGTGAGCGGAGAGAAGAAAAGGAGGGGCCACGTGCCAGGAGTAAGAAAGAGCCTGAGATTTGACAAGGGGCATCACATGCACCGCCTGCTTTCCTTCTGGAGCTCACAGAAAGTGCGAAGATGCCTGAGCCAGGAGCACAGGCTGCGCAGGCAACACTGAGTGTGGACTTGCTCTATGAACCAGCCCCCAGCCCCGTGAATGGCGATCACGGCCTTAGGCGCCCACTCCAGGAGAGCTCCAGCTCTAATCATGATCTTCTCAACAGGAGCAGATTCCAGTCCCCACCCGCACTGGCCACTGCCACCCTGCTCCCAAAGACACATTCTGATTCACAGCAGGAAAGCAGCTAACAGTAACCATGTAAAAATGGATCTCCCTGAAATGAATCTACACTCAATGAAAGTAAGTACAAGGGACAGGGTGAGGGGAGGATAAAACAACCAGAAATGATCAGGAAAGGTGAAGAGAAGGTGCTGCCTTCTTTTCAGGTAAGCATCTATATTTATGTATGTGGGAAGGGCCTAAGTACCCAATCTATGTAGCCCAATTCTACACCTTAACAGTGAAAAATGTAAACAGAAAAAACAAAACTATAAAGCTGTTGATCAAACCCTTGTGACTTTGGGTTGGTTACTTTAGTAAGAGCAAAGGAAGGAAAGGGGGACACTACTATCTCACAGCAGGAAAGGTTGAAGCATACAAATATAGAGTCCGAAAGACTCTCAAGTGAGAGAATGGCCTACACGTTCCCAAACTAGCAGTCCCTCTTCCTGTAAAAAATGCCAGTTTGGGACACCGTGAACATGTACATTGGTAGCCACCTACCCACAGGTCTCTTCACAACAAGCTGTGGACATATCAAACACAAAGTGGAAAGATCTATTGACTGCTCAGTTTGTGCTATTACATCCCAAGTCATTTGCAGGCTCCTGGAAAAGCCAGCATGTCCCAAACCAAAATTTAACATGCCACTTGGCCCTCCCCCTTAAAATCTGATCTCATTATTACTGGTGCTATAGCAAAGGTAGTGGTGAGGAAACTAAATGGTGCCAGCATCTGGGATCTTAAAGGTTTTGTCTTCAAACAAGCAGTCATCTCAGTGAGGTATCAACTAAGTCCACATGGAAGAAGCACGCCAGCCTGTGTGATCCAAGGACTGTATATAATAAAATCCAAATCCAAAGGAGGGAATGGTATCAGAACTTAAAATTGTGACTACCTGCTATGCAGAAAGCTTGGATGACGGTGGAAGCCCAAAATCTATCTGTGGGGTCCTTACATGAATTAAGTCTCTAGTGCATCCCCTCTGACTATAGTCAAGGGATATGAATACTTTCTTCATCAGGCAGAAAGCATTGTAAAGTCGATTATGGCAGTTACAATGCAGTTAAAATGCAGCCTCTTATCATTAAATTTTCCTTTTGACCCATTTTAAAGTTGTTTCAGTTTTTAAAAAAGGTGCAAGGGAAATGCACATGGATTAAGTCTCCAGTGAAACCCCTCTGTCCGATAAACCCCTCGGGACCAATAATGAGGGTAGCAATACCAGAAGGGGAAGGGGAAGGTAGGGGAGAAAGGGGGAACCCATCACAAGGATCTACATATGACCCGCTCCCTGGGGAATGGGCAACAGGAAAGTGGGTGAAGGGAGACGTCAGACAGTGTAAAACATGACAAAATAATAATTTATAAATTATCAAGGGTTCATGAGGGAGGGAGGTTGGGGGTAGAGGGGAAAAATGAGGAGCTGATACCAAGAGCTCAAGTAGAAAGAAAATGTTTTGAGAATGATGATGGCAACAAATTTACAAATGTCTTTGACACAAGCATGTATGAATTGTGATAAGAGTTGTATGAGGCCCCAATAAAATTATTTTTAAAAGGAAAAAAAGTGGGGGGGGGGGAAACCCTTTGTCCAGGGATGTGAACAGTCTTGGTATCTTGCAGAGTGCAGTTAAAAGTGGATTATTGTAGCAGTTAGGTTTGACCCATTTTAAAATTTGTTCTAGTTTTTAATATTTTTTTCTTTATTTACAGTTGGGGTTTTTCTGCTTTACTTTGTTATTGTTGTTAGTTTTGGGCGTGTTTTTCTGAATATGAAATCCAGGATAGGTAAATCTGTAGAAAGAATAAGTGAATTAGTGGTTACTTGGGGGTATGTCAGGGGAGACTGGGGGAAGTGGGAGCTAATAGCAGTGAGCACAAGGAAGAAGAAAATGCTCTGAAACTGACTGGTGAGGACTACACAGCTCTTCTTCGTGTGACTGAACTACTGAACTGCACGCCACGTGAATTTCATGCCAATAAAACTTTGAAAAGAAAAAAGGGTAAACAGGAGAGAGAAGATGGAGGGCAGGCCTTTGGAAGGTTTGTTAAGTTGGTTAAGTTGTAGATGCCAAAATGATGATCCAATATGTTAACCCCACCCTAATTCACAGGAAAATGATTTTTTTTAATGCTAAAATAAACCCTCAAATCTGATCTCATATACCAACCCATACTTGAACCACCAACTGACACCTTGCTACCTCTTCATTACATGGTGACTTGGGACGTGCATATCCTTCTAGCTTGACAAAGCAAGGCTCTGGAGAGCAAAGGAAAGAAGACAGAAAGATGGACATGGTGGGTGAGGTGATGAAGTCACAGGCATGCATGGGTGACACTGACACAGGGATGGCACGCACACCCCACCCCACTCCCACCCCCTGCACTTACTGGACTAGGAATGGCATCAGGATCTATTCTGTGCCTGGTTTTCTGCTGAGGAGGCAGCTCATTGAGTTGCTTTTAGTGTTTTAATAAAAAGGCAGCAGGGGAATACAGGGAGGGAGACAAAAGAACAAGAAGCAGATGTTAACTTCTCTCAACCCTCATGGGTTAGACAGGAACAGCTGGAGCCAGCTCATATTACTGAAAGCAGGTCCTTCTAGATCTGAAATTCCAACCCTTTGTGGCCCAACCCAGAGGCTGTGATGGCTCCGACTATGATGTAGAAAGATAAGGAAAGGGAGGAAACAGGAAGCAAGCAGGGATCACATCAAGAGGGGCTGAATTGGAGAAGCCTTAAGAGAAAGCAGAGGGACAGTCCCTCAAAAAGGCCAAATCTCCCCCTCTATGAACTGAGAAGCCTCCCTCACACCCAGCCACATTCTCCTTGTCACGGACTGAAGGGCGGGGAGAGGAAGGTGGGGACAGCTTACGTAATCTTTCTGAGTTCTCCCTAGGTAACAGATGCCCTCACCATGTGTTTCCCAAAGGAAAAGGGAAGAGAACAGAATGAAATATGACAATGGCTAAGCATGGTGAGGCAACTGACACAGCAAATGTTTGCAGACAAAACTATACAGTAGCCCCTCCGTAGGTGTACAGCCCCCCTCTATTCTGAGTACAACAACAAGTGTCTAA
Organism: Tenrec ecaudatus; assembly: GCF_050624435.1. NCBI lineage: Eukaryota > Metazoa > Chordata > Mammalia > Afrosoricida > Tenrecidae > Tenrec > Tenrec ecaudatus. Next base: position 45,694,859 of record NC_134545.1, read on the forward strand.
ATCCTAATGATACTCAGGGCGAGAGTCTCCCTCTTCCTGGGAGAAGCAGCTTCCCCATTGGAAGTACAGACACACACTGCCCTTATAAACTGTAGATCAATTCCCCATTCACACCGAAAGAGGATAACCAAATGTATCAACTTCCAAGGAAAGGCAGAGAGAAATTTACACCAGAGAATAATTCTCGCCTATTCTAACCATTAGGAAGAATACTATCCTACCAGGTCTACAAGGGACAAGACTTGGACCGCTACTATTCCATAGAAGGGCAGAGGTGGCCAATCGTGGTAAAATGCAACATTCAGCCCAGAACTACTGACAATGGTGATCACTCTGAGCTTCCCTTCCTTTCCTGCCCAGTTATGGAATAAAATACGTCCCCAAATACTCCTAGGGTCTTAAGTTCCAGTTCAAAGAGTCAGAAATTACATTTAGGTTCTATGTCTTATAAAAAGATGAACGAAAAAGGAAAATAATCAGGAAATGCTATGCAAATAGTCCTCCTAGGTTGTCCTATTCACCTGCCCCTTCCCCAGGACCACATAAAAATCCACTTACGGGGCTGGGGATAGCATCAGGATCCAGGCGCTTTGGAGGCAGTGACTGGGGAGGCCCTGGCTGGCTGCCAAAGGTGGGCGCTCCAGGATAGGGACTTCCATAATTGGGCTGAGGGCCCCGGACTGATCCAAAGGAACCTGCGAGACAAGGAAACAAAATCTTTCCTTATATCCTCTGAAAGCCTCAGGGAAATGACTAGACTCCTGCAATACAGAATTATGAGTTACGATAATACTGGTGAAAGACCACACTAGCTAAGTCTCATGAACCCAAAGCCAAAACACTAACTCACTGCCATCAAGTCAAATCCGATTTGTAATGACCCTATACAGGATTCCCCAGATCCTACATAAGAAATCTATATGGGAGCGGATGACTTCATCTTTTTCCCAAGGAGCAGGTAGGGGCTTTGAACCACTGACCTTGTGATTAACAGTCCAGCTCCTCACTCAAAGCACTATCAAGGCCCCTTATTAACCCCACATCCCACTAATAATAATACCCTGAAGCTATCCATCTACTATACCACTAAACAAACTTTCCAAACAACAAACAAAATATCATGTGACTACCTGAACAAACCTTGGAAAAGACTCACCATTTTGTTGCAGCTGATATCCTGGCTGAGAGGAATGCATAGAGGGTGGTGGTCCTGGAGGCCCAGTCATCTGGGTGCCAGGAGGCAGAGCTTGAGGAGGAGGTGAGGACACATGATTGGGCTGGCTCATAGAGGGCCCCCCAAAGCCCTGTCCAGGCAGGAGTGGCCCAGTCATTGAAGGCATCCGAGGACCTCCTGAAGCTGGAGGCGTGAAGCTGGAAGCCTGAGGTGGGGCAGATCGCTGGGGAGGCTGCGCCCCAGGATGACCCTGGGCCAGACTAAGGGGAGGAACCTGGCCCTGAGGATAAGAGCCATACAGTCCCGAGTTAGGGAAACTTCCTGATGTCGGTGAGCCTGAGGAGTAAAAGAGGTACAGTCAGAATCCTAGTCGTGCTGCCTCTTTGTTCAGTAAATCACTTCCCTTTCCAAACCAGAGGCGCAGCTAGCTATGATGATTCCATCCTCTGGGGCTCAGAGACATATAAAATAAGAGTCAGGGATACGCCTCAGAGCAGGTGGCTCTGTAAACATCTCTGTGGTCACAACTACTACTCACCATAGCCCAGCCCTGTATGGGAAGGAGCTGAGGCTGTAGCACCACTGATCTGCATTCCTGCCAGCTGAGCAGACACCTGTGAACTTGTTGGGGGAGGGCCATAGGGCTGGAGCACAGCTGGCTGATTGAGCGCAGGGGCCATCGGGGCCGATCCAAATGGCTGAGACCCAGGGTGCCTAGGACGAAAAGGAAGGCATAGGTGCAGCTGAGTCCGTGCCAACTCCTAGCATCCCTACGTACACCAGAACAAACCACTGCCCGGGCCTGCGCCTCCTCACAACCTTTCCTAGGTCTGAGTGCATTTTTGCAGCCACTATGCTAATCCGTCTCATCAAGGGCCTTCATCTTTCACTGCCCTTCTACTTGACCAAGCGAGATGTCCTTCTCCAGGTCTGTCTCCTGACAACATGTCCAAAGTATGTGAGATGAAGTCTTGCCATCCTTTCCCCTAAAGAGCATTTTGGCTGTACTTCTTTCAAGACAGAGTGTTTGTTCTTTTGGCAGTCCATGGTCCTTTCAATAGTCTTCATTAACACCATAAATCAAATACATAAATTTTTCTTCGGTCTTACTTATTAAATGTCCAAATTTCAAATGCATAGAAGGCAACTGAAAATGCCATATGGATTGGGTCAGCCCACCTTAGCCCTCAAAATAATATCTTTGCTTTTCCATACTTCAAAGAGGTCTTGTGAGCAGATTTCCTCAATGCAATACATTATGTCATCTCTTACTTGCCCTTCCAAGGGCACTGATTGTGGATCCAAGCAAGATGAAATCCTTGACAACTTCAATCTTTTCTGCACTTATCATGAGGTTACCTATTGGTCCAGTTGTGAGGATTTTGGTTTTCTTTACATTGAGTTGTAATCCACACTGAAGATAACAATTTTTTATCTTCATGAGCAAGTGTTTCAATTCCTCCTACTTTGAGCAAGCCAGATTGGATCATCTGTTTATTACAGGTGCCACTACTGATGTTGCAGTCTTCTTCAAATAATACAGCTTCTCTGGTGATTTGTTCAGCATACAGATTGAATAAGTATCATGAGAGGACACAACCCTGCCGTACACCTTTCCCGAGTTTAAAGCATGCAGTAGTTCCTTGTTCCATTTGCACAACTGCCTCTTGATCCATGAAGCGTTCTGAAGTTCCCAGGCCTCTTCAGGCGATCCGTAGTTTGTTATAAGCCACACAGTGGACTGCCTTTGCGTGGTCAATGAAACACCAGTTTTCTTTCCGGTGTCTCTGCTTCAAAGCTGGGAGGAGTTCCGGGTCATAGAAGAAGCTTCACAGTCTCTTATTCTCATCCTAGACTCTGCTATAGCTTCATACTGTTATTGATGGACAAAGTTCCTGCTTATCTTCACTATGCTTATTCATGGCAAATACCATTTTCCACCAGGTTCACTCTACACACACGGCCAGCACCCTCAGATCAAACACTATTTACTCTGCTAAACTGTCCCCTCTCTGCCTCCATCCTGGTAGCACAGTGGGCACGTGGCTGGCGGCAGTTTGCAAACACCAACCACTCCTCAAGAGTCCGAAGTGGTGTCTGCCTCCACAAGGACGACAGCTGTGGGGATACCAGGAAGCGATTCCATTGTGTCCTAGAGGGCTGTTCTAGAGTCCACTTGAAGGCAACTGTAGTTGGGTGGTTTTTTTTTTGTTTTGGCCTCAATTCTCTATTGGCAAATCACTTCCGTTTTTTAATGTGAAGCCCTGGCGGAGCTGAGCGAAGGGGCACAAAGTGTGCACATCTAACAGACTTATAAGTGAGACCGGCTGTATGCATTTGACTCAGGTTTCAAAATGAAGGATTTACCACCTTATGCTGAGAAAGAAGTCAGGGAAACTGTTGAAATCAGAGGAGCAGGTCACCTGAGTTTGGCAGTCTGTACCAACGTGAAAGCTTACATTCAGTCCAATAGAAAAGGGCCAGAACAGTAAGACACAAACCAGGTAACCCGCCAGCCGGGATTGCCTTGCAAAGCACTGTTCTTGGGTATCTTTGTTGGGTACTTCCACCAGATGTACATTTAAATATAAGTACAAAATCACTACATACTACCTGCATGAGATTACGCTGATACCTCATGGTGGTATTACTGCAGATTTCTGAACAATCTACAATTGCAAACTACCCACTCAACATCTCTACTCAAAGAGTTAATAGCTGTTTTAAATGTATACTGTCCAAAATAAAGCCCTTCATTCTGCCTTCAAAACCCGCTCCATCTTAAGTAATCTTACTCAGCACATTTACCAGCTGCTTAAAGCCAAGAGGATAAGAAATATCCATAATTCCATTTTTCTTTTAACTTACATTAATTCTGTTACCTCAAACTGTAAATAGTATCCCGAATCTGACTCTTTACCACCTCTCCTGCTACTATCCTAAATCAGCAGTTCCAACCTTCCTAATGCCGAGACCCTTTAACACAGTGCCTCAAGTTGTGGTGACCCCCCCCCCAGCATAAGATTATTTTCATTGCTACTTTATATCTGTAATTTTGCTACTGTTATGAATTGGGCGACCTCTGTCAAAGGGTTGTTCGACCCCCAAAGGGATTGCAACCCACAGGTTGAGAACCGCTGTCCTAAACCAAACCAAGGGGGAGAAGGGGTTGAGAACACTGATGACTGTATAATCCCACATGATGGGATTAAACAACAGAACTCTATGGGAAGGGAAGGGATATACTGGAATGAGTAAGAAATGTCTATATATATATATATATATATATATATATATATATATATATATATATATATATATATATATTTATTTATTTAAAACTGAAAAATAAAAAATAAAGCAAACCAACATCATCTACTACAATAGCCTCCTACTAGGATTCCCTACTGCTCTTGAATCAGCAAAGTGATTCTTCTCTTTTTAATATTTTTTTAATTATGAAAGAATAGAGAGAACATGGACAAAATAGTTTTTTTAATATTTCCAGTAATTACAATGGGGATAGTGATAGTTGTACTGAGACCGTGTGTGTAATAGGGACTATAATAAATGAAAACTTGTGGCATTGCAAAATTCTAATTCTACCATTCTCAACTCCGCCCCCAAACATTTTATTGTGGATTATAGGTAAACGTTTAGAGAGTCAATCAGTTTCCCATTCAACATTCTATACACATTTGTTTCACGACATTACTCAAAATCCCCTTGTAACAACACTCTTCCTACTCAATCCCTAGGTTTTTGCTTCCGTTGCTCCCTTCCTGCCCTCTGAGCCTGTGTCTTGGGGCAAATGTTGCACTTAGGGTCACATGTAGTTAACTGTTTTGAGGGGTAGGTTCCTCACAAGTATTCTTCTTAATGGTCTACTCAGTCATACGAACTAATTACCAGTGCGGAAGAAGCAGCCCAATGTCACAGGAAAGAAGTTAGGTAAAGGCTCTGTAGTCTTGAAGCTGCAGTGCCGATATAAACTAATCTCGGGTATTTTATCTTTACTAGGCAAGGGGGGTTCAAAAAGTTCATAGAAAAATGTAATTACAAGATAATGGAATTTTTCCGTAAACCTTTTGAAGGCCTCTGGTTTGAAACCCTTAGCTTTGCCCATTGAAAAAGCCTTAAAGCAACAGCCAATACAAAGGGTTCAAGACCACAGTCTCAGGGTACATTGAGGGGCGCAGAGCTGATGCCAAGGGCTCGAAAGAAAATAACTGTCTAGAAAAGAGTGATGGCAACATGTGCACAAGTGTGCCTGATACAATTGATGCATGGATTGAAATAAACATTGTAAGAGCTCTCAATAGAATGATTTTTTTTTAAAAAGGCTGACTGGCCTAACTGTCCACAAAAACAATGATGTACATCCTACTTTGGTGAGTATCAACTGGGGACCTTAAGATCTCATGCAGGTCATCTTAGGCACTGGTTCTCCTGTCCGGGGCAAAGAAGAGTGAAGAAAACCAAAGACACAAGGAAGCAATTACTCCAAAGGGCTAATGGACCATGTGAACCCTAGCCTACAGGACCCTGCGGCCAGAACTACCACTGCTAGCCATGCTGAATCGATCACACGAGGAAGTCCGGGATGAAGTGGCAAAAGATGGTGGAACAAAACTCAAAATTGTAAAAAAGACCCAGGTTTTCTGGTCTGACACAGACTAGTGTAACCCCCAAGATCATGGCTCTTAACTACACTTCAAGTCTGGAATTGAACTCACCTTCCTGCTAAATGCTAGACAGGCCTATGGGGTGAACAATAACACCAGGGAAGTATGCATTCATTAGATCAATTAGCCATCTGAGATCAAAAGGCCCAGGGATAGTATTCAGAAGGCAGGAAGGAAGGCATGACGGAAAGGATGAAGAAAAGCACAGAGAGGATGTGGATATTACAATCAATGTCACAAAAATTGTTGTCTAAATGTATTGTAAATGTGTTGTAAAGTGTAAAATGTGTTGTGAAAAATGTATAAATTGTTGAATGAAAACCAATTTGCTCTGTAACATTCACTGAAATCACACACACACACACACACACACACACACACACTCTGTAACATTCACTGAAATCACACATACACACACACACACAGGGGTTAATATGAGGGGGCTTCAAAAGTTTATGGAGAAATGGAATGAAAAGATAATGGAATTTTTCTGTGAACTTTTTGAAGGCCCATCATCAGTAGCAATGAGTATGTTTATCTAGCACCTTGAAATAGATGACTGAATTTTTTTTTTTTTTTAAGAAATGTACGACTGAACAAAAATGAAGGAATTCTTGTAGAAATAGCTAACTCCAGGTCTGAGGTATAAAACTTATGGATCTGGAGAAGATTTTTACACACAATATAGACATGAACCTGTAAAACCATCCTAGACTATATGAAGAACTCCTATGATCAATTAGAAAAAGGTAACTCCATTGAAAATAAAACAACAAACAAAACTAGAATTTAGATCGTTAAAAGTAGAGATACAGATAGTGAAAGACCCTATGAAAAAGCTATACAGCTCATAAGTAACTCGCAAAGTACAATTTAAAATGATCATACTTAAAAGACTTCTAGAATCATGTCAAAAGGACTCAGTGCTAAAAGTTCAGAAACTCCCATTGGTCAAAGATGGGGGGCACTTTGACCTTTTGACTGAAACGCTCCACCCTTATTTAAATTCACACGTGCATAAGAATGAACAAGAAGAGGAACTGATAGTCTTCACTGAGTAACAGGGGGACCAATTCACTACCTTGAAAACTGGTAAAGAGTTAAGGATTTATTCTACATATCCTATATGAATTGCATAACCAGTAAGCAACTAAATAACAAATTGAGAATTATCTCTTTATAATGGAATTCAAAGTAACAAATGAAAAAGAAACAAAAGAATTAACTGCTTCTTTACAATTATTAATTGCTCCTTATATAGAAATCAACTACTGTTAATAGCACAAAGAGACGATTAGATATTTATGTGGTTCCCCTGTCTTGGTCCATAGTCCTCCACAAGGATGGAACCCTAAGTCTGTTCCAGTCTCTGTTTCCAATTGCCACTTTGTAGGAAATACACAAGGGGAACATTTTGAATAGTAACATGAATATGGAACTAGGAAAATTCAGACTATAGGAAATTCTTCAGATCCATTAACCTGGGTGTTTTAACAGATAGGGAACAAACAAAAAACAGAGATAGAGGGGGAATTAACAACAACAACAAAAGCCAAGGATACCAACTTAAAGCAACTACAGGACAGAGTGAAACTGCCCCTGTGAATTTCCCAGACTACAACTGTTTGGGGAGTAGAAAGCCCCTCTTTCTCCCAGAGGAGAAATACAAACTCAGAAGACACCACAAAAAATTTTAAAGTAGGTAAAACTAAATTAGTTATTAAGGAATGCAAGTTTGTGTGTAAACTATTTTTAAGAGCATACAAGGTTACTATCCTGACTGAAAGTTGGGATAATAGGGTTTTTTTAGGAGAAAGAATGGTGAATGAGTTGGGGGCACAGAGAAGAGTTAAGTGGCAGAGTGGTTCTTTTTTTTCTATTTCTTGGTATAGGTTGCAATTCAAAGGGTGTTCATGTTATACTGACTCACTAAGCCATGTGTTTTATATCACAATGAGAATGAGCAATCGAATGAAGGAGTAAATGGATCATGTTACACCCAGCTTAAGACTCTCCGATGGCTTCTCACTGCTCCTAAAATCCCATGTAAAATTAGCATGGCTTATGTCACTACACGTTTCCACCTCCTCTCTTCCAGGGTCCTCTCTGCTCTAGTCACACTGTCTTGCTTTTCCTCAGCATCCATGAGTTCCTACCTCCGTGCCTTTGTACTTGCTGCTGCTTCTACCTAAGAACTCTTCCCTCAGATCTACCTGCATGGCTTGTGCTCATCACTTCTCAGAGGCTTCCTTGACCAGGATCTAAACACCAGCTCTCTACCTCATCAGTCATCTCTAGATCCCCACCTGGTGTCATATACATCTGTCTACTTGATACCGTTTATGTCCTTGTCAAGAAAGTAAACTTCATGGAGCCAGAGACGTATCCTCAACTTCGAGAGGAATGACCACATGTTGTTGCTAGGTGCCAGCGAGGTGGCTCTAACCCTACGCAGAGAAGGAAACACTGCCGCGCCCAGCACCATCCTCACAGTTGTCCTATGGTTGAGCCACAGGGTCAGTCCACCTCACTGAGGGCCTTCCTCTCGCACCCTACCCTCCTACTCTACCAAGCATGAGGTCCTTCTGCAGGGACTGATCACGCCTGACAACATGTATGGGATACAGAAAGGTTTTTCCCCAGGCTGTCCCCCAAATATATGCCAAACTTAAGACGATGCATGCAACACAAGGTAAATGACAGCATACTTGGAGATCAATGTCAACGTCAGCTGCTTAGAGGTTATCAGCCATCTAGAGCAATCAGACTCTATAGTCTGTCCCACCCTAAGGGGGCACACTCCCTTCTGATAAGGTCCGTGGATTGTCTCCCTGAAGGAGAGCCCAGAGACAAGGTCAAGCCAACTCAAGGAGGACAAAAGTTAGGCTGCCATCTTGAATTTAGGGTCCCCCAATCTTGTCACGTGTCCCCTTAGTGCCATGCCTCCAAATTGCATGCACACCTCTAATTTGTCTCCCTCTGATTAATGTATGCCGATTGTACAACCCCCCCCCCTTATGATGTAGTCAGGAGGCTTGCACGTCCCCAAGTATATATATGCTGTGAATGGAAATATATTCTGGTCCACCCTCTCTCTGCATGGACCTGGATGGTGAAATCAAGGCCATCCCGGGGGTAAGCATGTTACCATAAAATGTGTCTGACTCCTTTATTTAACTCTATCTCTCCTGTCTTCTATGACTTTACTATAATCTTTATATAATATCACCATACAACTGCACCTTCAGACCCTGTGGTTGTTAGAGGCTGGTTTACTCTGACAAACATGACCACCTCATAGTAGTACAAAGTAGCTATTTCAAGTTAATTAATTAATTAATTCCCTATATTGCTTCTCGCAGCTTCCTAATACACTGAGTAGAGAGAGCTTCCCAACCTGCTTCCAGGCTTCGAGTCACTACTTAAAATGTACATTCTGGACAATAACAGAGCTCGAAAGTAACAATTCCATTACCACACATCCCACACACAGTTAGTTTTTATTCTTTTTTTATGGTGGGGGGGGTGTAGACACCCACAATAGCTCAAAAGAGATGAGTTTCCTTCATAAATGTAATTCCACACACAAAGGCTAGCTGAGCATGCACCAACTACTTTTTCATCATTTACGTGTTTTCTGTTGTATACCTTTCTTCATTACTGGCCTCGCCCAAACATAACTGATCAGTCCTACCAAATGCCTGATCAAAAGAAAAGTTCGAAGTCAGGTGAGACACAGATACTCCTATCCTAGAGTTTCCTTTCTCCTTCACCTTGAAGACAGGATCAGTAAGAACCACAACTACAAGATGTATGTCTGTCAAGGAAGGGGAAAAAAAAACACACAAAACCCTCTGTACATAGAAAAGAATACGTGAAACCCAAGCACTAAGCTGGGTCAATAAACCAAAGCGATGGACAAGAGCAGCACCTGTAACTTGAACACTGGTGGGGGAAAGGGCAGGAATGGGAGGTTGGGGAGAAAGTACAAAAAGTCCAAGGCCATTTTAGAAAAGGGGATCTACAGGCATGGCAATGACAGGGCACTAACAAGAAAATGGATCTTCACACCTTTCTAATCCAATTGCTTTATGTGACCCAAGTACATACCTCTGCATCTGCACAGTGGAGCTCGGCCCATTCTGCACATCTCCCTGGCCAAATTGGCCATACGTAGCCTGGCCACCAGAGGCCTGTGCTGTTGAGGGTGCAGGTGCCCCTGAGGGTGGTGGGGCTCTTGAAACACCTGAGAGTAAAGAAGAAAAATGAAAAAAATTTAAAAAAAATTAAAAAAAAAAAAGAAGAAAAATGAAGTGATTGGGAAATAATTTCCTCTTCCACCTAAGTCAGGAATGCAGAGTCAAGGCCCCTCAATTCCCAGGCTAGCAAGTTTACAGGCTCATAATCCCATGAATGAAGGGGAGGCCAGGTCTCCTTGAGAAGGACTCTATCATACTTCTTGAAATTTATACTGTTAATCGTTCTCCTGGTCTCTCCAAAATGACCTAGAGTCTTTTACTAGCTTTTGAGGGATTATTAGACACCGACTAATGCCAGGAGACCAATCAGAGTAGAAGCTTGTGGAGGCCAGGTGATCAATGGAGTTTTATCTAAAGTCCATCTCACAGTGGACACAATGGGCCCCCAAACCAACTCTGCAGTTCTTTCCCCAGTTCTGTATGCCTACCTGGAATAAACATGCTCAGCAGCTGACAGCCCTTTCCTAACCCAAGAGCACGGCTTTGTAGTAAAATGACACCATCAGCATTCAATTCTAGCTACAGAGGTACTGTAAACAGAGATGCCGGTCAGAGAGACGCTGCCCTCCCAGACAGGTATACTAGGGTGTAGCTGACCCCCAAGAATGTAGGACTTCCTGTGATCACCTTCCCCTTCGACTTAAAAACAGCCTCAGATCCTTACGCTAGATTTAAAAAAATCAACACTTGTACAGATTCTACTCCAGAACTTAAGAGGCTTGCAGCACATATGAGAAAGGTGCACAGAAGACAGGCTGCCAAGAGAAGCATCTCCAGGGGAAACTATCTGTCACCTTCTTCATACAGTCTTCTGATTCTACTCCTGTCTGCTCGGTCTACCTCCAAGGGAGGACAATAGCGCGTGGTTCAAGAGGGTGGCTCCCTTAAGCTGGAAACCTTGTCTCCCTGCCCAGGCATTCAGTCAGGACCATGTGCCTGCTCCCTCCTAATGCTGCCTCGTGTCTCCTCACAAAAGCCGAAGTCCCCTTTGCACAAAACTGCACTCATCCTCTCCACTCCTCAGCGCCAGAGCTCCCGTCAAGCTACATCTCTTTCCTGCACCGTCTACCCAAATGCACCATCTCTTTCCTGCACCGTCCTCGTCAAATGCACCATCTCTTTCCTGTACCATCTTATCCAAATGCACCATCTCTTTCCTGCACCGTCTACCCAAATGCACCATCTCTTTCCTGCACCATCTTATCCAAATGCACCATCTTTCCTGCACCATCTACCCAAATGCACCATCTTTCCTGCACCGTCTACCCAAATGCACCACCTCTTTCCTGCACTGTCCTCGCCAAATGCACCATCTCTTTCCTGCACCATCCTACCCAAATGCACCATCTCTTTCCTGCACCATCCTACCCAAATGCACCATCTCTTTCCTGCACCATCTTATTCAAATGCACCATCTTTCCTGCACCGTCCTCGCCAAATGCACCATCTCTTTCCTGCACCATCTACCCAAATGCACCATCTTTCCTGCACCATTCTCCCCAAATGCACCATCCTCCCCAAATGCACCATCTTTCCTGCACCATCCTCCCCAAATGCACCATCTCTTTCCTGCACCATCCTCCCCAAATGCACCATCTCTTTCCTGCACCATCCTACCCAAATGAAAATAGGAAGAAAAAAAAATGTTTTTCCAAAGGGTTTGGCAAAGGTTTATTTTTTTTCTCTTTCCAGTCTTTTCGTGCAATACGTGGATTTGCAAACACTTGATTCTAAAAAACATGAAGTTCCAGACAAAGAGGATGGAACACGGTGATCCAGGCCTGAGGAAGCCTAGCAGGCAGAGTCCTGGAACACTCATTGCCTGAGATGGCGACTTCACAGTGGGTGGGAGGGTCCAGTTTGGGTTAGTGTGTGAAAGGGCAGGAAGTTCTAGTTTTTACTTGACACAGTGATTTTCCATCTTTGGTGGGCAGCCTAGTCCACTTAGAAGAAGCGCAAGATGTTGTCTATGCTACCAAATTAATGATAAGGCCACGATATCTGGACAATCCTTTAATGTAGTAGTTTTAATATCAGCATTCTTCCTTCTCCTGAAGGACAAAGTGTTTGAACTGAACTATAGCGAAGGCTAAGAAGAAAATGATTAGTTACTTGACACCAACTTTGACAAGCTGATCTGTTTTCTGTCCTAAAATATTCATTTTCATCAACCTCATTATCAAGAAGTCTCTATCAGAGCTAAATCGTATTTTTTGCATCTTCAGACAATTTTTCTTGCTCGGTCCCCTGTAAAAATAAGACACTAACGCAGCGGTTCTCAACCTGTGGGTCATGGACCCTTTGAGGGTGAATGACCCTTCCATAGAGGTCGCCCAATTCATAACAGTAACAAAATTACAGTTATGAAATAGCAATAAAAATAATGTTATGTCCCTAATAAAATGTAAAAGAAGAAAAGAGAAAAAAATGATTAGGGCAAAGACTGTACAGATGTGCTTTATACAATTGATGTATGTATATGTATGAACTGTGAAAAGAATTGTATCAGCCCCAATAAATTGTTAAAAAACAAACAAAACAAAACAAAACAAAAAAAATAAAAGAACCCCTGTCATGATGGGAAACTGAAAAAAAAAAAAGAAAAAAAATAATAATGTTATGGTTGGGGGTCACTACAACATGAGGAACTGTATTAAAGGGTCGCAGCATTAGGATGGTTGAGAACCACTGTCCTTGAGGGGAAAAAAATGAGGAGCTGATACCAAGGGCTTCAACAGAAAGAAATCATTATGAAATTGATGATGGAAACATATGTATAAATGTGCTTCATACAAGTGATGTATGGATTGTTATAAGAGCTGTAAGAGCCCCCAATAAAAGAAATTATTAAAAAAAAAAAGACACTACTGGGACCTACCTACAGGAACATGGTTGATTTGAGCATGCTCACTAACCAGGAAAGAATCAAATGTGTTTTCCTCTCAATTAGAAAGCTGCCTTTTCAGGTAATGCCTAACTCCATCTTGATAAACTAAGACTTGCGAGAGCAGAGGTGGACTCTGTCCAGTCAAAGTCCCAACCCTCCAGTAAGGCTTTCCCACACACCAGAGACCCAATCTCACCATCTCATGAATACTTTTTTACAAAGTCGTCATTAAAATAGGAGTATTTCATTCACTTCCAAAATCTTACCTATGCTTCCTTGGCATCTCATTTTCCTCATACTCCTTTATGGTAGGGATGGGGAACCTTTTCCGGTTGAGGACCATTTGAATATTTACAACATTCTCAGGTCATACTGGTCAAGCACTTAATTAACTCACCCCTAAAGTGATGGCTGGAACTGCTTCTCTTTGGTGAGGCGGGTGTTTGCTAATATTGGGGCTGAGCACCCGGTGTTCCCAACCCTTTTTTACATTTTATTAGGGGCTCATACAACTCTTATCACAATCCATACATATACATACATCAATTGTATAAAGCACATCTGTACATTCTTTGCCCTCATCATTTTCAAAGCATTTGCTCTCCACTTAAGCCCTTTGCATCAGGTTCTCTTTTTTTTCCCCCTCCCTCCCCGCTCCCACCTCCCTCATGAACCCTTGATAATTTATAGATTGTTATTTTGTCATATCTTGCCCTATCCGGAGTCTCCCTTCACCCCCCTTCTCTGCCGTCCGTCTCCCAGGGAGGAGGTCACATGTGGATCCTTGTAATCGGTTCCCCCTTTCCAACTCACTCACCCTCTACTCTCCCAGCATCGCCCCTCACGCCCCTGGTCCTGAAGGTATCGTCCACCCTGGATTCCCTGTGCCTCCACCTCCAACCCTTTCTTTATGGGATTTACTCTCTTAAAACATAAAGACTTTGCTGCGACCTCAGTCCTCAGGCTTCATAGCGACACTATAGTACAGAATGTAACTGTCCCTGTAGGCTTCCAAGGTTGTAAATCTTTTTTTTTTAATAGAAGCCTTTAATTTGGACTTTGCAATAAAGTAAAAAAATTTTTTTAAAAAGAGCTGATACCACGGGCTCAATATAGAGTAAATGTCTAGAAAAGAATGAGGGCAACATGTGTATAAACATGCCTGATTCAATCGATGTATGGATTGTGATAAGAGTTCTACAAGCATCCAATAAAATGATTTTTAAAAATAAATAAGCAAGTAAAATAAAGTAAAATTTATACACCTAATACTTATTTATTATTGTGATTGAGTGGGAGGCTTACGAGGCTATAAATCTCTACAGCAACAGAAAGCCTTATCTTTCTCCCAAGGCGTAGCTGATGGTTAGAACTGCAGTTAACAAATCAATGTGTAACCCCCTAGCAGTGAGTTTGAGTTTTGGGAGGTTTTTTTTGTTTGTTTGTTTGTTTGTTTTTGAGAAGTCTTCAATTACCCTGAGGAGCCCTGGCGGTGAAGTGGTTCTGAATTGAGCTGCTGACCACAGGGTCAGCAGTTTGAAACCATCAGCTGGATCTCAGGAGAAAGATGAAGCTTTCTACTCCTGTGAGATGTAGAATCTCAGAATCCATAGGGGTAGTTCTACAGGGTCACTATGAGTCAGAATCAACTTAATAATTCTGAGTTTGAGTTTTTGGTCAATTACCCTATCTAAGGATCCTCCAGAACTATTCTTCCAAAAAGTCGCTCTGGATAATCTGTAGAGAACCAGCTGCCCTGCCTTGAAGAAGTAAAGTTAAAGACCAACCCTAAGGCAGAGCCAGATTAGCCTTGCATTGCTCTGATCTTCCAGGGCATCTAAAAGACAAAGGAAACTCAAGCAAAGGCATAGAAATACTATCAGCAAAAAATTTATGAGAAGTATCAATAACCACACCTTGCCTCCATTAACTAGTTCCTCATGTCCCAGAGACATTTGTAGAACCATCTGTCCACTGAGTAGCATTCTCAATATACACATGAAACAAATTTCAGGAAAACTTTCAGGTAATAATACTCAATCCTGGCCACAGTCTCTGGAGGGTTTGAGATCACAACCCTTCCATCCAGCCCTGAACCGTACTCCCAAGTCAGGTTCCATCTCAGGGTGACAGCCACAGGATGTGAATCAAGAAGACATGCTTCCACTCGGTGTCAAGTTTTAAAAAGCAATAATCACCCTATGATCAAAACAGGGACAAGTAGATTGTCCACAGGGATCTCAGGGACAAAGCAGCAGATTCATGTTCCTGAACCCCAGTCACAATTCTCCAGGCAATTTACCTGGAGTAATACAGCCTAGCTATATTTTGAAGACTGCTGGTTTCCTTCCGTATCGCAAAGGAACCTTAGACATATATACCTGGGGGAGGAGCTTGCTGATAGCCTGGCAATGGACCATTGTAGGAGGCTTCGTAGGGGGTGGGAGGGACTGTGGACCCTGGTTGCCCACCATAGCTGGATTGATATCCTGGGTAGGCAGGCTGGGGCTGCCCATATGGCAGCGCAGAAGGAGCTGACTGGTTGACATTCATTATGAAAGCATCCCCAATTCAGTGTCACCTAGTAGATGAGAGAAAAGAGAAACCAAGTTACTAAAGGAACACATTTTTTTAAAAAGCAACTATCTAGGGTAGGAAGTAGAGATAAAAGGGATCAATGTTATCAAAAAAAGATTAGTTATCATTATGGGATCCTACACTATGGGACCTTAGTAATTGTCTGCCCCCACCCATACAAGTTATCTCTTCCGAGCAAAAAATGTGTTACTCTGAATCCACCACTTTGTCCCTACCAAGAGGGTATAAATTTCAACTACAGACAGGCCCATTGGAATGGAACAGCAGCCTCCATTCCCCAGTGGTATAGTTTCTAGTGTGTAGTCACAAAAGGAGTCCTACAGCTGATGAACTACTGTGATATTACAAGTAAATGGAACGATGCTCCTATTTTCCATTCATTCTCTCCAGCACCCATTCATTCCACAAACACTGAGCACCTGATAGTTGCCAGTCTTTAGAAAATACCAAGCTACGCGGCTAAGACAGACTGGTATAACTCCTTTCCTTCAAAAGACAAAATGTAAGGTAAATGATTAAGGAAATGACTATAATAATAAAAAAGCTACTCCATTCCTAATTTTCCCAGCAAATCAGTAGCTGAACCTGATAGCTAAAGCATTAAGTTCCCTAAAAGTACAAGACATTTGAAAACGGAAGCAAGGAACCAGATTTAGAGCTGCGTGCAGGCCAGACAGAAAAACTTTTTCAAAGAAACTATAGGATCCGTGCAATGCTACCGCTCACTGAAAAGATCATGCATCTTATCCTTCCAGCAGTTACTGATGTCCTTAGCTGCCATCCCGTTGCCTGGCCTCATGGCAACCCCATAAACAATGGATGAGATGCCACATGGGGCTTTTCTCCAACTCTCTGTATTTGCCCTCCTTACATGCTGGTCTGGCAGCTAGACCACTTCTGAAACTACTCATCTTGCCTCAAGTCACAGTAATGAAGTAGAGAGCCTTTCTTGGGTACTTCTAAAAAGTCTGTCTGATTAACATCTACCTTAACCAACTCCGGACTCTCCTAGTGAGGAGGAGGCCAGGATGCAGCAGAGTTTACAGCTACTGCAGTGGAACATTAGACCTCCTCCCTTTGATGGCAAGGAACATCTTGACCATAGACAAGCTAAAAGCTGTTCCTTAACAAGACCTCCTTAAATTCAAAGCCATCTCAAGACGTGTCCTCCCAAATCCTGAGCCTTCCACAGGTACATAGGTCACTGACACTATGCTTGACAGATGCTCCTCTCCCTCAAGGCTGCTGGAAGGGGGGGGGGAGGTCGGGGAGAGACTACAGTTTTTCCTCTTTTCCTCCCGGGAAATAGAAAGTCCAACTTGGGGAGGCCACCAGCTTTCACCAAATCAACTCCGACCCCCTCTCCTCTCACACACCCAGGCGTTTGGAGTCAAGCTTACATCTGGACTCCACTCGGTAAGCAGTCAAGGATGACAACCCGGGGGGGCGGGACAGGCTTCCGAGAACTCTGGAAGTAGTCGAACTGTGGATGTGGAGGCTGGGGTCAAGAACGAGGGGCTCCTTCAAACCCTTGGAGCCAAGCCAGCTTCTCCAGCCTCAGGGAAAGTCAGATCTAGTTCCTGAAGCCCGGTGAGAGTCTTGCGCCCTTCAGCAAGCGGGGCGCCGGCAGCGCGAGCTGGAATCTGGGCCGGGAAGCGAAGGGAGAGCCTAGGGCTGATCTCGTCCTGCGGATGCGTGTGGTGAGGGTCTCTCCCCGGGCGCCGTCCCCGGGACGCTCCCTCTTTTCTCAGACAGCACCCAGATCGGTCCTCTCTTCGGCTTTCCTCCCCACTAACCTCCCAAGGCCACTCCTCACCCGGCTCCAGATCCCGGTTCGACTCCGTTCCTAACGTCAAGGATCCCAGGCCCCACTTCCGGTTCCGAGGGGGCGGGCTCGACGTCCACGGAAGTCCCGCCCCCGCGCTAGGGACCGAGGCCTCTCCTATTGCCACGTCCGCACTAGGCTAGCGCTCGGGGACCCGGATGCGGCACATGCGCGCCCTTCCCATCATGGCGGCCTCCTGGGCAGGGCCGGCTCTTACTCATTTCTGTTTAAGTACTATTTCCAGATGTCAGCGCCACTGTGGCCGCACCAGCAGACCTGCGGCTGAGAAGGCAGCGTCACGCTGTCCTCGGGACATCCCTCCTGTTCGTCTGTGACGTGTTAGTGACTTATGTTCTGTCGCGACTTCCTGCTGACCCCTGACCCCTGCTTTCCGTCTTCGGACTCATTTTCACCCGCGACGTTTGCTGGTCTTAAGATTTGCTGACTGTGTGAATGGCAAAGGGCCACTAACGCATTTTTGGACGTTCGAGTGTTGGAATCCTGGCCCTGCAGGTCTCTACCTCTGTTTCCTCTGTCACTTCACATGTCATTGCTACTAATAATGCCCAACTAACAGCTTGCCAGAAAACGCAGTGAAGCAAGTTAAACAGATTACCTAGCACAGTAACCCGAACTAAACAGACACACTCACCACTACCCAGTCAATTCTGCCTGTAGGACAGGGCAGATCTACCCTTGAATTTCCAAGACTGCACCTCCATGACGGCTGGAAGATTAGGGATAAAAGGGGGTTGTCTCCACCAAATGCTTATGCTAAGCGAGAATTCGCTGGCCATGACATGATAAAGGGGTTTGAAAGAAACAGGAGCCCATGAGAAACCCAAACCTGGGCATGTTCCCACTAAAGCCACCTGGGCATGTGAACTAGAAGCCAGCAGCACTAGGTCACACGTGAGCCTAAAGGCAGGCGCTAAGAACGGCCAATACTCTCAACTATGCACCCCACCCCACCCCCGCCCCAAGTGGGGGTAGGTATAAAACGCAGAAACAGGGCACGGGTGCCCTTTTTAGTTCCTGTGTTCCTTTTTAGGTTTCATGGTCCCGCCTTTCT
This sequence comes from Tenrec ecaudatus, assembly GCF_050624435.1. NCBI lineage: Eukaryota > Metazoa > Chordata > Mammalia > Afrosoricida > Tenrecidae > Tenrec > Tenrec ecaudatus. The sequence continues at coordinate 45,713,359 of NC_134545.1, forward strand.
GGCCATTTTCCACACGGTTTTTCTCAGTCCCGGAAGCGGCCATTTTTGGTCATGAACTTGTGAGCAGTCTCCCTCTCCACCCTCCAGCTGTGAGGGCTTGCACACTTTACAAGGATATCATGTCCTGAGACTTCCTTTTCCCTCATAAAAGTTACGTGGACTTACAAAAGTACTTCTGCTGCGTGAACTCAGCGTTGAGCTGCAAAACAAAACAAAAAAACAACAACGGAAAATCATGCCCCAAACATAACATTTACAGGAGTAGGAACTGTTAGTGGTTTTGAACTGCTAAGTTTGCGGTTAGCAGCCCAAAGAGTAACCACCACACCACCAGGGTTCCTTGCCTGCAGAAAGCAGTCATCCAAGGTTAGCTGTGATTAGCTATGGAGCCCTGGTTATGTAGTGGTTACATACTGAGCCTCCATCTGCATGGTCGGCACTAGGAAACCACCAGCAACTCTGCAGGAGACAGACTGGATTTTCTACTCCCATAAACAGTTACTGTCTCAGAAACCCACAGGGGGTCGCTATAAATCAACATTGACTTATTAACCACTTTTATACAGCACCTTCTCTTAAATGCAGAGCTCTGCTTTGACAAACCATCTCTCTTCTCAGAATGCATCTCCTTTGGCAAGAACCACAGTTCTCAGTTCTTGGGTAACTATCACTACTTGGTGTAATGAATAACAATAGTCATTGTTAGTATGTGTAGGCTTTTCCCCATAAACTTGACTTGATTCCTTACAACTATTTCTTCATTCAATATTTTTAGAGAACTGTTGCGTATCAGCTCCTGTTCTAAGTGCTGAGGAAACAAAAGTAAACAAAGCAGAGATAATAGTTATTCTGAGGCACTGATTAAATAGGGGGGCAGGGATCATTGCACATTTAGTCTGCTAGAAATTATTAGGTATTAAAAATGATTTAGTAAACAAGTAGATGGTCTTCTAGTGCTTATAGTAAATATAACTGGTTCTCAGAATGTGGTCCTGGTATGGACAACATCAGTACCATCTAGGAACTTATTAGAAAGACAAATTTCAGATCCACCCTAACTAACCACTGCCTTCAAGTCAATTCTGACTCAGATCAATAGACAATAGGACACTAGAACTGCTCCATAGAGTTCTTAAAACTGTCACTTTGATGGGGACAGCCTGCCTCATCTTTCTCCTGGGGAGCAGCTGATGGGTTCCCATAGCAGGCCTTTCTGATCATAGCCCCATGTTTAACCCACTGTGCTGCCAGAACTTCTTTAGATTCATCGTAGAAACGGTGACTCAAAAGGTGGAGGTGGGCCTCTGCATGTGTGTTAGTCTACGTTGACTACAGAAACAAATCCATGGACACTGATCTGTGTGTAAGACAGAGGTTTATATTCAAGAGCAATTGAATATTGAGATAACATCCCAGCCCAGTACAGACCGAGTCCATAAGTGATATTAGCCCATATGTTCAACACCAATCTGTAAAGTCCTCTTCAGATTCATAAAACACATGCAATGATGCCAAATGCAGAAAGATCACAGGCCAGTGGGTGGGAAGTCTTGTCAGTAGAGCATCTCTCCGGGAGTGAGCAGAGAGTGTGTGCATTCTGCCTCCAAGGAGGAAATACAGGTATTCCCAGAATTCTCAGGAGATGACCATACCCACGCAGAGGCCTCATTGGCTATGGCAGATTGACAGACTAGACTCTACTCCTTCACTCTTAATTCTCTCAAGTCCCAAGTTGATACCAGGTTATGTAACTATCACAGACCACCCCTTTTCAACTTGACACTTTCATATAACTCTTTAGCCATATATAATTTTCAACCAATAAAATAATATCTGTAACTAACAGGATAAAACTAAAATGCATAAAAGTCAATATATGCCACCCTCGTTTAAATATAACATTCTATAAGTGAACAAAACAAAAATCTCTTATGCCTAATACTTGCAGTTAAGTAACACCTACACCTTAATCCTATAGTCCTATGATTATATTCCCCTACCTATGAAAGTTGGTAAACCAACCACTTCATGCCTTTATCTCCCCATTTTGGGTATCCCATTTTCTACTCTGCCCACTTGCATCAACCACTTACATTACCACAGCAATCTGTGGCTTAAACAGCCTTCTAGGTGATTCCAGACCCCTGGTGCTTCAGCAATTAAAGCACGACTGCAAACCAGAAGGTTGTTGGTTCGAACCCACCAGTCACTCTGCAGGCGAAAGATGTAGCAGTTTGCTTCCATAAAGTTGCCAGCATTAAAAATGCTATGGGACAATTCCACTGTGTGCTATGCGGTCACTATGAATTGGAATTAACTTGGTCTAGGCCAGAGTTTGACAAACTGCTGTTCCAGAACTATATTTGGATTTTTCGGTACATCCATGTGACTCCGAAATAAAATTGAAAATGAAAATAAAACTGTCATAGTTAAACATATATTACCTATGGTAATTTTTTTTCTTATTTGTGAACCACTGGTCGAGATTACTATTTGTCAAATTCAACTAATGATAGATTGAGCCCTCTGCTAAGTGTTTTCACCTAATTTGTCCCATTTAGCGCTCATATCAGCACAGGAAAGTAGGAATCCTCTGTCTTGCCGAAGGCTGCATTCTCAATAAGTGGGAGAACCTAGATCATAGCTTCGTAGGGCTAATAGATGGCATTTGATTTGTTTTTCTGCCCTCCCCCCAGTTGCTCTCAGCCTTTGCTGCACATTACAATCACCTGGTGGCGCCGTTGGAGAAGCATTTGATTGCTAACCACAAAGTTAAAGTAAGCCTGCCAGCCACTGAAGGATCAGGTTCTTTGCTCAAAGATTTACAGCCTCAGAAACCCTATATTGAGTCACTCTGAATGAGAATTGACTCAGTGACAGTGAGTTTCTCTAATGGTACTTTAAAAACATCAACACTCACTGTCATGGAGTCGCTGCCAACTCATAGTGACCCTCTAGGACTGGGTAGAACTGCCCCTGTGGGTTTCCTAGACTGTGACTCTTGACTGGAGTAGAAATTTCACCCCAGGGTGCCTGGTGGTTTCAACTGGTGACATGCTGTGGTAGTGACATAATCTGTGTCAATTTGGGACTTGAGAGAATTAAGAGTGAAGTGGTGGAGTCTAGTCTGTCAATCAGGTCATAGCCAATGAGGCCTCTGTGTGGACATGGCCTCCTCCTGAGGATTCTGGGAACTCCTGTATTTCCTCCTTGGAGGCAGAAGAGATTTCTCTCTTCTCACTCCCTTAGAGATGCTCTAGTGACAAGACACAAGACTGACTCCCTGTGAGACATCCCTGAGGAGAAGCTACATGGACGAACCCTGATGTAGTCAGAATCATGGACCTAGAGAAACCACGTGAAGACCCCTGCCAGTGCTGAGATGCTTACAACACCACTGGTTCAAAGACTTTCTACCCATTGGCTTGTGATCATCCTGCATTAGGCATCATTGCATGTGCTTCATGAGTCTAAAGAGGACTTTACATATTGGTATTGGACATATGGGCTAATAAAGGACTTATGGACTTGGACTGAACTGGGTTGGGATGGTTTCTTAATATACAATCACCCTTTATATAAAAGTTTCTCTAATTCACATATGAGTTTCTATGGATTTGTTTCTCTAGTCTACCTGGACTCATACACTTGCAGAGCAGAGCCCAACACATAGCCATTAGGCCACGAGGGCTCCAAAAATACCAACACCGGCTACTAAGCCAATGAAATCAGAGACTCCAGAGTTGGGGTCAGGGAATCTTATATATACACACCTTAATAGGTCATTTTGTTGCATAATCACCTTCTACCAAATGGTTTTTAATGTATTTCATTTTAAGGACTCGGTAATTTTAAAAACTCTTTAGGCAAGGGAGCACAGTTCTTCCCCAGGGCACAGATCGACACTGCACCAAGTGGGGTCACCATGAGTCAGGACTGACTCCGTTAGCAACTCTCATTGTCTTTTTTCACAAGTATTGGCCATGCGTCCCTTCTGTGATGCAACACAGTGAAGCACGTTGAATGGGCACATACACACATACTCCAGTTTAGATGGTGGACTGGTGGCTGTCTCTTTGATTAATGTTTTATCTTACTTCTTGGTACATAAGGTGACTGACTGACTTGATTTGCTGGGACTAAGATATTTCCTGAGATGTACAATTTTTAGATGTAAAAAGATAGACATTCCCTTGGCCAACTAGGATGAATTGGTCATTATTACTAACAAGTGAGGTTTTATGTACTTAGAAGGAAATTAAGTTAAGTACCATATATACTCAAACATAAGCCTACTCTAGTATAAGCTGAGGTACCTAATTATTCCCTGGGAAACTGGAAAAACGGATTGACTTGTGTATTATAAGTCTAGGGTGGAAAATACAGAAGCTATTGGTGAGTTTCAATAATCAAAACAAATGAAAATAAAAATTACTAAAAATTGAGACATCAGTGGGGTAATGTATTTAAATATTTATTTTAAATAAAAAACATAAATAAAAGGACAAGTCATTTAGCATTAGTAAACCAGCACAGTAAGTGGAAAATAGATTCAACGAAAACAATAAGGTATCAACAATGATACCTTAAGAGTACTATTTCCTGAGCTCAATCAGCAACCAAGCTAAAATATAAAGGGTTAAAATCCTTCAAAACTGGATTCCTCATCATCATCTGTATCCCAATGCAGAGCTTCAGCCGGTGTGAAGTCATCATAGACACTGTCCTCACTGAGATCGCCGTCATCACCATCACTGCTGTCATTTTCATACAAAGCGCAGTCTTCACTGCCATCCACGTCATAGGACGGCTCTGATTGGTTAGATGTGAGTAAACAAACAATCAAAGCCCTGCAGTGTCAGCGTCACCGTGGCTTTGAATGAACAGCGGAGAAACGGCAATCACCAGCTCCTTACACCTCGCTGGGGTACCACTGACCCGTGTATAAGCCGAACCCTAGTTTTTCAGCACATTTTTTGTGCTGAAAAACTCGGCTTATACACGAGTATATACGGTAATTATTTTTCACTTTTTTTAGGTGCTCAACATGTGCGGAAACATTGTGATGGGGAGTTTTTGTTCACCATATAGTTTTTAATAGATGATAGTTTTAAATGGTTTGAAACTCGCAGTTAAAAAAATTATATTATGTGCCTGATACTAAGTTCCTAATTGGATAAGTTTGACCTAGTTTCTAAGAGTCCTTCGTGAGCCAGTCTGTGTGCCATAGACTACTAGAACTTTGTTCTTTGGAGACGCACAACATCCTCCATGGGCCACACCAAAAAGACTCGATGTGGAAACCCCACTAGGTGAACTGGGCTTTACCTAGAGCTCACCTGCAGCCCTTGGACTTTAGGCTGAAACTCCCTCATGTCAGAAGCAAGTGACTGCTAGCCCAATGGCATAGAACTGGCGGATGCTGGACTTTGGTTAGAATCTCTTGCCTTAAGGGTGCCCAATGAATGGTGGTCCAGAACAATCATATGCTCGTTATTTTAATACCCTCCTTGCTTCATGTGACATGCTACGCGTGGCTCTGCTGTTGTGAATGCATATTATCGAAAGTGTTGCCCTACCCCTAACCCCCATTGTTAAATAGTGTCTACTCACTCTTAGGAGTTTTATCAAGGTTCATAGCTGCCTTATACTGTATAATTTCCTTTTCTCAACAGTGTTTAGATTCTATACCCTTGGTTCAACTAATAACACTATCAATGAGTAGTGGTTATGCACTTGCTGCTAACCACAAGGTCAGCAGTTTGGAACCACCAGCCAAGTCTGGGGGAAAGGCAGAAGCTTTCTACTTTTGTGAAGATTTGTACTCTCAGAGATTCACAGAGTAGTTCTAACCTGTCCGATAGGGTTTCTATGAGTCAGCCTTGATTCCATGGCAGTGGAAGTGATGCCCCAGGGAGATGATTGATGACATTCTCTAACACGAAATGACTGATGCTTCTGAGGTGAACCAGAAACATACAAAAACCATATATATGAGATGGATTTTGAGCTTGCACTTAATTCTAGTCCCAATCTAAGAATAATTAGTTCTTTTCTTAAATCATTTTTGGGGGGATCATACAATTCTTATCACAATTCATACATCCCTCCATTGTGTCAAGCACATATGTACATTTGTTGCCATCATCATTCTCAAAACATTTGCCCTCTACTTGAGCCCTTAATATTGGCTGCTCATTTTCCCCCTCCTTCCGCACTCCCCCTACCTGATGAACCCTTCATAATTCATAAATTATTATTATTTTAATTGGTTCTTATGACAAGGCTCTCCATGATGCTCTCCTCCATGAAGAGCTAACTGAAGTTATGGGTTCTGTAGCAAAGTGTGGTGAAGAAACCAGATGGTGCCTGGCTATCAGAAAGAATAGCATCTGGGGTCTTAAAGGCTAGTCTTCAAACTAGTCTCAAAGGCTAGTCTCAAATCAACTAAGTCCACATGGAAGAAGCACACCACTCTTTGTTATCCAAGAATTCTCTAATATCATCTAAATCCAAAGGAGGCAATGGTATCAGAGCATAAATTGTGAACCACCAGGTTTGCAGAAGGCTACGGATGACAGTGGAAGGCCGCAATGCATGTTGAGGGTCCTCAGGTGGATTAAGCCTTCATGAATTTACCCTGGTTACACTTGAGGAACGGGAACACCCTTGCTGTCAGACAGAGAGCATTGTAAAGTTGATTGTGGCAGATGTACTTAGGTTAAAATGTAACGTTTTATCATGTGATCTCCTTTTGACCTCCTTTAAAGTTGTTTGGGTTTAAAAAAACCAACAGTGACGGGGCAATACATGTGGATGAAGTCTCTGGGAACCCCTCTGACCATGGACCAGGGATGTGCACAGCCTTGCTCTCATGCAGCGTGCACTGAAAAGTGGATGATTGCAGTTGCAGTTAGGTTGAAATTTAGCACCTTATCCTTTGATTTCTCTTATGATCTATTTTAAATTGGTTCTAGTTTTTGTTTTATTCAATTATTTATAATCATTTTATTGGGCTCATACAACTCTTATCACAATCCACACATACATCAGTTGTGTAAAGCACATTTGTACATTTGTTGCCCTCATCATTCTCAAAACTCTAGCTTTCTGCTTGGGCTCCTGGAATCAACTTCGCGTTTTCCTCCCCCCCCCCCCTCCCCTCCCTCATGAACCCTTGATAATTTATAAATTATTATTTTGTCATATCTTACACTGCCTGGCGTTTCCCTTCACCCACTTTTCTGTTGCCCATCCCCCAGGGAGGAGGTTATATGTAGATCCTTGTAATCGGTTCCCCCTTTCTACCCCCACTTCCCTCCCGGTATTGCCACTCTCACCACTGGTCCTGAGGAGTTCATCTGTCCTGGATTCTCTGTGTTCCCTGTTCCCATCTGCACTCCTGTGCATCCTCCGATCTAACCAGGTTTGCAAGGTATAATTGGGACCATGATAGTGGCGGGGAGGGGGGCAGTTAAGAAGCGTTTAAGAACTAGAGGAAGGTTGTGAGTTTCATTAATGCTACACTGAACCCTGAGCGACTCATCTCCTCCCCTCTACCCCTCTGTTTTCTTTTTGACTGAGGTTTATAATCTGTTTTACTTTGTTATTGTTGTTAATCTTTTCTTTCTTTTTTAATGTTTTTCTGTATATGAAATCCAGGGTAGGTAATTCTATAGAGAGAACTGGATTAATGCTTCCTTGGGGATATGGCAGGGAAGTTTGGGGGGAAATGAGGAGCTAATAAAGATGAGTAATAAGAATGAAGCAAATGTTCTAAAACTGATTGTGGTGATGATTAGACAACTCTTCTTGATGTGAATGAACTATTGAATTAAATTATATATCAATTATATGCTGATAAAATTGTTTTTAAAATTCTATTATGAAGTCTCTCTGCTACAGTGGACAAGAGTATCTGTTTCCCCATACCCTTAGGGCTAATAATGTTAGAAAACATTTGGATTTTTCCATTTTGATAGAAATGTGAAAAATGTTATTTTAAATTTGTATTTTTTATGACTATGGTTAAACATCTTCATTTTCTTTCTTTCTTTTTTTTAAGTCCTCTCCAAAGTCTTCTTCCAAGTCCACCACCTTCTTCATTTTCAAAGAGACTTTTGGATTCCCTGTATGAGTTTCCAAGAGTACAACTTTACAGGCATAGAAAGCCCCATCTTGCTAGAAAGGATCTCTCCAAATGTAAGGCACATTAATTAATGGAAATATTAAAGCAAGTAGAAAATTTTACCCTAAGTTGGTAGGATCAAAATGCATCCACCTATCCGGGACTTCCTGTGGATTGTAAGAGTTAATGTAACTCCGCAAACATGCATTGAGCACCCGTGAGATGAAGCCGTTCTGCGGGCTCTTCCTGACAGGCTGTTTCACACAACTCCTGGCCTTCGGTGTTTTCCTTGTCAGGGAGGCATGTAAATAGATATCATATTCACTGATAAATAGAACAATAGAACTATTAAGAAGACTACATGTTGCCCAGAGAAAAGAAAGGCTTTCTAGAAGGCCAAGGAAGGCTTTGCGGAAGAGACAGCAGTTCAGCCCGAGCGGTGTTGATCAGAAAAGTTTTTCCCCAGCACCCAGCTCTGCAGGGAAAGAGAGCTCCCCATTCCCAGGCCCGTGCTGCCCGAGGGGCACTTTCCTGAGAGGCCCAGCAACTGGGCCATTCCTCGCTGGCCCTGAAATCAAAGCTCCCGGTGCTGCCACTGTGCAATGACTTCAGAAAGCTGTCGCTATCAATCTGGGATCCCATCATGGAGAAGGTAAAGTTCTTGAAAGGCTGTCTATGAGTTAGAGCTCAAATTGCTAGTATGAGGAGGTCTGAGTCAAAAGCCCAGGCAGTAGAGTGGGGGACATGACAGGACAGAAAGTTTTACTATAATTAGCTTTGGGAGTAACACAGGTGGGGGAGGAATGGGTGTACAGCCGGCAACTATTTTAAGCACAGTTCAGATTGACAGGACAAATGTGCTGGACTGGACTGATCTCAGGGGCAACTTGCCTGCCTGTGGTGTGTGGGGGGAGACCTGGGACAGCAAGAACAGGACAGCCAGACAGGCAGGCCGCACGGGGGACTAGCACCTCAACTTCTCTTCCTAGGAATCTGTCCATACCCCAGGGGCCATAAGCCAAGCTGAGCCATGGGTACTGAGGAGGAGGTGCTGGTCACACTGTTGGGGGGAGCCCCCTGGGGCTTCCGACTTCATGGGGGGGCCGAGCAGAGGAAACCTTTACAGGTGTCCAAGGTAAGGGAGAGCCCCTGAAATGAGGCTTCAGGGCAAAGGGAACCTAAAAACCCGGGAAGAGTTCTGTGTGGCCTGTGGGGAGGCTCTGGGAAGCTGAAGAAAGGAGGAGGGGTGAAAGGGTGGGTAGGGACGCATGCTCATGTCTGGTGGGGGAACTAATGTTTAGGTTTCTGTGGGCAGGGATTTTTAAATTCCCTTTTCATAAAGGGAATTCTTGGTTTCCAGGGAGGAGAGCAAAATAGACTACGTGAGGCCCCATGGTGGCAAGGGCCCATGTCGGACCAGGGGTTTTGCTCTGCTGGGATTGTACCTCCACCTCCAACTCTAGGAATGTCAAGAAGGTGCTAATTTCTCTCTGACAGACTGATATGTGATGAGCCCAGGCTGTCTCACCCAGCCCAGCCCTGCCCTGCCCTGCCCTGCCTTCAATACTTCTCTCTCCTTAAGCCAGACCCTTTCACCACCAGTTGTCCTGAGTCAGTTCTGACTCCTGGTGACTTGTGTGTGAGAGAGTGGAACCCTGCTCCATGGGTTTTCAGTGGCTGGGTTTTCAGAAGTGGATTGCTAAGCCTTTCTTCTGAGCGCTTCTGGGTGGACTTCACCCTCCAAACTTTCGGTTAGCAACTGGACACATTAACCATTTGTACTCTCCGGAGACTCCTTTCTCTCCCTTGGCAAGACTTGTTAGATGTGAGGAATGGTGTGGAGAGGTCTGGCCCTTCAGATGAAGTCATTACTCTGGGTTTCACTCTGTAGGCGACTGCTGCGAACCTCTCATCCCTCGAGTTTTGTAGTTGTGAAATATGGGTGATTATAGCACCTACTCCCAGAACCATGGTAAGGATTAAAACCAATCGTACGTGTTGAGGGCTTAGTACTGTGCCTGACATTTAGTGTACAGTCAGGAAATGGTAACCACTACTGTTATTTCGAGAGCAAGATGAAGCTTCCTGTTCCCATAAAGAGTTATATTCTCAACTATTGAATTGTATGATATGCCAATAAAACTGTGAGGGGGGAGGGGAAAGAGTTACAGTCTCAGAAACCCACAGGGGTAATTCTACTCTGCCCTACAGGGTCACCATGAGTCAGAATCGACTTGGTGACAGTGAGTTTGCTTTGGTTCAATCAACTCGATGACAGTGAGCTTAATTCGGTTCTCATGACTTATTCTTACTTTGACATAGGTACATGTGGGTGCACACAGACCTTCACACCCTCACTGTCTCCAGGAAACTGGTGGGATTCCCTCTGATCTGGAAGATTAACATCTTTACCAAGTAGATAATAGCACCTGGGACTTCAAGGTCTAGAAGTATTAGCCAGTGTAGACATTGCCCTCGGAGGAGATAAAACTACCATCTCTAGCACCCTTTAGTGGTTGCCCTACCACTACCTCGCCCTGCATAATGTCTTAGTCCCTTCTATTGTGCCTTCTTCCCTCCAGACAGGTTCCCTCACCTGTAGTCCTATCCTCCCCACTCCCCAGACCCAACCCTTTCTGACCCTGCAACATAAAATTCCCTTCACACAGGGTTCTGCCTTCAGCAGATCTCCCCCTGGAGCCTTTGAGTCCTCCTTCACCTACACTCTTCCTTCCCAGATCCGGAGGCGGAGCCAGGCTGGCCGAGCAGGACTCCGAGAGAAGGACCAGCTCATGGCAATCAATGGAGTCTCCTGCATCGGCCTCTCGCATGCAAGTGCCATGAGCCTCGTCGACGCCTCAGAGAATCAGCTGGTCCTCACTGTCAGGCGGTATGGAGCTCCTGAACTTACTGTGTCCCTAGGGTAGGCAGTGCCCATTTCCACTTGGGTGTTCATGCTAGGTGCAGATATTGGTGTTGAATGTATATGCGATTAAGGACGAGGGGTGTCAAATAGATACATGAGTTAGTGGGCATATACTTCAACCCTTGGCCTCTCCTCCTCATCTCATCTTCTAAGCCAGTGGTTCTCAACCTTCCTAATGCCGCGACCCTTTAATACAGTTCCTCATGTTGTGATGACCCCCAACCATAAAAGTATTTTCGTTGCTACTTCATAACTGTAACTTTGCTACTGTTATGAATTGGGTGACCCCTGTGAAAGGCTTGTTCGGTAGACAAAGGGGTCGCGACCCACGGGTTGAGAACCACTGTTCTAAGCCCATTTCTGTTCACGTCCCTCCAAGCACATTAACCTCCCAGTTTGTCTTTAGATCTTCACTCTCCCCAGCTGATTCATCCCACCTAGAGCCCACACCTCTCTCCTCCTATCTCCTCCCACCTCCTCGAAATCTCACTAGACGCCTACTCTCTAGTCGCTACTGGACCATCTCTCAATTACTGACATTTTTCCTACACAGGGTAGGGGACGAAGGACCTGTACGATCTCCATCCCCTCGTGAGCTTCAGGTACTGTCACCCTTGTCTCCAATGAGTCCTGAGCCCCCTGGTGCTCCAGTTCCCCAGGCTCTGCAGCCTGGGAGCCTTCGCTCACCTCCTGACAGTGAGGCTTACTACGGAGAGACCGACAGTGACGTGGATGGCTTTGCCACCCAAGAGAAACCCCGCCGCCCCCGCCGCCGAGGGCCTGTGAGGCCCACCCCTCCAGGAGCTCCACCTGATGAGGTCTACCTATCTGATAGTCCTGCGGAACCAGCTCCTGCTGCCCCTGGCCCTCCTAGCCAGTGGGACAGCCGTGTCAGCTCGCCATCTTGGGAGGATGGGGCAGCGCTTCAGCCACCTTCAGCAGAGGCCCTGCTGTTGCCCCACGGACCCCTCCGGCCTGGGCCTGACCTCATTCCTATGGTGGGACCTGTACCCCACCCAGTGGCAGAAGATCTCACTACCACCTATGTCCAGAAAGCCAAGCAGGCCAGTGAGTACCAAACCCCCTTCTTCCATGTGGGCCCTAAATCTGCCTCTCCCTAGCTCTACTCTCTCCTCCCCTTTCTCTTGGAGATGGTTTTAGGAAAAGTGGATAAGAGGGCTGACTGGGAAAGGGAAATAATAAGTCTCATGTCCCCAATTGTCCCTGCGGTCTGAACCCCTGTGGGTCAGGTTGTTCAACCTCAGCCTGGCACACGGTAGGTAGAGAAGTCAGGGAGGCAGCACGACTAGATGTAGGGTTTGAGTTCTGTTGTTAGTATCATTTGGCTAGGTGTCAGGATTGGGGTGAGGGTAATGGGCAGACATGGGGCTGAGGAGTGTTGGGGAGCGGGATTGGGCTACAGGGGCACTTCAGTGTCCTTTGCGGGCATAACATCAGAACTACTTTTGTAGTTTGACATTTGAAAGTTGAGTTAGGCTTCGTGGGGCCGTGAGGCCAGGGGATGGTCATGAGATCCCGAGGAAGTGGTAGAAGGGAGGGCTCTTCAGCTCCTTATCGCCGGCGAGAATGTGGGCCTGGGCAGAAAGAGCCAGTTCCACTTATCTTGAGCGATTTGCTATTTTTGATGTGAGCTACACAGCAAGGTGTAAGCATGCACTTTTCTCCTGCTCCCTGGCCCCCATCTCACTTCCAGAGAGGCCTTTGTTTTGCTTCAGAAATCTTAGGATTAGCCCTCTACTTCTCATCTTTCTTCCTTTTCCATCATTCTGCTTTCTCAGCCATAAAAAAAAAAATTGACTCTAAGTGTGGAATGAAGGCTAGCAATACCCTAGTTTAGCATCTGACCTTCCCAGACTGACTAAGACTCCACCAAGAAATTCCAGATGCAAGCCCAGGATCCTATGCTTACCCACAATTCTCATTTTAGCAAAGCCCCTTCCCATCCTGCTGAGAGAGATGGTAGTAGCTCTGGGATATTTTTAGCCAAGCAGATCTCGTTGTCAAATGGGGGCGGGGAAGGGTAGGCAGGTGCTGACATCCATCACACTGGGGCTTGTGGGGCAGCCTAGAGAAGAGAGAGGGGCCAGGCTCCAAAAATAGCACCATGAGCTCATTCAGCTGCCAGCTCTGGGGACCAGACAAAGGGGCTTTAAAAGGCGTGGGGGTGGCTCAAGCTGGTCCTGCTCCAGCCAACACTGCCTTTCTCCACATGGAGACCTTGGAGCCCATCAGCCAAGAGCTTCTCAGCCAAGCCAGTTGTGACAAAGGCCCAGGCCCAGATCCTGAGCTCCAGGACCCATTCTATGCAGGTACTTCATGTCTAAGGGAGATCTGGGACTCCCATTAGAGGAGAATAATCAACCGGTTCCGAAGGGAGGTCTCTGCGCAAGGTCAAATTCCCTACCCCTCCTTTTTCCTTCCTCTTTCTCTTTTTGGGCTTTCATGGCTCCTTTCTCAGAATGGGTTGATGGTATGGCCACTTGTCCAAGTGTCCTGTGACCACATGGGTGATAGGAAACTCAAGGGGAGTGTGTGTGAGAAAGAAATGTGGGCATTTCTGAATGCAGGAAGGCATGTACGTGTGCGTCTGTGGGAGTTGAGATGTACGTGAACAAGAACGTGTCCTTGTCCTTGTGCAGCTAGTGCCAAGAATGTAGTAATGGGTACTTACAGTGGGTCATAGCACTGTGTTAAGTGCTGACTTTTCCTCATGGGAACTCTAGGAGGTAGGCACTATCATCCTCATTGAGAGTGGAGAAAAAGGAGCTACACTAAGCTAATAGACTACTCCCAAGGTTTCAGAACCCCGAATCTTCCAGAGCCGAACCCTAGTTCCAGAGCCTGTTCTTCCATTTAGAGCATTATGTTGTTAGAAACGTTGGGATGGAAGGCATGAGAGTCCTAATTAGAAAGGAGTTGGTATCTTGAATGGAAAGTAGCTGGAATTTCAAGAATTCTTTTAGGAACTGGGATTATGGACAAGGAGTACTAGTGTCCAAGACAGAGACAGTTCGAGCAGCAGGGCAGCCTCTCCCATTTCTTGGCCCCACTTACCCAGACCCTATGGGATATGGGTAGCCCTGCCCTGGCTCCCTGCTTGCTTGCCTGCCTGGCAGCAACTGCCAGGCTCTCCACCTCAAGGGCTTGAGAATGAGGCACCTTTGACCTCTAAAGAAACCCACCCACTCCAACTTGGGGAAAATGAACACATAATTTAGCAGATGACCTTGAAGTGTCTTCAAATTGGGCGGGTTAGTTTGGAGAGCAGCCCCGTAGCCTTTCCCGCATCTTAGAGCTGAGACTACTGGCCGTGAATCGCGGCGGACAGAGGGGCAAAGGGATGTTCTGGTAGTTGAAAAGCAAATATTGGCTCCAGCATTTTGATCAAACATTTAGGTACAGTCTCTTCAGAGGAAACTCTGGGGCGAAGGACCACCTGGACTGTGTCTAATGTGGGGCCATTTGAGTAACTGTGTTTTTGTGAGCACATGTGTATTTATCTATGGGTATGTGAACCTGAACATGAGCTAGGGTAAACCTGAACAAGAGAAAGGACATACGCGCAATAGTGCCCATCGGTGGCTTCCAGTTGACAAATAGTCTTGTAGATACGATGTGTGATGGTAGTTGTTTCCACGCGTGCTGCACACGGAGGTGGCCGTTTGAATGAAGGCTTTCATTGTTCAGGGTCCTTTGTGTCTTGAATATGGGGGAGGGCTGAGAAGAGGTTCAAGCATTGAGAGACACCTGCTCTGCTAAAACAGTCTCGGCCTTCTCTCCCTGGGGCTTGCCCATCTATCTGCCTTCCTCCTATGGGAGGCACTAGGAATGGAGGGAGGGCGGGAGGGCTGTGTGCGGCATGGGTAAGGGCACGTTTCTAGAGGGCTGTGGTCAACGTTGAAATGTCCAACTGGACTCGGCCTTATCTTCAGCTGTCCTTGGTTTCCCTTGGCACCCGCTAGGCTGTCCCCAAGTCCGAGAACTTCGCCACCACAGGCAAGAGAACTTGTTGGTGTGGGAGGCCTCGGGGAGCTGGGGAGCAGGGCTGGAAACGGCCGGGACGCCCCACTGACCATTTTCTCTCCTGACCTCCTCAGAACTGCAACGGGCCGAAAGCCTCCAAGAGAAGAGTGTGAAAGAGGCTAAGACCAAATGCCGGACGATTGCCTCCCTGCTAACGGCCGCCCCTAACCCCCACTCCAAGGGGGTGCTTATGTTTAAGAAACGGCGGCAGAGAGCCAAGAAATACACGCTAGTGAGCTTTGGGGCTGCGGCGGGGACAGGCACTGAGGAGGAGGAAGACGGTGTCCCTCCGACCAGCGAGTCGGAGCTGGACGACGAGGCCTTCTCGGACGCGCGCAGTCTCACCAATCAGACGGACTGGGACAGCGCCTATCTGGACATGGAGCTGGCCAGGCCGGGCTCAGCGGCCGCAGAGGGCCAGGGCCCCGGGCTGGGAGGGCAGCTGAGCGAGGCCTCGGGGCCAGGGGCCCGGCTCTTTGAACAGCAGCGGCAGCGGACAGCCTCCAGCACCCAGGAGCTGGCCCAGGACGGCCCACCGGCCATGCCTAACGGACAGGGCCTGCAGTCACCCCTCCGTCCCCAGAGTGCGCCCCCGGAGGTGGCGGTGCTCCCACTCAGCCCAGTGCCGGCACTCGAAGCCAGCCCCAGACTCTTTCTTCCCGGTGGGGGGGCCCCCTCGCCAGCTCCCGGGCTCTTTAACCGGTCAGCCAGGCCATTTACTCCAGGCTTACAAGGACAGAGGTCAGGCACCACCCCGGTTCTTTTCCGGCCCCTAGCCCCCAAGAGGGCGAGTGAAAGTCTAGGAGGCCTCACTCCCGGCCCACCCCCCTTCTTGTGCTCCACACAGGGGCCCGCCCCCACTCCTCTGCCCAGTTTCACTCCAGGGGTTCCCGGCCATGTGCCAGCTCCTGGCTCCCCCGCCACACCGCGCTCGTCGGGCCCCGTGACAGCCACCAGCTCCCTGTACATCCCGGTCCCCAGTCGCCCAGTTACTCCAGGCGTAGCCCCAGAGCCTCCCGCTCCCCCTAGCGCTGCGGCCAGGACTTCTACCGCTTCCATCTTCCTGTCGGCGCCTCTGAGGCCAGCGGGGCGCCCAGAAGCAGCGGTCCCGAGCCCAGCTGCACCCGAGCCCCCCAGCGCGCGGGAGCAGCGCATCTCGGTGCCAGCTGCCCGCACCGGCATCCTGCAGGAGGCCCGGCGCCGGGGGACGCGGAAGCAGATGTTCCGGCCAGGAAACGAGGAGACAAAGAGCTCGCCCAACCCCGAGCTGCTGTCTCTGGTGCAAAACCTGGATGAGAAACCCCGGGCCCTGGGGGCCGAATCTGGTCCCGAGGAGGACGTTCTTAGCCTCGGGGCGGAAGCTTGCAACTTCATGCAGCCACCAGGGGGCAGGAGCTACAAGGCCCCGCCCCCCGCGACACCCAAAGCCCCGCCTCCCATGGCTCCTAAGACCCCGCCCCCTATGGCACCTAAGACTCCACCCCCGGTAGCTCCTAAGCCCCTCTCTCGAGGGCCCTTGGATGGGTTGGTGAATGGGGGAGTCCCGTCAGCTGGACTCCCTGAGCCACCAAGGCTGCAGGGTAGGGGTGGGGAGCTCTTTGCGAAACGGCAGAGCCGCGCAGACAGGTATGTGGTGGAAGCTACACCTGGCTTTGGCTCTGGCCGCGGACCCAGAAGCCCCTCTCCAACTCCTTCATTGCCCCCATCCTGGAAATACTCACCCAATATCCGCGCTCCACCTCCCATTGCTTACAACCCACTTCTCTCACCCTTTTTCCCTCAGGCTGCCAGGACTCTCCCTGGCAAGTCTCAATCCCAGGGGCCCCGGGCAACCCCCAAACCGGGAATCAAGGTTCTTGATTTCATGAGGCACCAGCCCTATCAACTTCAAACCGCCATGTTCTGTTTTGACGAGGCTCCTCGCACTCCGGGTTCCACAGCTTCCGGGCCTCCCAAAACCGCCCGAGTCCAGGAGGTCCGCAGATTTTCCACTCCGGCGCCACAGCCCACTGCAGAGCCCCTGGCTCCCACAGTGCTGGCTTCTCGAGCAGCCACCAGCCTGGATGAACCCATCTGGAGAACAGAGCTGGCCTCAGCCCCTGTCCCTAGCCCAGCCCCTACTTCAGAGTCGCCCAGGGGCCTTGGAACGTCCCCCAGTTCCTGCGGCTTCCAGGTAGCCAGGCCAAGGTTCTCAGCCACGAGAACTGGATTGCAGGCTCATGTTTGGAGGCCTGGGACAGGACACCAGTAAGCACAGCCCAGCTCCAAAGACCAAGGAGAGGTGGAAAGTCCTGTTCCTAAAGTTGCCCTACTCCACCCCACCCTACCCCACCTCTCACAGGCACCTGAAGGCTTAAGCTCCCTGCTGCCAGAAGTAGTTCTGGAGTTGATAGCTCCTCCCTCTAGAGCTGATAGCTCTACGCCCAGCTTCCTACTCACTCTGTCTGGGTATTTCCTTGCCTGGATCTCTGTCTTTGTGCTCTTTCCTCCCATACAGGATAGTTTTCTCTACCTTTTCGCTGTCGGTCTTGTACTACGTTCAGAGAAAAGTACATAGAGAAGTTACCACTGGGACCTCCGGCAAGATACTTGCCGCCAGACAGACAGCAAAGCAACTGAGCTGATGCCCGTTTGCACTCAACCCTGCCCCTAGTCCTCACTCTTTCCCAGGCGTAGCTGGCACATATCTAGGCATGTGTGGGTGTGTATTTTTGTGCGTGCACTTTTAAGATGAGAGTAAGAGGAAAGGTGTACAGGCCCATCTGGGTTTTCCCCTTGATGAAAGAAGGGTCAGATATAATTTCCACATGGACTGGCCAGTGAGGAGAAAGAGATTCACTAGAGGACAACTCTGTAGAGACCAGCATCTGCAGCAGGTGCATAACATCTTGTGAAACGTATGGGATAGGAGGATATTGAAGGACCAGGCTATCTTGCATGGGCTGCTTTAGTAGCTAGTCTAACAATAGAACCAAGATTTCAGAAAAGTAGTGACTTGAGAAGCCCACACCGAGCAACGAGGACGTGGTAAAATACAAGACTTCTTCTCAGAATGAGCAGTCATTGGCTTCGTTGTCTCAGGAGCCTAGTAGTCCGGGTGTGGAAAGAGAGGCAGAAACCAGAAGTGGAACAGACATGGCTGAAACAGTGTGGTGAGAAAGAGTGCAGAGAGTGCAGTTGGGGAACAAGAAACCCACAGCATCCATGGAGAAGATTGGGGAACGTTGGAGGGAGAAGAATGTATTTGTTAGCACAATGAGGGGGATGATGGTAAGGGGAATGTGAGGGTGCGCGTGCTAAATGTTGACAGAATAGTTGGGAGTCTGTGTTGCCTCTGAGTCTGTGTTGCCTCTGAGTCAGTCCCACAGTCTGTCATGATGACCTAGACAGTTAAGTCCAGAGCCCAAACCTCTTTTTATTCCTACCCCAATCCTCAATGCCCTGGCTTGTTTCTTTCCAGCTTCAAACTCTGATTTCTGACCTGAAAGGGTATGAATTCCCCTCACCTAGAGTGTCCCTAGCCATGTTTGCTGCTTGACCTGGAAACTGATACTTCCTTTTGCATATTAGGCGTGAGTCACTGTACTTTGTTTTGTGCACAAGAATAAATGCCCCAGACCTTCTGTTGCTGTCATCTCTTTTGGTTTTATATCTTGATATTCTCTAACCCTAAACTTACTTGGCCTAATGCTCCGTTTCAGGGGGGGGGGGGCGGCGGGATTACTCAGTGTCTCCTCTGGCAAATTAAAAATGTTTGTTCCATAGCCTACAGTCCAGGATAAAGTGTAGGTATCTCTATTTGTGCAGCTCCCAGTGGTTGGGGATTGCCCGCTGGGAGAAGCACTGCTCTCACCCCCTGAGCTGAGTCCTGACCTCCTTCTCCCATTCTTGAAGTCCCATTTGTCAGCCTTTTGCCCCTCATCCCCAGGTTGTTTTGATACCAATTTTCACTGCTCTGATTTTGTCATTTCTACCACTCCCTTTGGCTGTCTCTCCCCACATTCTCCGACCAGGTGCTTCCCCTTTCCAGCCCTTGCTCCAGACTTCCCAGGCCTGGTTCCACATGGAAGAACTAGGAGGACTTTGCTATTAACATTTCCCGGCTCTGTAGAAGGAGAAGTCATGGTAAATAGCCTGTGGAAATCACATGACTAAGGGCAAAAAGAGGGGTGGGAGAGGGAGAAAGGAGAGCAAGGTGATCCGGGTGGATTTCAATTAAGAGAAAGCTCCAGAGGCAGGCTGCAATCACTTCTGACATGTGTCATTTCTCCAATTTCGCCAGCAGGGGGCTTTCTCCAATTTCGCCAGCAGGGGGCATTTAATGTTAATCACAAGATCTAGAGCATTTTAAAACACACAACTTTAAGGGGAAAAGGCCAGGGATATCATTAGGTGAAATATTGTGTTTCAACTCACCTCAGTAGTTTTGGGTGGTCAATCATAGCTAAACAATCAAAATTTTGATGTTTTCTTTTTATCTCTGAAGGGAGTGTGGTGGTGGTGATGATGAAGTCACCTTTTACGATGTATTTTTTTTTCTTTGAAGTGGTTCCTTGGTTTGGAGAGCAGGTGAGGGCTCTGGAGGCACAACTGCTCTGGGAAGGGCCCAACTCAAAGTGGGAGACTTGTCACCTCCTTGCCTGAATCTGCAGAGGATCAGATGGGATGGGAGAGAGAATGAGTGGAGAGCTCACAGGACAGAGGACTCTGGGGAGCTTTGCAAACCACTTCCTTGGAGGGTGGCCTCAGGGTGGGTTGGTTACAGCAGAGGTACAACAGCAACTGATTTCAGAATCCCAGCTGAAGGTGAAGGTAGAGGAAGCTCCAGGATATTCATGCTGAGAAAGGAGGAAGTTGGTAAATGATAGCCTTCCTCCTAAGAGGACCCTCAAGTTTATGACCATACCTAGAATCTCCTCTTGAACAGTATAATGGGCCCAGAGCCTGGGGGTGTGTGCACTCTTGGAAGGAAATTTTAAGTAGGAACCTCAGAGAACAGTGCCCTGGTAGGTAAAAAACTTATAAGTGTTTTTCTGGGCCACATTGACATCTATCTTGCAGAATAGGCAGAACTAAGCTACCTCAAATGGATGATCTAAGTGTTTGTCTGATCTTAGAACTGTCAGGTTTTCAGGGGTAAAGAAAGGGGAGTAAGATGGACTGAGGAATTGCTCAAGTCTTCCCCCACAGCATCCTTGATTGCCAAAGAAGTATTAGTTTGGGTTAAATCGATCCCTTCGCCGGCCAAGACCTGTCCTTCTGCAGAGGAAAGCCAACCCATGCAGGAGCATGAAAGAGCAGTTCCAGTATGAACAGATGTCTGTTCCCTTTCCAAACACAGACCCGCAAGCCCTCCTACCTCCAAATAAATACACCCACAGCTCCGTCTAAATTGGCTCTGGGTGGCCCTCTGGGTACGGTCTCCAGGTTCCCTTTCTCCCACTCTGAATTCTTGTCCACCACTTGCTGCCTGCTTCCTCTCCCCGTCTTCGATTTCTTCCTGCATGCCTCTCTGGCCTTGGTCTCCAAGTGCCAAGGGAAGGGGAGCTCCCCCTACACAAACTGCACACTTGGCTCAGTGGGAGAATCCCAAAGGCCCTTTCTTTCCTTCAGGACGTCTGGGCAAGGAGGGCGGGGTCGCTCGCTGCATGGTTCCAGGGTCTCAGTACCCCCTGTGCCATTTGAGCTGTGTGCACTCATCATGTCTATTAATAGGCAGCCTCCCTCCTCCTTCACTGCCAGTGCTGCCCCCGTGCCTGTCCAGCTCGGGTTCTCTCGGGCACAGCAGCTCAGTCCTCCAAAGCTGCTGGACCCCAGGGAGTGCTGACCACCACTTGAGTAACCGGTAAGTCCAGCTCTCTGGCCACCAGAGGGGCTGGAGTCCACTCAATTTACTTCTGTGTCTGTGTCTACAATTGTTAGGTTTTGTCCTGCATGAGTGCTCCCTCCTCCCTCTAATCTATGCTTAGCTTTCAGCTGTTTCAACTCAGGAGAGTCACAGCGAGGTGGAGGGAATAGGGATGCTAGGAGAGCCACTAGAAGAGAGACAGGGGTCTGAGAGGCTGATGGATAAAAGAATCTGGGAGGGGCTGAGAGAGGTGCAAGGGGAGTCTATTTAGTGACCCTTGGACTCTGGCCTCAGCAGGCTCCACCAAGTTAGTAGAGTTGCAGAAGTGTTTGTAAGACAAGACTCAGCAGAAGAGGGGGTTTTGCTGAAGAATTCGGTTAAGGAGGAGCTGTTCCCAGCTTGTCCCCATCCATTGCCAGATCCTATTACTAAACTCCTGTCCTCTGCTATGCTATTGCTGGGTGGACAGGCATCAGGATTCAAATGCTCCCAGCTCCATCCCCCAAAGTCAGTTCTAGGATCTGGAGTGGGGATGGCTGAAGGGGAACACAGCCCGCACCTCCCAGGCCAAGTTCCAGCTGGCCCAGGGGAGGAGCAACAACCTTTCCTCCCT
Organism: Tenrec ecaudatus; assembly: GCF_050624435.1. Lineage (NCBI taxonomy): Eukaryota > Metazoa > Chordata > Mammalia > Afrosoricida > Tenrecidae > Tenrec > Tenrec ecaudatus. The sequence goes on from NC_134545.1 coordinate 45,734,918, forward strand.
ATGGAGAATGTTGGCCGAACCCCCTGCCAGCACTTCTCCCTACCAGCCCCCCAGACCTTGGAGAAGACCCAGAAGAGATCAGAGCCTGGAACCATAGATCCCAATGTAAATAAAAACTTCAGCTCACGCCAAGTCAATGAAATCTGGGTGCATTGTCTTGCCTGGGTTGCCTGTAAAAACAAAAAGCAAAAACAACAACACAACACCTTGAGTTATGTTCCTAACCCTTTTTATCAGCTCTATGTAAAATAACAATAGAGTTTGGTAGAGGGTCATTTACATCTAAACCTCCTACCTTGCCTCCCAAGAAGAGAAAATTCCCAAAACTCACTGGCATCAATTCAATTTCAGCTCATAGCGACACTTTAGGACAGGGTAACTCTGCCTCTCTGGGTTTCTGAGACTGTAACTATGGGAGAAGAAAGCCTCATCTTTCTCTTTTCAGAGGCTGGTGACTTTGAACTGCTAACCTTGTGGCTAAAAGTCAATGTGTAACCACTATACCATGATGCCCTAAATAATAGGTTTTCACTTTTGGGGAAAATTCATATTTCTTTGAGGACCTGATGAAATGTTTTTCCTCTAAGCCTTTAAGCCTAGTTGAGAAGTACTGCCTTAGGATAGAAGGGTTCATTTGTAAACACCATTCCCTGTCTCTGTTCACCCTCCAACCTGTCCTTGCCACCTTATCCAGGCTGAATCCTCCTCCAAGATGCCACTCTCAGGAACCCCAGCTCCCAACAAGAAGAGGAAATCCAGCAAGCTGATCATGGAACTCACTGGAGGTAGGCCTATGAGAGAGAAGGGTAAGTCCCCTCGAGCATGGGACTTCTTACTAAGATCATCTCTGTCTCAAGAGTCACCAAAATAACGTAAGCTTTTATGTGGTATCAAGGGATGAGAGGAGTTGCAGTGTGGAGAGAGGCAAGGAGGATGGAGAAGGGACTGGACATGAACGAATCACCTTTAGACCCCTTTCACCCTGTAATGCCCCACCGTATTACCTAGCACAGGTCCTAGACCACTGGTCAATGGTGTATGTTTGAGGAAAATGCCCATGACAGAGAATGGCAGAAAGTAAGATCTCAATAAATGAATTTCTCCTTGACGAATTAACTAATCTCCTTGCTTCTTTCCCCAGATGTGGGGAAACCATGTAGGCATTTCTGCTAGGGTTATGCAGATGTGCATTGTAGGAAGGTCTATTCCCATATCAAGAGGCTGTTTTGGAACCAGAGTTCACTAAGGGGAAAAGAAGGCCAAGGAATTAAGACAGGAGTCTGTGTTTAAAGGTGGCCAATTCTGCACAGGACTGAGCTTCCTCCAATGACGTATTTCCTCAGTGCTAACACCTGTGTTGCTCCTTTACTCCTTTTGCTTGACACCCCACACCCATATCCCTCTTCCTCCATCGACCCTCTCCACTCTAGTGGCCTCTCTGTCTTCACTCTGCACCCCGAGTTCCATGTATTCAGTCTCACTCCAAATCCAAGAAATCAAAATTTACACACACCACACAGGATTTGATCAGACATCAACAACAGTAGCTGTCCCTTTAAGTGGTCGTTGTCAGGATAAGCAAATGTAGTGTGGCTAGAGCCCAGAAAACCCTCCTTCCCACTTTCCCTTGCTTCTTCCTCCTTTTTCCCTGAAAGGTGGGCAAGAGAGCTCAGGCCTGAACCTGGGCAAGAAGATCAGTGTCCCAAGGGATGTGATGCTGGAGGAACTGTCGCTGCTCACTAACCGGGGCTCAAAAATGTTCAAACTGCGGCAGATGCGAGTGGAGAAATTTATCTATGAGAACCATCCTGATGTGTTCTCTGACAGCTCATTGGTGAGTTCTGAACTTTACCGTTCTTTCATTTTTAATTAGAAAAAAAATCATTTTATTGAGGGCTTGTACAGCTTGTGCACAATCCATACAGAGCCTGGTGACTTTTCTAGAAGTTTCTTGGTAGGACTTAAATCTTCAAAGTACCACCAGCTTCCTCTCTCTGAAAATTCATGAGCTCATTAAATCTCCAGACATACTGAATCCCTAACAGCCCAGAATGAATTACAGCTCACCTGTGAAACTGTCTCTATCTTAATTATTGCGACCGTGAGTGGAAGAACACGGACACTGGAGCCACACACCAGGGAGAAAACTCGTCCCCCTTCCCGTTTGGGGTGTCTTAATTATTTACTGAACACAAAAACCACATGAATGGTTTTGACAAACAGAACTTTATCCTCTCACAGTTTAGGAGACTAGAAAAGTCTGAGTTCAGCATGCCAACACTAGGGGAGGGTTTTCTCTCTGTGTCAGCTCTGGAGGAAGGGCCTTGTCTTTTTTTAGTTTCTGTTCCTGGGAGCTTCTTAATGTGGCTTGGCATCTCTCCTCTCCCATCTCTGCTTTTCAAATGCTTGTCAGATTGACTTAAAGCATACCTGACACTAAACCCCAAACCAAACTCTACTGCCATCAAGTTGATTCTAACTCAGAGTGAACCTATAGGATAGAATAGAACTGCCCTTCATAGGTTTCTGAGACTAAATTTTTTTCTTTGTAACCACCTATGGTATGCTTTTATTTATGTTAACTGTCCAGAAATGAGGGGGTACAAAAAAATCAGAATTTGCTTTCAAAGCTATGTATTTAAATTTTAATCATTTTATTGGGGGCTCATACAACTCTTATCACAATCCATCCATCCATTCATTGTGTCAAGCACATTTATGTATTTGTTGCCATCATATTCTCAAAACATTTGCTTTTGAGACTAAATTTTTATGAGAATAGAAAACCTCAATTTTTGCCCTCAGCCAGGCTGGTTGGTGGTATTGGGACTCCTGACCTTGCTTGCGGTTAGCCAGAGCGGAAGTACAATGCCACCAGAAAGGCTCACCTTACATTAACCCTGGTGGTAATCCCGAGTGCGGCTTGGGGTAAATGTTAACTGTCAGAAGTTTATCATACCTGGAATGTCTACTAGAGAGATTAAAATAAGCAATTTCTTGAGGGGGGAGCGGGGAGGGAGGGGAAAAATAAAAGAGGACCTGATGCAAAGGGCTTAAGTGAAGAGCAAATGCTTTGAGAATGATTGGGGTGGGGAATGTACGGATGTGCTTTATACAATTGATGTATGTATATGTATGGATTGTGATAAGAGTTGTATGAGTCCCTAATAAAATGTAAAAGAAGAAAAGAGGAGAAAAAAAAAGAAAATGATTAGGGCAAAGAATGTACAGATGTGCTTTATACAACTGATGTATGTATATGTGTGGACTGTGATAAGAGTTGTATGAGCCCCTAATAAAATGTTAAAAAAAAAGCAATTTCTTAAGAATTATAGGCCTACAAGATAAAACAACAAATTGTATGCAAAACAATGTATTTGTACCGCTTTGGGTATAAAATTACTGACATAATTAGACCAGGGAGGTTAATCCTCCTTGTTAACATAACAAAAAAGACAACCCATTTCCAAATAAGATTATAACCACAGGCATCTGTATACCTACTGCCCCCCAGTTGATTCTGATCAACAGTGATCCTGACTAGGGTTTCCATACAGGAAGCAATAGCTTTAATTTTCTCCTGAGGAGAAAGCCTCACCTGCGGAAGTGGTGCTTGGGGTTTCAAACTACCAACCCTGCGGATTACTGCCCAACGTGTAACCATGACAACACGTTGGCTGGTGGGCTTGGATCACTGACCGCATAGTTAGTCATCTAACACTCGCTTACCTGACAGCGCCACCAGGCCTCTTTAACCACAGGTTAGGAACCGGGTGGGGGTGGGTGGGAGAAGAGGGGCTTGAGCCAATCTACAGCATTGGTGAGTGTAAACGGTAGGTTTGTCACATGGCTTAGTCAAATTGTATTTCAGATATACAACAGATTTTTTTAAGTGTAGGTAATTCCACGAAATATTTGAAATATAAAAATGAAGTAAGAATAAAAGCTGCTCAGGTAAACCTGAGTTTCAGATGCACACATTAATTTTGGTTTAATTGTTGTTCTTTGCCATCGGGTCAAACTGGCCTCATGGTGACCCCATGTGTACAGAGTAGAAGTGCTCCTCAGGGTTTACAAGCCTATGACCTTTCAGAAGCAATCTCCCGGCTGTCTTCTGGGTGGAGCTGAACTCCTAACCTTTTGGCTAGTATTTGAGGACTTAACTATTTGGGCCAGACTCCTGGTATTCTGCACTTTTATAGAAATAATACGTGTTATATAGTTTCTAGACCTACATAGCTGCATGCATGTGCACTTTATCTATGTCAGTGCATTATATGCTAAAAATGAAGAGTATGCCCCATACAATACTTCAGATATTTTTATATTAAAATATTTATTGTGTATCTGAAAAAACTGAGTATCCTGTGTTCTTATTTGCTCAATCTGGCAATCCTAGAGAGTTAAATGAATTTTTAAAATAAACTTTCCACTTTTATTTATTTATAAACATTTTATTGGGGGCTCTTACAGCTCTTGTAACAATCCATGCATCCATTGTACAGAGCTCATTTGTACATCGGTTGCCATCATCATTTTCTAAGTTTTCTTTTTTTTTTCTAAGTTATGTGAATTTTTATGGCCGGTCCCTTCTTGAGCCATTCTTTGGTTTAAAGGGTCAGATTTTTAATGGCATGTGTGTCGCTCTTCCCTCAGGACCCCAGATGTCCTCCCAGATCCCACATCCTCTACTTAGGCTTTTTCTCCAAAGGAAGAAAAGTTAAGAGTTGGAACCTGACCAGGCACAAGATGTTACAGCTTCCTCCTCTACCTTCCCTGGGGGGGCGGGAGGAGGGGTGGAAATAGATGCCTACATAGGGCCAAGGCAAGAGTGCTGCCATTGGCTCTTATGTGGGAACAGAGCGAAAATGCTGAGCCAGTCACATCTAACTTTAGGAGGCCCAAAGCCCTCTTCCCTGACTGGGTCTGGTTACACTGGGTGGAGCATAGGGGCGTGCCTGGTAGGGTGGCAAGGAGAGCCTCCTGAAGGAGCTGGCAGGGCTATTTTTAGGTTTTGTAGCTGAATCCAGTGTTGCCCTTTTGGGCACCCTTTCCCCCACCCAGCTACAATTTCACTGTCAGGAAGTCTTGATCCAGCAGGCACCAAGAAGAGGAAGGCAAGGGGGAGAAGAGAGTTCTGTGTGCTGGACAAGCTGAGAGGGGAAGGTAGTCTTCCCGAAGCCTGGCTCTCCATTGCCAACCCCATCTTCTCTAAGTCTAGTGTGGTCCTCTCTTGGGACGCATGGGAAAGGGAGTGTGTAAGATGGACTAATTGAGGGAGCCTAGCAGGCCCCGCTTTTCAAGGCAAGTTCAGCACCTCTCAGCCAAGTTACTTACTTTCCATGCATTGGCGGGGGACCTCAGAGGACTCAGTGTCTTCCTCCCTCTCTGTGACAGCTCTTTCTTGGTATATTCTATATTTCCCCTAACTTTGTCCATTCTTTTCAGGATCACTTCCAGAAGTTCCTACCTACAGTGGGAGGTCAGCTGGGCACAGCTGGGCAGGGATTCTCCCACAGCAAGGGCAGTGGTGGAGGCCAGGCAGGGGGCAGTGGCTCTGCCGGGCAGTATGGTTCTACCCAGCAGCACCACCACCAAGGCTCTGGGTCTGGGTCTGGGGGCACAGGTGGACCTGGGGGCCAAACCAGCAGAGGAGGAGATGGCACAGTGGGAGTTGACGAGTCAGCAACAGGTAAATAACCACAACCTGAGAGTGCTGGGTCTGGGCGCGGAAGCTGGGATGTCCTCAGGGATGAGGTCTAGCCTGGGTGTGGGGAACAGGGGAGACCAGATGAGATATTTGAGTGGCCCCTCTGGATCCAGAAGTTTGTTCTACTCTAAAGTTTTGTCTTTCATTTATTTTCCTGTGGCGTTTTTGTTTTCAGATCTAGTCACAGATCTGAGCACAAGCCGCCATTGTGCCTCAAACCTTACACAATTACTAGAATGTTCCTTAGTTCCAGCCCTCAGTGTAGGCATGTGGGGGATCTCAACTTCCATTGGCAACTAACTGCTATTATTTGATTTACCTTTCTTTCCCATGGCTTCAAGGAGACCAGGCAGGTGGAGAAGGAAAACATATTACTGTGTTCAAAACATATATCTCCCCATGGGAGCGAGCAATGGGGGTGGACCCCCAGCAGAAAGTGGAACTTGGTATTGACCTGCTGGCCTATGGGGCCAAAGCTGAACTTCCAAAATATAAGTCCTTCAACAGGTAGGAATGGTGGGGAAGGAACCAGATGTATTCTAGTGTGGGCTGGAGTCCTTGGTTCAAATGTTTCAAGAAGGTGAAGAGGGATGGGAGGAGTATGGAGGCCCTCAGTGAAGGCCTTGGCTCTCACGTGAAGTCAGAGGCACACTTTAGTAGGTTGACAGAAAACAGAGCTGGTAGGACAGTGCTGAATTCCATGGTTCAGAAGCCACTTATTAGCTCTGTGGGCACAGGAAAGCCATCCTACTGCTGAGGTTTGGTTATCTTGTATGTAAAATCAGAGCAATATATTACCTGTTTGAAAAAACTCTTGAGCATCCCTTCCATACAAGATCTAGGATTCCATAATTCTCCTGAAGTACCATTCTATTTCTTCATACCACACTTTAGTAAGGCTTGAAGTATCTGTTCTCTGTCTCCATAAATCATGGAGACCTGTATGGAAGCAAGATAGGGGAATGCTAGAGCAGTGCTTTTGCATTGGGTCTTCTTACCGAGACCAACCTCTAGCCACTGGTAGTAGCAGGGAGAGTTCATAGGGCCTTTGCATTATAAGGTAAGGTGGCCTCAGACCCTTGGGTCTATAGTGTTTGGGACCACTTTGTCTGAAATGCATGCTGCTCTGGATCACAACTATTTATAAGACTCCAGCTAATGCCCAAGGGGCCTGGTGGCCTAGTGGTAACGTGCTTGACCGCTAACCCAAAGGTTGGTGGTTCTGTGGGAGCTGTGCTGCTCCACGGGAGAGAAATGTGGTAGTGTGCTTCTGTAAAGATCACAGCTTTGAAAACCATACGGGGGAGTTCTCCTCTGCCCTGGCAATCCAATGTGAGTCAGAATGAATTCAACAGCAGAGACGAATCTAGTGCCCACTCGCTTCCTTTTCATATTATTAGTTCAGGAAACAAGCAAGCCAGACTTCCCCACCCTAAAAATGGGCTAACATCTCAGATAAGGCTCTGTTCTTTTTGTTCCGATTTTTAATTAAATAATGTGTTCCCTTTTCAGGACAGCAATGCCCTACGGTGGATACAAGAAGGCCTCCAAACGCATGACCTTCCAGATGCCCAAGTTAGACCTGGGGCCCCTGTTAAATGAACCCTTGATCCTCTACAACCAGAACCTCTCCAACAGGCCTTCTTTCAATCGAACCCCTATTCCCTGGCTGAGCTCTGGGGAACCTGTAGACTACAGTGTGGATATTGGCATCCCATTGGATGGAGAAACAGAGGAGCTGTGAGGTGTTTCTCCTCTACTTTGCATTGTTTCCCTTCTCTGGTTCCACTTTGGAGAGGGAATGCTAAGCAGGATACCCCCATGTAAATCCAGTATCCTTGTGAGGATGGAGGCAGAAGGAGGGAGAGATCCTTTCTTCCAAGTCCCCACTCCACACACCTTTCCTTACCGACTGAGAGTCCCCTTTCCACGTGATCCATCTGGAACCTGCTCTTTTAAGGAATTTGCTCTGCCACCAGTAACAGCCAATAAACTTCAAGGAAATGAACTCATTCTTCCTCTGATATTTGAGGGCAGTCAAAGCTGGAGCTAACAACACAGAGAAACTAATTAAATCCAAATACTAAACACTCATTACTCAGACTTCAAGCCCAAACCTGAGCTCTGGTTGTTTCCACACCCACACCTACAAAACCACATTCATAAGTGCATACAAAGCATACTTACTCAGTAGAGCATGAGACGAGTAATCATGCTAGTCCATGTGTTGGCAAAACTATGAAGCTATTATATTCTGAGGTTAGGAAAGAGGCATTGGGAACCCGATGTCAGCGCTCTATGTAGCCGATTAGAAGCTGCGAGAATCAGTTACACAATTGTCATAGGAATATAGCATGCTATAAAGTTTCCAGAATGACACCAGAGTGGGCTTGGTTTAGGAAATACACATACAGAAGATTACAGATTTTTAAAACCGCGAGCCATGTGGACTCGAGGGGAACAGAAGCGAGAAACCAACTATACTTATAGTATGCCGGGCTCCAAGTGGTCCGAGCAAGGTGAGAACTAAAGGTCATGGGACACCAGTGTTGTCCTGAGAGCCCTGGGAAGACACAGGAATGTCCAACAGGAATAAGCCATGCTCCTCTTCTGGTTGATTTCAAGCAGGGGGTCTCTCTCAAGCCCTAGACTTATTCCTGTGTTTCATAAAGTAGGAATGCTATAGACCAGGAACAACAAAGAGATGACCCCATAGAATCTGGAAAAGCAACTTCAGGAGATCTTGGTGATTTTCAGCCTACTTAACTCCATGAGCATTAATAGTAAGTTGCTAGACTCTGGATCTGACTGATTATTTTAGTGAGCTTCTGGTCATCTTCCCGTACAACCCAAAGAATCACTTTTAGGGGATTCTCACCCCTCTCAATGTGTATACGTAATCTATGTCTATTTTTCTGAGGAGAGAGATGTCGGAATTTAGATTTCCCCGAATAGATTCTAAACAAAGATTCCTGTGTATGTAGTTCATTTGGGAAATGATCCCAGAAAGTCAAGCAGGATGAGGGGATGGGAAGAAAGTTAATAAAGTGTGCTTCAGGCAACTGTGGCTGAATCCCACGGGGAACTCCCTGAGAACAATGCCATTTAAATTGCAGGTCATGGACTGGCACCAGCAGGGTCTTCTTGGAACTTGGTTAGAAATGCAAAGTCTTTGGCCCAGGAATCTGTGTTTTACTAATTTCTCTATGTGATTCTTATCTATTAGCAAATCTGGAAAAACATTACGGTAGCATACACCTCAGAATTGCCTTGGTGAGGAATTGGAATTCACAAATCCTTTCTAATTTCTTGTGGATTCTTCCTGCTAAAGTTAACTTAAAAAACATTTTTTTGGGGGGGGGGGACAAAAAAAACAAAAAACATTTTTTTAAATCATTTTATTGGGGGCTGTACAACTCAACACAGTCCATACATCCATCCATTGTGTGAAGCACATTTGTTACCCTCATCAGTCTTGAAACATTTGCTTTCTACTTGAGCCCTTGGTATCAGCTCATTTTTACCCCCCTCCCTGTCCCCTTTCCTCATGAACCCTTGATAATTTATAAATTATTATTTTGTCATATCTTACACTGTCCAATGTCTCCCTTCACCCACTTTTCTGTTGTCTCTCCAAGAGAAGAGGTTATATGTAGATCCTTGCAATCGGTTCCCCCACCTTCCTTCTACCTCCTGGTATGGCCACTCTCACTACTGGTCCTGAAGGGATCATCAGTCCTGGATTCCCTGTGTTTCCAGTTCCTATCTCTGGTCTAGCCAGATTTGTAAGGTAGAATTGGGATAATAGTAAGGGGGGGGGGGCTAGAGGAAGCATTTAAGACAGTGGTTCTCAACCTGTGGGTCACGACCCCTTTGGGGGGTTGAACGACCCACCTGATTCATAACAGTAGCAAAATTACATTTATGAAGTAGCAACTAAAATAATTTTATGGTTGGGGGGGTCACCACAACATGAGGAACAGTATTGAAGGGTCGAGGCATTAGAAAGGTTGAGAACCATTGATTTAAGAACTAGGGGAAAGTTGTAGGTTTCATCGTTGCTGCACCCTGACTGGCTTGTCTCCTCCCCACAATCCTTTTGTAAGGGGATGTCCAGTTGCCCACAGATGGGCTATGGGGCCCCAATCTGCACTCCCCATCATTCACAATGATATGTTTTGTTCTTTGATGCCTGATACTTGATCCTTTCAACATCTTGTGATCACACAGGCTTGTGTGCTTCTTCCATGTGGACTTTGTTGCTTCTGAGCTAGATGGCTGCTTGTTTACCTTCAAACCTTTAAGACCCCAGACGCTACATCTTTTGAGAACTTGGCACCATTAGCTTTTTTCACCACATTTGCTTATGTACTCCTTTGTGTTTAGCGATCATGTTAGGAAGGTGAGAATCATGGAATGCCAATTTAATAAAGCAAAGTGTTCTTGCATTGAGGGAGTACTTTAGTGGAGGCCGACTGTCCATTTGCTACTAAAGTTAACTTTTTTTTTCCTTTTGTGTGTACTTGGCTATAAATGTAACTTTATATGTACTGGGCAACCAAAAATATGTCACTGACTTTACTGCAAAGGTAACTTTATTATGGAGGTCTGGAATCACCACTTGCAGTATTACTGAGGTATCGCTGTACTTTTTCCTAGAAGCCTCCTAGGTGCTCCACGTTACCCATTGGGATTGCATGTCTATGGTGCAATTGCCCCTCCCCATTATCTTTATCCTTTTATAGACAGCATTGTGATTGTCCTATTGTATTTCCTACTGGACTGAGAATGCACTCAGATGAGCAGGGTCAGGTACTATGGTTCTTTTTGTTTTTGGTCTCACAGCTCTTTATTTCTATTTATTTATACTTGTTTTATTAGGAGTAAAGTTAACTTTTTTTTTTTTTTTGTGGCTCGCAGTCTTTATTGATCGGTAATGGAGAGACAAGGGGGTATGACCGCTCCCGCTTCCGAGGCGCCGTCCAGAACCCAAGCGGCAGCCCCGGAAAAAAGCTAAAGTTAACTTCTTAAAGGCACGTTAATACTGGCACTTTGAGGGAAAGCTAAGCATGTCCCTAGGCAGATAGACATTTAGATGTTTGAAGAAGCTATGAGCCTGTATGTAGAATGTGCTTCCCAAAGCTGTAGTGAATTCTGACGTGAGCTGAGGGGAAACTATGAGTCAGAATCTGAGTAAGTTCATTGCTTCCATTAGATTCTCATGCTTATAAGTCTGTGAGACCCCTACAAAAGGTCAAGAACTATAATAATGACAAAAATACAAGTTTACTGAATATGATCTACTTCTGAAAACGATCAGCCAGTGAGAACTTTATGGATCACAACCTGATCCATAATCAATCACGGGGTATTTTACACCATTGTGTGTGAGGTCACCGTGAGTTGGGGGCCAACTCAACAGTAATGAATGATGACAACCACTGTAAACCAGGTACTTTTTCAGACATCAGAAGGTACAAAGACCAGTAACAATTTTCATGTGGCAAAGAGATTTCACAATAAAATAATTAATAAATGCCTCCCCTTAAATTTGAGGGCAGTGGTGGTTCAGTGGTAGAATTGTTGCCTTCCATGCAAGACACAGGGTGCAATGCCTGGTCAATGTGCCTCAGGATCAGTAACCACTCACCCATGTTAGTGGAGGCTTGTGGGATGCTACAATGCTGAACAAATTTCAGTTGAACTTCCAGATTAGGACAGTGGAGCTTCCAGACTAAGACTGATTAGGAAGAATGGCAACCTATTCCCCACAAAATCCAATCAATAAAAACCCTAAGGATAGCAACTGCCTGGTCCTCTAGCGTATGGAGTCACCATGAGTGTGGAGCTGACTCTACAGCAATGAACAGCAACCCTTAAAGTTGGGGGAGGAAAATCTAGCATCTATCAGGTCACAGCTCTGAACACCTAGAAACTGACCTTTTTCTGCACGCTTGGAATGTCTGAAACACTAAATACAAAAGCAAAACAAAACACCATGATCCAAGTTTATTGTTTACAGGGAGCCCCTGTTGGTTATGAAATTTTCTCCTAAGTAGGAAAGTCTACCTACTTAGAGTGGAGTTATCATCATAAATTTAATTGGTTAAAAATGAAATAAAGAATAGGATAACTTTTGTGTACAGCATAATCAAACTATGGTGGCTTAATGCATTAAAGGGTATACTTGTACAGGATCCAGTCAGAAATGCAGCAGAATTCTCAATCTCTGAATCCGTCCGTCTAGATACTATTTTCTGTTAAACCATGTTCCGTTTGGGTGTCACTGTGCTTTAGAATTCAGGAAAGCTAGTTCATTTAGATGAGTGTTTGTAATCTCCAGTGGGTCTTAGTCCCCACTGCTATTGCTTTACACCAGGCAATTTCTTTGATTCTTTTCTAACTTGTGTAGTCACTTAAGCTAGCAAGGGTTTCTGATATGTAGATCACTAGTCCATAATGCACCTCCTTCGGAAGTCACCTGCATACTCATTCCCTTGTCTAGGATCTAGAACTGTGCTTAGCACATTCAGTACAGGAATCATTAGTGACTACTGAGCTCTAAAAATGAGCCTAGTCTGATTGGACAACAGCCATCAGATTTTGAAGATTTAGTAAGAAAATAATGTGAAATATTACATTCTTAATAACTGATTGACATGGAAATGGTCGTTTTATTGTTGGCTTAAATAAAACATCATTAATTTTGTGTTTAACTTTTAAAAATGTGACTGTAAGTGTCCCACAAAGTGGGTTTTTTCCTTGATTAAGAATAATGAGGATGGGAGCCAAGCTTACCCCACAAGCAAAAAGGATTATTGGAGATAAGTTCCTGCAAGGGGAAATGTGCCAGGGGTCTTAAGACAATGCATGCCACGGTCTCTTGAAGCAATGGAAAAGGAGAGGTTTATAAGGGAGTTTAGGTGGAAAGGACATTCAGTCTTAAGCATGGACAGAGTGGAGAAATCCAGGAATTGGGTCTACATGGATGGGGTTATAATTGGGTGTGCACGCAACAGGTGTTTGAAACTGGAGTCCAACGTAAAGGTTTCTGGGTGGGCTATCATCATTTATTATGGGATTGTGCACATGTTCCAGGCAGCTTGTGCTTCAAATTCAAGTCCTGTGCCCGGTACCCGCCCCCCTACTGTCTTTGGGTCAACTCAAGGTCACAGGTGTCTGGTCTGTTGCTCCTATGACTAGTTTAAGCTGATTGAATGGGTGAATGCTGCTGAGCAAGGGTGTGGCTCTAACTCTATTCTTACAGGAGAGAAAAAACACATGATTGAAAATGATGCCAGCTATTGCAATATGCTACAAGTGAACTGGTGTGATTGAGCACGGATGTGTTAGTTTGGGAAAATTCATCAAAATCATTTGAACTTGAATAACAGGTATGGAAGAATGCAGCCTCTTTTCCAATCTGTGTCATGAAGAAAATTAAACCTGCACAGTTTGGTCCATATTATATTTCTACTGGACAGCACTGATCTAGAAAATATTACCCTATGAGCACTGCTCAGGAGACTGCAAGAGGCAAAAATGAACAATTGTTGGTCTCTCTTCTAGTCTCTGGCACTACCAGGAACATCAGGCATCAGTGCAGCTATTGCCAAATCCAAGAACCACACCACACACAACTAATCCTGAAAATGGCATCAAGAAATCCCATATGACTCTCTTAAGGGATAGACTCCAAGTTCAAGTGTACAACTCTTATTCTTGGTATGATTGAATTATATGACATGTGGATAAAGTGCTAATAAAACTATTTGCCACAGATGCTTGGGCCGAGGCTATCAAAGCTCTTGTAAAACCCAAGGAGGTCAAGGCTAAGATCCCAATGGGCGTCAACCACAAACTCAGTCAACTGGCCTACACTGTACACCCCAAGCTTGACAAACAGGTTCGGGCATGGGTCTGGAACTCAACTGGACAAAGTCTAAAGTCAAGGTGCAAAGTAAGGCCAACATTCCAGGCAAGGCCTTGACTCAAGCTCAAGCTCCCAAAGGTACTTAGACCCCAAGTCAAGTTCCCAAAGGTACCCAGGCTCCCACAAAGTAGAGTTCTCCATCTGAGGATGAGGTGGACTGGTGTGACCCCGGGGTGTCATCTACATGCAGCTGGTTTCCTCCTGTACTATTTGTACAAATAAACCTAAGATGAGCACTGCTGTCAAGAAAAAAAAAAATTCCCTTATTTGTTCCCCTCTGGGGTTTACTCAGAAGGCTTGGCGGTGCAATGGCTGAAGCAATGAGCTACTAAACAAAAGGTCAGCAAATTCAGCCATGATTGTGGAAAGCATAAAATGCCATCCTCTCTTCAAATAAATATACTACTTCCCTGGTCTGCGCAGACCTATAAAACCCTGAGGCAAAATCACTTATTGGAAACCTGCTGAACCAGTGTTCCCTAAAAAGCCTGCCAAAGCCCAAATCCCAATTTGTCAACTAGGACACGTTAGATTGTGAGGTCACCCCTTCAGCCAATGAAGAGCTGACACAGTGTCTCGGTGAGTCATGTTAGGAATAAAAAGCCGTGGACTGCCTGTCCAGTGTGTGTTTGCTGGTAACTCTGAATTCCACTATGCATCATTCTGCAGAATTATAATTTGCCTTGCTGAGGGAAATGGATTTAATTATGTTTCATTTAGGGACACCACAGCATATTTCTAACAATCTAGAGGAGGAAGACTTGGCAATCTCCTTTAGTAAATATTTACAGCCTTAGAAACCTCAAGTGTGGGCCAGTACAAGTCTGTTCTATAGGGTCACTATGAATCAAAATCGACTTGGTGTCAATGGGTTTGTTTTTTGGATGGGAGGGGTTACTCTTCCTTGTTGACTAAGGCTCCCTACATCACCTTCTGTCCCGGTGCTTCATTGTAAGTCTGCATTGACAGTTGTCTAAGAGCTGAGAAAGATCTTCACGTCCAGTCACGAAGCATGGATATGCCCATGCGGTGTGTCAAGCAACAAGTGCAAGGCTCAAATCTCACATCACTGTGGTCTCCTTTAGCATACAAAGTCTATGCTTAAGTACGCTATTTTTTCCTTGGGGTCTTTTTTTATTTTGGTTTGGCAAACTGATGAAGGGTAGAACACTCCTGGATAAATGTTTCTTTACAAACTAGGGCAGGGAGAACAGATGAGGGGGAAAAAAATCACCTCTTCTTATAGCACTTGAGGTCATCTGCCAAAATGGTTTGCTACTCTCTTGACCCAAAAACCCCACAAACAACATGCAAATGAAAGGGTTGAATCTTCGAGTCAATTTCAAGAACGGCCGTGAAACTGGTCATCAAGGGTCTGCATATCCGGAAGGCCACCACGTATTTGAAAGGTGTCACTTTGCTGAAGCAGTGTGTCCCCTTCCCATGTTACAATGGTGGAGTTGGTAGGTGTGTCCAGGCCAACCAGTGCCCAGGGTCAGTGGCCCAAAAGGGGTGATTTTTTGCTGCACGTGCTTAAAAATGCAGAGAGTAATGCTGAATTTAAGAGTTTAGCTGTGGATTCTCTGGTCACTGAGAACATCCGGGTGAACAAAGCCCCCAGGATGCGCTGCCAGAGCTCATGGTCAGATCAATCCATCCCTGAGCTCCCCTGCCACACTGAGATGATGCTCACTGTAAAGGGACACAATGTTCTTAAAGCAGAAGAGGAGGTTGCCCAGAAGAAAAAGATCTCCCAGTAGAAAGTGAAGAAGCAAAAACTTATGGCTTGGTGGCAAATGAAGCTTAAAATAAACGTTTAAAATTATTTCACAAAACGTTTTTAAAGGGAGGAGATGACGGGAAAGCCACGTTCTGGCCTGCACTTTTCATGTGCAACCCTGCACCCAGAAAGCAAAGGTGGGAAAAATTTACTTCTGAGATAGGCGATGTTACCCCCAGAAAGATTCGGGACGTGGAGCGTCCGGGCACCCGAGTAGAAGGCCGCGTCCTTATCTCGTGGGGGTGGCGGGGCATCCTAACTTCCTCCAAGCCCTGGCCATTCCACCTGCAACAGTTTCTAGACCCTCCGACCAGCTGAGGCTCCGTCCTCGTCCTCGCTCCACCTCCAAACCTGCTCCGGTCACCCGAGCAGCGCTTCACAGCCGCCATTTTAAACACGGCTCTCGCGAGAACCCCTCGCGCCGTTCCGAGCCCGACTCGTGGCGTTTCTCGCTAGGGGCTTTCTGGGCGGGTCTCGTTGAGCCCGTGAAAGTATCGCGAGACTTGGTTGCCTTGGCTCCCTGTAGCTATAGCAGCCGCGGCGGTTGAGGCTGCGGCGGCAGGAGCGGTGAGTGCGACACCTTCAGGGGGGCGGGGCCGGAGGTAACGGGGTGCAGGGGGTAGCTCCTGGGCAGGGGGCGGGGAGGCCTGGACCCGAGTGTGACGTACGGGGGAGGACACGGGTCCCGTGGGGACAGGGACCGGGCGCCAGGGCACGCGGGTCGGGCTCGAGCTGCTGGGAGGTCCCGGAGGAGGGAGCGGGGTTCGTGCAGGTCCGAGGGGCCGAGGCTGGAAAGTAGAGGGGGGAGTGCGTCGGACGCGGGGAGGTTGCGGGCACTCGGAACTGGACCAAGCGACCCGGGCTGCATCGGGGAAGAAGTGGGAAGAACTAGGGCACCCGAGAAGAAGGGTACGTCGAATGGGGCCACAGAGGTTGGGCCCGGTTTGCGCTTCGTTCTTCCATTGGGTGAGGTGGGCGCGCGGGGAGACAGGGCTGTCGCAGTTCGCGGGCTCTGCCCGAAGCTCCCTGCAGAGCGCGCGCCCACATTGGGTCCTACGTGGCGCGGCGGGAACGGTGGTATCCCGGACCTTCGCTGCCCGCCACCTCCGAAGAAATGCCCCCTGGACCCTGAGATGTGCCAGAAGGGGCTTGGCGAACGGGTAGCATTAGTTGGGAAATTCTTCGGGCAGGGAGTATGAGTAGTGTAATGAATGAACGCTGCTCTACAAGAAAGCGTGGGGTGGGGCGTGAGAAAGAAATTCTTGAGAAAAGAAACACTTGGAGGTGGAAAAAGGGGGTGTGTGCCGAGATCACATTTCTTTCCAGATTCATTCAAGTGAAGAATTCCTTTACGGTATATTTATGAAATTATATGTGCAGTGTAAAGCCAGTTTAGGTAATAGAATGAAACCGTTCACAAATATAACTTAAAAACTAAGAAAAGTGTTTCTGTGGCGGCAGCAGGCTGAACGCTCAATCGAGGGGTAGTTGAAGTTACTTGGAATATATTGCAATGCACCAGGGTATGCCTATCCAGGTTATTTACCTTTTAAGACGTGGATGAAGTTTTGTTTTATGAGACCAGACAAAATTTTAATATCTGTCGATGTGAACATAAAAGATTTCCAAGAGTTAAAATCACTTAAAGGGCACACTGAGTCTCTGAGTTTCTATGGCTGTTTTTTGCAGACATATTTGAACCACTTTCCTTGTTATTGATTATTTCCTGTGAAAATAATGGCTTCAATTCAGGATTAAAATAGTTTATACATTTCAATGTGCAGATTAGTTTTCTGATAATTTTCTCACAATTTCCTGTAGATCTACATTGGCAAGGAATAATCTCTTGATTATGTAATTGGATGATTCCATGTTGATGTCCACAAGTTATTAATTAGGACAGTGTCTTATAAATTCTTGAGCAAGCCTTGATGTGCTCAGTCATTGAGTCCATTTATTTGGTGTATAAGATCAACACCTTTTTATTTGTGTCAGTAGCTAAACTTTAAAGTAGAAATGCTTTTTGGAGACAAGACAGCTTTGCGTTATGGTTGGGTCCAAAAGATTTCTGCATGAACTCATCACCAATGTCTCAACCACTCACGGTGTGGATGGAGAATAAATACTTTTAAAATACATTCACCAAACATAGACCTAGGCCTGTGGGGCTTACTCAAACTGGCCACAAACAGCACAGCTTTCTGTGTCTTGAGGACTAAGCCTTCAGATGCAAATACAAGTCATCTTGATCTTGGCCTTGGATTACTCAGAGCCTAGGAGAGGAGCCCAAGAGAGACAAATAATTACAGTGCAATAATAAGCACACTAAATGAACACAGATGTATGAAACAAAGTTTTGAAGAACTTACACAGTTGATAGGACTAAAAGGGAATACTTTTTAAAAATACAAATATGCAAATTCTAAACAGCTTTGTGTAGAGCGTATTAAGTTTCTCAAAAATATAAATGAATTAATATAAATTTGAGGGGAAAAATTTCCTGCTCAGTTAATATCAGACTTTTCATACTCTTAAAATAATTATCACTGAGCATTAAGGCTACAAGAATAATAATAATAACTAACATTCATTGAGTGATTATTAATCTTCAGTCATAATCTTATTTTCACAATGTTTTGGCTGGTACTAATACTCAGGGTTTTTTGTCTTCTTTAATAATTTTTTTATATTGTTTTATTGGGAGCTCATACAACTCATCACAATCCATACATACATCAATTGTGTAAAACACATTTGTACATTCATTGCCCTCATCATTCTCAAAACATTTGCTCTCCACTTAAGCCCCTGGCATCAACTCCTCATTTTCCCCCTCCCTCCCCACTCCCCCCTCCCTCATGAACCCTTGATCATTTATAAATTATTATTTTGTTATATCTTGCACTGTCTGACATCTCCCTTCACCCACTTTTCTGTTTGTCCATCCCCCAGGGAGGAGGTTATATGTAGATCCTTGTAATCGGTTCCCCCTTTCCACTCCACCCTCCTGAATACTCAGTTTTTTAACAGTTTCTTTAATTCTGGGGGGTTGAAAATATATCCTAATTCAACAATTTCTGCATGTACAATTCAGTGACAGTGATTACATTCTTTCAGTTGTGCAAATATTCTCACTTTTCTTTTCAAAACTTTCCTTCCTGATTAATATACCTGCACTACCCTCTAAGTTTGCTAGCCAATCTTGTAGAGTTGTTGTCAGGTTTATCTCGTATAATTAGATCTTAAGAGAGCACACTGCTCAAATCAAAGCACACATTCTTTACTCCCATATTTCCCCACAAATAGAGTACCCAGTAAGTAACATGCACACACAGAAATGATGGAATTATGTTAAAAAAGATGAAATTATGTTAAACATATATGTTTAAAAAAGCGAGCGCATAAGCAAATGTGGTGAAGAAAGTTGATGGTGCCTGGCTATCAAAAGATAAGCGTCTGGGGTCTTAAAGGCTTGAAGGTAAACAAGCGGCCATCTAGAGATCCCTTCAGGACCAGTGGTGAGAGTGGCGATACTGGGAGGGTCAGGTAGAAAGCGGGAACCGATTACAGGGATCTATATATAACCTCCTCCCTGTTGACTGACAACAGAAAAGTGGGTAAAGGGAGATGTTGTACAGTGCCAGATAAGACAAAATAATAATTTATAAATTATCAAGGGTTCATGGGGGAGGGAGGAGGAAGGAAGGGGAAGGAGGGGGGAAAATGAGGAACTGATGCCAGGGGCTTAAATAGAGAGCAAATGTTTTGAGAATGATGAGGGCAAGGAGTGTACAAATATGCTTTACACAATTGATGTATGTATGGATTGTGATGATTTGTATTAAGCCCCTAATAAAATGATTAAATAAAATTTTTATGTTAAAAAATGTGTCATGGTGTGAATACCACTCAAATATCTAGTGATATTTGCAATTGTCAATTTTGGGCTTGTTTAATAGTTGTAACAGGTTACTTTTTATCATATGTGCATAATAAATGTATAAGCCATGGTCCAGTTCAGAATTCATGGATCAAGTATGGTAATACCTTGGTATTCAACAAATGAACAATTGAAACTATTTGTTCTGGGAAGTTTTGGTGGTGTCTTTGTAGCTGATCTGGTTCCTTGTGGCGCCTGTCAAGTGGAGGGCTGCCCGGTGGGTGGGACTGCCATAGCCTGTGTGGAAGGCTAGTTTTATGGCAGGCAGGGGCTGATTTTTGTAGCATGCTGTCAGTCTGTCCTGAGGTGCTGACTGCACAAGAAGCTAGGTGGCAGGACCGTGCAGTTATAGGAATGCACTGCTTCAGTCCTGCTGGCCTTGGGTGACCAGTCAAATCCGTGTCTAGTGTGTGCAGGGGTAAAGCTAGCTCTCTGCACCCACCTACTCCATGACATCTTCACCAGGTGGGAGATTCAAATGGCCAGCTGCAATGCAGTGGCCAGCCAGCCTCATTAGCCTATCGAATCCAATCTGCATTGAAGAAAGTGGTTTTTAGAATAGAAAAGAAATCTTGCCAAGAGAGCAGCATCTTTAGAAACTGGAGGGTTGGGCTGGTGAGGATCTGTTCATGGGAATCAAACCGTGTCAGTAGGCACCAAGACAAAGCACTTAACATTAAATCCATTGGACAGGGCAAGGGGAAAAACAAGTATCTGGAAGCCATCAACATGAGAAAAAATTATTCATGTAGCTAGCTTATGGAAGTATTGGGCAGGGATTGCATGATATTAAAAATTGTATGAAATGCATTTTGTAAAATAGTTATTATTCTTTGGTGTGTTTTTTTATGTTCTTTGGTTTTAAGAAAATAAGGGATATTTCTGCTTTAAGGTTTAAAGATTATCTCAGGGCAATCATTTCAGAGGTTCATATAGCCCATATTAAAATTTAAAGATAAAAGTGAGGCATAACAAGTTAAGGAATTTACCAAAGATTATAAAGCTGGTAAATGACAGATTAGAGATTGGTAATGGAAACTTTTTTTGGTGGGGTGGAGAGAGAGGCAAATGGAATGCTTTAATTAATTAATGTAATCATGCAATCATATTATGAAGATTTATGCAATCATCACCACAAGTAATTTCAGAACATTTTTTTCATACTCTTTCTTAGATTCCCAACCTCCCGCTGCCATGCCCCTCAAGGAAAAAAACCCACCATGAGTCAATGCTGACTCAGTGATCCCTATGGGTCAGAGACTATAACTGCTTACCGAGTAGAAAACTCAGGCTTTCTCCTGCAGAACTGCTGGTGGTTTTGACAACGTGGATGGAGCCCAACGCATAACC
The DNA here is from genome assembly GCF_050624435.1 of Tenrec ecaudatus. Classification (NCBI taxonomy): domain Eukaryota; kingdom Metazoa; phylum Chordata; class Mammalia; order Afrosoricida; family Tenrecidae; genus Tenrec; species Tenrec ecaudatus. The sequence goes on from NC_134545.1 coordinate 45,755,631, forward strand.
ACTACACCAGCAGGGCTCCATTGCCATGTCTCTATTTAATTATTAACCCAGGTACTGTCTCTGTAGATGTGCCGATACTGAATTTCATATACAGAAAGTCATACAAAACACAAAACAATGAAACAAAAGACAGTGACCAAAAAAACCCCTGTATCGAAAAGAACACAGAAAATAATTAAAACTGAAACAACTTTAAAATGGGCCAAAGGGAGACCAAATACATTTTAACCAGCTACATCTGCCATAATGAACTTTACAGAGCTCGCTGTCTGATAGCAAGGCCGTTCATATCCCTGGACTATGGTCAGGGGGGTTCACCAGAGTTTTAATCCATGTGGGGACCCTACAAATGAATTTTGGCCTTCCACTCTCATCCATAGCTTTCTATAAATCTAATGTTCAGAACTTAAGCTCTGATGTGGTTCCCTCCTTCAGATTTGGGGTTTATTATTTATAATCCTTGGATCATACTGGTGTTCTTTATCCTTGTGGATTAGTTGTCTCAATCAGATGACTTCTTGTTTGATGGAGTAGGAAATTTTTGTTACTCTTAAAACCTTTATTCTCTTTTTATTTTTTTAAACCTTTATTCTTAAAAACAATTTTTATTGTCGGTTTTATTTTTCCTTTTTTATTAATAAATCATTTGTTGGGGGCTCTTGCAGCTCTTATAACAATCCATACATCTATTGTATCAAACTCATTTGTACATAGGTTGCCATCATTTTCAGTACATTTTCTTTCTGCTTGAGCCCTTGGTATCAGTGCCTCTTTTTTCTCTCCCTCTCCCATCCTCCTACCCTTGTGGACCCCTGATAAATGATAAATTATTATTTTCATGTCTTACACTGTCCACTGTCTCCCTTCGCCCACGTTTTTGTTCACCCCCCTGGGGGCAGGTATACATTGATCATTATAGTCAATTCTCCTTTTCTCCACTTCTTCTGTCACCTTCCCCCTACCCTCATGGTATCGCTATTCCCATTACTGTACCTGAGGGGTGAGGGGTTTTTCTGTACTGGATTCCTTTTGTCTAGCGCTCTTATCTGTACCGGTGTACATGCTCCGGTCTAGCCAGATTTGTTAGGTAGAACTGGGGTCATGATATTGGGGGGAAGGGGAAGGAAGCATTAAAGAATGAGAGGAATGTTGTGTGTTCCGTCGGTGCTATGCTGCACCCTGGCTGTCTCCTTCTTCCTTTGTGACCCTTCTCTGAGGGAATGTCCAATTGTCTACAGATGGGCTTTGGGTCTCCACTCTGACCCCCACCATTTGCATTGATATATTTGTTTGTTTTGGTGGCTGCCTGTTTAACTTCAAGCCTTTAAGATCCCAGATGCTATATCTTTTAATAACCAGACACCATCAGCTTTCTTCACCACATTTGCTTATGACCCATTATGACTTCAGTGATCCTCTTGGGAATGTGAGCATCACAGAATGCGAGGTTATTAGAACAAAGTGTTCTTGCGTTGAGGAAGGACTTGGGTAGAGGGCCAATGTCCATCTACTACCTTAATACTTAACATATAAATATGTGTATAAGACCTATATCCCTATGGTTATATATTAATATAATTACATATATACATGCCTATATTTATACCTCTATAAATGTCTTTTGCCTCCTAGATCTTTCCTCTATTTCCTTTTACTTTCCTCTTGTTCCATTATCATGTTCTACTTTCATTTGGCTCTCAATAATTCCTCTTTGCATTTGATCAAATCCCATCAGGCATTCTACACCCTCCTTGCCTTCGATTTTAGATCTCTTGTTTTCTTGTATCTGGGTTTGTTAGGGTCCACCCCACACCCCCTCGCAAGATTGGTCCCGTTGTTTTCCCCTTGGGATTAAAACCCATGCTCTTAAATACGCTTTGAAGTGGATTGGCTAGGACACCAGAATGACTGTTATGGGGTTTAGAGGATATCAATTCACGAGTAAGATTATCTCTTTAATTTTTATGTTTTTTTGGGGTGGAAAATGTATAACAAAAAGTTTGCCATTTTTAAGTAGGTAATTTATAGACATCAATTACATTTACCATGTGCTGCTACTATCATGATCCAATTCCAAAAGTTTTAAATCACCCCCTCCAAAAATTCAGCACCCCTTAACAAAAATTCCCATTCCCTTCTCCCCTCAGTTTCTGGCAATTATTAATAATTTTTTGTCTTTATACATTTACCTGTTCTGAATCTTTTATGTATGTGGTATCCTGCATGTACATACCATATATACTCAAATATAAGCTGACCCGAGTATAAGCTGAGGTACCTAATTATTACCTGGGAAACCAGAAAAACTGATTGACTCGAGTATAAACTTAGGGTGGGAAATGCAGAAGCTATTGGTGAGTTTCAATAATCAAAGCAAATGAAAATAAAATTACTAAAAATTGAGACATCAGTGGGGTAATGTATTTAAATATTTATTTTAAATAAAAAACATAAATAAAAGGACAAGTCATTTAACATTAGTAAACCAGCACAGTAAGTGGAAAATAGGCTCAACAAAAACAATAAGGTATCAGCAATGATAAGAGTACTATTCCCTGAGCTCAATCAGCAACCAAGCTAAAATGTAAAGAGTTAAAATCCTTCAAAACTGGATTCCTCATCATCATCCATATCCCAATGCAGAGCTTCGGCTGGTGTGAAGTCATCATAGACGCTGTCCTCACTGAGATCGCCGTCATCACCATCACTGCTGTCATTTTCATACAAAGCGCAGTCTTCACTGCCATCCATAGCATTACTAATACTACATTTCTGGAAGGCACGTCACACCATGTGTTCTGGAATGTCTTCCCATGCATCTTGAAACACTCTGCTATTAACTCTATGTCAGGCTTTATGAGATTTCCTCCTTTTGTTAGTCGGGCTTGACCAGATGACATCCATTCATGCCACATCCTTTGCACTTGGTCTTTAAAAGGCTTATTCAAAGATACATCCAGAGGCTGCAGTACAGATGTAAGCCCACCTGGAATAACGGATAAAGTAACTTTACTAGATTTTGCCAAATTTTTTATGTCATCTGATAGGTGGGCTCTGGACATATTCCAAGCAAGTAATGATGGCTTTTTCTTTAAGGCTGCTCCTGGTTGTCGGTTCCAAATTTCTTCCAGCTATTTTTTTGTTCCGTCTTCATCCATCCAGCCTTTAACATGTGCACACACAGTAATTATTGGGAAATTGATCTTTTTAGGCAAGGTCTTTAAAAAATAATGACAGGACGCAGCTTAGTTCCATTAGCCCAAAATGATAGAACAACTGTAAAGTGGTTTGGTTTTTTTTCATTTCCTGTGGTTTTGAGAAAAAAATTTTTTTCTCCTAAACTTGCCACAGTTCTGTTGCTTGGAAGATCAAAAGTCATGGCAGTTTCATCCATATTCCCAATATCTGCCAGGTCATAATTATAAATCCTTTGTTTTATAATAAATGACAGGAATGACATTATTTTTTCTTCAAGGTCTTGTGGCAATTTCTGGTAAATCTTTGTTCTTTGTCTCAAACATAGTAAGCCAAACCTATTCATGAAGCAGGTACCCCATCCTGCTGACGCAATTTTTTCAATGCCTGGTGCTTTATATTTTTCATCCTTAGCCACTTGTAGAGCACGTATGTGGATTCCCATGCGTGTTACACAGTAACCATTTTGATGACACTCCATAACCCATTTATGCAATTCACTCTCTAGAGCCCCATAAAAAGACATTAAACCACGATGAGCTTTTGTAGCTTTTGGAATCTGTTCCAAGTCAGCCTTCATTTTCCAACACTCCCTCACTTGCTTTTCGTCAACACAGAATTCCCTACTTGCAATACTGTTATTGCTCTCTTCTGCTCTTGACACAACCTTCATTTTGAAACCAGCTTCATGTGACCGGCACTTTTGTTTTGGCTCAAGAGTATCCATTTCTAAGTCCGTGCAGGCAGGGGATGCAGGATGTGAATTAACACAGAGACCAGAGGGGAGAGATGGAGCGCAGCCACAGACACATCCTTACCAGTTCAGCTGCTGGTGTAAGTGAATCACTACAGGTGCTTCTGTGAATTGGAGACGTCATAGGACGACTCTTATTGGTTAGATGTAAATAAACAAACATTTAAAGCCCTGCAGTGTCATTGGGGCTCTGAATGAACAGCAGAGAAAAGGCAATCACCAGCGAGATAAGGGCATGTCCTGTTATCTCAGGGGGTCCCAGGAAGATGTTACACATTTTTTGTTGTACTGAAAAACTCAGCTTATACACGAGTATATACGGTATGTCCTTGTGTATCTGAATCATTTCACTCAGCATGTTTTCTTTTTAGCATAATGTTTTCTATGTTCCTTCCTCTGTCCTAACATATCAGGATTGTTTTTTCTTTATGGCTTAATATTTCATCGAACAGATATATCACATTTTATTGATCCATAGGTAATTTATAACTATTGGTTATTGTCAATTATACTGCAGTGAACATTGGAGTATACACATTTGGGTCTCTATATTACGTCTTGAATATATAGCTAAGTGTGAAATTGGTAGATCATATTGTGGAGTCCAGCCCCACAGTCAAACCAGGTCCTGAGGAGCGATGGTGCAATTATGGAAGAAAGAGAAGGTAGAAAGTAGAGTACAGGGGACCCGTCTCCATTATCCAGAGAAGAGGTGTTTATTCAACAGTAGGGTTTTATAGTCATCAGGCCTGAAGCCCCTTATTGATACATGCACAATGAAAAGGGCACTGCGTTAATCTTGACTATCCTGAGCTCTCTAGGGGAACACTTCATAGGCAGTATCAGGCCTGTGAGAGACAAACAGTGTGAAGAGCTCTTTAAGAATAAGAGACAAAGGGACGTGACTGCTGTTATAGATAAGCATCCTTTAACTGCATAGGAGAGGAACCAGACATCTGTAGGAGATGGCCTATATTGTTATTTTATGGAGGGTGGATGTGGAGAAAAATCCTTCCTGGACATCCGTTCATTTGGATGCCATCCATTGTCTTGGAACTGTGGAGGTGTGCCTCACACTAGGGCTGACGTGCCAAATCCTGTGGTCTAGATTGCTGGAAGCAGACCACAAACTGTGCACACTTCCTTCCAGGTCTTCAGTTTCCCACATCATGTAATAATATGTGAGGAACCACTGAACAATTTTCCATAGTAGTTGTACCATTTGGTTTGTACCAACATGAGTTCCAGTGTCTTTATATCCCTACAAACTCTTGTTAAAATTAGTTTTTCTTATAATGCCTGCCCTAGTAGATATGAAGTGGTAGAAGTACCTGTTTTTTTTGGTTCATAGATTTTTCTCTCAAATATTTGTAGTATGTATGCGGAAGTAATTTGAATACTGGCATGATGCTAAATATGAGGCTTGTATTATTATATAGAGAATTGAGTAAATTACCATATTCACACCATGTATAATTACATAGGGAGCTATACTTGAGAAAATAAGTAGTAACAAGAAATTATTATAATTTGTAAGCTTTCAGAGAGTGATCATTTTAGTAATAGAAATGGTGCTTTATGTTCATGTACAAAGCAAATATTACAACAGATTTTAAAAGTTTTTTTTGTATTGAGAAAAATGTATATCCATATTTGTTAAATGTATTTATTTTCAATTTTTACTCTGTAATCCAAAGCCCCAAATCCAATTTTCTTTTAAAAATTCAAATTTTGTATCATATCTCTGTGTATGCTGTTTTAGTTTTTTAAAATATATGCTCTTTTTAAAACCTAAGTGTTATTGATAAATATCATTAGTGAAGTCTTGATACTTAGTTGTAGATTTAATTAGATGCTTAGAGGTCAACTACTTCAACCCATTCATTTTATATTGAGAAAACTGAAGCCTAGTGCAAATGACTTGCCTAACATCACACAGCTGCATAATTTCCAATGAAGTCTACCTTCTATCCAATTCCAAAGCCAAAATAATATTTAATAATTGCTATTTAGAGAGCTATATAGATGCTGTCAGCTCAGTTTTGGGATACCAGTGTTGTTAGGAGACTATTGATAGACGATGGAGTATAACCCGTTACTTGTTTTTTTTTTTTTTTTTGTATATAAGAACTTTATATAGAAGAGCCAGTTGAATATTGAGAAAACATCCCAGCCGAGTCCAGATCAACTCCATAAGTCTGATATTAGCCCATATATTCAATACCAATATATAAAGTCCTCTTCAGACTCAGGAAACACATGCAATGACACTGAATGCAGGAAGTTCACAAGCCAGTGGGTGGGAAGTCTTATGGATCCAGTGGCATTATAAGCATCTCAGCGCTGGCAGGGGTCTCCACTTCCGCCTCCAGAGATTTGGCTCCATGACCCTCTCTCCATTTGTCTTCTCCACAGTGATGTCTGGGAGGTAGTAAGCCAGGAGAGTGTCTCTCACCTCCAAGAAAGAAGACAGGAGTTCCCAGAATCCTCAGGGGAAGGCCTGCCCACACAGAGGCCTCCTTGGCTATGACCTGATTGACAGGCTGAATCCTCAAACTGACACCAGATTGTGTTTCCATCTTTTCACTATTGTGAATGATTCTTCTGTGAAGGTGTTGTACATGCGGCTCCTCTCTTTATGGCCTCGTGCTGACAGGGTCTTCCTCCTTCATCTGGACACTGTCTTGGTCTTTGTCCTGTTTCACTCACAAGGCTCCGGCTCTCCTCAACCCGCTCCTCGGTTAACTCCGCTTGTTTCTCTACAGATGGCGGCGAGGTTGTGCTCTCTCATCTCAAGCCGTTACGTGTTTTCCCTTACTGAACTTTAATTTTCTACCTACCTATATTTTCTATCTAGAAGGATAAAAACAGCCAGATAGTTTATTCAAATGCTTCTGTAAGGTTTCTGGAGTGGGTAATAATACCTCGGTTTGTGGCTTCCCAAGAGGAAAGAATTCATGCTGAAGCCCGTTTTGTATTCCAAGTGGGTTTTTATGAAGGACAGGACACATTTCACAACTCACCCACAGGTGCGGGACTGGGGCAGAGAGATTGCAGCATGAGAGAGGCTGTGGGCCCCCCACCCCAGTAGGCCCTGAGGGGTCCCGCCCAGGCAGCGGCCCCAAGTGAGCCTTCACCCTCCACCCTGCCTGTCCAGGAGTAGGCTAGAAGAGGCCTTATCCCACATTCAGGTATTTGAAGCCCCTGGCTGGGGAGGTGTGGTTGATGGTGTTGGTTGACCCATTGACTGGGTTAAGCCCACTTGGGTGAGGTCATGGGCCTGGGCTTGGCTTGTCCCATGTGTACTTCCCACTTGGCTGGGGGCCTGCATTTGAGAATGCTCAGTTTGGGGGTCTTCATAGGCATCTAATGGTGTCCTGATTTCCTTCTAACCTCCCCTAGGGGATGGGTCTGTGCAAGCACGGAGGGACAGCACCCCGTGTCCCTGAATCTAGCTACCCAACACTTTCTATGCTTTTATATGGATTTATTATATCATGTTTTTCTGTGTTCAGTATTGCTCTCAGTTTAACAAATATTTGTCTTGAAAAGGGAAAATATACAACTGTTACATTACATAATCTTTTTTTGTTTGTTTGCTTTTGTTTTTTATATTAGATAATCTTTATAAATATAAGGACACAGATTTGAAGGTGAGTCAGTCATATTTTTCCATCTAATTGACTTTCTGCAGCAGTTCCATCATCTATAGCTTTTAGTGAGTAGTACTTGGTGTGAATCAGATTCTTGTGTTTCTAATACCCTTTAACTGAGTGGGTTAGGTGCTCCTATTTTATTGAATTTTGAGGCATTAAAACATTTTTGAAAGAAAAGTGTAGAATCTGAAAATGGGACGAGAGAAGAAGAGCTTTGAGGACTGAGAATGGAACAGTGGAAGGCCTTGTGAGGGACGGACACAGAAAGAGCAGCTGATGTTCCGTAAAGAGGATAAGAGCAGCTCTGGCCGTCCAGTGGCTGAGCACCCAGGTGCTCAGTTTCCACAGGACAGAGGTGTGACACAGTCTCTTTCCGCCAACATGCACAGCTTTGGACACCTTTGGAACAGTTCTGTTGGGTTCTGGAGAGTTGACCTAGAAAAATCCTGAGGTTTAGAATTTTTTTTAAAAATAGGGTCATAGGAATCATGTTAATTGTGTTCATGAATTAAAATCCTTCATTGACTATTGATTAGGGAGAATCACATTAGGTTCACTTCTGAATCAAGAATGGTTTTTGTTTTTTTCCTTTTAAAAGAATCATTTTATTGAGGGTTCTTACAGTTCCCACAACATTCCATCCATCAGTTTTATCAAGCATATTTGCACATATGTTGCCATCATCACTTTCAAAACATTTTCTACTCCTCCCACTTTCCCTCCTTCCCCCACTCTCCCAAGGTTAGAATTCTTTAAACCATGTCTGCTGAATAAAATATTAATTAAAATGAGGTGGGGGGAAGCACCCATTTCTGGGCACATAGTGACATCATTTGAGTTAAAGAGTTGAACTTATTTTTTATATTTTTAATCAGTTTTATTGGCTTACAATTCATGTACCATAATGCAATGGTTTAAATATATTAAAAAGAGTTGTGCAATCGTCACCACAAATTCTTTGAACATTTTCTTCATCCTTGTACCCTTTATTATTAGCTCCTATCACCCCCACCAAACCCCTACCATAACCGTAAGAAAGTATTAATCTAGTTACTGACTCTGGATTACCAATCCTGCATTTCATATAAAGAAAATCAATGAGGGTACGAGGTAGCACCGGTGAAGAACACAACTTTCCCCCCGGTCCTGGATGCTTCCTCCCCCCAACTACCATGATCCGAATTCTACCTTGCAGGGCTGGGTAGGGCAGAGGTTGTACACTGGTACATATGAGGGCTGGAGGCACAGGGAATCCAGGGTGGATGATACCTACAGGACCAAGGGTGTGAGGGGCGATGCTGGGAGAGTAGAGGGTGAGTGGGTTGGAAAGGGGGAACTGATTACAGGGATCCACATGTGACCTCCTCCCTGGGAGAGGGACGGCAGAGAAGGGGGGGGGAAGGGAGACTCTGGATAGGGCAAGATATGACAAAATAACAATGTATAAATTACCAAGGGCACATTGGGAGGGGGGAGCGGGGAGGGAGGGGAAAAAGAAAAGAGGACCTGATGGAAAGGGCTTAAGTGGAGAGCGAATGCTTTGAGAATGATTGGGGCGGGGAATGTATGGATGTGCTTTATACAATTGATGTATGTATATGTATGGATGGTGATAAGAGTTGTGTGAGTCCCTAATAAAATGTAAAAAAAAAAAAAAAAGAATGACGAGGGCAACAAATGTATAAGGTTGCTTTGCTCAATTGATGTAGGTATGGATTGTGATAAGAGTTGTATGAGCCCCAATAAAAATATTTATTAATTAAAAAAAGAACAACAGCAAAAATCTAACAATAACCTCAATCCAAAAGAAAGAAAATATTAGAAACTAGAACAAGTTAAAAATTTGTCAAAAGGGTAAACAAATGATAATATGTTAAATTTTAACCTAACTATATCTGCATTTATATGCACTCTCAGGCAAAGACTCTTCATATCCCAAGTCAATTGAACGGAGGCAGTTCCGTGGGGGCTTACTCCACCCTGGGACCTTACAAGTGGATTTTGCATTTGCACTGTCATCCATAGCCTTCTGCACACTGGGGCACACAATTTAAGTGCTAGTGCAATTCTCTCTTATGAGCTTGAGTTTCAATATTTACAATTCTTGTTTTACACAGACTTGTGTGCTCCTCTGTCTGGACTCAACTAGACCCTTCACTTAGATGGCTGCTTGTTTTAAGATAAATCTTTTTTGGGGACAAGTCTTTTAAGATCCCAGACACTATTCTTTCTGATAGCAGGGCACCATCTGATTTATTCACACTTTGCCATAGGACCCATATCTTCAGTGATCATTTCATGAAGGCAAGTTTTGACCAAGGCCACATTGTAAGGAGTAATTGTTTTTAGATTAGGGTTTGTGATGAAGTGTGAGCTCCAAATCCATTCATAGATCTAAAGTTTGTAAATATCCCTCGTTCACTGTAGAGGGAGCATTATTAGCTTGATGAAACATTTGATCATTATAATAGTATTATTAATTTAGCCAATGGTATGTATTTAAAAGTACTCATAAGAAAAGGAGAATACACATAAGAAAACTTTTTAGATTAAAATATCTGGGATGTTCATGTATACAGGTTAAAACTTAATGGAACAGTGTTTTAGAAAGTAGTGGGAATTAGACACAAGGCAAAAATCTCAACCAGTCTTTTACTCAGGCAAAGCCATGCCTGCAGAACTAAAATATGTCTTAAGTTTTCAGTTATTGGTAAACATTTGAATTTAAAATTGGATAGAAGATAACTGAATAAAATAGTTTTGACTATAGAGGTAACTTAATTTATATACGCCTGGCTAGATTACGTAATTACTTTGCTATTCAAAATGTGGTCTGTAGATCTCCTGGAAGCATGTATATAATTACATCTGCATTTTAACAAGATCCCTAGGTGATTTATATGCATCTTAAAATCTGAGGAGCACTGATATACTGTAGTTTGTAAAGGTGTATAGGCGCTTAAAGCTTAGAAAATTCAATTTAGTGGGACAGAGCAACAAGAGGTGAGATTCCAGGAGATAGGGAAATTTAGGCAGGTAGTAACATTGCAGTTCCCAATAATTCACTGACTCATAGTTGGCCCTCTGAAGAAGTCGACACAAGGAGTATTTCCTAGGAGATAGGGCTTCAAGATCCAGGCTGAGTGTTGGGTCTTCGGTTAAATAGTTTGACGTTCAAGGAAATGGATTTAGGCTTTGCAGACATTTAGATTAGCTGCACTATTCAAAGGGAGCCCTGATGGGCTCCCTTGGTTAAGTACAGGGCTGCTAACTACAAGGTTGGTTATTCCAGCCTACCATTAGCTCTACAGGAGAAAGATGAATCTGTCGGCTTCTATAAAGATTTAGTCTTGGAAACCCTAAGGAGCAGGGCTGTTCTGTCCTATAGGGTCTTTATGAGTCAGAGTTGACTTATGGCAGTGTACGCTACTCAGTGACATAGTGATTGTACATATGGCTATTGTAATTACATTTCTGATCCCTCAATATTAAAAATATGAACAAATTTCTAATGTTCAGTGAAAATTAGGACAATAGAATTCACTTAAAATTTTTTTTGGGCTCATACAACTCTTAACACAATCCATACATATACATACATCAATTGTATAAAGCACATCTGTACATTCTTTGCCCTAATCATTTTCAAAGCATTTGTTCTCTACTTAAGCCCTTTGCATCAGGTCTTCTTTTTTCCCCTCCCTCTCCGCTCCCCCCTCCCTCATGAGCCCTTGATAATTTATAAATTATTATTTTGTCATATCTTGCCCTATCCAGTGTCTCCCTTCACCCCCTTTTCTGTTGTCCGTACCCCAGGGAGGAGGTCACATGTAGATCATTGTAATCGGTTACCCCACTCACCCTCTACTCTCCCAGCATCGTCCCTCACACCCCTGGTCCTGAAGGTATCATCCACTCTGGATTCCCTGTGCCTCCAGCTCCAACCTCTGTACAACCTCTGCTCTGTCCAGACTTGCAAGGTAGAATTCGGATCTTGGTGGGGGTGGGGGTGGGGAGGAAGCACTTAGGAACTGGAGGAAAGCTGTGTTCTTCATCGGTGTTACATCACACCCTGACTGACTCATCTCCTCCTCTAGACCCCTCTGTGAGGGGATCTCCAGCGGCCGACAAATGGGCTTTGGGTCTCCACTTTGCACTTCCCCCTTCATTCACTATGGTAAGATTTTTTTTTTTTTGATGATGCCTGTTACCTGTTCCCTTTGACACCTCGTGATCACAAAGGCTGGTGTGCTTCGTCCATGTGGGCTTTGTTGCTTCTGAGCTAGATGGCTGCTTGTTCACCTTCAAGCCTTTAAGACCCCAGACACTATCTCTCTTTTAAGAAGTTCATTTTTTTAGACTTCCCAGCACAAAATCTGTATGTAAAGAAAAGGCTATCCAAATTTTACTTACTTTAGTTTTGAAGACATTGTTATATAGTAAATTCCTGCCTACCATTTTTGGGTGGTCCATGTCAAACACATGCCTGATTGTAAGCTCGTACGAAAATTGTTTTTAACCTCCTACAACTCTTTCAGTTCTCAAGAAAAAAGAATTTTTTTTTCTTCTGAGAATAAATTTCTGAATAAATATATTTTAAACACAACACTTTATAGAAAAATAGATTTCTTCCTGAGTAGTTGTTCTTTCAGTTTGGTTGCACTGTTGGGTAAGCGTTGGACTGCTGACTGCTAACAGCCTCACATGTGCTTCAGTCGTTCTTTCTTGTTCACTGTTGAGAGGTGAGCGTCTGCTCCTGTTCTTGGAAACCCTGCACACTACAGGGCCACGGAGTCGGAGTCACTTGATGGCAGGGGGTTAAAGTTTTTTGTTTTCAGTTTACATAAATATTCTCTATACACAAGTATCTCTTAAGTAGAAGTTATAGCATCTGTCACATAACTTTTATATATAAGAAATTTAGCCCTGCCATCAATAGTATGGAACTAATCAATTATTCTGGAACCCATCTTTCTGTATTCTGGTAGCAGTACCTTCCTGTGTTATGCTAAAAGACATGCCTGAAGTCATTTTTAACGTAGCATTTGAATTTTTATATAAAACGAAAGCTAAGGATAAAAGTATATTAGATTCTTGCAAAGTTTTGTTACTCTTGTTGTGACTTGATTAAGGTTCATTTTTATTCTTGGTCATGAACTGCGAAACCAAAAATGAGCCCTGATGGTAGAGTGGTCCCTCCCTGAGCTGTGAGCCACAAGGTCAGCAGTTCGAAATGACCAGCCACTCCTTGGGTAAAAGAGGAAGCTTTCTAATCCTGGAAAGAAACTCACTGGGGCAGTTCTATCCTGTCCTGTTGAGTTACTATGAGTTGGCATTGATTTGATGGCAGTTTGTGTTTGTGTGTTTAATTTTAATGAAAGGTTGATAGTGGAAAGCTTGTTGAATAAACTTGATCATGTAAATCCACCTAGATAACTTATCTACAATTCTCTAGAGAAAAAATTATTTTCATATGAGAATACATTTTGGAATAAATATATTTTAAATATCTAATTATGGAATTTTATACTATAATTTATAGAAAAATTCATTCACTGTAAAAACACAACTCTCCCCATACATGAGCCATGTGCCATTTCTGACCTGACCTCCACACTTGTTTTTCTGTCAAGTACAAGTTCCTTTCTTCTGGGTGATTTTTCCTGTTTGGACTTTGACCCCAGCTAGATAGTACAGGGATGGGGTGGGGGCAGGGGGGAAGGGCAGGGGGTGGGGGAGTAGGTTCTTTAATTCCCTCTTGCTCTTTAAAATTTTTAAATACCAAAAAGGTATTTAAATAACAGAATTTCATTATGCATTTCTTCAGGGTAAGAGAAGCCCCTCAGAGAGAGGCAGTGCTATTTTAGTCTTGGGCTCCCAACCTTTCTACAGACAGACTATAAGGAGACTCCTAGCATATTTCACAGTTTGCAATAAAGAATATAATATTTGCAAATTTAAGTCATCTTATACATCACAGTGTTTTAGTGTATTTATTGATATTGGGTCACCATGAGTCTGGGATTTCATTTTTCATTTATTCTTTCAACATATAGCTACTTCTGATTACCTGGTTTCTAATAAGAACTTTATTGAGATATGACTTACCTACCATACAATTGACCCATTTGAAGTTACAATTCATCAGAAAGGGGCAGGACAGACTAGAAACAGGGGAACCCAGGGAGGCAGTGTGAAGAACACTGTTAAATTGGGAAGATTGTGACTACTGTCTTGAAGCAAAATATGTATAAATTATTTTATATAACATATACACACACATACAAAAAAATCTAAACAACAAAAGTTCATTTTTAGTAAATTTACAAATGTGTATTACCATCCCCAATCAATTTCAGAACATTTTCACCAACCTCCAGAAAACCCTATACCTGTTAAGACAGTCATTCCCCATTTTCCCGAAGTGTGCCCTTGGAAATCTAGGCAAGCATTAGTTTACCTTTAGCCTTTATAGATTTACCTTTTGTGATAGTCTGGATACGTTAGAGAAACAAATCCACAGAAACTCATGTATAAGAGAGAGTTATATAAAGGTTAAATGTGCATCAGGGAAACATCCCAACTCTGTGCTGCCCAAGCCCACAAGTCCAACATTAACCCATTAACCTGTATGTCCAACACCAATCCACAAAATCCTCCTCCATCTCACAAAACAGACACAACGATGCTGACTGCAGGAGGAAAGCCGAGTTAGTGAATGTGTAAGCATCTTTGTGCTGGCAGGAGTCTCCCCATGGGTGCTCCAGCATCTAGGGCTGCATCGGGTGGGTCCATGCGGCTTCTCCTTGGGGATGTCTTGCAGGAAGTCAACCTTGCAAGCTGAAGCAGGGAACTGCTAAAGCAGCTGCACCCAGGTGCGACCATCACAAAGCAAGAGACCCGAGAACTAGAGAGGCAAGGCTCACCGAGCCATTTATCCCTCTGCCCTTCAATTAACCCCACATGTGTTTATTGGCCAGGTTGGCGCAATAAACTAACTCACCTTTCTAGAGTATCATGTAAATGGAATCATATGTGACCTTATATATTTGACTTTCTTTGACTCAGCATACTGTTTTCAAGGTTTATCCTTATTGTGGCATGTATCAGTTTCTCATTCATTTAAAGTATCCAATATTCCATTGTATTGATGTAACATTATCAGTTAATGGACATTTGAGTTGTTTACACTTTTTGGCTGTTATAGTTGAGATAACAGAGTCTCTTGGGCCACACAGTTTACGGTAGTACCATGGACATAAACAGTTAAACACTAGACTGCTAGCTAAAAGGTGAGGGGTTTAAGCTTACCTAGAAGCACCTTCGAAGACAAACCTGATCATCAGTTTCTGAAATGTCACAGGAAGCCCGATGGAACAGTTCTACATCCTTGATGTTGCTGTGAATTGGAATTGATTCAAAGGCATCTAACAACAAGGAATGTGCAAGTGCAAATCTTAAGGAAGCATTCTCTCTAATTCTGGGAGAAGATGAGGCTTTCTAATACTGTCAAGCTATGCAGTCTTGGAAAAACACCAGGACAGTTCTACTCTGTCCTGGAGGGTGACTGCCTGGCTACCAGTGAGAATCAACTCAGTAACAGTGAGTAGAAGTCACCCTCCCTGTTGCTAGTTAGGACAAATTCCATAGTTAATTGGTTCAAAGTGTGTTTTCCCCACAGTTTCCTTAACTGTTTAGCCAGTAACAAATATGTAATTGACTTGAATGTATCCACCTGTGATATAAAAATCATGACATTTTGAAATCATTAAAGGTAAAAACAAAACAAAATCATTGTAATACTTGTACTTTATTTGCCATATAAGGAAAAACTTAAATATTCTGGCCTACCACCCCTGACTGTGTTTTCAAAATGTTTATTTTTGTTGAAAATATATGCAGCCAAACATACACCAATTCCGAGGTTTTTAGATATTCAATTCAGTGACATTGATTGCATTGCTCAAGGTGTGTATTCATTTTCATTAACATAAATGTTTATATGTGTATTGGTTACTAGATTCTTGTCAGATAGTTTACAAATATATTCTCCCAGTTAGTAGCTCATTTTTACCTTTAAAAAAAATCATTTTACTGGGGCTTACAGCTCTTACAAGCATTCCATACATCAATTGTATTAAGCATATTTGTACATATGTTGCTGTCATCATTTTCTAAACATTTACTTTCTATTTGAGCCCTTGGTATCAGCTCCTATTTTTCCTCCCTTCCCCCCTTGTGACCCCTTTATAAATGATTATTGTTTTCATATCTTACACCATCTTCTGCCTCCCTTCAACTACGTTTCTGTTGTTCATCCCGCTGGGGAGGGAGTGGGACAGGAATTGTGTGTCCTCCTTGTGGCAGGTTCCCCTTCCTCCCCTCCTCACCTGACCTTGCTCCTACCCTCCTCGTAGCACTGCTCCAATTTCTGTTCCTAAGGACGCTTTTACCTTGATGGGAAGTCTTTAATTTTTGTGAAGTCTTGCTTTGTCTTTTGCTGTTTGTGCTTTTGTGCACAATTCATTGTTGAAAGCTATGTCTGAGCATTGCTCCTGCTTTTTCTTCTACAACTTTTATGGTTTTAGTTTGAAAATTGAACTCTCACCTATTTTGAGGTTTCTGGGTTTTGTGTGTGTGTGTGTGTGTGTGTGTGTGTGTGTGTGTGTGTGTCGAGGCATGGTTTTTGTCTCTTGTGGGAATTCAATTTTCCCAGCACCATTTATTGAAGAGACTCTTCTTTCTCCCTTGAGCGGTCTTAGTGCCCTTGACAAAGATCACTTGACCGTAGACAAATGGACTTCTTTCTAGGACAGTTGAACAGTGCATCTGCCCAACAGTCATGACAACTCCAACTTCATTGTTAAGGCACTGCTACCCCTGCCATGGGATCAATTGTGAGTCATAATGACCCAAAGGAACAGCATAGAACTGCCCGCCCCCACGGATTTCTGAGGCTATATATCTTTATAGGACAGAAAGCCTGATCTTTAACCTACCCTGCCACTAGGGCTGATTGATCATGCCAGTAATGGGATCTTATTCGGCACTTGGGTGCATAAGAACCATTAGTAGTTAATTTGAAGCTGAGTTGTTCAAGTTTCTCTAACTGCAACATCTGTACAGCGTATACCTTCAACACTGTCGAGTAAAAGAAATGTCACTGAAAGTTCTAAGGCGAAAGAGGCGAGCACGGCTCGACACATATAAAGGTGAATATTATGAAAGCGATAATAATGGAAAGAAAATCTGCAAAATAGTATGTGAGGAAGGATTGTCTCATTTGATCATCTCAATGATTAAGGATAAAAAAGGATCTTGTAGGTAGTTGAAGGAGTGATTTTAAATAGACAATTTTAGCAAAAAATTGCTAAGAACCAACCCATAAAATGGAGATGCTATTGATTTAGCTAGACTAAAGCCAGGAGATTCTTTTGAGCTTACTGATTATTCTCACTTCCATCATGTCATTTCTGACTCATAGCGAGCGTCTCTCTAGGACAGGGTAAAACTGCCCCTGTGGGTTACTAAGACTAAAACTCTTTACCGGGAGTAGAAAGACTCATCTTTCTCCTGTTGGCTGACTGGTGGTTTTGAATTGCACTTAATAGCCCAACACAGAACTGACTATACCCACCAGGCTCCTTTTCAAAGAAAATCCTGCAGCCTTTTTGAAAACCTGAAGGAACACAAGAAGACTACTGTGAGTACTTTAATGCTAGCAAGAGTACTTTAATGCTAGCAAGAGTACTTTAATGCTAGCAAGGGTACTTTAATGCTAGCAAGGGTACTTTAATGCTAGCAAGGGTACTTTAATGCTAGCAAGAGTACTTTAATGCTAGCAAGGGTACTTTAATGCTAGCAAGGGTACTTTAATGCTAGCAAGAGTACTTTAATGCTAGCAAGAGTACTTTAATGCTAGCAAGAGTACTTTAATGCTAGCAAGAGTACTTTAATGCTAGCAAGAGTACTTTAATGCTAGCAAGAGTACTTTAATGCTAGCAAGAGTACTTTAATGCTAGCAAGAGTACTTTAATGCTAGCAAGAGTACTTTAATGCTAGCAAGAGTACTTTAATGCTAGCAAGAGTACTTTAATGCTAGCAAGAGTACTTTAATGCTAGCAAGAGTACTTTAATGCTAGCTTCATTGCTTCAAGTGAAGATTTGTTCCCAACAAAATGAGTATAACTCGGAGGAAGCACCAATGTGGAACAGATCATGGATCTGGAAAAAGGGGAGTTGGCAGATCAAGACTTGGATTTTGAAGAGGAAGGAAATGCTGAAGAAGAAAAAGAGGTAGAAGAAGGAGAGAAACTGAAATAAAAATTAAAGTGAGAGGATTTACTCAGTGTTTCCCAGAGTGGGCAATACTTCCCTGAGGGATACTGGAAGGATCCAGAGAACCTACAGTTAATCTTGGATTATGAAGTTATTGTGCTGTAGTGGTTACAGGTTGGGCTGCTAACTTCCCAGTCAGTGATTTGAGACTGCCAGCAGCTCCACTATAGAAGGATGAGACCTTTTACTACCATATGAGTTACAGACTTGGAAACCCCAAAGGGCAGTTCTGCCCTGTACTATAGTTATGAGTCAGAGTCGATTTGATAGCAGAGTTGAGAGAAAGATACTTTATCCTGGATTGCACTGAGTGGTTTTTTTTTACTTTCTGAAAAAGGGAGTGGAAGGCCAAATAAGTTTGGGGACCAGTGGATTTTACCTGAAGTCTTTCTAAACAAAATCAGGGACTTCAGTTAAAAACATGGATCCAAATGCTGATCTTTTTGCTTAATTGATAGGCAGATTCAGGAAGCAATGAGATCCTATTGATAAATATATGGGGGGGAAAAAAACAAAGAAAAAGGATCACTATACAGAAAACTCTAATTTTTTTTTACTAGAAACACCATCTCCCATTCCTGGAAACTCCACAAGTGGAGTTATTACTTTAACTGACTAAATGAAAATGTTACCCAACTCTTCATATTTGGAGTAAAGTTTTATGTTTTATGTATTTTTAATATATGATTGTATTAAGATGTAACTAAGTTTATATGTACAGTTTCTAACTCCCAAAGACAAAGATTGGGAATATAAAGGTACTGTAATAAAAGGAAATTGCATTGGCGAATATAACTGATATTTTTGTGTGTGGCTCTTTTAATTTTTACTTTGTTATTATTTGATGTTTTTGTGGACATTTTTACATAGACAATCATCATCCACAAAAGAGTTTTATTCCTTCTTTCCAGTCTGTATGCCCTTTCTTTCTTCCTTTTTGTGCCTAGAACTTCCAGTACTATGCTGAACATGAGTGGTGAGTGAACCCTCTTGCCTTACACCCAGTGTTAACGGGAAAGGTTGATTTGGAAATGCCGTTTCTTAAATATTTCTGAGTTTCATTTTCCTTGTCTGTTAAGTTATAATAATAATGTACCTGAATGAATTAAATTATGTAATAGATGTCAGTGTTGGCACCCACCAACTAAGTTAATTCCGACTCATAGTAACCTTACATGGAGTTTCTGAGGCTGTAGATCATTGTGGGAGCAGGCAGTCTCCCATTAATCCGACACGATTTACCTGACAGTGCCAATGAGATGCCTTTTAATTCGTACATAGTAGCTCTCATGTAGTAGGTACCTGCATTTTTAATTTAACATTTTTCTTTTTAAACTATTTTAAGTGTTAAACTATTTTAAGTAATAAAATACAGTGCTTATAAAATACTTTGTAAAGAGTTAACAATTATATCAAATGTTTGTGTTCAAAATAGTAAAACATGTTTTGATTATGTTGGTTTAAGAGGTGAGATAGTTTATTGTGCCAGCTTGACCGATAAACACAAGTGGGATTCATTGAAGGGCGGAGAGATAATTGGCTTGGTGAGCCTCGCCTTTCTTGTCTCTCGCTCTTTGATCATTGGACCAGTGTGCGGCTGCCTTGCTTGTTCTGTGCCTCAATTTACAGGCTACACTACCTGTGGAACACCTAGCCTGTGAACTGTGTCGCTATAAGTTGAGATCCCTTTAAGACCACATGATTGGAATGTACATCTCTGGAGCTGGGAACTGACGTTGCTGACCTGCCTTGCTGTTTGCTGCCTGTGCTGATATAGCCTAGCTCCCTCAAGACTAAAAGGACTGCCAGTGTCTCACAACTCTCTCATGGGAGTGAGTTGCACTGAGCCATTTGTACTGCTTTATAATTAAACTGTTCATTTCTTGTATTATATATCTATCTGTATATAATTTAACAGTTAATTTCTTGTGTTATCTATCTATCTATCTATAATTACTAGCAATCTGGTTTTGTCTCTCTAGAGAACCCTGTCTAACACAGGGAAGAAAATAGGATAATGTCAAAATAGAGAAAGTCCATATAACTTTTGTTAAGCAATACTATGTGTCAAGCACTATGTACAACACTTTACATGCATTATTCCATTTAATCCTTACAACAGTCATGAGGCACAACATTTCTTTCTCTGAAGTATTATCTTAATTTTTTGTTTTTTCCCCTTGCTCTTTCTGAATAAGCCTTTGAAATAGTCAATCAATAGAGTTGAAAGCAGACATCAAACTTTGTATAATTCCAAGCCAAACTTACTGCCATTAATGGGATTTCAACTCCTGTCAGTTCTGTAGGACAGAGTAGAACTGTCTTATCAGTTTAATTTTTTACTGACTTTAATTTTTACTGACTTTAATTTTTTACTGGAGTAGACAGCCTCTTATTTGGAGAGACTGTTGGGTTTGAACCACTAACCTTGTGGTCACAGCTTAATGTGCTACTGACTTCACCACCAGGGCTCTGTAAATTTTGTATAGACTATGACAAATAATAACTTTCATTATTTCCAAACTACCATCCTTAGTAGTTAGTGGTTATGTTCTTTAGATTAAGTCTCAGTCCACCCCCTTTTTCTTTTTCAGCAAACCCTGAAAACACTCAAACTCAGACCATCAAGTCAATTCTGATGCATACTGACCCTCTAGACCAGGCGTCCTCAAACTACAGCCTGTGGGCCACATGCGGCCTGCCGAGGATATTTTTCTGGCCTACCAGGTGTTTTTTCCCTGTTTTGTTTTTTTACTTCAAAATAAGATATGTGCAGTGTGCATAGGAATTTGTTTATAGTTTCTTTTTAAACTATAGTCCAGCCCTCCAGGGGGTCTGAGGGACAGTGAACTGGCCCCCTGCTTACAAAGTTTGAGGACCCCTGCTGTAGACAGTTTTTGAGGTTATAAATCTTTTTAAAAAAATCATTTTATTGGGGGCTCTTACAGCAATTATAATAATCCATACATCCATTGTGTCAAGCACATTTGTGCATATGTTGCCATCATCCTTTTTAAAAAATTATTTTATTGGGACTTATACAACTCTTATTACAATCCTTATCAATTGTGTAAAGCACCCTTATATATTCGTTGCCCTCATCATTCTCAAAATTTGCCTCCGCTTGGGTTCCTGGAATCAGCTCATTTTCCTTTTTTCCCTCCCCTTCCCTCACCACTCCCCCTTCCCTCACGAACCCTTAATAATTTATAAATTATTATTTTATCTTATCTTACACTGCCCGACATCACCCTTCACCCAATTTCCTGTTGCCCATTCCCCCAGAGAGGAGGTTATATGTAGATCCCCAAGATTGGTTCCCCTTTTCTACACCCCCTTCCCTCCCGGTATCGCCACTCTCACCATTGGTCCTGAGGGGTTCATCTGTCCTACATTTCCTGTGTTTCCAGATCTCAACTGTACTACTGTGCATCCTCTGGTCTAACCAGGTTTGCAAGGTAGAATTGGGGTCATGATAGTTGGGGGGGAGGAAGCGTTTAAGAACTAGAGGATAATAAAAAATAAAAAAAAAAGAACTAGAGGAAGGTTGTGAGTTTCATTATTGCTACACTGAACCCTGAGTGACTCATCTCCTCCCCACTACCCCTCTGCTTCCAAGCTAGATGGCCGCTTGTTTGCCTTCAAGCTTTTAAGACCCCAGACGCTATATCTTTTTGATAGCTGGACACCATCAGCTTTCTTCACCACATTTGCTTATGCACATGTCTGTCTTCAGTGATCATGTCGGGAAGGTGGGTATCATGGAATGACCATTTAGCTGAGCAAGGTGCTATTGTATTGAGGGAATGCACGTGAGGAGGCCCAGTGTCCACCTGCTACCCTACTACTGAACCTAAATATACACATAGGTCTATTTCCCCATAATCATAAATATATTTACATATGTACATGTCTATTTAGGCTTCTATATATGCCTTTTGCCTCCTACTCCTTTTTTCTATTTCCTTACGCTTTCCTCCTGTCCCACTACCATGTTCAGCCTTCATTCTGCTTTCAGTAATTCCTCTCAGTTACCTTGCCTTTGGTCACTCCCTACCAGTCCTCCCATCCCCTCCCTCCACTGGTTTTGAACCACTCGTTGCTCCCTTGTCCCTGTGTTGGCCAACACCTCCTCCCTTCCCCTACCTCCCACACTCTCATGTCCCTCCACGACCGTTGGTCCCGCTATTTTCTTCTCACATTGTTTGTCCAGCCTATCTTATCTGATGGACCTGCAGATATAGTAATATGTGCATAAAAACGTGGATGGCTTTGACAGCACCAAAGTGGCACATAGGAACATGGTGTCGACAGGAGCAACACCAACACGCTAACAAACAAAAAAGCCACTGACATACAAAATTTAAAAGAAGAGAAAAAAACAAAAAGACAGCAAAAAAAAAAACAAACACCTGTTAGTAGTTCGAGGTCTGTTTGTTGACCTTTAAGAGTGTTTTCCGGATGAGACTGATGGGGTGCCACATCCTGGCCCCAAAGGCCATCCTTTATACTCCCTTGGGACCTCCTTGCTCTGCTTCCCCCACCGCTCCATTGCATGCCCCCAGTGTTTCGCTGTAGTGTGGTGGGGTCAGCTCAGTCGCACATCCTCGACTGTCTCAGGCGCTGTCCCGTGTAGGGCCATGGATCAGTGCAGGATGTCGCATCTCGCTGTGGGGCCGGCTATATGATCCTCTCTGTTCAATGGGCCCTTCCAGCTGGGCTATTGTCCTCTTGAATTTGGTGGGCCCAGGTGTGCTCCGCTCTGTTCAGCTTTTTCTGGATGTGGTATGGTAGGTCAGTTCCTTTTCCACACCAGACGATCTATTTTCATTTTCTGTGGTACTCCCTGTGATGGTGGGGCATCATCCTTTTCAAAACCCTTGGTATCAGCTCCTCATCTTTTTCCTCACTCCCCCGCCCTCCCAACCTCATGAAACCTTGATAAATTTTAAATTATTATTATTTTCATATCTTACACTGTCCACTGTCTCCCTTCACCCACATTTCTGTTGTTTGTCATCCTGGGTGTTGTTCATCATCCTGGGGGAGTATTATATGTTGATCATTGCGATCGGTTTCACCTTTCTTCCCCCACCCTCCCCTTACCCTCATGGTATTGCTACTCCCATTATTGTTCCTTGGGGATTCTGTATGTCAAGAGCTCTTATCTGTACATGCTCTGGTCTAGTCGGATGTGTAAGGAAGAACTGGGATCATGATATTGGGGGGTTGGAAGCATTAAAAAACTCCCAAACTTTTAAAACAGGGGCCAGTTCATTGTCCCTCAGACCTGTTGGAGAGCTGGACTACAATTTAAAAAAAAAAACTATGAATAAATTCCTATGCCCAGTGCACATATCTTATTTTGAAGTAAAAAACAAAATGGGGCAAAAACACCCAGCGACCTGGATAAATATCTTTGGTGGCTGCATATGGCCCCTGAACTAGAGGAATGTTGTATGTTTCATTGGTGCTATACTGCACCCTGGCTGGTTTGTCCCTTCCTTGTGACCCTTCTGTGAGAGGATGTCCAGTTGTCTACAGATAGGCTTTGGGTCTCTACCCCCATCCTCATTTGCAACTATATGATTGTTTGTTCTGAGTCTTGGATGCCTGATACATGATCCTATCGACACCTCATGATCACACATACTAGTGTGCTTCTTCCATGTGGGCTTTGTTGCTTCCCAATTAGATGACCGCTTGTTTATCTTCAAACCTTTTAGACCCCAGTCGCTGTATCTTCTATTGGCTGGGCACCATTAGCTTTCTTTACCACATTTGCTTATGTACCCATTTTGTCTTCAGTGATTGTGTCAAGAAGGTGCACATCACAGAGAATGCCAGGTTGTTAGAACAGAGTGCTCTTGTGTTGAGGGAGGACTTGAGTCGAGGCCCAGTGTCCGTCTGCTCTCTCAATACTTAACATATAAATATAGGTACCGTATATACTCAAGTATAAGCCGACCCAAATATCAGCCGAGGCACCTAATTTTACCACAAAAACTGCATTAAAAATGTGCTGAAAAACTCAGCTTATACAAGAGTATATATGATACATAGATCTCTGTCCCTATTGTTATATATAAATATATTTACATGTATATGTGCCTGTATTTAGACCTCTATAAATGTCCTTTGCCTCATAGTTCTTTTCTCTATTTCCTTTTACTTTCTTCTTGTTCCACTATTATGTTCAACCTTCATTCGGCTCACAGTAATACCTCCTGACTATACCGAACTTGATCAAACCCCACGAGGCGTTGTACACCTTCCTTACCATTGATTTTAGAAATTTTGTTGTTCCCATGTCCCTGCGTGTATTGGCTCTCCCCTTCCTTTCCCTCACCTACCCCTCTTTTATGTCCCTGCCGGAACCTTCGGTCCCATTGTTTTCTCCTTGGGGCTGTTTGTCCTGCCTATCTTATATGGAATCTATACATAGTTATGAGAGCAGAAAGCCACATTTTTTTCTCCCACTGAGTGGCTGGTAGGTTGGTAAACCAGTGCATAACCCACTATGCCACCAGGGCCCCTTTCAGCAAGCCCTACTGATAATTACTTTGTATTTTCTGCTTCTAGGAGTATATTAGCTACCCCCATTATATTAGGTTCTTTAGTTAGATGAAGCTGATCAGAAAAGTAGTAAAATTTGTCTCTCTTACCTACATTAATTACTTTAAACATATAGCACTAATAAAGCTTCAGTTGATTTTTAGAAAGACATCTGGGGGTACTGTGGGTTAGGCTTTGGGCTACTAACCAAAAGATTGGCAGTTCGAACCCAGCCACTCCTTGTGGAAAGATGAAGCTGTATGGAAACCTTAGGTAAAGTCTCTATGACTTGGAATCAACTCAGTGGCAGTGGGTTTTGGTTTTTAAATAGAATACTATAATAACAATTCTTGTATTATCTATCCAGCAAATTAAATTTTACAGTATCAGCTGCCACAGTGGTTATTTGTTGGGGTGCTAACCTCAAAGTCTACAGTTTGAAACCAGCAGCCACTTAGTGGGGAAAGGAGGCCTTTCTGCTCCTCTAAAGAGTTACAGTCTCAGAAACTCACAGGGCAGTTTACCTCTTCCTTAGAGTCACTGTGAGTTGGTATCGACTCGATGGCAGTTTTTTGGATATCACTTGAAGGCTCCTGGGTATCCTTCACTATACATTTTTTTCCATTCCTCAAAGGTAACCACTAATGAATTTGATGTTTTTCTGACTGCTTTATAACCCTCAATCAGCCTGTTAGTATATTAGGAGCGTATAAGGCAGAAATTTTTTTTTCTCTTTTCTTCTTTTACATTTTATTAGGGACTCATACAACTCTTACCACAATCCATACATATACATACATCAATTGTATAAAGCACATCCATACATTCCCTGCCCCAATCATTCTCAAGGCATTTGCTCTCCACTTAAGCCCCTTGCATCAGGTCCTCTTTTTTTTCCCCTCCTCCCTCCCCATTCCCCCCTCCCTCATATGCCCTTGGTAATTTATACATCGTTGTTTTGTCATATCTTGCCCTATCCGGAGTCTCCCTTCCCCCCTTCTCTGCTGTCCCTCTCCCAAGGAAGAGGTCACATGTGGATCCTTGTAATCAGTTCCCCCTTTCCAACCCACTCACCCTCCACTCTCCCAGCATTGTCCCTCACACCCTTGGTCCTGAAGGTATCATCCACCCTGGATTCCCTGTACCTCCAACCCTCATATGCACCAGTGTACAGCCTCTGTCCTATCCAGCCCTGCAAGGTAGAATTTGGATCATGGTAGTTGGGGGGAGGAAGCATCCAGGATCCGGGGGAAAGCTGTGTTCTTCATCGATACTACCTCACACCCTAATTAACCCATCTCCTCTCCTAAACCCCTCTATGAGGGGATCTCCATTGGTTGACACTTGGGCCTTGGGTCTCCACTCTGCACTTCCCCCTTCATTTAATATGATATATATATACATATATATACATACATATATACATATACACATATATACACATATATACACACACTTATATCTTTTTTTTTTTTTTTGCATGATGCCTTATACCTGGTCCCTTGGGCACCTCGTGATCGCACTGGCCGGTGTGCTTCTTCCATGTGGGCTTATTTGCTTCTGAGCTAGATGGCCGCTTGTTCACCTTCAAGCCTTTAAGACCCCAGACACTATCTCTTTTGATAGCCGGGCACCATCAGCTTTCTTCACCACATTTGCTTATGCACCCATTTGTCTTCAGCGATCCTATCATGGAGGTGTGCAGTCAATGATATGATTTTTTGTTCTTTGATGCCTGGTAACTGATCCCTTTGGGACCACTCGCTCACTCAGGCTGGTGTGTTCTTCCATGTGGACTTTGTTGCTTCTGAGCTAGATGGCCGCTTGTTTATCTTCAAGCCTTTAAGACCCCAGTCACTATCTCTTTTGATAGCCGGGCACCATCAGCTTTCTTCACCACATTTACTTGTTCACACACTTTGGCTCCAGCCGTTGTGTCGGGGGCAGAAATTTAAAATACTGCAGAGGTCTGCTGGGAGGTTAAAACAGCAAGACACTTTCTTAAATTTTCTGTTTGGTTCAAAGTTCAGTTTGGCTTATCAGAGATATTTTTACATAATAGATGCTCAAGTACATTTATTGGATGGATATTTACTATCCATGAATTTCTGACTGAAGATCTTTAGTAGCAATATATTATCATTTTGAAGTGAACAATGAAGTCTATCTTTTGGGTTAGAATTATTATGTCACTTACCAATAAATAGAGAACTATAGCATAGTAAATGTTTTCTTAGCAATAGCGAAACTGAGGGACAAATAAACTTGTTTTACCTGTTAGGTTAATTGAGTTTCCCAGCCAGTCATGGCTGGCTGATAAGAGAGTTTAGGGAAATGACTTGTAAATTCTGAAAGCAGGGGTGATTCTACAAGGGGGTTTCAAAAAGTTCGTGGAAAATTCTTTCCTCTTTTAAAGTCCCCCTTTCCAAGATCTGACTCTGCATAAAGAGCTGTTAAAATGAATAGTGCGCTGTCTACAGGGTGGTGGTGAAGGGACTGGCTTCCAGTAATAGCGGAAAATAAAACCCCTTAGCTGGCCCGTAGTTGTGGCAGCAGCTGCCCCCAGAACGCCAGAGCACCATTGCCTCTTCTGCTGTCTGAACTGAGTGGCTAGAGCAGGAAATGAATGACCCCCTGGCTCCGGGGAGGGTGTGTAGGGAAGGACTTGTTCTGGCCCTGGCCAGGTGGTTGCCCAGGTTGTCAGTGAGTATCACTTTAAACAGGGAGACCTGCTTGCTGGAGGAGGAGCGGCTTCCTGAGGATCAGGTGCGTGTCTACGAGGATGAGCTCATCCTTGGAACCAGACCTGCCCTAGACGCTGAGTGAGTGTTTTTCTAATTACAAGTCCTGCCGCTGGGAGAAGCAGGAAATGGTTGAAGCTCTTCATGCACTCTGTGAGTAGCAAAAACATTAGAAGTCTTGTTGGGGTTCTTTTGAAACATTGGCTGTTAAATCTCAGATTGAAGGTGACATCCACAAACTCACTTTCTCGAAATTGAGAATTACAGCAAAGGCTGTGGTGGCTTGAGGAAACCATTGCCCTGAAAGCTTTGGTGAGTTAAGCTTCTGGTGATTCTTTTGAAGGAGACTTCTCATGCATTATATGTTTGTTTCTTACACAATCTTTATGGATTGAATGTCTTTGGAAAATAAAAACCCTGGGAGCTCCATTTTTATTTCTGATCTTTATGGTTCTTTATGAGCTTTGGTGGATGAGCCTTGTCCCACTTTGAAGTTCGCTGTGTTCCATTCTAGAACATCTGTGCATCATCCTATTTTAGTTTGTTTTAAGTTGCCTAACTTTCCTGTGCTCCATAAATAAGGTTCTTTAAAATGAAATTAATGGTGATTAAACTGTGGAATGATATGATGTCTGGATTAGCTCCTAATAAAATGGTTTGAAAAAGGAACATAAAACACATGCCAAGAAAAAGTTCATTCCTAGGGAGGGAAAGGAAATTAATGTAGAAAATAAATATGAATTATTTTTAAAATTAAACTTCTAATTCTGAGTTAATTGTAGATTAACACAGAGTGTTAGGAAATAAAATAGAAATTTTCTCATTTTCCTTAAGTGGAAACATCTTGTAAAACTGTAGTACAAGATCATAATCATAATACTACAAAAAATCATAATATTAACTTTGATCCAGTAAAGGTATAGAACATTTCGATCTCACAAGAAATTCTCGTCTTACCATTTCTAATCACACTCACTTCTCTTTGTCTAACCTCCAATCAAAAAAATAGATTTTTAGAAGAGAAATTTTGTGTGTAAACTGCATTGGTTTCATTGTAGCTCTTTGACCGTGGGCAAATAATTTTAATTTCTCTTTGCTTCTGTTTCCTCATCTATAAAATGGGATAATTGTATATTAATTTTTATTTACCTTATTTTATACATTGTTGAATAACAGTAACATTCTTTTAAAAGTAAGGAAGCAATGTATAAATTATTTTTAGTTTTTTTAAACCAGTAAATATACAACAAACTGGAAATTGTAAGCGTGAACATTTTGAAATTAATTCAGGTCTTCTGGTCTAATTGCATTACTTTTCAAGGTGTTGAATTAATTACCTGGAGATAGTGGAGCCACTGTTGTTAATCTCTGAGAAACCATAAAGACTAGAGAGAGAGACAAATGTCCTGATATGAAAAAGAAGCAAAGAAAGTAGTCCGAAAGCTACACATCTGAAAGAGTGATGTTAAGTTTTGGTAAAATTTAATTAATGCAATCAAACAGATGCTATGAAGCATGAGGAAAAAAATTTAAAAGCTCTTCTGGCTTGCTTCATCATAAAATATTACTTCTGTTTCTCTTTTTAGATTTTATTATTTGTTTCAACCTCTTTGATTATAAGGTTGATAGATCAGGAGATTTTACAGATATTGAGGCATAATCCCATAACTTTCAACTTTTCCTTAATGATATATTTGTAGTTTATGTAATAAGAGGTGGTTTAGCTGACTGCTTATGTGGATATGAAGACTGAATAAATGCATCCACTTAGTGTCTTGATCTAACTCGAGGGAAAAAAATCTGTGAATGTTCTCTTTGGACCTCCCCAAGCTCCAAAATTTAATTCTAAAATTTTCACTTACCCAAGAGTAAATATTTTTAAAAGCACCATAACCAGATATGTAAGTATTGCACAAAGTTACAGTGGATAGTTTATATAGCATGTGATAAATAAAATACTAAAAATTATACCCATTGGATGACATCCTGGGCCCAACCTAAAATAAAGTTTAACGGAGCTAAGTCTTATGTTTAATGCACAAGAACAGGATGGGGCAGAACTAGTTAGACATCAATCTGGGAATTACCATAATCATTAATATAGCATAAACTACCTGTGCAATGTGACTGCTAAAGAAATATTACCAAGACCATTCTAGGAGTTTGTCCAGGTCCCAGTATATTTTTGAACTAGGTTGTGGTACATCTGGAATATTGGTTTATCTTACTGTGCTTTAGATGAAAGTTTGCATCTGTTTTCTGTGATAGCCCTTGAAACCCCCTAGTCCTTGCCATGCATCAGCACTCTCCCGCTCCGCCCTGGGCTCCCCATATCCACTCCTCGATTTCCAGTCCCTCTCTACCTTCGTATCTTTGGTTTTGGCAAATGTTGCCTTTTTGATCCCACACAGTTGATTATTCTAAGGAGCACATTCTTCACAGGTGGTGTTTTTTTAATAGCTCCATCTAGTATTTGGCTGAAAGGTAGTTTCTGAGAATGTCTTCAGTTTCAAGTTAGAAGGTGGTTTTACAGAAAAGTGGGTGAAGGAAGATATCACTCAGTCTAAGACATGAAAAAATAATTTATAAATTATCAAGGCTTCATGATGGAGGGAGGGTGGAGGAGGGAGGGTAAAAAAATGAGAAGTTGATACCAAGGGCTCAAGTAGAAAGAAAATGTTTTGAAAATGATGATGGCAACAGATGTACAAATGTGCTTGACACATGGATGCATGGATGGATGGATGGATGGATGGATGGATGGATGGATGGATGGATGGATGGATGGATTGTACTAAGAGTTCTACAAGGCCCCAGAAAAATGATTAAAAAAAAAAGAAGAAGGTTGTTTTAGCACTGTAACCTTAGGGATTCCACTACTCTCTTTAAGATCTATAAATGTGATCTATTTTTCATTTGAATTTTTTGTTCTATATGAAAAAAGTTTTATTGGCATATACTTCACATATTATACAATATGAACATTTAATCATTTTAAGATTTGTGCAATCATCGCTACAAGCAATTTCAAAATATTTCCCTCACATACTCATTGCTGTTAGCTCCCTATTTTCCCCATCCTTCTCTGTCCTACATTTTTAAACCTTTCTAACTGGAGTCTTCTTTTGTATTCAGTTCAGAGTGGTCTGTAGTGGTGGCCCGGTTCTTCTAGTCTCAGATTAGAGGAGGCTACGTTCTCACATACTTCGGATGTGTTATCAGGAGAGATAAGTCCCTGGAAAAGGACATTATGCTTGGTAAAGAAAAAGAAGACTCTTGAGAAGATGGGTTGACATAGTGGCTGCAGCAGGGACCAGTCCGTGTTTCGTTCTAGTGTGCATGGGGTTGCTGTGTGCCCGAACAGATTCAACAGCACCTAACAACAATGGTTCATGTAAGGAGTCCTCGTGGAACTGTAGGTGAGGCTTTGAGCTGTTAAGGTTGGCAGTTGAAACCCACCAGCCATTCTCAGGGAATGGCTTCCAGAAAGATGTATAGTGTGGCTGAATCAGAATTAACTGGACAGCACTGGTTTTTAATTTTTTTTTTTATGGTTCTTGTGGGTCATTTGCTTCAAGGACTAATTGTCTCCTTAAGTCTTTGTTTTTTCCAAAGGAGTCTTTATTGGTTTTGTTTGTTTGTTTTTTCATTCTCCTTTGCTCCAAATGGGAAGAGCCTATTTTAAAAAATTCTATTGTCACATACAAAATCTTAATTTGATTAATTGAAATATGTATTGAGTAGCCCTGTTGGCATAGCAGATTATACGTTGGGCTAATGATCACAAGGTTAGTACTTCTAACTCAGCAGCCACCACATGAGGCTTTCTGTTACTGTCAAGATTTACAGCCTAGGAAACCCATATGGTTGGAAACCCACAGGGTTGCTGTGAGTCAAAATAGACTCTGTGGCCATAAATTTGGTTTGGAAAGAGACAGCAATATTTATAAAACATGAATAAGATTCCTCAGTCAGCCACAGTGTGGAATACTTCTGGAAGATCTATCACAATGGCCACCCAAGTCCAGTTCACACTCATACTGGTGAGTGATGGTGGTAGTGGAAAAATGACATGTGATTTTGAGAACGATGATGGCAACAAATGTACAATTGTGCTTGACACTATATATGTATTTATGGATTGTGATAAGAGTTGTACGAAACCCCAATAAAATGTTTTTTTAAAATGATGTGAAACGTTACCTGATTGGTGAAATTGAGAAGTTTGTAGCTACCTTAGACATTGAGGTCTATTCCCTTGTGTTTCATACTAACAGAGGAGCTATTAAATTCAACAGGTAGGATATGACTGGTAAAGAAAAATTAGATGGCTGTTATATCCAAACCTAAGGGTTACTTACAAAAATATGTCTAACTGGCATAGGAATCTGGTTCAAGTATATGAAAAGATCCACATCATGCTTTGTGGCAACAAAGTGGACATTAATGACAGGAAAGTTAAAGCATTTCTGCCCAATGTGTTTACAACTGTGAAAAGCCCTTGCTTCAGCTTGTTAGAAAACTAAGTGGAGAGCCTGACTTGGAGTTTGTTGCCATGCCTTCTCTTGCCCCACCAGAGGTTGTTATGGACCTGCCTTTGGCAGTACAAGATGAACACAATGTAAAGGTTATGCAGACAACCGTTCTCCCAGATGAGAAAATGAAGCTGGAGCTCAACCTCAGCTTGCTTGCCTCTATCTATCTATCTATCTATCTATCTATCTATCTATCTATCTATCTATCTATCTATCTATCTATATAAAATCATTTTATTAGATCTTCCAACTCTTATAACAATCCATAAATCATTTGTATCAAGTATATTTGTACATATGTTGCCATCATTGTTTCCAAAACATTTTCTACTTCAGCTCTTGGTATAAGCCTCCTCTTTTTACCCCTCCCTCTCCCACCCTCTCACTCTTGTGAGTTCTTGATCAATTATATATTGTCATTATTATTTTGTATATTACACTGTTCATTGTCTCCCTTCATCCACATTTCTATTATTTTATCCATCCCCTTGGGGGTGGCGTATATCCAACCTTGTGATAATCTTCCCCTTCCCTGCAGAAGTCTACTTTTATTGGCAACTGTCCTGTGACGTCCGTGGTGCAGTGTGTTTGCCACACTTATCACGTAGCTGAGCAGAATGTGCTCATCTTTGGGGTGCTGAAGGAGATGAGTGGGCGTCAGCATGAATGTGGCAGTTAAAACTTTCTACTTTTCGTTTGAACTCGCATATCTGTTTTAGAATGCACTTGTTTTCATTCTTGAAATTCATATACAAACTGGTATAGTCACATCACCACACACAAGGAGAAGAAGGAGGAGGAGGAGGAGGAGAAGAAGAAGAAAAGTGTGGTAACATAGTAGAGTGCAGTGAGTGAATCATAGTGGTCTAAAGAAAATGCTTTAGGAAACCCAGCAAGAGATTATTTCCAGTCTGCAAGGGGGTGTTGTAGTTAAATGCCATTAAGTTAATTCTGACCTATAGCGATCCTATACACAACAGAAGGAAACACTGCCCAGTCCTGAATCATCTTCCTAATGGGGGTTTAGTAGGTGGCAAATGGGAAAGAAGGGTGAGATTAAAATAGAAAACATCAGCCTTTCCTTCCCCCCGGAAGAATTTATTTTAAAGGACAGCATTGAATCTACAGCTCCGGGAGAGGGACATATCTGATCCGAGCACACGGGAACAGATGAAGGGGGTATAGGAGAGAGTGGAGCATATTCTGGCCCACCAGGCCCTGAGGTCAATGACCCCAATTAGAGCAGCCAGTCCACAGAGAGGACCACATGGCTGGCCCCACTATGAGACATGACCCATGGCCCTGCAGGGCACAGTACTGGAGACACAGTGTGGGTATTGTGCCCAACCTGATCCTACCACACCGAGGCAAAGCACTGGGGGAGCGCAACAGCAAGGGAATGGAGCGGCAAGGTCCCCAGGGAATGCTGAAAGTGGACTTTGGGGCCAGGGCATGGTGCCCCAACAGACTGGACTGGAAAACACTCCTAAAGGCCAACAAATGAACCTTGAACTAACTACAAGCTTTTCTTTCTTGTTGAGTTTTGTTCTTTGTCAGTGGTTTGTTGTTGTTGTTTTGTTGTATATTGTTGCTTGGTTTTGCTTTGTCTTGTTTTTGTGCATGTTATTATCTCCACAGGTCTGTCTAAATAAGACAGGCTGGATGAACTATATGGAGGAAAAACAACGGGACCAACAGACAGTTCAGGGGGGACATGGGATAGGGGGAGATGGGGGTTAAGGAAGTGGTGTCCCAGGGACAAGAGAACAATAAGGGATCCAAATTGGTGGTGAGGTGGGGGTGGCAGGTCTGGTAGGGAATGATCAAGGGTAAGGTAACGAAGAGGTATACCTGTAACCCAGGTGGGGACGGAGCATGATAGTGGGACAGGAGGAAAGTCAAGGGAAATAGAGGAAAGAGCTAGGAGGCAAAGGGCATTTATAGAAGTCTAGACAAAGACATATACATATGTAAATATATATATGAGGATGGGGAAATAGATCTATGTGCATATATTTATAGGTTTAGTATTAAGGTGGCGGAAGGACCTTGGGCCTCTACTCAAGCACTCCCTCAATGCATGAATACTTCTATTAAATTGGCATTCTGCGATGTTCACCCTCCTGACACAACCACTGATGCCAAAGCGGGTAAACAAGCAAATGTGGTGAAGAAGCTGATGGTGCCCACCGGCTATCAAAAGAGATAGCATCTGGGGTCTTAAAGGCTTGAAGATAAACAAGTGGCCATCTAGCTCAGAAGCAACAAAGCCCACATGGAAGAACACACCAGCCTGTGTGATCATGTGGTTCTGAAGGGATCAGTTATCAGGCATCAAAGAACAAAAAATCATATCATTGGCTGCACACCCCCATGATACAATCGCCGAGGACAAACGGGTGCATAAGCAAATGTGGCGAAGAAAGCTGATGGTGCCCGGCTATCAAAAGAGATAGTGTGTTCTCTTAAAGGCTTGAAGGTAAACAAGCAGCCATCTAGCTCAGAAGCAAAAAAGCCCACATGGAAGAAGCACACCAGCCTGTGGGATCAAGAGGTGTCGAAAGGATCAGGTATAAGGCATCATCAGGAAAAAAAAAAATCTTACCATAGTGAATGAAGGGGGAAGTGCAGAGTGGAGACCCAAAGCCCATTTGTCGGCTAGTGGAGATCCCCTCACAGAGGGGTCTAGAGGAGGAGATGAATCAGTCAGGGTGCGATGTTGCACTGATGAAGAATACAGCTTTCCTCCAGTTCCCAAATGCTTCCTCCCTACCCCAGCACTGAGATGCTGACACCACCACAAGACTTTCCACCCACTGGCCTGTGATCTTCCTGCATTTGGTGTCATTACATGTGTTTCATGAGTTTGCAGAGGAATTTATAGATAGGTATCAGACATATGGGCTAATATCAGACTTATGGACTTGATCTGGACAGGACTGGGATGTTTTCTCAATATTCAATACTCTGATATAAAGCTCTTTGCTATGCATATATGAGTATCCCTGGATTTGTTTCTCTAGTCTACCTGGTTTTATTGTTACATAGTTTTATTGTTCCTCTAGCAGCGTGTGAGGGTTATAATCTTCCCACACCCTCTCCAGCATTTGTTAATTTCTTTCTTTTTTAACTTTGCTATCAATGCCAGTCTGAGATGAAATCCCATCTTTGTTTTAATTTGCATCTCTTGAATGGTTATCATTTCTTAATATGTTTATTGGTCACTTGGATGTCTTCTTTGGTGAATGCCTGTTCATATCTTTTTGCCTGTTTTTATTCTATTTATTTTTAGCATGAAAAATTAACTTTTATTTCGGGGGGAAATTAATTTTTTGTACTAACAGAGCAAGATTAAAGGCAAATTTCTTTAACATTATTCAGAAAAATACCAGGATTTACAGAATCTACTTCCGGCACTAATATTACACAGAAGGCCTGGGGCATGTCTGCTCCGCAGTGGCGGCTTCCTTGCTCTACTGCTGGGGGCAGGTTCTCTACTCGCTTCCTTTCCTTGTTTGTGTGTTTTGTGCTTATGTCTCCTGTGACTGTCTCCTTCACTTTCATGGCAGAGTCTACTATTGCTGCGTGATGACTTGTGCTGCTCTCCTCGTGGTGCCGCCTCTCCTGGTGTCGCTCTTCTTTCTCGGGTCTGTGCGCTCATTCTCTGTCCGGTCTCCATCTGGGTCGTGGTCTTGAGGTCTCTCATCCCTGTCCCTATCTTGTTCATTTTCTCTTGTGTCCTAGTAGTCCCACGCTTGCTGGTGTCCCAAAGACTAGGCCATGAAGGAGCAGAACCAGGAGTGTGGGGAAATTGCCTGTTTTTAAACTGGAGTATTTGTCCTTTGTTGGAGGGTTTTAGAGCTGTGTAGATTTTAGAGATTAGTCCTTTGTGTGATGTGTAATTGCAGTCCTTGCCCTCCTCTGTGGGTTCTTTCATTCTCTTGATGCCTGGGTCTTATTTCTGTGCCTTCGTTGGTTGTGTCTGGAAGTGCGTTTGTGCCATTTATTAGGGCCTTTCAGGTTGTTCTTTTTTTGTAAATTGATGATCTTTATAGCTCCAGGGTTTGCATTTTTAGGTCTCTGATCCTCGTGAGTTTTATTTTTCTATATGGGGTGAGATATGGGTCATGTTTTATTCCTCTGTAAATGGAAATCTGTTAATCAGCATTTGTTGAAGATATTTTCTCATACCCGTTTAGATTTATTTGGGCCTTTTATCACCAATCAGTTATCTGTAGGTAGATGGATTTACCTCTGTATTTTCTATTCTGTTTCATGAGTGTATATATCTATTATTGTACCAACACCATGGCTGCGTAGAACGTTTTGAGGTTGAAGAGTGGGAGGCCTCCTTAATTCTTAAGTAGTGCTTTGCTTATCCTGAGTCTCTCTTTTCTATATAAAGCTAGGGATTAGTTTTTTCCAGTTGTTTAAAGAATAATGCTGGAGTCTAGATTGGAATTGCTTTATATTTATAGATTACTTGGAATTTTTATATTATATTTATAATTTCACAATGTTATCCATGAGCATTGTATCTTCTATATATGTAGGTTTTTTGTAGTAAGGTTCTGTAGTTTTATTTATACAAGTCTTTAGTTTCTCTGGTTAGGTTTATTTCTAAGTCTTTCATATTTTGAGGTCTATTGTAAATGGTATTATTTTCTTGATTTCCTTTTTTAAAATAAATCATTTTATTGGGGGCTTGTACTGCTCTCATCACAATCCATCCATCCATTGTGTTAAGCATATTTGTATTTATGTTGCCATCACTTGATTTACTTTTCAGAGCTCTCTTTGTATATTTTTGTCTATTGATAATTGTGTTCGGCTGAGTTTATCTAGAGAAACAAAATCAGTGAGCTCATATATGTAAAAGAAATAATTATATCGAGGAGGTGCCCTAGCCCAGTTGAACTCAAATCCGTGGGTCTGATGCTAGCTGGATTCATCGTCAGACTTGAGAAGCTGAAGGTAGATGAAACAGAAGCAGGAAGCAGGGAGATCACAGGCTGGTGGCACAGATTTGGGTGGGTCCAAGGTAAGTGGGAACATGGCAGGGCACCAAGAGTTCCAGAGTTGGTAGCCCTGGAGGCAAACACAGAATGCCAGCAAGCACTATGCATTGGGTTTGTATGAACAGAAATTGACTATTATTTCCAAGATATATGTATTGTTTATTATTTTAGAATCTGTTGATCAGGTGGTACTGGAGTGGGTAGTGATTACTGACCACTTATAGAAGTTGTTGAATGTATGTGGGTGACTGGGTAATATTGAGACTGCTAACTCAAGCGGAGTGAGAAAGGAATAATAAACAAAAGAAAACAAAGACACACGAATAACAAGACCAAACTAAGAACCATACTCCCTCCCACGCACAAACACCACAGCCAGGACCAACCGCTGCTTTTCTCTTCCTCGGTCACCAGCATGTGCTTGCCCAGGGCCTTCCCTGGCTGCCTGCAATAGGGCTAACCTCAGCTGCACCATAGAGGGGTTGGTAACTCTCTGGGCAATAGATGGTTGTTGGGAGTAAGGGGTAACCGTGCCCCTGTTGTCCTTTGTCCGTCCACTTGTGGTTTATTCAAACAACAAATGAATAGAGGGAAACAAACAAAAAAACAACCCAGACAAACACCAAAACCCCAAACCAGAAGTGGCCACTCGTGGACTTTTTTTAAGACCCCCTTCCAGCGGTTGGTCACTGTGGTTGCCAAGGATAGTTCTGCTTCTTTGTATCTGTGCTATTTGCCAATAGTAAGAGAAAGGGAAGAAAAAGAAAGCAGAAACACTGCATGGGGGAGGAAAAGTGAGAAGAAAGAATGAAAAAGCCTGTCCTCCAGCCACAGAGCTGCTTTAGACCAAGACTACTGCTGCCCTTCAACTGTGGGGCTGGGTGGTGACTTGCAGCACTTGCTGCCTTGCATCCAGGTGTGATCCTATCAACCTATGTGAAACTTAATATGATTCAGCTGCCGTTGTGTTTGCCTTGCAGATTGTGTGGTGGTCTCTTCAGGCCCACTCCGCCTTCAGAGTGCACACACTTCCCAGTGGGTTGGAAGGAGGGGTGTGCAACCATCCTCACAGTGGACTGGATTGAATCCTGGTATTCTCCAGGTCATCTCCTGATGGGAGGAGTACGAGATTGACCCATCGCTTGTGTGGTTGAGTGCTCCAGGAATTGTTTCTCACTGTGGGAGGGACTGCTGGCACGTTGTGTCCTAGCTGAGAGTTCATTACTACTATGGATCTCTGTGTGGGTTCCACACTCATACTTCCTTTGTCAGTGTTCAGCTCACTTAGTGTTCATTTCTCAGAAATTCAAGTCTTTAGGTTTTTCCTCCATAACTGTTTTCTCCACGACTTTATTGAGGAGGGATTGTGAAGCATGTCTGTCTACAGTACCCTTTTCACTTTAATCTTTCCTGGAACTCCTGTATGTTGTTATTACAGGAAGTCATTTGATTTCTTGACTGCTGCTTCTATGAGCATTGACAATAGATCCCAGTAAAGTGAAATATTTGCAACTTCAATCTTTTTTCATTTATCATGATGACTATTTGTCCAGTTATGAAGATTTTTGTTTTCTTTATGTTGAAGTATAATCTGTAGTGAAGAGTACAGTCTTTTAAAATTATTATTATTATTAAACACTTTTATTGGGGTCTTTTACATCTCTACCATATTTCATCTATTTTGCCAAGCAAAATATGTTGCCATCATCATTTTTAAAGCATTTTCTTTCTACTTGACCCCCTAGTATCAGCTCCTCATTTCCCCCCTCCCTCCAAGACTATAGTCTTAGATCTTCATCAGCAAGTGCTTCAAGAGTTCTTGGCTTTCATTAACAACCTGTCATATACTTTCCTCCAATCCGAATGTCACATTGTTCTTCATATAATCTAGCTTCTTGAATTATTTGCTAGGTAGACAGATTGAATAAGTATGGTGAAAGGATACATCCCTGGTGAACACCTTTTCTTACTTAAAAAACACACACAATGTCCTTTTACTTTGAATTACTGCCTCTTGGTCTATGTATAGGTTCTCCATAAGCATGATGAAGTGTTTTGGAATTTCCATTGTGGTAGTTATAGAATCTGGTGTCAATTTGGTACTTAAGAGTGAAGGGGCGGAGTTTAGCCTGTCAATAAGGTCACAGCTTGATGACCTCATTTGGAGGTGCTACAAAGATAAATAGCTCATTGAAGGCGGCACATGCTGACTCCCTGTGAGCCATGCTTACTGACAAAACACATGGAGCTATGCTGGAGCCCTGGAGCTGAAGGTGCTATGTGGAGACCCCTGCCAGCCAGAGATGCTTCTACCACCTCTGGATCCACGAGACTTTCCACCCACTGGCCTGTGATCTTCCTGCATTCAGCATCATTTCATGTGTTTCATGAGTCTGAAGAGGAATTATAAATTGGTGTCGGACATAAGGGCTAATATCTGACTTATGGACTTGCTCTGGACTGGGATATTTTCTCAGTATTCAATTGCTCTTGTACGTAAAAGATTTTTCTTATATACATTTGAATGTCTATGAATTTGTTTCTATAGTCAACCCTAACACACCCATCTTCCCAATATTATCCATATTTTTTTTTACAATTCTCATTGTTAAATAGCCTTGCATAGTCACTGAAACCCAAGTAAACATCGTTCTGATTTTCTCTGCTTCCAGCCAAGATCAATCTAATGATATTCCTTGTTCCATGTTCTCTTCTGAATCCTGTTTGACTTTCTGACAGCTCCCTGTTATGTACTACTACAACTATTTAGAATTACCTTCATAAAGAGGTTATTTTATGTGGTATTGATGATATTACTCAACAATTTTTTTCAATCCATTAGATTACCTTTCTTTGGAATGGCCAACAACATGAAACTCTTCCAGTTGATTGGCCAGGTGCTAGCTGCCTTCCAGATTTCCTGGCAGACCAGTTAGCACCTCCAGCACTGCATCAGTTTGTTGAAATATTTCACTTGATATTTTATTAATTTCTGATACCTTGTTTTTCTTTAATGCCTTCAATGCATTTTGGATTTCTTTCTTCAGTATCATCAGTTCTTGATGATATGCTGCCTCTTGAAATAGTTGAGTGCCGATTAATTTTTAAAAGTAGCTGTGTTTATTCTTCCATTTCCTTTTGATGATTCCTGCTTTATTCAATATTTTGCCCGTGGAATCTTTTAGTATTGCAACCCAAGACTTGAAGGTTTCGGTTCTTTCTGATCGTGATATGATGAGCATGATCTTGCCTTTTGGGTTTGTAACTCCAGCTCTTTGCACATTTTATTACAAAGCTTCACTCTGCTTCTCAGGCTATATATTCTGTTCAGCTCTTCAACTTTCTTTTTTAAAAAATTTTTAATTTCAACTTTATTTCTTCCATCCACTTTACTTTCTAGTGAGAGCAAGTTGCAGAGTGTCTTCTGACATCCACTTTGGTCTGCATTTATTGAACTTGGGTAGTGTAGGGAATTGATTTAAATCGACGTGGGCAACGTTGAGTGTATTCTACAGAATTCAAACGGAACCAAAATAGTATGAAATATTCATATTGTAATTCTAATATTAGTGGAATTTGGAGGGTGAGTGGAAAAATGACTAAAATGCAAAAAAAATCATGTAACACATTCCTATATTTACACCATCTGGCATTAACTATTATTAATACCAGTTTTTCCCTCCTAATAAGACATTGAAAGTTGAACATTGAAAAAGAAGACTAAAAAAGAATTGGTACATTTGAATTATGGTGCTGGTGAAGAATATTGAATGTACCAGAGTGACAAACAGTAAAGCCAGAATGCTCCTTAGAAGCAAGGATGGAGAGACTTTGTTTCACATATTTGTGGCATGTTATCCGGAGTGACCAGTTCCTGGAAAAGGACATCATTCTTTATAAAGTATGAGGACAGAAAAAAAAAAAGCAGACCCTTGATGAGGCAGATTGGCACAGTGGCTGTAACAATATGCTCAAACATAACAATTGTGAGGAGAGTAGTGTTTTGTTCTTTTGCACACAGGGTTGCTATGAGCTGGAGCCAACAGCAACAAATGAACCATTATTCAAACAATTCTCGGAAACCCCTGGTAGCATAGTGGGCTATGCATTGGCCTGGTAACCACAAGATTAGCAGTTTGAAATTACCAGCTGCTCCAAGGGAGAAAGATGAGGCTTTCTACTCCCTTGAAGTGTTCTAGTCTTGGAAACCCACAGGGACAGTTCTACCCTGCCCTACAGGATCATTGTGAGTCAGAATCAACTCAAACTATATTCTCTTCCCACCATCTCCCCACAAGAAGTTCTATCTTAAGTCAGTCATATTTTTAATAATAGTTTTATTGGGAGTGCTTACAGATATAACATTCCATAGTTCAGTCCCATCAAGCAATATTTTACTCTTGTTACCACAGTCAGTTTCAAAACACTCTGCTTCTTCTTGACCTCCTTGACACCTGCGCTCCTAAGCAGTCATATTTTTAATCAAAGTAATACATATCCATAGTTTTAAAAATTATATAATATGCTTACAAGGAAAATTATCAGTCCCCTTATGGATTAAAAATCAATTTAGAGAAAACTAGAATCCTCACACTGAAGTAATAGACAACTTAATAAATGGAGAAAAGATTGAAGTTGTCAAAGATTTTGTTTTCTGTGGACCCACAGTCAATGCTCATAGAAACAGCAGTCAAACAATAAATTCCTTAATTGTATTAGGCAGATTTACTGCATAAGACCTCTTTAAAACGTTGAAGACAAAGAATGTCACTTTAAGAGTAAAGTGTGCCTGACCCAAGCCATAGTGTTTTCAGTTCCTCATGTGCATGTGAAAGCAGGGCAGTGAATCAGGAAGACCAAAGAAGAGTCCATGTGTTTGAATTAAGTTGTTGGCAAAGAATATCTAAAAAAATCTGAACTGCCAGAAAAATAAACAAATCTGCCTTAGAATAACTATAACCAGAATACCCATTAGAAGCAAGGATGGTGAGAATCTGTCTCATATACTTCTGACATGTTATTAGAGAGATCAGTCCTTAGAAAATGACATCACTAGGCCAAAAACAAGGCTCCTGGAATGGATGGAGTAGCAATTGAAATATTTCAGTAAGCTGATATATCACTAGAAGCACTCATTCATCTATGCCAAGAAATTTGGAAGACAGCTACTAGGCCAGCTAACTGGAAGAAATGCATATTTGTACTTGTAGTTGGATGATTTTATGCCCACTTGAATTTGCATGAAAGTGTAGGTGTGGAGTCTAGCCTCTCAATCACGTCACAACCTGCTAATACCTCCTTGGGGGCCTAGCCTTTTTAAAAGGGAGAAACTGGAAACATTTCCCTCTCTCACTGTCCCTTCACCTTCCTGTCTGCTTCCAGGGTGGCCTGTCATTTTCCTACCAACTTTGGATCCACTGGACTCTTCACCCACTGGCCTGTGATTTTACTGCATCCCTCTTCACTTTTCTGTGCGCTTGGCTTGTGGCTAGCTACATGAGTCTCAGGAGGGCCTAGCTGGCATTGGATCTATGGACTGAGTTGGACTGGGCTGGGCTGTCTTCTGGATGTAAAGTTGCTTCTTGATGTAAAGTTCTTTCTTGTACAGAGATGAGTGTCACTGCTTTAGTTTCTCTAGACAGCCCAGCCTAACACAATAGCCATTCCAAAGAAAGCTGACCTAGCAGAATGTGCCAATTATAGAACAATAGCATTGATATCACATGCAAGTAAAATTTTGCTGAAGATCCATCTAATAATGGTTGTAGCAGTACATTGGCAGGGAGCTGCCAGAGGTTCAGGTCAGATTCAGAAGAGGGCATGCAATAAGGGATATCTTTGCTGATGTCAGATAGATCTTGATTGGAAACAGAGAATACCAGAAAAAAGTTTACTTATGTTTCATTGACCATGCAAAGGCATTCAATTGTGTAGCTCATAACAAACTATGTATAGTCTTGAAGAATAGGAATTCCAAAATACTGCATTGTGTTCATACAGAACTTGTACATGGATCCAGAGGCAATGTGCGAAAAGAAAAAGGGAAGGTTTGAAGTAAAAACACTGTGCATCAGGGTTGTATCCTTTCACCATACTTATTGATGTTGTATGCTGAGCATATCATCAGAGAAGCTGGATTATATGAAGAAGAATGGCATCAGGATTAGAAGAAGGCGGCTTAACAATCTGTGATATGCAGATAACAGCCTTGCTTGCTGAAAGTGAAGAGGAATCAATGACTTGGAATTGACTCCAGGGAAATGAGTGGGTGTGACCTAAGCCATGGGATCTTCAATGACTTCATATGCATTTAAGAACTGGACAGTGAACAAAGAAGAGTGAAGAAGAACTGATGCATTTGAACCACAGTGTTGGTGAAGACTACTGAATGTGTTTTGGACTGCCAGAAGAACGACCAAATCAATCTATTGTGGAACACGTGCAGTCAGAATGCTCCTTAGAAACAAGGATGGCAAGACTTCATCTTTCTGTGTTTTGGACATATTCTTAGGAGTGACTGGTCCCTGGAGAAGGATATCATGATTTGTAACGCAGTGAGTCAGCAAAAAAGTGAAAGGCTCTCAATGAGATGGATTGTCACAGGAGACCTAGCAACGATCTGGAGGAAAAACAAGGGGACCGACAGTTCCGAGGGGACTTGGGGTGGGGGGTAGGGGGGT
Source organism: Tenrec ecaudatus (assembly GCF_050624435.1). Classification (NCBI taxonomy): domain Eukaryota; kingdom Metazoa; phylum Chordata; class Mammalia; order Afrosoricida; family Tenrecidae; genus Tenrec; species Tenrec ecaudatus. The sequence continues at coordinate 45,799,103 of NC_134545.1, forward strand.
TAAGGAAGTGGTGTTAACAAACACAGGGACAAGGGAAAACATGGGACCCCAAATGGTAGAGAGGGGGGAGTGGCAGGCCTGGTGGGAAATGATCAAGGGTAAGGTTGCTTAGAGAAGAGGTACACTATAGCCCAGGTGGCGACGAAGCATGGTAGTAGGGCAGGAGGAAAGTCAAGGGAGATGGAGGAAAGAGCTAGGAGTCAAAGGGCATTTATGGAGGTCTAGACAAAGACATGTACATGCAAATATATATAGGAGGATGGGGAAATAGATCTATGTGTCTATATTTATAGGTTAAGTATTAAGGTGGCGGAAGGACCTTGGGCCTCTACTCAAACACTCCCTCAATGTATGAATACTTTCTTTTATTAAATTGGAACTCTATGATGCTCACTCTCCCGACACAACTGCTGGAGCCAAAGTGGGTGAACAAGTAAATGTGGTGAAGAAAGCTGATGGTGCCCAGCTATCAAAAGAGATAGTAACTGGGGTCTTAAAGGCTTGAAGATAAACAAGCGGCCATCTAGCTCAGAAGCAACAAAGTCCACATGGAAGAACACACCAGCCTGTGTGATCGAGTGGTCCCGAAGGGATCAGTTACCAGGCATCAAAGAACAAAAAATCATATCATTGACTGCACACCTCCATGATAGGATCACTGAAGACTAATGGGTGCATAAGCAAATGTGGTGCAGAAAGCTGATGGTGCCTGGCTATCAAAAGAGATAGTGTCTGGGGTCTTAAAGGCTTGAAGGTGAACAAGCGGCCATCTAGCTCAGAAGCAAAAAAGCCCACATGGAAGAAGCACACTGGCCAGTGCGATTACGAGGTGCCAAGGGACCAGGTATAAAGGCATCATGCAAAAAAAAAAAGATATATGTGTGTATGTATATATGTGTGTATGTATATGTGTGTATATGTATACATACCATATTAAATGAAGGGGGAAGTGCAGAGTGGAGACCCAAGGCCCAAGTGTTGGCCAATGGAGATCCCCTCATAGAGGGGTTTAGGAGAGGAGATGGGTTAATTAGGGTGTGAGGTAGTACCGATGAAGAACACAGCTTTCCCCCAGATCCTGGATGCTTCTTCCCCCAACTACCATGATCCGAATTCTACCTTGCAGGGCTGGATAGGGCAGAGGTTGTACACTGGTACATATGAGGGCTGGAGGCACAGGGAATCCAGGGTGGATGATACCTTCAGGACCAAGGGTGTGAGGGGCAATGCTGGGAGAGTGGAGGGTGAGTGGGTTGGAAAGGGGGAACTGATTACAAGGATCCACATGTGACTTCTTCCCTGGGAGAGGGACAGCAGAGAACGGGGTGAAGGGAGACTCCGGATAGGGCAAGATATGACAAAATAATGATGTATAAATTACCAAGGGCACATGAGGGAGGGGGAGAGGGGAGGGAGGGGGAAAAAAAAAAGAGGACCTGATGCCAAGGGCTTAAGTGGAGAGCAAATGCTTTGAGAATGATTGGGGCAGGGAATGTATGGATGTGCTTTATACAATTGATGTATGTATGTGTATGAACTGTGATAAGAGTTGTATGAGCCCCTAATAAATTGTTAAAAAAAAAGATGGTACAAGACTGAGCATTGTTTCGTTCTGTTGTACATAGAATCACTATAAATCAGACCCCACTTGATGGTATCTAATAACAACAACACACCTATGAAACAGCTTTATTAGCTACAATACACTGCCAATGTACAATTTCTTCTGCCTGTAGTCTTGCAGACTCCACAGCACCATTATCTCACCCTTTCAGTGAGACTGTATCATATATTTGTAACTTTTAATGTTTTTATTTTATACATATATTCAAACATTCAAAAGTAAGGAGAAAAAAGTTTTTTAAAAAAAGGAGAACCCACTTATACTCATTACTAACTTTCTCAATTGCTAAATTAATGACCAGTCTTATCTATAGTCCTACCTATTCTTCCCATCCAGTTCTTGATTATTTAGAAGTAAATCCCAGATATATTATTTCATCTCTATGGATGAGAATGATTATAACTTGTTTCCTATTCATTGACATTTAGCTTACTTTTGTTTTTATCCTCTAAATAAATTGTGTAGCTATAAATGCCACTGTGCATTTATCTTTGCAAACTTTACTAAAGCTATCTGTAAGGTAAATGTCTAGAGCTTGATTTGTTGGAACAAAGTATATAATAAGCATTCAGAATTTGAAGTTCATGGAGGGAGGGTGGGTGGATAGCAGGAACCGATTACAAGGATCTACATATAACCTCCTCCCTGGGGGATGGACAACAGGAAAGTGGGTGAAGGGAGATGTCGGACAGTGTAAGGTGTGACAAAATAATAATAATTTATAAATTATCAAGAGTTCATGAGAGGGGGGAACAGGGAGGGAGGGCAAAAAATGATGAGCTGAAATCAGGGGCTCAAGTGGAAAACAAATGTTTGAAGAATGATGAGGGCAATGAATGTAAAAATGTGCTTGATACAATGGATATATCTGTGCATTGTGATAAGTGTATGAGTCCCCAATAAAATGATTAAAAAAGAAAAAAAAAGAATTTGAAGTTCTTCCAAATTTATATTCCTATCAAGATTGAATGAGAATTTCCCCTTTCCACACCCTCACTTACACTGATTTTATCTGCCTTTAAAATTTTTGGCAGTCTGAGGCAGTGAAATGGTTTTGAGTTAGGTATTTTTAAAATTATGTATGAGATAGGATCTTTTTCTTTATTTTTAAACCTTTTATTAGGAACTCATACAACTCTTATCACAATCCATACATGTACATACATCAATTATATAAAGCACATCTGTACATTCTTTGCCCTAATCATTTTCAAAGCATAACAACTTAAGCCCTTTGTATCAAGTCCTCTTTTCCCCTCCCTCCCCGCTCCCCACTCCCTCATGAGCCCTTAATAATTTATAAATTATTATTTTGTCATATCTTGCCCTATCCGGCATCTCCTTTCACCCCCTTTTTTGTTGTCCATCCCCCAGGGAGGAGGTCACATGTAGATCCTTGTAATCGGTTCCCCCTTTCCAACCCACTCACCCTCTACCCTCCCAGTATCGCCTCTCACACCCCTGGTCCTGAAGGTATTATCCACCCTGGATTCCCTGTGCCTCCAGCTCCTATCTGCACCAGTGTACAACCTCTGCTCTATCCAGACTTGCAAGGTAGAATTCGGATCATGATAGTGGGGAGTGGGAGGGGAGGAAGTTTGTAGGAACTGGAGGAAAGCTGTATTCTTCATTGGTGCTACATCGCACCCTGACTGATTCATCTCCTCCTCTAGACCCCTCTGTGAGGGGATCTCCAGTGGCCGGCAATTGGGCTTTGGGTCTCCACTCTGCACTTCCCTCTTCAGTCACTATGGTAAGATTTTTTTTTTGATGATGCCTGATCCCTTCGACACCTCGTGATCGCAAAGGCTGGTGTGCTTCTTCCATGTGGACTTTGTTGCTTCTGAGCTAGATGGCTGCTTGTTCACCGTCAAGCCTTTAAGACTCCAGACACTATCTCTTTTGATAGCCGGGCACCATCAGCGTTCTTTGTCACATTTGCTTATGCACCCGTTTTTCCTCAACCATCGTATCATGGAGGTGTGCACCCAATGATATGATTTTTTTGTTCTTTGATGCCTGATAACCAATCCCATCGGAACCACGTGATCACACAGGCTGGTGTGTTCTTCCATGTGAGCTTTGTTGCTTCTGAGCTAGATGGCTGCTTATCTTCAAGCAATAGGATCTTTTTTGATGGTTATCTTTTTAGTTTTTCTTTCTATGTAGGTGTCTACACAAATTTTCTCCTCAGGGAACCCTTGAGGACTCTGTGCCAATGGTCTCTCCCATCTGGGTAATATACCTTTTCTTTCTCTTTTGTCTAAGAGTATAATAAATATTCTCTTTTAAAATAAAAAAGGGGGTAGCGGGGAGGGAGGAGAAAAATGAGGGGCTGATACCACCACTCAAGTAGAAAGCAAATGTTGTGAGAATGATGAGGGCAACAAATGTACAGATGTGCTTGATACAATGCATGTATGTATGTATGGATTGTGACAAGCGTGTATTGAGCCCTCAAGAAAATGATTCTTTTAAAAGTGAAAAAAAAAAACATGATTTTCTGTTTAAGAAAAGAAAATAGTTTGGTAGAGAGGACCATTCTCCTACGTTAGTCATTAATAACATGCTGTGATACCTTCCTTTTCCCTCTAAGTTTAAGTCTCATTAACAGAGGTAAGTGTCTTCAGTTTCCCTCCCTCTCCCTTCATCCCTCCCCTCCCCCCCCCAAAGAAGATGCTCATTAGCTTTCTGGTTTCTGCCCACACTGGATACAGTCAGAGTGTTTACCAAACAGAGGGTTTGAAGTCTGCTTCTGAGTAAGTACTCTAGGGAAATATGCCAAAAAAAACAACAGGAAGGATTTTACAGTCTTTTAGGGGTATATTTACAATTATTTAGCAAAGGATATGCCCAGCAAGTATCACTTCAGCCTGACTTGTTCATCTGTCCTGTGTAAGTGGAGTATCTGTTTCTTCTATCATGGACATATGTGTAATCAATACTATTGTTGGGGGCTTCTTGACTAGAACAATGATGATTGTACTCTGTCCTAATTTCAGTGGTAGTTTCAGAAGAGTAAGACTATTCTGACAGCCTGATTTTATTAGATATTCCTTAAAAGCAACTATTCAGAATCTCATACATACAGAATTAGTTTGCCAAGTATTTATTTGAAGCCATCCGGTTTCACCAGGTGGCAGCTGTTGTTATTTATTTATGGGACCTAATTTAAAACACTGATATCAAACAAAGAATGTCCTTGTTTTGTTTTTTAATTATTTTATTGGGGGCTTGTACAACTCTTGTCACAACCCATGCATCCACATTTGTGCATATGTTGCCATTATCATTTCTAAAACACTTTCTTTCCACTCGAACCCTTGCTATTGGCTCCTGATTTCCCCCCTCCCTTTCCCACCCTCCCTCCCTCTTACATTGACTGATGTCTCCCTTCACCCATTTTTCTGTTGTCGTCCCCCTGGGGAATGTCCTTGTTTTGTAAAACAGGAAAATGTGACTTTTTAATAGTAGATCTACCAATATACAATTCACATATTTTTACACTGTACTCATTTGAAGTACACCGTTCAGTAGCTTTTAGTACATTCACAGAATTGCACAATGATCACCACAACAAAGTTTAGAATATTTTTATCACTCCCCAAAGAAACCCTGCATATATCAGCAGTCATTCTCCATTTCTTCCCTCTCCTCCCAGCTCTCAAAACTCAAACTCACTGCCACTGAGTTGATCCTGGCTCGTAGTGACTCTCTTAAGACCGTCTGTGGGTTTCTGGAAAGGAGTATACTCATCTTTCTCCCTTGAAGTGGTTGGTGGTTTGAAAGCTGAACTTATGGTTCGCAGTCCGACAGGTAACCCCGTACACCATTAGGATTCTTCTTCCCAGTTCTAGGCAACCATTAGTTAAATTTTTATATCCATAGATTTGCCTATTCTGAACATATTTTATAAATGGAATCATATAATATGTTGTCTTTTGTGAATGGCTTCTTTTATTTAGCGCAATGTTTCCAAGCTTTATGTTGTAGCATGTTTCAATGTTGTATTCCTTTTTATTGGTGAATAATAATGTGTAATTCTTAAGGTCTCATGGGACATTAGGAGAATATAACATACAGTATAAGTAACTTTTCCCCAGATGATGTTTGCTGACGTGTGGTAGGCATCCTAGAAGTTTTCATTACTGTTAGGAAAAGATTGAAAACGATTCAGGAAACAGCATTGCTCCAAATGTAAATTGTTCCGGTAATGACTTACCACAACTTGTAAACTCAGTTTAGTTCTTGTGAAACCTTTTAAAAGGAAGTTTTTGCCTTTAGGATCTTTCATGTGAGCATACACATAATCATTCTGATGACAAAAGGCAATGTTAGCAAAACAGGGAGCGAACTGCTCTTTACCTTGTTTCTGATTTTAGTTGGTGGCTCTCCTGGACTTCTGGCATCATCACGCTCGTCCCGTCCTCCTTCTCCTACGTGCCTGCCCCAATATCTTTATCCCTTGGAGGAAGAGTCCCAGGACAAGAGCTCTAGAAGTGCACGCAGAGTGTCAGTGTTCAAAGGGGTTCTTTGCAGTTTGTAGCCTTCCGACTCATGCTGACCTCACGTACACAGAACCAAACACTACCCGATCTGGTTCCATCCCCACGATTGGCTGTGGTCAGACCATCATGATCCATCGAGCTTTCATTAGCTGACTTTCAGAAGTAGACTGCCTGCTCTTTCTTCTTCTTTTCTATTTTAATTATGTCTTAGCCTGGAAGCTTGGATGAAACGTGTTTATTTAGCATAATAGTAACATATAAGAATCTCCTGACATAAAGATGTTCATGAGATGTATTGACTAGAAATTGAACCAGATCTCTTGTGTGAAAGAGGTGAATTCTACCACCAAACTACCAATGTCTTAGGTTTAGGGTAAAAGTTATAAGAGTAAGGTTAGAAAAGAGATCAGGTGAAAAATGACAAAGATTTGGGCCACAAATGGTCTGGAAAATTTGGAGGCAGAGTGTCATGTGTAGAAGCCATTATAACTGGGCCTCATTGGTTTTCTCTCTCCATAAAAGAAGTAGCAGGTTCAAACTCTGTGTTCTGGTGCAATCACCTGGATAGTCTGTCTTGCGTATCTGTTTTAGAGAACATTAAAGCAAGAAGAAGCTGCTTCCCACATAATCTGTAGTGGGATTCTAACAGGTGGTTTGGCTTCTCTCCCTCAACCACCTCTACCACTATTACTTCTTTCTTTTTTTCTTAGGCATGTTTCTCCCTTGATTATGACTTAAATGTGCAGGTTTAAGGTTTAAATGAGGGTGAGAGTTACCTTTTTAAGACTTTGTTTTTGAGATTTTACAATTTTCTGTGAGACTAGCATGTATGTGATTCTGTGATCCATTTCAGAGATCCTTCACATTCTTCTTGCTGCCTAGGAGCTTTCAATTTAGTTGACTTTGTAGACCTCTGATTTCAGAGAGATGTTGGCTCAAGTTCACAGTGGCATAATACTATTTCAATCCATTTTAGATGTAATTGAATGAATGAATTTAAATAATTTTTATGCCATACTATTAGTAGTTCAAATAAGTGGCCCCTGCCTGTCTTGCCTGTTTTCTTAGAGAGTCTGTCTGTGTGAGAAATATACAAAAAGTTTCTTGGGTGGTTTTGCTAATTAAAGCTGTGGTTAATGGCCAAAGTTTCTCCAAACTGTGTCCTTACAATATATATATATATTTATATATACATGCTCTTTACTGAAATATGTATCTTCTCAGTCACAGTACACTTAAGTGAAGCAACCAGCTACTTCAGTATCTGTTAATTCATACTGTGCAGACCTCTCAGAATGAAAAGAAAAGGTAAAACTAGTTCTATAGAATTTACTGTTTTCTATCAATTTCTTTGCAGTCTTCCTTTCAGTTTAGAGACTAGAATCTTTCCTCAAGGTAACTGATAACAAATAAGGTAACAAATAAGGGTCCATCACTTAGTTGCGTTTTCTGTAACAATAGTTTAGCAACAACAGAAAGCCAAATCTACAGCCATCAAATTGATTCTGATTCATAGCATTTCTGAGGCTGTGAATCTTTATGGGAACATACTTCTCTCACCCAGTAGCTGGTGGATTTGAATGGAGGCCCTTTTGATTAATAGTCCAACAAAAGAGCTCCAAACTCCAATTTTGCAGCTAAATTAAGGTTTAAAAAGAAAGAAAGAAAGAAACAAAACAATAACGAACAAGAACAACCAAAAACCTGTGTGCCTACAACCCAGGGTTCAAATGGGACTGTTTCAAGTGCTTTCACTTATGTAGCCTCTTCCCTAACCAGCTCCACTCCAATCCTCTGTGGCCTCAAGAGACTTTTATTTTCCCAGTTGGCTTCTATTCTGGAGCCTCTCAGCTCCTCCTTTGCTGCCAAAATCAGCATTGTCATTAGCATTTCAGAAAAACAAAACAAAAACCCCAAACAAAATGGGTTTGTTTGGGATTACTCCAAAGGAAGGCATCTTGGTTTTCTCAGTGAAATCTTCTCTGTTGTTAATTTATGACTATTTAGAGAATCAAAATGAGCTTTCATTTGGTGGAACAGTCTGCTGACTCCCTACCCTGCTTGCTAGTGGCAACCAATATGGAAAGGCTGCATGTGGGATCTGATCAAGTCAGCCCTTTCTGCCTGTGTTCTGCCTGTTATCCTCCCTCTCCTCCAGGACGGCTTGGGGTTACTTTTACTCAAGTCTTGGAGATTGTTTTTTATCTGCTAATAATATTTCTATTTTTTTCAGAGACCTTTGTCTTTTGTAGTCAAAGGTAGGCATAATTATAACATATTCTCTGCAAAGTTCTTAGAAAATATGAGTTTTATTAATTTTTTAATTTAATCATAAATAACAGTTTTAATGCTTTTTGTCAGATGTTATTTAATATTTTTCATTAATATTGAAAGACTTTTTCTTATAATATAATCGAGTTTTGTGTCCCTCTTTGACTTAGTTTTATTGAAGCACAGTTTTACTGTTGTGACCTGTCATCCAGATTTAGAATCCCTAGATACCTATATGTGACATGTAAAACCATACATAGCATGTCATACTGCTTGACCTAGTAGTTCATATGAACAAAGACTCCTGGGATGCAAACTATAATTTCTCAATTTATTTTGAATAGAGAGGGGTCTGTGGTTGATGCAGGATTCTCTTGTGCAGCCGTAAAGTTAAGGAATAAGATGATTTATACAAGGTGGTATGTACCATAAGGAAGTTTTTTTTTACTTTGTTTATAATAAATTATTGTATTGGGGGCTCTTACAGCTCTTATAACAATTCATACATCAATTGTATCAAGCACATTTGTACATATGTTGCCATCCTCATTTTCAAAACATTTTCTTTCTACTTGAGCCCTTGGTATTGGCTCTTCTTTTTTCCCTTCCTTCTCCCACCCTCCCACCCTCATGACCCCTTGATAAATTATAAATTATTATTTTCATATCTTATATCATCCCCTGTCTTCCTTTACCCACATTTCTGTTGTTCATCCCCCTGGAGGGGTGTGTGTGGTTATACATCGATCATTTCTCTCACTTCTCCCTCCACCTTCCCCCTACCTTCATGGTATTATCTGTCCTGGATTCCGTGTTTCAAGAACTCTTATGTGTACCAGTGTACATGCTCCAGGCTAGCTGGATTTCTAAGGTAGAACTGGGGTCATGATGGTGTTGGGGAGGAAGCATAAAGAACTAGAGGGACGTTTGTTTCATAGGTGCTATACTGCACCCTGGCTGGCTTGTCCCTTTCTTGTGACCCTTCTGTGATGGGCTTTGGGTCTCCACTCCGACCTTCCTCGTTTGCAATGATATGATATAATTGTTTGTTTGGGATCTTCTGATGCCTAATACCTGATCTCATCGTTGACACTTCATGATCACACAAGCTGGTGTGCTTGTTCCATGTGGGTTTTGTTGCTTTCCAGCTAGATGGCCGCTTGTTTAATTTCAAGCCTTTAAGACCCCAGACATTATGTCTTTTATTGGTTGGGCGCCATCAGCTTTCTTCACCATTGCTTATGCACCCATTTTGTCTTCTGAGATTGTGTCTGGAAGGGGAGCATCATAGAATGCCAGGTTAATAGAACAAAGTGATTTTGCATTGAGGGAGGACTTGAGTAGAGGCCTAATGTTCATCTGCTACCATGATACCTAACATATAAATATATGTACATAGGCCTATATCCCTATTGTTATATATAAATATATTTACATGTATACCTTCCTATGTTTATACCTCTGTAAATATCCTTTGCCCCCTAGTTCTTTCCCTATTTCCATTAGGAAGTTTTACAAGCAGTGGTTTCTGAGGGACTTCAGAAGAATTTTACAATCTGTTAGCGAGAGCTTTCTCCATGGGTCATCTCCCTTGAGGTATGAGAAGTTGCGTTGTAACTAGGAATGAAGTCCTGGGACTGCTTCAGCATGCTAGTTTTATTTCACTCATTCCACAGTAGATATGTTCCCTTCTTGTTGGTGACTTGGAGAATGTAGCCTTGAAAATGGTATGCTCTTTTTTGGCATTTAGCTTTGATCAGCACAAATTCTGTGTTTAGCACTTTGACATGGCACTACTATTCCATCTCTACCCAAAGACTTGAAAATCATAGTCAGAATGTTAATGAAGAGCAAAGAAAAAAGAAACAATGATATCTTTCTTTTTTCCTTTCTCTGATTTTGGCATTTCCCTAATATCTCTTTTTAGTTTTGCATACTGTTAAAGTGTAAGAGCTTACTTAGTTTTGACCACTGGCGATAGCTGTTTAACTTTACCAATATATCTTAATTAGTGTAAGACTTAATAGAATCTGCTAAGAACCAGAGTTCCTCCATGTTTACCCTGAGCCCACCCTATAAAGTTCTGCCCCCGGGTTGACCCTGTGAAATGTTCTGCACAAAGGGTGGGGCGGAAAGGAGGAACTGATTACAAAGATCTACTAATCTCCTCCCTGGGGAACAGACAACAGAAAAGTGGGTGAAGGGAGACACTGGACAGGGCAAGATATGACAAAATAATCATTTATAAATTATCAAGGGTTCATGAGGGAGGGGGAGCGGGAAGGGAGGGGGAAAATGAGGAGCTGATGCCAGGGGCTTAAGTGAAGAGCAAATGTTTTGAGAATGATGAGGGCAATGAATGTACAAATGTGCTTGACACAATTGATGTCTGGATGGATTGTGATAAAAGTTGTATGAGCCCCTAATAAAATGATTAAAAAAAAGTTCTGCACAAACAGCAAAGAACATGCCTTTGTCAGAAACCAGAGAACCAAGGACAGTGATGACCAAGAAGGAATCAGTGAACCATGACTGCTGACTAAAAATGACTACCTGGAGTTCTCATGACACCAATTGATCCAGAAGACCTTAACCTGTATGTTTTACTCTAGAGGGGCCAAGCCAATTCCTCATTTCTGTACAGTATATATGAGCTCCAGGCTGATGCATGCTATAGCGTCAGCCTGAGCTGATATGCTCTTCTATCATAGCCTGTCTGCACCCAGGTGAGAAATAAACTTTGCTGTTTGCAACCTACCTGGCCTCTTGACTGAATTGAGTCTCTTCTCTGGAACTTACATTTATTTATTTATTTGGTAAATTCATGCATAGTCTCTCAACCTGTTTGGCTAGGAGTCTGCTGTTGAATTTTGTTTTTTTAAATCAGTATGCTTATAAAATAACTCATTGTTTTGAAATTGGGAGCAACACATAAAAGGGCATGTGTTGGACTTCTGGGGACTTTGTGCACTGCCTACAAATGCAGCGGTCTTGGCCGAGTGACCTCTTGTTTGGAGGTGGGCTGACCTTGCTGCTTTTTCCTTTGTGAGACCGTGTGACTTTTCCCTGAGAGGGTGGTAGAACCCTTTCTCGCTGCCCTTGAGGTTGAGAACCTTCGTGATCCCAAGTATTTTAAAATTGACTGTCTAGGTTCCTGCAATTCAGTGTGCAGAATTATCTCCTTTAATAGTGTGACTGTAGTTTAAGACCGTTGAAGGGGCTTGCCTATTAAAATTAATTGATTTAGTCTCGTTTCCAGGCTGGAATTCTGAATTAAATTTTCAAGCAATGTCATTGTTTTGGTTATCTCTAAAGCCTTGTAAAAGTGCCTTTTAGAGGGCTGGCCCTTCTTTGGGAAGGAGCTGCCACCCTGCAAAACTTATTGTTACACTGCTGACCTCTGTGATCAGGAATGCCTCTGGAGGAAACAACCTTATAATTGTTTTTCTTAAGCCTCCAGTGAAGTCTGTGATGTATCCCTTCAAGTTACTTTTGGCTAGTTTTGTAAGTGTACATTGTTTTCATTTAATTGGAGGCTCCATCTTTGTAGCTTTATTATGAATTGTCAGTACAGAATTCCTGGCAGGTAGTAAAAAGAATTGCCCTGCTCCCTGATATATCCTGTTCGGCGGGAAGCCTTTGTGGTTTAGATTCACAGTTTCCCATTGTTGCGAGCTGCCTGTCTCCTCCCTCTGTACCCTTCCCTCCCCACCGCTCTAGCTCGTCCCTTGTCCCTCCCCATTTCTCTATCACTTGCTGCGCCATGCCCTTGTGATTGCTTGAGGTCTTTTGGGGGAGGTTGAGTGTATTCTCCCGTAAGTATTATACTTGTGTTAAAAGTGGGTGGTGGAAGGATGTTGCCTTTGTGAAGTATTTCTGTTCACTTTGGAGGTTTATACTTTGAAATTGAGGTTGTAAGATTCTCTTCACTTTCAGGAGGCTGCTGACTGCCTGTTGTTTCCACTCATGTTTTCTCTTTCAATCATTAAGATTTGGAAATTTGATTTTCACCACAGACTTGAAAAGCCATTCTCTTAGAGTTCTTTGTTTGTTTGTTTCGGCTTTAGAAATAAAAGTCAGGATTGTGATTTACTGTTTTAAATGTCCTTTAAATAAATGATTACTTGTGATTTTAAAAAAATCCTTAATTTTAGTATTAATATACTAGCAAAAACAATAACAAAGAAAAGAACGTATTTTATGACTAAATTGAAAAATAACATTTACCCCCATAATGATTGTATTCTTTTTTCCTATTAGCAGAATAATGTTGGCAAAATTCACTAGAATTTGACAAAATGTGAGTTTGGGGAAATTGTTTGCTGAATACTCCAGGATGACAAATGCTTCTGGGAATTTGCTTTTTGTGAAGTTAGATAGACTTGTTCATTAGCACCTGTTAGAGGTGTGAGGGCCATAATCCTTTTGAAAAAAATATATTTGATGTTCAAATTGAGGCAAATATTACTTTCATAATTTGCTTTGTATTTCTTTGATTCTCATCTTAGATAGAATGTTTGGTGTGTGTGTGTTTGGATACTGGATATATAACACCAGTTTTTCGTGTAGTTGTAAGTATCCCAAGCAGTATTATTATTGAAAAGTTTTGGTGTTTTTTTTTTAAATGGTAGTAATGTTAGGAGAAACTTGTTTTGGGAATTTTATTGCTGTTCAATTGAATCACTTATTCAACTGACAGTTGCACTTATGTAATGACTTCCTGAGCTCCTACTATGTGACAGGTGCTGGGTGCTTTGGTCAGTGCTTGTATTCACTTCTTATTTCCATTATAACTTGCTAGACAGATATCCCACTAGAAGCAGTTATGCGTAAGTAGAAAGAACTTGAGGGTTGTTTTTGTTTTTCCTTTGTAGGAAAAGAATCTCGATTTGACAGGTTAATTGTGAAAATCCAAGGATATAATGTGTGTCCAGTGCTTACCACATTTGCTGGTGTTCACTAGATGATAGTTACCATTATTGTAATTGAAAGAGCCAGAGGAAGTAAGTAACTGGCTGAAGGTCACTTAACTGTGAGTAGTAAAGCTAAGATGTGAACTGACCCAAGCCCTGGAAGTATATTTACTCCTGAGTATTGCCAAGACCGTTTGAATAAATTTCAGCAGATCCCTGCCCATCCCTCCACTCCCACCCCCACAAAAGAGGAATTCTTTATAGATGCCCTTTTTCCCCTGTTACCTTCCCGTCATGTGCTTGCTCTCACACTGGAGTTGCCTGTACCACTCAGTACCAGTGTTGTGACAGAAATGAGTCAAGCCAGTGCTGTCAGTGGCTCTCCCCTCCTCCCTGCATCCCCGTTTTCCTTTGTTGATAGAGCCGTCAGGCTTTCATTATTCAGTTCGTGCTAAAACAATTTGAGTTTAATGATTCCTAAAGATATTGTTGCAATCAAGTATATAAACTAAAAAACCCCTAGTAATTTGTTTTCAATTAGGGGGAAATATCTGGCTCTGAGTTATTGAATGGATTATAGAGCAACTCTAAGGAACCCTGATGGCATAGTGTCTAGCACTGAGCTGCTAACCACAAGGTCAGCAGTTTGAAGCCACTAGCCAGCTTGCAGAGAACCATGGGCTTATCTCCTCCCATAAAGATGTACAGTCTTGGAAATCCAAAGGGGCAGTTCTACTCTGTCCGATTCGGCCATATGATTTGGGATTGACTTGATGGCAATGAGTATAGTTTTGAGTTTGGAACTCATAGTTATTGCTTTACTTTCCATGTCTAATGAATTACTATTGATACTCTTTCCTTTAACCACTGCATGATGGTTACATGCTGGGCTGAGATCCTCAAGGTCAACAATTTGAAACCAGCCACTCTGAGTAAGGAAGACAGGACTTTCTACTCCCATAAAGAGTTAGTCTTGGAAACTCATAGGGGCAGTTCTACCCTGTCCTTTAGAGTCTTTATGAGACAGGAGGTGGATGGCCGTGAGTTTTTGTTTTGTACTGTGTTTGGTTACTGGTTTGGTGACTTTGTAAAGATAGTAAAGAAAGGAGGTGGTATTTGCTCTACTGGCCCCCAAGTAGACTATCTTTCTTCCAGAGACCTTTTTAAAACAACGTTATAGAATTGATATGATTGAGTCAGGTGATAAGAGAAGGTGATAGGAGAGCTGACTGTAGATCCTAAAACTGGGTTATCTCTAATCTGAAACGTGGAGTTTGATTTCACAAACTATTCTTTGTTTTCTTTAACTAGGGTGAGGCTTCTTTTGAGTATAAGACAATGTAACTTTCTACTTTGTATTATAATGAAGTACCGGTGTACTGAGTACTAATTAATGAAGTTCCTAGGAGCCCTAGAGGGTGCAATGTTTTTTGTTTTTTTTTTTTGAGGGTGCAATGTTTAAACTAACTCTCACTCCCTAAGAGAAAGATCTCTTTATGGCTTCTACAAAGATTCCTCCTTAGAAGTACTATGGGGCAGTTCTATTTTGGACTATGAGTTGGGGTTGGTTTGACAGCAATGGGATATTGCTATTGTTGTTCTAAAGACGTTCCTTAGCGGGAGAGATTAGTCTCAATTGGGGGGTGGAGGTGGGGAAGCATATTTTAAAATATAGTCTGTTAGGACATTAATTAATATAAATGACTATTCCTTTTTGATAGAGTATGATTATCATAACTCTCTTTCTATAAGTTACGAGGATTATGGCTTCTTCAAACTTTTGCTGTGCAGGAAGGATTGTTGTATTATGTAGGACTGAGAAGGACAAGGGTGCGAAAGAGGATAGTAGTAGTTCTTCTTGGGAACAGAATGCACACAATAAATATTTTTGTGTGTGCGTTTTAAAGAATTTTATTAAGAAGGTTTTTAATTCTTATTTAATTTTTTATGTATGACAGGTAGATTTTCAGTTATTATTTTCTTGGTCTTTGTTGGCATGTGGGGTAAAGAGAAACAATTTAGTAAATACTGCCCTGGTTCCTTGTACCGACTTGGAAATTTGGATACATTATTCTATTGAATTTTCACAATTTCAGTTTGTTTTGTAGATGAGTAAATGAAAAACTTCACAATACTAAGTAATTTTCCCAAATTATAGCCTAAAAGTGATGGAACTAGGACTAAAATGAAAGTTCATCTTCTTCATCATTATCACTAAATAACTATTGAACACATACCACATACGAGGCACTGGTTTGATTATAGGCTTATGCATTATTTGATTTAATTTTTATGCACACCCTAGCATGGTCAGCAGTTCAAAACTGCCAGCAGCTTTGAGGAAAAAAGACTGGGCTTTGTACCCAATAAACTGTCTGGGAAACCCATAGGGTGTCGCTATGAGTCAGCATTGAGGGTGTTGCTACGTTTGTGAGATGTTGTGTTAAACCGGGTAGACTAGAAAAACATTCAGTGGCACTCATATATGTGTAAGAGAGAACTTTATGCTAAGAAGTAATTATATATTAAGCAAACATCTCAGTCCAGATCAAGTTCATAAGTCGATTACTAGTCAATAAATCTCTCTTTAGACTCACACAACATGTGCAACGATGCAAAATGCGGGAAGATCACAGGCTAGTGATTATAAAGTCTTGTGGATCCAGAGCATCTCCAGGGTTCTCGCAGATCTCAGCGTGGCACCACCGGGCTGGCCACAGGGAGGTGAAAGCAGAGAGAGTGTGTGTGCCTGTCTCCAGGGAGAAAGAGGAAGAGGCCAGCCTCGGAGGGCCATATGTCTTGGTTGCCCTCTAGTCAAGCTGTACGACCTGATTGACAGGCTAACATCCTCTCATATGTCCCTGTGCTAGCCATGTTTGCACAAACCCCCTATCACAGTTGTTATGAGGTCACACAGTACTGCTACAAAGTTATAGGAACTTGTATTGTATCAAATTGTGAAGCTATTGTTTCTTGACTTATTCTCTATCTATGTCTAGCTGCTTCTGAAGGTGGCATTTCTGATAGGTCTCTCAAGTGGATAACACCTGGGTTCTTGGCTTTGCATGAGAAAGAATTCACACTGAAGCCCGGCTTGTCATCCAAGTGGGTCCTTTTATAAAGGATGGGAGACATTTCAGGTTTTTCAGTCCCAAAGGGTACACACTATTTCAGGGAAGTGTGCTAAACTACGCGGAAGCCACGCTGGGGCCCACAACCGAACACGGGCATCCTCCTGGGACTCCATGCCCACATGTGGTGACCTGATGCCAGAGAGCAAGCGACATGGGCCTGAGAACAGAAGCTGTTGAAGGAAGAGGCTGCCTTTTCCCTGCCAGGGTAATTTAAACCTCCTGCTGGGTAGGCGGGTGGAAAGTATTGGTCAACCCCCATGGCTGAATTAAGCTCATTTGGATGGGGTCATGAGCCTGGCCTAGTTTGGGCTACCCAGGTGTAATGCCTGACTTTGAGCAGGCCCAGTTAAAGTCTTTATGAGTGGCTAATGGTCGCCTGATTTTCTTCCCAACCTCCTGTAGGGGGCCTGGGCAGGCATGGGAGGGACAACCCCCTGTCCCTGTCTGGCTACCTAACATGTCCATCTCTCTAATCTTTCCCCAAATGGTTCTGCTTCTTTGATTTACACCACGTCAAAACTAAAATTGTGTTCCTTTGAAGGATTCTTTGATCTGCTGGGGCAAGATCAGGGATGTGGGGAATGGGATATGATTTCCAAGTGAAATTGTCATAGGACAGTCCTTCTTATCCTCAAAGAATGCATTGTCATGATGGAAAAAATTTCTCAGCGTAACCTTCCTGGGCTTTTTCTTACCAATGCAAATTTCAATTTTCCTAAAACTTTTATTAAAAGAATATATCAATTTTTTTAATTCCCCACCCCCCTCCAAGAATATATCAATTTTAATAGAAGAATAACGTCTTTTATTCTTTGGAAAAATCTATCAAGATAACTCCTTGTAAATTCTGAAAAGTAGTCCCCATAACCTTCTGACTTGACCTCTCTTCCTCGAATTTAACCATTGTTTTAACTGAACTTCTGTTTTGAAAGCACTATAATGAGACTAAGACAAGTGTGTTACTGAAAAAATCTGCCTGCAACTGTCCACTGACTGGAGAGGCATGTTTAGACATTGTGTTAGTTTGGGGAGACTAGAGAAACAAATCCATGGACACACATATGTGTATAAGAAAGAGATTTATACATAACAGCAATTGAACATGGGGCAAACATCCCAGCCCAGTCCAGATCAAGTCCATAAGTCTGATATTAGCCCATATGTCTGATATCAATCTTTAAAGTCCTCTTCAGACTCACGAAACACATGCAATGATGCCAAATGTAGAAGATCACAGGCCAGTGGGTAGAAAGTCCTTGGATCCAGTGTCATTGGAAACATTTCAGCCCTGGCAGGGGTCTCTGCATCAGGGTGGGTCCATTGTCTATCAGATGCTATGTCTCCTAGGGAGTGAGCAGAGAGTCTCCCACCTCCAAGGAGGAAATACCAGATTTCCCAAAATTCTCAGAAGGCCATGCCCACACAGACGCCTCATTGGCTATGATCCAATTAACAGGCTAGACTTCACCCCTTCACTCGTAATCCTCTCAAATTGGCAATTATATAACTACCACAAACATGCTTTGTTCTGAATAAGGAATGCATGCATAAACTGGAACATTAGTAGTAATGCTATTTTGCTTATCCTTGCATTATTTCCATTTTACTATTGAGGTACCCAAGACATAGGGAGACGCAATAAATTGTCCTGGGTGGCAGTGCTGACAGATAGTAGAATCCAGACTCATCTACTTCACAAGTAGGGATCCCTGAATTGTATAACTCACATTATTTCTCTGAAATTAACACTTTTTTATTCCACTGCGAGCCTGGTGTCCCCTAAAGTTTTACAGTGTGGTTTACCCTACCCAGGGCTACTCTCTGAACCCATATGTTCTTTCTACTACCATACTGCAAAAGTCAGTCAATCATCTATATAGCTCTGGATCGGTGTAAGGACAGCTTAAGTAATCAGAAGGAGTACTTAGGTTGTTCAAATAGTTAACACACTTGGCTGCTCACCAAATTGTTGGTGATTTGAGCCTATGCAGAGACACATTGGGTAAAAGGATTGCTGATCTACTTCTGAAAATTCAGCAGTGTCTCTCTGACACATGTGGCATCATTAGGAGTGGACATTGGCTCGAAGTTAACTGGCTGTTGTTAAGTTGGCTGCAGGTGCCATTTCTTAGTTCTTGTAATTTGCCCATCATAACATCGTGAAACATATTTTCTTGTCCAAATGGTTTCTGACATTTGTTGTGACAATTTTTTTAAATCCTTAAGTAGGGAAAATAAGACTTTGTCTTTCATCAATATACAATTCTATCCTGTTGTACATGACGTAATAACTTAAAGCTGCCAAAGTCCAATCCTCAGGAAATTGTTTGAGCTGAGTCACTGTATTCACTGGGGAGTTTGAGATAACCAGCCCATAAATCAACAAGTAGCGTTTTTTTATGATTGTAGATGCTTATCTCTTTTAGTCCCAAGTTTAAATCAAAAGCAAATATTGTTTCTGTTGGTTTAATCTCCGTTGGAAAGACTTGTTAGTAGTATCTCAAACTAGATAGAGATATTTAAGGCATAGGCGCCCTCATGGTGTAGTGGTCATGAGTTGGGCTGCTATGCAAAAAGTCAGCTGTTTGAAACCATCAGTCACCTCCACAGGGGAAGACCAGGCTTACTACTCCCATAAAGAGTTAATCTCAGAAACTCACAGGGGCAGTTTTACTCTAACCTGTAGTGTCGCTGTGAGTCTGAGCTTAACTGGATGTTAGAATTGGTTCTTGAAAAGTTATCTCTTCAAACAAAAGTTTTCTTTCAATTAAACTTAATAGTTTACTGCCTAAATAGGTACTCCTATGGAATATATCATACAATGTAGTACTTGTACACAAATAACTGTAACATGATAACTCCACTGCTTTGTAAATCTTTACGGGAGCAGACAGCCTCATCTTTCTCCTGTGTAGTGGTTGGTGGGATTGAACTGTGGATCTTATGGTTAGCAGTCAAACACTCACCCCAACAGGCCTTGATGGAGAAAGCTAATAATGTGATTGAATCTCCCTCCTGTGCCCCATGCAGTGGAGTCCTGAGGAGGATGCAACAAATTAGGAGAATGGAAAGATGAGAGAGGGAGAAGATTTGGGAAAGCTTTTGAAGGATGAGTTAGTAGGTTAGGTACTTGGTGGTTTACTGCAAGATCAGCAGGTTGAAACACCCTCCCCCGCCAGTGGCTCTTAGGAGATGAGGCTAGATATGGTGGTAATGCCCAGTGACTCTTAAATTTTCTGTAGATACTAGTTATATTTAATTCTATCTCAGAAACTAGGAATTAATCTTATTAGAAAATAGGTAAATATCATAAATATGCAATGTAAAAGCTATAATAATGAATTTGAGTTTATAAGGAAAAAAATCTGGCAAAAGAAGCCAATGACTAGAGGGCCGCCAGGCCATGGCAGCCATGTTCGACCTGGATCTGGAGACCGAGGAGGGCAGCGAGGGCGAGGGTGAGCCAGAGCTCCGCCCCGCGGCCTGTGGGGCACTATGAGGAGATGGAGCTGACGGAGACCAGCGTCAACCTGGGTCCCGAGCGCATCGGGCCCCATTGCTTTGAGCTATTGCGTGTCCTGGGCAAGGGCGGCTATGGCAAGGTGTTCCAGGTGCGAAAGGTGCAAGGCAGCAACACGGGAAAAATATATGCCATGAAAGTCCTGAGGGAGGCCAAAATCGTGCGCAATGCCAAGGACACAGCGCACACTCGGGCAGAGGGAACATTCTGGAGTCTGTGAAGCACCCCTTCATTGTGGAACTGGCCTATGCCTTCCAGACGGGCAGCAAGCTCTACCTCATCCTTGAGTGCCTCAGTGGCGGTGAGCTCTTCACCCATCTGGAGTGAGAGGGCATCTTCCTGGAGGACATGGCCTGCTTCTACCTGGCTGAGCTCACGCTGGCCCTTGGCCACCTGCACTCGCAGGGCATCATCTACCGGGACCTCAAGCCTGAGAACATCATGCTCAACAACCAGGAGCACATCAAGCTGACTGACCTCGGGCTCTGCAAGGAGTCAATTCACGAGGATGCCATCACCCACACCTTCTGTGGCACCATCGAGTACAGGGCCCCCGAGATTCTGGTGCGCAGTGGCCACAACCGGGCTGTGGACTGGTGGAGCCTGGGGGCTCTGATGTACGACATGCTCACTGGATCGCCACCTTTCACCGCGCAGAACTACAAGAAGACCATAGACAAGATCACCAAGGGCGAGCTGGTGCTGCCTGCCTACCTTACCCCTGATGCCCGGGACCTCGTCAAAAAGTTTCTGAAGCGGAATCCCAGCCAACGGATCGGGGGTGGCCCAGGGGACTCTGCTGATGTGCAGAGACACCCTTTCTTCCGGCACATCTGCTGGGATGAGCTCCTGGCCTGGCGCGTAGACCCACCCTTCAGGCCCTGCCTGCAGTCGGAGGAGGGTGTGAGCCTATTTGATAGCCGTTTCACACGGCAGACACCGGTGGACAGCCCGAAGACTCGGCGCTCAGCGAGAGGGCTAACCAGGCCTTCTTGGGCTTCACGTATGTAGCACCCTCCGTCCTTGACAGCACCAAAGAGGCCTTCTCCTTCCAACCCAAGCTGCGCTCCCCGAGGTGCCTCAACAGCAGTCCCCGGACCCCTATCAGCTCCCTGAAGTTCTCCCCCTTTGAGGGGCTCCGGCCCAGCACCGGGCCCTCCAGAGCCAAGGGAGCCACCTCTTCCGCCCCTCTTGCCTCCGCCCCCATTGCCACTCCCGTCAAACACAGCCCCACTCCCCATCCGGCCACCCTCAGGGGCCAAGAAGTCCAAGAAGGGCCGGGGGCGCCCTGGACACTAGGATGTTGGAAAGGGAGCCCCTCCCTGCAGACTCTGATGCCCATAGGACCCTGGGCCCATGGGGGCACTTGGGGCATGTGGAGGAGGGGAGTGGGTGGTGAATGTGTGTGTCTTTGCCCCATGAATCATGATGTGGAGGGCCACAACTGCAGGGGGTCTCTGGACTCAGGGCAAGCCGTAAATCCCACAATTAAAGTACAAGTCAAGGCAAAAAAAAAAAAAAAAAAAAAAAGAAGCCAATGACTAAATTTAAAATTATTTATTTGGTTAAAAAAATTTTTTTATTGGGGCTCATAAAGCTCTTATCACAATCTGTACATACATATATCAATTGAGCAAAGCACCCTTATACATTCGTTGCACTCATCATTCTCATAATTCACCTTCCACTTGGGTTCCTGGAATCAGCTCGGTTTACCTTCCCCCCCCCCGATTTGTTTTTTTTAAAATAATTTATGTTTTTAGCCCCATATCAGAGGAGCAAGCGAGCAAGAAAAATTATGAGAGAGAAGCATAATATTGAGAAAAATTAATTAATTAATTTTCCTCCCTGTGGTATGGTTGTCATACGTTGGGCTGTTAACCATAGGATCACCAGCTACTCCACAGGAGGAAGATAAGGCTTGTTATTCCTGTAGAGGGTCACCATCTCAGAAACTCACAGAAGCAATCCGACCTTGTCCTAAAGGGTTGCTATGAGTTGGCAGAAACTCGATGGCAGTGAGTTTGGTTTTTGGTTTTAATGAATGAGAAAAATGTCTTTATTCTCTATCAAAAGAATACCCCCTCTGAGAGTCATTGAAGATTTTTGACAAGGAGTATGACATGGTCTGAGTTGTATTTTAAAGGATCAGCTCTGTCATTGTAACATGTTGGCTTGGAGGCCTGGCAGGTAGCCAGCAATGCACTACAGTGGTCCAGATGAGAGAGGGTGAGGGTTTGAACTAAGGCACCAGCAATGAGCATAGAGTGAATGAAAAGAGAAATTCAACTCTGATCTTCTGTCTGTAAATAGTATCATTTATTACATAATTGGAGATGCCCTAACCAAAACACCACACACACACACACACACACACACACACAGAGAGAGAGAGAGAGAGAGAGAGAGAGAGAGAGAATGTGAAGAACTGATTTTAGGAGGAGGGAGATGGTTTCATATTTGGGTAGAAAAAAGTCTGGTTTGTACTTTAGGGGTTGCCTGCTTTGAAGAAAGCCGCAAAAGAGACATGCTCTATCACAGCGATAGGAGAAACAGTTATTCATTTGTCCTTCATTTGATTTACGCTTTTCTCAATTCATCCACTGAATCCAGTCATGTAGATCCAAAAGAGCCTGGAAGGGCGGGTATCTGTGTTATGTGTTACGTAAAGTTTAGGAAGAATGAGGTCTGTAGAAAAAGGTCTGTGACTATGAAGTAAAATTGTGAGAGTACCATGTCTAAAAAGACCGTCAGTGAAGCAGCAGCTGTAAATTATTAATTGTAGAGACATTTAATAATGAAAGATTGAAGGCATTTAGAACAATATAAGCACAGGAGGCAATATGTTTAAGGTATTTTTGCTATTGCTATTGTTTCTAAAAATACAGAAGACCTGTGTGTGGTTATCTTTAAAGCTAAGAGAGCTAGTGAAGATGAAATGTTTGGGAGGTAATAATAACAAATAGCGTCTTACTCATGATGACCCTGTGTGTTCCAGAGTAGACCTGCTTTAGGCTTTTTCATTACACATGTTGTTGTTAGGTGTTGTCAAGTTGGTTTTGACAAAAAGCAACCCCTGTGTACAACAGAATGGAACACTGTGTCATCCTCATAATTGTTCTTATATTTGAGCCTATTAATGTAGCCACTGTGTCAGTCTGTCCTTTTATCTCTGCCCCTCTGCTTTACCAAGCCCCATGTCCTCCAGGGACTGATCTCTCCTGACAACATGTCCAAAGTATGCAAGATGAAGTCTCTCCATTCTTGCTTCTAAGGATCCTTCTTTTTTTCCCCTAAGAATCCTTCTGTATGTACTTTTTACAAGACAGATTTGCTTGTTCTTTTGGCAGTCCATGGTACTTTCAATATTTTTCACTAATACTATAGTTCAAATGCATCGATTTTTATTCGAGCTTCCTTATTCAATCTTATTCAATGGGTTTTTTTTGTAGACATATGGATATTATCCTATGATGGGTTACTGATGGTGGGTGGTTTGCTTCAGAAAAGATCTTGAAATTTTCTTTTTGATAATGATGATTGTGTTATAAAATTCCTCTTTAATTTTTCATTTCTGATGTAGTAGGCCAGCTGATTATCAGATTCAAAATGGCTTAAAGTAATTTTTTGACAAATTCTAGGTATTCTAGACTCACACTTTGTATAGTCTACATTCTAATTACTAATAAAGCTAAAAAAAAAACTTTAGGGATACAGTTCTTTTGTCCATAGTGCCACTTCTCAGCCATACTAGTCCTTGGCCTCTTAGCCACGTAGTCCTTTGATTTCTGCCCTGCTTGGATACAAAGCTCCTTTAGTGCTGATCGGTATCCAAAGGGCACTCCATGCTGCTATGTGTGCTGCTGCCTCTACTCTGCTGAGAGGTCTCAGATGAACTCTGCTCTCAACTGTACCCTGTTCTTGCTTCTAGATGCCTCACTTCACACTCAGTGCATTGGCAAAAGTGATGAATCTGTGAGTTAGAGGCCTCTACAGTTTATTTGCACGTTCCCCCTCAGTCATTTGCTGGTATCTACGAAGAACGATCACAGAGAGTAAATTAAACTTTGTATTTGAAAAAGAATTGTATTTTTTAAAAAAGAGAAAAATTATAAATGAAAATGTTTTCCCTTATACTTAGCTAAATTTTATTAGTTTGATTTATCTTTTTTTTCTTTTCCTTTTTAAAAAATCATTTTACTAGGGGCATATACAACTTTTATCACAATCCATACATACATCAATTGTGTAAAGCACATCTGTACATTCATTGACCTCATCATTCTCAAGACATTTGCTCTCACTTAAGCCCCTGGCATCAGGTCCTCATTTTACCCCTCCCTCCATGCTCCCCCCTCCATCATGAACCCTTGATAATTTATAAATTATTATTTTGTCATATCTTACACTGTCTGACGTCTCCCTTCACCCACTTTTCTGTTGTCCGTCCCCCAGGGAGGAGGTCACATGTAGATTCTTGTAATTGCTTCCCCCTTTCCAACCCAGCCTCCTTCTACCCTCCCAGTATCGCCATTCACACCACTGGTCCTGAAGGGATCATCCACACTGGCTACCCTATGTTTCAAGTTCCTATCTGTACCAGTGTACATCCCCTGGTCTAGCCAGACTTGCAAGGTAGAATTGGGATCATGATATTAGGGGTGGGGTGGGAAGGAGGAAGCATTTAGGAACTAGAGGAAAGTTGTGTGTTTCTTCATTGCTACATCACACCCTGACTGGCTCATCTTCTACCCCCCTTGGACTGTTCTGTAAGGGGATGTCCAGTGACCTACAAATGGGCTTTGGGTCTCCACTCCGCACTCCCCCCACCCCCTTATTCACTATGGTAAGATTTTTTGTTCTGATGATGCCTGATACCTGATCCTTTCTATATCTCATGATCGCACAGGCTGGTGCGCTTCTTCCATGTGGGCTTTGTTGCTTCTCAGCTAGATGGCCACTTGTTTACCCTTTCAAGCCTTTCAGACCCCAGACGCTATATCTTTTGATAGCTGGGTGCCATCAGCTTTCTTCGCCACATTTGCTCATGTGCCCATTTGTCTTCAGCGATCACATCATGGAGGTGAGCACACAATGTTATGATTTTTTGTTCTTTTATGCCTGATAACTGATCCCTTCTGCATCTCGTGATCACACAGGATGGTGTGCTTCTTCCATGTGGGCTATGTTGCTGCTTAGCTAGATGGCTGCTTGTTTACCTTTAAGCCTTTAAGACCCCAAATGCTCTATCTTTTGATAGCCGGGCACCATCAGCTTTCTTCACCACATTTGCTTATTCACCCGCTTTGTCTTCAGCGGTTGTGTCCAGAAGGTGAGCATCACAGAATGCCAATTTAATAGAAGAAAGTATTCTTGCATTGAGGGAGTACTTGAGTGGAGGCCCAATGTCCTTCTGCTAAATACTAAATCTATAAATATATACACATAGATCTATTTCCCTATCCTCATATATAAATATATTTGCGTATGTACATGTCTTTATCTAGACCTCTATAAATGCCCTTTGCCTCCCAGCTCTTTCCTCTATTTCCCTTGACATTCCTCCTGTCCCACCATCATGCTCAGTTCCCACCAGGGTTTCAGCAATTCCTCTCAGTTACATTACCCTTGATCACGTCCTACCAGGCCTCCTACATCCTCCTCACCACTGATTTGCATCACTTGTTGTTCCCTTGTCCCTGGGTTTGTTAACACCACTGCCTTTTCCCCCATCTCCCCCTCTCCTATGTCTCCCCGGAACTGTTGGTCCCATTGTTTTTTCCTCCAGAATGTTCATCCAGCCTATCTTATTTAGACAGGCCTGTGGAGATAATAACATGTACAAAAACAAGACAGAGCAAAACCAAGCAACAATATACAACAATACAACAACAAACCAATGACAACAAAACAAAATACAACCAACAAGAAAGAAAAGCTTGTAGTTAGTTCAAGGATTGTTTGTTGGCCTTTAGGAGTGTTTTCCAGTCCAGTCTGTTGGAGCGCCATGCTCTGGCCCCAAAGTCCACCTTCAGCATTACCTGGGGACCTTGCCACTCGATTCCCGTTGCATCCCCTTAGTGTTTTGCCTCGGTGTGGCCGGATCCAATCAGGTGCAATTCCCACACTGTGTCTCTGGTGTTGTCCCCTGTAGGGCTATGAGTCATTGAGGGGCGTCATGTCTCATAGTTGGGCCGGCCATGTGGTCCTCTCTGTGGACTGACTGCTCTAATTGGGAACATGGTCCTCACGGCCTGGTGGGCCAGGATGTGCTCCACTCTCTCCTCCTCCCCCTTCATCTGTTCCCCGTGCTCTAATCAGATATGTTCCTCTCCCGGAGCTGCAGATTCAATGCCATGCCGTCCTTTGAAATAAATTCTTCTGAGGAGAGGGGAGTTTAATTTATCTTATGTGATATATCTTATTGTTTTTATGCAATTAGATGACATTCCTGGTAGTTGACAATTTACTAGTCATCTGAGGCCCTAAAAACAGAAGTTACCTTTCTAATTATAGGCTTACCAATTAACTCATTCATTGAAATCATTATTTGTTTTTCTTTTGAAAACCTTGCTATTCTGTATTCCATTGACCGTAAAAGTATTTTGATTAAAAATCTGAAGTAGGAAATAGGTATTGTGGCATCATTTTCAGACCCACAAAATGAAGCTTATAATAATTAGGTAGCTTATGTGGATTTGGATAATTAACCTATGTCATTGTCATCATCATTCTTCCCCCCCACCAAAAAAATAAATTGCGTCATTTCCAGGTGGTACAGAATTCATGGCATCAAAAAGAACAAAGATCAGATGCTGACAGGCTCCTGAACTGGGTTTACTCAGACTGTACAACTAGAAGAGGAATGGCTGAGGGAGGAAAACTAAAAAGATGGCACAGTCTGTGTATGTATATAAACAAAATGCCAGACCTATCGCTGTGGAGTTTAGACTCAAAGAGACCCAACCTAAGGTTCCCAAGGCTGTAAATATTTACAGGAGCAGAGAATCTCAGTTTTCTCCCACTTCATCGATCTTGTATTGGTTATCAGTCCAATACTTTTACAAACAGTGCCACTATGTGCATGTGTGTGTGTGTTTACTTACAAAAGTTTATTCTTAAGTGTACACTAGACTCCAAAACATCACTTCATTCTTTTTTATAACTTTATTATTTTTCATAGTTTGTTTGTTTGCTTACAGATACAAAGTTTATTAGTAGTTACTAGGGTCAGCATACAAAAATGGGGGGTGGGGGTGGAGGGTAGTGGTGATGGATGACCAGGACCAAGGTCTTCCTGAAAGCTTGCATGACTGAGAGGTCATTGGGATGCATGGCTGCGGTGGGTTCTTCTTTTTTCTCAATTTTCTCCAGGTCATAGTCTGGCTGCTTGGCCATCTCAGGAGAGGTTAAGTCAGGTTGAACCTTGCTTTGAGCTGAAGGCATTCAAAGAGTCTCGGGGAGGCAGCACCACTGGGCACACAGACAACAATCTGCTCAGGCTGCAGGCACTTCTCTCTGTTTACTTGCGTTTTATTGACTATGCAAAGCACTTGACTGTGGAGAATAACAAACTATGGACGGCATCTCTGCCCCACTTGCTGGTCCACGTGGAGGGAGAGAGAGCTTTTCATAGTTTTATTGGCACATAATCCATAGATTATACAATTCAATAGTTCAAGCATATCAAGAAGAATTGTACAATCATTACTCCAAGCCATTTTAGAATTTTTTTTCCACAGTTAAATCGCTTTTAAAATGAGTTGTGTAATCACCATCAGTTCTAGTGCTCCCTGCCCCTTCTACATTGTTTGCTCCTAGAACCCCATAACTCTCTCCATCTCCCACCCTCATCCCTATCTCCCTTATAAACAAACCCTTGCACCAGTTCTTATGTCTGTGCATCTACTCCTTCTGTCCTTCATAAGCTGGAAAACCTGACAGAAATAATAAAACTCAGAAACAAAATGAAGTGGTAAGGATAAAATAATAATACAACAATAAAATACAAATGATGAGTAAGAAAGACCACCATCGGTATTTAAAAGGCCAGGGAAGAAATTTTTTTGTCATGGAACAATCAAGAAATAACTTGCACCTAGAACAACTTCAGAGTGGGTCAAGAGGGAAGTCAGCTGACCAAGTATCAAGTTCAATCCAGTATAATCACGATTACAATGATTTCTATCTGATAGTAAAGTTGTTTGAGACCCTTGACTGTGGCCAGATGGGATCAGCCAGTAGCATAATCTGACTGCTCTGCGATTGGTTTTGGACTCCCCCTGTCCTCTCTAGCCTTCTACAAACAACATCGCTTTATTCTAACTACAGGTGCTAACAGATGTTATAGCAGAGAATTCATTTATTTAAACAGGAGTGAATGAAGGGTTGCCATTGCCTCGGTTATAAAGAGTAGCTTGTTTTATGCTAGACTTCTTAATTCTTCCCGTGGCCAGGAGTCCTTCATTTTTAGCTCCTTGAGTGTCCTCTGCTCGTCTTCTCTTTCCTTAGTCTGCTTGTTGGACTGTTTCAGGCACCTTTTGCCACCGTTGCAGCCAGACATGGTATCTCCTGCCCCTTCCCCAGACCTGCCACGGAAGCAGAGCTCAACCATGCATCATAGTTACTCTATGTGGCTTGCTTCTTACACCTTGACACAAAATACTTAATTATAACATTTAGTTGCTTGATTTTTGCCTATTGTAGTGCATTTCCAGATCTCCTTTTCCTTGAAGTAGTGTTCAAGTCTTAGTTTGTATGCATAGCTATGCTTCTTTTATTTTTAAAAGTTTGGGATTGCCAGCATCATCTGGCATGGCATTTATTTTCTGCCAATGTAATAATTTGGTCGTGATTCTAAGTTGAATCACTAATAGTGCATATCCCAAGCCTGCTGCCATTGAGTCAATTCTGATTTAAAGAGGCCCACGTAGAGTCCCATGGCTGTAGATCCCGAATGGAGCACTCCTTTCCTTCTCCCTAGAGCAGCCGCGGGGTTTGAACTGTTGCCCTTGCAGTGAGCAGCCCGCCCCTTACCCCACAGGTCTGCTGGGCCTCCAACACGACATATCGTGCTACGTAAGTGTAATATACTTGTCAACTTTTTTTCAAGTTAATTCCTTTCAGCTAATTAAAAAAAATTATACAAAGAATTCTCATATACCTATCAGAAAAAAATCTATTGTTAATGTTTTGCTACATTTGGTATGCTGTTCTCTCTTTCTATATGTGTGTGTGTATAAATTTTTCTTCTGAGTTATTTCAGAATACATTTCAGACATTTCACTTCTTTGCCCCAAATACTTAAGTATTGTCTAAGAAATTCTCTTTGCTTTTTTAAATATCAGGTTGTTATAGTCAAGGGACATAGAATTTAATTTCCCGCATATGTTCAGTAGAAGGCATTGGGGAGGATTATTTAAGTGTGATGTTTCCAATTTGTCATCAGTATTTTCCTGGACCATTTGTTGTTGCCTCTCTTGTCTTTTTGGTGGCACTTACCTCTAGTTTCTGACACACCTTGAACAAGTATGAGTGTTCCCTGCCTTCCCAGACATAAAGCTGCCATTCAAACCTTGAGAAGCCTTTGTGTGCTGCTGTCTTTCCGGCTTTTGCTCCCTGTACACAACGGCATGTGTCCTAAGGGCAGCTCCTAATGTGGATACTGGAAACTCCACCTAGCTGCCGAGTGCTTCTGACTGGTAGCTAAGTGGAGGCAGGGTACTTGTCATTCCTGGGCCACAGAGGAGCTGAAGGGATGCTGTGTGGCTTGTTGGAAGTTTCTTAGCTTCCTCAAGTGTTTCAAGGTGTGTGCCAAGACTGGAGGGTCTTGTGGTCTGTGTGAGAAACCTGGATTCCTTCTTGGTGCCATGCTAATTGTAGTTGCAGGCCTCTTTCATGACTGGCACCGTGATAGGAGTTTTTGGAATAGTATCATACACAATACATAATTAAGTTACATTATAATAGTTGAACAATTACTGCTCTGCCACTCATCAGCTTTAAGTTAACATCTTTAAGGCTTCACTTTACAATTCTATAAAATGGAGCTGATAGTACCTAATCTTTTAGCTCTTAGGAAGATTAAATAAGGAATGTACGTACAATGTTTAGAACAAATCTGACACAAGTTAGTATTTCATATTAGATAGTCATATTTGGAATAGATGATGGACCCTATATTTTAAAAAATAGTACATGATAAAAACATATATAATGTGACAGTATAGCATTTAATCAAATACTTTAGTTGTGACGTGCAGATTATAAATAGTTGGGGAATTTAGAGAAGGGAAAGAACAGTCTTGTGAAACCATTTAATATGCCTGTGCTTCAAATTTCCACTGGACACACGAGCGAGAATGCCAGGCTATCTCCCAGAGAGTAATTACGATGTTACAGTATTTTTTGCTTTTAGCTTTAGGGAACTATATGAAGTGAATTTTGATACTTGTATTTAAAATTTTTTTCTGATGTGAACATTTTGCAGCTTTATAAGAAAGCTTAAAACTGAGGACTAGAGCATTTCCATCTCAAAGGTGCTTGTTTTGGTACTACTTCCTGTTGTTCTTCAGCATTTTAACTAATTGAAAAGTAAAGTTATTAAGTGGATGACCTTTGATTGTGAACCCCTAAACATAATCCAAGGTAACTTAAACATCCATTTGGTTCTCTGGCAAAAACCGAACAGACAAGCCCAGGAGAGATTGGTCCTCCTCCACGGCTGCCAAGGACACGTGGGTTATCCGCAGTAGAGGTTTCTCTGCCACAGACCACCCCTTGGCCCTCCTGTCTTAAAAACAGGCTTTCACAGCCATACACATGTAAAACCTTCTCTAAAGAGATTTTACTCACAACTCCCAGAAGACATTTGTTTCCACTCCCAATTTGGTGTGGGCTTGCTTACTTGGTGATTTATTTTCTTCCTTTCTTTTAAGCCTTATTCTGGAAAGGTTATATTTGATTTTTTTATTTCCTTCTAGGAATTTGTGGAGAGGGTTTTTGTGGATGTATAGTATTTTTGTGGTGGTGGTTGTTTTTTAAACCTCCTGCGTTTGAGTGTTTCTCTATTATTGTTGTTGCTGGTTTTTTTTTTTCCTCCTATGGCATTGTTTGCCAAGGTTAAGTTTATAGTGAGAGGTGAGGCAACGTTGATTTTGGCATAACAGCACAAAGCCAGTAGAGTCATTAACTGACGTCAGCTTTTGATTTTTTTTCCTTCTCTCCTATTAAAACTCTCTGGCACAGCTGGCTGTTCCAGTCACAGAAGAAAAGAGAAGCGAACTTCTGAAACTCTGGATGGGATGATAGAAGTTTTGAGCACATTAAAAAAACCATCAGCAACAACAATAACAACCCCCCTTATAATTAACAAAAAAACACAGCAAACTTCTTGGCCTGTGGAATCTTTGTCACTTGCTCAGATCTTTGGTTAGCCTTTTTACTTGAGAGAAAATGTGATAAGACACTAGAATGGTTATGTTGGATTTCTGCTTATCTGTCTGCTTCTCCTCCTAGTTGGAAAAATCTTCCGTCTGAAGAAGCATTAAAAACCAGCCTACAGAACACCTCTTACTCCGATTTTGGATGCTGCTGGAGTTAAGGATTGCAGACACTTCACCGGGATTTTATGGAGGCGGTTTAAGAAAAATAGAAGAAAGCAACACTTACAGACTTCTCTTTGCAATAGTCCCGGGCCATTGCCCTTTGGACGTCGTGTGGAGGAAACGAAGGGCAGCTCTGTCGTCTGGATCTAAGAGAATACCTGAGTCTCTTGCGCTGCATACGTGATGTTTGGAAGGTTGTAAACTCAAAATCTTCCAACATAAATTCATTAAATTCTGTATTCTCTTTTTTTTGAGGACTTCATCAGAAAAACACTTCCTGCCCAAAGGATACAAAATCTTCTCAGTGTTTTCGGCCTAAATGTGAACCATAATGTCGTGGAAGAGAAATTATTTTTCCGGAGGTCGGGGTAGCGTCCAAGGAATGTTTGCTCCTCGGAGTTCGATCTCCATAGCCCCCAGCAAAGGCCTCAGCAATGAGCCGGGGCAAAATAGCTGCTTCCTCAATAGTGCCCTCCAGGTAAGTGGCTTTCTTTTGGTGATTTTGACTTTTAGTTGTTGATATTGTATTTTTAATAACTTCTAAATATGATATTTATAATTCCTGAGGCCAGCAACCTGAAATTCATTAAAAATTTGTATCTCTATGGTCTTAGGCAAACTACATGATGTCCTTGAATATCTATCATCTCATGTGTAAAAAGGGAATCAATAATAATTACAGAACTATAATAGTTGAAACTACTGCTACTACTTATCTGCCTAAAGGAGAGGTCTGCACCTGGTGATCTTTCTTCCTGAACTGTCTTTTTACTGTATAAACTCCCTCCCCTCCAACCCCCACTTTCTTTCTTTTGAGACTTAGATGTATTATCATCTAGTTGATTTTCTGTAGTTCAGAAAGCAGAATTCCTTCACAAATCAAAGATCATCAAACAGGTTATTTTTAATATCCAGGTTCTTAAATTTGTTAAATTCTGTATCCTCTTTCTATTGAGGATTTCAACACGAATTCCTTTAGCATGAGTAGTGGTAGAATGTTTGCTTACCATGTGGGAGACCTGAGCTTCATTCCTTGACTAATGGACCTCAGGCAGAGCCACCTCTCATCTCTCTGTGGAGGC
Source organism: Tenrec ecaudatus (assembly GCF_050624435.1). Classification (NCBI taxonomy): domain Eukaryota; kingdom Metazoa; phylum Chordata; class Mammalia; order Afrosoricida; family Tenrecidae; genus Tenrec; species Tenrec ecaudatus. The sequence goes on from NC_134545.1 coordinate 45,831,761, forward strand.
GTGCACGTTGCTGTGATGCAGAACAGCTTTCAGTGGAGGCTCTAAACTAAAGCAGAATAAGAAGAAAGATCTGGTGATCTACTTTTGAACCTCAACCCGTGAAAATCCTAGAGATCACAATAGTCTGATTCCAGTGTGCATGAGGTTGCCATGAGTTGGAAGCCAAGGCAATGGCAGTTGAAAACAACCAGGTGATTGTACTTCCCAGGTTTCCCCTTTTGATGTGTCTTGCCGTCTCTGTAGTCTCACAGTCCCAAAGCTCGAGCTGGATCCTGTCTTTCTGCTCTTCCGTAGTCAGGCTCGTAGAGTGGTAAGCTCACCTCCCTGGGGTCTCACCTGCAAGTATTTATGTTTCACTTTATACACTTTAATGCACTTTTCCCCTTTGTCAGGTTTTGTGGCACTTGGACATCTTCCGACGTAGCTTCAGGCAACTCACAAGTCACAAGTGTATGGGAGACTCCTGCATCTTTTGTGCTCTCAAGGTAAAATTTTCCAATTGTTTCTTCTTACTGCTCTTAGCTGTCAAATGATTAATATTGAGTTGGTTTGGCTAATGAAGGCCATACTAAAGATTTTGTTGTTTATATAATTAGGTTTGTTTCTTTCAGAGAATTACTGTGTGGTTTAGTTTGTCTTTCTGTCCTTGCTTGGAGCTCTAATTAACGTGATAGGATACCTGAAATTCAGGTGTTCTTCTACTTTGAGTATTTTCCTGAAAAACTAATTCTTAATTTTCATTTGAAAGAATAAACCACTAAGTATTTATAAAGGGATTGATTAGTGAGAGATGCCAGCCCTTAAAATTTCCAGGGTGGGGGTGGGGGTGGGGGGACGAGTCAGGGATTTCTTGTGTTTTCTCTTACCAAACTTAATGATTTTTTTTCTATGTCATACTTACTTACTTCTTGCTTTTTCTGGGTCTAAGTTTTTTATTTCTAAATAAAGTGGAATTGGGAGTTCACTTAGAATAAGAGAAAATGGCCTAAGATATTTTGACTAAAACTGTAAGTATGCTGCTAAAGAGGAAAATTACGATGTATAAAGGACCAATTCGCCTTTACTTTATCTGTTTTTCCAATATGGTAGCATCCTTGTGTGTTTTCTTGGTCCAGATGTACAATGGATTATTTGTGGTTGACTCAATCTGCCTGAAATCTAGACACGTTTTCATAGTTAATTTTCAGTCTCATACAGTCTGAGTTCTTATTAGTTCATTATATAAATGCTTAGAAGTAATGCTTAGAAGTCTGTTTTCTGTGGTTGGTTTTAGCATTCTAGAGAAGGAATGATGGCCAAATGATCTAGGAGGATTTTCTGTTTTATCAGTTACTTGGAACAATGGATTCAAAAGAAATTTTTCAGCAGCATTACTTAGGCATCTTAGGTTCATAGTAGGCATGTATCTTAGAAATACTTGATTCTTCTTACTCTCTTTTTCCTACTTCGGTCTCACACCCTTTGTTTTTAACAGAGAATGTAAATCAGTGACAAACTGGGGTGTTTCAAGCTGTAATTTTAATAAAACCAAATCTTTTACAACTTGGTGGTAGCATTACTGACTGTGTCCATTGATCTGATTTTCTAAAAGGTATATTGACGTTAAGTAGCTAGTTTTGGATAAACTAGAAATACAGTAGCCCCTCAGTCAGTAAGTCCAAGGAGATTGGTTCATGGCATTAAAACCAAAATATGAAGGCCAGATACTTGGTGGGAGAAGTGAATCCTAGAAGAATAAAAAGCTGGAATCTGTGTATCAGGAAGACTAGATAGAGTTTATACCATCCCTAATGTGCTTTTAACAAGTCAGGACTATGTCATATTCTTCATTGACATAGATGGGACTCCAGAAAACTGACTGGTCACACTATTGTTGCATTTCATTTTTCTGGGGGACAAAAATTATTACTCTAATATAAATAAATATCATTATATATAATATAAAGCAGAGAGATGAAGAATACCAGTGACCACAGTGTATGGTTCCCTGAGATACCCAAATACAGAAGGAAAGTGGTTTTTCATCCTATTATCAAAAAACTCACTTGTTTAGAGTCAGTTCTGGGTCATAGCTCATAGCAACCCTATATAGAGTTGCTGAGGCTATAAATCTTTATGGGAACAGTGTGGCTAGTGAATTTGAACCCACAACCTAGTTGTCCAACACTTACCCAAGAGTGCCACCAAAGCCCCTGTCAGTGAAGCAATTGCTTGTGCCTTCATAATTCTGGAGATGTGTTGGGATGCTGGTTCTTCCATATTACATGACCTGACCTAACCCTAGATTTGATTTGTTTTCACTGCTTCTTTTGTTATGTTGGGAGTGTATTTCAAGTATCTCCCCCCCCCCACCCAAGTGCTTTTTAATTCCTTAATACTATACATACACTTAGGAGTTTTTTTCTACTCTTTTTAAAAATTTATTTTTAAAAAACGTTTTATTAGGGGTTCATACAACTCTTATCACAATCCATACATACATCAATCGTGTAAAGCACATTTGTACATCCATTACCCTCATCATTCTTAAAACATCCACTCTCCACCCAAGTCCCTAGCATCAGCTTCGCATTTTTTTACCTCCCTCCCTGCCCCCACTTCCCTCATGAACCCTTGCTAATTTACAAATTATTATTTTGTCACATCTTGCACTGTCTGACGTCTCCCTTCACCCACTTTTCTGTTATCCGTCCCCCAGGGAGGAAGTTATATGTAGATCCTTGCCATCGGTTCCCCCTTTCCAACCCACCCTCCCTCCCAGCATCGCCACTCAAACCACTGGTCCTGAAGGGATCATCTACCCTGGATTCCCTGTGTTTCCAGTTCCTATCTGCACCAGTGTACATCCTCTGGTCTAGCCAGATTTGTAAGGTAGAATTGGGATCATGATAGTGGGGGGAAGGAAGCACTTAGGAACTAGAAGAAAGTTGTATGTTTCATCGTTGCTACATTGCACCCTGACTGGCTAATCTCCTTCCCGAGACCCTTCTGTAAGGGGATGTCCAGTGGCCTACAAATGGGCTTGGGTCTCCACTCTGCACTGCCCCCCTCATTCACAATGATATGATTTTTTGTTCTGATGATGCCTGATAACTGATCCCTTCGACATCTCGTGATCACTCAGGCTGGTGTGCTTTTTCCATGTGGGCTTGGTTGCTTCTCAGCTAGATGGCCACTTGTTTATCTTCAAGCCTTTAAGACCCCAGACACTATGTCTTTTGATAGCCGGGCACCATCAGATTTCTTTGCCACATTTGCTTATGCACCCATTTGTCTTCAACGATCATATCAGGGAGGTGAGTACAAATGATATGATTTTTTGTTCTTTAATGCCCGATAACTGATCCCTTCTGCACCTCATGATCACGCAGGCTGGTGTGCTTCGTCCATGTTGACTTTGTTTCTTCTCAGCTAGATGGCCGCTTGTCCACCTTTAAGCCTTTAAGACCCCAGATGCCATATCTTTTGATAGCCAGACACCATCAACTTTCTTCATCACATTTGCTTATGCACCCGCTTTGTCTTCATCGATTGTGTCGGGAAGGTGGGTATCATGGAATGCCAGTTTAATAGAACAAAGTATTCTTGCATTGAGGGAGTATGTGAGTGGATGCCCAGTGTCCATCTGCTACCTTAATACTAAACCTATAAATATATGCCCCTAGATCTATTTCCCCATCCTCATATATAAGTATATTTACATATGTACATGCCTTTATTTAGACCTCTATGAATATCCTTTGCCTCCTAGCTCTTTCCTCCATTTCCTTTTACTTTCCTCTTGTCCCACTATCCTGCTCAGTCTTCATTTGGGTTTCAGTAATTCCTCTTGGTTACATTACCCTTTATCGCACCTTACCAGGCCTCCTACACCATCCTCACCACCAATTTGAATCACTTGTTCCCTTGTCCCTGGGTTTGTTAATACCACTACCTTTCCCCCCACCTCATCTCCCCCTCTCCCATGTCCCCCCAGGAACTGTCAGTCCCCTTGTTTTCTCCTCCAGATTGTTCATCCAGGCTATCTTATTTAGACAGGCCTGCAGAGATAGTAAGATGCACAAAAACAAGACAGAGCAGAACCAAGCAACAATATACAACAAAACAACAATAAACCAATGGCAAAACAAAACACAACAAGCAAGAAAAGCTTGTTGTTAGTTCAAGAATTGATTGTTTTCTTGTCTAGTCTGTTGGGGCACCACGCCCTGGCCCCAAAGTCCACCTTCAGCCTTCCCTGCGGACTTCACTGCTCCGTTCCCTTGTTGTTCTTTTGAACCCCCTTAATGTTTTGCCTCAGTGTACACTTAGGTTTTAGGTAGCATTGTCTCCATGATTTTAAAGTATCCTAATTTTTAAATTATAAATAGGTTTGTAATGCTGTTGTATTGATTTGAAAGTATGAATGAGCTGAACTTGGGCCTAATAGCTCTGAAATTTAAACTGTTAGACTAGCCATAGTTTCCAAGAGATATTCCTTCATCAAAGTGGGGGGTCTTCATTTTCTGAGGGAAGGGAATGGGTGATGTTTATATGAAGAAGGAGTAAGCCCTAGATGGACTGTCAGCACCTGGGTCCTCCTGTAGAATGTTTCTTTTGTCTCCCCACTAAGCATCTGACCTCCGCTGACTTCACAATGGGGCAGGAGAATCAAACTTAGTATCATTCAAAGGCCAATTCCCATGAGGCAGTTGTCATACATGCCTCTACCTTCTTTCCTCTTTTACCAATTCTGACACCAACCAGTCTTCTCATGTACTTCTCTACTGGTTTTTTAATCCTTTGCAGTGGCCACACAGACAGAACTCATAAGCAATACACATGATTATGAGTTTTATTTTTTTATTAAGTAACAGATTACAACAAAGGATCAGAAATGCTCAGGATACAGATATACCTCTCTCTGTTTCTTAGTCCCTCAGTCATTCCACCCCTTGGCCTTTACCCTGCTTGAGCAGTGTGACAAAACTTTAGTGCTACTGAGGAACGTCCAAAGAGTATTTCGCTCCACCATTGGCTTGACATTAACTGCATGGGTCAGCAAACCTAGCTTCACTGATGAAGTCCCTAGAGGCACCCTGCTCCATAAACTAGCCTCCTGCCCATATACACTCAGCTCTTTTGCTCTGTGGACCATGAACCCACTGTTCTGTCTCATGCTCTTGATGCTGCTGCTGCTCCATCACTTCTCTGGTGTCACAACTAACTCTCTTGTCTTCTTGATCACAGAGGTTCACAGTGCAAGGGCCTCCAGGTCCAAAGGATGTACTCCATTCCTGGTTTTTCTTTCTTGATCCCTTCTTGTTTCTGAGATAGCTTATTTTAAACCCAGCAAGATGACAGCAATAGCCAATTCCCACATTAGAGTTCTAAACACCCTATTTGCAGGATCCCAACCAGTAGTTTAGTAGGAGTCAAAAAGGCTATGGCCCAAATATCCATATCAGGTAAATCACTGTACACACCTACTTTAAAAATATTATTTGATAGACTCTGAAAATAGTACAATTAAATATTGAACTCAGCTTTGGTCAGCGTAACAAGACAAGAAAAACAAAGGTAAGCTGTAAATTGTAAAGGAAGAAGCAAAGTTGTTAGTATTTGCACATATAGTGGTCGGCTATTTTTTAAAGTCCCAAAGAATATACAGGTATATTAATGGAATCAGTAAGAGTGTTTAGCAGATTATAATTGCATACAAGATCAATAGATTTGATTAAATTTCTATATATTTTCAACAAACAGAAAATACAATTTAAAAGGATAGCATTTGTACTAGCAACAAAATATGTGAAGGATAGGAATAAATCTAGCAAAAGGATGCAAGACATCTTTGTAAAACCCCACAAGTATCTAGTGTAGAAGTAGATTGTTGTCAAGCTGCAGGTCTTCTCCTCCCTTCTTCCTCAATCACTTCTCTTCTAAGTACCCTAACCGTTATCCTAATTTTGGTTGCAATCATTTTCGGGTTTTGTTATTTATATATCTTTATATATTTTTAAAGAATTCAATTTAAAGTTTGATTCTTTTAAAACTTTATTTTAAATGAAATCATCCTCTAAAATTTTTAAAAATCATTTTATTGGGGGCTCATACAACTCTTAACACAATCCATACATACATCAATTGTATCAAGCACATTTGTACATTCCTTGCTTTCATCATTCTCAAAACATTGCTCTCCACATAAGCCCCTGGCATCAGCTCCTCATTTTCCCCCTCCCTCCCTGTTCCCCCTCCCTCATGAACCCTTGATATTTTATAAATTATTATTTTGTCATATCTTCCCCTGTCCAACGTCTTCCCTCACCCACTTTTCTGTTGTCCATGCCCCAGGGAGGAGGTTACATGTAGATCCCTGTAATCAGTTCCCCCTCTCTACCCCACCCTCCTGTTATCGCCACTCTCACCATTGGTCCTAAACGGATCATCCATCCTAGATTCCCCGTGCTTTCAGTTCCTATCTGTAACAGTGTACATCCTCTGGCCTAGCCAGATTTGTAAGGTAGAATTGGGATCATGATAGTGGGGGGAGGAAACATTTAAGAACTAGAGGAAACTTGTATGTTTCATCATTGTTACCCTATACCCTGATTGGCTCGTCTCCTCTCTGCGACCCTTCTGTAAGGGGGTGTCCAGTTGACTCCAGATGGCACTCACCCTCATTTACAGTGACATGATTTTTTATTCTGATGATGCAGGATACCTGGTCACTTCTACACCTCGTGGTCACACAGGCTGGTGTGCTTCTTCTATGTGGGCTTTGATGCTTCTGAATCAGATGGCTGCTTGTTTACCTACATGCTTTTAAGACCCCAAACTCTATTTCTTTTGATAGCAGGGCACCATCAGCTTTCTTCTCCACATTTGCTTATGCACTCATTTGTCTTCAGTGATCGTATCATGGAGGTGAGCACACAATGTTATGATTTTTTGTTCTTTGATGCCTGATAACTGATCCCTTCAGCACCTCGTGATCACATAGGCTGGTGTGCTTTTTCCCTGTGGGCTTTGTTGCTTCTGAGCTAGATGGCCGGTAGTTTACCATCTTCTGTAAATTTTTAAAAATATGTCTTCTTTAGCTTAGCAATATGTTTATAAGATCATCCATGTTGTGTGCAAGTCCAATTTGTTCATTTTAAAACTACTTTGTATTATGTGTGTACTTTTTTCTTGCGTACATGCCAGTGGTATTGTCATGTACTATGTTTATCTTCCACTCTATTAGCTAATGACAATAGTTTTCCCAGTGTTTGCTCATTTTAAAAAATGTAGTGGAACTGATGTATACTCTAGAAGTTGAGAAAAGTCAGTTCTGAATTTTTTATGACAGGAAACAGTGAAGAATAGACAGGACACATGATGAACAACAAAATGAGCAGTGAACCTGATTTATCATTCAGAGTGGATAGACTTATCTTATGCAAATCACTAAAATCTCTGTTAAATACACCAGAGATTTGTTTCCAATTCACATCACTTATCCACTGCAGATTCATGTGGAAACAGATGCCAAAGCTGCACCCATGTTAAATGTCCCTAGTTGCTAAGTCAGAGGGAAGAAACTTTCTGGAGAGTTTTGCAAACAATTAAATGCTCACTTAAGCTAAGAAGTGCCAAGAGTCACTTCTGTTCAGAATTCGTTAACATAACTAATCATATGGTCCCACTGAACAAGGGGCCCAGGAAGTGTGATCTGATCATGTGCTTAAGAAGGGAAAGAGGGGGACGGACAACAGAAAAGTGGGTGAAGGGAGACGTTGGACAGTGCAAGACGTGACAAAATAATAATATATAAATTTTCAAGGGTTCCTGAGGGATGGGGTAGTGAGGAGGGAGGGGGAAAATGAGATGCTGATGCCAGGGGCTTAAGTGGAGAGCAAAGGTTTTGAGCATGATGAGGGCAATGAATGTACCAATGTGCTTCACACAATTGATGTATGTATGGATTGTGATAAGAGTTGTATAAGCCCCTAATAAAATGATTGAAAAAAAAAAGAAGTGAAAGAACCAGAAGTATGAGGGTAAGTTAAACAAAAAGGAAAAAGGCGTTTCTTCAAAATTATGGTAAGCTTTATTAAGCAAAAAGACCGAAATCTGATGCTGTTGCTTCTCCACATATCCTTCATCTAGAGCTATGCACATCTGCAGACACTGCTGCTGTCTTCCTCTAAAGAATCCTGCAGTCTTTTACTGATACCACATCTCAGTGGTGGTGTGACATCTCCAAGGAACTCAAACTGTTCCTGTGAATGGTTCTTTGAATTTGGGGAACAAACTTAAGTGTGAATGGGGCAAGAGCAGGGATATAGTAAGATTTTACAGCATGATTTTCATAAGACAGCCTTGAAGAATGAGCAGGTACTCTTCATTTATCACGGAAAAAAATATTTCTTGGTGCTATTTTCCTGATCTTTTAATCAATACTGCACTTTTCAATTTTCTTAAAAATTCTTTATAATAAACCATCATGCCTGTCCTGTGTCCTTTGAGGAAGTCTTGTCAAGATGACCCTTTTGGAATCCTGGACTGGAATCCTAAAAAGACAGTTGCAATAACCCTTTCTTCCTCTAGAAGTCACTTCTTTTGGGACTTTTTTTTTCTTGCGAGGAAGATCATTGCATTGCTGGAAAATAAAAAAATGTCTGCATTCATCTTCTGATCACAGAAACATTTAAAAGTATATTTTGTTTGTAATAAACCTGTACATGTATGACTGGAACCTGGAAGCAGTACTTTTTTGTTTTATCCTCTTATTTGGCAAAGTGTTCTAATGACCACCATAATTTACCAAATAGCAATACTAAATGAAACTGTAGTAATGACAACAGTGAGTATGACAAATAAACCAGTACAATAAAATCAAGAATTCAGAAGCAAACCTGTGGTAACTTACTGCTTCTCCTGTGAAACAAAAGAGAAAGTATACTTTTCAATAAATGATGCTCAATTGGTTGTCCATGTAGAATTTTTAAGAATGAAATTACCGTAGATTCTTATTCTAAGTCAAAATAATAATTTCAGATGAATTCAGGACTAAAAAAATGTAAGACAAAACTTACTTTACAAAATATGTAAAACAAAGTTAAACAACTGATAGATTTTACTACAAGATCTTCTATTCATCAAAAGACTTTGTACAGAACTAGTGTGCCTTGCCAACAGCTGGCATGTGAGTGAGCCATCAAGATAGTGGACCATCCAGCCCCAGCCAAGTCTGCAAATGATTGCAGACCCGCTTGACATCTTGACATTCTAATAGCCAGACACCACTCCCAAATTCCTGACCTCTACACATTGTATGAGACAATAAATGTTTATGGTTGTTCAAAAAGAAAAAAATCCATGAAGAGAATAAAGAGGCAAAGCTATAAACTGGGAGAAAATGTTTTCAACAGAATTGTATACAATAGAACAAGTAAAGTATTCAGGATAGATAAGAACCCCTATAAGGCATAAGTAAAAGATGAAAGAGTCAATGGAACAATGGACGAAAGACATAAGCAGACATTTTTCAGAAATGTAAATTAAACTATACTCTTCAGGTTGGTAGAAATTAGAAATTTTGATAAAGTTAAATGTTACCTAAAATGTAGGATAATAATAAGAAAAATATGTATATATGTTATGGTTTGGAATACAAATGGTAAGGGACACAACTTGCCATTGCTATTGAGTCAGTCCCAACTCACAGTGATCCTGCAGGACACAGTAGAGCTACCTCATGGGGTTTCGATGCTGTACATTTTTATAGAAGCAGGCTGCCACATCTTTCTGCTGATGGGCTCCAACTGCAACCTTTTGATTAGCTTACGTGCACTAAATCCCATAGCCTCCCACCATTATGCACGCATTCTCATGGAGTTCATTCAGATCCATCGTGACCTTGTGGGACGGAGTAGAACTGCCTCACAGCGTTCTCAAGGCTGTATGTTTGTCCAGAGACAGGCTGCCACATATCTCTCCTGTGGAGCAGCTGGTGGGTTCAAACTGCTAACCTTCAGATTAGCACCTGAGAGCACATTTTATTATGTGTTAGTGATATTGTACATTATGTGCTAGTGATATTATGCCACCGTGGCTCCTCTACCACATAACCATCTAGCAATTCTATTTCTAAATATATACCATAGAAAACTTCTTATACACAAAAAAACAGAAGATATATTTCAGAATGTTCAAAGTCATATTTTTATGATTTAAAAAAATCAGACAACACATTTTCTTTTTTTTTTCCTTCACATTTTCAACTATAGTAAAATGGATTTAAAAGGATGGTTTATTTTCACAGTAAAATATAAAATGGTAAAACAAATGATCTGCAGATGTCAATATCCACTTGGGCTAAACTCAAAAGCATATTGGATTTAAAAAGTCACAGAAGACTAAGCTATATTTTCACTTATATACAAAATTTTAAAAACATGAAAAACTAAACATTTTGTTCAGGGTGTGGGGTGTGGGGTGTGTGCGTGTTAAAACCTTGGAGAAAAGAAAGGCCGTGATTTTCATAAAATCTCACATGGTTACCTCTAGAAAGTGAGGGTATAATCAACTGGGGAGCTTCAAACTCATTTCTTATTTTTCCATTTCTTAAACTAGGTGGTAGGTACATGACCATGTGTTTATTAGCCTCTGGCTGTATATATGCATGATATTTGTTCTTTTGCATGTATGATTATTATTATGAAACAGGGAAAAACACTGTAGTCACTGTAAAGCATACTCTGAAGTATAGAGAAGAAAACTAAAAACTGCCTGAATCTCACCGTAGAGATTATCCTTTCTCATTATATCTCTTCTCTCATCTATGGTATTTCCAGTAATGAACCTTTTTACTCAGTGTTTTCACAAAATGAATACTTTTCATTTTTTTCACACCTCCAAATTGCTTCTCCATCTTCCTAACTCTCTATTTGGAGTGATATTTTGAAGTTGCTACCTTCTTATAATCTTAAAGTGGTTCCAACTTGTCTCTTAAATCACTTAAAATGCATGATTGTAGAATTTTAAAAAACTGATTTTGCGCTTCCGTCTTTCCCTCTGCAGTCACACTGCACTGCAGCTGTTGTGGCAGATGGTGCACTTGCTGGGCTCCCTCTTTAAAAGGCACCAGAGATGCTCTTGGCTTTGTCTGCAATGTTCTCCCTCCACTGCCACCAAGCCACATCCATCTTTCAGAACGCTGGGTCAGAAATGTACCTAGTTTAGGAGGTTTTTAAAATGACACCTTCTCCCCAGATCCATGCTTGCCTAGCTTAACAGAATTCAGCATGACTGAATGAGTTTTGGGGAAGGTGGCTCTGCTTTTCTTCCTTCCTGGTGTTCTTCCCAGTGCTTAGACAGGGCCTGTACCACAATGAACTCTCAGTGTCTTAGGTTGACATACTTTTCGTAGTTTTTGGATTTTAGCAATGGAGTTTATTACTTCCTTTTTCTTCTTTCTGTCTGACATACACTTTCACTCACTCTTTAACCAGAAAGAGATTTTCTTGTTCTGACTTTTGGCTTCACCCTTGTGTGTATGGGCGGGGCGGGGCGGGGGGGGTGTCTACTTCTCTAGGCCCTCATGCTTTTGGAAAGAAAAGGCTGAGATTTGTCTGTTTTTGTGTTGTGATGGAAGTTGAATGGGAGAGTGAATGATGCCTGGGAGTTTGTGGCGTTCCAGCACAGGTGAAATTTCATATATTTAAATCCCATTTCTAAAATTGCTTCTCATTTAAAGATTAGAGGACTGATGAGTGAGGCTGGTGAGAATTATTTTTTACTAGCTTTCTGTCACTTGTTTGATGTAGTGGTTTGCACATTGGGCTGCTCGCTGCAAGATCAGCAGTTCAAAACCACCAGCTGCTTCGCAAGAGAAAGATGATGAGACTTTCTACTCCTATAAAAAGTTACAATATTGGAACCCCACATTAATAGTTCTGTCCCATCCTATAGGTCCTCTGTGAGGCAGAATTGACTTGATGGCAGTAAGAGAGTGGGAAGTTCGATAGGTAAAATTCTTTTTATTTTTCAAGACAAAATTCTTCAGTTTAAGTAGTTTGTGAAAATTTACCAGATTTGCTAAGTCTGAATTATTTATGTTGGCATATAATTGTTCAATAATAGAGCCGATTACAAAATCGTTATATTGGGGGCTCATACAACTATTATCACAATCCACACATACATCAATTGTATAAAGCACATTTGTACATTCGTTACCCTCATCATTCTAGAACACCCGCTCTCCACTTAAGCCCCTGGCATCAGCTCCTCATTTTTCCCCCTCCCTCCCCGCTCCCCCCTTCCTCATAAACCCTTAATAATTTATAAACTATTTTGTCTTATCTTACACTGTCCGACGTCTCCCTTCACCCACTTTTCTGTTGTCTGTCCCCAGGGAGGAGGTTATATGTAGATCCTTGTAATTGGTTCCCTTTTCGACCCCACCTTCCCTCCACCCTCCTGCTATCGCCACTCTCACCACTGGTCCTGAAGGGATCATGTGTCCTGGATTCCCTGTGTTTCCAGTTTCTATCTGTACCAGTGTACATCCTCTGGTCTAGCCAGATTTGTAAGGTAGAATTGGGATCATGATAGTGGGGGGATTGGGGGAACATTTAGGAAGTAGAGGAAAGTTGTATGTTTCATCATTGCTACACTGCATCCTGACTGGCTTGTCTTCCCTGAGACCCTTCTGTAAGGGGATGTCCAATTGCCTACAGTTAGTCTTTGGGTCTCCACTCCACACTCCCCCTCATTCACAATACTATGATTTTTCATTCTGATGATGCCTGATCCCTGATTCCTTCAACACCTTGTGATCACACAGGCTGGTGTGCTTCTTCCATGTGGGCTTTGTTGCTTCTCAGCTAGATGGCCGCTTGTTTACCTTAAAGCCTTTCAGACCCCAGACACTATATCTTTTGATAGTCGGGCACCATCAGCTTTCTTCACCAATAGAGCCCATTCTTAAAGACAAAGAAACACATACATTTCTAGATTAATCACAGGATAGTCAACTTTCCTTAATTGGATATTTACATGAGGGAATGAGGGCTTTGCTCTTTTAATCTGCCCGAAAGATAGATGTTTCTGCCTTCTCTCCAATTGTGTGTGTCTATATATATATATATATATATAATTTTTTTCCCTCCAAACCTCTAAAATGTATCTTATGTAAACAGCTTTTGGTTCTTTATAGAACTTCACCCCCTACCCCTGCTCTGGTACCAACTATCAGTAGTTCTATGTCTTGTGATCTTTACCAGGTACCTTAATATGAAGGAGTTTTTAAAAGTTTGTAGAAAAATTCCTTATCTTTCCATTCCATTTGCCCTTGAACTCTTTTAAGCCCCCTTGTGTATATTAGATCCAGTATTTATATTTGCTTTTTGGTGCTTTGTAAACAATGCAATACTTGTTTTTGGTACAACAAAAATATATACCTACTGATTACTTATTCACTTGGGTAGGTTCCAAAACCCATATTGTTATGCAAAAATCAGCATTATGGAAAAATAGAAGATGCCTACATCAGATCACAAAATGGAAGACCACTACATTATTACTTAACTGCCAAACTACTGAGAACCTTTTCCTAACCAAATTGGTCATTTTTTAAAATACATAATCTCTTTTTTGAAAGCAATGTTTTTATTTCCCCTTGACCATCCATTATAAAATATATGGTAATAGAATTTATGGCAGAGTTCACTCCCAGGATAAAGGGTGACCTTTTCCAGAGTTACATTTAAAACTATGCTTCAGAAAAATGATATAATTGCTACATGGTTTGGATCTTCATTTACAAGTCTTGAGTACCTAGAGTTTTCTGTATTTCTTTCTGTCAAACTTATTTTAGGGCCCTGGTGTTGCTCTCACTCCTTTTCTTTTTATGGAACTATTGTGCATGAGCATATTTGAGCCCAAGTATTACTTTGTATAAGTAAAGGAAAGTCCTTCCTTTCAGGTCAGGGGTGTTTTAGGTCTTTTTAAAAAAAATCATTTTATTAGGGGCTCATACAACTCTTATCACAATCCGTACATCCATTCATTGTGTCAAGCACTTTTGTACATTTGTTTGCATCATCATTTTCAAAACATTTGCTTTCTGCTTGAGCCCTTGGTATCAGCTCCTCCTTTTCCCCCCTCCTTCCCCACTCCCCCCCTCCCTCATGAACCCTTGATAATTTATAAATTATTATTATTTTATCAGACACGTAATCTTATCCATCATAATTTACGAAGACTCACGTCTCACCTTGGCATTCCCTTGGCATTCCTTACTGCCAAACCTAAGTCATTAATGAGCAAAATAGATTTTTTACTGTTGTTATTCATATGTAATATCAGATAGTTGATAAATGATGAATGGATGTTCTTCTATTACTTGTTTCAAAATCTCTTCTGTAGCCATTTCAACCTCAGAATCTTGCATTGGAGTAGTTAATGATGGTTTTCCTGAGAAAGAGTTGTGTCAATATGCCCTGCTGCTTACTTGGCACCACAATGCTTGTTAACTTCTGGTCAGCAAGTCCATGCGAGGTAGAACTGCCCCTGTGAGTTTCCAAGATCATAATTCTCTATGGGAGTAGAAAGCCCATCTCTGTCCTCTCAAAACCCAAATTTATCCCCATCTCGTGTAACTAAAGAATTTTCCTGACCCAAATTGTCATGCCTATAGTAAAGTGCTCTTGATTATTGTTCATATTGAATATGTTCTTATATCCCCAGCCCCCAGAATATGACTTTATTTTGGTGTTGGTTTATTTATTTATCTCTGTTCTGGGGAGGAAATCCGCCCTCTGTAGTTAGTATGCCACAAAGATTGTGTTCTCCTTCCAGGGATTGTACTAGGGGCCTTGTAATGCCAGGATGTAGGACAGAGTGTTTTTTATTATAGGCAAAGAAGAATGCTGCATTGATTGATTACATTCAACAAATCTTCTCAATTAGTGTTTTCTTTTCTTTTTAAGAATTCCAGGATAAGGCATAGAAAACTGAAGAGTGGTGGGAGTACATGGAGAGTGAGGAGAGTAGATCTTTGTATTTCAGGTGTTTTGGAAAATATATCTGTATCTGGAAAGCAGTTAAGGTTGTTGGAGGGGTAAGAAGGTCTGGGTTCTGCTGATTGCCCACTTTAATTGGGGAGCTATTTTGAGAGGGAACAAATCCCTAAGCATCTTTTGAGCGTGTACCATGTGACTGTTTCTCTGTTGTGTACTAAGCATAAGTCCATGGGTAAGGTGATCTAAGGAATTACTCATCATTCATTGTAAATCCAATTCTTTCTTTTTGTAAGAATGAAACGTTGTGTTGTCCTTCTGTTAGATCTTTGAATAGATTCAGTGGCAACTAACAACAATCCTGAACTGAACTATTTAAACCAGGAAATTAGATTTCTAATATGATCTGTAGAAGCAACCCTCACGCAAGAACATCTGTCATATCTCATCCAGACGCTATCTTCTCGAATGGGATTTTTTGTTTAACTTGGTGTTCAAATAAAAAGATTAGCCTAACAGAAAATTATAGTCAATCAATCATCATGACTTTTTTTTCTTTTCCACAGTTTATGGCAGAGCTAGAAACTTGCACAGTCTAAAAACCTTTGTGCTTATTCAGAAGGGTTCCCTTGTGAGTGGGTGTATATCCAAAGTTTCTTTTTCATTTCATGGAGGACAAGTGATTATGGTACAGATTTCTAAAACTTTATTTGAATAGTACTGGTAATCTATAATACTGCATTTTTCCTCTTGGCACACCTTTGTCAATTGACTATTGCATTGTGTAAACTACCAACATGAGTTGATGGTTTTCTGTGAAAGGTAATACCATTCTCTGATAAGTTTGACCTCTCTCTGGCTCCTTCTGCCCAGTGTCTGGTGTTTCTTTTAGCGGCGGCTCCCTTTGTGTGTATCTGAGTGCGGGAAACTGTTTTTCACCGGCAGCAGCAATGGTCTCTGACCTAATTATGAGAAGTCCAAACTGGGTTATGACTATAACATATTGGGTTGTGCAAGTAAAGCCCTAAGCCCCTGAATTTTAGTTTAAAGGAACTGATATAGGTAATGAGGGTGATTTTTAAATCAGTAAGTTCAGAAGGTAGCTTTTTTAAAACATAGATTAAAGAATTTAACCAGTTGATCTCTGCCTTTCTCAAAATGGCATCAAAAGTCATCTATTAAGCTGTCAATTTTAAGCAATAATTGTTCGTTTTATTTGGTGCGATGACTTGATGGTTATGTCTTATACAAAAAGTGTGTTTTGTAGAGGTGCATCCTAAAATATTTACAGAGGAATCATGCCTGGAATTTGCTTCAAAATTATCTGAGAGAGATCCTGGAAGCTTCCTCCCCCCAACTCCCATGATCCGAATTCTACCTTGCAGGACTGGATAGGGCAGAGGTTGTACACTGGTGCATATGAGGGCTGGAGGCACAGGGAATCCAGGTTGGATGATACCTTCAGGACCAGGGGTGTGAGGGGCGAGGCTGGGAGAGTGGAGGGTGAGTGGGTTGGAAAGGGGGAACTGACTAAAAGGATCCACATGTGACTCCTCCCTGGGAGATGGATGGCAGAGAAGGGGGGGAAGGGAGACTCCGGATAGGGCAAGATATGACAAAATAACAATCTGTGGATTATCAAGGGCTCATGAGGGAGGGGGGAGCGGGGAGGGAGGGGAAAAAAAAGAGGACCTGATGCAAAGGGCTTAAGTGGAGAGCAAAAGCTTTGAGAATGATTGGGGCAGGGAATGTATGGATGTACTTTATACAATTGATGTATGTATATGTGTGGATTGTGATAAGAGTTGTATGAGCCCCTAATAAAATGTAAAAAAAGAAAAGAAAAAAATGATTAGGACAAAGAATGTACAGATGTGCTTTATACAATTGATGTATGTATATGTATGGATTGTGATAAGAGTTGTATGAGTCCCTAATAAAATGTTTTAAAAAACTATATCTGGGAGAGGGGTAAACGGGTGGGTAGGATAAATGAAGTAAAATTGACCACCGGTTGATAATTGTTGCAGGTAGATGA
This sequence comes from Tenrec ecaudatus, assembly GCF_050624435.1. Classification (NCBI taxonomy): domain Eukaryota; kingdom Metazoa; phylum Chordata; class Mammalia; order Afrosoricida; family Tenrecidae; genus Tenrec; species Tenrec ecaudatus. The sequence continues at coordinate 45,848,792 of NC_134545.1, forward strand.
TGGCTACATGGGAGCTTAGTATAATATCCTGTCCAATCTTGTATTTAACATTTTTCTAAAATAAAGTGTTAAAAATCCTGTTATTGTGTTAGTTGCATATCCTTCCCCTCTTGAAGGAGAATCTCCAACCTTCTTTGAACACACAAAGCCTCTGAAAGTTTTCTTTTCCAGTAATCAATGATCTTGGGTTTTATAAACAGGCTGGACTAGCCCTATTTAGTTGTCTGATTTCTAGGGTTTCTGGAGAAAAGTAGTGATGATGAGACCCAGACTGCTGAGAGATTCGGGAAGCACAGAAAAGAACGGAAACCAGCTGGGTCAAGGCAGTTACACAGTATTGAGCAGCGGTTCTGAATCTGTGGGTCCCGACCTTTTTGGGGGTCAAATGACCCTTTCACAGGGGTTGCCTAAGACCATCGGAAAATACATAAATATTTCACAATATATAATTATATATGATCTTGTGATTAGTCAGTATGCTTTATGTTTAATTATGTTCAATTTGTAACAATGAAAATACATCCTGCATATCAGGTATTTACATGGCGATTCATAACATTAGCGAAATTACAGTTATGAAATAGCAACAAAAATGATGTTATGGTTGGGGGCCACAACACCATGAGGAACTATATTAAAGGGTCACGGCATTAGGAGGGTGAGAACCACTGGTCTAGTGTGTCATGTTGTTGCAGGAGGCATTGCTGGGTACCTTTTGAGGGTTAAGTTGATTTGCTTTTAGGCACTTTCCCAGGGCCCATACAGCATCACAGTTAGTGATAGCCCTTCTCCTTCAGTCCCACGACCGTCTTATTCATGGCTTCTTTTAGAAGTCACGTTGGAAAACTCAGAGAAAGAGAGAGGTGTTCGCCATGCAAAAAGAAGTGGTGGTGGGGAGGGTGGGGGTAGAACGGCAACTTATGCAACAGCTGCATTTGTAGATGCCAGAGCACAGAGACATAGTATCGTAATGACACTTCCATCTTATTTACAAGGATTTACTAATCCAGTAATTATGTGCTCATGTGGGTAGAATTGTTTACTTCTCTAAGAGAGTTGGGTGGGGAGGCACCTGCTTTAAGTCGTTAAAGTTTTGTTGCTTTTGCACTGTATCCAAGAAAATAACTAAAGTAATTTGTACCGAGATTTTGCCCCTGTGAGAAAGAACTGAGAGAAACCTCCCAGGTGGGGTTTCTGAGCGTGGTGCGTGCGAGGAGCCATCAGGCACCCACAGGAAAACATTCCTGGGTTTGGGTTCTTTTCTTCCCTTCTCCCTGCCTCAGCTACTGGAAGAACACCAGCTTTTGTTCCTTATTGGTGCTGCCACCTGTTCTTGCTGCTGAACTCAATGTTCTTGGCTTTCCTTTGGTGTGAACAGGATCTCCCTCTGGGAAAGGTGGGAGGAGGGTAGAAAGGGAACAGGAGGAGGCCCATTTCAGCCCCTGTGCTCATGTGAGAGGAGCACACAAGGGTTAGTGTGTGGCCCTAACAGAGGGGCTTTGTGCTACAGTGACTCCCGGAGCCTCCGCTCCACAGATGCATGCTGGGCAGGCTCAGGGTGCTTTATCCCTTACACACTTGTTTCTTACTAACAATTGCAGCATAAGACCAGTAATAATCATTAAAACCAGAAAATAATGAAAATGCAGGCAGAAACCATTTTGAATTCACGCCGATCCTCAGTGTGTAGGGAGAAAGCTGCTGGTAATTGAAAAGATGTAGGAAGAGAGGATAGCATGGAGACCTTGGTGGACACAGGGAAAGGAAGAGCCCGGTCTGTTACTGCCCTCCCTCGTGTAGGCAAACAGACCTCTGCCCTGAGGTTTTCCCGTTCTCTGCTAAAATCCATGTTACCTGGAGGATGGAAAATCTGTCTTTCAAATAGGAACAGAACAGAGAAGAGCTTGGCCCTTACCATCTCTGCGAGTAGGTAGCTCGAAGCAGAAGCCACTCTGGCTCAGGGCTTTCCTGCTCACATACGCCAGGTTCCTTGCCCTCGCATGGCTCCCAAATGTAACAATAATAACTATAACAATAGCTAATTTAGATACTTACAGGAATTAATTAGTCTCAGTTCCATATACAAGCAGTCTCCATTCCTAAATCTGTCTGTCTTTCACGATCTAATATCAGTCAAATGTTTGTCTTAGTATATAATCTATTATGTACCTTTCTATGCACAAATACCATTAAAGAAACACTTCAAGAGGGAGGGGGAAAAAGCAGCTGATACTAAGGGCTCAATAGAAAGTAAATGTTTAGAAAATAATGATGGCAACGTATGTCCAAATATACATGATACAATTGATGTATGGATTTTTATAAAAGCTGTAAGAGCTCCCAATAAAATGGTCTTTCAATAAAAAAAGAAACACTTCCAAATACATGAAAACCTAATAAGATTTATAAGGTGGCTCTTAATTGGAGTTGTCTTGGAGTTCTCTGCCATGCATGTAATACAGAGACTGCCTGAGGGGGCTTCAAAAAGTTTGTGGAGAAGTTCTCTTTTAATTCCATTAGTCCACTTTTGGAAGTCTCTGCATGTCGTGTGTGTGCATTGTTTCCACTTAATCTTCAAACATTCCTCTGAACACTCAAACTCACTGCCTTTGCGTCACTTCTGACTCCTGGTCACCCTGTAGGCCAGGGTGGACCCACCCTGCGGGTTCTGAGACTGTGGCAGGAATAGACAGCCTCATCTTCCTCCCCAGGGCCTGCTGGTCCGTCAAACTGCTGACTTTGCATAGTCAGCACACCACCTGAGCTCCTTTCCTTGTTCAATATTTCTAGGAGGTAAACACTATTGTTAACATGCCTTAAAAAGAGGAAACTGAGGCCTAGAAAATTAAGTAACTTGCCAAAGGCAATTAGTTGCTATCAAAGCTGTGATTTTAAACTCAGACAGTCTGGTTCCACATTCCATACTCTTTACTATTGTGCTATGCCACTATCACTGGGGCTCTTAGCTTTATGAAACAAGAATTTCTGAACCCTAGAACACAGAAAATTGTTTGAGTGGCAGTTTTCTTAATTATCCCTAGGATGATACATAACTAGTAGAGTACTTAAGAAAGTAGTTAATTCATTTAGGAACAATTGATGACTTAGAGCAGCAGTTCTCAATCTGTGGGTCTCGACCCCTGTGGGGGTTGAACGACCGACCCTTTCACAGGTGTCACCCAATTCATAACAGTAAAATTACAGTTATGAAGTAGCAACAAAAATAATTTTATGGTTGGGGGGGTGTCACCAAACATGAGGAACTGCATTAAAGAGTCATAGCATGAGGAAGGATGAGAACCACTGTCTTAGCGTTTGGGGGCTTAATTTTTGTGGAAAACCAAAGGGGTCAAAGTTGGCAATGGTCAGATTTTATAGTATTATCTTAGAAATGCCGAAAGAACTAAAAAAAAAATCAAGCTTCAAGTTGTAATATTGAAGGAATGTATGGGCAAAATAATGAAATATACAAAGGGCATTAAAAGATGGAAAGAATACATAAACTCACTGTTCCAAAAAGATTTGGTCAATATTCAGCAATTTCAAGAACTGATGATATTGAAAGAAGAGATTTAAGCTTCACTGAAGGCATTGGTGAGAAGCAAGGTTTCAGAAATCTACAGAATCCAAACTGATATTGCAAACAAATCCAACACTGTGTTACTGGTCTGTGCCAAGAAATTTGAAAGGTGACCCAACAGAATATGGAAATTATAGAACATTATCTTTAATGTCACATGCAAATGAAATTTTACTGAAGACAATTACAAAAATGATTACAGAAATGCATTCACACGGAGCTGCCAGAAATTCAAGCCAGACTCAGAAAAGGACATGGAATGAGGAATATTGTTGCTGATGTCCGATAGTTATTGGCTGAAAGCAGACAATACAAGAAAGAAATGCACATGTGTTTTCCTGACTCGGCAGAGATGTTTACCGGTGTGGATCATAACACGTGATGGGTAACAATGTGCAGAGTGAGAATTCCAGAGCACTTCATTGTGCTCAGGCAGAATCAAGAAGCAGTCATTTGAGTAGAACAAGGGGATGCTAAAGGGGTCAAAATCAGCACAGTTGTGTCCAGGGTTGACACAGTCCTACTTGCTGAAAGTGAAATATGATATTAAACACTTAGGGATTGAGATTTGTTATAGGGGACTATATTAAACAGCCTTAAATAGGACAAAGACAAGACAAACACAAAAATAATTCATCTGCGTGGGGTCCAGCCCCACAGTCAAAAGAGGGTCCTGAGGAGCGATGGTGCAATTATGGAAGACAGAGAAGGTGGAAAGTAGAGCACAGGGGACCCGTCTCCATTATCCAGAGAAGAGGTGTTTATTCAACAGTAGGGTTTTATAGTCATCAGGCCTGAAGCCCCTTATGGATACACACACAATGAAAAGGGCACTGCGTTAATCTTGAAATTCCTGAGCTCTCTAGGGGAACACTTCATAGGCAGTATCAGGTATGTGGCAAATGGCGGAAATCGCGCCTTAAGAATAACAGTCAAATTGGGCCTCCACTCAAGTACTGCCTCAATGCAAGAATACTTTGTTCTATTAAACTAGCATTCCATGATATTCACCTTCCCAACATGATCACTGAAGACAAAGCGGGTGCATAGGAAATATGATGAAGAAAACTGGTGGTGCCCGGCTATTAAAAGATATAGCGTCTGGGGTCTTAAAGGCTTGCAGGTAAACAAGCAACCATCTAGCACAGAAGCAACAAAGCCCACATGGAAGAAGCACACCAGCCTATGTGACCACGAGGTATTGAAGGGATGAGATATCAGGCATCAAAGAACAAAAAATCCTATTATTGTGAATGAGGGGGAGTGCGGGGTGGGGACCCAAAGCCCATCTGTAGGCAACTGGACATCCCTTTCAGAAGGGTTGCGGGGAGGAGATGAGCCAGTCAGGGTGCAGTGTAGCCACGATGAAGCATACAACTTTCCTCTAGTTCCTAAATGCTTCCTCCCCACCCACTGTCATGATCCCAATTCTATCTTACAAATCTGGCTAGACCAAAGGATGTACACTGGTATAGATAGGAAGTGGAAACACAGGGAATCCAGGACACATGATCCCTTCAGGACCAGTGGCAATATCGGGGAGGGAGGGTGGGGTAGAGAGGGGGAACTGATTACAAGGATCTATATATAACCTCCTCCCTGGGAGATGGACAGTAGAAAAGTGGGTGAAGGGAGACATTGGACAGTGTAAGATATGACAAAATAATAATTTATAAGTTATCAAGGGTTCATGAGGGAGGGGGGGAGTAGGGATGGAGGGGAAAAATGAGGAGCTGATGCCAGGGGCTTAAGTGGAGAGCAAATGTTTTGAGAATGATGAGGGTAACGAATGTACAAATGTGCTTTACACAATTGATGTATGTGTAGATTGTGATAAGAGTTGTATGAACCCCCAATAAAATTATTAAAAATAATAATTAAAAAATTTAAAAATTAGAAAAAGAATAAGAGTCAAAGGGAGCTGACTCCTCTTTCTTTAACTGTGTACATGAGGAGCCAGGTATCTGTAGGAGACAGTTTATATCGTCATTTTATGGAGGGTGGATGTGGAGAAATGTTCTTCCTGGATAATATTTGTGTATTTGGGTGCTACCCATTGTCTCAGGACTGTGGAGGCATGCCTCACACTAGGACTGGTGTGCCAAATTTTGTGGTCACAAGTGCTGGAAGCAAACCATGTACACTTCCAGGTCCTCATTTTCCCACATTTCCCTCTCTTGTTTTATGTTTTAAATTCAAGAGGGCTATAGATGTGACATGACTGCTTTCTGTATGCTTCAGCCTTCTGTAAAAACACCAGGTGACTGCAAAGCCAAGAACAGGGACAATATTGCCCTGCCAGAACCCGTGCTATGCATAAGAGTGTACCCCGGCCCAGAGGTTGAGCCTTTCTAGCCCATCCACTAACTGCTTAATCAGAAGTAGGAGATATTTTTAGCCCAACCCTAAGCGTGTTGAAAATCTCTTTCTTTAGATGTTTGATATCTAGTGAAATGTTCCCCTTAAATCCCTGTAGATGGTATCAAATTAAGGACCAATCATATAAGGTTTCATTACGCTGATAAGGGTTGACACAAACATTTGTAATGTTCTAGTCACATTTCAGCATCAATTGATGCTGTAAGTTCATTTTTTTTAAATCATTTTATTAGGGGCTCATACAACTCTTAACAATCCATACATGCATCAATTGTGTAAAGCACATTTGTACATTAATTGTCCTCATCATTCTCAAAACATTTGCTCTCCACTTAAGCCCCTGGCATCAGCCTCTTATTTTTTCCCCTCTCCCCACTCCCTTCTCCCTCATGAACCCTTGATAATTCGTAAGTTATTATTTTGTCATATCTTGCAATCTGACGTCTCCCTTCACCCACTTTTCTGTTGTCTGCCCTCTAGGGAGGAGGTTAACTGCAGATCCTTGCAATCGGTTCCCCCTTTCCAACTCACCTTCCCTCCACCCTGCAGGCATTGCCACTCTCAGCACTGGTCCTAAAGGGATCATCCGTCCTGGATTCCCTGTGTTTCCAGTTCCTATCTGTACTACTGTACATCTTCCGGTCTAGCCAGATTTGTAAGGTAGAATTGGGATCATAATAGTGGGAGAGGAGGAAGCATTTAGGAAGTAGAGGAACGTTGTATGCTTCATCGTTGCTACATCACACCCTGACTGTCTTGTGTCCTCCCTGAGACCCTTCTTTTTTTTTTTTTTAATTAAAAAAAATTTTTTTTTTCCTGAGACCCTTCTGTAAGGGGATGTCCAGTGCCCTACAAATGGGCTTTGGGTCTCCACTCCACACTCCCCACCTTATTAACAATGATATATTTTGTTCTTTGATGCCTGATACCTGATCCTTTGACACCTTGTGATCGCACAGGCTGGTGTGCTTCTTCCATGTGGGCTTTGTTGCTTCTGTGTTAGATGGCTGTTTGTTTACCTGCAAGCATTTAAGACCCCAGATGCTATATCTTTTGATAGCCGGGCACCATCGATGCTGTAAGTTCATTATCTGATCTCCAACCACTGAACAGTCTGCTGTGGTTCAGCCACTTTCCCTTCCAATTCATCGTCCACTTTTGCCTGTGTGATGCAGTGCTGATGGGCGTTGGCTTGCCACTTCTGCACAAAATATTCCATTTGAGGGCTTCAGGAGTGCGTCTTCAGTGACAGTGGCTGTGGTAGCAGTGGCTGTAAGTCCCAGGATAGCAGGAATTGCCATTTCCATAGCGGGGACGCAGTCAGGGTCAAAAGGACTGGGCAGTTTCTTCTTTTCCATCTCTTTCCGTCCAGGAATTCATACGCGCTGTCCATCAGCTGTGGAAACACAAACAAAGCCCCTTCCCTTGGCAGTTAGCAAACCCGGTTTCATTGCAGTTCTTTCACCAGATCTTCTCAGGATCAGCTTTCTCTGTGGGGATGGAAAACTGGCATTCTGCCCTAGATACGTTAGACTTTAGGTAGAGAGGAAAAATTAATAGTTTACAAGGCCAAAGGAGGTTTGTCTTATACAGAACTACCCTTCGTTTCCCCCTTCTGTTTTAGTCATTGAGATTTTAGAGTGCCATGTGCTTGTTCAATAAGAGCTTGACCTTGGGGATTATAAGGAATGCCTGTGATATGAATATTTTTGACAACATGGATAGTTTTGACACGAAATGGGGACATTGCTTGCTAGTGTAAGTGGGACCATTGCCTGTTGTCACAGCAAAACAGGACAGCAAATGGCTAATCACATGTTTTGTGGAGTCACTGGCCATGGCTGACGCCTACAAGAACCCCTCAGAATGTATCTGTAGTAACCTGCATAGCTCCTAGATGTCCAAACGAGAGTATGTGAGTGATGCTCATTCGCTAGACGGCCTTTGACCGATCCCCGCATGGATAAACTCCACTGGGGCATCCTTACGTGTTGCTTGCTGGCAATGTATGCAATTTCGGACAACTTGTCTGACTTGAGACCAAGTCAAATGATACGTTTGCTTCAAACTGGCTGCATTGTTATGGACATGGTGGTGTTCAGCTCATGGGGAAGGGAGAGAAAGCAGGGTTTGCTGAGTTAGCTTATCAGCATTTGCATTTCCCATGGCAACAGACCCAGGCAGAGATGCTATGTGCTCATGTATGTCCAATGAAAAAATGGATGAGTACGGGATCTGATTTGAATTTGTAAGGTGAGGAATAACTGACCAGTGTCGGAATGTGGGTATGATTTCAGCTGTTTCAATGAAAGACCATAGTTGTTCTGCATATGCAGAGTCATTAATTATATTGTTGGGCTGCTTCATATATTTTGTATTATTATTAATCATTTTATTGGGCAGCTCTTACAACTCATAACAATCTATCATTCAATTGTATTAAGCTCACTTGTACATATGTTGCCATCATCATTTCCAAAATGCTTCACATCTTTAACAGTAGGATGAGGGCAGATATCCGTGTTTTCTGAGCAGAGCTTTGACACATTTGAAAGGATTGGGAGGAGGACCCTAGTACACTGTGAGCCTGTTGGTAGAGCCGTCTAAAAATATGTAGGGGCTCCCTCAAGCGGCTTAGGGGAGGAGATTTTACTAATGATCCATGGAGTCTGTTTCAAGAACTCAAAAAAATTTCCCAGAAGGTAATGGCAATCTAATTTCCCATAAAAACCAACCTGTGCTATTTAAAAATCTGCAGAAAATTTTAAGAGTTTTCATCTGAGCTGGGGTATAAGTAATATCATGGTTGATGGATCATAACATCCATCCATCAACAGCGATGTTGGCCCCTAGCAATCAGCTGAGCTATTTTCCCAATAAGGACAATTGAATTTGGGGCCATCTTGCCTCAGTGCAACTGCTCTACAGGCGTTTCCTTTGGTCTAATGTGACCGTGGGAGTAATAGGTGTGAGAAGAATGACAAGGTGGAAGTGTTTAGTCGGGTTAACGTGATAATTCTTACTCTAGCTGATGTGTTCTTCCACAAACTATATCTGGGAAAGCCTCGGGTGAGCTCCCTCAAACTATTCAGCTGGGGGTTCCTTTTCAATGTGTTAAACAGGTGTTGGAGCTCATGTGTGGGACTGCCTAGCAAAGGGCATATCCTATTCATATCTCCTAATAACTTGAAAATCATTTAATGTTTTTAGATGATCTTTTTAAATTTCAAGTTTCTGTGGCCTAATGGTGGTCTGGTCCACCACTGTTCCTAAATATGTATAAGGGTTGGTTGTCTGGATCTTATCAGGAACAGTTACTAATCCTGCTTGAGAGATAGCCTCACTGATGTGAATATAAGCTTGTTGTAGCATTCCACTATCAGCTGCTGCTATTACAGTATCATCCATGTTCTGGATAATATAAGTTCTGGTGGAAAAAAGACCTTTGATTATAAAACTTTTCGTACAAAAAACTGACACATGGTAGTACTATTGACCATTGCTACTGACCCATGGGTGTCACTGACTCATCCATTAATTTCCCTTTTTGCAGCAGGCACATAGACTGGGGTCTGGTGAGCCTAATCTGGTCCTGCTCCTAGCTTCGGCGTTGGGCAATGGACACTACTGGCATTCTCTTTGAAAATGCCCAATCTTTCCAAAATTAAGACATTTCCCCTTTAGTCTGGTATAATTGGCCATCGCCACGGCCAACAGGTCAGCTATATATGTTTCACATCCAACTCCCCTGCAAATCTTAATGTAGTCTAAAATTTTGCCGTGTTCCTAGTAAGGAGAGATGGTTTTTTGGCAATCATGGTTAGCATGGTCATAAGCTAATGTCCACAGTAGACTGCTGGAGTGTCTGCATTACTAATGTTTTATGGACTACTTCCTGTAAATGGGGCACAAGCTTCACATAAGGTTCATCATTTCACTGGCTCATGGCTGTACCACTAGGTCTCTTTTCTCCAGGGGAAACTATCCTCTCCTAAGTGTGCAAACAGATATCACATCTTTGTGAGAGCCCCTGGTCAGGAATCTGTAACTGGGCTGCAATGGCGACATAGTTGCCTTTGCCAGCAACTGATATTTATACTCATGAGCACATCGTGCTCCACACTTTTGCACGCTTGGTATCTCTGCCCCCTCGACCCACCAAGTATGATGTTGTAACTAGTTTCCTCATCTAATTCACACTATTGTAGAGAGATGGCAAGTCTGACTTTCCAAGTTTGGAGAGCTCATACAAGACTTTCCACTACACTGATGATCCTGCTCCTTGTCATCCTCTGCTAAGGTTCTAACTAATGCCTAGAGACCAGGTCTCAACAATGGTATTCTCTCTTTCCCTGTGAGCCTTTTTCACATTTTTAGAGACCCTTTCCCAAGTTCGGAGGTCTAAAGTTCCCTCCTCAGGGAACCATAGATGATACTTTTCCACTACTTATAGAAGACCTTGCATCTTTCCTTTGGTTACTGTTACACGGTGTTGTTTCAACAAATGTGTGAGCAAAGCACAGTAAGTTTTAGACATACTTTCACTTTGTCCCATGATCCTGTTAAGTTTCAACAATCCCCCGCCTAGATCCTCTTTGCAAAACAATCCCCCAAATTCACTTTACCTTCAATGGGGTTTCACAGTCATTGTGTGAGGAGCCCTCCTCTTCACTGAGCTCTCCTTCAGGTTCCTTCAGGTGCCACTCATGGGGCCCAGCCCCACCGTCAAACAGCATTCTGAGGAGCAAGGGTGCAATTGTGGAAGGAAGAGGGCGGTGAGCAGAGCACCGGGGACCCCTCTCCATTATCCAGAGAAGAAGTGGCACCTTTATTCACCAATAGGGTTTTATAGTCACCAGGCCTACAGACCTTGTTGATACTTACACAGTGAAATGGGCAATGTGTTCATCCTGAATATCCTGTACTCTTTACGGGAACAATTCATAGGAAGTATCAGGTATGTGAGAGACAAGTGGTATGAATCACTCCTTAAAAAGAAAAGACAGGGTGTGAATGCAATATCCCGGCGTGGAGTAGGAAACCAGTGGAGAGGTCTGGGAGGCTGGCCTCAGCACCATAAATTAAGTGGATTCCTGCCCCTCCCCTGAAAAGAATTTATTCCAAAGGACGACATTGACTCTGCAGCTCCGGGAGATGGACATATCTGATCAGAGCACACGGGAGCAGATGAAGGGGCAGGCGGAGAGAGTGGAACACAGCCTGGCCCACCAGGCCGTGAGGATGATGTTCCTGAGTAGAGCAGCCAGTCCACAGAGAGAACAACATGGCTGGCCCCACTATGAGAAATGAAGCCAATCAGTGACTAAGGGCGATACAGGGGACAGCACCGGAGACACAGTGTGGGAATTGCACCTGACCTGATCCCACCACACCGAGGCAAATCACTGGGGGAGTGCAGCGGAACAGCAAGGGAATGGAGTGGCAAGGTCCCCAGGGAATGCTGAAAGTGGACTTTGGGGCCAGGGCGTGGTGCCCCAACAGACTGGACTGGAAAACGCTCCTAAGGGCCAACAAACGATCCCTGAACTAACTACAAGCTTTTCTCTTGGGAAGTGTTTTGTTTTGTTCTTTGTCAGTGGTTTGTTGTTGTTGTTTTGTTGTCAGGTTGTATACTGTTGCTTTGTTTTCCTCTGTCTTGTTTTTTTGCATGTTAGTGTCTCCACAGGTCTGTCTGAATAGGACAGGCTGGATGAACTATCTGGAGGAAAAACAACGGGACCGACAGTTCCGGGAGGACTTGGGGTGGGGGGTAAGGGGGGTAAGGAAGTGGTGTTAACAAACCCAGGGACAAGGGAACAACATGGGAACCCAAATGGTAGAGAGGGGGGAGTGGCAAGTCTGGTGGGGAATGATCAAGGGTAAGGTTGCTTAGAGAAGAGGTATACTCTAGCCCAGGTGGCGACGAAGCATGGTAGTAGGGCAGGAGGAAAGTCAAGGGAGATGGAGGAAAGAGCTAGGAGTCAAAGGGCATTTATGGAGGACTAGACAAAGACATGTACATGCAAATATATATAGGAGGATGGGGAAGTACATCAATGTGTCTATATTTATAGGTTAAGTATTAAGGTAGCGGAAGGACCTTGGGCCTCTACTCAAACACTCCCTCAATGCATGAATACTTTCTTTTATTAAATTGGAACTCTATGATGCTCACTCTCCCGATACAACGGCTCTAGCCAAAGTGGGTGAACAAGGAAATGTGGTGAAGAAAGCTGATGGTGCCCGGCTATCAAAAGAGATAGTGACTGGGGTCTTAAAGGCTTGAAGATAGACAAGCGGCCATCTAGCTCAGAAGCAACAAAGTCCACATGGAAGAACACACCAGCCTGTGTGATCGAGTGGTCCTGAAGGGATCAGTTATCAGGCATCAAAGAACAAAAAAATCATATCATTGACTGCACACCTCCATGATAGGATCGCTGAAGACAAATGGGTGCATAAGCAAATGTGGTGAAGAAAGCTGATGGTGCCCGACTATCAAAAGAGATAGTGTCTGGGGTCTTAAAGGCTTGAAGGTGAACAAGCGGCCATCTAGCTCAGAAGCAAAAAAGCCCACATGGAAGAAGCACACCGGCCAGTGCTATCACGAGGTGCCCAAGGGACCAGGTATAAAGGCATCATGCAAAAAAAAAAAAAAGATATATGTGTGTATATGTATATATGTGTGTGTGTCTATATATGCATATATTTATGTGTGTGTGCATATATATGTGTATATATATATATATATATATATATATATATATATATATATATACCATATTGAATGAAGGGGGAAGTGCAGAGTGGAGACCCAAGGCCCAAGTGTCGGCCAATGGAGATCCCCTCACAGAGGGGTTCAGGAGAGGAGATGGGTCAATGAGGGTGCGAGGTAGTACTGATGAAGAACACAGCTTTCCCCTGGGTCCTGGATGCTTCCTCCCCCCAACTTCCATGATCCGAATTCTACCTTGCAGGGCTGGATAGGGCAGAGGTTGTACACTTGTGCATATGGGGGCTGGAAGCACAGGGAACCCAGGGTGGATGATACCTTCAGGACCAGGGGTGAGAGGGGCAATGCTGGGAGAGAGGAGGGTGAGTGGGTTGGAAAGGGAGAACTGATTACAGGGGTCCACGTGTGACCTCCTCACTGGGAGAGGGACGCCAGAGACAGGCGGGGAGGGAGACTCCGGATAGGGCAAGATATGACAAAATAATGATGTATAAATAACCAAGGGCACATTGGGAGGGGGGAGCTGGGAGGGAGGGGGAAAAAAAGGGGACCTGATGCAAAGGGCTTAAGTGGAGAGCGAATGCTTTGAGAATGATTGGGGCGGGGAATGTATGGATGTGTTTTATACAATTGATGTATGTATATGTATGGATTGTGATAAGAGTTGTATGAGCCCCTAATAAAATGTAAAAAAAAAAAAAAAGGAAAGACTGGTGGAGCTGGCAGCTCTTCAAGATAAGCGTCCTTTAACTGCATGTGTGAGGAGCCAGGTGTCATCTTATGGGGGGGTGGATATGGAGAAATGTCCTTCCTGGAGATTTGTACTTTGGCACATTCGCTGTCTTGGGGCTGTGGAGGCGTGCCTCACAGTAGGGCTGCCCTCGCAAAGCCTGTGGTCACAAGTGCTGGTTGCAAACCACGGACATGTCCTTCCAGAACTTCAGTTTCCTACAGGCAGGAGGCCATCACAGTGTCGAAGGATTTATGGAAAACTGAACGCTTAAATGGGACATAGGAGTACAAGCAAAACTGTCACAAAAGCATGATTGGTGACAGATGAATACATCAGAGTTGCATCAGGACTACAGAAGTGAGAAGGGGACCATGATTGAGACCATGTACATTATGCTAGCTAGAATAGTTTCCAGTTCAGGGTTGGTTCAGGGGCACACCAATGTAGGCAATCAGGATAAGTATGACTCTTGACTATATGCCCTAGTACCCCAATTTGTATTAAGGGCACACCGAGGCAAGTCCCTGAGGGAGACACTGCCCCTCCCTGGGCTGGCTAGTGGGGTGATCATCCATGGTCAGGAAGAATTCTGGTTAGCTTCATCCATGTAGAGACTCAAAATTGAGTTAGGCTTTTTTTGTTTCTCAATTTTTTTAATGTCTTTTTTAAAAACATTTTATTAGGGACTCATACACCTCTTATCACAATCCATACATACATCAATTGTGTAAAGCACATCTCTACATTCATTGCCCTCATCATTTCAAAGCATTTGCTCTCCACTTAAGCCCTTTGCATCAAGTCCTCTTTTTTTCCTCTCTCTCCCTGCTCCCCCCTCCGTCATGAGCCCTTGATAATTTATAAACTATTATTTTGTCATATCTTGCCCTGCCCGACGTCTCCCTTCGCCCCCTTTTCTGTTGTCCGTCCCCCGGGGAGGAGAGTTAGGGTTTTTATTCTAATCTGTAGCCTTCCACAAATTTAGTGCTCAGAATTTAAGCACCAAATCCAGGGCAAAGAGCATAGCCTTTGGTATGGATTACAACTCAATGTAAAGAGAACGAAAATCCTCACAAGTGGACCAGTCAGTAGCATCACGAAAAGTGGAGCAAAGATTGAGGTTATCATGGGTTTAATTTTGCTTGGCTCTACAGCCAACACTCATGGATGCTACTGTTATTAGGGGCCTAGTTGGTTCTCACGCTTACTGTTGTTAGGTGCTGCTGAACTAGTTCCAGCTCTTAGTAAGTTGTGTACAACAGAAAGAACTACTGCCTAGTCCTGCACCATTCAGAATTGTTGTTATGTCTGAGCTCTTTGTTGCACCCACTTTATCAATCCATTTTGTTAAGGGTCTTTCTCTTGTTGCTCTACCAAACATGATGTCCTTTTTCAGGGACAGGTGTTTTCTGACAACATGTCCAAAGTACAAGAGACAACGTTTCACCATCTTTGCATCTAAAATGCCAGTAGGTGAGAAATGAGGGTGAGTGCAAGGGATCCCTTCCCATATTTGTGGCTGGCATCTTAAAGAAGTCAAGGGAAAGCCTGGAGTTTCTGCACAGCAAATGGGAAATTAGGGTATCTTACGGACTCCTAGCCTTGCACTTGGCATCTGCCTATTTGACAGCGTGAAGGACAGTCTCTTTTTTAACTTGGAATGTCTGGCCTAGCACCTGGAGACAACAGGCAAAAAAGAGGTTTGATACGAGCATCTGGTGTCTGAACTAAATTGACGAGTAAAAAGTGGAGATTTAGATTTAAGATCAAATATCATCTTTGCTAGTATAATCAGTTATCATCTGGCTTATCACCTTGACTTTCATTCTGGATGAAATGGGGTAGTTGTAGAGGGTTTGGGGCGGAAGGATGAAGTGGTGTGACTTAAAATTATTTTAAAGCATCACCTGATTGTTGAGACTGCTTTGTATTTCCTCCAGGGAAATAGGAGGAGGATCAGTCAAATAATTGCGATCATCCAGTAGTGAAGAGTTGGGGTGTCTTGGACCAGAATGGTAGCAGAGAAGGTAGTGAGAGATATGGGGCCAAATATATTTTGAGGGTAGAAATTTCAGTATTTGCCAACTGATTGGGTGTACTGCTACGGCAGTGTATGTACCATCCCTGCAAGGGTCTCATTGAAGCCCTGCCTAGGTTTACCCCATAAGAACTCCAGTGCTCTTCCTCTAATGTAGAAATCTCAAAAGCCACTTAGAAATCCCAAGAATTTCAAGTGTCATCTTGTCAGCCTTTAGAAAGATTTAAGTTGTGAGCACGAGAGAGGAGTCAAAGATGACTCCAAAGCTTTGGGCCTGAGCAACTGCACGGGTGGTGTTGCCATTCACTGAGATGAAAATAGAGCAGAGTTTTGAGGAAATGAGAGTTTCAGGTTTGGGCATGTGTTATATTTGATATAACTACAGATATTCAAATGGAGATATCAAATAGATAGTTGGTTACATAAATCTGAAGCCCAAGAGGGATATTTGGGCAGTTGATATAAAGTTGGAAATTGTCAAGATAGGTGTGGAATCCAGAATCATGGGTCTAGCTCAGATAGTTAATATGAGATCTCATATGTAAAGCTATGAGAATAAAAAGCCTTTGTAAAAATGAAAAGGAATCAGATAGGCTACTATGAAGAGGCCAGTAATATAAGAAGAAGCCAGGAGAGAAGAGAGTACAGCCCTGGTGGGGCCTTGGTAGGGTCTACTGTTTGTTGGATCACATGGGTAGGTTTAAGTGGGTTTCATTTCTGGTCTTATTAGTCTGAAAAATAACACTAGTATTTATATCAAAATAATAAGAATTTCAAGTGAGTGACATTCTCCTGGCCTGTTGATATGTTGAGGAGTGAGTTGGTATGTTGGTATGTTGACTGAGTTGCTTATCCAGGTGGCATAGTAGGCTCTGGGCTTTGTGATATCAGGAAGCACATTCTAGCCTTTGCCACTTGAGATGAACTCAAGCCAGGTGCCACTTGTTGCCACTCTGTTTTCATTTGCTGGACATTGCATTTGTCAGGATTTTAGGTGCAGATGAAGATGAGAAAGAGAGATACGTGCTCGCTTCGGCAGCACATATACTAAAATTGGAACGATACAGAGAAGATTAGCATGGCCCCTGTGCAAGGATGATATGCAAATTCGTGAAGCATTCCATATTTTTTTTAAAAAAGAGACACATTTAATTAAACCAGAATAAAAACAGCTGTGTATCAAAAGGCCACAAAGGACCCAGAAATTCTAAATGTTGTCTAAAGACTAAAATTAATCTCATAGTATTAATTTCTGACAAGGATATGGAGAAATGTACAATCATTCACTAGGATATAACAGAGCCCCTTTTCTTCTCTCTCTGAAAAATATTTTACTGGGTTTTAGGTGAGAGTTTAACTACCAAGTTAGTTTTTCAATCAATAGTTCATATACAAGTGGTTGTGTCATAGGTTGCAAAACCTGCAATGTGTCAGGTATCTCTCATTCCCTCTGTGTGTGTGTGTGTGTGTGTGTGTGTGTGTGTAGCATTGGATATGGATCTTCTTTATTTTTTCTGCAAATGGCTGTCTAGTTTAGCCAGCACTGTGTGTTAAAGAGATTTTCATCTTTCCATTTAATAGACTACTTTGAACCTTGGTTGAAGATCACCTATCTATAGGTCTGGATTTACTTCTGGATTCTCAATTGACCTAAGTGTCTGTCAGTGTAACAGTACCAGACTAGTTTGGCTGCTGTGGCTGGAGAGTAGATTCTGAGATACGAAGTTACAGGGCTCCTGCCTGTGTGTCTCCTTCAGTAATGCTTTGTTTAGATCTTCTTTATAATAACAAAAAAATGTGAAACTGTGTAAATGCCTATCAATAAAGAACTGGATAAATAAATGTATTATAGTCACCAGAAAAGATGTACAGCACAGAAAAGGGATGAATGAGGCTTATATATATTGTATTAGAGCTCAATGCATCGCTTAATTAAAAATACACACATATATACAATATGTTTTATAAGTGAAAACAGATTGTGTAACCAATGGTAGTAAATTGGTTGCAGGCCGTGAAGTGATCTTTTAAACTCTACTTTAGCTTTATCTGTAGGTGAAGTAAACATGAACAGATTCTACAGCCCACCACCCAGGTTTTAGACATAAAGGTGTTTATTATATTTTTTGTACTTTGTAGTCACTTTAAATTAGCTGTTCGTGGGGGAGGAGAGGGGAAAAAAGAAGAGCTCAATAGAAAGTAAATGTCTAGAAAATAATGATGGCAACTTATGTACAAATATGCTTGATACAATTTATGTATGGTTTGTTATAAAAGCCCCCAATAAAATGATATTTTAATTAAAAAATAAGTTAGCTGAATGGTATAAAAGAATGGGAGGACTATGAGACATGATGCCCCTCAGTGACTAAGGGCGATACAGGGGACAGCACCGGAGACACAGTGTGGGAATTGCACCTGACCTGACCCCACCTTACCGAGGCAAATCACTGGGGGAGTGCAGGGGAACAGCAAGGGAATGGAGTGGCAAGGTCCCCAGGGAATGCTGAAAGTGGACTTTGGGGCCAGGGCGTGGTTCCCCAACAGACTGGACTGGAAAACGCTCCTAAGGGCCAGCAAATGATCCCTGAACTAACTACAAGCTTTTCTCTTGTGAACTGTTTTGTTCTGTTCTTTGTCAGTGGTTTGTTTTTGTTGTTTTGTTGTCTGGTTGTATACTGTTGCTTTGTTTTCCTCTGTCTAGTTTTCGTGCATGTTAGTGTCTCCACAGGTCTGTCTGAATAGGACAGGCTGGATGAACTATCTGGAGGAAAAACAACGGGACCGACAGTTCCGGGGGGACTTGGGGTGGGGGGGTATGGGGGGTAAGGAAGTGGTGTTAACAAACCCAGGGACAAGGGAAAAACATGGAACCCCAAATGGTAGAGAAGGGGGAGTGGCAGGCCTGGTGGGAAATGATCAAGGGTAAGGTTACTTAGAGAAGAGGTATACTCTAGCCCAGGTGGCGATGAAGCATGGTAGTAGGGCAGGAGGAAAGTCAAGGGAGATGGAGGAAAGAGCTAGGAGTCAAAGGGCATTCATGGAGGTCTAGACAAAGACATGTACATGCAAAAATATATAGGAGGAGGGGGAAATAGATCTATGTGTCTATATTTATAGGTCAAGTATTAAGGTGGCGGAAGGACCTTGGGCCTCTACTCAAACACTCCCTCAATGCATGAATACCTTCTTTTATTAAATTGGAACTCTATGATGCTCACTCTCCCGACACAACGGCTGGAGCCAAAGTGGGTGAACAAGTAAATGTGGTGCAGAAAGCTGATGGTGCCCGGCTATCAAAAGAGATAGTGACTGGGGTCTTAAAGGCTTGAAGATAAACAAGCGGCCATCTAGCTCAGAAGCAACAAAGTCCACATGGAAGAACACACCAGCCTGTGTGATCGAGTGGTCCCAAAGGGATCAGTTACCAGGCATCAAAGAACAAAAAATCATATCAT
Source organism: Tenrec ecaudatus (assembly GCF_050624435.1). Classification (NCBI taxonomy): domain Eukaryota; kingdom Metazoa; phylum Chordata; class Mammalia; order Afrosoricida; family Tenrecidae; genus Tenrec; species Tenrec ecaudatus. The sequence continues at coordinate 45,867,713 of NC_134545.1, forward strand.
TGACTGCACACCTCCATGATAGGATCGCTGAAGACAAATGGGTGCATAAGCAAATGTGGTGAAGAAAGCTGATGGTGCCCGGCTATCAAAAGAGATAGCGTCTGGGGTCTTAAAGGCTTGAAGGTGAACAAGCGGCCATCTAGCTCAGAAGCAAAAAAGCCCACATGGAAGAAGCACACCGGCCAGTGCTATCACGAGGTGCCCAAGGGACCAGGTATAAGGCATCATGCAAAAAAAAAAAAGATATAAATGTGTGTATGTATGTGTATATGTATATATGTATGTGTATATATGTATATATATATCATATTAAATGAAGGTGGAAGTGCAGAGTGGAGACCCAAGGCCCAAGTGTCGACCAATGGAGATCCCCTCATAGAGGGGTTTAGGAGAGGAGATGGGTTAATTAGGGTGTGAGGTAGTATCGATGAAGAACACAGCTTTCCTCCAGATCCTGGATGCTTCCTCCCCCCAACTACCATGATCCGAATTCTACCTTGCAGGGCTGGATAGGACAGAGGCTGTACACTGGTGCATATGAGGGTTGGAGGTACAGGGAATCCAAGGTGTATGATACCTTCAGGACCAAGGGTGTGAGGGACGATGCTGGGAGAGTGGAGGGTGAGTGGGTTGGGAAGGGGGAACTGATTACAAGGATCCACATGTGACCTCTTCCTTGGGAGAGGGACAGCAGAGAAGGGGGGAAGGGAGACTCCGGATAGGGCAAGATATGACAAAATAACGATGTATAAATTACCAAGGGCATATGAGGGAGGGGGGAATGGGGAGGGAGGGGGGGGGAAAAGAGGACCTGATGCAGGGGGCTTAGGTAGAGAGCAAATGCCTTGAGAATGATTGGGGCGGGGAATGTATGGATGTGCTTTATACAATTGATGTATGTATATGTATGGATTGTGGTAAGAGTTGTATGAGTCCCTAATAAAATGTAAAAGAAGAAAAGAGAAAAAAATGATTAGTGCAAAGACTGTACAGATGTGCTTTATACAACTGATGTATGTATATGTATGAACTGTGAAAAGAATTGTATGAGCCCCAATAAATTGTTAAAAAAAATGTTAAAAAAAAAATTCTGTTGTGAAAAAAAAAAAAGAATGGGAGGTATGTTTCATAGGATGAGCATCCAAATAATAATTTATGTATAATGTATTCCTATTCACCAAGCCATTTATTAGTATCAAAACAAATGAGGTAATTTATGATAGTGGTCTTTTGTGTGTGTGTGTGTGTTTTTAAATCATTTTATTGGGGGTTTGTACAATTCTTATCACAATGCATACATACATCCATGTGTCTAGCACATTTGTTGCCATCATCATTCTCAAAACATTTGCTTTCTACTTGAGCCCTTAATATCATCTACTCATTTTCCCCTTCCCTTCCTGCTCCCCACTCCCTGTGAACCCTTCATAATTCATAAATTATTATTATTTTGTCATATCTTACACTGTCTAACATCTCCCTTCACCTACTTTTCTGTTGTCCATCCCCCAGGGAGGAGGTTATATGTAGATCCTTGTAATCTTTCTACCCCACCTTCCCTCCACCCTCCCGGTATCACCACTCTCACCACTGGTCTTGAAGGGGTCATCTGTCCTGGATTCCCTGTGTTTCCAGTTCCTATCTGTACCAATATAAATTTTCTGGCCTACCTCTGTAAGGTAGAATTGGGATCATGATAGTTGGGGGGAGGAAGCATGTAAGAACTAGAGGGAAGTTGTATGTTTCATCATTGCTACCCTGTACCTTGACTGGCTCATTTCCTCCTTGCAACCTTTCAGTAAGGGGGTGTCCAATTGCCTCCAGATGGGATTTGGGTCTCCACTCTGCACTCACCTTCATTTACAGTGATATGCTTTTTTATTCTTTGATGCCTGATATCTCATCCCTTCGACACCTCGTGGTCACACAGGCTGGTGTGCTTCTTCCATGTGGGTTTTGTTGCTTCTGAACTAGATGGCTGCTTGTTTATCTTCAAGCCTTTAAGACCCCAGATGCTATATCTTTTGATAGCCGAGCACCATCAGCTTTCTTCACCACATTTGCTTATGAACACATTTGTCTTCAGTGATCATATCGGGAAGGTGGGCACCCACTGACATGATTTTTTTGTTCTTTGATGTCTGATACCAGGTCCCTTCTATACCTCGTGTTTCACATAGGCTGGTATGTTTCTTCAATGTGGGCTTTGATGCTTCTGCTCTAGATGGTTGCTTGTTTACCTGCAAGCCTTTAAGACCCCAGAAGCTATAGCTTTTGATAGCCGGGCACCATCAGCTTTTTTCACCACATTTGCTTATGCACACATTTGCCTTCAGCGTTCATGTTGGGAAGGTGTGCATCATGGAATGCCAATTTAATAGAACAAAGTGTTCTTGCATTGAGTAAGTACTTGGGTAGAGGTCCAGTGTCCATCTGCTGCCTTAATACTAAACCTGTAAATATATGCACGTAGATCTATTTCCCCACCATCCTATATAAATCTATTTACATAAGTTCATGCCTGTATTTAGGATAGTGGTCTTTTTAAATGTATCCTTGACTGCATCATACTCAGCTGAAAGAGTGAGGATCCTTTTTAGAAAAGATTATATCTCTTATTCTGATTTACCGTATATACTCGTGTACAAGCTGAGTTTTTCAGCACATTGTTAATGTAGTTTTTGTGGTAAAATTAGGTGCCTTGGCTGATCTTCTGGTTGGCTTATACTCGAGTATATACGGTAGATTCCATTATTAGCTACAAGCATATCGAGTGATGGGAAGAGCATTTGGTTCCATAGCTTCAGCATAGAGAGGCTAGCATGACAGACTTAGATGTATAAAAGCTTACTAACATTATTGTGTTTTGTCTTTTTCGTCTCTTGTCTACCTTCTTCCCTACAGGGAATCTTTAACCAGTTTCAGTGTAGTAGTGAAAAAGTGCTTCCATCTGACACTGTCCGCAGTGCTCTGGCAAAGACTTTCCAGGATGAGCAGCGTTTCCAGCTGGGAATTATGGATGATGCTGCAGAGTGCTTTGTAAGTGCCTGGCCTCCCTGTTCTCTGATGGGAGGGGGACTGCTGCTCTCTACCAGGAACTGGCTACATTCCCATGAAGTTCAATATGTGCCCTGCTCTACAGAAAATAAGGGGTTTCTCTAGCTTCTCAGGACTCTAAAATGTCTCTGCTATCACAGAATGAATTACTCAGTGAGTTTCTCTGTAGGCTTAGTGTAGTTTGTGCTTGCTGCTGCATAAATCAATAGTGCTCATCTTCAGAGTAGTCAAGGTTCATTAAAACACAAATTCTCTGTGAGTTCCCAGTTCATTCGATTTTGAGTGAAGCTCAGGCATATCCATCTTTAATGTGAACATACATCTCTAATATCCTGGGTGATACTGATACTGCTGGCCTGGAGACCACATTTTGAGAACTCCAGCATTACTAAAGACAATGAAAGAGGGAATTTCTTGAGTCCCTAGCATATATGTGATATGATATCTAAGTCATTACACTGCCCTTCTGACTTTGAATAGAAAATCCCAACTCTTCTTTACAAGACTCTCCCTGTGTAGCTATGAAAAAAATCTGAGAGTGACATACATTCCTTTATAGGGTAAAGGTGGGCCCAACTCAGAAGCTAGATCATGGATATATTTCTGGTAGAACTGTAAAATGGTATATTTTACTTTGAAAATAACTTGGTGGCTTCCTATAACACTAAACATACAAGGAACTTCCTTTTTTTGTGTGTGAATAAGTAAAAGATAATGAATTTTCCCCACTAACTTTGGAAAGTCTCCTCATATATCTACCATGTAACCCAGCAGTTGTCCACTGGAACGTTTATACCAGCTAAATGAAAACTTACAGTTAATGCCTGTCCATGAATGTCCATGCCCGCTGTACAAATAATGGCCCAACCTAGAAGCAAGCCCAGTGTCCTTTAGCGGGCAAATGGTTAAATAAACTGTGGTACATCTATACTCTAGACTGTGGAATATTGTGAGGAATGGATTATTGACCCACAGCAGCAATTTTAGCTGGATCTCAAGGGAATTAGGCTGTGAGAAAAGACTTGTATCAAAAGGCTACGTATGATTTTATTTATATTCTTGAAATAGCAAAATTTTAGCAAAGGAAGCAGTTAGGTGGTTGCCAGGGGCTAGGGCTAGGGGTTGGCTGTGCTATAGAAGGATAGCATGAAGGAACAGTCTCTTACCCTGATTGCAGTGGTGTAGTAATCGCACAGACCCCCACACATGTATGTAACACTGGAGAAATCTGAGGAAACTCTGTGGATTCTGTCAATGTCTCTATTGTCTAGTTTTGATATTTTACACCAGCTATTTTCTGTGATGAAACTGAGGGAATGCTCATGGGAACTTCGAGTACATTTTTTGTTAGACAACTTCCTGCTTAAAATTTTAAAATAATAATTTTAAAAATCAGTTGAGTGACATCATTATACAGCTTTTGTTCTTTTTCTGTCAGGAAAATCTCCTGATGAGAATTCACTTCCACATTGCTGATGAGACCAAAGAGGATATATGTACTGCTCCACATTGCATCTCTCACCAGAAATTTGCAATGACGTTGTTTGAGCAGGTGAAACTCTATTTCTTTCTCCATTTCTTCTTAGACCTTTAATTCAAGCACACTTCCTGGGAATGTGGGTGTCAAATGGATGAGAGCAGTGAATGACTATGGATGCTTGATTTTGCTTTCTCTCCCCGGGCTTAGTGTGTATGTACTAGCTGTGGTGCCACTTCGGATCCACTGCCTTTCATCCAGATGGTACATTACATCTCCACTACTTCCCTTTGGTGAGTTTTACAGTGCTCTCACCACTCATCCAATTCCACCCCCCCCCCACCCCCCAGCTTATTGGGTTTTAATTGAAGACCTCCACATGGTTTATTGCAGAGTCTCAGCTTCATTGTAGTAACTCAGAACTATAACAATAACCTTTGTCCTCTTTATTGGCTCTCCTATCACTTCCCATTTCCTAAGCTCAGTTCTGGCCAGGACAGTGATAGGGGAAATGGGCGTTCTATGAATTCCCGATCTGGGACTGGCAGAGGCACTCACTGTTACTTGTCGGACAGAGTCGGGACAAAGGGTCTCTGGGACAGTGGGCACAGAAGAAAGTCAAACAGTGGGGCATTTGCATGGGTGATTTAGTTGATGTACCTGTAACTGTCCCACCATTATTCCTCTTTTGTTCCCCCATCTTGAAGCAATCAGGCCATTTGTATGTTGGAAAGACGTGAAAAACCTTCACCGAGTATGTTTGGTGAACTGCTGCAGAATGCCAGCACCATGGGGGATCTGCGGAACTGCCCTGTGAGTTCTGTCAGGGCTGGCATTTGGAGTGGGGAGGGGAATCCACACGGCAGTGGAATTGAGGCAGAACCAGTGGGAACCAGGTGGAACTCTCCTCTTGTGTGTATTTCAGAGCAACTGTGGAGAGAGGATCCGGATTCGCCGTGTGTTGATGAATGCACCACAGATTATCACAATTGGGCTGGTGTGGGATTCTGACCACTCAGACTTGGCAGAGGATGTCATCCACAGCCTGGGCACCTGTCTTAAGCTGGGTGATGTGAGTATTAGTTACCTTTGTCACTGAGTTAGAGTTCTTGTGTTTGGCAAGTACTCAAGACAGTGAATGCTGAACAGAAAGGTATATCCTACATGACAAAAATATAATTTGGGGCAGATGTACAGGTGCCTATGTATATCCATGAACAAATAATTGGAGAAGCTGGCTTATATGATGAAGAATACTGCCTCAGGATTGGAGGATGGTGCAGGACCAGGCAGTGTTTTGTTCTGTTGTTCATAGGGCTACTATGAGTGTGAGTCAACTTGATGTCACCTAAAAGCAGCAACATGTTTATACATGCCGGGGGATGCACACACATGTGCACAGACCTCCTTTGAGTAGACAGCAAAGACATTTTGGGAAGCAATGGGATGATCTTATCCTTGGTAGAGCTAACCTCCTAAACACAAAACAAACAAACTCGCTGTCACTGAGTCAATTCTGATTCATAATGGCTCTGTAGCACAGGGCAGAACTGTCCCTATGAGGTTCTAAGATTGTAACTCTTATGATAGTAGAAAAGCGTCCTTTCTCCTGTGGAGTAGCTGGTAGTGTCTGTTGACTAAACTTTTGTGGTGGTCACTACTAGTAACCTAACATGTAACCCAGTGTGCCCCTTGGGCTCCTTTGGCAAAGCCAAGCTACTGATTAAAAAACCAGTCAGTTGATTGAATTACTTTATGCTGTACTCATGCTTAGTTTATACTAGTTTAAAGGCAGGAGGTTCAGTCTTGAGACTTGCTGGTGTCAGGGAGTTGCTATGGGCAGTGAAGGAGTTCAAGAATGTGAAATTCACGTGGAAGAACTTCTCTCCTCACTGCTGAGAAGGTAATGAAGCAGCTTGGAGGATAATAGTGGTTTTCTATGACCCCATTTAGGGCAATAGAAAGAGGGGAAGAGTTCAGATGGGGATGGGGTAGGGGAGGGAATGTTCTGTATACTCTCAGTGCCATGTCCTACTGCAGGCACAACCAGGCTTATCCTTCAGTGTAAGAGAAGAAACCTAAACGATGGTTTCCTTTCTACTCTCTGTGATAGTCCTCTAACAATCCAGTGTGCTTTTGGTGTTGTTTGTTCTTATGTCATTAAGCCATTACTGAGAATAAATAAAATCTCTAGAATCCTATTTTATGACCCCTTTCCAAAGAATCTCTGAACCAAAGCTTTTGCCGCTGAGTCAGTTCTGAATCACAGTGACCCTATGGGACAGAGCAGAAGAGCCCCATGGTTTCTGGGGCTGAGAATCTGTGGGAGAGTGGGTGTTGGGTTTGACTGCCAGCTTTGTGGTCAGCAACCGCACAGTGCCACCCTAACCCACCACAGCGCCACCCTAACCCACCACAGCGCCACCCTAACCCACCACAGCGCCACCCTAACCCACCACAGCGCCACCAGGGCCTCGTTTTTCATACGCTCCTTACATACTCTGTACTGTTCTGAGTCTTAAACTTTTTTTATGATTGTATTCTCAACTGATTAAGTCCCTTACTCTCAGGAACTGTTTCTCCTTCTTGTTCTTTGCATATATTTTAGCTCCTAGAATGCTGCTGAGTGCTTAGAAACGAAAGTGCTGCGATACCTGGCACTGCTTCTTTCATGGGACTTTCTTGCCCTCTATTAAGACCGCAGAGGGAAATTTGTAAGTGTAGGGCCAGAGAATCAGGTATAGAGACTGTTTTGGTGAAATGAGTTCCTTTATGTAACCTTTGAAACATGAAAGTTTATTTTATTTTTTTTAACTTTCCTAGATCTTACAATTATGTATGATTAAATATTTTACAAACACTTAAGAAAGGTAAAAGGAAACCCCACCATGTTAATGGTTTACTAGTTCTGCTCTATCTTGCTTTCTACCTATTTTTGGTTCAGCTTTTATAATAAGTTTTGAGTAGCAAAAATTCTTAGACTGAAGAGAGGAGAAGCAGGTCAGTGCCTTATTGAAGAACTGATGATGGAGTCTGCTGGAGGCGACGTGAAAGAGTTGAGTATGCCTTACTTTCTTTTCTCCACAGCTGTTTTTCAGAGTGACAGATGACCGGGCCAAGCAATCTGAACTGTACTTAGTAGGAATGATCTGTTACTATGGCAAACATTATTCCACATTCTTTTTCCAAACGAAAATCCGCAAATGGATGTATTTTGATGATGCTCATGTCAAGGAGGTAAGAATATTCAAGGACTTCTTTCAAAATATAATTGTATTTCATTTTTGTTATCATTGTTGAAAATATGCCCCGCAAAACATACACTAATGCAACCGTTTCTATATAGACCCTATAGCGACACTATAGGTGACACAGCCATTCTCACCCGCCTCTTCTCAGGTACTTCATTTGGGGGCTTGAGAGAGGCAACAAGGAGTTTTTATTGCAGTTTTAAGATTTATTGGATAGTACTTTCATTTGATTCACAGAGAATGAGGTATAGAGACTGTTTTGGTGAAATGAGTTCCTTTATGTGGTCTTTTACTTTGGTTGTTTGGAAAAACAGCTTTTCAAGAAGTATTAGTGTTTGCAAAACAAAACAACACTAAATGAAAACAATACAAGATAAATTACACTAAGTTAAATCAATACAAGAGAAATTGTCTTCAGTATTTTGTTTTCTTGATTTTGAGCTCTATCTCTTCCAACTCGTGATCTCTTTATATTTTATTATCAAATTTATCAGGGTGTCAGCTTTATTTTCCAAAATAGTTGGTAAGTTTCTTGAGGATTAATTAATATAAACTCAAAAACCCATTGCTGTTGAGTTGATGCTGACTCATAGTGACCCTATAGGACAGAATAGAGCTACTCCATGGCATTTCCAGGGCATACATCTCTGCAGAAGTAGCCTGCCTCAGCTTCCTCCCAGAAGCTGCTGGTGGGTTCAAACTGTCGACTTCTCAGTGAATAACACAGCACTTAATATTCAAGGTATCTTCTTTGATTTTCTTTGAATCTCTTCACCATACAGTTAGCACAGTTTTGAATTGTTGGCAGACTGTGTTTGGTTGGGAGCCGTCATGGGTGACTTGTTGGGTTGTTACCCAGGGTCAGCAGTTTGAAATGACCAGCTGCTCCTCCGGAGAAAGACGAGACTTTCTACTCCAGTCACAGTTTACAACTTGGGGAATCCACAGGGACAGTGTGACTTTGCCCCGTAAGGTTGTTATGACTGAATTGATTTGATGGCAGTGAGTTTGAGGGGTTTTTTGAAGAGTTTTTGTTCGTTTGTGTGTTCTTTTAAGTTTTTGGTCGGTTTGAGTAGGAGCAATTTATTGCCCCAAGCGAGGCTATAAGGTGAGCCCAAAGTTCAGAATTCCAAGTGTCAGAATTATCAATGGATAATACTTTCTTTTATAACTGCCTCAAATTATTCTCTAATTATTATTTCCCTGCAGTGCCCTATCAGACTTTAATATATTCGGGGATAGGATAGGAAGCTAGGGCTATGATGGTAAATAAAGCATGAAAAATGGTACTGTCTAAACGACATAATCTATGACCAAAGGGGTTCAAGTGATCTGTAGGAGTGAGGTGCCCCTAGTGATAAGGTTACCAACTTGGGGAGTGTGGGAGAGAGGCTAACTAACATAGCTGCGTGCATCAGTCAATGGGCGGCAATCAACTTTCTTCTCCCCATGGCAGTCTTTGCCTTGCTCTCTGATTTTCATCTTCATCTCTTTTGTTGTTGGTGTAATTTTGGGCAACTTATATATATAAATTCTCTGAACTTTGATTTCTTTTTTAATTTGGAAAGTAATACCTGTTTTAAAAGACATTAAGTAAGATTTGTATGTGAAAAAACATAGAAATGTGTTATAATTAAATCAATGAAAATTTATCAATATACCGAGCATCTGTATGGGCAAAACACTGCCAGTTGTCAACTCCAGAAGCACACCATATAAGAATATTGCTGGGGGGAAAAATTTATTGCTGGTTCGAAATCTCATTGGCCTGTGTTCCAGGTCCATGCTGACAGTTTCCCCATGACTTGTCTTTGTCCTGTTTAAGACTTATTAAACAGGAGTTTCTAAAGTGATGATGTCGAGTAAGTGTTGGGTTGCAAAGCACAGTGTCAGCAGTTCAAGCTCACCAGCTCCCCTGCAAGAAGAAAGTAAGGCTGTCATCTCTCTTGATTCTTGTAAATAACCCTCTGACACCCTAGATGGTGTTGTTGGGAGTCTAGATAGATAGACTTAATGACAGTGGGTAAAAAACAAAAGACCGAATAAAAGGGTTTTTGTAAATAAAAAATGTTTTTAAAAAGCAGAAACAGAAAAAAATATGACTGGTTCAAGCCCAGAAGAGGGTGGTTTGCTGACTTGCTTGGGTTGCTGTTTCCATGACTGTTCCATCACTCTACTCAACTGCAGCAGTGGAGCTGCCTCCAGCACAGTCTAAGATCAAGAGGCCCAGGTGTCTCTGCTAAGCACTGTGACATTTTAAGCCCGGCCATGCGTGAACTCAGAAACTGGTGTCCTTTCCTCTAAGGCAGTTTGTGAGAGAGTCTTTGCCTTTTTAGTTTCCTAAAAGTGACTTTATGTTTAGGAGAAAATTTCGGAAATGTGAATTTCAAAGGAGGACTTTGATAGGATATCTGTGAACAGAAATTGGACACCAGAACAGTTAAAGCCCTCTCACGTAGCATATTCACCTCAAGACTGTCCATTCAGGTGTCACAGCTCAGTGATACTTCACAGGAATAACAACAACTTCATTACTCCTCTTGTCTCGTATTTTGATTTTAATACTTTCTAAAAAGACTTAATAAACACTTCCGTAAGTCTAGATTTAACATCTCTTTTGTTGTCTTCTTTACTCAATTCCTGGCTTTCTATCTCTTTGATTTTCTTTAGGGAAAAAACAAACAAACAAGAAGATAGGTTTTGAATTGTGACTATGAAGTATAATTATCATGTTCTTTTGCTTGTTTGTGATTCAGATTGGGCCCAAATGGAAAGATGTGGTGACCAAATGCATCAAGGGACATTATCAGCCTTTGCTGTTGCTTTATGCAGACCCCCAGGGTACTCCAGTATCTACCCAGGACCTGCCTCCCCAGGTTGAATTCCAGTCGTATAGCAGGACATGCTATGATAGTGAAGACTCTGGTAAGCAGCCCACTTCTCCACCTCCCACTGGCCATCCCATGTGATCATTCAGTGTTGGAACTCAAAATTAATTAGGAGCTTAGAGAAAGAAGGGCCAACTTCTAATGAAGTCGAAATTGTGCCAGGCCTTGTTTCTTTCCACTTTCAAGAATGTGTTGCTTAATCACCTGAGGCCCCAATTCAAACGTAGAAAGAAACTGTTGATTTAGACTGAGATACTTCATTTGTGGAGGAACAATCAGTGTTTTGCTTTGCAATAATGATAAAGAAGACCAATTTATACATCTCTTCAACTGTGACTTAAGTGAGTAGTTAAAACCAAGAAAAATTATTTTGAGCTATTACAAAGCTAGACAGTTTGCTTGGGATAAGAGATTTGTGTTTTAAAATTCCAAATACAGTAACATAGACTTCCTCAGTTTATCAGCAGGTTAGTTCATTTCTAAGCCAATTGTTTAAAACTGAAAACAGGCTTTCCTATAGAAACATTTTTCAACTTGATAGTGAGTCCCCAGTATAGTCCAAAGAGGTTCATAATATATTTGAATGGATACCCCTGATAATTTTGGCTTGCCTTCTGAAAAAGAGGAAGAAGGGGAATGGTCCTTTTCCTCGTCTGGATTTAGGCTTGACCCTTTTGTTACCTCCTTATCACTTGGTACCTGGTGCACCCCACTCAGGGACCTCACCCAGACGTGACCAACCTACTGCTCCTTTCGGTCAAACACCCATTTCTTCTACTTTTCTTATCTCAGAAGAAAGTAGTCCTACTGAATTAATTCATATTGAAGTATAAATAACAGTCCCATAAATCTCAAAGCTATTGAAATACTTAATAATGTTAGGTAAAAAGAATTTAAATGGCATTTCTAGAAATAAAGAAGAAAGCTTATGTAAAGGGGAATAATTAGTTATATATGTCAGGTCAGCCTGGGTTTCTCCATTTAACTAAATCTTGCTTTTCACAACTTTTTGCTTCCTCCCATTCCCCCAACCCTGAAGTTTTCTGAAAGGCCCACAGTTTTCACAGTGACAGGCAAAGTGAGGGCTTCAGCAAAGTAGGGTCAGAGTTGGGAGGGATTGTTTGTGTCTCTGGCATGGGGTGTTGGGAAAGATTGGCTGTGTCTGTGGACATGCTTCTCACCTCCTATCCAGGAATTCCTTGCCATCTGGACCTTGGTTACGGTCTGTGCCTGCTCTCTGTCACTGCCCTCTTTTTCCTCACTTTTGCTATGTGTCTCCTCCTTCCCTCAGGGAGGGAGCCCTCCATCTCAAGTGACACTCGAACAGATTCTTCAACCGACAGCTGTCCCTACAAACACTCCCATCACGAGTCTGTGGTCAGTCACTTCTCTTCTGATTCTCAGGGGACAGTCATCTATAACGTGGAGAATGATTCCATGTCTCAGAGCAGTCGGGATACAGGTAGGACAAAAGACCCTGATTGCTTAATTCACTGTCTGCATAGAGGGTCTTCTAGAAAAAGAATTTGGAGCAAGTCATTAATGGTTGCCAGGCAAAGGGAGGACAGCAAGTTTGGGGTCATTGCGTGGGATACAAAGAAGCAACACATTTCTGAGTGTCTGATAATGCTCCATTGTACAGATTCCTAACAACAGCAGCATGCCAATAAGTACAATTTCTATTGTAATTGTTGTAATGATTTATTCTGAAATCAGCTTTTCTCCTGTTTTCCTTTTGATTGTAATCTCCCCACGGTGCCCACTATTCCTTGTGTCCTTGCACCTGGTCATATTTTCATGCTGGGCTTCATCTTGACTGAAGGACTGTGAAAGGAGGGATGTATTTATGGGCAGGATATATTTTGGACCAGCTTATCAGCTTGTCAGGCTTCTCAAAGGCCAGAGGAGCAAAGTATTGGAAGGTAGCTGTCAGTTCCTGTGAGTCCCCTGCATGGGACGTTGTTGAGTTGTTTTGTGGAGGACAGTGGCCCTCAGAGGAGAGCATAGGAGAGCAGCATGGTGGCGGCTGAGAGGGTGGTTCATTATGGGATGTAGACACAGTGCACTTGTGAATTAGTGAGCTCATGGCTTCAGATTATGGCTTATGCCCTATATGTGTCTTTATATTCTGCATATAGAACTTTTATCTTGAAAGGTATACAGAATCATTTAATGCCTCTCCATGTACCCATCACTAAGTTTTGCCAATTAAACTCAGGCTCATCTGGTTGCACCTGCATCTCTACCCACTTCCCCCATTCCTGAATTATTGTGAAGCAAATCCCAGATATCATCTAATTTCTTCCTTGAGAGTCATAGCTTTTAATGGTTTGTGTATTTGACTCAGAATCCAAATGAGGACTACACTTGGTAATGGGTTGATGAGTCTTTTATGTTTCTTTTAATTAGTTGGTTTCCTTCTATTTTGTTTTTTCCTTTTAAATTATTGTTGAAGACTCCTAAGTGTAGTTTGTCTTAGAGATTGCCCAGTCTGAATTTTGTTGGTGACATCCCATGGTGTAGTTTAACATGTCCCTCTGTCTCCAGTATTCTTTTTTTAAAAAATCATTCATTCATTAAACATTTATTCAGTGCCTACTGTCCTGTATTCTTTTTTTGTAAATTGGTAGCTGCATGTAGAGATTTATCAGATTCTTCTTGGATTTTTCTGATGACTACTGCATAGATTGTATTGGGTGTGAATTTGATTTATTTATGAAATTTAACCAAGATTTTTAAAAGTATATTTTTGAGGTGAACCAGTTTTATGTTAAGGGTGTGTGTTTGTGTGTGACAGGGAGAGGGGTTTGTATCCTATTGGCTTAACATTCGTAACACTTAGTTGCTCCAATTGATTCCTTCCTTTTTAAAACCTTTCTTGGTTGAAGTAGGAAAGGGATCAGACCAGAGCAAAACAGATTACATTGGGCAGTTGATCGAAAGTATGTATACATATCATCACACTGCTGATACCTAAATGTGTTAAAGAATTTTCATATTCTCACATAGGAAAACAAATTTGTGATAGCCCTCAGTGAATTTAAGAACCTAGAAGTGTCTTCTAAGCCTGTCTTGCATTGTAATTGAACTGTTTAATTCACCCCTGCCTTCCTGAAGTTTAGATCATAATATCCATTAGAATATGCTTCCTTATGTGGAACACTGACCTTTATTGGTCTCAGTTCATAGTCGTACATTCATATACGATGAGCATGAAGCAGAACAAGATACATACTCGTAAAAGAACCCAGGCCACTGATTGCTGTTAAATCAATTCCTACTGATGGGCACCCCCGTGTGTCAAAGTATGACTATCAATATCCATACATTATCTTTCAGACCATCAGCTCTTCATTCAACAGTGCAACCAAAGCCCCCAATAGTTTATCTTCACTCACTCCTTGATTTCTCTCCACCCAACCCACTTCCATTTCATTCAATGATTAAGTGTTCAAAAGTAGATCTCCAGGCCTCTCTTCTGAGACTAGCAGCGGAGTGCATTTAGCATTTACATCACCCCGTACTCCTCCCAGTGACTAGTGTTGAGGGATTGTGAAGGGTCATTTGTCAGTGAAACCAAGTTTGTTGAACATGTTTTGGGCGTGCGAATGTGAATTACTCAAAGTTGAAGTGTCCTTTTAAAAGACCCACATGTAATGAATGTTTAGAACTGGGCCTTCAAGCCTTACACAGTCAGACAGTCAGAGATCTTGTGGGCAAAAAGGACTAGAGCACCTGTGATAATATCAGCTGTATCGAAGACTAGACTTGGCATGTATTGCTAAAATAATTAGTCAAAAATAAAAGGGAAGCTTGTTCTTAAATTATCAGAATGAGAATATTTAGGCATGTGAGTTTTATTTAATCTTTATATAGATTTTTTACTCTTTCAAAACTTCCAACTAATGTGTCCTTTGCCCTTTGGAGCCATTAGAAAAGACTGGGCTAGAAAGAGAGACTGGTTCTTGCTCAGGAAACACTGTGAAATTGGAAGTTCCCATTGAATGCTTGAACTTCTCTGCACTTACTCTGCATGATTCCTGCTAGACTTCAGTCAGATAGCCTTAAAGCTTCCACTTCTGGCCTAGGGGTACCCTGACTGTGTGCCGCTGCCCTGGATCCCAAAGGGAGAGTATTCTCCAGGGGAGAGTGGTCAGTCTCAGATACCAGCTCATTCCCATTCCTTTCTTCTTTCAGGACACCTGACTGATAGTGAATGTAACCAGAAACACACTTCCAAGAAAGGGTCACTGATCGAACGCAAGAGGAGCTCCGGCCGGGTTAGGAGGAAAGCCGATGAGCCGCAGGCCTCAGGGTACCACAGCGAAGGCAAGCCCCTCTACATTGTGCCTCTCTCTTTAGTCACTGCTTGCATTTCTGTCACACTCTGACCCCAGCTTCCCTTTCTGCTCAAAGGGGCGCATCCTTACATTCTCCACTTTGGGGTCTGGGTGCCTGTGCTTACTGTAAACACCTGTATTTGTCTTACTGTGTGCTTTTAGGAGAAACACTGAAAGAGAAGCAGGCTCCAAGGAATGCCTCCAAACCGACCAGTGGCACCAATAGGCTAAGAGACTTTAAAGAGACAGTCAGTAATATGATCCATAACCGGCCATCTGTGGCTTCTCAGACCAACCTAGGATCCCCCTGTGGGGGCAGGGGAAGAGACCAGCCTGGAAAAAAGCCTCCTAGGAACCTGCCCTTGCACTCCCATGACTGGGAAGCAGAGAGTACCAGCAGTGAGTCCAAATCCAGCTCTTCTAGCAAGTACCGTCCAACGTGGAGACCGAAACGGGAGTCTCTGAATATTGACAGTATCTTTAGTAAGGACAAAAGGAAGCACTGCGGCTACACCCAGCTTAGCCCTTTTTCTGAGGATGCAGGTGAGGTGAGGGGATGATTAGCAAAGAATTTAGCTGTCTAGTTGATTTATGTATTTAAAAATACAGGCTTTCTGATAGTCTTGGGGAAGTGCATCTTTTATTCAGATGTTGAGCATTTGGGGGATATGAATTCAATGAATGAGTAGCTGGAGGGAGGGATGGTCTCTTGATTTTAGGCAGATACTAAGTGTACCTCCTTTTTCAAACTTGTCCTTTGATTGGAGTAGCCAAAGAATTGACACCAGATGAACTAAACAAGCCACCTGCTTATGACAGTAAATCGGGGGGACCAAGCCTCCGCTGTAAGTCCTGGGGCCCAGCTCGACCAGGCTCCCACCTTCTAGAGCAGCACCCCCGTCTCATCCAGCGAATGGAATCTGGCTACGAGAGTAGCGAGAGGAACAGCAGCAGCCCTGTCAGCCTGGATGCAGCCCTGCCCGAAAACTTGAATGTCTGCAGGTATTGTCTGGCCCTGGAGTAGAGAGAGGCCTTCTCCCTTGAACCAGTGCAAACCATCTTTTGGAAGCTTTGCTCATTCGGTGGCTCAGACTAGGGGAGAGGTGGATATTGTTACCATCTTGTGGACAAGCAAAGTACTGCACAGCAACAGTACCCTCTGCAGGGAGATAGCGTCAAAGGCACACGAGAAAGCAAAGCCCTGCAAATTTAAAGTGTGGTATTTAAAGCAGTTATTTAGCAAGCAGCTTTGAATGAAAGAATGAATTAGTGAATCAAAATTTCTATAATCCTGATCAGAGAGAGGGGAGAAGAAATCTATTGTTATGTATCTTACCTTCCATCTTGGGATAGGATTTTTTTTCTTTTCCTTTTCAAGGGTCTCTGGGGATCCTGTGTTTTCTGAAGCCAATGATGCTCAGACTCTTGTGAAATGATGATGGCATTTCATTAGAGCTTATTGTACCTTGCTCACTCTGTGAATTTCAGTTCTCCTTACATTGTTTTTACTGCTATACCACAGAGATAAGGATCTTGTTTTGAAAAGAGTGACTGAAAAGGGTGGTGACTATACCCTTGACCTCTCCATTGCTGTTCCCCAACCACAGGCCCCTGTGCACATCCTGAAAAGAGGCCGCAAAGGTGTAAGAACGAGGAAGGCAGTCCATAGGAGAACTTGTTTTCATTCAGTAAATTTTGAATGTCTGCTATATGCGGGACACTGTGCTAGAGGCATAAGATGTGATTGAGGTGAGATAGGACATGTGGCCTGAATCGCTATTTCATTTGTTCAGATTTAGTTTAGCCAAATCTTTAATTAGATCAGTTCAATGTTTTGCTGTTTTTATTGAAGGAAATTAATCCTAGGATTTTGCTAGTTACCACCCTTCAGATGCTTTTACTAGACTCTGGGCTCTCTTTTGAAGGGACACAAGTGCTAAGAGATCAGCTGGGTTTGTCCCTGCCTGGCATCATATCCCCAAGTCGCACAGCAGTAGCATCCTGGACGTGAATTCCACAGCATCCATGAGTGGTTGGGCAAAGAATCAGCCTATCTCAGGTAAGCAGAAGGATCCTGGATTTGGTTGATTCAATTTGACCACCAATTTTATTTGGAGAAGAGTCTCATCTGAGCATATTTCACATTGAGTATTCAATTAATATATAAATGTAGAAGCATTTGAATTAGTCTAAATTTGGATTTATGTGTTTTCTCTCTTTAGATATATGTGGATTTTTTTTTTTTGCTCTATCATAAATTGCCTGAATAGGAGCATCAAAGAGTCAAAAATTTAAGTGTCAAGAGAAGTTTTGTTCCTCAAAAGAATAACTCTTAGGGCCTTCCTTGGTTTGGTGGTAGCCTCTTGGGAATCGGCTTTCTTAATGTTTAGAACCGTAAACTAAGATATCAAAAGAGGACACAACAAGGAAATAAATAATCAAGTCAAATACCTCTACCTCTGTGTCCTGCTTGATGTCCCTCTATCATCTGGTTGTCCTTATCCCCTCTGGAATGTCCCTTCTGACATCATACCACTTTCCCCTCAAAACAAATGCTCCAGGAATATGGCTACTTCACAGTAAATGTAAGTGACTGAAAATAGTTACAAGTTTGATTTCTCCAAAGAAATTAGCATTTTAAATCTTGGAGCTAAAAGAATAATGGAGCTGATTTCCACATGCAGAAAAGCAAAACAGGATTCATGCCTCACCATATGCAAAAAGAAATTCAAAATAGATAAGGGCATCAATTTACGAATGAAAACCACAAAATTCTCAGAAGAACAAGCAGGGGCAATCTGTCAGATCTAGCTTTCAACAATGGTTTATCTGAGATAATAATAACAAAAGTACCAATATAAAAAAATGAGACCTCGGAAATACCGTCATCAAAAAACTACCAAGAACTTGAAAAGACAAGCTGCCAATTGGGACATTATCGTTGGAAACTGTTCATCTGACAAGAATCTAATACTAAAATAATATATATAAAACACTTTGACAACAACACAGATCATAAAATCATAAAATATTTCACCAAAGAGGGCACTCATAAAGCCAAGCACATGAAAAGATGCTTGTGTTACGAGCCATCAGAGATGCAAATTAAGCTCACAGTTATCATTTCTTTTCCACTAGGATGAATTAAGGCCCCCCAAAACCCCAAGCAAACAGTCTAAAAAATGTTGGTGAAGATGTGGGGAAATTGGAACCTTTATTCTGGTGAGACTGCAAAACGGTAGATAGAAAAAGACGGGCCGAAACACAGGTATCAAGAAGCAGGCGTTATTGGGAAACATAGCCTGCCAGCCTACTCCAAGGATGGGAAGAGTAGCCCAGACACAAAGGAAGCCATGGACAAATAGACACTCGGGGGTGGAGATGTGTGGCTAGGGTTGTGAAACCACCATGTAGTTCTCTGATTGGCAAGTTTGAATGAAGGGGGTGCCATGGCCTTTGACGCAGATAGGAGGCTTTGGGCTCGCAAGTGGCATGTGGGAAGGTGTAGGGGAGGAGAGAGTCTGTGAGCAAGAAACATGGGAGAAAAATGTTTGGAATGGTCAGGTGTAGTTTTCTACTCAGCTGGACCCATTAGATAATGGCTCAGTGGGAAAGCCTGGTAGTTCTTCCGAAAACGAAAAATAGAACTACTATAGACCCAACCCAGCAATTCCATTCCTAAGGATAGCCCAAAAGACTCTAAAGCAGGCTCAAAAAAGACTTCTGCACCAATATTGCAGCACTGTTTACAATAGCCAAAAAGTGGAACTAACCTAAATACTCATCAATGGATAAACAAAATGTACAATTGAATACTACTTGGCTGGTAAGAGAAATGAAATATTGATAGTAGGGATGGAGCTGAAAAAATGTCAACCAAAATAAGACAATGTCAACAAAATAAGACAATGTCAACCAAAATAAGACAATCATAGGACCAATATTCTATAACCCCACTTATATAAAAAGATAAGAACAGGTAAATGTAAAGAGG
The DNA here is from genome assembly GCF_050624435.1 of Tenrec ecaudatus. Lineage (NCBI taxonomy): Eukaryota > Metazoa > Chordata > Mammalia > Afrosoricida > Tenrecidae > Tenrec > Tenrec ecaudatus. The sequence continues at coordinate 45,886,720 of NC_134545.1, forward strand.
CTAAAGTTTATTAGTAGTTTTGAGAGGTAGGAACAAAGGGAAAAGTGGCTAATCATGATGGAAAAATTGCATAAATTATTGTAATGGCTGCCAATAAATTGTAGGCCTGTAAAAAGTTGAATTGGGAAAAATTATGTGATATGTGTATTTAAAGCAACAACCAAAAGGGAAAAAAGTAACTGCCGAGACTGATTATGTGTATCCAAACACTTTGTGGCATCTGGTTCCTTGGTTTGGGAGTTTAGGGTCATGGTTTCATGGGACAGCCCAGGTAGCTGGCCTAATAAGGCATTCAATGCTTCTGTTATACCTGCTAGTTATTTTACCTGGGGTTTTAAAAACTTGCAAGCAACCATCTAAGGAATAACAATTGGTCTCTATTCACCTGGAGCAACAGAGGAGAACTTGGAATGTGTGGCTAATTGCCTTCATGAACAACTGCTTCTTTTGTTATGAGACCATGAGAACTGCATGGTGCCCAGATACCATTACAGAGCACTGTGATGAAAGATTCTAGATAAGAAGTCTGATTAGAGTGGCAGGGGGTGAGAATTCAGAACAGAAGTCAAATTTTCATGGAATCCAAAGTTTCTGAAGCTGTGGAGGGTAAATTAATCCTTGAAACTATTGCCCTAAAATAATCTTTTTTAAAAAAATAAATAATCTTTAAACTTTAAACCAAAAATATCCCTTGAATTCTTCTTCAAACTGAAAAATACCCCTGGCATCAAGCCCCATACTTGGGTAAACAGCTGATTAGAACAGGAGATTGAACGGTGTAGGGCAACAACGCATAGGCTTCAGCTCAAGGTGGATATGTACTTGCATAGACTCTTCATACTGACAGTGTCCAAAGTGCTGTGTCATTTGGAAAATTGATGTCATCAGCGCAATCACTTTATACCCCAAGGGGATGATTGACAATGCTGTACTTTTTAGTTTATGTGGGTTTTTGTTTTCTTGCCTTTAGCTTTTCTCTCTCCCTCCTTCCTCCTCCTCCTTCCCTCTGTTTGATTGTTTGTTTGTTTGCTGGTTGGTTTGTTGCTGGTGCTGGTGTAGCTGGTCCTATGAAGGTTAGATTTTGTCATAGATGACTGCCAAAGTAAATCTCAGTCGTGTATATTCCATGGACAAGCAGATGGATTCTGGGCTCCTCCTTAACGATAAAACAGTTAATTCTGCTTGATACTCTCCTGCATGAAATGATCACTGAAGATAAGGTGCTACAGCAAAGTGTGGTGAAAAAAGCAGATGGTACTCGGCTATCAAATGGAATAGATCTTAAAGGCTTGTATTCAAGCAAGCAGCCATCTAAGCAAGTAAGTAGTCAACTATGTCCACATGGAAGAAGCACACCAGCCTGTGTGATCATGAGGTGTTGAAGAAATCGGGTATCAGGCATCAAAGAACAAAAAATAATATCATAGTGAATGAGGGAGAGTGCGGGGTGGGGACCCACAGCCCATCTGTCAGCAACTGGACATCCCCTTACGGAAGGGTCTCAGTGAGGAGACGAGCTAGTCAGGGTGCAGTGTAGCAACAATGAAACATACAGCTTTCCTCTAGTTCTTTAATGCTTCCTCTACCCAACTATCATGATCCCAATTCTACCTTACAAGTCTGGCTAGACCAGAGGATGTACACTGGTACAGATAGGAACTGAAAACACAGGGAATCCATGGCGGATGATCCCTTCAGAACCAGTGGTGAGAGTGGCGATACCTGGAGGGTGGAGGAAATGTGGTGTGGAAAGGAGGGACCAACAGGGATCTATATATAACCTCCCTCCCTGGGGGCTGGACAACAGAAAAGTGGGCGAAGGGAGACGTCGGACAGTGTAAGACATGACAAAATAATTTATAAATTATCACGGGTTCGTGAGGGAAGGAAGAGTAGGGAGGGAGGGGAAAAAAATGAAGAGCTGATACCAAGGGCTCAAGTAGAAAGCAAATGTTTTGAGAATGATGAGGGCAGCAACATATGTACAAATTTGCTTGACACAACAGATGGATGTATGGATTGTGATAAGAGTTGTATGAGCCCCCAATAAAATTATTTTTTTTAAATGAAAGAACATATACATGAAAAAAGCAAAAGGTCATAAAAGGGCAGGAAAGAAAGAAAACAATAAAATAGATGTCAATAGAGACTCTGAAACTTGCTCTTAAACATAGAACAGCTAACGTGATTGGGAGAAATGGTGAAATAAAAGCACTGACTAGGAAATTCACAGGGTAGCTTAAAGACAAAGTAAATTATTATAAGGAAAGGTGTAAAACCTGGAGTTAGAAAACAAGAAAGGAGAGTACATTCAGCATTTCTCAAGCTGAAAGAATTGAAGAAAGATTCAAGCCTCAAGTTACAATATTAAAAGACTCAATGGGCAAATTATTGAGTGATGCAGGAAACATTAAAAAATGTAAGCAGTACATAGTCATTGTACCCAAAATAATTGATTGCCACTCACCGTTTCAAGCAATAGTGTATGGTTAAGAAGCCTATGCTGTACTGACGACATGAGTGTAAGAACATTTTCTAGAACTTGACAAATACCAATTGTAATCTTTCAACAAACCGATGCAGTGTTGGAAGCACTGTCTATACTAAGAAATTTGAAGACACCTACCTGACCAACCAACTGGAAAGGATCTATATGTGTTCAAGTCCAAGGAAATGTAATCTAATAGAATGCAGAAATGATCAAACAGAATCATTAATACCATATACAAGTAACATTTTTTATTTATTTATAAAATACTTTTATTGAGGGCTCTTACATCTTTAATCACAATCCATGCATTCCTCCAATGTGTCAAGCAAATTTGCACATATGCCACCATCTTCATTTTCTTTTTAACATTTTATTAGGGGCTCATACAACTCTTATCACAATCCATACATATACATACATCAATTGTATAAAGCCCATCCATCGTACATTCTTTGCCCTAATCATTTTCAAAGCATTTGCATCAGGTCCTCTTTTTTTTTCCCCTCCCTCCCCGCACCCCCCTCCCTCATGAGCCCTTGATAATTTATAGATTGTTATTTTGTCATATCTTGCCCTATCCAGAGTCTCCCTTCCTCCCCTTCTCGCTGTCCATCTCCCAGGGAGGAGGTCACATGTGGATCCTTGTAATCAGTTCTCCCTTTCCAACCCACTCACCCTCCACTCTCCCAGTATCGCCCCTCACACCCCTGGTCCTGAAGGTATCATCCACCCTGGATTCACTGTGCCTCCAGCTCCCATATGCACCGGTGTACAACCTCTGCCCTATCCAGCCCTGCAAGGTAGAATTCGGATCATGGTAGTTGGGGGGAGGAAGCATCCAGGATCTGGGGGAAAGCTGTGTTCTTCATCGGTATTACCTCGCACCCTGACTGACCCATCTCCTCTCCTAAACCCCTCTGAGGGGATCTCCAGTGGCCGACAAATGGGCCTTGGGTCTCCACTCTGCACTTCCCCTTCATTCACTATGGTATATATATACACATACACACATACACACACACACACACACACACACACACACACATATATATATATACACAGATATATATTCTTTTTTTTTTTGCATGATGCCTTATACCTGGTCCCTTTGGCACCTTTTTTTTTGCATGATGCCTTATACCTGGTCCCTTTGCCACCTCGTGATTGCACAGGCTGGTGTGCTTTTTCCATGTGGGCTTTATTGCTTCTGAGCTAGATGGCCGCTTGTTCACCTTCAAGCCTTTAAGACCCCAGACACTATCTCTTTCGATAGCCCGGCACCATCAGCTTTCTTCGCCACATTTGCTTATGCACCCGTTTGTCTTCAGTGATTGTATCATGGAGGTGTGCAGCCAATGATATGGTTTTTTGTTCTTTGATGCCTGATAACTGATCCCTTCGGGATCACGTGATCACACAGGCTGGTGTGTTCTTCCATGTGGGTTTTGTTGCTTCTGAGCTAAATGGCCGCTTGTTTATCTTCAAGCCTTTAAGACCCCAGACACTATCTCTTTTGATATCCGGGCACCATCAGCTTTCTTCACCACATTTACTTGTTCACCCGCTTTGGCTTCAGCAGTTGTGTCAGGAGGGTGAGCATCATAGAATGCCAATTTCATAGAAGAAAATATTCATGCATTGAGGGAGTGCTTGAGTAGAGGCCCAAGGTCCTTCTGCCACCTTAATATTAAACCTATAAATATAGACACATAGATGTATTTCCCCATCCTCATATATATTTGCATATGTACATGTCTTTGTCTAGACCTCTATAAATGGCCTTTGCCTCCTAGCTCTCTCCTCTATTTCCCTTGACTTTCCTCCTGCCCCACTATCATGCTCCGTCCCCACCTGGGCTACAGCTATACCTCTTCTTTACGTAACCTTACCCTTAATCATTCCCTACCAGGCCTGCCACGCCCCCCTCACCACCAATTTGGATCCCATGTTGTTCCCTTGTCCCTGGGTTTGTTAACACCACTTCCTTACCACCACCCCCACCTCCCCCTATCCCAAGTCCCCCCAGAACTCTCAGTCCCGTTGTTTTTCCTCCAGTTAGTTCATCCAGCCTGTCTTATTTAGACATACCTGTGGAGATAATAACATGCACAAAAACAAGACAGAGGAAAACAAAGCAACAGTATACAACCAGACAACAAAACACTGACAGAACAAAGCAAAACACATCAAGAAAGAAAAACTTGTAGTTAGTTCAAGGATCGTTTGTTGGCCCTTAGGAGTGTTTTCCAGTCCAGTCTCTTAGGGCACAACGCCCTGGGCCCCAAAGTCCACTTTCAGCATTCCCTGGGGACCTTGCCTCTCCATTCCCTTGCTGTTCCTCTGCACTCCCCCAGTGCTTTGCCTCGGTGTGGTGGGATCAGGTCAGGTGCAATTCCCACACTGTGTCTCCAGTGCTGTCCTCTGTAGCGCCATTGGTCACTGAGGGCATCATGTCTCATAGTGGGGCTGGCCATGTGGTCCTATCAGTGGACTGGCTGCTCTACTCAGGAACATCATCCTCACGGCCTGGTGGGCCAGGCTGTGTTCCACTCTCTCCTCCTGCCCCTTCATCTGCTCCCGTGTGCTCTGATCAGATATGTCCATCGCCCGGAGCTGCAGAATCAATGTCGTCCTTTGAAACAAATTCTTCTCAGGGGAGGGGTAGAAATCCACTTAATTTTTGGTGCTGAGGCCAGCCTCCCAGACCTCTCTTTTCAAAGCATTTTCTTCCCACTTGAACCCCTAATATAAGGTCCCCATTTCTTTACCCTCCCTCCCCTGACCAGCCTCCCTCACGAACCCTTAATAAGTTATAGATTCTTTTTTCCATATCTTACATTGTCCTCTGTCACCCCTCACCCACTTTTCCATTATTTGTCTCCCTGGGAGGGGGTTCTAGGTTGATCCTTGTGATCAATTCCCCCTTTCTCCCTTCACTCTCCCCTAATCCTCTTGGTATCTCTACTTTCCTTGTTGGCCCTGAGGGGTTTATCTCTCCTGGATTCCCTCACTGAGGGGTCACCGGAAAGAGATGAGCCAGTCAGGGTGCAGTATAACACCGATGAAACACACAACTTTCCTCTAGCTCTTTGGTGCTTCCTTTACCCCACTATCATGACCTCAGTTCTACCTTACAAATCAGATTAGACCAGAGCATGCACACTGCTACAAGCAACAATTTGTGATGAAGGTAATTTAAAAAATTGTTGTAGCAATATATCAACAGGGAGCTGCCGGAAATCCAAGCCAGATTCAGAAAGGGAAGTGGAATGAGGGGTTTTACTAATGTCAGATGGAGAGGGATCTTGGCTGAAAATAGAGAATACCAGAAATATGCTTACTTGTGTTTTATTGACTATGCTAAGGCATTCAACTGTATTGATAACAAAATAAAAAATTTGGGGAAGAATGGGAATCCCAGAACACATCAATGTGCTGTGGCCTAATCTATACTCAGATTGAAAAGCATTCTTTCGTATAGAACAAGAGGATAATGCATAATCTAAAATCAGGAAAGATGTGTATCAACATTGTAATTTTTCTTCATATTTATTCCATCTATATGCTGAGAAAGTAATCAGAGAAATTGGACAATATGAAGAAGACTGCAGCCTCAGAATTGGAGGAAGGCTCATTAACAACTTTCGATATGCAGGTGGTATAAATTTCAATATGCAGGTGGCAAAAAGATTGAAGTTACCAAGTCTCCACTTTATGTGGATCCACAATCAATGTATATGGCAACAGCAGTCAAATGCATTGCATTGTCCAAATCTGCCGCGAAAGACCTGTTAAGGTGCTAAAGAGCAAAGTTGTTACTTAGAGAACTAAGGTGCACCTGACCATGGTGTTTTCAATTGCCTCAATTGTATGTGAAAGCTGGACAATAAGGAAGGACAACAATAAGGAAGACAGGGGAAGAATTGATGCCTTTGAATTGTGATATTGGCTAAGAATAATGAACACACCCTAGACCGCCAGAAGAGCAACAAGTATGTCTTGGGGGGAAATAACCACAATGTCCCTTAGCAGCAATGATGACCTCAGTATCGCATACTTTGGACATATCGTCAGGAGAGACCAGTTCCTGGAAAAAAACATCATGTTTGGTAAAATAGAAGGTCAGCAAAAAAGAGGAAGACCATCAACGAAGACCATCATCTGACACAGTTAATACAACAATGGATTAAAATAGGACATTTGTGACGATGGCACAGGACTATGCAGTTTCATTGTTTTACATTTTCTGTTATACGTAGGGTTAGTCCGCATTGGAGTCACCGAGATGGCACCTAACAATAACTACATGCACAAGTACTTAAAACTTTACCTAACGCATAGTACATGCTCAAGCAAATAGTGGCACGTTGTTCTGAAATACTCGATAAATATTATTCAATAACTAGATCCTATCCTCAGTTGGATCTGGAAAGTGGTATCTAAACTGTTAATTCAGAATTGAAGCCAAAAGTTCTGAAGGAAAAGTAGTGCAATGGCCTAGAAGGTGTTTAGTCTGATTAAGGAAATGTGCGAATTTATCTATGTTCCTTACATATATTCCAGGTGGAGAAATAGCTTCCAAAAGTGAACTGGATGAGCTCCAAGAAGAAGTGGCCAGGAGAGCCCAGGAACAGGAACTTCAAAGGAAACGAGAGAAGGAATTAGAGGCAGCTAAGGGCTTTAACCCTCATCCCAGCCGGTTTATGGACTTGGATGAATTACAGAATCAGGGTAATTTCAGTGAGCTTTAGGTTGTGGGTTATGGGACATAAGAAAGGAAAAATATTCAAAGTAGTAAGGTCTATTAAGCCAATATATACACATGTACACATACATAAAGTTATAATCTATTCAATGGCTTATATTTAATGTTTCATATTTTATAGAAAATATTTATCCTATTTATATTTAATATCACAATATCATTTTATATTTAAATGGTATATCTTTAAAAGGTATAATTAACATAATTTTTAACAATTCAGTGGTTCAATCATCTCAAGAAGGGCTGTACAGTCTTCTCCACAATCAACTCTGGAACTTTTTCCCCTTCTTTTACACATGGGTTTTGATTTCCCACTTCCTCTTCCTCCCAAGCACCCAGGTAATCATCAATCCAGTTTTTCGAAACAGATAACTATACAAGACGAGCACAGACACCAAGCAAGGATCCATCAGCAATGTCATATAAAACTGATAGAGACTTCAATCTAATTAGAAAGCAAAGAATATTGAAAGTTTAGAATAAATGCACATGGGGTCTAGAGGGAGATCAAATTACAAAAGGTTACATTCCAACCTGAGCAAAGTTATATTTTAATTCATATTATCCTAGTTACATATACCAGTTAGAGCTTGTTACAGTAGGAGGCTTTTTGTTTGAGACAGCCACTGATTTGGGAGGCTTCTTGGAACCTTACGGTTTAGAGAACAAGTATATTATTAATGAGAATTATTTCCTATGCACATCTATAGAGACTAGGAAACTACGAATGAAGCAACTCGAAGCAGCAGTAAAACATCCTGACAGTGAGGGCCATTTTTACTTGCTGGCTTTAACATCCCTTTGACAGTTCCACTGTGTGGCTTCAGTGAAGCGAGTCTGTCAAGCAAGAACAGAGAGCGCTGCCTTTTCATCTCACTGACTGACTTGTCCTCTGTTCTCTACTTTTCTCAACTGTCCCATATCAGTCCTTGTTTAAATTCCAGGGCTTTCTTTAGGATGTTACACTGTCCCAAAAAACAAACCCAAACACCTCACTGCTGTCAAGTTGATTCCAACTCATAGTAAGTAACCCTTTAGGACAGAGTGGGATAGCTTCATAGGGTTTCTGAATCCGTAAGCCTTTACAGAAGCAGGCCGCCTCGTGTTCTTCTTTTGGAGTGGCGAGGGGCTGGCTAACAGCCCAGCAGTTAACCTGCCGCACCACTTTTGTGTCAAAGGCATGAAACAGGAGCCCAACAAGCCTGAGGTACCTGCATTACATAGGACTCGAGACTTTGACCTCAGCTTTTATTTGATCACGTTTCATTCGTTATTACGTTCTTACTACGCAGAACTCTCAGACCTAACAGATTGTGTTAAGCCAGGGTGAAGGCCATGAGTCAGTGCTGTTTTCACTGGTTGCTTTCTGATGACCACTTCCATCTTCTCATTAATGTAACACTTAGAGATACTTAGGCTTGTTTTGGGGCAGTGTTTCACACACAGGAACCATGGTGGTGTAGTGGATTATGCAATGTACTGCAGTTCAAATCTACCTGTTATTCTGCTGGAAATAGATGAGGCCATTTGTTCTCATTAATATTTACATAATCCTAAACCCCAGGGAGTTCTGCACTGTCCTATGGGATCGCTATGCGTCGGAATCCATTTCATGGCAGTGGGTTTTTCTCCTATACCTTGCTGTACCCTTTTCTGGAAAAGCAAGGAATACAGTGCTAAGATTATGAAAAATAAGATTTGAAATATTGTACATTGATTAAGATAGTATTGTGATTAATCAATAGTAGTTTGTCTAGATATTTACGAAGTATAACTGGTTTGTTTGCTTTTAATTGTTCAATGGCTGTAGCTATCATCTCTGATTTTAGAGATCATATAGATTTAATTGATTTCAAATATTATAAGAAAACTTCAGAATCAACCTGCTATCTTCCATCATCTTTCTGTTGTGTTATAAAACTCAGTTGAATCAAATCAGGTGTATAAGCTGATGACAAATTAGGGAGTGAGTGTTAAGGATATGAAAGGAACCTTCCTTAACATTTCTAGTTGGAAGTAAGTGGAAGATGATTCGGACATTTTTTTTTCTCCCTGTGACCTTGGAAATTCTACCATTAATCCAAATTGTAGGTGAACCTATCATATAGGTTGCTACCGATTTTGGCTCTCAGTGAGTAGAGAACAAGGGGGGAGGTATGTGTACATGACCTGTGGATTCTTGTACAAAAGTTCTCATAGTATTTTCTAGTGTTTTTATCTGGTTTTGTTTTTGGACTTTTCTGCACCTGCTTTGATGCATGCTCACCACAGGCGAGGAAGGAATATTCCATGCCCCCTGTGTGGGAGGTGACTTTTTTGGAATAAATTCATGAACGAAGGATGATAAAAGTGAATACTTAGTAATGCTGAGGAAAGTACACACATGCCAACAAGGGCAAGTCAGCTGCCCTGGTGAATATACTGAAGTTATGATCCAAAGACCATCTGTGTGTCTAAGAGATGTACTGATTTTGTTGTTTAGGGTGGTACCAGAGGACTGTGATATAAGTCAGAAGTGCTCTGGGTGGTGTCCACAGAATAGTAAAGCTGTCTTTGCCTTAACATACCAGTGGCAGTCTCGGTGGAAGTTAAGAGGCAGTCTGCTCGTGCTAGAGAAGAGCAGTTCAGTTCCAGGCTTAAGAACTTGCCCTCTGCTATAGATGATACTTTGGTTTTGCCTGGAGGAACTCTCTAGAGGTCATGGAATCGGAATATGTACTGGGCAATGATATGCCTCTCTTTAATGGCCTTTAATAACATCTGAGTTCAAAACAAATACGAATCTTCAACTTAGTTTCCACAGTTCTTCATAGCAATGGCCAAAGGGTGGAGTAGATGCTCAGCCCCGGGATCTGTATGCACTGAAGGACGGCAGTCCATAGGAAAGGTTAGAAAGAGATGTAATGAAAATGAAAAGTGCTGGCCCTTTCAGGGAGGAGCGACGGCTCTGCGAGGCCCCTTCAAGAGGCAGCTTCGCTGTTTGAAGAGTCGGTGCATCTGGAGCAGAAGGGAGACTGTGCTGCAGCTTTGGCTGTCTGTAACGAAGCGATCTGTAAGTAACTGGCTGCTGTGGCTGTGGCACCTTTGACTAATTGTACAAGTGTTCATAGTGTCGTCCCTCAGATGGAGCAGAAACCGTTTTATGTCTCCTCACTCTCCTTCTCCCAAGCGGAGGAGGCCCTTTAGCCCCCCAGACATATTGCCCTCCAGTAAATGTATGTGTGTATGTATATATGTGTGTGTATATATATACATACTCCCTTCCAGTAAATACCCATAGACCATAGGGGCTGTCACTGTGGTCTACAGGTATTTACTGGAAAAGCCTCACCAAGATTCCCCAGATGACATCTTCACCCATGCCTGCCTGCTATCTTGTCCCAAAGTAAACTTTTATCTCAAAGTGAAGCTAGTCTGCACTTTCTCCATAGCCACTGACTACTGATGGCAGGAAGAACTGAATAAATTGACTGTGACTTCATACTGCAATACTGGATTCTCCGCTAGGCTTCTCCCCTGTCTTGGTCAGTCACTGGGCTGAGATTGACGATTGGTAGCTAATTCTTAAATTTGACCCACAAGAAAGCTCTTACAAAGACAGATGCAAGTTTGGATCTTATTTCTGCTAATGGCCAACAGGAGAGAGTGGTTGGGAGCAGAGTGTGGAAACCAGAAGCGACTAGTCAGTTGCAAAGGAGAAGGAGCGTGGCAGGCTCAAGACGAAAGCACCAGTTTATCTCCTTAATTCATTTTAGTTGAGTTTGTTGATTTTGTTCTTTTTTCATTTGAATTAACCGGCTTGGCTCTGTGAGTTCCATGACTGTACGCTATAGCTGGAGCCAGCCTGTGCCCTGGACAGCATCTGCATGGTCCATGCCTTGCAATCCTGCTACATATTTTGAGTTTTGATGCATATCTTTGCTCATTTTTGGTTGTGTTTTATTATTTTAATTTCTGTTTGTGTTTTGAGTGGTTTCTGCTATATTTTCTTTTGCATTGTAGCTAAACTAAGACTTGCCCTGCATGGTGCCAGCGCTAGCACGCACAGCAGAGCCCTAATCGATAAGAAGTTGCAAATCAGTATTCGAAAAGCACGGAGTCTGCAGGATCGCATGCAGCAGCAGCAGTCACCACAGCAGCCGTCGCAGCCCTCAGCCTGCCTCCCTTCACAAGGGGGGGTCCCTCCTCAGCCAACCAGGTAGTGCCCAGGAACCACTTTAGGGGAGGCAGTAACCAGGGTGCTCCATAGTCTTGGTGGCTCCAGGGGAGAGAGGAGTCCTCTAAGAGGATTTCCTTCTCAGGTCAGACCCACAATGAAAACTCAAAACTCAACTCTTTTCCTTAAGACATCCTGGGAACATGAAAAAAAAAAAAAAAGGATCGCATAACCATCAGTCTGCCTCTCTAAATTTCCTGTAGGTGATTCTTCTCCCGGACTTGTGTTCTAGCACAGTTACTATATTTGTACAGAACAGGTTCTTAGACATGGCTATAAGCTACCTTTCATGTTGAGATAGCCATCATGTGACTTATTTTAGGATTTCAGTGCTTCCTGTGTCTCATAGAAGCAGAGAGAACAGTCTTTTCCTTATTGGGCACCATAGAGAAGAGACACAAACACTACTTTTGTTTTGCTTTCTTATGGAAAAAATCCATAGTAGCCATTGCTCTAGTTCCTACATGAAGTCCATGAATTTGGCTTTTACTCAGTATAAACTGATTTAAGTGAAAATTGATTTTGTCTATTAATATGTTTAGGTAATTATAGATAGATATAGATAGTTAAATATATTAAAACACACATATACATGTGCCTGGATCTAACCAAATGTTGAAAACATATATATGTACATATATATAACATTATATATGTTTGTACACACACACACATATATGTGTACCCCAAAACAGAAATTTCTTTTTTCAAGCTATGAATTTCTTTTTCAAAGCTATGTATTTACATTTTTTTTACAAAACCACCTTACCACCCTCAAAGTACTCACCATTACACTTAATACATTTGTCAAATCTGCGATTCCATTCTGGGAAACATTTTTCAAACTCATCTGTTTGAATGGCTGACAGCACCTCCCTCGTTTTTTTCTTCACCTCTTCTAAGTTGTCAAATTACTGTCCTTTCATGTCCCTCTTCATTTTGGAAACAAAAATAGTCGCATGGAGCAAGGTCAGGTGAATAAGGTGCCTGGGGCAAGAGAGAGGCATGCTGATTTTGCCCAAAACTGGTGCACTGAGATGGCTGCATGAGCAGGTGCATTGTCATGGCAAAACTAGTCTCCCATCTACCACAAATCATGCCTTTTTTGTTGCACACTGTTATGCAATCTTTTCAGAACCTCTAAATAGGTAGCTTGATTAACAGTTTGATCTGGTGGAATGAACTCCAGAGCACTCTCCTCACATCAAAAAAACAAAAGTACATCGTCTTCGTCTTTGATTTCCCTTCCCCTTCTTTTGGAAGAGGTGACGGTGGCATCTTCCACTCGCTGATTGATGTTTGCTTTTGGGGTTGTAACAATAGCACTGTGTCTCCTCACTAGTAAGAACCTTGGGGGGGAGAAGTCTGGGTGACTTTGGAGCTGTCCTATCCAAGCACAGCATGTTTCCAGTCAATGTTCTTTTCCTGGTCAGTCAGGACCTGAAGCACACATTTTACGGCCACCCTTCTCACCCCAATCTCCTGTTAAAACTCACTGAACTGAGCTCTTACGTAGTCCAGGTAACTTCTTCATCTCTTCAGTGGTTTGTTGTCGGTCTTTGTGCACAAGTACACAAATTTTTTTTTAAGTCCGTGAATTTTGTTGACATTTTTGTCCGTTCAGGAAATTGACATAACAAGGTTTGTCATCAATCGACATTACACCTTTTTTCAAATGAGAAAACCACTGGTACACTTGCGTTTTCCCACACTGCTGTCCTTGTAAGCTGTGTTCAACATCACAATAGTTTCTGCGGCATTTTTCTTGAAACAAAATTTTACAGCCTCATGCTGTTCTTTTAAATCGCCCATCACAAAAAGTGTGGTTTGCGTGAAATTGTGACCAGTTTGAGAGAACCTTCCAAGGAGACACCACTAGGTGTACTAAGTCAGAGAGAGTTGCTGTATGCTTGCCTAGTGGGAAAAATGTATACTTTGAAAGATCCATCCAGTGGAGCTTCTTAATAGTGTTTTTTTGTGTGGGGGTACACCCTAGTATAATGTTTTATATATATATGTATTTCAGCATTTTATTCATTTATATATATTTATATATAATGTTTTCACTATTTGGTTAGACCCAGACACTAAGGTAATATAGTTTTATTATTTCGCTCATTTTCTAGATAAGAAAGCTGTGGCTCAGACAATAAAATAAGATATGTACCCCCAATTATAAAGCTAGTAAATGGCAGAGTCATATAAATCAAACCCAGGTCTATTTGACTTCAAAGCTCATGTCCTTAACTATTATATAATACTACCTTTTATGATTGGGTGTCCCGCAACATTGTAAGGATAACTGGGTAACTGTACTGAAGAAAGTGTATAGTATATTGTCACTCTAATTTTATGTTCATGTGTAGGATCTTCCTTTCTATTGTTTTCTCCTTCTGTGTTCTCCTCTGTTGGGCTGCTAATCAGATCATTTGATGTAGAAGTTTTAGGTGGCTAAACTCTTTCCAGAATGATTCTTGTACTACTTGGTATATAGGAGCAATTGAAGTTTTGTTTAAATGTTGGTGACACTGCATTTTTTAAGTCAGAAATAAAAAGCAATTACTAAGAAATCAACTAAACAATTAATCTCTACTCTCATTCTTAAATCTCAAGAGAGTCATAGTACATTATTTTGGGGAACATTTCAGTGACTAATATTACCAAATCAGTTTATGAAAACAATTGAGATGACTATTTCCATCTAATCCCCTCAGTCCAAATCACTCTTGCCCTGTAGGTGAGGCCTCTTGGTTCCTTGGTCAGGGCAACCCTTCCAAACCCCACCTAAGACTTCCCACTCACAAGAGCATCCTGGAGTTTTCTGTCCTGTTTGAGTGATGTCCAGGCTTTGCTTCTCTTCCATGTCATCTGTATGTGGGACTAGCAACTTTTGTTTTTAATTTTTAAGTACAGGAGAATGTGATAGGAATGGAACCTTACAGTCCTGAGGAGTCTACTTTTTACTGTTTGCAATTTTTGTGAAACTGTTTAATAAAAGAGAGGCTTAATCTTATTTTTTATCTGGGTGTAAGCTGACCATGTGCCTTCTCTTGTGAACTTTTGAACTGTTGACTGTTTTTGTGCTTATCTCTCTGTTTGCTTTCACTGTTTCTTCTGTAGATAGCTAGATATTGGATTGGAGTGGACAGAGTTTTAAAAAAAAAATATTTTTTAAGCATTCTTGTCAACCCAGGCAGTTCTTGACGGACTCTTTTCTTTTATTTCAGTGAACAACCTATCCCGCTCCAAGTACTGTTGAGCCGGGAGGCCCCGCTGGCACCTTGCACGGACGCAGACATGGGGGCCAGCTCTTTCTTCCGCTCATCTACTCCTTGCCACGAGTCACACTCATCACCATCCCCCAAGGCTCCTGCCCCGTCTGCCCCACAGCACAGCTCCTCTGACAGCTCTGCCTCGAGCCTTCTGATTGTGGTGGAGGCAGATAGTGCTGACCCCTCCGCATTCCATAGGCACAGTCTCCCTAAACCACCAGGGAGGACTGCAAAGAATCCGCATCACACCCCAGAATGTAAACTGCAAGGCTACAGGGGTGCCAACGGCAGTTGCAGCAGGCTCCCCTCACAGGAAGGAAGAGGAATTGCTCAAGAACAACTTTTCCAAGAAAAGAGAGATCCTGCTGACATCCCCCTGGTGTTGCCTTGGTCACACCCAGCTGGAACAACCCCTTCTGAAAGAGGTGGGGCACATAGCCCCAGCTGTAGTCCTTCAAGTTCATCAGCTCAGCCAAGTCTTCCCCCGCACAGGGACGGCCATCTCATCAGGCTTACTGCTTCCCCGTCTGTGCTTCCCTCTCCTGATCCTGTGCAGAACACTAACCAATGCCTCCAAGCCAAAAGCCCCCAAACTTCATTGACTTCAAAAGTGGAGGGAGGCAGTGAGGACCCCTATAGGTCAGAGTTTCCCAACACAAAGGGGCTTGTCCGCTCTCTGGCAGAGCAGTTCCAGAGGATGCAAGGTCCCTCTGCAAAGGATGATAGAAGTTCCCAGGATAGAAGTTTGCCAAGTAATCTGAGGAAGAACTCCTCCCTTTCTGACTGTACGTCTCCTTTCCCACAGGATCAAGGGAAAAGTCATAGGCTTTGGGCGAAACCGCCACCTTCTCTGGATGGTAGGGATAGAGTTCCTTCTCGGGAAAAGCCTACTAGTCATCTGGCTGTGAACTTTGGGTTGCCTAATGGGGAAACTTCTTGGAGAGAACAGTCTGGGTTTGTAGAGCCAGAAAAATACAAAGGGCAGCCATTCCAAGTGAGAGACGATCGACCCAAGGAGCTGGGCGGTAGCATTGATGGGGGGACTGCCTGGCCTTGGGATTCCTGGGTTAATGCCACAAGGCTCTATGATTCTCAGCTCAACTATGGGGTCTCTGGGCCAGACGTGAAGTCTTCTCCCCTTACTCCCCATACCTGCGTCACCTATCCCGAAAGAAACCACATCCTTCTGCATCCACATTGGAACCAAGACACAGAGCAGGAGACCTCAGAATTGGAGTCTCTCTACCAGGCCAGTCTTCAGGCTTCTCAAGCTAGCTGTTCTAAGTGGGGGCAGCAGGATGTGTCCTGGGACACAGTTAGCCAAACAGGTAAGCCAAGCATGAGCAAGGGGTCTCTAAAAGGTGAAAGCAGAAGGGCAAAATTAGTAGGGAGTGGAGGTGGTGGTGGTGGTGGTGGTGGTCTGCCAAGTAATAGCCTTAGCTCCTCATTCAGTCTTGGCCAATGAAGCATCACTGGAATAGCCTTGAATTTGTAAAATGTGGGTGTACTGAAATGATAACCAGAATGGGGAAACGCACATATCAGTGACCTGTTAGAAATGTAATCTCTTTCTCAGGAAATAAGGGGAGTGTACATGTTGCTTAAAAACCAAATCTCTTGACTAACAGGATCCAGCTTGAGACAGCAGCCGCCGTGCCTCTCCACAGCCCTGTGCAGTCATCCACATCAGGCTCCTAAAAGGGCTCACTATACTTTTCTTCTATTTTAAAAATAAATGATTGTAAATTGGGTGAAGGTTTATGGAGCAGATAATCTTTTTTTGTTGTTGCAGATAATCATTTTTATACTTAACAGTTTCTACACTTTATTTAAGCTCATTCTTTGCAATCCCCTTGTGTTAGTCTGGGTACTTTAGCGAAACAAACCCACAGAAACTCATGTATAAGAGTTTTATATAAAGGTTAAGTGCGCATCAAGAAAACATCCCGACCCAGTGCTGCCCAAGCCCACAAGTCCAACATTAACCCATATGTCCGACACCAATCCACAAAGTCCTCCTCCATCTCACACAACACACACTATACTACCGACTGCAGGAGGAAAGCCGAGTCAGTGAATGTGTAAGCATCTCAGTGCTGGCAGGGGTCTCCACACGGGTGCTCCAGCACCCAGGGCTCCAATGGGGCAGGTCCATGGGACTTCTCCTTAGGGATGTCTTGCAGAAAGTGAGCCTTGCCAGCTGAAGCAGGGAACTGGCTAAGGCAACTGTACCCTGGTCCGACCATCAGATGGCAAGAGACCCGAGAACTAGAAAGGTGAAACTCACTGAGCCATTTATGCCCCCTGCCCTTCAATTAACCCCACGTGTGTTTATCGACCAGGTTGGCACAATAAACTAACTACCTCACCCCTCAATGTAACATTATTTATTCCACTTCCTCCCCATTTATTTCCTGTTTCCATTCATGCTTCTTTCCTAACCATTCTGAACTTTGTCCTGGGGTAACTGTTGCCCTTTGAATTGCAAATGGCTATCTAAAGTGTAGTCCCTCACTAGTGTTATTATTCCCCCTATAGTCCTGCCTATTGTTTGGCTAAAATTTGAGCCACAAGGGTGAGTTCATTTCTAGTTTATTTCACCTGAAGGGTGACTAAGGGCCATGGTCTCAGGGATTCCACGGATTCTCCATGAGGCTTGTAAGGCTGGTATAGTTTATGATTTTGAGGTCCGCATTGGTAGTGATACACTGGGAAACTTCCAGTTCTGGTTTCAGAGTCGTGGAGGCTGATTCTTATATGGCCCACTAGTCCATTGAACTAATTATTTCTATATGTCTTTGATTTTTATCACTCCTATCCCCAGGCAGGGTTAGACTAATAGCTTAAAACTTAGATGGCTGCTCGTGAGCTTTTAAGACCCCAGTTTTACTTCCCAAAGTAGGATGTAGAACATTGTCTTTTTGGACTGTATTATGCCACTTGACTTTTTGTGTCTCACAAGATCATGATCCTGAGACACAAGGCTCAGGATAAGAACGCATGCGTTTGTTCGCCATGCTCAGGACAAGTAGTAGTTTAAATTTGCAATTATTTTTCCTTTTCAGGCACTGCAGATGGCATGGGGAGGAGGCTGCACTCGGCGCCTGGCCTTGCTCTCTCAAAGACCCCAACAGCAGGAGTGGAATACAGTGTCTGTGAAACCAGCACAGTGGGAGCTTCTCAGGTAGCAGCCTCATATGCTATGTCTGGGCATGTTTTTTGGGAAAAGAAACGTGAAGACAAGTGAGTGGTTGGGTTAGTGATAAGACAGGCATAGTTATGGGATGTGTGTGCATATGTACTTAAGTGTGTGTCAGAATAAAAGTGTCTGTGATTGGGCTTAAGAACCCCTATGGCACTGTAGTTAAGTTCTTGGCTGTTAAGCAAAAGGTCGGTGGTTCACACCCACTAGGCCACTCTATGAGAAAAAAGATGTGGCTGTCTGGTTGCACAAAGATAGCAGCCTTGGAAAACGTATGAGGCAATTCTCATCTGTCCTGTAGGGCCACTATTAGTTGGAATTGACTCACTGGCAGTGGTCTTGGTTTTTGGTTTGGGTGATTAGGTTTATTTTCAAACATATCTGATTCGCATCTTTACTGAGTCTTCCTCTATTGTCATCCATGCACCTGGGGACAGAATCTGTTGGAAAGTCTGAGGCCTGGTATTCTGTGCCTGCCTGTATGTGTCTGTGTCTGAAGGCTGTACATTGCCAAGGCCCTAGCAGGGAGTTGGGTGACAAACGGTACTGTGCTACACTCACTTTTCCTGTACCTCACGCAGTCTCGGGCACTGCTGTTTCAGAAAACGAAAAGGCTCCAGTCTTCCTCGTTTTGAAAGTAGTATCAGGTTCATCTGTTTAGAGCATCTCCCTTCCCTGGTTAGGCCAAAATAAAAATGCAGGCAAGGGAGCTATGAGAAAATGAAAGTTGTAATTTGAGGAAAAGCCATGCACATTCGGCAACAATGAGGACACTTTGCCATTACTTTATTGGCACACATCCAGTTGGAGCCCAGAGTCATGCCCCTTCTTTGTTGCAGTTCTGGAAGAGTGTGCTCAAGTGTTCTCCAGGTGGAAAGAGTCACAGGTATCTTGAGAGGAGTTTCTGAGAAGCAAAAATTATTTTGGTAAACAAATCAAAGGAAGGAAGGAAGGAAGGATGCGGTGAAGTATTGTTTTGCTTTTGCTTCTCTAGCACAGTACGTGATTGAGCGAGGTCCAGTGTGCTTTCAGGTTAAAGGAAAGCAAGTGATTGGTGAGACCAGGAAAAGTATTTAAGATCCTCCGCCATGTAACTTTTCACGTGGAAGATGGCTGGCTGACAGGTAGGTAGATAGTCTGACAGATGGGGAGTTAGCTAGTCGTCAGTGAGTCAATGCCAACTCCGTGATCTTATATGTACAACAGAACACAACATAGCCCAGTCTTGTGTCATTCTCACCATGTTTGAGCTTGTCATGGAGGTGATTGTGCCAAGCCTCAGTGTGGATCTCCCTTGTCCTCACTGATCTTAAATTTTACTGAACGGGATTTCTTCCACTAGTGATCCTTCCTGATGATGTGTCCAGAGCAAGTGAATCAGACAATGTTCTGTCTTTATCGACAGGTTTAGGTTACCACTGACTAATTTTTGTAAGTAGATTGCCTGTCCTTTCTTCCTAGTCTGCCTTAGTCCAGAAACCGTACTGAAACCTCTTCACCATAGATGACTTTGGTGCAATTTAAAGTATCACGGTTTAACTTTCAGCATCACAGCAAAACACAAGCCTCCACAGTACAATTGCTCGTTTTACTAATTGCTCTGTACATGGAAAGGACAAGGAAATACAAGCCAGCAGAGAACAACTAACTTAAATACTGCCAGTGACTAGGTTTAGAGGGAGTTGGATCTTTTAAGAATTTCACATACTTGCCTAAGGCAGTTGATTTTTTCCCCCTGTTTTTGTTGTTGTTGTTTTTTTGCCTACCAGGTCAGTTGAATAACAATTTAAAAACAAGTCGTAAATATATTACACAAAAGAATATACAATGGGCTGATTCCCTTTTGGACACTGGGTCCCTGCTGCACCGGGCAGCGGAGGGAGGAAGCCCTAGCTCGAGCTAGCAAATAAACTCCTTTTGCCGCTTTTGCATCTCAACTGGTCCTATTCTTCCATGCGCCCAAGTGCATATAAAAATTCTTAACCACGGAGTTGATTATATGTGCAACAGTATTACGTAAAAAATATTGAAATTGTGTGAGAATGACCAAGATGCAACACAGAGAAATGAGCACATGCTGTTGGAGAAATGGAACCGATAGACTTGTTGGAGTCTGGATTGCCATGAACTTCACATTTTGAAAACAGTAACATCTGTGCAGTGTAATGATATGCCTGCACAAGGGCAACAGTGCCGCCCTTCTTCCCCACGCCCCCAGAGCCTCACTGCATTGAACCGCACTTGGGCACAGCCTACTTTACAGCTGCATTTCTTTCACTCATCTGCCATATTATAGTTCCCATATTTACACCGTAAGATCATTGAACTCGGAATCTGTTTCTGACCCATTTTTTCTATCAACTATTATACATAAAACAGTACTCAGTCCACAGAATTATCATGTAATGAGTTCATATAGACATATGGGAAATATTCTCCCCTTGTGCAAAGAAAAAAAAGTTCACCAGATAAGTATGCTAAATTAACATGAATGATGTGACCATGTAAGAAAATAAAATTTTTGAATAGAAATTTTAAAAAAAAGAATATACAATGAAAAAAATAAAAACAAGGATATACACTGAGATTATGTCTCTGTTCTTCAGTCTAGTTTCCCTCCCCAGAGACCCTCATTTTTTCCAAGTTATTATTCATAAACTCCTAAATAACTCTGGACAGCCTGTCATTTCGCTTTGAAAAATGTAGTCTCTCCTGTCCTGCCCAGTGTTTATCCTCAAATACTTTCAATGAGTTTGATAACAAAATGCTATTTTTCTAAGAACATTGATTTCCTTTTCATTTTTTTCTGCATTCTTCATTTTTTAAACGCTTATTGAGCGTATGTATGAGGTGCTTGGGATATAGTGATGAGTGAGCTGGAGATAGTTCCAGCTCATGAGAGGGGCTTATCTACCAGTAGATACCAGTAGGAAAACAGAAAAACATACTAGTAACATAATATAATGAGGATTTTATTTACAGGAGCATAATAGAAGCTAGATCTAAACCAGGCTTTGGGGATTAGAGGAGGCTTTCTGGAGTAGCAGAAAGACTATGGCAGGTAAAGGAACCAGCTTCTATAAAGTCCAGAAGCCAATATTAACTGGGGCAAAAGAAATTCATTTGGTATGGCAGAATTAGATAGTATTGTGAAGGGAGATGTTGGACACAGTTGGCAAGTGAGACTGGAAAAAATACAAATAAGGTCAAATCATGATCCTTAGAGAGTGGTGTAAGTCATAATTGGGAGTTAGGGGGGCAATAAAGAGAAGTAGAAATATTAGAGAGCCAATTTGGAGGTAAAAAAATCAGTGGGACTTGATGACTGCCTGCCTGCATATGGGGATGATGGGGAGCGGAGAATCAAGGATTATGTCTAAATTTACAGGTTGATGATACTTTGAATTGAAAAAGAAAGCATAGTAGATAGAATGTATTTGAAGGAAGAGATGAAGTCAATTGTATTAAGCTTGAGTGGTGATATCTGATTGACATTTAGATGTGAAACATGTGAATTGGAAATTGAGATTTAGAAATCATAGCCATGGAAAAGAATAGAGCAAAAGGAAGAGAGAATATCAGCTTTAAAGGGGTTCTTCTCCTGAAGTGCCCTAGTAGGAAACAGAAGAATTGGGCATAGGAGGAAAGAAGTGGGGCTTGGAATGTGTGATATGATGGGTATCAAGGGTAGAGTGTTTCAAGAAGAACAAGTGGTGGTTAGTTCTGTTGAGAAGCTAAGTTCCTGGTCTTTACATTATAAGATACAGCCGTCTGTTTATGTGCCTATTACATACCAAGCCGTGGTAGGTGATATGAGCATACATTGAACTGGCTGTTCTCGGACTAAAGTAAATAAGAAATGTATTCTTCTAGTGGAGAGAGATCATAAAAAAATAAACCAATAGTATAGTCCCAAAGAACAAGTGTAATGGAGAAGAATAAAACAAGGCAAAGGGACAGAAAGAGATTGTAGTGGGTATACTCTAGGCTGTTAGATAGTGTGGCAAGGGAAATAATCTCTAAGAAACTTAACATTTGATCAGATACCTCAGTAATACAAGGTGTGAACTATAAGAAGAAATAAAATATAAAGGCCCTGGGGCAAGAATGAGTTAGATGTGTTTGAGGAACATTAAGAAGGTTGAGTGGTGTGCTAAAGACACAAGAATGATGGGAAATAAAATGAGAAAAGTCAGCAGGGCCGGGTCACCTAGAACCGTACGAGTTGGTAAACAGGTAGAAGACTGGAAAGAAGAGGATAAGATTGGAAGTTACCACAGTGGTCCAGGTAAATTGAAAAAAAAAATCATAGGTAGAGCGTTTTCCGCCATCTTTCCTTGCCATCATAAAGGTGCACATGCGTGTCCTGGCCAACACTCTCAAGAGCAAGAAGTGAGGCAAGCATCAGCTCTTCTCAGACCATGCTCCAGAGTCATTGTTGGGTTTCTAACTGTGATGGGGAAGCCTGGCAAATTTGAAATCGTAGCTGGTCACAGAGCTGGGAAAGTTGTAGTGAACCTCATGGGCAGGTTAAACAAGTGCGGAGTCATCAGCCAAATTTGATGTGCAGCTCAAAGATCTAGAAAAGTGGCAGAATAATCTGCTCCCTTCTTGCCAGTTGGTTTCATCATGCTGACGACCTCATCCGACCATGAGGAAGCCAGGCGAAAACACACGGGAGGAAAAATCCTGGGCTTCTTTTTCTAGGGATGTAAGTAATACATCTAAACAAGTCAAACACCTTGTGGACCCAATAAATAAATAAACAAAACACTGGTAGAAATGCCTGTACTTGGCAAAGGCACTAATGAAATTATAGATGGGAAGTGGGCAAACAAAGGCAAGGCAAACATTTGAATCTGAGTGACTTAGGAAAACATGGTACCAGAAGAAATTTAGAAGTTTAATGGTTCAGTGTTGGACACTTTATATTCCAGACATTGAAGAGGTTATTTCTGATACTTTATCCCAAAAGAAAATTGCTGGCAGAGTAGACATAGCAGACAGAAGCATCATGAGTACATATTTGACAAGCAAGAAAGGAGGTTGCTATGTAGCAAGAGGCAGGAAGAATATAGAATGGATTCATTCTGGTATTCTGATTCTTTCTATGTGTATTAAAGACAAAAACAAAAAAATGTTTATCTTGGAGCAGTTCTACTGTTAGCATTACGGGGGTTGCTGCATATGCGGATGATGAGGTTGGGAAGGCGAGGGCTGGAGGCAGATTCTGGTTAAGAGAAGAGGATCTGAAGTTTGTGCTCTCTGGTTCATGGTGATTAGGGTGGTTCCTAAAGGAGCTGAGTAAATGGAATGGCTCTGCAGAACAGTGGCATGTCTGTGCTCCTTACCTCAATTTCCCTGCTTGCCTCACTGTGTTTACCCAACCATATCCTGCTGTGTGTTAACCCTCACCTCTGTGTTTTTGTTTTTGTCTTTCCTCATTATAAGGAATCATCAAACATGTGGAAAAAACCTTTGGAATCTGGGCATCGTTGTTCCAGCTCCTCTTCTCTCTCTGTCATCCATGACCCTCCTGTGTTTCTCCTTGATCCCCAGCTGTATCCTCCCCGACCACAGTACCTGCCCCCAGATGTCCTGATGCTCACCATGGCAGGGGAACCCCATAGAGCCTCAGGTAACTCCTCCCAAATTTAATGTTATATGCTGGAACATGATCTCTTTCCAAGAGGTGAGGAGTAGTCTTCAAGGCGGGTGGTATGGGATATGAATTAGTGCTTTAAGATCAAATACTGAGCATAAGTTACCAAACCCCCCTTTTTAGGGGGGAAATTTACTTAGTGCCTCCTGACCATTCAATTAAAAAGGTATAGGCTTGTATAGTAGCCTATAATCTAGGGTAGAGTCCAGCCTATAATCTAGGATAGAGTGTAGGTATCTGCTTTTGCAGCTCCCCCTGGATCGTTGTAGCATTGCCTCTTTTATGGAAACACTGACCTAGATGAATAGTAGGATCACTTATTGGGCAACATGGTCCTTATACCAAGGGTCTAAATTACTAGTGACCTCCAGAATCGGACGAATCCATAAAAATGCATTGCTTCAGTCATGATAGAATAAGCATTTTCAATGGCTGAGGGTAGTTAATACCCAGTTTTTATAAGATTCCCTAAAACAAAAATGTGTCAGCCAGTTTTCTGTCCTTCTGGCCCCTATGTCTTATTTGGGAGGAAGTCTAGAACAAGGAGTGAATAGGAAACAGGAAAACTTTGTACATGGAATACCGATGCTGTATGCATAGATCCTCCATAGCAAAATGTTCTTTGCCTTCACATGGGCTATTAATAAAATGGGATGTAATCTATAGTTTAAGGCAGCGATTCTCAGTACAAGAAAGGGGATGTTTAGAACAGAAGCTAGAATAATACTATTGATATTTATCTAAATTTTATGGAGCTTTAGGTAAAGGGGCCTTTAGGATATGTGGACTTCTTATTAATCATAGGAGCAACCAAGCACTCTGCTTTCTTGACCAGTTGGTAAGGACACCATTACCCAATCAGGTAGCATTGATTACAGCCTGTTCTCTAATGCATGCTACAGTGAAAACAGAAGATAAAGAGTCTTTCTGTTCTCCAAGGGCCCAGAGTTTAAATCATCAGAATATACATCCAAGTGCACAGTGCAGATGTAGCTAGGTCATAAAATAAAGGAAGCATTTTAAAAGGCATGATTAATAAGTTAGTTTTTTTAAGAAGGGGGACTGCATGTATAGAAAAGGCATTCTTGCTTGTGCATGTGGGAGGAGTAGTATAAACAAACTCAGAGATCTCTGAGCATGATCCAGAATGTAAGCAGAGACCGCTTAATTGGAGAGAAGGCACTATGTTAAAAAAGGCTGAGTGGTCATTTGGAGTGGTGGCTTTAGGAGTAGTTATTAGAACTGCATAATTTGCTGTATTAAAGAGCCGTGTGTGTGTGTGTGTGTGTGTGTGTGTTGTAGAGGAAAGATAGTGAATTGAATTGAAATAGAAGTAGGACAACTATATAGGCCACTATTTTCATTTGTCCATGTTGACTTTGATTGCTATTAAGAATTTTAAAAAATGGAAAGTAAAGCTAGCTTTCTTCTTTCCTTTATGAATGTGGTCTTGGAGGGGTGGGGAGTTAGGAGCAACAGCCAGGAATGGTCTGCTGGAAAGGTGAATGACTTTGTGATTATGCTTAGTCTTTGGGTTTCTTTCCTCTCTCCAGGAACTTCGAAGAATATCCAACAGTTTCTGGCTGTGTGTGACAGGGGTGAAACTTCCGAAGGGATCAAGTACACAGAAAGGACTTTGAATTACCGGAGTCTCCCCCATCGTTCCAGGACAGATTCTTCTTGGGGACCCTGTTCAGAGACTAACCAGCATATTGGGGGCAGATTTCTGACCAATCCAGGGTGCCAGCCTCCACTAACTCATACTGCCACACTACCAGAAAGATGCCAGGGACATGGGGTTCCTTATGCTCCCACCTCAGGGGATCTTTTCCTCTCACCCTCCCACCCTCCCATTGTTCACCATGTGTCTTCAGTATCCAACAGCCGTCAGGCACCCGTGAGATCAGGATGGAATTCAAGCCTTACACTGCAGTCCAGAGCTCCTGGTCCTCGAAGAGTAGATATGCCCCCAGAGGATGACTGGAGGCAAAACAGTTATGCCTCTCAATATGGGCCCAGGAGGACTGGGGATGGGCTTCTGTTGTTTTCCACAGATGCCTCCAGAAAAGAACAGCTCAGGGCCAGAGCCCTACAGCACAGCAGGTGGTAAGGGCCAGGCTTTCCTTTCCTGGAACCATACCCATCTCTAGAAAACAATACTGTGGGCAGACTGGTAGCCTACATCCCTGCCCTGTCACGTTTGTGCCAGTCTCATCTCAGCATAGAGCTGGCCATTTTCCCTAGGGATGCCAGGGATTTCTAAGGAGACTTGGCTATTTGAGAGGAAATACTTGAGGTTCCAATTTCCATTCAGTTAGCAAAAGGAAGCAGCAGCTATTTAGGGCTTTGTTTGAGTCACTTTCAGATGAATCCATAATACTACTGTGGACACTAGCCATTCCTTATCTTACGGTCACCGTTTTACTCCTGGATACTCATAATGTGTCCATTTCCACTTGAGCGCTCATGCTCTATTTGCTACTGTAGGCCCAATGTTTACTCTATTTGATCTACCCATGTCTGTTACTTGACCCTTGTTTTTCCTGGCCCTATCCTTGAAGGAACATGTGGTAGCCCTGTGGTCATGGTTCTGACAAAAATCATCTGGACAGCCCATCTGCCCAGGTCGTATGGTGTGGTCTGTCACCCTTCTATATGTCCCCAAATGTTAGCCTAGAATGTGGAGCTACCCGCAGAAGTTCAACTTTCTGATCAGATGGAGTCAGGCACACTAACACATCCTCCTGTCCTCAGCAGCAGAGCCATTGCTGCTATTTGCTTAGTTGCCATTGTAAACTCTCAAAGTCAGCTGAACTATTTTAGGGCCAAACATACTGTTTTTGTAAAGTATTTTTCATTAATAAATCTATAAGATAGTTCTATTTAAACCCTTGTTCTTCCCTTTTGTATGTTCTTGCTGTTTTGTGTTGGGCTGGGGAGGGCTAAGCAAGTGAAAAATACCAATACTCAATGGCCCCAAATGCAGCTCCCAAACAGCAAGCTCTGACACAAACAGAAACCCTTGTTGAGCGCGCACAGGTGAGGACTTGAAGCATATAAGGGAGTCAGTGGCCCTCAAAATGAGGCAACTTGCTTTCCTTGCTATGACTGCTGCTAGCATGTTTTCTATTGCTTTCCAACTAGAGGTACTAGCATCACAATTCTCCCTTCGGCCCTCCTTAGAAAGGTTTTCTCTTTTTTTAAAGAGAGGTTTTCTGTGAGTTTGGAGGCCCCTAACTAACTCATCCCTGCTAGAGGTGCTCTCCCCCACCCCATAGGTTTGTGATGCGCCTCCCATCCCTTCCTGGTTTATCATAGCTCATTTCCATGCCAGAAAGAGCTCTCTTCACTTCAGCCACATTTCCTCTGGAAGATAGTTTGTGAGCTTCATTTGCAAAGAATACCCACTGGACATTTCCCTCCTCTCACTATAGGCCCTAGGATCATTGAGCTTACTTAATACACAGATGGAGGAAAGTTGCCGTTCAGACCTTTGGATCACTGCTTACCGAATACCATATCTGTCATGAAAAGATTTTGAACTAGTTCTCACATCCAATGTGTTGTTATGAACCAAAGTATTATTGAGCAGGAGGTAGGCAGGAATTTTTTTTCCCTCATCCCACTGATCCCTATAAAGTTCCCATTAAGTCATTTGGCCCCAGATTCTATATGTGCACAAATCCCTGTCCTGTTCCAGGATCTCGAGCTTCTGGTCCTCAAAGATCAGATTATGCCCTCAGATGATGACGGACAACAAAGCATCTGTGCCTCACAATCTGGCCCAGAGCATAGACTTCTGTTTGCAATAGCAGATGCTCCCAGAAGGGAGGCATTAATTTCCAACTTTCTCTGCCTTCCAACTTCTGTTTTCTTATGGAATCAAGAGGAAACTTGTGCCTTTGCCAGGTGCGTTCTGTAGTCTTTCTTTGAACACCTCCTGGTATCATCCCTTATCTGTATGATTTTCAGCTTAGACTACTCCAGCTGCATTCATATCCTTGACCTTTAAACTTTCAACAATTCCATATTCTAAACATAAGGGCCAGAATTCTCTCTCAAGCTGCCTTCTGAAGCCGCATGCTTGCTGTAAAACAGTGGTTCTCAACGGGGTCACCGAAGACCATGGGAAAACAAATATTTCACAATATGTAATTACATATTGGTTTGTGATTAATCACTACACTTTAATTGTGTTTCATCATGTTCAATTTGTAACTATGAAAATACATCCTGCATATCAGATATTTACACTATTCATAACAGTAGCAAAATGACTTATAAAGTAGCAACGAAAATAATTGTATGGTTGGGGGTACTGTTGCACCAGCACTCAGAGCTGAATTGTTATCCACTTCTTATTCCACCAGTCGATGATCCTGAGGTTTCATCACGTTCTCCTGCCTTACAGAGAGCTCCTGTTTCCTCGCATTTAGGGAAGCAACTAACTGCAACCTCCCCCTTCTCTAACACTCTTATTTCTGCTCGCACAGAATTTTAACCTGATCCCTTGGCTTCCTCGTTTCACACCTAGCCTTGATAATTTTGAGCAAATCCCTAGAGCCTGCTCCGCCCCCGTCCGCGCAGTGCATGCCGGTCCCAGCCCCTCAGTAGGGAAAAGAGGGTCGGCCATGTTCCCCGGCGGCGCCGCCGCTTGGCTCTGGTAGCCGCCGCCCCCGCCCCTTACCCTGCCCGGCCCAACGCCTAGCCGAGCCCCGGGCCCAGCATGGCCGCCCCGGAGCCGGCCCGGGCCGCACCGCCCCCACCCCCGCTCCCGCCGCCCCCTCCAGGGGCTGACCGCGTCGTCAAAGGTGAGAGGTGGACGTGAAGCCCTGGGGGCCTGGCCTGAGGAGCTGGGCGAGAGGGCGGGAGACTGTCCCTTTGGGAGCGGGCCTGGAAGGGCGAGCGAGTGACTGGCTGCCTGCCTTGGGGAGTGGCCCCTAGGCGGGCCCCTGCGGGGCTGAGTCCGCGGTCGGCCTCTTGCCTTCAGGCCCGGCAGAGCTGTAGCTCTCCAGGGCTCCGAGCTGCGGTGCGGCTGCTGGCCGCAGTCCGCTCTTTTCCTTTCCCACTTGGCCTGTCAAAGCGGCCCAGGGCCGCGCTGGGCTTCCTGCTCCGCGACAGCTGCACTCCAGGCTTGCCTGGGTGGACGATGTGCTCGGAGACCTTCAGCCACGCGGGCCCGGGCGATGAGCAGTCAGAAATCACTTCGGCTTGGCCCACGCCTGCTCTCCAGTGACAGCCGCCCGCCCCATCCGTGCATGCTTAGTGCCAACCGCGGGGTTCGCGATCTGGGTCCCCTGGCTCTCCATGCGCGTAAATTGGGGGCACCTCACGGGATTGGACCAAGTGAAGGGCCGAGGCAGGAATTGGGAGCCCAGGCTTTAAATGCAAAATAGAAGATAAGCTGCTTGAAAAAAAGCGGAGGGTGGGTGGGGGCGGGGAAAAGTCGTGAATAGAAAAAAGTACTTTAGAAAGCCGTCAATGTTATTTGATCAAAGGCCGAAAGAGGTAACTACTCACTCACTTCCCCCTAGAAAAGTTAAATGCTGTCTTCATTTCTTAATTGAGGCCGAATTTATGTATATTTACTTAAAGCAGGTCAGCAGCTTAACTTAAAATAGATAAATTGATAATGGAAAGTTGCCTAAGATTTCCAAGCTTTCTGGGAAAGTGCACCAAGTTTATAACTGATATCGAAGCAAACAACAGAATTTGAAGTGTTTTTTTCTTTACCATACAGTTTTGCCAATAAATTAAGATTTTTTTGAGGGGGGGCTCTTAGAATAAAGTTTGCATTATTGTGATACATTTATTTTGAAAAGGCAGGTGCGCCTTTTATTTGTGTCTATATTTTTTTCTCATTTAGTTTCTCAAATATACTGGCACAATCTTTATAAACACTGTTAGTCCAGCTTTAGAAATCTGACCAGGTATGTTTTCCATTAAAATATTTAAAAAACAAGAAAAACATTGCTTTGTGGTTTTTTGTTTTTTTTTTTTAATTTTCAGGCTTCAATTTGAGCCTCCTTTGGGTCTTAAAAGAATAACACTGACTCTTACTCATTGTGGATTATTTTAAGAGTTAGTAGTATATCTAGTTGGCCCAGACATTCAAATGAGGTTAATACCGAGTTTATGGAATCTTTTAGGAGTGCAGGGCCATAGTGGTTTCTCATTGGGCTGCTAACCAGAAAGTCAGCTGTTCGAAACCACCAGCTCTGCGGAAGAAGGCTGGGTCTAACACTCATAAAGAGTAGAGCCTGGGGAAACTCACAGGGGCAGTTCTCCCCTGCTCTGTGGACACGTTATGAGTTGGCATTTATCCCATGACAATGAGTGAGGAGTACAGAATTCTTGTTCTGAGAAAGCTTAACCAAAAAAAAGTAGATTATCCTATCATGAAATCCTACAGTTTTGTAGGGGTGGAAACAGGGGACATGGGCCACTTCTTCAATGTCTGACTATGTTTCTGTGTCCTAATTTATTTCCCTGTACACTGCTAGATATACTGAACTATCACATAGCTAAACAATGGGTTTATGCCTTATGCTTGTGAATCTTTTTGTTCCTTGATATATATACAGCAAACCTTTCCCTCCACTTCCTTAAAAGTAAGATTCCAAGATTGAGGATTCTTTAAGGATGAATTAAGAATCCAAGACAATCTTATTTGCAGTTTATTAGTATGGAATAAAGGCCATTTGGTTTAGAAAAATAGGTACAAAAATTACAATTAAATAAAGCTTATGGATATATATCATATACTTGCTTAGTTATATCATCTTCCTGGAGAAAACTTCTATTTTATTTTGAAAACTTCTATTTCTGTATAGAATTTGTTAACTAGTTGGAATATCTGATAGGGATTACATGTTTAGCAATGATGTGCGAGAGATTAGAATGCAGTGCTCCTGGTGTCTCTAGTTTCCACTACAACTGCTTCACCTTTTATGCAAATGTACAAATCCATTTTTAGATTTTATCTTCAGCTTTCTCTCTTGCCTTTCATGTTCAGTAATTGTGCCATAAATGTTACATTTGATAACAAAGAATGCTGATGTTCTGAGGACCAAGAACGTTTCAAAAAGTCTGAAAAAATGGAATTACAATAGTATTTTTCCATGAACTTTTGAAGCCCTCTTGTGT
Organism: Tenrec ecaudatus; assembly: GCF_050624435.1. Classification (NCBI taxonomy): domain Eukaryota; kingdom Metazoa; phylum Chordata; class Mammalia; order Afrosoricida; family Tenrecidae; genus Tenrec; species Tenrec ecaudatus. The sequence continues at coordinate 45,917,474 of NC_134545.1, forward strand.
AAGGCCATAGTGGTGGAGGCAGATTTTCAACCAAAATTTAACTTGTTAAAAGACTTTTTTTTTTTAATAACACCAAATTGACAAAGAGTTCTCTAGGAGAAATATTGGGACAACTCTTGCACATTGATGGAGTATTGTTGAACAACACTGGTTATGTAGCTTAGCAATTCGAAACTAGAGAAAGATGAGACTTTATATTTCTGTAAAGAGTTAGTCTAGGAAACCTACAAGGGCCTTTTTCTGTAGGGTCTCTGTCAGTCACAGTCGACTCAATTGTAGTGCGTGAGGGCGAGTGGGAAGCAGTAATAACAATTAGAGATTGAAACGGCCTTCTTCCAATGAGTAGGCCACATCTATGAAAACAGGTAAGTGTTTGTCTCATATGCTTTGGTATTGCGCTCCTTCAAGTGTGCTGTAGCCAGTTTGACACCTCAAGGGTCCCTGAGTGTTAGGAAACTTGTCAGTATTCTGGTACATTTTGGAAGGCATATTTTAAAGAAAATCTGTTCTTTTTCCCCAAGACAGATTGTGATTTTTGACAATAATTATGAAACCAAATTAAATGAAGATTTCTTTCAAGTCCAGGATATGGTGGTGCTAGTTTTGCAGTGATGGTTTTATGGATACCATGGTTGGCATTGAACACAAGTCTTTTGTTCCCTGGTACTTTTTCCTATTTATTGTTTCCAAATTTTATGCACTTAAACTTTATCAGATGTTTTAATGGTCATATGTTTTGAAGGGGATATAGCTCTTTGAGTGTTTAATATAAGATGCTGAGATTTACTATTTGGAGATTTTTTAGTGTGATTCACAGACAAATGTGATGGGCTTGTCACGGAAATTAGTGATGATTCTGCCTCATTGATTTCTGGGTGATTAAGTTTGCTGATAAAGCAAAACAAGTTTTAACATATTAGCACTTAGTTTACACATTACACAATCCAATAGTTCAAACATATCAAGAAGAGCTGTGCAGTTATTGCCGCAATCAATTTTAGAACACTCTTTATCCCCATGGTTAAATCACTTTAAAAATGAGTTGTGTAATCACCATCAGTTCTAGTGCTCCATCTCCACTCCCACATACTGTTTGCTCCCCTGACCCTCTCACCCTCTCCCTTTCTCCCCCCCTCCATCCCTACCTCCCCTATAAACCCTTGCATCAGTTCTTTATGCTTCTACTCCTGTGCTCCACAAATTGAAAAACCAAAACAGAAACAATAAAAAACAAAATTAAGTGATAAGGATAAGATAGTAATAATACAAAGATAAAAATACAAATAGTAAGAAAGAAAAGATCACCATGAGTATTTAAAAGGCCAGGGAAGAAACTTTTGTCTTGGAACTAGCAAGAATTTCAGATTAGGTCAGAGGGAGGTCAACTGACCAAGTATCGAGTTTGATACAGTAAATTCACAATTACAATGATTCCTATCTGATAGTAAAGCTGTGAGACCTTTGCCTATGGCTACTGGAGATCTGCCAGCAGCATAAACCAACTAGATACTCTGCAGATGAGTTTTTGTTAAAGAAAATTTTGTTCTGTGCCTACTCGCTAGTAATTTTTTCCCTGTTTAAAAGTTAAAGCAACTTACATTCCATAGTATTCCCCTATTTTTCTGTTGCCATCTTTTTGTATTTTACCTAAGATAAGAAATTAGAAATAAAATGGAAGCGAAGAAAAGCAACGGTTTGGGTAATTAAGGCCCCAAACCCTAATTTTAAGAAGCCCTGGTGGCGCAGTAGATAGAGCAATTGACTGTCAACTGAAAGGTTGGCAGTTCAACTTGTGGCTCTACAGGGAAAAAATGTGCTGGGCTGCTTCTATAAGTATTACAGCCTTTTTACCCATTCTAGTGGGGACGGTATGAGTTGAAAATTGCTTGATGACAGTGGATTTGAATTGTCTAGGTGTTTCCTTTTATTTTCACTAGATACTTTAAAACTGCTATCTGCTGTGTGGATCGGGTACTAGATTAATAAAGCTGAATTGTCCTACTGAAATCTAGTCTGAGTCAAGATATGAAATTTTATCCTCATCACTTAGAGGGCATTGTCTATGTTGTTACTGTATTTAAGCACCTACAATGTGATTCTTTTGCATTCAGAATTAAACACCCCTCCCCCCACATTAGTTAATATTTACTTTGTCTCTTAAATTATCAGACTTTCATAATAGACCAAAATGATTTTAAAGGTTTTTTGTTGGTATATTTTTGTTGGACAGCCTGCTGATTCATTTAAGTTCTGTGTACACCTTATAAATTTGAGGTGATTAGGCTAAAGTGTTGACCAGTAAGTACCCTTACCCTTGTTAGGATTGCTTATTTTCATTATAGATTTTCAGATGGTTCACATAGGTCCTAGGGTTACATATATATCTAGTTTATTTGAAACTGGCTCATATGTCCCAAGAGATTATAAGTTAAGGTCAATTTTACTCCCCCCCCCCCAACTGTTTAGATCTAATAGGTAAGAAATCTGAAGAGTTTTTAAGACTGTGACCCTTCTCTATTTTTTATCTATTAAATTTTTTCCTTTTTATTTGGAATATAACAAAGACAAACATGTAGTTACACAACCCATCACATCAAAACAGTGACAGTGTCCTAGTAAACACCCTATGTGTATGACTCTTCTGTTTTTTTCTAGCTACCCTGCCTTTCATTATATTTTAAAGCAGCTTTAATTTAACTTATGCTTACAAGTCTGTTTTGTGGACTTGACTACCTGAGAGATATCTCTTAAATGATTTTTCTTTCCACCCCCATTAAGATGTTGGCCATACTAAAATAAATATTCAGTACCATGTGTCCTAGAGAAAGTAAAGGAATAGAGAATATATGTGCATATGTGTTTGTGAGAGGAGAAAGAACACTGGTAATAAGTTTTGTTAGGAAAATGCCAAGGAGGAAATACATCTGCTCAGTAGTGAAGCAAAAACTTCAGGTTCCAGAGCTATTGAATAAATTGGCAAGAGATGTAAAGAGAGTTTGATGAAAAGAACCTTGGTTTATTAAACAAGGTATTTTAGTGCCAAACATGTGACTTCACCATAAAAAATGTTTGTTTATACACAAAGAAGAATAAACTGAAGCTAATTGGGAATCCTTGTGTGCTATGTAGAATTTATTTTGGAATATCAAAGTAGTCAAAATACCGAATGTTGATTTTTTTAAAAAAACTTAATAAATCTTTTTACTGGGGCTCATACAACTCATCACAATTCATACATACATCAATTGAGTAAAGCACATTTGTACATTCGTTGCCCTTTGTCATTCTCAAAATTCGCCTTCCACTTGGGTTCCTAGAATCAGCTCATTTTCCTTTTTTTCTCTCCCCCACCGAATGTTTATTAAATGCCTGCTGTGTGCTAAAAATTGTAGAGAGACAACAGAGGTATAAAAAAAAGATACCGTCTCATTCTTGGAGCAGGGGCAATGGGGGAGTCCTTATGAAAAGTGAATTATTTCACATGACAGGAGTGATTAATAATTGCCAGATAAGTGGCAGGCTCAGTGAGTTTCCTGGGTCCAAAAGAAGTTGAATCTGGGCTGTAGTGGCAAGAAGAGTTTTCAGAGTAGAAAACTTTTTGAAGGATGGGTAGGATTAAAATAAGCAGAAAACGCGTACTATTTATTTGTGCAATATTTACTGAGTGCCTATTTGTATCAAGAAGCCCTGGTAGAACCTTGGGTTAAACATGGAGGTGCTAACCACAAAGTCAGCACTTCAAAACCACCAGCTGCTTCACAGGGGAGAAATGAGGCTGTCTGTTCCCATAAAAACGTGTCATCTAAAACTCTCTGGAGCAGTTCCACTTTTTTCTGTAGCATTGCTGAGTTGGAATGGACTCTGGCAGTAGGCTTTTGTTTTTTTTCCTTATCAGACATGATGCATTAGGGATATCGAATTGATTAAGACAGGATATACTAAGTAAGATTCTCGTTGAGTGCTTGCAATCTAGTGCGGGAGGCATACAATATTATAAATAAATAATGAGTCGGGTATAAAAATACTAGTTAGGGATATGCCCACTCACTGCCTTCAAATTAATTCTGATTCATAGAACCTATACAGGATTTATGAGACTGGCGACTTAATTAGTTTTTACTGAAGCAGAAAGCCTCATCTTTCAGAGTAGCTGGTAGAGTTGAACTACTGACCTTGTGATTAGCTGTCCAATACCCAGCCTATTAGAGCTATTGAGAAGGCACTATCTTACATGGAGGGAGTATCACTGAGAGCAGTGGATCTCAACCTTCCTATTAGTGCCACAACCTATTCATACAGTTTCTAATGTTGATAATCCCCCCAACCATAGAATTATTTTCGTTGCTATTTCATAACTATCATTTTGCTACTGTTATGAATCGGGTGTCCCCTGTGAAAGGGTCATTCAACACCCCCCCCCAAAGGGGTCACGACCCACAGGTTAAGAACCATTGACTGAAACGGCTAATGTTTTGAGATGGACCCTGAAGAATGTATAGAATTTCTTGTAACAGAAGATCTGGGGTAGAGAAAATGTTTTGTGGCAGAGAAAACAGCAGCATAAAGACGTGGAGTTTGAAAGAGCATGAAATGTGTAGTAGTAGAGTACTTGGCAAGGAGTGGTAGGAGATGAAGTTGGAAAGGATCTTTTGTATGCCAAATTGAGGAGCTGGAATTTAAACTAGGAAACAGTGTAGCCTGTGGGTGATTTAGGAATACAGATTGCTTGTTTGTAGCCTAATTTATAACTCGCACCATGGACAAGAGACTTAACAGAAGGATTAAAATAGTTCATAGGAAAGGTCCCATTCTCTCTTAATTTCTTTTTATTAACTCTTTGAAGCCCCCTCATGCTATTCCCAAGCATCTGTTTTTTCTTCTATAAATAGTGTTGGTAAAGCTTTGTCATCATGAGTTTTCTGTGAGGATTAATAGAGAAAGAAGGAGCTTTGGTGGTGCTGTTGGGTAAGATATGGACATCTAACCATCGGTCCTCGGTCACACAAGCTGCTTCCTGGAGAAGGATGAGGCTCTCTGCTCCCACAAAGATTTCTTAGTCTTGGAAATCCTATATGGGGATGCTGGAAGTCTGAATTGACTTGATGACATGGGTTTGTTTTCTTGGATTTGGATAGAGACGGTGCATGTTAAGTATGTACCATGATGCCTGGTCTGGCACATGGTACGTATCAAACCATTGGCAACCACCATTTTCATTGAAGGTTTTAAAGTAGGAGAATAACCCAGTATTTTGGTTTTTGAAAGCAAATTCTGATATCAATGTATAGAATGAATAATTAGAAGGAAAGAGGTTAGCAGTAAGGTGTTCAGTTAGAAGATTAATGGAGTAATTCAAGTGAGAGGTCAGTAAGACATGAATGGAAGAGAAGGAGGTAAACTAGATATAATACAAATTCTGCATAATAGTCAGTAGATATAATGGGTTGTGTAAGAATGGCACAGGCTGAAGAGCAACCTTTTTTTAGGAAACGCTAAGCTCATTTTGCTTTAGGAATTTATTGAATTGGGCAGTTGTAGCTGGAGACAAGATTGGAGTACTACTTAAAAAGAGACCAGAGGGATTAAGATTTAAAGGACATTGAAAATAAAGATGTGTGGGGTTTTTTTTTCTGTAGTTTTGTGACAAAGTACCCAGTGTTTTAGAGTAGATTAGTCTGGCTGTTCTTTTTATAATTAAGGGAAATAAGAGAAGAGATTAGATTGTGTTCTAGTAAACAAGATAGATGATAAGAACTTGAGCTAGCATTGCAGCAGTGGAGACATAAGAAAATGAAGAGAATTTGAAAAATCAAAGGACTTGATGTCCATAAAGAGCATTGACATAAAAATAGTAAATACTGTGGCAAAACTAAGCCAGAAAGGGAGTCAATTTTGAAGCAAAGCTACTGGACTTAAAGAACTGCCACAATTAAAGAGACTTAAGGAGTACCTTGGAAATGGAAAGACTGTGCTTCTGGGTGTAGTGGCTCTGCCCCTAGGCCAACTGGTGTCTAACCCTGACAAGGGAATGACTTTAACACATTTTATTAAGGACTCACACAACTCATCACAATCCATATATCCATCCATTGTATCAAGCACATTTGTACATGTGTTATCATCATCATTCTCAAAACATTTCCTACTTGAACCCTTGGTATCAGCTTATTTTTCCCCCTCTCCCTCATGAATCCCTGATAATTTATAAATACTATTTTTTCATGTTTTACACTGACCGATGCCTCCCTTTACCCACTTTTCTGATGTCCGTCCCCCAGAAAGGGATTATATGTAGATCATTGTGATTGGTTCCCCTTCCTTCCCCATTACCTTCCTTGTATGGTTACTCTCATTGGTCCTGGATTCCCTGTGTTTCCAGCTTCTATCTGTACCCGTGTACGTGCTCTGGTCTACCTGGATTGTTTGTAAGGTAGAATTGGGGTCATGATAGTTGGGGGTGGTCGTAAGGAGGGATGAGGAAGCATTAAAGACCTAGAGCAGCGGTTCTCAACCTGTGGGTTGCCACTCCTTTGGGGGTTGAATGATCCTTTCACAGGGGTTGCCCAATTCCTAACAGTAGCAAAATGACAGTTACGAAGTAGCAGTGAAAATACTTTTATGGTTGGGGGGTCACCACAACATGAGGAACTGTATTAAAGGGTCTAAAGGATTGTGGCATTAGTAAGGTTGAGAACCACTGGTCTGTAGCTTTGGAAACTATAGGGCAGTTCTGTTCTGTCTTGTTGGGTCACTATGAGGTAGAATCAGCAAGGCAATAGGTTTGGTTTCGTTTCATATTCTAATATGCAGGTATATACAGATATAAGCATAGCCTTGTCCCTACAAGGAGCTCATAAATTGGGAAGGGAAACATAATAACAATGCAATTGGTAAGTGCTATGATATTGGTGTCTGAAAATCATTAGTAAATTTTAAATAAAACATGCTGTGGGACTACAAAGAAAGGGTCCCATTAACCTAGACTGGGAAGATTAGAAAAAAATTGAAACAATAGGAATATTTGAAATGAGGTTTAAAGATGAGAGAGGTTTGTTTAGAAGACAAAAGAATGGGAGGAACAAAGTATTCCAAAAAATTAAGGGTATACAATATACAGAAATAAAAAGATGTAGTTTAAGAAATGAAAACAGAGTGTAGGCTGGGTCTGGAATATAGGGTAGTGGCAAAATAAGTGATTGGAATTGTAGGAATGGGTCAGATCACAAGAAAGCTCGTGTTAAGGTAAAGATTTGGGAAACTGTTGAGATTTGAATTTTAGAATATCCCATGAGTGTGATAGAGCTTGCCCAAAACTGAGTATTGTAGTAATTCTAGAAAAAAAATCTTGTCTTTAATCAGTGACTTTCATGCCCAAAGGAACAAAGCAGATTAGCAAGTTATTTAGGACCTATTAGCTATCTAGGACCTATTAGCTATCTAGGACTAGGAAGAAGAGACTCAGATCATGCCTAGATTAATTGTATTGGTGATAGTTTAGAACAGTGTGTCCAAAAGCGGGCAATACTGTTTCCTAGGAGTGCTGGAATGATCCCGGGAGTTACAGAAACAAACACCTGTATTTTATCCCAGATTATGGGCTATAGTACTTTTTTTTTTTAATTACTGGAGGGCACTGAGTTTTTTTTGGGGGGGGGGGACGGGGGGCCTGAAAAGAAGTCAGTAGGCCAAATAACTTTGGGAACCTGTGGTTTAGAAGGAGAGACCATGTATTAGATTTCAGAGTTTGAGATCATAAGAGAGCTATTGGATCAGTGAGAGTTATTTGTTAGTTAGATATAAATTGGAGTTTCAGGACAAATCTGGACTGATGTGATCTGTTTGTGAGTCTTTGAAATACAGATTCTAGGTACTGATGAGATAATTAGGGTACTATAAGAAGAAGACCAAGCACAAAACCCTAGGACACTCAGACATCTAAGACCTAGAGTTCAGGTTAGGCCAGTCCCGTATAACCCCAAAACAGGAAAACTAGATGAGTGATTTCAAGAACCCACGAAAGGAGAGTTACAAGATGGCGGAATGCGAATAGAAGGCAGATAAATGAGGGTTGAGGAAAATGGGGAGAAATGAAGATAACCATTGTGTGGTTAAATTTGACAATATAAGCATTTAAAGGGCAGGAAAGAGGTAGGAGGGAATAGGATTCAGATAAAATATATAGTATTTGATGGAAGGACTACATCTTGACAAAACTATGAGGATGAATACTGTTAGAGAGGGACATGAGAATGAAATCATGGCCTGAAGGCCTTAATTGTTTCTGAAACTGATTACTAAGAAAAAAATGGATGAAAGGCTGGAGAAAGATGGGACTATTTAAAACTTTCATTGGAGAAATTGAGAAAGGAACACAGTGTGTAGTGGAATTGCAGGAAAATGGCAGAGGACAGCAAACGTTGCACAAATGATAGTTCCCATATAATACCACCCGAGTTTAGATGGTAATTCATCCAAAAATTGTGAGTTTTATCTGTCAGGTACAGTAGAAGGAAAAAAAGGGTAAGGCAACTTAAGAAACCATTTTAAAAGTGTGAAGATGGTAGAATAACTTCAGAATGGTAGGAAGTGGTAGCCAGAGGAAGTTAATAAGATGTCCAAGTTCTTGACACAATAGAAACACATTTAAAAAGAACGAAATTGGAAGAATTAGAGATTCTGAACTGGAGTTAGAGATTAGAGTTTATGATTTCAGAAGTGGAGCAATTACTATGACCAAATGTATATAAGTGAGGAGTTGGAGTGGAACTAAAGGCTCTCTTCTTAAATAAACTCACCCACATGGACACTGATGACGGTGGGCTTTAGTAGACTTGTAGGCCAGGAACTGGAGTTTAGGGTGAATGAGAGTTGGGTAGAAGTTTAATAAATAGGGACAAAGTAAAATAGCTTGAGAGCATGAATCTTAAAGAGAAAGATATTATTTTTCTTCCCCAGAGAAGTGATGGTGGCTATAGAGAGCTAATAGACATTTACTCAGCTGGGTGGAAAATGAGTGTTTCCACTTTATAAAAAAAACTGGGAAACCAAGTTTGTATTAAGATAGATAAAGATGGCAATCTTTGAAGTGTCAAGTTGTGAGGAATGAGTGTTTAAGAGAGAAAAGGGAAGGGAAGACAGAAGAGAAAGAGAAGGGTTCTTTTTTTTAATCTTAAAATGGGAATTCTAAAGGACTCATTGAAAAGACAGGACAGTCAGGCTGGCATGGTGAGGTTAAGAAATTAAGTGCAAAATGAGAAGTATAAATGACAGGAGGGACTTTATTTTGTCCAGGGTAGCAACGAGATTAACTGACATCCCGCATCTCAATGATAATTTAGAGTAAAGTTGTTCAGCTGACACAGGCTACACCCAAATGCCGTAGAAGACTTCATAGAGTGTGCAGTCTTGGCTTAGTTATTTTCTAAGCTCTTCACTTGTATTCTCCCTCAATCCTGACCAATATATGTCCCTGATTTATTTTTCCAGTTTTCTCAATAAAATGTTTCATATCCAAATAAAAAATTCAGGCCTTGCTTTTTAGTTACCGTGCATTAAATGTAAGTGAAAATACCACGTGAAAGTTATTATTACATAGAATGCCAAAATTTGGGTGAAAGGAAATTATCCAACAACTGTTTGGCCAAAATAAATTTATTACAAGTGACGTCTTCTAGTATTGGTGATTTAGGTGCTTTTCAGGTGGTTTTATAGCCATGAGAATCACGACTGATTCCCATTTTGATTGCTGGTTATTTACATGGGTTTAACTTTTCCTTATCACAAATTCAGAGCAATAGGAAAAGTAGCCTGAAGAAAGAGAGGAATGACCTTGAAGAACAGAAATAATAACAATAACTAGAAATGAAAAATAAAGCCATTTAAAAGTCTGGAAACTAGAGTAAGAATGTTTTTAACATGCCTCAGTAATTGAAAGCATAGTGGTTGAGAATATTAATTTTTTGGTAGATAAAAACTTAATCCTCTATTGACCAACTTATTGTAGTCCAAATTCTATTTGATCAGTTTTCTTTTGCCTCGCTGTTATCTATTGTAGCCCCATTCTCCAAACTGCTATAAACAAAACTCTGATCTCGCCTCACAGTGACCCTTACAAAGTTTCTAAGACTGTAAAATTGGTGTGGGAACAGACAGGCTCAACTTTTGCCTGCATAGCTCAGGTATGTTTGAACCACCAACCTTTTTTTTCAAATCACTGAGATGGATTTTATTTATTTATTTAGGAACTTGATTTTTTATTATTTTAATTTTTTATTTAATCATTTTATTGGGGCTCCTACAACTTTTTTTAAAGCTTAATTTTTAAAAATCATTTTATTGGGGCTCATACAACCCTTATCACAATCCACATATATATCAGGTGTGTAAAGCACATTTGTACGTTCATTACCTTCATCACTTTCAAAACATTTTCTCTCCACTTAAGCCCCTAGCATCAGGTCCTCATTTTTTTCTCCCCTCCCTCCCTGCTACCCCCTCTCTCATGAACCCTTGATAATTTATAAATTATTATTTTGTCATATCTTACACTGTCCGACATCACCCTTTACCCACTTTTCTGTTGTTTGTCCCCCAGGGAGGAAGTTATTTGTAGATCCCTGTTACCGGTTCCCCCTTTCCACCCCACCCTCCGTCCACCCTCCCGGAATCTCCTCTCTCACCACTGGTCCTGAAAGGATCATCTGTCCTGGATTCCCTGTGTTTCCAGTTCCTATATGTACCAGTGTACATCCTCTGGTCTAGCTAGATTTGTAAGGTAGAATTGGACTCATGATAGTGGTTGGGGAGGAAGCATTTAGGAACTAGAGGAAAATTGTATGCTTCATTGTTGCTACCCTGTACCCTGACTGTCTCATCTCCTCCCCGTGACCCTTCTGTAAGGGAATGTCCAGTTGCCTATTGGGTCCCCACCCTACACTCCCCCTCATTCACAATGATATGATTTTTTGTTCTTTGATGCCTGCTAACTGATCCCTTCTACACCTTGTGATCACACAGACTGGTGTGCTTCCTCCATGTGGGCTTTGTTGCTTCTGAGCTAGATGGCCACTTGTTTATTTACCTTCAAGCCTTTAAGACCCTAGACGCTGTATCTTTTGATAGCTGGGCTCCATCAGCTTTCTTCATCACATTTGCTTATGTACCCGCTTTGTCTTCAGCGATTGTGTCGGGAAGGTGGGCATAATGGAATACCAATTTAATAGAACAAAGTATTTTTGCATTGAGGGAGTACGTGAGAGAAGGCCCAGTGTCCTTCTGCTACCTTAATACTGAACCTATAAATATATGCACATAGGTCTATTTCCCCATCCTCATATATAATTATATTTATATATGCACATGCCTTTATTTAGGGCTCTGTAAATGGCCTTTGCCTCCTACTTCTTTCCTCTATTTCCTTTGACTTTCCTCTTGTCCCACTATCATGCTCAGCCTTCATTTGGGTTTCAGTAATTCCTCTTGGTTACATTACCCTTGATCACACCCTACCAGGCCTCCTATACCCTCCTCACCACCAATTTGGATCACTTGTTGTTCCCTTGTCCCTGGGTTTGTTAACACCACTGCCTTTCCCCCCACCTCCCCGTCTCCCATGTCCTCCCCCCCACAAACCGTCAGTCCATTATTTTCTCCTCCAGATTGTTCATCCAGCCGATTTTATTTAGACAGACCTGCAGAGATAATAACATGCATAAAAACAAGACAGAGCAAAACCAAGCACCAAAAGAAAAAACAACAAAAAAGAAAAACTTGTAGTTAGTTCAAGGACTGTTTGTTGGCCTTTGGAGAAGCACCAACCTTGCGATTAGCAGTTCAGTGCTTACCTGACAGGGCACCTTAAATAACTCTACACATGTCTCCTTTTTTTCTTTTTCCTGTCTTGTTCATTGACATAGCAAAATGTATTCCTTTGAAACTCTTTATTCTCTACTTAGTGATATTATTATAACACTAATCCACTATATTTTTCACCTATTTTTCACCCATAAACTGGTAGTATGTCTCCATCCCTAATGATAACCATTTCTTAAGTCACGTAAGTTGGTTTTGAAATGTAAAATTATGCCTTGAGTTGAAAAAGAAGTAGAAAAATACAAGTTTATAGATGGATTAACTCATCGGCATGGACGCAGCTTATACTTTTTTTTCCCCCAGATAAATAAAGATTTTGGCTCTGGGTTGATGAATCAATACTTCAGTTTGACTTGAGTATTCACAGAATGCATGTAAACAGAAAGAACCACTAGTGTCTGGCTAAGTTGGGTGTTGAGGTGGGAGACCTCTGGTAGGTTTTTAGAGAGTTCTGTATTTTTAACAGGATTCAGACATGAATACAATTATGTTTTGATTGTTAGGGAATATATATAATCTATAATGCCGTATCCTAAATTTAACAATCTCTTTAGAGTGATAAAAATAAAAAGATGCTTTTAGTTTGATGAGAAAAATCTCATCTGGGTCTTTAAAATTTATATTTAAGAGAGATTTAACTTTCTGATTTTAAAACTTCCCAAAGGAATTTTGAATATACTTTAATAACCAGTTTGTCATATTTTGTGTTTTTCTGATCCATAGTCAGATATGTTATCCATTGTGCCACTGCCCCCCCATATGTTTTGTATATTTATTTATTGTCAATCATTTTATTGGGGCTCATACAACTCTTATCATAATCCACACATACATCAATTGTGTGATGCACTCTTATGCATTGGTTGCCCTCATTATTCTCAAAACTCACTTTCCGCTTTGGCTCCTGGAATCAGCTCGTCATTTTTCTTCCCTCCCCATCCCTCATACACCCTTGATAATTTATAAATTATTATTTTATTATATCTTACATTGCCCGACATCTCCCTTCACCCACTTTTCTGTTGCCCATTCCCCAGGGAGGAGGTTATATGTAGATCCTTGTGATTGGTTGCCCCTTTCTACCCACCCTTTCTTCTTCCCTCCCGGTATCACCACTCTCACCACTGGTCCTGAGGGGTTCATTTGTCCTGGATTCCCTGTGTTTCCAGTTCCCATATTTTGTATTTTTAAACAGTTGGTTTATTGATAGGTCTAATTTGGTTATAGCATATATAATTATTTAATCTTTGGGGAGAAAAACATTTTAACTTTTTTTTGTCGTGTTAGGATATAGGCATACTATATTTGGAGAAACAAAATGTGTTCTTCTAGATGCATTAAAAGGTAATGGGAATAAATGTTTTTTGTAATGAAGGGAAAAATAAGCAGGTTTCAATTTTTGTTTTTACTAAGTATATCCTCCTAAACAAACAAACAAACAAACAAACGAATTGGTGATTTCAAAATCTTTCAGAACTGGTTTGCGTTGGTTTCTGCTTCACTTCAAAAAGATTCAGTTTCTTCTATATATAATGTGGTCATTTATTCTTTCTCAGATATTGATTGGTACAGAAGGGTTTCAAAAAGTTTGTGGAGAAATTCCATCATCTTTTAATTCCATTTGTCTAGGAACTTTTGAAGCCTCCTTGTGTAATTCCCTTTTTTTAGTTAATTTCAAGTTGAAATGTAATTCCCTTTTTTAAGTTAATTTCAAGGAACAATCAATCCTATACATTTCAGACACAATTGACAGTCGCAGTGTCTAAAACAGCAATCTCATACTTTGTATTTTATCTGTATACCGAGATAAATGTATTTTTTTCTAAAATCATTTTTTTTCTTTGTTGGCTTATTTTAATTTTAATTTTTAAAATGTTATTGTGAATCAGGGTGAAAGTTTACACATTCGATCATAATTACCTTATTTTTTATTCTGTATGTAGACTTTTAAGGAGCCCCACTATTACTGTGGTTACACATTGGGCTGCTAACTGCAAAGTCAGCAGTTCAAAACCACCAGCCACTTGTCATGAGAAAGACAGGGCTTTCTACTCCCTTAAAGAGTTACAGTCTCAAAAAAAAAAAAAAAAAGAGTTAATTACAGTCTCAGAAATTCACAGAGGCAGTTCTACCCAACCCTGTAGGGTCACTATGAATTGGCATTGACTTTATGTAGACTGATTATAATTTTCTCTCATACCTTTTTTATTTTGAAAAACAAACTGCTATTTGAAAAAACCTGAACCTACTTTTGAAGTGGACTTTGAAATGCATAAAGTGATCAACTTGTGGGAGTCAGTAAAATAGGAATTAAGTAAATTTAAGATAGTAGACATTTTTCATAAGTATGGCCACAGAGTGGTATTAGAAATAGATCTTTTAAATTCCATTCAATAAATATCAAACACATAGTACACAGTTAATGATTAGTTTGTAGAAATAATCTGATGCTGTCAAATTGATACCAACTCATAAAGACCCTGCATGTCAGAATTGAGCTATACTCCATAGGAGTTTTCTGTGGCTGTGATCTTTTGGAAGTAAGTGACTAGACTTTTTTTGTAACACCACTGCAGGGGTGGGTAACCTTTTTTCTGCCAAGGGCCATTTGGATATTTATAACAGCATTCTCAACAGGCCATACGGGTCATATTTAACTCACCCTTAATGTGATGGCTCGAACTGCTTCTCTTTGGGGAGGCATGTAATGTTAACTGGCATTAAAGATTTTGTGGGCCTTCTATGGCCCTAGTAGTGTAGTCGTTACACATTGGGCTGTGATCCACAAGGTCAGCACACTCCTGTGTGGATTTGCCACCCACACACCACCTTTAAAAAACAAACACCCAAATCTATTGCCATCAATTCAATTCTGACATATAGGAACCCTGCAGGACTAAGTAGGACTATACTTTTGACTTTCCAATACTAGAAATCTTTATAGGAATCAGTAGCCTTGTACTTGCCCCTTTTAGAAATGCCCCTAAGCAGAGCATCTTGTGTGTTAAAACCACCAACAAACATTGTTAGCAACCTAATCTTTTTTTCCCCTTTTAAAAGCATAGTTTTATTGGCACTTAACATATCATACAATCAAATCATTCATTCATTTTAAGGAGTGTTGGGCAATCATCAACACAATCACTTTCAGAACATTTTCTTTTCATGTTCATTTTTGTTAGCTCTATCCTCCCGACCCCAATCTTCCCTGCCATCCCACTCAGTAATTTTTAAAAATTATTTTATTGGGGGCTCATACAACTCCATCACAAGCCAGCCAGCCAGCCATTGTGTCGAGCACATTTGTACATTTGGTGCCATCATCATTCTTAAAACATTTGCTTTCTACTTGAGCCCCTGGTATCAGCTAGCAACCTAAACTTTAATACACAGTACCACTAGGGTTCTTAAATATACATTTACACAAAAAACCCTCACTGCCGTTGAGTGGATTCCAACTCATGTTGGACTGCTCGCTGCAGGTCAGCAGTTCAAAACTACCAGCTGCTGCTCAAATATGGCTTTTTATTCCTGTAAAGAGTTACAGTCTCGGGAACCATAAAAGCTGTTCTTGTGTGATGATGTATGTGCTACAGGAGTGAAAAGCTCAACCATTTCAATAGTTAGATGGGAATAAATCTCTAGTGATAGCATTTCCGACATTCTATTAAAAAAAAACCTGCTATCTAGTTGATTCTGACTCAGAGACTAACTCTATGAAAGTAGAAAATTTATTCTTTCTCCCATGGTGCATCTGTGGTTCTCTGAACTGCTGACCTTGTAGTTAGCAGGCCAATACGTACCCCTATGTCACCCGGGCACCAAGAGCAAACAGCTCTGTCTTGGAAGAAGTATAACCAGAATAGTACTTAAGAGGCAAGAATGGCAAGACTTCTTTGGATAAGTTATCAGAAGAGACTGGTCCCTGGACAAGGGCATTGTGCTTGGTAAAGTAGAGGGGCAGCAGAAAAGAGGAAGGCCCCCAAGGAGATGAGTTGTCACAGTGGCTGCAACAATGGGCGCCCACAAAGGAACCATTGTGAAGATGGCGCAGGTGTTTTGTTCTGTTGTGTAGTCTGGATTGCTTTGAATTGGAACCACTTCAACCAAAACAACAACATAACAGTGCTGTATCTCAAACAAGGTAGATGAAAGTGAAAATGAGTTGCTTTTAAAAAGTGTGTTAGATTATTCAAAAAGTGACTTCAATGATGATGAATGTACTGTCAAAGATGTGCGTAATTATTTTGAATATTTTGTGAAGCAAAAATAAGGAACTTGTATTTCTAAATATAATAATTTTTCATATTATTTAACATCTATATGCAACTAAATTCAGTTTAATTTCAAAAGTAAGTATTTGCCTATTTCATCCCTCTCCTTGAAAGTTTATTTTCAAGTTGGTCAGAAAACATTGTTTTTTTTGTGTTCTTATTAGGAAAATATGGAGCTCAGATGGCGCAGTGGTAAAGCACTGAACTGCTAACCAAAAGGTCAGATATTCAAGCCCACCTTCTACTCTGGAAGAAAGATGTGACAGTATGCTCTCATAAAGATTTACAATCTCGAAAACCTCACAGAGCAGTGCTACTCTGCCCTAAGGGGTCACTGTGAATTTGAATTGACTTGATGGCATTGGATTTGATTTTTTTGTATATTAGGAAAATAGTGAATCATTTTGTATTTAGGATCTCTTTCTATTCAAGCCAAGGTATCATTATCTATTGTTTTATAAGAAAATTCCCAGTATATTGTTTTCAGAAAATAATGCTAAGAATCTCTTAAGTAAGTCAAAAGAATTTTACATGTTTCATCTGTGACAAGGAGGGGAAATTCAGTACATTCTGCTTGAGAAAAAGTAATTTTTCCCGTTTAAGTATATGAAGACAAAAGGGTAATTATTACATGGGTTGAAAGTACAAAGTACAATGTTTACAAGGACGGAGATGTTCCCAGTACCTTAAATGAATTATTACATATACAAATTCCCTCATTAGTTAGAAATTTGAATGAGAGAAATATATATATTACACTTAAACTGTATTTAAGGTGAAGTGTACATTTTCAGAATTCTGCCAAAAATCAATGCTTAAAGAAGAAAGCTTTGTCAGGAAAGAACTTTTAATTTATGAAACAGTTTGTTCCTTTAATAATTCTCAATAAAGCACATTTATCATATGTAAATTAATAAAAAGTAGTATATAGTTGACCCTGGACAACATGGATTAAAATTGTATGGATCCAGTTATACGTGAATTAAAAAAAATTTTGTTATTTAAATCACTTTATTGGGGGCTTTTACAACTCTTGTAACATTCCATACATCAATTGTATCAACCGTATTTGTACAATTGTTGCCATCATTATTTTTCAAGCATTTACTCTATTTGAGCCCTTTTTTTAATTAATATTTTTATTGGGGCTCATACAACTCTTATCACAATCCATACATACATCAATTGAGCAAAGCACCCTTATACATTTGTTGCCCTCGTCATTCTTTTTTTTTTTTTTACATTTTATTAGGGACTCACACAACTCTTATCACAATCCATACATATACATACATCAATTGTATAAAGCACATCCATACATTCCCCGCCCCAATCATTCTCAAAGCATTCGCTCTCCACTTAAGCCCTTTGCATCAGGTCCTCTTTTTTTTTTTCCCCTCCCTCCCCACTCCCCCCTCCCAATGTGCCCTTGGTAATTTATACATCATTATTTTGTCATATCTTGCCCTATCCGGAGTCTCCCTCCCCCCTCCCCCTTCTCTGCCATCCCTCTCCCAGTGAGAAGGTCACACGTGGACCCCTGTAATCAGTTCCCCCTTTCCAACCCACTCGCCCTCCGCTCTCCCAGCATCGCCCCTCACACCCTTGGTCCTGAAGGTATCATCCACCCTGGATTCCCTGTGCCTCCAGCCCCCATATGCACCAGTGTACAACCTCTGCCCTATCCAGCCCTGCAAGGTAGAATTCGGATCATGGTAGTTGGGGGGAGGGAGCATCCAGGACCCGGGGGAAAGCTGTGTTCTTCATCGGTACTACCTCGCACCCTCATTGACCCATCTCCTCTCCTGAACCACTCTGTGAGGGGATCTCCATTGGCCGACACTTGGGCCTTGGGTTATTTGAGCCCTTCTTATCAGCTCCTCTTTTCTCCTTCTTCCCCTCCTTCCTACCCTCGTGACTCCTTGATAAATTATAAATTATTGCTGTTTTTATATCTTACACCAACAGTTGGCTCCTTTCACCCTCATTTCTATTGTTCATCCCCAGGGGATGAGAGTGCGGAAAATGGGAATTTTTTAAAACAAATGTATGTGACTGACAGTCATCTCCATATGAATAGTTCATCTTGCCATTAAATTGTTTATTGTACAAATTATAGTGAAAAGTGATCTCATAGTTCTTAAGTATTTTTATCCATGTTTAGTTCAATATTTTTTTAACAATACCACAGGACTCCCATACAGAATGCCATTAGTGAGCACTGAAAGTACTCTCAGAAAAAGCAGACAAGTCTTGGCATTACAAGAAAAAGTTGACCCTCCCCCCAGAAGAATTTATTTCAAAGGACGACACTGAATCTGCAGTTCTGGAAGAGGACTATATCTGAGCACACGGGAGCAGATGAAGGGGGAGGAGGAGAGAGTGGAGCACATCCTGGCCCACCAGGCCATGAGGACCATGTTCCCAATTAGAGCAACCAGTCGACAGAGAGGACCACATGGCTGACCCCACTATGAGACACGACATCCCTCCCCAACCCATAGCCCTACAGGGGTCAACACTGGAGACACAGTGTGGGAATTGTGCCCGATCTGATCCTGCCACACCTAGGCAAAACACTAAGGGGGTGCAACAGAACAGCAAGGGAATGGAGCAGCGAGGGAATGCCAAAGGTGGACTTTGGGGCCAGGGCGGGCTGCCCAAACAGACTGGACTGGAAAACACTCCTAAAGGCCAACAAACAGCCCTTCGACTAACTATAAGCTTTTCTTTCTTGTGTTTTGTTTTTTTGTCATCGGTTGTTGTTTTGTTGTATATTGTTGCTTGGTTTTGCTCTGTCTTGTTTTTGTGCATGTTATTATCTCCGCAGGTCTATCTAAATAAGATAGGCTGGATGAACAATCTGGAGGTGTAAACAATGGGACCAACAGTTCCAGGGGGACATGGGAGAGAGGGAGGTGTTAACAAACTCAGGGACAAGGGAACAAACAACAAGTGATCCAAATCGGTGGTGAGAAGGGTGTAGGAGGCCTGGTAGGGTGTGATCAAGGGTAATGTAACCAAGAGAAATTACTGAAACCCAAATGAAGACTGAGCATGATAGTGGGACAAGAGGAACATCAAAGGAAATAGAGGAAAGAGCTAGGAGGCAAATGGCATTTATAGAGGTCTAAATAAAGGCATGTACATATGCAAATATATATATGAGGATGGGGAAGTGGATCTATGTGCACATATTTATAGGCTTAGTATTAAGGTAGCAGATGGACATTGGGCCTCCACTCAAGTACTCCCTCAGTGCAAGAATACTTTCTTCTATTAAAGTGGCATTCTGTGATGTTCACCTTCTTAACACAATCATTGACGATCAAGCGGGTGAATTAGCAAATGTGGTGAAGAAAGCCGATGGTGCCCGACTATCAAAAGATATAGTGTCTGGGGTCTTAAAGGCTTGAAGGTAAACAAGCCATCAGCTCAGAAGTAACAAAGCCCACATGGAAGAATCACACCAGCCTGTGTGATCATGAGGTGTCAAAGGGATCAGGTATCAGGCATCCTCAGAACAAAAAATCATATCGTGAATGAGGAGGGGAGTGCAGAGTAGAGACCCAAAGCCCATTTGTAGGCCACTGGACATCCCCTTACAGAAGGGTCTCAGGGAGGAGATGAGCCAGTCAGGGTGTGATGTAGTAACAATGAAACACAACTTTCCTCTAGTTCTTAAATGTTTCCTCCTCCCCCACTATCATGATCCCAATTCTACCTAACAAATCTGGCTAGACCAGAGGATGTACACTGGTACAGATAGGAACTGGAAACACAGGGAATCCATGGAGGATGATTCCTTCAGGACCAGTGGTGTGATTGGTGATACTGGGAGGGTAGAGGGAGGATGAGTTGGAAAGGAGGAACCTATTACAAGGATCTACATGTGACCTCCTCCCTAGGGGACAGACAACAGAAAAGTGGGTGAAGGGAGACATCGGACAGGGCAAGATATGACAATAATAATTTATAAATTATCAAGGGTTCATGAGGGAAGGTGAAAAATGAGCTGATGCCAGGGGCTTAGGTGGAGAGCAAATGTTTTGAAAATGATGAGGTCAATGAATGTACAAAGTGCTTTACACCGTTTATCTATGGATTGTGATAGAGTTGTATGAGCCCCTAATAAAATGATATTAAAAATACAAGAAAGCTTGAATTGCTTGATTTATGTAAGGTAGGTGAAAGTCTGTAACTGCTGTTGCCTTGTATTTCAAGAAAAATGAATCCCACGGAAGGACCATTGTTAAAAAAAAAAAAAAAGAAATAGGCCATTGCTAAAGCTGTGCCACACTATACAAACCAACCCATTGCCATCCATTTGATTCCAACTCATAGCTCCTCTTTAGTAGGGTTTCTGAGAGTATAAATCTTTATGGGAGTTGACAGCTTTTTTTTTAACCTGAATATTAAGTGGTGGTTTTGAAACGGACCTTGTTGTTAGGACCCAACTTTAGCTATAGTACTCCCAGAGCCCCTTGCAGTGACTCCAGCAGGTGAAGAAACTTTGTGCTGTTTGTAAAATACCTTTTTATCTGATGGGCAACCTTTCTGTAGGTGCGATGCAATACATAGAACATATGAAATATGTGTTAATGTACCATTTATGTTGGGCTTTGGGTCAACAGTAGGCTATTTGTACATAATTTTGGAGGGAGTCAAAAGTTATATGCAGATCTTTTACTTTGTGAGGGTGGTGGAAGGGCTGGTGGATAGTCCTAACCCATTATTCAAGGATCTATCACTGTGGGGGTTGGGGAGCTTTTTTTTTGAAATGAACATCTTGTGTATTGGCTAGGTCTTCTACCTAACAAATGACCAAGAAACAAAATTAACTTTTTTATTTTTATTTTTTTTCTAGATCAGTTTATTAGTTTTTATGTAACTATCACTGTAATTTATCTTAATTACAAATATTTCAGCTGTCCCTTTCCCTCCAACACATCGCTTGACATCTGAAGAAGTATTTGATACAGATGGACTACCCAGGGTTGATGTTCTGAAGAACCATTTAGTAAAAGAAGGTCGCGTAGATGAAGAAATTGCACTTAGAATTATCAATGAGGGTGCTGCCATTCTTCGGAGAGAGAAAACCATGATAGAAGTAGAAGCTCCAATCACAGGTATTTTGACTCATGTTTTAGATAAAAAAATTTTATAGCATCTTTATTGTCTCTAGATAAAGCTTTTTCCTTTCACTGTATTTTTTGTTTAATTTGGGATGTTATTTGAATTTTAAAATAATTTTCTATGAGTTTGTAGTTGATCCCTTATTATAGTGAACAAACACATGATCCCAAATAATTTGATATAACAAATATTTAATTACTTTATTTTCAGTCATGAAGGGCAGATACCTCAAGGTCAACTGAGGTATCTGGAGATTATTTTGTCATCCTAGAACTTAAGCATGTTCTTGGTTCCTGATAGAGGGACTCTATAAATTTAGATGAAAATTTGTCATTGATCACAAATTTTGGTATTTCCGCGACATATTCTTTTAGATCTTGAGCACACGAACAGTGGCTGCACACGTCATCCCTATCACACCTCTTCATAGACCCCTTTCTGCTTAGACAGTTCTTTATAAGATTTAGCACTCTTATATGAAAGACATTAGCACTTAAACTAATCTATTATTACAGTTTTATTCATATTTAATAATGTGTTTGTTTCAGTGTGTGGTGACATCCATGGCCAATTTTTTGATCTGATGAAACTTTTTGAAGTGGGAGGATCACCTGCTAATGCACGCTACCTTTTTCTTGGTGATTATGTGGACCGAGGTTATTTTAGTATAGAGGTAATAATCATGTACTTTTATTTGTTTTGTTGTTGTGTTAATGAAAATGATTTTTGTTAATTCCTAGTAAAATAACTCCTTAAAGTACCTGTGTCAGATTATTTTTTTAAACCACTGTATATGTGCTTGTTGTGTTTTTAAGCCACAAATTTTTCTTTTGTATTTCAAACTACTCAATATATATTTTTATTCCCTATTTATTTTAATTGCATTGAAGTATGTAATTATAATTGACATTTTTCCCCCAGTGGAAATCATAAGCAGACTGAAAAATCTCCATTGCCCTGCTGTCTAGTGGCCCTACAGAGCAAGTCCCACTCTTAGGTCATGTCTCTCACAATATTAAACCCTGTTGAAATTAGATTAATGTAATTCCCTTTGATAAAATTATGATACCTTTATTGTTTAAGCCCTACTGCTTCTATGTCTTCTTACACAGTTAAGATTCAACTATATGGTATATAATCTTACGAGGAATTAAATTATCGCTTAACAGTATATGATTGTTTTTATTCCTCCTTTTCTAATTGTATAAACTGTAGTAAAAATATAGTGATTATGTATTTTCTAATATATACATCTCTCTTTTAAAAAATAAAAATTGACCACCTATATTGTCCTGTAACTTGCATTTTACATGTTTCCCTGCAACTAAGAATGAATTTCCAAGTTAGTAAATCTAAATTTATGGCATCATTTTAATAATTCCATTGATCAGTGAAACATAATTAATAAAATCATTATTGCTAGAAACTTAGGATGTACTAATTTTTTTCATTATAAATAGTGTTTCAGTGAGCCATATTATTCACATATCTTTAATACTTGCCCAGATTCTAGAGGTTGCGCTGCTGGATCAAAGGTCTACCAATCATTTAATGTGTCCAAAACATGTTCTAAGCATATAACAAATATTGATAATCAAAACAAAGCTATAATCTTATTATATCCATTGTATAGATTAAGAAATCTGAGATTAAAGAGTTTAAGTAATTTCCCAGTGTCACATTAATAAATGATGCACCTAGACATTCTGATTCCAAGCCTGTATATTCTTAACCACTTATATTGAAGGGTTTATCTGGTGAATTCTTTTGTTTTTTACCTGGTAAATTCTTATGAGTGTAGTTTATACCCCTTCTACCTGTGTTTTCCTTTTTGAGCTGTGTTGGAATTTCTACTGTGGGAAGAACTTCAGGGCTCTTTTTGTCTGTTTCCCTTAGGAATTTTATTATTCTGGGTTCTATTACCCTCTTACACTTTAATTATTAGCCCTGTCAATCTCCCTTGAATAATATCAGGGCTCAAGAAGACCAGTAGAATTTGACAACTATTTTTAAGACATTTAGTTGACAGCTAAACATGCTTTATATATATTAAGCATTGTTGTAATATGTTGAAGCATTATGTAACTGGTTCATTTAATGCAACATTTTGTTATAAAAGGAAAATAACAGAATCAAAATAAACCATAGCAGGTTCAGTTTATTTTGTATTGCTCTGTTTTATTACTTTTTTTTCTTGTGAATAAGTGATGGTGTGAATAGTTATCATTTCAATATATCTGTTAAAATATTTTTTGTATATTTGATATAAGAATTTTCAGTATACTTGTTAAAATAAAATGTTTATTCTTTTTATATATGGCTATATAAACCATGCATAATTCCAAATGAAAAAGTCTTCATTTTTCTTTTCCTGTTTTAAAAACAAGTAAAACATAATTCTGTTTCTGTTCAATTCAGTTACAATAAAGTATCAGCTGGCATAAGTTAAACTGTTAAACTGTTTTAACATATTCTTTATCAGTAGAAAAAAATCCCACTTTTCTTTTTGATAATGTGCATCTTACATAAGGCAACATTCATAACTGGGAATTAAAGTAAACATTAAACAAATGCACGATGAAGTCACTGAATGTTTTCTTTTGCAGTGTGTCTTATATTTATGGGTCCTGAAGATTCTGTACCCAAGCACATTATTTCTTCTGAGAGGCAACCATGAATGCAGGCACCTTACAGAATATTTTACCTTTAAGCAGGAATGTGAGTACGTGCAGGAGAAATGTGTTTTCCTTCCTCGGTATTATTTTGTAGTTATGTGGATAGTATAGAGTCATAAAGACTACAATGCAGCAAATAAGAACAGAGCTTTGTGTTCAAGAGTATAAAGCTTTGAGGAAGATTAGCAGGAACTCACTAGTGCTAGAGAAAGTGTTGACTTCAGAAAATTTTATTGCCATGTGAAATTAGACTATTAAATTTTATTTTCAGCAATGTACTTAGGAACAGTTTTGGGTTTTGATGATAGTTTATTTAAATAGTTTTTTTAATTGGCATATAATTCATACACATGCCACATATGTTCTCTGTTTAATTGTTCAGTCACATTAAGAGGAGCCGTGCAATCACCACCACAGTCAATTTCAGTACATTTTCTCATACTCGTTGTTAGCTCCCCATTTGTTGAGAGTTTAAATGTTAAAATTATTTTTTTTTAAGTGGAAGAATAAAACTCAAAGAAAGAAACTTTGTTGTTGCTCCTACAGAATAGATTTTTGCCCCTCAATTTTGGGACATTCTTATTGCAGATAATTGCAGATAATTTCAAACATGCTATTAAAAAAAATCATACCAACTATGGTGGAGTCAATTTAGATAGAACCTTGTAGGAATGCCCTATAAGGTTGTTGTTTTTTTTACTCTATAAGGTTTTAAGGCTTTAATTGTTTGGAAACAGACTGCCACATCTTTCTCCTATGGAATAGCTGTTGGATTTAAACCATAAACCTTTCGGTCAGCCATGGGAAGGGAACATTAGCGCTGATTGTGATTATGTATACACAACTTTTTTTAGAAGAAGTTTGATTATAGAAGTGTGTACATATGAATATTATATCAAAAACTACTTTAAAAATCATTTTATTGGGGGCTTATACAACTCTTACCATAATCCATACATACATCACGTCAAGCACATTTTTACATTCGTTGCCCTCATTATTCTCAAAATATTTGCTCTCCACTTAAGCCCTTGATATTAGCTCCTCATTTTTACCCCTTCCCCCCTCCCCTCTTCCTCTCCTTCATGAACGCTTGATAATTTATAAATTATTATTATTTTTTCATTAAAAAAACTCCTTAAAAAAACAAATTTAAGCAAACTTGACCTATGGTTACCATGGGTGAAGGAGGAAGAGTTGTTTTGCTTTGCTTAGGGGGCATGGGGTTCATTTTCATGGTGGAAAATAGAGGGGCATCACTCATGGTGTACAGCATGAAGAACTTATAATCAGGGCCACTGAATTCTCCATGGAGAAGTTGTTGAATTGGCGAATGTTTTGTTGTGTATATTTTTGCCAAAGTTGAAAAAACAATTACATGAATAACAATGAGTACGGGAAAAAGGAAATGTTCTACTATTGTGGTAAAGATTGTACAACTCTTCTTGATATGGTGGAACTATTGTATGATATGTCGATGAAGTTCCAATAAAACATTAAAAAACAAAACATGTTATTGATGACTTAAAATTCTTACCTGTGTAGTCCCCGAATTTCTTTTTCTTAAATCATAGTAATTTTACTCTATAAGCTATAAGCACTTGCCTGATACAGCATTGTTTGACCTCTTTTCAAACCTTATATCCATGTGTTTGTTAATACTTATGACTATTAAATCTTGGAATTATGTTCTAAAAATAGAAATAATTTCAAAATTACTAACACCCAAAACATGACCCAGTAAAGATCACGTTGGTAGAGACTTGAAGCAAATGGAATAAAATAATGAGTAACATAAGTGGCGGTAACTCATATATACCTTTAAGCATCAGGCAGGTAACAAGTGAATTTAATATGAGGCCTAGAAAGTACATGCTTGACCTAAAAGTAAGCAAATTAAAAATTTTGTTAAACTACAGTTTTATCAGAATACCACATTTAGAACTTTTGCTGCATATAGATTTTTTCATATTATAATATTAAAAAGAAATAGGCACTAAGCTTATTTTTTCTGAGGTAATTAAAGACATTAAATACTGAGTACTTGAAAGGTATAAAGGAACAAAGGTATGTACATGATGTTTCTTTGAAAATAATGACAGTGTGATGGCTTCTTTGTGTTACTGCATTAGTTTCCTGTTTCATTGCCCATTTTAAGCATTCAGCATAGAAGAGAGCAATTCTCAGTACTTCCAAAATATGAATATAATATTTTCTATTTTAATTGGATGTTACCTAAATTTTATTAAGAAGTCACTGTCTTTTTTTACTTCTCCGCTTCTAATTTATATATTTATTTATTATTGATCATTTTATTGCAAGCTCTTACAGATATAACATTGCATAATTCATTTAGATCGAGCATAATTGTACAATTGCTACCACAATCAGTTTCAAAACATTTTCTTCTTAAACTCTTTGATATCAACTCCCCATTATCCCTCTCTCCACCACCCTATCATCAATAGTCATTGACTCTTAAAGGATTAAAACTATATCACTCTCAAGTATAGCTTTTGATTTCATCTTACTTGGCCTATTGTTGAACTGTTATTACAGAGAATTGACTTTTTAATTTTAGCAATTTTCTTTTTACTTACCTTTAAAAATTTTTTTTAAATCATTTTATTGGGTCTCATACAACTCTTATCACAATCCATAAATCCATCCATTGTGTAAAGCACATTTGTACATTTGTTGCCATCATCATTTTCAAAACATTTTCTTTCTACTTAAGCCCTTGGTATCAGCTTCTCATTTTCCCTCCCTCCCTCCCTCCCTCCATCCCTCCCTCCCTCCCTCATGAACCCTTGATAATTAGTAAATTATTATTTTTTTTCATGTCTTACACTGACTGATGTCTCCCTTCACCTACTTTTCTGTTGTCCATCCTTCTGGGAGGGGGTTATAGATAGATCATTGTAATCGGTTACCTCTATGTCCCCCCACCTTCCCCTTACCCTCTCCTGGTATGGCTACTCTCAATATTGGTCCTGAGGGGTTTATCTGTCATGGGTTCCCTGTGTTTCCAGTTCCTATCTATACCCATGTACATACTCTGGTCTAGCCAGATTTATAAAATAGAATTGGGGTCATGATAGTAGAGGGGAGGAAGCATTAAAGAACTAGAGGAAAGTTGTATGTTTCATTGATGCTATACTGCACCCTGACTGGCTCGTCTCTTCCTCCGAAGACCCTTCCGTAAGTGGATGTTCATTTGCCTACAGATGGACTTTGGGTCTCCACTCTGCACTCCCCCTCATTCACAATGATAGGATTATTTGTTCTGGGTCTTTGATACCTAATCCCTTCAACACCTCGTGATCACACAGGCTGGTGTGCTTCCATGTGGGCGTTGTTGCTTCTCAGCTAGATGGCCACTTGAAGATGTTTATCTTTAAGACCCCAGACACTATATCTTTTGATAGTCAGGCACCATCAGCTTTCTTCACCACATTTGCTTATGTACCCACTTTGTCTTCAGCAATCATGTCAGGAAGGTGAGCATCATGGAATGCCAGGTTAATAGAACAACGTGTACTTGCATTGAGGGAGTACTTGAATAGGGGCCCAATGTCCATCTACTACCTTAATACTAAACCTTTAAATATTTGTACATAGATCTATTTCCCCATCATCATATATAAATATATTTATATATGTACATACCTGTATTTACACCTTTATAAATGTCCTTTGCCTCCTAGTTCTTTCCTCTATTTCTTTTTACTCTCCTCTTGCCCCCCTATCATGTTCAGCCTTCATTTGGGTTTCAGTAATTCCTCTTGGTTACATTGCCTTTGATCATGCCCTGACAGGCATCTGATACCCTCCTTGCCATCAATTTTAGATCACTTATTGTTCTCTTTCCCTGGGTTTGTTAACGCCCAATTCCTTTTCCCCGCCTCCTCCTCTCCCGTGTCCCCCCAGAACCATCAGTCCTGTTGTTTTCTCCTCCAGATTGTTTATCTCTCATATCTTTTCTAGATAGATATGCAAGGATACTTTTTACTTATCTGCTACATACTTAAAATCAATTTAGAAAGAGCAGATATTGTTTTGTTTTGACAGTTTTATTTGGCACTTATTCAACCATATCAGGAAGAGTTGTACAACCATTACTATAATCAATTTTTGAACATTTTCATCTTTCTGTGCTCATTGTTATCTGTATAATTGTTTTTAATTGTGACAAAACATGTACACAAAAGACATTCTTCAATTCATCACCTTCTACATGTATAATTCAGTGCCACTGATTATATACTCTTCATGTTGTACAACCATTATTGATTTTTTCCCCCAAATTATTCAACCACCTAAATTAACAAAGTCAAAGCCCCTTAAACAAAAACTCATCATCCTTCACCCATGGTAGCCATTGGTCAAGTTTGGTTTCTTTATTTTTTTCTTTTCTCAGTGTTTTTCTTGATATAATATTCACGTATCATAACAATTCCATTTGTATATATATCATCACAATCAGTTCTGCACCTTCCTCCCCTCTTGCATTCATTGTTTGCTTCCCAAATCCCCCACTCTTCCCACGTCCCTGATACACTATTGTACTAGTTGTTGTAAGAGCAAATATTTTGTCTTCATAAGACTGTTAACATTACTCTTGTGGATTCTGAGAAGGGAAGCTCTCTGTAGTCCAGGGAAGTTAAAAGGAGCCCTGGTGGTGTCGTGGTCATGAGTTGCACTGCTAATCAAAAGGACCACAGTTGAAATATGGGCATTTTACTCTTGTAAAGAGTTACAATCCATATGAAAACAATAATCTGTAACTTAGCAAGGGTTCATGAGGGAGGGCAGGTGGGGGAGAGAGGAACAAAAAATGGGGAGGTGTTCAGGGGCTCAAGTGGGAAGAGAATGCTTTGAAGATGATGGTGGCGTACGTGCAAATGTGCTTGACACACTGGATGAATGTATGGATTGTGATAAGGGATGTAAGAGCCCCCAATGAAAGTAGGAAAGAATTACATTCTCAGAAAGCCACAGGAGCAGTTCTGCCCTGTCTATAGAGTCACTGTGATTTGGCATTGATTCAAGGACAGTGAGAATAGTAAAATTCATTTTGTGTGTTGTTCAAGTGTGTAAGTTTAACAGATACATATATTGGAGCTTCAAAAAGTTTGCGGAAAAATGTCATTGCGTTTTAAGTACATAGTCCATGTACGTTTTGAAGCCTTCTCATAATAGTTGTTCATCAGTATAGTTGTAATACAGAAAAATTTCAACTCCCTCTTCCTGCCTGTCTGTACTCATCTAGTCACCCATGCTACAACTAGTGTGTTTTCCCTGTCTCCAGGTTTTCATGCCTTTGTTTTACGGATTTTATATTTCCAGGTCGATCAATGTAATTTTCAACTATTAAAATTTGTTTTTTACTTTTCTAGGTAAAATTAAGTATTCAGAAAGAGTCTATGAAGC
Organism: Tenrec ecaudatus; assembly: GCF_050624435.1. Classification (NCBI taxonomy): domain Eukaryota; kingdom Metazoa; phylum Chordata; class Mammalia; order Afrosoricida; family Tenrecidae; genus Tenrec; species Tenrec ecaudatus. The sequence goes on from NC_134545.1 coordinate 45,946,863, forward strand.
TTGCATGGAAGCTTTTGATAGCCTGCCTCTTGCTGCACTTTTAAATCAACAGTTTCTTTGTGTTCATGGTGGACTTTCACCAGAAATACACACACTGGATGATATTAGGAGAGTGAGTATATACTGTAGCTCCAAGATTGTTCCCTGTATGTAGTATTTTGTTGAATAGAGACTCGAAGCTTCAGACTTCTCTTTGCTGCCTAGGTTAAATATTGATAAGTTTTTATATATTGATAATGTATGGAAATGTTTTCTAATCATTCAGAGCAATATATTGTGGATATTATCAGAGTTGGTAGCACTTTCCCATGTCCGTTCTCTCCCTGCTTTTCGATGAGTTACTTCGGTTCTTTGTTTCTTTTCTTTCTCAGTTAGACAGATTCAAGGAGCCACCTGCGTTTGGACCAATGTGTGACTTGCTGTGGTCTGATCCCGCTGAAGATTTTGGAAATGAAAAATCACAGGAACATTTTAGTCACAATACAGTTCGAGGATGTTCTTATTTTTATAAGTAAGGAAAAATGTCCAAGATTAATCACATTTTAGTTCTGAAAATAGCATATACTTTATATAGAAAAACATTGTTTTATTTAATTTACTTTTTTTCCCCCTACAGCTATCCAGCAGTATGTGAATTTTTGCAAAACAATAATTTGTTATCGATTATTAGAGCTCATGAAGCTCAAGATGCAGGGTAAGAGTTTTGTTTCCCTGACCCAAATTAACACCTTAAATACAAATCAAACTTAGTAACCATGATTGATGCTTTACGATGCATATTAAGCTATTTGTTTTGCAGCTATAGAATGTACAGAAAAAGTCAAACTACAGGGTTCCCTTCATTAATAACAATTTTTTCGGCACCTAATTACTTAGATGTCTACAATAATAAAGGTAAGATGTTGTTGATAAAAAAATTGTTAAGAAACTTAGCATTTTAATTGACTTATTTTTTTAGAAACAATAGTAGTAAAGGGGTATTGTTTGAAGTGCTATCTATCCAAATCTTAGTATAAAAAGTTATAAGATATAAGGGAGGGGAGAGAAAAAGAGATACAATCCAAAATGTGAAGAATTAAGTCATGTAACCATTCCACAACTTGTCATTCACAGAAGTTTTCTTGTACAAGAATGCTCTTGAGTATTTAAAGTAAAACCAACTTTGATTTTTCTCAAACTTTACTTTCTTAAATCTTCTTTCTCTTTATAATCGAGAATATTTTCTTGTTTGTATAAAACTGTCGTTGCTATGACCACTTTAGTTATTTGCACTGTCTACCTGTTTAGTTTATCATGTTTCTTGTGTTACGTTCTCTGATCCAGGTTCTCTTAAGACCTCTTTCCTTTGTGAGCCTCTCCCCATGACAAACTGTGTCTGAGCTCTTTGATTAATCCACTCTCGACCTCCTTTGAGGGAAACATGCTTCCTTCCTGTTCTTTTCACTGCTCATTCTCCTTGGTGCTTCTCACTCTCTCTTTCTTTATCTTTTGCTTCAGTGGTTTCCATATCCTCTCCTTTCAAAGTTGGTTTGTCTACAATAATAGGATTTCATTTAACTTTGAACATAGCTTGTTCAGTGATACATCCCAAAGGATCTTAACTTAGTTGAGTGTGTGCCAAGGACATTGAAAATGAGATTGGGTATATTTCGAAGTTCACATTTTCAGAAGAGGAAATTAAGAAGCCAGCCCTTATTCTGTCTTGACATGTCTGGAATTCAGTTGCCATAACTTCCAGGGTCAGACAGAAGTGGATGTGCCAGAAAGAAAGAACAGAAGGTTGAAGACGTTTAAAAGTACATTTAGAGAGAGAATGAGGTCACTGCTAAAAATGGTCATGGTGTTAAGTTCAAAAGAGAGTGTTTTTGCATGATGGGATGTTATAGTTAAAACATTTGCCTTGATATCAAACAGTAGCAGACTGGATAAAAACTTTGATATCGAAAATGCTGCAAGAATTTCTAGAAGGTTAATTATCAAAATGCTGGTAGCACTGAAGTAAAGTGAGGTGCTCATCTTGAGAAACTGTTATCTGTGAAGCTGTGGTTTATGCCAATACTTAAGTGAGCTTTTAAATTTTATTTTGGTTTTGAAATTTCTATAAAGATAACGAATGATGTCCTTTATCCTTTATTTTTTGAGGATAAATATGTCGAATTCTATGTCCATTCCAGAAAACAGAAACAAATACTGCATTTAACTTCCTCCCAATGCTAGAATTCTTCAATAGTTATCTCCCCACGTCAGTATTAAAGGAGTCCGTGTTTGGTGCCAGTTCATTATTTTACTGGTTGTCCTTTGTCAGGAAGTTAAGGAATTGTTTTGTTAATCATTAGAAAAGAAACTTAAACTATTAATTCTATCTTGTCAACATCAAGTGTCTCTTGGTATTTCTGAATCTGGATGTAAATGATGTTAATAATATGAGTGATTACATTGTATGGATGTTTGTAGTGTTTCATTCCATTCTTAAGGCAATTTTCTAGTCTCTTCTTCAACCCCACCATGTCCCCCATACTAAATAACATAAGTGTCAACCCAAGTCCATGGTTTCTAAGTCTACATTTAAAATACTTTATTTCACATGGGAACATTACATGTACGAGGGACTTCAAAACATTTGTTGAAAAATTCCGTTACCTTTCAATCCCATTTTTCTGAACTTTTGAAGTTAAGTTAGTAAATAGTAACATGTAGCATGATTATTTTGACTTTATTAGCCAGATTTTAGACTTTGCATCTATTTTTCCATACTCATAGAATGAGTATACATACAAAGGGGCATCAATTAGTTTGTGGGAAATTTCCATTATTTTTTATTTCCATTCTACAAAATTTTGAAGGCCCTCATATGTAACCACAGTTGCTATAATTATAATACCTACAAGACATTTTATAATCTTATGTACTTTAACATGACATTCATTCACTGATCTTAAACTTCTGAGGCTTCCAGGTTTGATATATTAGTTACCTATTTAAAAACGAGAAACAGATTTGTTAAATAATTAACTCATCATTGCATGGCTAGTATGTTCAGTACATAGATTGGAATCTGGCCCATCTAACCCAGTGTTCCATAAAATTTAGTATAAACATGACTAAAATCTATGTTAGCTACTTTAAGATATTAATTATATTAACATGTTAAAACACTAGGTGAATATATGCTAGCTTTGGGTTACTTAGCTATAATGTTTTCTCTTTTGGTGTTTTAATGGGATTTTTCCCCTAAATGAAGTAAAATACTCTTTGTAGTAGCTTCACCTGACTTCTCATCTTAAACGAAGCAAATTGATCTAGAAAAAAATATTTAAAATTGGTATTTATTTTGCTTGATTACCTTACAGCTATCCTTTTCAGGTTGCCCACAGCTGAAAAGACCCTCTAAAATACCTCCAATTTGTTTGCGCTTTTAAACCTAGAAAATTGCTCATTGCCATTCTGTGTTTACTCTAAAATTTGTATTTTCACAATTTTGGATTTAATAAAATGCATGTTCATCATTGGATTATATCAAAATGAACATTCTAGAGAGAATCTGGAAATTTCATTATTAATGAGTGAAAATCTGCCTATCACTCTATAGAAGTATATTTTTATTTGAAAAGTTTATTATTACGGAAAATTAGTTTGTATTTCCCTATTCCATCCCCAATTCCACTCACTCCTCAACTCCCCTCTCCCTAAAAATGATATTTTTCTATTTTTATGTGTTTTATACTTTTGACATTAAAGACAGATTCTTAAGTCAACATTCAAACTTATCTTGCAGCTGCTGTATTAAAGTATGAAAATAATGTGATGAATATTCGACAGTTTAATTGTTCTCCACATCCTTACTGGTTGCCCAATTTTATGGATGTCTTCACATGGTCTCTACCATTTGTTGGAGAAAAAGGTATGAATTTTTAAAAAATAAAAATTAAAAAACAAAGAAAAATGACCTAAAACAATTGTTTTATCTCTATTACATTTACTCCAGTTTACTATTGCAGGCACATATTTGCTAGAGGAAACTGAAGTCAAGTTTCACTGTGGGTACAGCTCTACTTATGTTAGTGGGTGTGGATATGAGAGCCTCAAAGATATTTTAGTTAGCTGTTTACAGCCCCCATGTGAGGGTGTCTGGGGGACAGGGAGAAGACTTATAAATAGCCTGATGTTGTCTTCAGCTGTTGAATTTTCTTCCTTTTTTTTCTTTAGCTTAAATCTTTTATGAAGTATTGGAGAAACAGCTATGCTTCAGAATGGACCCTTCTGCATAATTTATTACCACTTTTGGGCATGTCAGAGCAAGTCATGAAACAATTTAATAGCCCTAATTTTTGGCAGTGTTAGTCATTGTATATCAATTCTGTTTCCTGAGAGAAACTCAGATTCTACCTTAATATTTTTTTCATAGGTCAAAAGTGTATAAAGAATTTTATTTATTTTAAAAGAATTTTAATGCTGTTACTTAACTGATAATTTAACTAAATACATTAGTGCATACCTAATAGATTTAAAAATGGAACATAAATATTATGTAAGAAATTTTGTTCCTAGATATATAGAATCTTAGGACATCTCTATTTATCGCTTTCTTATTTTCCATGTAGTGATAATTTCTTCAAAAAGCGCCTTAGTTTCCATGTGTGTAAAATAACACTCTGAGAGTACAGACATGATTAAAAACCATTTTGTTCCATAGCCTGCTCTGTTTTTCTCACTTCTTCCTTGTTACAAAATGTGCCTTTCTGTATGAGATATGGCACTTCTGTCACGGCAGTTTTTGGCTCTGAAATTCAGAGTTAATAAACTGTATGTTAAAAAGATTTTCTGCAGATAGCCTTTAACCTTTGTCATTTACTCAATTGCTTCAACAGTAAGTTAATGTGAAGATAGAATTACCCACTTTAGCATTTGAGAAGGAGACCAGTGCAAGGCTTAGATGCAGGGGATAAATTACACTTGTAAACTTCTATCTTTGGGATATGAGAAATAGCTCAATCATAGCATCATCAGACTAAAGGAAGGAAGTTTAAGGATTCATCTTGCTCATTCTCCTGCCTTCAGCCTGCACTACAATTAAGCTATTTTGATGTAATCCAATGGAGGGTGGTGGGGTGGTGAGCAGGATGGGGTAGAAGGAAAATGAACATTCCATAGATTCTCTAATAATGGTTCTCTGATACTTCTGTAATAAGGAAATATTTCATTATACCTAATCTTATTGTCTATGCTCTAAGTGTAAAAATAACGAAGGAAACAGCAACAGTAGGTTTTTCTTACTTAGTACACCCATCTAAAGCCAGGTTAGCAGAGTTTTCTTGCTCATAAGTAAATTTAGCAGTCACCTAATACAACTGCTTTTGAGAGATGAAAAGATTTAGTCTAATTTTTGAGGATTCCTCAAGAACAAAGATGAAGAATAATGGGTTTTTATCAATGTTCCTACATTTGAAGTCATCTCCTTCATGACCTTTGGTTCCTCTGCCCCTCTAAATCATCTTATTTGTTGTAGGGATTAATTCTAATCTTTTGACTCCTTTTTTGGTTTCTCTGGATCGTTTCTGAAGTAGGTCTTTTGAAAAAGTGTTTCTGAATTAGCTCATATTTTAATATTACATGAAAAAAGACACCTATCCAAATTTGAGTACTGTAAGAAAACTTTCCCCAATTATGTGTATTTTGCCATGTTAGCTGTTCAGATAGCCTATTTGTATTCTAATGACGGAATTCATAATCAAAGGGTTTATTAAGGAAGTCAAGTTGTCATGCAATTGAAAAATGCTCAGCTTTGATTTGTTTATCAGGACTTGTTACAAAGTCCTATCAAGTGTGTTAACAAAGGCCCCTAGGGCAGGCCACTCTATTGTAAACCTCAACCAAAAGGAGTTCCGCTGAAGCGCTGTGGATTAAGTCCAGCTCTCTGAATTAATTGCTCTGAGTCACTCAACTCCAGGAGGCCTCAGTCTGAAGCCAGTCAGCTCCACTTCTGTGGGTCAGCAAGTCCAGTTTATCCAATTAAGTGCCCCTAAGCACCTCATTCTACAAGCCAGCCTTCTGCACAAAAGCACTCAACTTGCTCCGTGGGTTGGGAAGTCCATCAGCCTGTCCCATGCTTTAGCTCCTGCCCCTCTAATGATGTAGCTGTCTTCTGGATCCGGAGGTTCACTGCACAGGGATCCTGGGTCCAGAGGACTGCTCCATTTCTGGCTCTTGCTGGTAATGAGATCCCTCCTCCTGCTTCTTAGACGGCTCATTTTATACTTAGCAGGATGACACTCCAGGGAATCCTGTTCACAATTCCTCACAGGTGAATCCTATCAGTATTTACCCCACATTCTTACCAGACCCATACAAGGAAAGATGCAGGAATTAGAGTTTGGGGCTAGAAGAATCGCATTAAATAATTCACTGCCCTGCAGTGTCATTTTCCAAAGTAGTTTATGCATCTATGATTTATTAATTTACTGGATTTTTTCTTTTTGAGAGTTTGCTTCATTCTAGTCACTAAAGATAAAAAGTTAAATGTAAGAAATGGGTCTTGGCATATTAATAGGTGACTTAAGTGAGAGAAATAATGATAAAATATGTGGAAAGTGTGATGACCCAGCACATTGCAGAAATCATCAGTTTCATTAATCCCACATGCAAATGAAATTTTGCAGACTATATTGAACAGTTGCAGCAGTACATTCACAGAGAACATCTTGAAGTTCAAGTCATATTCACAAGAGGACATGCAAGAGGGGGATCGTTGCTGATGTTAGATGAATCTTGGCTGAAAGCAGAGAATGTCAGAAAGATGTTTTGGTGACTTTGCAAAGGCATTTGATTATGTGGGTCATAATAAATTATGGATATTGGAAGAATTTAAATTACAGAGCATTTAATTGTGCTCATGAGGGACCTTTATATGACCCTCATATATATGTATATGAACCAAGAAGCAATCATTCTGACAGAACAAGGGAATATTATGTGGTTTAAAATCAAGAAAGGTCTACATTAGGGTTCTCTCCTTGCATGATATTTATTCAGCCTGTATGTTGAGCAAATAATCTTGAGAAGTTGGCGTATATGCAGAACACGGTATCAGGATTGAACCATTTCATTAACAACCTGTAATGTGCAGATGATATGACCTTGCTTGCTTTAAGAGAAGACTTAAGTACTGAGAGCAGAGAGAACTTGGAAGACTTGAAGACCAAAGGCAACAGCCTTCAGATAGGTTATATCTCAACATAAAGGAACCAAAAATCTTCACAGCTGAACCAAAAACAATACCACGAGAAACAGAAAAGATTGACATTGTCAAGGATTTTGTTTTACTTGATCCACAATCAATACTCATGAAAGGAACCATAAAGAAATCAAATGACATACTGCTTTGTACAAATCTTTTGCTAAGCATCTCTTTAAAGGGTTAAAGAGCAAAGATCACACTTTAAAGACTAGTGTGTCTGATCTAAGCCATGGTCATTTGAATCATTTCATATGCATGTGCAAATACCATGGAATATTGGGAAGAATAAGAAGTCCTGATAACACTGTGGGCTAAGCATTGGACATCTAACCCCCAAGGTTAGCAGTTCAAAACTCACCAGCTGCTCTGCAGGAGAAATATAAGGCTTTCCACACCCATAAAGAAGAAGGATATTGGAGGAAACCTTAGGGAATCGTTCTCTGCCTTATAGAGTCACTATGAGTCAGAATTGATCTGCAATGAGTTTGGCTTTGATGCCAGAAGAATAAACAGATGTGTTTTGGAAGAAGTATAGCCCTAATGCTCTTTGGAAGCAAAGATGGCAAGCCTGTTATCAGGAGGATCCAGTCCCTGGATAAGGAAATTATGCTAGTGGATTGGGGTGGGGGCAGTGGGGTGTGTGTGATGACAGTGGGACTTTTAAACAGAATGAATTGTCTGGTGTTGCTTTGAATGGGAACCAGCTCAATGACACCTGACAAGAAGAACAAACACTCTACGAAAAGTATAGGCAAAGTTTTATAGGAAGTGAAAGAGAGAGGAGGTCATTTCTACCAGAGTGGTTAAAGTAACATATGAATTGGGACTTGAATAGTGGTAGACATGAGTAAAGGAATTTTAGGTAATTTTCCAAACAGACAAGAAAGCATAAGGTCTCTGTGACAAAATGTGAGTGATTTTATTTGATTAGAGAGTAAAATTAAGCCTTGACTAGATTGTGGGAGGAGCACAGGTAGTGTAGTGGGTTAGGCATTGGGCTGCTAATCACAGGCCAGCAGTGTGAAACCACCAGCCACTCCACAGAAGAAAGACAAGGCTTTCTACTCTGGTAAAGATTGTTAAAATCTCAAATCCACAGGGCCATTCTACTCTGCCCTACAGGGTTGCTACAAATTTGCATCAACACAGTAGTTGTGAATTTGGATTGTCTTTTGAGATCATGAGAATCTTTGTCACCACACAGAGAAGTTAGAGCTTTGATAAATGGTGGGAAACTTCTGAAGCAGATTGATATAACCATAATAAAACTCTGTGACTGAGTTGATTCTGGCTCATAGCGACACATCGTACAGGGTAGAACTGTTAAGTAGAGACACACTGTAGCATTGGTAGCATTGGGAATAGAGAGTCAGCAGTAATTATAAAAGTCGTGAAAATAGAATCAGTTGTCTTAAAAAGATTGAATTTTTAAGAGAAGGGAATGGTTGGAGATGACTATTGGTAGTCTGGTAATGATAGTACAATGAAAATAATTATTTTAGATATATTTCATTTTGATTATAGCTGTTCCTCATCTCTACTAAGGAGCTCTGGTGGTATAGTGTGGTACGTGTTGTGCTGCTCTTTACAAGATCAGCCGTTTGAAACCACCAGCCTCTCCATGAGAGAAAGATGAGGCTTTCTACTCAACAGTCTTGAAAACCCAAAGGGGTATTTCAACTTTGTCCTATAAGGTCACACTGAATCAGAATTGACCTGATGGCAGTGAATTCCTCTTTATTGAACTCTCTCAGTCTTTGGCCATGTAATTTTCTCCCCAGTCAGATCCCTTTTTGTCTCTAAAACATCTTCAAGTTCCTTTCTGTCTTCTTGTTCTGCTTAATTTGTCCTATAAATCTTTACTCAAGTAAAGTTCAGCTGTCCCTTTTATGCATGCTTACAGTACTCCTGGAGACATTTATATAATCTTCTGCTCTTGGTTTTCAGCTTTATCTGAGCTCTCAAATAGTATTCAGACACCCTTTATGTCCCTAATTTGCTTCCTTTTCCATTTCCTTTAGGGGATGTTCTGAATGTCATCTTTTTTTCCTTCAATGCTTTCTTCTTCTGTCTACATCGCTCAGTCTCAGAGAAAACACATGTCACTAGTGGGAACGTTTCCCACTTACTGTTCTCCTCTGTAAACTAAGCTCAACTTCAGTCCTTCTAGTGATCCCCACAGTGATCCCCACAGTGATCCCCACAGTGAACCATACTCTCGCCAGGGGGCCTGCAAAAGCAGACACTTAGACTTTATCCTGGATTATGAGCTATCACACACAAGTTTTAAATTGTCAGTAGGACGTTGAGTAATTTTTTTTCCTGAAAAGAGGTGAATAGACCTAATAGGTTTGGAATTTATATGTTTTAGGTCCCATTGCCCTTCTGCTAACTCAGGAAAATTAGTTCTCCTGTTTCTTCAACCTCTCTACTATCACTTTCATAATTTGTTCAGTCTATCTGTTCTCTAAATAAAAATAGCATTTTCCCCTATCTATTATATTCTCTGGAGACCTGGTAGTGCTTTCATGTAGCTGTTAATTGAAAGGTTGGTGGTTCAAATCCACCAGCTACTCTGTGGGAGAAAAATGAACCTATCTGGTCCTGTGAAGATTTACAGCTTTGTAAACCTAATATAGGGTTGCTAGGCTTTAGAATCGATTCAGTGGCAGTGAGTGATTATTTTTCTAGTTATTTCTATGCTGTCCTCACCGGTCCTTCACAGCCGTGCTTCTGGACAAAGAGTGCTGTTTATATGAAAGCTATTATTTAGTATTCATAAATGCTCCATGTCACTTTCAAGATAAAATCCGCTCTGTAGCCTGTCACAGAAGATTCATAGGGACCTTCCTTTTCTCTCCTAGTCTTTGTGCTCCAGCCATCACAGCTGTTCCAGTCTCTCAGTGCCATGGCCGCATGTATGTTCTTTTTTGTTTTATACACCTTTATTGAAAATAACTCACATGCCATACAGTTCACCTATTTAAGGATGTTCACAGAGTAGTGGACCCATCACCACACTCATTTTGCTTATCATCCCCCAAAAGAAGCCACTCTTTAGCAGTTACTACTCATTTCCACCAAATCTAGGGTAACCACTAAACCTACTTTCTGTGCTCATAGAAATGCCTTTTCTAGACATTTATTTTATTTATTTTTAAAAACCATTTTATTGGGGTGTCTTACAGCTCTTATCACAATCCTTACATCCATCCATTGTATCAAGCACATTTTAAAATTTATTGCCATCACTTTAAAAACGTTTTCTTTCTATTTGAGCCCTTAGTATCGGCTTCTCATTTTTCCCTCCCTTTCCCACCCTCCCTCCCTCAAGAACCCTTGATAATTTATAAATTATTATTATTTTTTTATGTCTTACACTGACCAATGTCTCCCTTCACCCACTTTTCTGTTGTCCATTTCCCTGAGAAGGTTATATATAGATAGATCATAGTGATCTGTTAGGCATTTATTTTAAATGGAATCATAATAGGTGGTCTTTTGTGACTTCTTTCTTCCCATAATATGTTCTGGATTTATCCGTGTGGAAGCATGAGTCAATGCTTCCTTCATTTCACAGCTGAGTAGTGGCGTAGTGGTTCTGCATTGGTCTGCCAATCGCAAGGTCAGCACTTTGAAACCACCTGCCAGATCTGACGGGAAAAGATGAGGCGTTGTACTCCAGAAAAGAGTTACTGTCTCAGAAACTCAGAGGGTAGTTCTGCCCTGTCCTATGAACTCACTGTGAATCAGCATTAATTAGATGGCTGTGAGTCTGAGGGTGTTTGGGAATAGTTATTGTGTGGTAATAGAAAATTTTGTGTATCCATTTATCTGTTTTTGAACATATGGATTGGTTCTGCATTTAGCTATTGTGAACAGTCATGTGAACATTTGTGTATTTTTCACCTATTTTTCATATGCTTTCATTTATCTTGGTTATAGACCTAGGAGTGGAATTACTGAGTCAAATGCTAACTCTGTTTAATCTTTTTTAAATTGACAAATGATGTTGGTTTCCAAAGTTAAATCTCAGCAACAATATTCTAATTTCTCCATATTATCACCAGCACTTGTTATCTGTCTTTTTTTATTATAGCCCAGTGGTTCTCAACCTTCCTAATGCCACGACCCTTTAATACAGTTCCTTGTGTTGTGGTGATCCGTAACCATAAAATTATTTTCATTGCTACTTCATAACTGTCATTTTGCTACTGCTATGAATCGGGCACCCCCTGTGAAAGTCACGACCCACAGGTTGAGGACAGCTGTCATTGTTGTGGGTGTGGCACAGAGAAAAATGTGTCCACTTGCTTCTGCCCTGTGTGGCAGTTCTACCTTGTCCTGTAGGGGCACTGTGAGGAAGAACCGACTTACCAGCTGTGGGTAGTTGGTATGAAGTGTTATTTCATTATGGTTTTGATTTGTATTTCCTTAACGACTAATGATGAGCTTCTTTTCATAGGCTTCTTAGAAATTTATATATTATCTTTGGAGAAACATCTAAATTATTTGTCAGCTTTTAAAATGCATTGTTTTTCTTTTTTTGGTTTTAACAAACAGAAATTTATTTTCTCAGTTTAGGAGGCAAAGAGTTTGAATTCAGGGTGCGAGCCAGATAAAGCTTTCTCTCTTTTTTTAAATCACTTTACTGGGGGCTCGTACAATTCTTATCACAATCAATTCAATACATCCGTTGTGTCAAATACATTGGTTGCCATCATCATTCTCAGAACATTTGCTTTCTACTTGAGCCCTCGATATCAGCTTCTCATTTTTCCCCTCCCTCCCCCTCCCTTCTCCCCCCTCCCTCATGAACCCTTGATAATTTATAAATTACTATTATTTTGTCATGTCTTACACTGTCTGACATCTCCTTCACCCACTTTTCTGTTGTCCCATCCCCAGGGAGGAGGTTATATGTAGATCCTTGTAATCAGTTCCCCCTTTCCACCCCCTACCCCCACCCCACCCCACCCCAGTATCGTCACTCTCACCACTGGTCCTGAAGGGATCATCTGCCCTGGGTTTCCTGTGTTTCCAGTTCCTATCTGTACCAGTGTACATCTCTGGTCTAGTCAGATTTGTAAGGTAGAATTGGGATCATGATAGTGGTGGGGAGGAAGCATTTAAGAACTAAAAGGGAGGTTGTATGTTTCATATTGCTATACTGCACACTGACTGGCTCATCTACATTATTTTTCTTTTGTGTTTTAGGACCTCTTTGTAGATTCTAGATTCAAGCCTCTTATCAGATACATGATTCTAAAGATTTTTTTTTTCCATTCTGTGGATTCTCTTTTTTGATGGTGTCCTTTGAAGCACAAAAGTTTTTCATTTTGATAAAGCTCAATTGATCATTTTTCTTAAGTGCCACATTCATAACAATTCCTTGCTTATTCTAAGCTCATGATGATTTACACTTATGTTTTATTCTAAGAGTATTATAGTTCCAACTCTCCTGTTGAAGTCTTTGATCCATTTTGAGTCACATTTTGTTTATTGTGTGAAACAGAGCCCAACTTAATTTGTTTGCTTGTAGATAGCTACTTTTTAACTGGTGAAAACACTGTTCTTTCTCCCATTGAATTATTCAGACATCCTTGTCAAAAATCAGTTGATTTTTAAAATGTGAGGTTTTACTCAATTCCTTTTCACTGATCTATATGTATACTTATTGGGAAGTTTAGAAGGGTGGGAATGGTCTTAAAACATAGGAAAACCAAGTGTACAATCCTGGAAACCAATTGAAAAGATAAGGAAAAATATACAGCACGTCAAAGAGAATTGAGTCCAAGGCTTTATATCACTGCCTTTGAGTTGACCCAATTCATAGGCACTATAGGAAGGTTTTCTAAGCTGTCAGTCTTCATGAGAACAGATAGGGGAAGGTGTGTGGTGAGAGTCCAATGCTTACCTGACAGCGCAATCTTTAAAAGTAAGTTGTAGGGGAAATTGCTGAAGGTTGAATCTTGGGACATTTTTGAAACAGTAGAGCAGTTTGTGCTATGATTTCTTTTTCCTTAATGCTGGGTGGGTTATAGTTAGACTTATAGCCAGATTTTACTCATTGTTGTTTTGTTATTACACCTCGGGGAGCTTTATGTTTTCTGAGTGACCTGGAGATTTATTCCATAATGAAAATTTCTCTCTCTCTCTTAGACTTGTAATACATTGAATTGACTTCATTTGAAAATCGTTTACATTAAAACATTTTCTATCATTCTTACTGTATGAACGTGTTAGCTATGTGAGAACTTTGTTCACTTACGTAACTGGTTGCTGTGTTTACATATAAGTATAGTTGTATCTCATCACTAATGTTTAACTTTTTTTATTAGTGACAGAAATGTTGGTAAATGTTCTGAGTATTTGCTCTGATGATGAACTAATGACTGAAGGTGAAGACCAGTTTGATGGTATGATTATTCATTTTATTTTTTTTGAAAATTGTGATGGTATCTCTTATTGCTTAGCTCCAATACATACAATTTTGAAAATACAGTCTTCCTACCAAGGAAGAAATTTGTCTATTTGATAAATTACAATTCAGTTTATTTTAAAATAATTTTAGTGATTTAAATTTTAACAGAGTTATGAAAAAGACGATAACTTTTGGAAAAAGGAGTTTGGAAGGAAAAGAATTTTAAAATCATAGGAGAACTTTGGTGTTTTTCATACATATGGATCACACCTAGAGAAAGGATATATAAATGCTTTTGGTTTCTTTCTATAGTATTATTACTGCATCAGAAATACACCTGTACCCTCATGTTTACTTTACATCTACCTTCCAGAAAACAAAATTGGATGTTCTAAAAGACTACTTAATGGTTTAATGTGACATTCAGAAAGCATTTTCTTCCATAGAAATAAAGTTAGATACGGTTGTTAGTTCTAATATAAGCTACAAGCCTACATACTTTCTGTGTATTTATGCTATAAATACTAAAGAAGCAAAATTTCTTTAAGTTTTAGTTTTGAAATGTCTTTATTTTAAAACTCAATTTGCAGGAGTGGTAGGATAGGATGAAGGGTGTTGAGTGGTTTGAACTGCTTAACGCAGACTTGATGGTCTGAAGTGTAACCTCTCCCCTTTCCCCTCAATACACAGTAGAAAATCAATGAAAAACAACACAAAGATAAGAATGTAAAGTTGTTATTGGGTTGAAGAAGGGAAACTATACTAGTGGGAACCAACAGCCAGAATGGAAATAGCCAGAATGCTCTCGCATGGTGAACAAATAAAATTCTTACTCATTGTATAACAAACATTGTCATTCACAAAGTAAACAAAGATAACACATTTTAATTTTTTTTTTTGCTCAAACAAATGTACAAACTTTTATTTAAAATTAGACTAAAATACAAAGTAAGTATATTATTAAATAGTGAGCCTTCATAAAACACACATAAGCACTTCATATCTATTTTGACAACAAAATTGGAGAAAAATCTAAAAATAGTCCACAATAAAAGAATTTTTAAACTCTTGTCAACATTAAAATTATTACAAAACACTCAAAAGAATTAAATTAACAAAAGAAGTACAGAGTGATTTCTGCTATCTACTAAATTCAGTAATTAAAACTTAGTGTAATATTTATTTATATACATGGAAAGCACCACATTTTTAAAAGGTAATTATTTACTTTCACCCTGAAACTGTGAGGACTGCTTTGTTTATTTGAGTTTAATTTTAATATGGCATAGTAATTTTAGACAGTGAAAGCATTATCATTTAACATGTTTAGGAAGTTCTTTATATATCCTTTCTGCTTCACTTCATGAATAAAGAGGGGGATACACGGCAAAATAATGTGCATGAAGCAATTTTTTTCACTATGAATGGAAATTAATCAGAATCATCCTATATTTGCCCTTTTTACTGTGTATTAATGCTTCAGAAAGTGGAGCGGTTTTTTTTTATATTACTAACATTACAAATCCAAATCTAAGAATTTGTTTTAAAATATATATATATATATATAATCAGCACATTTTAATTTTAAAACTCCTTTTTCCTTCCACATTTCCCTCAAATCTTTGTTTGGATATGCTTTTCATAGCCATTGTCGGTATGTAGATGCTTCCATGTAGTAAACATGGCCTACATGTTGGTAAGAGTGTAGCTATATAGTTTTTAATTATATTAAGATATTATAGTTTTCTTAATTTCTTATTGCTTAGCATTTGCATGGTTCTTAAAATACTCTTATTGTGAATAGCAATATAATAGATATCTTTGAACATTAGCTTTTATTTTCCTTCTTGGAATAAATTTCTGGAAGAGAATGACGTTATAGAATAAGTAAAGTTTTATTATTTTCAGTGATGGGTTGCCCAGTTGCTTTACAGAAGAATCGGACCAGTAGGAAGTCCTCTAGCAGTGACTCCATAGACCTTTTTCTCCATAGACCCACCACATTGTTTTTTACTTACGCTTGGCTATATGGTAGTAAATTATAGTTCCTTAAATTTACATTTATTTCTGTTGATGCTTAAAAAATGATCTTCTAATTGTGTAAACTGTCCATCTTAATTGACCACTTATTGAGTGGTCACATTGTGGTCAAAACTATATAGAAAATTCTCTACTTACAAACAGGTTTGATTCTTAAACACTGTTTGTTATAAGCCTTTTTGCTCAAAGTACAAAGGAACTGTGTACAGTGTCTGCTATTGCCATTTGTCGGTGGTAGAGATGTGCTTTTATGCTGACTTGGAGTTTTGTTAATAACTGAAGTAAGTATATTTATATATGTTCCTTTTTGGTTTAGAGCAAAAGGAGTAATATTTTCCTTATTTTGATTCTCTTGATATTCATTATTGAAGTTTTGTTTTAATTTATTTTATCGTGTCATTTCCATAAAAATTTTAAATAATTTTATTGATTACTTTCCCATACAATGGTATGGTACCTTTGTTATTAGAACACATCTTGAGCTCAACTTTTAGCCGCTCATAATGACTAGTTGGCCTCAAGCAGTTATTAATCTTCCTGAACCTTACTTAATTTCCTTATCCTCAAGATGAGGATCATAAAAGCTACGTACTTCATAATGTTATAGATACTGAGATAATGACCAAAATAATTTTGAGTACATAGCCTGTTCATATTTTTTGGTAAAGCTTTCTGTTAATTTGTTAAATGCTGTGAAATACCTACTGGGAGCTTTAATTGACACTACATTAAATTTACATCTAAATCTAGGGAGTTTTTGTTTTTTTCTTTTAGTTTTCTCAACTAAAACCAACATTTCCTGCTCTCTATAATTAGATCATTTAATGTAGTTACTCCATATATTTAATATACTTAACTTTAATCTTAAATAAGATTATGAATTTTTCTCTGAAAAAATATTGTTGCCAAATTAAATTAATGTTCCAGTATTTTATATTTTTCTTACTATTACATTATATAGTTGTGGATTTATCCTATGTCCAGCAGCTTTATCAGAATTATTTCCTATGGTAACTTTTCAAGTATTTTCTTTAACTTTTAAAAATATAAGCTATCATTTGGATGAGATTAATATATATATATATTATCGGTTGGGAGAATGATATTTTCTGTGTTTTTACTTTAATTTCTGTTTATTCTTTAAACACTAGTGTCAGTATTGCCAGTAGTGTGCTAAATAGGTACCGTTGTAGTCATCTTGTTACAATAAAAAGAGAAGGATGTTGTAAGTACCTGTAATTTATATGACGTGTACGCTGAACCGTTTTTTCTTATTCAATTAGAAATAAATATAGAATTTTATTATGTTTTATTATTTTTTATATGCAGGTAGGCCCCGACTTTTGCAGGGTTCAGTTCTGATGACTTCATTGTATTTCAGTTTCTGACTTAAGTCTAATATCTCTTTTTTTAGTTTTCATTTTTATTATTACCATAACCTGCTTTATAGCAATGTTTTGAACAGCAAATCATAACATTGAACATCTTCGAGTGGACATCTGAGAATGATAAGATCAGTAAATTATCAGCACTGCTACATTGCATGTAGTACATATTACTAATAGTAAAATTGATAAAAAGTAAACCAGACTATATAAGTGCAGCTTGTAACTCGATTATGTCATAAGTCGAAGACTGCATTTTTTATTGTTTTTTCTATCAATAGGATTAAAAATTATGGTTACCCATTTTTTATGTCATTCTTGCATTCCAAAGCTGAATTAAATTTGGTCATAAAAGAGGCAGAGTGGTTTATTCAAAGAATCATTTGTGGAGGTGCCTTTGCGCCTAACCGTTAAACTAGCTATGTAGTCTGGGGAGGTCATCTAACTTCTCAGGATCTTCTTATCTATAAACTGAGGAATTCGAAACAGGGTCAGGATTTCCACTCTTAAGTCGTTACGTAAAATTCTCATACCATAAGTGACACGATTTTTCTGGGACACTACATTGACTTACAGCTCTGAATACCAGGAAGAGCTTCTTGACTCTTGACTGCCGGGGTGGGAGGCACAGCCACTCATCATTTCTTCACCCTTCCCCTGCCAAGCATCAGGAGCAGGGACTCCTAGAAAGTCGCCAGACCCTGGATCCGAAACTTTGCAAGGAGGAACAGAAGTGATTTGCGAGAGCAAGAACATTGAGGGCCAGGAGGGAAAGTGAAAAACAAATATGATAGATACTAGGATTTAGGAGCAAGTAAAGGAAAGAGCTACTTATTTCCTCTTCCTCATTCATATTCCCTCATTTTACTCCTTAACTCTGAACCTCTTTTCACCTCCCCCCTTTTTATTTTATTGGGGTCTCTTACTCACCTTTCCTCTTATTCTCTTTCCCCTCCCTATTCCTGCTTTAGCAGTGGAACCCTCCAATGAATGAGGGCTGACAAGAATATGACTTTTAAAAGTTGGTAGAATGGGGATTGCTATGGAGGAAGGATGAGGATAGAACAGAGGGAGGGTTTAACTTTTTCTATGAAGAAAGGCAGGACAATGGCAACAGGAAAGCAGTTTTTACATATTCAAGACTGACTGGGTAAAAGGACTGAGACTCTTTATTCTTAAGGGATAAATCTTTGCCGTGAGCTTGTTTTTAAAAACAAACACTTTTATAAATAAATTGCAGGTATAAATACACATAGCATCTCTTTTAGAAGTATTATCAAAATAATTTTCATCATTTAATTTCTATGATATTTAAAATGTATACTATTTCTTTAAGATATTTATCTTTTGTCTTGTGTTTGGTAAAGAAAATACATAGTCCATATCTATTATAATTTTACTAAAAAACTTTGAATTTTACTATAATGGAATAATTTATAAGAAGCATTAGAATGAAGATATAGAGCGTTCGGCTGAAAAAACCACTCCTGCTGCCTGCTCTCTAAAGATAGCTCTTGCTTGAAACAGTCTATTGCTGTTTCTGCAAAATCGATGTGCCCACCGACTCCCAGATTGGCCTGGGAACAAAGCACGTGCTGTCTACCCACTCCTGAGTATATGCCAAAGTTCCACAATTCAAACCCAAGTAATCATTGTGGAGTGTGGGAGGCTTCGCTTTCCTTTGCTAAGAGTGGGTTAGGTTTTCCCCTGAGATGGTTTATAAAGTTACCGAGATTTCTCTGTATATACTACAGATTTTACAGGTGTTTTGCAGATTTCAAAGAACCACATGAACTTGTATCTCATTGGTGTCATCACCTTACTTTTAGCATACTTCCTTGAGTGACACATTTCTTAATATATCAATATAGATGTACGAATGTTGTTAGCACAGTCTTTTATCAGTCTTATGTGTTTTCACGTGTTTTTTCTGTCCCTAATTATGTCTACTTTCATCAAATACAGACATTCTACCCATACTTTCTTCTGAACACATATCTTAGTAAATCTTTACTCTAGAGCTCTACTCAGTGGCGTCCCTCTTTTATTCACCAGATTCTACAAATGTGAGGGCCTTCATTTTTCTCCCTTTCTTTCTACACTCATTCTTCAGTACCACTGCCAAGTTAAATCTCTATCTTTTTATTTGTCTCAACCACCTTTTCTCCATCATTCACTTCCTTTTTTCTGGATCCTCCATCTGAAGAACGGCTCATATATGGCAATAAAAAAGGTACAGACCAGACAGAGTAACATTGTTTTGAAATATGACTTCATAAGTTACTCTCATGTCCATGTAAGCTAGCACATTTAGTACACTGTTTACACAGGAGCCCCCTTGGGCCTTGTACAAATTTAAGTTTTATGTGAGATAATTTTGATAGTTTTAGAAGTCATATTCCAAGATATCTGTCTTTCTGTGCATGGAAATATTTTCCTTCTCTTTCATTCCTCTTGTTTTAAATTTTCATTCTTTTGCTTATTTGTAATGTTTTGTACTTTTCCCTGCATGATTAGGGTGTTTGATTGTCTGTCTTATTTCCCTACGTAATTTTACTGTGGACATTTTGCTTTAATATTATGCATGATGTGTTTGTAGATTGATTTAAAAACCTGATTTGTACGGTGTTTTTTATATCCCAATGCATTTTTCATTTGAAATCAGTATAGTTTATTATCTCATTTGGTTTTACAGATATAAATAAAGGTTATAAAAATATAAATGTACCTTATTACAACCATCCTCTCCCATTCCCCTACTCCTCACCCCCAGTCTAGCAATTTTAAAAATCTTACCAGATTCGTAATAAAAATGGCTATATTAAATTCACTAGAAGAGAAAATAAGACTTATCTTATTTGGACAAGTTACTTAAATTCATTTTTCTTGTCTATAAAATGAAGAGCTTGAACTGTGTAATGCCTTTAATGTCTTTTAAAAACTAATTCCTATGATTCTGTTGCATTTATTTATTTATTTAGCTGAAAATAACAATGTAGCATCATGGTGCCCACAACTTCTGGCTTGTAAAACCTGCAGCTTTAGTGCTCATAATGTTACCCTTTGAAGTATAAAGGATGATGTGGAACTTATTTTTCCTAAAATATATTATTTATTTTCATCTTTGAAATGGGAGTTTGTTTTTTTATGTTTCTTTGCAGTAAGGGCCAGTCTTCATCTCAGTTTTTAATTTCTTTGTATGTGTGGGCTGCTTGATTTTTTTAAAAGGAGATACTTCTAGCCCAGAGAAGGTTGCGCAGACCTCCGTATACCTGAGGCCCCTTCTGGAATAGTGTCTTTAGCTTTTCCTTAATGTCCTCTTCAACCATGGTGCTTCTATGTGTGTGTTTTCATCATGTTGAAGCACAACTCTAAGGGACTCACTCTTGGGGCCAGAGTGATTTAGTTGCTATATATGAGATAACAGGACTGAAATTAATGTTGTTCTTTCTGGAGGCCAAGGGATGGAAGATAGAACCTCTGAATCTTCAGCCAAGGATACAATTAATTTTATATGTTCTCTTCTACATCGGTGCTTGGCCACAAAGTTGAAGAAATAGCCATATTTCTTGGGGATTCTTTCTCATTGCTTACCTTCATTGTGTCATACTCACCTATGGATGTAAGACTTTGTATATTGTTGCATGACCTTAGAGAAGGGCACCTAGCCCATAAGGGTGCAATGTACATTGTTGTTGGAATGATAGATGGCATTATGTTCTTTAGCTAGGGGTCACTTGCACAGTAGTCAGTGTAGCACTGTAGCAAGAAAGCTTATTCTGTCTTGGTGTATGAGATATTTCTCCCCTACCTCTCAAAGGCTTTTATGATAATGTCAAGAGCTTTTATTTTCATAGTGAAACAGAAGATTACAAGGCTATTATTACCAGATCATCTCTCTTAGTCTGCTAAGGTCCCATGAGAATTAAACAGACGGTAGGATTATTACTGATACTCTTCTGTTTTCTGATTTGTAATCCAAGTTGGGTTAAAATTGCTTTCCTATTACTATTTAGTAGTTTGCAAGTCATAAGTTGTGAATAACTTCTAGCATTATGAGACCCCAGTATTAGAGCAGTGCTGAACTAAATAATAAAGGAATGAAGGCCCTTTATCATAAGTTCATATAGTTCTTGCCATGTGAGCTGATGGCAGGGGGCTTGGTATTGGTGCAGATGAGCTTGGAACAGGCTAATAGAATAATATAAATATGAATACCCTGAACTTCAGCCTTTTTTTTCTTTTCTATCTATTCCTTTGAAAGTAGGTTCAGCTGCAGCCCGGAAAGAAATCATAAGAAATAAAATCCGAGCAATTGGCAAGATGGCAAGGGTCTTCTCAGTTCTCAGGTAATGAGTCCTATTTGTTTTGTAGAAAATACTTTTATTGTCTTGGTACCAGGGGTGTCCTGCTTGACATCTAGATGGGTTATGGTAACATTTTACTTCAGAAGTTAGTTAAACGTTTCTGTATTGAAGAAGGAAATACATTGTGCTTTGAAACTATGGCTTTTTGACCCTGGTGGATATTATTGCTCACTTTTGCTAACTCTTGTTCTTCTGCAATTTGGAAATTAGAGCAGGTTAAGAAGGGACGCTTCTTAGAGTGTCCATGATGAACTAAAGCATCAAGAACTTTATATGCTGGGACTACAAAGTGTCTTTCTGGCGTCAGTTGAAGAAGACTAGGTCTAAGGGCATATCTGAATGAGCATGCCCTTGAAGATTGTTTGCAGAAATGCTTATATCAGGCATTGTAACTTTAGAGCCTATGAAATAACAGATTTTCTCAATTGCAAGATGTCCATTTATGATGTATCTTACCATTCATGGAGGCTTCAAAAAGCTCATGCATAATGGAATTTTTCCACACATTTTTTAAGTCCTCTCATACAGTTAACAAAGCATTGCAGGAAAATCACTTTTGCCTTAGCCGTAAGGCATGCCTTTCTAAAATGTTTAAAATATTAATAAAGTATTGAATTGAGAATAAGGTAATAATAATATCACTTAATTATATTTGTAGCCTATTTATTTTAGAGCAAATACTTACTGAAAATACTTTATATTTATTGTATTTATGTGCCATAGGGAGGAGAGTGAAAGTGTGCTGACACTCAAGGGCCTGACTCCCACAGGGATGTTGCCTAGTGGAGTGTTAGCTGGAGGACGACAGACCCTGCAAAGTGGTAATGATGTTACACAACTTGCTGTGCCTCAGATGGACTGGGGCCCCCCTCACTCTACTGCTTACAGTGCACATAATGCATGCAGGGCATTTCTTCTGCTTTTCAGTGCCTGTCTCTGCAGGTGACATAGGCAGGGTACTCCATGATAGGTAGTATCTAATTCATGCCTTATCAGAGCAGAACATGGATAGAATGGGTACTCCTTTCAGTTGAAAATAGTGATCACTCTCTCAGCTTTTTATCAGATGAGAGCAGTTTATATTACAATGTTCAAAATATTTATTTGTCTTTTGCATGCTCTTCTTTTAAAAACCTCAGTTTCAGAATGTGATTCAGGAATATCCATACTGAAAATGGGAATGTAATTCCAGGTTTACCTTTTTTTTTTTTTTAAAGTTTATGTAATTGTATTAGACTATGCTTACTTTTTCACTTGGAAATTTCAAATACTTAATTTTAGAATTAACAGTCTGCTCAGGCCCCAGAACATTGCTTATTCACTCCACTTGCCAAAAAGATTTGTGCAAGGTTTTTGTACCCTGGTAAATGATGCCAAAGTTTGTTTTCTGTGGTGTTTGTCAAATGTTCTATGTATAATTAACTTGTCTGTAACATGCTGTTTCCTTCCTCTGCAGATGTAGCTGCTTTCCTAAATCTGTCTGTCTTTCTTTAGGTTAGCTGTATGTCTGTAAAAATATGTTAAGCTATTCTTTCAGACACTTGTCTTTTGATGTAGAAGCAACTTTAGTAGCACCTTGTTTTAAAGTGTGCTACATTTGTTGCTGTACTTTGTGCATTCTGAACATGAATGTAACATTAGATAATTAAGTCATTGTTATGAAAGAGGTTGAACTTAAATCCTGTAAGCCAAAATCAGAAAGGTTTATTAAGTGTGCCTTTATTTTGCATGAAAATAAAAAGAATTATACATAAAGCATTCCTGTAATCTGGCTCATTGAGTATTTTATATAAATATAAAACTCTTTTCTTTGGGTGTAAATATTTGTATAAATACTGGGTTAACTTTTTTGAAAGCCCAGTATGGATTAAATAGAATGATGTGAGTGCTATGGACCATATCTGTTATCATTTAGTCCATTCTAACTGAGAGTGATCCCATAGGACAAAGTATAGATGCCCCATAGGGTTTCCTAGCTTGTAATCTTTCGGAAGCAGATTGCTACATCTGCCATCTCTCTCCCATAGAGTGACTGGTAGATTTGAACCACTGACCTTTTGGTTAGCAGCCAAACTCTTAACCTCTGTGCTACCAGTACTCCTATAATAGATTATGTTTAAGCTGTGATGTGAAAAACCATTAATTTATATATTTTATTGCAATCACTTTTGACAGCCTTCCAAGAGTCATTCTGTTAAAACAAGCAGCAAAATATCTGGTGCCTTCCTTAGTCAAGATGAACAGTTTCTTCTTGGTGTTGTAATTAGTGAATTTTTTTAAAAGAAAGTAAGAAATTTTAATTTAAATTTTTTAATAAATTTAAGTTCCATTAACTTTCCATAATCTCATCACAATCAATCCTATATAAAGGCTTTTTAATAAAAATTAATTTTTCATGTAGACAAATAATCTTTATTTGTAACCCTATACATGTTCTGTTTTTTTTTTACATGTTCTATTTTACATGTTATTGTATTGTCAGCTATCACTACTGGTATGTGTGAGAAATAGAACTACATTTTGAAATTACAGTCAAATTTTCATCTTGAATGAAGTTTCCTCTTTTTTTGTAATTAAAAATCTTTTGTATTGACTTTCTTTGCAATCTGAGCCTTCCAGATTTTTTTAAGTATACAAGTATTATAGATATTAGAGAAGTTAGCTTAAAACTTTTTATGACTGTCCATTAAAACAAATTAAGAAAACCTTAAGAGGTCAGTAAAGATAGCACTAGTGTTGTAGGAAACAATAATTTTAATACCCAGAAAAATGTTACGTTATTCTATTCTTTGATCAGAAAAGAAAAATGAAACGGAAAGGATTTTATACATAAAGTATAGTGTAGCTGTCTCTCAATTATCCTTGGATGTATTATGTAGCATCCACAGCAAAAATTGTTTTCAATTTTCACAATTTGTACCTACTAATTATGGGCTTTGTTAATAGCTCACTACTTCTGTCTGTTCTTAATTTGCATGCAGCCTGCAGCTCAGTGCTCCAACTTAGAAACCACCTTTTCCTGCTGGGAAGGTTTGAAAGACAGCCACTTTGCTAAAGGGACTGTCTGTTCCCAGCATAGAGTGAGTTACTAGAAGGCAATGAGCTTAAGGGATTTAATTTTGGAAACAAGATCGCTTCCTAGCTCTGCTGACAATGGTATAAGCTAACAATAGTATAAGCTTTGAGCTATGAGTGAAGTGATTTCCCTATTAAAAGATAAACCAATTTTGAAATAAAAACAAAGGCTACATGTGTGTTATTTAAAGATTATCTAATATTTTTTTTAATTTTAGAAGATGTGTACCATGATTTTAGTGTGAATAACTGAAAGTATTGCAAAAAGAAATTCCAAGACCTAAAAATTGTCAGAAAATAAAAATTGTCTCTTTAACAGCTTTAAGGTTAGTTTATTTGATATTTCTAAGTTTTTTTTCTTTCTTTCACAAATTACTCAACTTTATTAAAAGGATAGGATGTTCATGGAAATTTGTTTAGCCAGTGGGCACTATAAGGCTTATGTCACCAGGGCCTGTATAGACAAATATATGGCCTGTTCTATTTTAGTAATATCAAATTCATCTTGATTTATCCTTTGGTATTTTGGAACACAATTTGAGGTAGTACTATACTCAAATATGTCAAGACCATATCAAATGCTTTCTTTATATAACTGAAAACAAATAAAAGAGAAATTGTGACTTTAAGATAGAATTTTGCAGTTGTCAGATATTTTTCTTTCCAGTTTAATGTTTGAACTTCAAGTGACCAATTTTTATTCTAAGCATTTAAGCTTGACTTAGAATGCAATTTTGATTGTGATGGCTATTATATAGATCAAAGCAAATTTAGGTACCCTTAGAGGCTTTAGAAAAGAGAGAATATAATTTGATTTAGAAAGTGCTTTGCATATAAAATTTAAAGCCCCTAGAATGAGTTCAACTGTCTCTTGTTACATATCATAATTTAAATTTTTTGCTGGTATATTTTTTACCATTGATATAATCAGATAACAATTTTTAATAAAATTGTTATTCTTAATGAATTACTATACATAATACACGCTATGAAATTTTTTATATAAAATCATTTAAATGATCAGAGGCTCTTAAAACATCTAATAGGCATTTTTCCCTATTATATTTTAAAATGATAAAGAAAATTGTCCACATTTTGAAGAGTGGAGATGGGTTATGTATCAAACCGTTTCAGTGTGTGCTTTGATTTATAATTTAACAGTTATGGAATATTAACTATTTGATGTTCATCCTGATTCTTTTGAGTCACCAATTCACTTTACTATTTGGTTAAGATCAACAACCTTTTCTAATTTAGTCTAATTTAATTACTTAGATTCATTAGTGTCTTTTCATATTATGACTACTTTGGATAAAACCCAACATTTTGGAAGCATTTTTCCTGATCACAGGTCCTATAAGAAACAATTATTCTCATTGGCTTTATTGAAGAAGCAGCAAAATATAAGGGGCAATATTGTTACATATATATGTCTAGTTGTTGTTACAAATATTTTGTGCTTTGTGCAAGAGTTGGAGAGTAGAATGAGACATTACTGTTCTCTGCCATCTTATGTCCAGGTCCTTGATGTGTGCACTTTATTTATTCAATTTGTTTTCAAAATTAGCCGAAAAAGAGAGCCTTTGACTACAAAGTTTATATCTAGTATATTGAGATTTTCTAAATGAACCAGTGACAAGCTGTGCTAGGAATGTATTTCTCATTCATACAAGGGTAAATCAAACAGTATTGCTATAGAATCATACAAATTAAAAACAAAACAAACCCAAGATGTGAAGCTATTGCTTCTCAACGTATCTTCTGTCTAGGGCTATATACTTTTGAAGGCATAGATTCCCACTGCGTTCTCTTCATTGACAACAGACGTTTTCTACCCGAGAGGGACTCGCATAGTGTGCTCTTCAAAAGCTCATTGAGTTTGGGAACCAAGACTTCAGTGTAGATGGAGTAAGGTTTCCCAATGAATTTCTCATAGGCCAGTCCTGCTACCTCCACTGGAATAAAATTCCTTGCACAACTTTCCTGGGTTTTTTGTTCTGTAAGGGTTTTTTTGTTTGTTTTTGTTTGTTTGTTTTAACTCCTTTGGAATGGCCCCTGTGATATCCCTGGATTCTTTGAGAAGCTATTATCAATATTATACTTTGGGAGTTAAAAAAAGTCACCACAACCTGTGCTGACCTGTCTTGAGTTTACCAAACCCAGCAGATACCCTCAAAAGCAGCCTTCTGAGGGGACTCTTTTTCTGCAGACGCCCTAATGAGACCCAGACAACTTTATGACTGAGAGAACTTGTCTGTAGCCATCCACTCATGGCAGACAGGTTGAAGCACACTTTATTTGGAATAAACCTGTCTCTGTATGAACTGGAATCCCAATAGCAATACTTTTGGACTTATCCACGTATAACTTTCTTTGTTGAGGGGTCTTCAAAAAGTTGGTGGAAAATTCTACTATCTTTTAATTCCAGTTTTCCATAAACTTTGTGAAGCCCCCTTGAATGTCTATTTCATGAAATAATTAGGATTTATTGCCTGCAAAACTCCATTTTATCTTTTGTTTCTTCTTAGTTGGGAGAGGGTCTAGAAAACACCCTTAATAATACCTTTTCTCTTCATTCAAGTATTTGAGTTCATGATAAACTGAATATAAATTAATATTTTAAAGACCAGTAGCTGTTAATTAGACATCTATAAGGAGTATCAATGTTAACATAGAAAGGAATTTCCCAGTAAAGAAGTCCTTCCTTGTAAATGTCTCATAAGAAAAAGCTACAAAACTATTTTACTTAGAATAGCTCACCAAGTTTATTGCCCTTAAATTTTATTGTAGCCTTACCAGATTTTCAACTTAAGTGTTACTCCATATATTTGAAGGGACAGAAAAAACATTGCTGACCTCTTCTAGTTTAAACCTTAGGGAGCCAACTGGTGATGAGTATTGTTTCAGTTAGACATAAAAGAATCGCCTCTTTGCTTTTCTGCTATAATTCCATAATAATGTGACCCTAGAGAATTGCCCTGGACATGTTATAATAAACATGTTAGAAAATTCTAACACCATTAAAATGCTGAATTCAAGATACATAATTAATATAGGAGTATAAATTCATGAGTGTCGAGTTGTCTGTGTTTCTAAATAGGTCTGTGTGTTTTGTGCGCTGAGCAATGTTGTCATAGTGCTGTGTGTAACTGTTCTGCTTCAGGAATTGGGGAATTGAATGGGGCTCTCTGATATGGGCACATTTATATTAAGTTTGTAAATGATGGAGTATGGGGTACTGTGATGTTTTAAGTGATCATTGCCTTTTCTGCTGTACAATATGACCCTTCTCATCTCTCTCGTTCATTTTGCATGCCTCTGCTCACTTCTGTACAGCCACAGTTGAGGCAATTGAGGCTGAAAAAGGTACGATCAGAGTCCTTGTGCTGGGCAGAGATCTGTGGTGTGTGGGTGGGCATCAGAGAGTGTCCCGTGGTGGGTGTGTCTTACTACAAGCTTGCACAGCCCAAGATGAATCAGACCCACTGACTCATCACGTTCAGCAGTAATATTTCTTTTATTTTGAACACAAAGACTGATGTCCATGTGACAGTCTGGTGTTTTTCCTTTTCTTAATATAAAATGCCACCAGCATTTAATCTGTTTACCTTATAGTACAGCATATCACTACATATTAAAGCATTCAGAGTTGCCTGTCTTAATGGAAATGACTAAGCTGACCCTGCAAATGTAGATTTATTTGATATTTTCTTAATTCTCTGTTACTCAGTTTTTTTCTTAATGAAACTCACAGAGAAGATGAAGATTAGCTCCTGTTGCTGCCTTACTAAGAGAGTCACTGGTGAAATGAGGGACTGAGGAAAGATATAAATGGTGTAGTAGAAGTCAGACTGAAACCCTCACACCAGTACTTGGAGTTGACTTTGGGGGTGGCTGTTGTTTTTTTGTCTTAGTTTAATTAAGGGTTATGGTAACGTGTCATCTGAGAAGCTATCATATTTGTGCTTGGGACTAAACATTTCACATTTTAAGGAAAAATCGGGTGGGGGTAAGACTCCACTAAAGATTTAAGTGTTGTTACTCTTAGCTAATTTCTGTCTTAAATTTTTTTAATGTTTTTGAAATCTCAGAAATGCTTTTCAATTACTGACTTATCAAATTTGCATTTTGTTAAGCAATACGAGGATTCTCTCCACCACATAGAATCTGCAGTTTTGAAGAGGCAAAGGGTTTGGATAGGATCAATGAGAGAATGCCACCCCGGAAAGATGCTGTACAGCAAGATGGTTTCAATTCTCTGAACACCGCACATGCCACTGAGAATCTCGGGACTGGCAACCATAGTGCCCAGTGACCCACGGCTTCCCAGGGACTCTTACATCTTGGGCCCCGAATGGACAGATCACCCAAGGAGATGGAGGGGTCGGCTGGCCAAGCTGACTGTAAATGTCACAGTCCCTCTGGAGAAACCATTGTGCTTTTGAGACCCCAGCCCTCTCCCTGGATGGAGGCTTGAGGGCCCTGGGACTTGCTGCTTTATCTGATAAGATCGGGTCATCGCTGCCAAGATGGAGCGCATGGAGCAAGGGACTTGGGGCAATTTCCAGTGGAGGACATCTACACCTCCATTTATGCTTGTGGTTCACACATTTACGTTTACAAATGAGGTTTCTTTTTTCCCTCAGTAGAATTAGATTTTGTTTTTCAACCATGACTTCAAATACAATCCTAAGAGCTAGTGCAGACTTTTTTTTCCCTCTTTCCATGAAATGTCTTTAAAGGATGAATTAGCATGGTCTTAAAATACATTTCTGAGGTCACTATGCTGTATTTTGAATTATGGGCAAAATGTAAAGAAACCCAGTTGGCATTGGTATAAAATGCTGACCTCAGGTCTGTAGTTCTTAAATGTGGCTAATTCTGTACCATAGTGTTTGTATTTTTCAATTATGAACACATAATCCACTTCTAGGCAGAACTCTCTTACTTGAACACAAATCAGAAAAGTAATTTAGGATCTTTTTTGCCCAGATCTTTTGAAATGTAATACCCCAAAGATTTAAGAAGAAAACATCTAAATTTCAAAAATCTGAGAATTACAGAATTACTCATTTAAGGTACTTTAAAAGAAGTTTGTACATTGCCAGCGTAAATTTTAATTCAAATCATGTCTGTAAAACTTGACGTATTTTGTGTATGCATGTTTTCATTTTGCAAATATTTAATATATAGACCTATGATGTACAGGTACAACATGTATAGGTTACCTAGATGTTATGAAAAATTTTAGTTTATTGTGTGTACTCAAGTTGCTTAAATAGCCACCAAGGTGATTTGCTGTTGGCTTACTGTCATTTTTATGTTTTAATGCAAAGGAAATTTTCTCATGTTCTGGAAGTGTTTTTGATTAAGCAATGCCAGCATAGAAGCAATGGTTCTGTTCAATCTTTCAGATGTTAGTGGAGAAGCATAAGTCAAGACTGCATGCTGAAATTTTTGTTTTGATAGCTACTGAACTGCTTGGTGAAACTAAATGGAGCCATGTGCTGATTTTCACAGTTATTGACTTGTATCGATTGCCACTGTAGTTTGGCATTCCCCTGTACTTTGGTGGCTTGCTTCCTTTATGCCCTGGAATACAACTCAGAGCTCCAGGCAGCGGAACCATTTATTGTTTTGTTTGCCAGAAAGTGCACCCTGTTTGGTCTCCTGTCTCAGTTGGAAATATTATGCATGTGCAGGACTATTTGAGTATTTTATAAACAGTAGCACACAATAAATTCCATGCATGGGCCGCTGCTCCTATCTCTGTGTTGGCTTTTATTTGGAAAATCTGATCTGACCCTCATGCAAATCATAACATCCTATAATAGAGCTGGAATTATAGCCCTTAGAGATTTCTTCTAGATAGTTCATAGTGACTTGGTGAATTAAATTCTTGATACTTAAAAAAATAGATATTTTTATTAAATTTTTGTACATGAGAGCATTAGTAACTGAAACCTAAAGGACTTTGGATAACTACTACAGGCCTCCTAAATCTAATACTGTAAGCCCCTCTTTATTTAACCTTTATTGGAAGAAAATGTGTTATTGTGGATAATACTGTATTTTATCGAGGATTTTATTACAGTAGTATTAGAGATTGATTGGATGTTTTAAAAAATGGGAAAAAAAGTTATATTGCCTTTTCTGACCATTTTTGGTATAATCAGGAAAAATATTGGATTTTTTTAAGTATTAGATTTTTGCAAATTGAAAATTATGGGGGTTTCAACTTTTTATATTACATAGTAATTGTAATTATTTTCAACAATAATTAAAATGACATATAAATAATTGGCTTAAATCATAATGCATATTATTACCAATTCCAAGTAGCAAATAAAACTTACCAAAGTTTTGTGATTTTTTTTTTTTAACAGCTTCTATTTGCTGTGATGGTACCTTGCATACTAATACATGAATTGCCTCAAAAACTTTTTTATGGATTGCCTACTCCAAAGATTTTTGATGTTACTGTTTTATGAAAGTTACACATCTCTAAAGGGAGCACTTACCAGGTATATCAGACACCAAGAACCTCTTTAGCAATCAGGACCATTACTAGGGTTAAAGAGAGTTTCTAGGAATCATGAAATCATTAGCACAGAAGAAGAATGTGTGTGGATGGTAAAAACTAAATAGAAGGGACAGAACTCAAAAAGAGTGGCAGAGTTCCTCCTGCCTTGCTGAATGGGAACTTTTTAAATCTTCAGAACCACATTCACATGGAGCCATGGAAGTAATGTTTTTAAAATGCAATTCATGATGAATGTGCTTTGTGAAAACTTGAGTTCTTTCAAAATTGTGACTGTAAATGGCTGCAAGAGCAAGCTGTAGTAGTTGTGTACCCCTGAGTAAGGTTGAACTGTAGAAGGGTAGAATTGCCCCCAGAGGGTTTCTAGGCTAGGTTTTTAAAGAGCAGATTGTCTTTTTTCCTGCACAGTGTCTGGTTTGTTCAAACTGCCAGCTTTCACAGTAGTCGCCAGGTGCTTCATCATCACACCACCAGATTCCCTTAGATTAGGTAATAAGCCCAGTCCTCGAGCCCCCTCCAACTCGCAGCAGTACTACATGGCAGGGTAAAACTCAAAACAAACCACATTCACTGCCATCACGCCGATTCCAACTCAGCAACCTTCTAGGACAGAGTGGAACTTCCACTGTTGGTTTCTGAGATTGCAACTCTTTATTGGAGTAGGTGGTCTTGTTTTTCTCTTGTGGAGTGAGTGGTGATTTTGAGCTGCTGACCTTGTGGTTAGCAGCCCTGTATGTAAGCTGCCACTGTCACCATGGCTCCTACAGTAGAATGAATGGGTTGTTAAAATTTCCAAGACTCTGAATCTTTACAGGAACAGAAAGGTTCATCTTTCTTGGAGCAGCTGGTGTGTTTGAATCTCTGACCTTTCATTCACACCCAGCACACAACCCACTGTGCCACCAGGGATCTTTTGGGCCAGCAAATTGGTGTTAGGTGCTGTGGAGTCTGTTTCTCCCTCGTAGTAGCCCCGTGTACAACAAAAGGAAACTGCCTGGTTTAAACAATATTCCTATGCTGCCCATAGTTGTCAGTGTCTGATTCCTCCAAAGTGGATCGTCTGGTCTTTCTTTGTGGCTTGTTCTTACTGTAGGAACTCTGCTGTAACCTGTTCACTTTGGGTAATGATGGTAACATATAAATATCATTTCAATATCAGATTTTATTTCTACCTATCATCCACACTTATGCTCCAAGATGACACTTTTGGGTTAGGAAAGACAACCTCTGACTTCTTGTACTTACTGTAACACAACTCAACACTTGGTCTTCTGGCAGTTTAATTTGAAATTGACCTAAAACTTGAGCTTAAAATGAATCACGTTTTCAAGTTGTTCTAAGACATTTTCTTTTGTTTACAGCTACCTGCTGTGTGAATCTTTCACACACCTACTTATAGTTTATGCTTTTTACACTTAGAGAGTTTCTTTCGGGAGCATTTTTTGTATGTGTTTATCTTTAGATTTAATTTTGCCACATTTCAGGCCATATTGTCCAGGGTTCTGTTCCCCAGTTTGATGGTGGTTCATTGAGACAGGTAAGTAACAGATGAAGCCAGATGTAAGTTAAATTATGTATCTTATGGTCATACAGGACCACTGTCTTAGCAATTCTCATAGGTTTTAGAGCTTGATACCTTTTAAGTGGAAAGAAATAAGAAATGTAACATTGAATTCACTAATCAGCATTTCTTATAGGAAACATTGAATGAGAGACAATGGTGGGGTGATTCTTTTCCATCTACCATGACATCCTGTTCTTGTCTTAGCTTTAGTCACTAAAATTTTTGTCTTAATTAATATTCCCAAATGTTTATTATGACACCTTCACTCACATAGTATCTTCCTTTCGTTTTAAAGTAAATCTTACAAATTAATTCTGAATGTTTGTTCTACAATTAATTCCCTTGTGTACCTTAATAAATGGCCAGTTCTCTTCCTCTTCAGTTTTGTAGCTGTATTCAAACCTAGATTGAACATTGTGGAGCTTGGTTTGAGCAATATTTGTTATGCCAAAAAGGACACTGAACTTAGAAAACTCATCTGAGTCTAGATTGACATCTAAGACCTTAGGAGTTCCTGCCCCTTTTGGCTAATGTCTGTCCTTTTCAAAAACTTCTTGAACCCCAGGGTGTGGGTGGTGATGTTGAGTGAGTGATTGAGTGAGTGAGTGAGTGAGTGAGTGAGTGAGTGTGTGTGTGTGTGTGTGTGTGTGTGTGTGTGTGTGTGTTTTAAAGCTCTGAACTTAGAGCAGAAATGCTGTCCTGAGTGAGAGGTTTTCCCTCAGCCTGTCTGGCCTTTATGAGTGTGAGAGGGTTGGCAGTGTCCTGAGCCCTGTTGGCAGAGAACATGGGTCAAGAGAGACCAGCTCTCCACTTGCCTTGCTAGGCAGGACTCAGCCTGGGCCGCCTTGTTGGCAGACCACACTTACTCCCAGGCACCCAGCATTTCAGCAGTTTGCAGAGGAAAGTGATATGAAGGGACAGCTGCAAGTCAGTCACAACTTAGAGCTGAGGCGATCAGCATTCACTTCACTTGGAGGAGAGAGAAGGAAGGAAGCCGAGGGTTTAGCAGGGTAAGTTCCCTTTCCATCAACCTGTCTGCTTGCTTAGTTTATCACACCAACGAGTGCTAATCATTGACTAAGCCGCCGGATGTAGTTAAAAGAGCACTGTTCTTAGGGTATTTCTCCTTTTCTTGCTCCCTGTCTCGGTCCCTTTTGAGAACCTCCAATGACCAAGTTGATTCGTAATTTACCTCCCTACTCTGTGAAGACAGTTTGTGTTTTCTGGTGAATTAGAGAAATTAGATGGGTCCTGGTCTGGAGATGGTATGAGTATGACTGTTTTTGGGGACCTGTTTGTGAAACTTGGGGCTTTGGTGATAACGAGAAAGATGGGAGACTTAGATCTAGGAATAGACATATTTTGGTTTGGAGTTAGAGATAAAGGATAAGAATTTTTTTATGCCTATCTAGTTCATGTCTCCTCTCTAGTTCTTAGAATTTATACCACCCCTCCCCCTAGTTACTGGAATTATAAAGCCTAGGTTTTTGAGGGTATATTAACCCAGGTCCCTGGGAATGACTGTAGTAATGATGAAGTAATTGTGTTTTTTTAGATAGGGTAGGCTCTGGGCTCTGGAAATTTCTGAGAACTTGCCACAAGTTTTGCCATTTCTCCCTCTGTCCCATCTGTTTTGTTTCTTTTGTTTTCTACTCTACCCCCCACCCCACCTTTGATACTCCCAGACTTGGAGCAGCCTGGGGCTCTTTGCAGGACCTGTAGAACCTGAGGATCTGAATCTGGACCAAGGGCACAGAAATTTAGTTGTGAGTCTGTTGATATATATAGATGCAAATGCAAAGACCTGGCTCCTCACTCTTTTACCTTCTTACCTTTCTGCCAGAAAGTTAGCTCATTTGGGTCATGAAATATCCTCTAGACACAGAGGAGATTGATCTAGGATTTCATCCCCACCACCCCATGCTGTGTGAGCCTTTTGACTTCTAGCCAGTTTACCAACCCTCAGAAAGCCAAGTTAACCTTCCTTAGAGGAAACTCCTCCTACCTTGGAAACAGAGATAAATGAAGCAATACCTTCTGACCTTAGAGAGTTTCCTTTATAGCAGTAAGGCTTTATGGTTGAACAACATCAGGAAGATATTTATAACCCTTGGGATATAAGACCCTAGGATGGTCTCAGATCAAAGACGTAACCAACCTACCTATAAAGGAAACATAGATTATCTTAAAGGAAGATTATCCTGCCTAAAGGTGGGTGGATAGAGCAGATGCATGGTGAAAAATAGTATTGAAAATGTTATGATAGGAAAAAAAAAAGGACCTGATGCCAAGGGCTTAAGTGGAGAGCAAAGGCTTTGAAAATGATGAGGGCAAAGAATGTACAGATGTGCTTGACACAATTGATGTATGTATGGATTGTGATAAGAGTTGTATGAGTCCCCAATAAAATGTTTTTTTAAATGTTACAATAATACAAGGGAAAACTAAAAAAAAACAGAATTTTTTTCAAAACTATATATTTAATTTTTTTACAAAACAACCTTAACCCTTCAAAATATTCTCCATTACATTTAATACATTTATCAAATCTGTTTCCATTTTTGGAAACATTTTCAAACTCATCTGTTTGAATGGCTACAGCACCTTCCTCGTTTTGCTTTGTTTTTCTTCGCCTCTTAGGCATCATCAAATCGCTGTCCTTTCATACATATCCCTCTTCACTCACAGAAGCAAAAAGAAATCACAGAGTGAGGTCAGGTGAGTCAGGGGCATGGGGCAAGAAAGGCATGCTGCTTTTTGCCCAAAAACTAGCACACTGACACGGCTGCATGAGCAGGTGCATTGTCGTGGCAAAACCAATTTCCAGTCTGTTGTGTTATCTTTTCAGAACCTCAAAATAGGAAGCTCAGTTAACAGTCTGACCTGGTGGAACAAACTTCAAATGCACTGTCCCCCTCACATCAAAAAAACAAATGAGCATTGTCCATCTTTGAGTTCACTTGGCGAGCATTTTTTGGGCGAGGTGGCGGTGGCATCTTCCATTGGCATGATCGATGTTTGCTTTCAGGTCACAAGAGTAGCACCATGTCTCGTCACCAGTAATGACCTTGGGAAAAAGTCTGGGTTGCTTCGGAGTTCTTTAAAAGCATGGCATGTTCCACTAGGTGCTCTTTTTCCTGGTCAGTCAGAACCTGAGGCACACATTTGATAGTGGCCCTTCTCATTCCCAATCTCCCGTGAAAATTCTCTGAACCGAACTCCAAAATAGTCCAGATAACTTCCCCGTCTCGTCAATGATCTGTTGTCATTCTTTGAGCGCGAGTACATGAATTTTGTTGAAATTTTTTTGGTCCACTGAGGAAGCTGATGGACGTCCAGAATGAGGTTTGTCATCGACATTTCACCTTTTTTGAAATGAGAAAACCACTCGTACACTTTGAGCTTCCCTATAATGCTATCTCCTTGTAAGCTGTGTTCAACATCACAACAGTTTCTGTAGCACTTTTCCCACGCAGGAAACAATGTCACCGCCACACACTGTTCTGTTAAATCTGCCATCACAAAAATGAGGTTTGAGCGAAACTACTTTGACGAAAATACTGTGACCAGAGAGAACCTTCCTAAGCGATGCCACTGGGTGCACTAACTCAGAGCAAGTTGCTCAATGCGCACCTAGCAGGAAAAATGCGGACTATGAAAACTTTGCTAAGTGGAGCTTTTTTCTGTTTATTTGGGGGGTGCCCTCTCATATATGTTGATTAAAAGTGAAGGGACGAGAGTCAGTTCACTTGTGGGAAATGGGTTCCCCGAGTGTGACAGACATTTCCACTTGCCCTTCAGTAAAGGGAAATGCTTAAGCCCTAAAATAAATCTCATATCCTT
Organism: Tenrec ecaudatus; assembly: GCF_050624435.1. Lineage (NCBI taxonomy): Eukaryota > Metazoa > Chordata > Mammalia > Afrosoricida > Tenrecidae > Tenrec > Tenrec ecaudatus. The sequence continues at coordinate 45,983,336 of NC_134545.1, forward strand.
AGGTTTTGTTACATCACCTGGATAGTTCTGGGAGGCTTTGTTTGTTGCCATCCACACTTCAGCTGAATAATGATTTTGTAGTTTTACTTTATAGCCTTGCAGATACTGTCCAGAAAGATAAACATTTACAGCATTTTTATAATAAGATGTGATCACTGATCTGAACTTTAAAAGGTGCCTCCTTCACAGAACCAACTCCTGTCAGCATTTTTTTTCAATCATTTTATTGGAGGCCCACATAATTCATCACAATCCATACATCCATCCATTGTGTCAAGCACATTTGTACATTTGCTTCCATTATAATTTTCAAAACATTTACTTTCTACTTAAGCCCTTGGTGTCAGCTCATTTTCCCCTCCCTCCCCCATCCTCCTCCCCTCACGAACCCTTGGAAATTTATAAATTATTATTATTTTGTCATGTATTACATTGTCCAGCGTCTCCCTTCACCCACTTTTCTGTTGTCCATCCCCTAGTGAGGAGGTTATCTATAGATCCTTGTAATCAGTTCCCCCTTTCCACCCCACCCTCCCTCCTTCCACCCTTCCAGTATCGCCACTCTCACCACTGGTCCTGAAGGGATCATCTGTCCTGGATTCCCTGTGTTTCCAGTTCCTATCTGTACCAGTGTACATCCTCTGGTCTAGCCGGATTTGTAAGGTAGAATTGGGATCATGATAGTGGGGGAGGCGGGGGATTGGGTTTGTATGCTTCAGGATACATTTTTTAATCATTTTATTGGGGGCTCACACAACTCTTATCACAATCAATACATCCACCCATTGTGTCAAGTACATTTGTTGCCATCATCATTCTCATCCTGCCATCATTTTTATCCTCTAGCATTTCCCTTTCCCTGGAGACAGTTAATCTGGGGTGAATACGGTTTTAGCTTCTCAATCAATAAATCTTTACCTTTTCCCCCTTGCCCCTCCCCTTTCTTCCTCCTGCCTCCAATCCTTGTTGGGGTAAAGTTCACCTAATTTTACCACAGAAAACTGGGGGGGAAGGGTTTTTTCAACATAAAAAATATGCTGAAAAAACTCAGCTTATAATCAAGTGTTAACAGTAACTATTTAAAAGTGAACAACTGAATAACATTTAGTACATTCAGTTTTGTGCCATCACCACCTCTATCTAGTTCATTTTTATCCCCAAAATAAAACCTTGAACCCATTAAACAGTTACTACCCTCACCCACCCCACCCACACACACACCCTGCTCCTATTCTAGATGCTTAATATAAATGGAATACTTTAATTTGTGACCTTCTGTTCCTGTGTGGACTAGAGAAACAAATCCAGAGACACCTATATATGAACAGGAACCCTAAAATACTGGAATTTTTTTCAAAGCTATATATTTAAATTTTTTTACAAAACAAACATCACTATAAAAACACTCTCTAATACACTTAATACATTTATCATTTATCAAATCTGCGATTACATTCCTGGAAACAATGTTCAAACTCATTCATCCGTTTGGGTGGCTGATAGCACCTCTCTTGTTTTTTTATTCACCTCTTCTACATTTCAAATTGCTGTCCTATCATTTGTGGAAACAAAAAGAAGTCGCCTCAAGCGAAGCCAGGTAAGTGCTGTTTTTAGGTACATTAACTTAGAGTTGCCCGATGATCACCTGGTGGGGCGGGGTTGCAGGATGCATGCTACGAAAGCTTCGCCCAGCATTTTCCTGGGTTTTTTTTGCAGGGGTACCCCCTCGTATGTGCATGAAGAGCTTCATATGAAGCAAACATCCCAGCCCAATCCAGATCACGTCCATAAGATAGGTACTAGTCCATAAGTCCCTCTTGAGCCTCATGAAGCCACATGCAATGATGCAGAATGCAGCAAAGTCTTGTGGTGCCAATGACAGTGGAAGTATCACAGGACTCTTGCAAGTCTCTACCTGGCTCAAGAAGAGGAAGGTGAAGGCAAAGGAGGTTCCTGGGACCCTTATGAGAAGGCCATGCCCACAAGGAGGCACCATCCAGCTTTGACCTGATTGACAGGCCAGACTACCCCCCTGCACTTTCTTGATCAAGTTGATATGAAATTATGTAACTACCACAGTACCTTTTCACTTAGCATAATATTTTGAGATTGCTTCACATTGGAGCTTGTATTCATACTTCATTCCTGCTATGGTTGAAAATGTTGTAAAGTTCTACCACAATTTATCTAGTCATCTGCAATGGACTGTTGGGCTGTTTGCATCTTTTGACTATTGTGAATTGTGCTGCTATGAGCTGCATATACAAGTATATGTTGAGAGTACTTGTTTTCATTTCTTTGGTGTACATACCTAGGAATCAGATTGCTGGATTACAGGATAATTCTATTTTTAACTTTTTGTGGACGTGTCAAACTGCTTTATGTAGTGGCTACACCACTTTACCTTTTAACTAGCAATGAACAAGTCTTCCGATACTACTTCTTGCACGCTCTGTTGTATCACCTTTTGCTCATCTTCCTTTTTCTAGTCTATCCCATCCCCAATTCATTCTATATATTGCTAATATATAAATTTATCTACAGCCCATCTATTGCTTTCAGCTCCAAAATCTGAATCAAAGTCCCTTTATTTTTAGGGAAAGTCTAAACTCCTTAACATTGCAGCTGACCTGGATCTATCTTGCTTATTTTGTATCCGATACCTTTTAGATTTCACAAAACAGCCCAGGTGGCACAGTCGTTAAAGCACCCAGTATTTGAACCTACTCACTGCGCTGTGAGAGAAAGATGCGGCAGTCTGCTTCCATGAAGATTTATAGCCTTGAAAAACTGATGGAACAGTACGACTCTCTTCTATGAGTCAGATCAATCTGCTGATGTCAATGGGGGATGGATTAAATTTAACAAACAAACTCAGACCATTTTGTTGCTTTCATTTCTAGAATGTTCCATCTACTTTTCTATGCTTACACTTACTCTTCTGATTGAAATTCCTTCCTCCACCTCCCATGTATTTAAATTATTCCCATCTTTTAAAGTTTATTCTGGGTATTACCTCCTTCTTGAAGTCTTTCTTAAGCTCCCCATTAGCTTCTTCTGATCTCCCATTAGTTGTTTTAATTTAACTTTTCTTACAGGATTTGTATACTGCCTTACTCCTTATAAGACATTTATATGATTTATTCCATATTTATTTCCACATTGTAATTTGAAACTATTTCTTTACCAATGAATATTTATTTAATAAATGAATTCTCATTTTCTGAGATGGTTCCTTCTGGCTACTCAGCCATTGTAGAAGGATGGGCATGGAGACAGGCACAGGGAAGGAGGAGGAGATTATAGAGGCCTACCTAAGTGGCTGGATAAGTAGTTCTAGTTCAAAACTTTCCTTTTAGAGATTGTGTGTGTGCACGTGGGCTTGCATGCAGGTGCATGCATCTGATTTGCTTTCACTACACAGCTCTTAGTTTATTTTCTATTTCATTTTTATACTTCTGAATTTATTGCTTATATATATGATGGTGTATCTTTTAAAATGGTTTTCAATGTCATTCAACAATAACAAGTGGCATGTATTTAGAGAGCATAATTTGATAAGTCTTACATGTTAGTGAAGCCATGTTAAGATAATAAACTTATCCATTACCCTTAAAATAAATAAACAAAAAAAAACACTCGTGTTTCATTTCTCCAACTAGAGTATATTGGCCAAGTTCCCAATTATAAACACTTTTTGTTCTTTTTCCCTCCCTTTTAAGTTGATTTTTAAAATACACTAAAAAAATAAAATGCACTAATAGAGTGTGAATTTATTCTTATAAAAAGGTCACCCAGCACCAGTTCCAGTCCCTCCTTTCCTTCCTCTGAATCAGTTTTAAATAAACCCTGCCAGATCTTTTTTATTAAATCATTTTATTGGGGACCCATTACAGCTCTTATCACAATCCATACATCCATCCATTGTGTCAAGCACTTTTGTACATTTGTTTCCATTATCATTTTCAAAACATTTTCTTCCTACTTAAGTCCTTAGTATCAGCTTATTTTTTCCCTCCCTCCCCCATCCTCCTCCCCTCACGAACCCTTGGTAGTTTATAAATTATTATTTTTTCATGTCTTACACTGACCAATGTTTCCCTTCACCCACTTTTCTGTTGTCTGTCCTCCAGGGAGGGGGTTATATGTAGATGATTATGATTGGCTCCTCCTTTTTCCCCCCATCTTTCCCTTACCCTCCTGATATTGCTACTCTCATTATTGGTACTAAAGAGTTTATCTGTCGTGGATTTCCTGTGTTTCTAGCTGTGTTTCATGTACATGCTCTGGTCGAGCTGGATTTGTATGGTAGAATTGGAGTCATGATAGTGGGGTGGGGTGGTGGATTATTAAAGAACTAGAGGAAAGTTGTATGTTTCATCAGTGTTATACTGCACCCAGACTGGCTCATCTCTTCCTTGTGATTGTAAGGGGATGTCCAATTGTCTACAAATGGGCTCTGGGTCTCCACTCTGCGCTTCCCCTCATTCATATTGATATGATTTTTTTGTTCTGAGTCTTTGATGCCTGATACCTGATCCCATTGACACCTCATGATCACACAGGCTGGGGTGCTTCCTCCATGTGGACTTCATATCTTTTAATATGCATTGACAATGTACATAATCACATTATAAATAGAATTTCATATATTACACATATATTTATAAATCTTATTCATATGTCATGATTTCCCTCTTTTTCACAACTACAATAGTAAATAATCTTAACTGATATCTAAGATGGACCTAGAGAGACTGGGCTGAGAAGTAAAAGGTTAGCTCTAAAATGAACACATGACATGGGTCCACTTGGAAGAAGCCCATCAATGTTTGCTCTACAGATAGACCCCAGGTAGCATGGCTCCACGGTCTCAACGACGACGACACAAGAAACCCTCCTCACCAGTGGCTCCCATGGCTGAAACCCCACCCAAGGTTATGACCCCACCTAAGACTGTGAACCCTGTGCCTCTGACGCTCTCAAAGCCTGGTCCTAGCATTGATGCACTTGGCTTCTTCTCTCTGGAGAAAAATGTTCCTGGCCTATCCCAGCTGATCCTTCAGAAGTTGAACATGAAGAGCTATGATGAATACAAGTGAGTGTCCAGTTCCGTGAGAAGGGAATACTACCTCTGATAGAATGGATTTCAGAGGTGGAGAGGGAGTAGCGTTTGAGGAGTAAAGAATATGTACAATGAAGACATTTCCGTGTCAGCTTTATGACTATAGAAGAATATAATTTGTGAAGAGTAGTGATGGGAGGAGGAGACATGAAAAGTAGGAACTGTGTAGGAGGCTAGGTGTGGGGGGGGGGGGGATTTGAGAGGTTTTGTACATGTTCTTTGTCCTATTTCCATTCTGCTGTTTCTGCAGGTTGGTGATAGACGGGGGTATCCCCATATCAGGCTTTGGATTTCGATGTCCTCAAGAAATGTTTCAGAGACTGGAGGACACATTTCGATTCTGTGCTCAATGTAGAGCACTCCCTAGTGGCCTTTCAGGCTCAAAGGTTCTCCGGTGCTGCAAGAGGTGACTTGTGGGTAGTACAGTGTGCGGGGGTGGGGCGGGGGAAATCATTCCTAGAGGAATGGTTGAAGGATTTTCCAAAATAATGTAGGCCCCACTCCTCATATTGCATGATCCAAGCCACAAACAGATTAGAACAAGGAGAAGCTCCTGTCTGGTTTTAGTAGCACAGAGCATCTTCTTTATTATCCAGAGGGTAAGAAATGCATCAGTCGTGGGGGAGATGAGGGAGGCAGTCAGAGACTCCCAGGAGTTTTGTTTGTTTGTTTTGTCTTCTGTTAAGAGATGTGAATGGTGATAGTTCCAGATGCAGACTAACGTGTTACTCTGCCCTAAGAATAATTCCCAATTGCTCTTACCCGCCCCTTCAAATAGTCTCTAAATTTGGTAGATCATGTCATTCCTCTCCCCACTTTCTTTACCCAGTGATCTTCCATTCTCGAGATGCAAGAATAGCAATTCTCTTTCTAGACAGGCTTCACTAACCCTTATGATGTAGTACTAATTCTATATCTCATCCCCCTCAGGTGCAGAAACGTCTATTACTGCGGTCCAGAGTGCCAGAGGTCAGACTGGCCAGTACACAAAAGGGTCTGTCAAGAGCTGCAGCTGGTGGCTGTGGATCGGCTTATGGAATGGCTTCTGGTTACAGGTGAAGTGGTGATCTTGGGAAACATTGCCATGTTGGACACTGTAGGGAAAGCCTGTTGTTAATGAGGAACTGGGCCAGGGAACTAGAGCACTCTTGCTCTCAGGTTGGGGAAGTGAACTTGGAGAGAATATTGAATATTAGGGAGGAGGGAAGTTGGATATCAAAGAAGGATCAAGACACTGTACTTGTTCTCTCTTTCTTGCAGGTGACTTTGTCCTACCCTCAGGACCTTGGTCACGGCCAACCAAAATTATACAGGGCTGGGACACCTGGTTTTCTATGCGAGCATTACAGCTAGATGCTTCACTGGATGCTGTGCTAGGTAGCCAGGCCATGACCAACCTGTGGGCCAGTGTAAGGCAACCAAGGCCAGCCTCTGATGTTCTCCAGGGCTCCTTGAGACGGCTGCTGACAGATGCCTTATCACGACCCTTAACACTGGGCCTGGGCCTTCAAGCCTTGGGGATAGATGTTGGGAAGACTGGGGGAAGCACAGTGCATGTGGTTGGTGCTTCCCATGTGGAGACGTTCCTCACTCGTCCTGGAGACTATGATGAGCTTACCTACATGTTTCCTGGACACCATGGCCTCCATGTGATCATGGTTGGTGTAGATGTGGCTACTGGCTTTTCACAGAGCACCTCAACTTCATCCCTGAAGCCTGGCACAATTCAGCTTAGCAGTCACAGGGGTCTCTATCATGACTTCTGGGAAGAGCAAGTAGAGACTGGACAGATAGCCCATCCAGATTTGGTTGTGGGATTCCATCCAGGTAAGTGTTACAGGTTCAGGGGGATATTAAGTGACTCCCTCGAGAATCCTGACCTTGGATCTTCTATCTTTCAAAAAAACCAAAAACTCAGTGCCATGGAGTTAATGCTGACTCATAGTGGCCCCTTGTGGGTTTCCAAGACTGTGACTGTCTATGGAGTAAAAAGCCCAGTCATTCTCCTTTGGAGCTACTCGTGGTTTTGAATTGCTGACCATGAGGATTGCAGCCCAATACCAGGACTCCTTCTATCTCTGAAACTCTTTTATGTTGACCTGGTTAAACAATAGGATTGACCTTTAGCCATAACCTTCATTGATCATTAGCTAAATGTACTACCCTGGTTCAGATTTTTCCATTGAAGAGCCTGTGGTGGGTGCCGGTCGCAATGAGGAGGGTTAGAGGTGAGCATAAAAAGGGGTGGAGTAGACACAGTTGAGAATTCTCTTTCCCTGTCTTTTCACCTTTCCATTTTGTTCCATAGGTTTCCATTCCTCTCCAGACTTGATGGAAGCTTGGCTGCCCACCCTACTGCTACTTCGTGATTACAAGATTCCCACACTGCTCACTGTTTACAGGTTTGACTGCTTCCTATGGGTGGCACCTCTGTGACTCACTCACCTTTATATACTAAGTCCCTTTCTTCCTCTGTTGCCATCCAGTAAGAATTCTTCTCATTTCCACTCACTTTCTAATGGCCTGGAGTAAACTCCATGCAAATTAACAAGGGGTTTAGTGAAACGCTGGAGCGGGAGAGATGGCCTTACTAGTCCAGTCTTAAGTAAGTCTTGGAACTGATGAGTCTAGGAATGTCAGGCCCTGGAGCAATCTTTCCCTTCTCTGTCTCTTATCCTCAGCACACCGGTGTTTTTTCTCACATCTTCCCTACAGCTCTCAGGAGTTGGCAGCCTCTTTGCAGATTTTGGTGGACCTGGATGCTCATGTCACTGCTTACGGAGAGAACCCTTTCAAATCCCTCAAACCTGAGCAAGTCTATTCCAACCCCAACAAGCAGCCAGTGTACTGCAATGCCTACTATATCATGTTTCTTGGGAGTCTCCGCCAACTGGAGCAGCGACAACTGGAAGAGGAAGTTGATGGCAAGGTTTAAATAGCTGAGCCAGACCGAGCTTCTGGAAAGTGGAGAGATTGTGATGAAATTACTCTCCTACTGCCAGGTTGTTACCAACTATCAAACCCACTGTATATTCTAAACTTCATTCATTGTCCAGGTAACATTCTAAGCAGAAGCAGCTCCTCTGGCGTGATTTGTTGCAATGAGATTAAACCACAGTAGCTTCTAGGCATACTCATCTGGATTGAATGAGGACCTGGTATCTATTTTTCCAGATATTAGAGTTCTAAGCAGTTTCTTTTGTGGGGAAAAAAATTAATTCTCGACGAACTAGGTGGCAGCCTCTTCTTCGGGAGGAAAATGAAAAAGAAAAGAAATGATCTTATTCTTGAGGGGTGGGGGAGGCAGGGAGCTAGCTTCTAGTCCAGCAATTTGGACTGCAGAATGGCCTTGAAATGGTTCAACAACGACAAATGAGAGAAGGTGTGGGGATTGAGAGGCTGGTTTCTTTCAGGGCCCTTTCACATTAACTAGCTCATTCCTTCGGCGTTCCTGTTTCTAGAGCAGCTTTTTGTCCAGTGTTATAATTAGCTGTCCTGGAGTCTCTCATACTTTACACGAATTTACTGGCATTATTTGTTATCACCTGGCATGGCATAATAAACTCAACTTGGAACTTCCTACGCTACTTGTTTTATTTTCTATTCACTGGCAAGTATTACTTATCTATGCACGGCATCCCAAGATTTGGAGGGTTCTCTCTTGCCAAGAGAGTGATTAATATCAGTTCTCAGTCTGGGCCTGCCATTTAACACACACCTGTTTCAGGATACCCCTTCTCTTATCACAATGAAGATCAGGGCTCTCCCCAGGTATTTCCATGACTTCCCCATCTCCATCCACCCCAATAAACACATAGCTGCTTTTGTTGCCCACTATGATAGGACTAATGCTAGAATTAATGTTTTCATTCAGAACATTCCATTCATGCGTCATGTGAAAGATGCTGTTTTTGGATTTTTGGTTGATAAAAAGGTGTATGAGATACCTTCTTTAACCCAGGAAGGGAAATAGTAATGCCTATACCTTGATGACCTTAGTACAAGTTATAATGTGGAATACGACCTGTGAGGGAGGCTTGTTATGCTAGGGAAATAAAGTAGGAAAACAATCACTTTGCTAGGTTAGTAGGAAGGTTTTATAAATTAGAATTTTATTAAAGTTTGAGGGTAGGTCATTCCAACTGGATAGAACAAGAGCAGAACTTGTGGGCCAGAAAAGCTCTGCAGATATTTTGGGGTTGCTGTTGTAGACTGCACTGGAGCCCTCCTGGGAGAGAGCCTATTAACTGCAAGGCATCGCTTTGAAACCTCCAGCCACTCCCAGGGAGAAAGATGGGGCTTTCTACTCCTGTAAACAGTAACAGTCTTGGAAACTCACAGAGGCAGTTCTGCTCTGTCCTTTAGGGTGGCTGTAAGTCGGCATCGACTCAGTGGCAGTGAGAGCGAGTCTTAGGCTGCATTCTCTAGAGAGGCAAAACCAGTGAAGCCTGTGCCTAAATATGTATATAGAAGGATTTATCTCAAGGAAATGGCTCATTCTGTTATGGATGCTGGCGAGTCCCAAATCTGTGGGAGGCCTCTTATTACTCATTAATTCCAGATTAGTGTCCTTAGAAGCTACTGTGGTTTCAGTTCCAAAGCAGTCTGAGATTTCTCCTGATGAACCCAAATCAGCCCGTCAGCACGTGGAAGCATGTTCACTGTCATTGGTAGTTGCTGCTGTTGTTTGTTAGATGCCGTTGAGTCGAAAATCAAAACCACAATGAGATACCCCTTTACATGGATTATGATGGCCTTGATCAGAAAACAGGCGAATAAGGGCTACCAAGGATGCAGAGACATTGGGATCCTTGTGAATTGCAGGGGGAATGTCAGATGGAACAGTCCTTGTGGGAAGAGTTTGGAGGCTCCTCATACTTAGACAGGATTACCATGTGCCCCAACAATTCTGTTTTCTTGAACAGCACAGGTTAGAATTGTGTAACCCACTTACATATCAATTTTTTCTGTTGCTATTGAGGTGAAATTGCGTATTGCAAGTATCCGCTTAAAATGCAATTGCTAATCTGCTCTATAAACCTTCACCCATTTAACAATGATTTTAAAAATATAATAGCAACAGGATAGATAAAATCCCTTATCATGTGGTTCTGAAGGGATCAGTTATCAGGCATCAAAGAACAAAAAATCATATCGTTAGGTGCATACCTCCATGCTATGATCACTGAGGACAAACAGGTGCATAAGCAAATGTGAAGAAAGCTGATGATGCCCTGCTATCAAGAGATAGTGTCTAGGGTCTTAAAGGCTTGAAGGTAAACAAGCGGCCATCTAGCTCAGAAGCAACAAAGCCCACATGGAAGAAGCACACTAGCCTGTGCGATCACGAGGTGTCGAAGGGATCAGGTATAAGGCATCATCAGAAAAAAAAAATCTTACCATAGTGAATGAAGGGGGAAGTGCAGAGTGGAGACCCAAAGCCCATTTGTCTGCCACTGGAGATCCATCCCCTTGCATAGGGGTCTAGGGGAGGAGATGAGTCGGTGCGATGTAGCACCGATGATGAATACAGCTTTCCTCCAGTTCCTAAATGCTTCCTCCCCCCAAACTATCATGATCCGAATTCTACCTTGTAAGACTGGATAGAACAGAGGTTGTACACTGGTGCAAATAAGAGCTCAAGGCACAGGGAAACCAGGGCGGATGATACCTTCAGGACCAGGGGTGTGAGGGGAAATATTGGGAGGGTAAAGGGAGAGTGGGTTGGAAAGAGGGAACCGATTACAAGGATCTACATGTGACCTCTTCCCTGGGGGACGGACAACAGAAAAGGGGGTGAAGGGAGACACCGGATAGGGCAAGATATGACAAAATAATAATCTATAAATAATAAAGGGCTCATGAGGGAGGGGGAAGTGGAGAGGGAGGGGAAAAAAAAGAGGACCTGATGCCAAGGGCTTAAATGGAGAGCAAATGCTTTGAAAATGACGAGGGCGACACAACAGCTGGAGCCAAAGTGGGTGAACAAGTAAATGTGGTGAAGAAAGCTGATGGTGCCCGGCTATCAAAAGAGATAGTGACTGGGGTCTTAAAGGCTTGAAGATAAACAAGCGGCCATCTAGCTCAGAAGCAACAAAGTCCACATGGAAGAACACACCAGAGCCTGTGTGATCGAGTGGTCCCAAAGGGATCAGTTACCAGGCATCAAAGAACAAAAAATCATATCATAGACTACACACCTCCATGATAGGATCGCTGAAGACAAATGGGTGCACAAGCAAATGTGGTGAAGAAAGCTGATGGTGCCCGGCTATCAAAAGAGATAGTGTCTGGGGTCTTAAAGGCTTGAAGGTGAACAAGCGGCCATCTCGCTCAGAAACAAATAAGCCCACATGGAAGAAGCACACCGGCCAGTGCGATCACGAGGTGCCCAAGGGACCAGATATAAGGCATCATGCAAAAAAAAAAAAAAGATATAAGTGTGTGTATGTATGTGTATATATGTGTATATGTATATATGTATGTGTATATATATATTATATTAAATGAAGGGGGAAGTGCAGAGTGGAGACCCAAGGCCCAAGTGTCGGCCAATGGAGATCCCCTCATAGAGGGGCTTAGGAGAGGAGATGGGTTAACTAGGGTGTGAGGTAGTATCGATGAAGAACACAGCTTTCCCCCAGATCCTGGATGCTTCCTCCCCCCAACTACCATGATCCGAATTCTACCTTGCAGGGCTGGATAGGACAGAGGCTGTACACTGGTACATATGAGGGTTGGAGGTACAGGGAATCCAGGGTGGAGGATACCTTCAGGACCAAGGGCGTGAGGGACGATGCTGGGAGAGTGGAGGGTGAGTGGGTTGGAAAGGGGGAACTGATTACAAGGAGCCACATGTGACCTCTTCCCTGGGAGAGGGACAGCAGAGAAGGGGGGAAGGGAGACCCCGAATAGGGCAAGATATGACAAAATAACGAGGTATAAATTACCAAGGGCATATGAGGGAGGGGGGAAAGGGGAGGGAGGGGGGAAAAAAAAGAGGACCTGATGCAAGGGGCTTAAGTGGAGAGCAAATGCCTTGAGAATGATTGGGGCAGGGAATGTATGGATGTGCTTTATACAATTGATGTATGTATATGTATGGATTGTGGTAAGAGTTGTTGGAGTCCCTAATAAAATGTAAAAGAAGAAAAGAGAAAAAAAAAGAAAATGACGAGGGCAAAGAATGTACAGATGTGCTTTACACAATTGATGTATGTATGGATTGTGATAGGAGTTGTATGGATCCCTAATAAAATGTTTTTTTAAAAATCCCTTATAAGTGAATCCATGAACTTCAAATCCATGTCAGCTATACATGATATGTGTATTTTTTCTACAACCATTTTATTGGGAGCTAATACAGATATATCATTCCATAGTTTAATCATATCAAACAGTACTGTACAATTGCTACCACAGTCAGTTTCAAAACATTCTCTTTCTTGAATTCCTTGAGATATGCTCAAGATTTGACTGCTCAGAATGTTGGTGTCCCTAATATCTGTATTGTTCAAGGGTTAAAAAAACATACTTTAAAAGCTGGGACTCATATACAGCAATACTTCTTGCAATATTATGCACAATAGGCAAAAGGTAGAAACAACTCAAATGTCCATCAACTGATAAATAAGTAAACATAATACATATCCACACAGTGAAATAATATTAAGCTATAAAAGCAGAAGTAAATGAGTGGTTCGTACTATAACATGAGTTCATTTAGAAAACAGAAACAAGCCCATTACAAAAGATCACATACTGTACTTAATAAATCCTGCTTTTGAACAGTGACATGAAAAGAGTAAACTGGAAGTACTGTGTGAGACGGTTTAGCCATCGACGGGAATCTGGGGAGATGACAGTCGCAGGTCAGACAAGAAATATGCAAGAGTCAGCTTAGATGTTGACAATGAGTATGGAACGGAAGAGGTAATTTCTATAGCAAGCAAAGTAACAAGTAGAAACAAAATTGGAACATGAAAGTACAATTTGAGAGGATTTGGTTATTGATTTTGTAAGATGAGGATGATAAGTTAGCTAGTTTCTAATCACGAGACAAAAGACACACACAAACCAGTGAAATAAAAACTTCCGAGTCAAATAAATGATTAGTAGGGTGGTGGTGACAGTATATAAACAATTATCTAAGTTCGTGCAAAATGTTCAGGATTCCTAAGTGGCCTCTGTTCTCAAAGGGTTACAATTTAATAAGAGGAGATTGACATTAAGGCAGCATCCAAAAGCTATTCAGTCATTTCTGACTCACAGCAAGTGCCCTCTGAGATTTCAAAGGCTCTAAGTCCTCACTGAAGCAGACTACACATCTGTCTATCACAGAGAGGCCGGTGGGTTTCAACCTTGACATTTGGGTTCACAGGCTTGTACTCTTAACAACTGTTCCACCAGGGCCGCTTCAAGGATAGTATTAGTAGAGTTATACAAACCTATAAAAAGTTTGTGGGGAAATTCCATTATCTTTTATTTCAAAATTTCCACAAACCTTTTGAAACTCCTATTTTTCTGAAGCCAGCATGTGAAATGAAAACTTGTCCAAACTGTAGTTGAAGATTCCTTAGGATAAGCACCACATTAGATTTTAATGTATCTTTCTCATTAGGTCCATCAGAGCCAAATTCTCCAATACTAGAAATAAATCTGTTTACCATATATCCTCGTATGTAAGCTGAGTTTTTCAGCACATTTTTTATTCAGTTTGTGTGGTAACATCAGGTGCCTCTGGTCAGTTTTTACTGTGTATATATGGGCTATGATCACCAAATGAAATAGTTGGCTCGAATTTATGAAACCCTGTCAATCAAATATTGGATACTTAAAAAAAATTTATTGGGGCTCATCCAACTCATCACAATCCATTCATACATCAGTTGCATAAAGCACATTTGTATATTCATTGCCCTCATCATTCTCAAAACATTTTCTCTCCATGTAAGCCCCTGGCATCAGCTCCTTTCCCCCCACTCTCTCATGAACTCTTGATCATTTATAAATTATTATTTTGTCATGTCTTACACTGTCCGACGTCTCCCTTCACCCACTTTTCTGTTGTCCGTTCCCCAGGGAGGAGGTTATATGTATATCCCTATAATCGGTTCCCCCTCTCTACCCCATCTTCCCTCCACCCTCATGGTATTGCCACTCTCACCACTGGTCCTGAAGGGATCATCCATCCTGGATTCCCTTTGTTTCCATTTCCCATCTGTACCAGTGTACATCCTCTGGTCTAGCTAGATTTGTAAGGTAGAATTGGGACCATGATAGTGGGGGTGGGGGGTTGGAAGCATTTAGGAACTAGAAGAAAGTTGTATGTTTCATCATTGCTACACTGCACCCTGACTGGCTTGTCTCCTCCCCGAGACCCTTTTGTAAGGGGATGTCCAGTGGCCTACAGATGGGCATTGGTCTCCACTCCGCACTGCCTCCCTCATTCACAATGATATTTTTTGTTCTTTGATATCGGATACCTCATCCCTTTGGCAACATTGGCTACTTTCCATTAGACTCTGGACTTAACGGCAGAATTCCCGCGTTCAACGTTACCTATTTTCAATTGCCATAACTCCCATTCCCTCTGAGTTAATTCCAGCTCATAGTGACCTGATACAGGGTCTCTGAGGCTGTAAAAATTTAACGGAGCATGAGGAAGGATACCAGGAGGGGAGAAGGGAAGGTGGGAGGAGAAAGGGGGAACCAATCACAATGATCTACATATACCCCCTCTCAGGGGGATGGATACCAGAAAAGTGAGTAAAGGTAGACATCAGCCAATGTGAGACATTAAGAAAATAATAGTAATTTACAAATTATCAAGGGTTCATGAGGGAGGGAGGGGGCAAATGAGCTGATACCACGGGCTTAAGTAGAAAGGAACTGTTTTGAGAATGATGATGGCAACAGATGTACAAGTGTGCTTGACACGATGGATGGATGTATGGACTGTGGTAAGTGCTGTACGAGCCCCATGTAAGATGTTGTTTTTTTAATTTATGGGAACAGATAGCCTCATCTTTCTCCTTCAGAGCAGCTGGTGAATTTGAACCACCAACTTGTAGTTAGCAGCCTAACACTTCTCAGGGCTCCTTTTAGTTGCCATAAACAAAACCTAGTTGCCATGTCACCCGCCATGGTAGACGTCAAAGAATGCAGAGTTCTTTGGGTAAGGGTCAGAAATATAGAAACCATAGGTTCAGGTTTTTGTCAACTTGGATAGGGAGATGATTCTCAGTGGGGTTGACAAATATATATGTAGTCTCTATTTTGTGGCCAACCAATCAGTTGAAAACGAAATTCCTTGGGAGTTTGCATCCCATATTTATGGATGCTCTGACAGAAGCTGACTACCACATCTTTCTCAATCCTGCATCTCACTTGTCGTCTTCTGACCTCTGGTTTTTGGTATGTGATCCAGCAGTCTGCCATGTAACCTTCCAGTTGTGGGTTCATCAGCCCCTGCAGCCACCTAAGAAAGCAGACCAGAGAAGCCTCCAGCTTTGGGACTTGCCAGCCTCCACAACTACTTGAGCTATTTCCTAGAAATAAACCCCTAGGGATACTCATTGTGTTAGTCTGGGTTGAGTAGAGAAACAAATTCAGAGACTCATATGTGTGTAAGAGAGATCTTTCTATCAAAGAGCAATTGTACATTGTGAAAACATCCCAGCCCAGTCCAAATCAAGTCCATAAATCTGATATTACCTCATATGTCGAGACTAGTCCATAAATTCAGACTTACACAGCCATGTAATGACACCAAATGCAGGAAGAGCACAGGCCAGTGGGTGGAATGTCTTGTGGATCCAGTGGTGGTGGAAGCATCTCAGTGCTGGCATGGATCTCCATGTGGTTCCTCCAGCTGCAGGGCTCTGGAGCTATCAGCATAGCACCATGTGGCTTGTCGACAGGAATGTCTCACAGGGAGTCAAAGCAGAGAGGGAGAGTGTGTGTATCTGCCCTCTAATGAGCTCTTTATCTCCTTCGCACCTCCAAATACGGTCATCAGGCTGTGACCTGGTTGGCTGGCTAGACTCCACCCCTTCATAAGTTGACAGGAGATCATGTGACTGCCACACTCATCCCTGGTGAAGTGTAAAAAAAAAATAGTTACTAGGTTTTCAGTTCACACATCTCTGGCTTTATTCCGAATAAAATGTGTTTAAACTTGTCTTTGCTATGAGTAAGTGGCTGCAGACAAGTTCTCTCAGGAATACATGGGTCTTCGTTTTGTTAGCATATCTTAAAAAAAACAAGTCTGATCAGGACAGTAGTTTCCACCGCGATCTGAGAGGCCAGTTCAATGAACGGCAAAGAGGTCAGCCCAGAAGGATGCAGTGGCTGTCTTTAGGGGTCCTGTGTTAGACAGGGTTCTCTAGAGAGACAAACCAGATTGCTAGTAATTATATACAAATATATTTATAAAGATAGGTATATAATACAAGAAATGAACCATTAATTTATATACAGATAGATGATACAAGAAATTAACAGTTAAATTATAAAGCAGTGAGACACTAGCAGTCCTTTAAGGCTTGAGAGCCGCCAGTTGCCAGTCCCCTTCTGTAGAGAGAGCTGGGCTATATATACCCAGGCAGCAAACAGCAAGGCAGGTCCCCAACTGTCATCAACTGTCGGTCCCCAGCTCCAGAGATGAACATTCCAATCGTGTGGGCTTAAAGGGACCTCAACTTACAGCGACACAGTCCACAGGCTAGGCATCCCACAGGTAGTGTACCCCTTTAAACTGAGGCACAGAACAAGCAAGGTGAGGCTCACTGAGCCATTTATCCCTCTGCCCTTCACTTAATCCTACTTGTATTTATCGGCCAAGCTGGCACAATAAACTATCGCAGGTCCCAAGTGGGAATATCGATCAATTTTCTTGACGGTTACAGGACAGTCATGGGACTTAGGTAGTTTCGAGAAAAACAAAAACTATTGGTGAGAAACGGTCCAGCAAAGTTGTCTATCGGAGAATTTTTTTTCCCCATCATGACAATGCACTTGCTTATTCTTCAAGGGTAGAAACCTATCCCACCCACCCCACAGCTCTCATCTTGCCCTGTCAGAAGACTTATTCTCATTTCCCAAACTCAAAGAACATTTAAAAGGAACATAATTTGGGCATCTCAAAGATGTCAAAATAGCTATTTTGCTGTGGTTTAAGAATGCAGATTTCTTTGGGTTAGGATCAGAGAGAGATACACCCTGCCTTCAGAAATATATAGGCCTAGAGGTTAAGAAACAAATATATTCATAGTTTGATATTTTTGCTTAATAAAGATTCCTGTGACTTGGCAGAAATACTTTTGGACTTACACTCAGAGATCAGCTTCACTGTTTTTTCCCCTGTAGAACCCAGCCAAAGACAGATACTGAGTGTGTGCAACTGATGGCGAAGGGAGGTGCTAATGATACGATATTCAGAGAATTTCTCTCTGAGGCCATGACATTTGAGATGACACGTAGAGTGGGGATAGCATTTCCAGTAGAGAGAAATAGCAAGTGAAAGGTCCTGAGAACCTTCTGTGTTTGGACCACTGGGATAGTGCATAGTAATCGAAAAGTAAAGTAAAAATAAAGATCCGAGAAGCAGGACCGGGTTATCTCTAGCTAAAAAGGTGACCATCAGGAGTTTGGATTTTATTCTGGTTTCAATGGGAAGCTATTGGAGAACTCTCAATCAAGAGAATAACATGAAACATGACCCCATTTCTTCTCTTTTTAAGAGGGTGGTAAGTTTTATTCACTGTCAACCATGTGTACATATCTCGTAGCATAAGTGGAGCATCATAGATAAGCTCATCTGAGTTGATACACTTTAGACTGTTAATATGGTGGACTGCATTAATTGATACTTCAAATATTGAGCTACTTTTGTGTTCTTAGAATAAATTTCACTTGGTTGTAGTATATTATTCCTTATACGTGTTGCTAATTTTCACATTTTTTGTTGAGGACTTTTTTGCGTCTATGTTCATGAGGGATATTAGTCTGGTTTTCTTTTCTTATACTTCTTTACTTTTAAAAATATTTTAATTGGGATTTAATACACATATCATTCCATAGTTTAATCATGTCAAGTAGAATTGTGCAATTGTTACCAGAAGCAGTTTCCAAGCATGCTATTTCTACATTGTTTCCTTGACTTAGTCTCCCTTTTGACCCACCACCACCACAGCACCCACCACTGCACCACCTTCCTTATTCTACTTGCTGTCCCTGTAGGTGCGTCAATCCTGGGTTTCGTGTACCAAAAAACATCGAACACAACTTTAAGTGGGTGGCCCCCATGACATAACACCTTTGAGATACACCCTGATATGAACAAACTAAAAACAAACAAAACAGTACAAACCAAAAACTCAGAAAATTCTGAAACTCGATCAGGCCCAGCCTGAACCATAGGGGGGAACTACTGACAAAGTTTTACTACTTAACTCAGATTTATGCCTTTGACCTTTATGCCTACCTGCTTCATGTCCTTTCTCTCAAGCAGTCTGTTAGTGATCACTTTTCTCTCGTCCTTCAGTTTTCGATAGAAGTTCTCCGAAGGCTTATTTCCTATGTAATTCCACAAATGAACCTTGGGCTCCCACTGTCAACATCACCTTCTGCACACCGGATTATCACCATTTAGGCTCTGGCACTAATCCCTCCTTCAACTTCAGAGTGTATGATTCAGAATTCAGACTGGTGATGGTGTGCTTCTTTAATGTGGACTTAGCTGACATCTCCCTTAGATGGCTGCTGGTTTGGAGACGGCCTTTAAGACCCCAGATGCTATTGTATCTGAGAGCCGGGCACCATCTAGGTCCTTCGCCACATTTTGCTACAGCACCCGTATCTCCTGTGTTTCCTTCCTGAGGGCGAGTATCAAGCAGGGCCATGATCTAAGAATGGTTTGTTCGTAAATTGGAGCTAGGATTTAGTGCAAGCCCAAAACCCACTCCTGGATCTATGCCCTCCCCCCTTTAATTTGTTGTAACTTGTCATATCATTCTATCATATCAATCACATCAAACAGAATTGGCTACAGACACCATGTATTTTCTGACTTTCAAGTGGGGGGTCCAAAAACTGGAATTTTTTTTTCAAAGCTACGTATTTAATTTTTTTTCAAAACCTTATCCCCTTCAAAGTACTCTTCATTGCACTTAATACATTTGTCAAATCTGCTATTCCATTTTTGAGAACATTTTTCAAACTCATCTGTTTGGATGGCTGGCAGCACCTCCCTCATTTTTTTCCTCACCTCTATTACCTCATCAAATCGCTGTCCTTTCATGTCCCTCTTCACTTGCGGAAAGAGAAAGAAGTTGCGTGGAGCAAGGTCAGGTGAGTAAGGTTCATGGGGCAAGAAAGGTATGCTGTTTTTGCTGAAAACTGGCACACTGAAATGCCTGCGTGAGCAGGTACGTTGTCATGGTGACAAAACCAGTTCCCCATCTGCCACAAATGACCTTTTCTGTCACACATGGTTAAGCGATTTTTTTCAGAACCTCTAAATAGAAAGTTAGATTAACAGTCTGAGCTGGTGGAACGAAATCCAAATGCACTATCCCCCTCATATCGAAAAATGATGAGCAGAAGTTGGGGGGGTGCCCCCTCACAAGTCCTCAGATTACAAGTGTGTCTGAGGTAGCATCCAGTTCACCCAGTGGAGTTCCTGTATGGGGTCTCACTGATGCAGCCTCTGGAGCATGACATGCACCCTGAAGATCAAAGACTCAGTGTCCCACAGCACCGAACTTGGGCTCCCAGGATACCCCCAGATGCCCAAGTTCATTGTTACCCACCTGCTGCATGTCACCAAAGACACTCCCCACCTAATGTCCCCCAAAGCGTCCTCAGTTGCTCCTCCCCTCACTTGGAAGTAAGCCCTCCCTGCCCTCCACAGACTATGCTCCCTCAAACATAACCTTTCCCTCTCCCTTCCCCTGTGCTGCCCCTCCCATCAGTCAGTAGCATCCTCTGACAGGGCTACCTCCCTCTCCAGGGCACTTCTCCCAAATCCACATGGCAACCACTCAGCAGACAACATCTCCCCCTACCTTCCCCGCTCATTTGATGCCAGCAGTCATGAGACTCCCTCCAGCCAAGTGACCTACACTGTACTTACCTACAATGATGGTGTATAGTTCATTGGCAATGGACAAGCTCTCTACCAGCCTTTCTGGTCCCCAGCCAGAAAACTGGATGCCCTACTAGTTTGAGCTTGTGCCCGTTCTGCGCTTGTTCCTACTGCAGCGGGCTCATACAGTAGTTGTCCTTTTGTGCTTGACTAACTTCACTCAGCATGTCTTCCAAATCACTCCATGACTTGAGGTGTTTCATGGTTTCATCGCTGATTTTTAGGGACGCAGTGTGTGTATACACCAAAGTTGTTGCTTTTTTTAATCCACTCTTTTATTGATGGGAATTTTGGCTGTTTCCAACTTTTTTCAATTGTGAACCGTGCTATGGGGAGCAAACATTTTTTTGCTATCTGTTTTTTATTTATTTTGGGTATGTATATGCCCAGTAATGGTATTGCTGGATCATCTGGTATTTCAATTGCCATCTGTTTTAGGTACCATCATATTGCCTTCCACCATTGCTGTACCTATTTACAAGTCCACAAGCAGTGGATAAGGGTTCCAAACTGGGCATCAAAGAACAAAAAAACATATCATTGGCTGCACACCTCCATGATACAATCGCCGAGAAAACCGGGTGCATAAGCAAATGTGGCGAAGAAAGCTGATGGTGCCCGGCTATCAAAAGAGATAGTGTCAGGGGTTTTAAAGGCTTGAAGGTGAACAGGTGGCCATCTAGCTCAGAAGCAACAAAGCCCACATGGAAGAAGCACACCAGCCTTTGCGATCATGAGTTGCCAAAGGGATCAGGTATAAGGCATCATCCAAAAAAAAAAAATACCATAGTGAATGAAGGGGGAAGTGCAGAGTGGAGACCCAAAGCCTATTTGTCGGACACTGGAGATCACCTCACAGAGGGGTCTAGTAGAGGAGATGAGTCAGTCAGGGTGCGATGTAGTACCGATGAAGAATACAGCTTTCCCCCAGATCCTGGATGCTTCCTCCCCCCCCAACTACCATGATCCGAATTCTACCTTGCAAGACTGGATAGAACAGAGGTTGTGCACTGGTGCATATAGGAGCTGGAGGCACCGGGAATCCAGGGTGGATGATACCTTCAGGACCAGGGGTGTGAGGGGCAATACTGGGAGAGTAGAGGGTGAGTGGGTTGGAAAGAGGGAACCGATTACAAGGATCTACATGTGACCTCCTCCCTGGGGGACGAACAACAGAGAAGGAGGTGAAGGGAGACGCCGGATAGGGCAAGATATGACAAAATAGCAATGTATAAATTACCAAGGGCACATAAGGGAGGGGGGAGCGGGGAGGGAGGGGAAAAAAAAAGAGGACCTGATGCCAAGGACTTAAGTGGAGAGCAAATGCTTTGAAAATGACGAGGGCAAAGAATGTACAGATGTGCTTTACACAATTGATGTATGGATTGTCATAAGAGTTGTATGAGCCCCTAATAAAATGTTAAAAAAAAAAGTTCCAATCACACCACACCCTCTCTAACATTTGTTCTCAGCTTTTAAAAATTGCGCTACAGTTATGGGTGTTAGGTATCTCGTTGTTTTGACTTGAATTTCCCAAATGGCTAATGACCTGGAGCATTTCTTCATGTATTTGTTAGTCATTCAAGTGTCATCCTTGATGAATCATCTGTTCAGGTCCTTTGCCAACCTTCTCAGAGGGTTATTAGTTTTTTATTGTTGTAAGCTTGTAAAATACTGTAGATTTTAGTAATTAGTACTATGTTATGTTGTTACTAAATATAGTTTCTCAGTCTCTGGACTCTCTTTTTACTCTTTTAATGAAATATTTCTTTTTTAAATAAAACAAAATATTTTATTAATAATTTCATCTGTGTAGCAATAAACTTCACTAACTTATCTTTTAAAAATTTATAGATAATTTTATTGACGGCTAAGGTAGTTTATTGTGCCACCCTGGCCAAAAACACATGTGGGGTTAATTGAAGGGAGGAGGGATAAATGACTCAGTGAGCCTCGCCTTTCTAGTTTCTTGCTTTGTGATGGCCAGACCAAGTGCAGCTGCCTTAACCAGTTCCCTGCTTCAGCTGGCAAGGCTCACTTCCTGCAAGACATACCCGAGGAGAAGCCGCATGGACCTACCCTGATGCAGCCCTGGGTGCTGCCTGCCAGAACTGAGATGCTTATACATTCACTGACTTGGCTATCCTCCTGCAGTTGGTATCATTGCGTCTGTTTTGTAAGCTGGAGGAGGACTTTGTGGATTGGTGTCATACTTATGGGTTAATGTTGAACCTGTGAGTTTGGGCAGCACTGGGTTGAGATGTTTTCTTGATGTGCACTTACCCTTTATATAAAACTCTCATACATATGAATTTCCATGGATTTATTTCTCTAATGTACCCAGACTAATACAGGGGCTCTTACAGCTCTTAAAACAATCCATACATCAATTGTATCAAGCACATTTGGACATATGTATCCATCATTTTCACAACATTTTCTTTCTACTTGAGCCCTTGGTATCAGCTCCTCTTTTTTCCCTCCTTCTTCCCCCACCCCCCTCATGAACCTTTGATAAACTATGATGTATTATTATTTTCATATCTTACACTTTCCGCGCTGACGTCCTTCACCCAAATTTCTGTTGTTCATCCCCCTTGCATGGGGGTGGGGTGGGGAGGGGGCAGTATTTCATTGCACACAAGTTTTTTATTTTTTTTAAACCCCACTCTGGAAATGTTATTTTCCACAAAGTGTGTTTCCTTTGTTATTTTTGTGGGGTTTTTGGTTAATAATCATTTTATTGGGTGCTCTTACAGCTCCTTTTTGATTAATAAATCCGTTTACTGGGGGCTTTAACACCTCTTGTAACAATCCAGACATCAATTATATCATACACATTTGTACATATGTTGCCATCATCATTTTCAAAACATTTTCTTTCTGCTTGAGCCCTTGGTATCAGCTCCTCTTTTTTCCCTTCCTCCTCCACTGTCCCACCCTTGTAGGCCCCGGATAAATGATAAGTTTTTATTATTTTCATATATTAGACTATTGCTGTCTCCATTTACCCATGTTTCTGTTTTTGGTCACCCTCTCTCCCCCACCTCCCCCTACCCTCATGCTATCACTTCCTTTATTGTTCTGACAGCCCGTGGACTCCCTGCACTAGGGCTCCTCGCTTTGTCCCAGTTTGCTCATTGACGATCCTGAGAGCTTTGGGGTTTACCTCTAGGTCTTTGATCCACCTTGAGTGTGCTTTTGTGCATGGGGTGAGCTATGGGTCTGGTTTCCTTCTTCTGCAGGTGTATTTCCAGATTTTCCAGCACCATTTACTAAAGAGAGCATCTGCTTTCCATGTAATGTTTTTTGGGCCTTTGTCAAGAATTAGTAATCTGTATGCGAATGTTTCTATTTCTTGGTTTTCTCTCCTGATCCATTGGTCCAAGTATCTATCATTATACTAGTATCAGATGGTTTTTGACCACTGTGACTGTTTAGTAGGTTTTGAGGTCAGATAGTGCAAGACCACCTACTTTGCTCTTCTTTTTGATGAGTTCTATGCCTGTCCTGGGCTTCTTCCCTTTCCATATGAAGTTGGTAGTTGGTTTTCCATTTCTTTGAATGATGCTGGAATTTGGATCGGAATTGCACTGAATTTGTATATTACTTTAAGTAGTATTGACATTTTCACAATTTTGAGTCTCCTGATCCACAAACACGGAATATTCTTCCATTGTGTAGACCTCTTTTGGTTTCTTGTAGTAATGTTCTGTAGTTTTCTTTGTACAGGTCTTTTTTTTTTTTTTTTTTTGGTTAGGTTTATTCTAGGTTATTTCCGCTTTTGCGTGGGTATTGTGAATTGCATTGATTCTTTGATATCTTCTTCTGTATTCCCATCACTAGTATCTAGGAATCAATTGAATTCTCCTTGTTGATCTTGTATCCTGCTACTCTACTCCTCTATTGTTTTCAGCAATCCTACTGTGGACCCCTTAGGATTCTCAGTATATAAAATCACATCATCTGCAAATAGCGAAAGTTCTGCTTTACCCACTTGTACTCCTATGATATCTAGCCATTGTTTTATGGCACTGGGTAGGACTTCCAGCACAATGCTGAGTAGAAGTGGGGAGAAGGGACAGTCTTGGCAGGTGCCCTTAGTCAGTGGAAATATTTTCAACTTTTCTCCTTTGAGTGTAATATTGGCTATTGGTTTTTCATATATGACCTTAATTGTATTGAGGATTTTCCCTTCAAATCCTATCTTCTTGAGGGTTTTTATTAGGAATGGATGTTAGATGTTATCAAATGATTTTTCTGCATATTATCATATGATTATCCTTTTTCAAAACATTTTTAAGTTATGTTAATTTTTTCCAAATGTCGAACCATTCTTGCATCCCTGGAATGAATCCCATTTGATCATGATCTATTGCTTTTTAAATATGTTGTTAAATTCAATTGGATAAGAGATTGTTGAGGATTTTGCATCTATGTTCAGGAGAGATTGGTCTGCAATCCTCTATTCTTGTGGGATCTGTGCCCAGTTTTGGTGTCTGTGTTATGCTGACTTCATAGAATGAGTTGGAAGTTTGCTGTCC
Organism: Tenrec ecaudatus; assembly: GCF_050624435.1. Classification (NCBI taxonomy): domain Eukaryota; kingdom Metazoa; phylum Chordata; class Mammalia; order Afrosoricida; family Tenrecidae; genus Tenrec; species Tenrec ecaudatus. Next base: position 46,008,153 of record NC_134545.1, read on the forward strand.
CTTCTATGTTCTGGAAGAATTTGTGTAAGATTGGTGTCAGTTTTTCTCTAAATACTTGGTAGAATTCTCCTGTGAAGCCATGTGGACCGGGGATTTTTTCAGTTGGGAATATCTTGATGACTTTGTTTATTTCTTCTTTTGTTATGAGTCTGTTCAAGCTTGTGATGGCCATATGCGTTAATTTGGGGAGAGAGTGATTTTCCAGGTATTTGTCCATGTCCTCCAAATTATTGAATTTGTTAGAATACAAGGGTACCCCTTCCCCCACAAAATGGAAAAAAAAACTCTGGTGGACAAAGCTTTCATAATATGTATTTTCCCACTCGGTGAGCTTCAAGCAACTCGTACTGTTAGTGCACCCAGTGGCGTCCCCTGGGAAGGTTCTCTCTGGTCAGAGTGAATTTTTTCATCAAAGCAGTTTCGCTGGAACCTCATTTTTTGTGATGGCTGATTTTAGAGAAAAGCATGTGAATGTGAAATTCGGTTTTCTGTTTGGGTAAAATGCCACGGAAACGGTTGTGATGTTGAGCATAGCTTACAAGGAGTGTATGAGTGGTTTTCTTATTTCGAAAGTGGTGAAATGTTGATAGATGACAAACCTCATTCTAGACACCTGTCAACTTCTTGAACAGACACAAATGTCAACAGAATTTGTGTACTTGTGCTCAAATACCGATGACGGACCATTAAAGAAATGGGGAAGTTATCTGGATTCTCTTAGAGCTTGGTTCAATGAATTTTTATGGAAGATTTTGGAATGAGAAGGGTTGCTGTGGAATTTGTGCCTCAGGTTCTGACTGACCAGGAAAAAGAGCATCTACTGAAAACGTCATGTTTGGGAATAAAAGCTCCTAAGTGACCCAGACATTTTTCCAAGGTCATTCCTGGTGACAAGACATGGTGCTATTCTTACGATCCCAATAGCAAACATCAGTCAAGCCAGTGGAAGATGCAATTGTCACCTCGCCCAAAAAAAAGCTCATCAAGTAAAATCAAAGATCAAGATGATGCTCTTTTTTTTTTTTGACGTGAGGGAGATATTGCTTTGGAGTTCATTCCACCAGGTCAAACTGTTAACAGATGAGTTTGAAAAATGTTTTCAAGAATGGAATTGCAGGAATCAACCCAGGGACAAGGGAATAACAAGTGAAGTATAATCAATGGAAGGAAGGTCATAGGATGCCTAGTGAGGCTGAATCAAGGGCAATGTAGCGGTGAAGAATTACTAAACCTGAATGAAGGCTGAACATGGTGGTTGGGCAAGAGAAAAGTAAAAGGAAATAGAGGAAAGAACCAGAAGGCAAAGGACCTAAATACAGGCGTGTACGTGTATGTGTGTGTGTGTGTACACACACATATATAATATCATTAATATAATATATATAAAACAAGAGGAGAATAGAACTACGTACTCATATGTATATGTTAAGAATATACGGATGTGCTTTATACAATTGATGTATGTATGTGTATGGATTGTGATAAGAGTTGTATGAGCCCCTAATAAAATGTAAAAAAAAAAAAAACACCTCAAAAAAAAAAAGAATTAAGGTTGCAGAGGGACATTGGACCTCGACTCAAGTACTCCTTTAACACAAGAACACTTTGTTCTAACAATCTAGCATCCTGTGCTGCTCACCTTCCCAACACTATTGTTGAAGACAAAATGAGTGCATAAGCAAATGTGGTGCAGAAAGCTGATGGTGCCCAGCTATCAAAAGATCTAGCGTCTGGGATCTTAAAGGCTTGAAGGTAAACAAGCGGCCACCTAGCTCAGAAGCAACAAAGTCCACATGGAAGAAGCACACTAGCCTGTGTGATCATGTGGTGTCGATCAGATCAGGTATCAGGCATCTGAGACCCAGAACAAAATCATACCCAAAATGAAGGGGGGGGGGCATGGAGTGGAGACCCAATGCCAATCTGTAGACAATTAGACACCCCCTCACAGAGGGGCCACAGGGAAGAGATGAGCCAGTCAGGGGGCAGTACAGCACTGATGAAACACACAACTTTGCTCTAGTTTTTTGGTGCTTCCTTCACCCCACTATCATGATCTCAATTCTACCTTATAAATCAGATTTGACCAGAACATGCACACTGCTACAGATAAAGGCCCACAACACAGGGAATCCAGGATAGATAAACCCCTGAGGGGCAACAAGGAGAGTAGAGATACCAGTAGGATTAAGGGATGGTGGAACGAGAGAGGGAGAATCGATTACAAGGATCAATCTAGAACCCCCTCCCAGGGGGACAAATAATGGGAAAGTGGATGAGAGGTGAGGGAGGATGATGTAAGATATGAAAATAATAATCTATAAATTATCAAGGGTTCACGAGGGAGGGTATGTGGGGGATGAGGAGGAAGACATGGTGAGCTGATATCAGGCTCAAGTGGGAAGAGAATGCTTTGAAAATGATGGTGGCATATGAGCAAATGTGCTTGACACACTGGATGAAAGTATGGATTGTGATAAAAGAAGTAAGAGCACCCACTATAAGTATTTTTTTTTAAAAAGAATTGAATTGCAGGTTTGACAAATGTATTACGTGTAGTAGAAAGTACTTTGAAGGTGATAAGGTTTTGTAAAAAAATTTAAATCCATAGCTTTGGAAAAAATTCCAGTGTTTTGGGGGTAGTACCTCCTTGTACAGTTTTTCATAGTGATGCATTATGAATCTTTTTATTTCATTAGTGTCTGATGTGACTTCCCCTGTCTCATCCCTAATCCTAGATATTGACGTCTGCTCCTGACATCTGCTCCTTTTCCTTTGTTAAGGTAGTAAGCAGTTTTTCAATTTTGTTGATCCTTCCAAAGAATCAACCTGTTGCTTTGTCGATTTTTTCCGATTGTTCTGCTGTTTTCCAGTTAATTTATTTTCATTCTAATCTTTATGATTTATTTTCTTTTGCTGATGGAAGGACTAAGCTGTCGAGTCCAATTGCGGTAAGTGCTGCGTTAAGGTGCTGGCCATAATTCTTTTTTATGTGTGGTTTTATTACAATAAAGTGACCTCTGGTAACTGCCTATGCTGCATCCCATAGGTTTGGGTAAGTTGTATTGTCATTCTCATTGCTTTATAGGTACTTCCTACTTCCCTCTAATTTTGGCTAAAACTCATTCCTTTTTGAGTTGTGTGCTGTTGAGTCTCCAATTGTTTGTCTTTTGTTGTTGTCCTTTCTATTGATTTCCAGCTTTATGGCACTGTAGTCAGAGAAGATGTTTGAATGATCTCTATGTGTTTGAATTTTCTCAAGCTTGTCTTGTGCCCCAGCTTGTGGTCTGTTTTCAAATATGAGCCATGTGCATTGGAGAAGAATGTGTATGTTTTTGCTGTTGGTTGGAGAGCTCTGAAAATGTCTAGGAAGTTGAGTTCAATTATGTTGTTCAGCTCTTCTGTTTCTTTATTAATCTTTCTCTGAGTACAGTGTATTGAAATCACCTACTATTATTGTTGATCTGATGATTTCTCTTCTCATCTCTTTGAGGATTTAATTGATGAATTTTGAGGGTCTTTTGTTGGGCACATATATGTTTTTGATGTTTATGAGTTCTTGGTCTATTGCTCTCCTGAGCATTATGTAATACCCATTCTTATCTCTCATTATATTGTCTGTGAGTTTGAGAAGTGTCTCTTGAAGGCAGCAGATTGATGGATTTTGTTATCTAATCCAGTCTGCTACTCTTCGACTTTTAATTGGTACATTTAAACTATTAACATTTAGTGTAATTAAATCTAAATGCAGATTAGTTGTTGTTATCTTGTATTATTTGTTTTTGCTATTTTCATTTCTTCCCCTTTTATACGGTGGTGTGTGTGTGAGGAGTTTATTTTTGTCTTGATTTTTCTACTGCATCTTTAATGTTTAGGGTACTGTTTTCAGTGTACTGGTTTCCGGATGGTGTTACACCTTGTGGGGGTTTCATGCTTGTGTGCTGCGGTGGTTGGTTTTCTACCCATAAAGAACTGGAAAGTATTTTTTTTTTTAGTAACTGTCCTCTTTGTTTTATTATCACATACTTAATCATGAGCTAATATAATTTGACTTTTAATAATGGTTGAGTCTCAGAGCTGTTTCTCCTTGTATTTGTAAAATTGATGCTTTCTTTGTCTGGGGATTGTAACGAGATTATCTCAGTAGCAGAGAGGTGGATTACACTGGCTATCACGTGTCAATTGCTACTTCTTAGAAGCTTTGGAAAGTATTTTTTTAATGCTGGTTTTGTCCTTACAAATTTGCTAAATGTTTCCTTATTTAAGAAAATTTTACTTCTTCAAATTTGATGGAGAATTCTGTGGGATAAAGGATTCTTGGATTGCATTTGTTGTCTTTCAACTTTCAGAATATGTTGCTCTAATTTCTTCTTTCCTTTGTGGTCTCTGCAAACAGGTCTGAGCTTATTTGTATCTGTTTGCCTTTGTATGTGACTACGTCTTTATTTTACCTCTAGCTGTTCTCACGATCTCCTCCTTCTCCTTGAAGCTGGGTACTTAGACTACTATATGTCTTGATGGGTTTTGGGTCAGTTTAGCTGTTTCTTATTTGTTTCTCCCTGTGAAGGCACCCAGTAATTCGGAGATGGTTTTGCTTTACGGTGTCCCACATCATCCTCAGATTTTCTTCAGATTCATTTGCTTTTTTGTTTGATTGTTTCTCTTGCTTTCTGAATTCTGCTTGGTTGTCTTTAAGGACTCTGATTCCAATTCTCCACTTCTTCCATTCTATTGTTCAGATCCTGTACCTTGCTCTTAATTTCTCCCGCATCATTTCTTAGCTCCTGGATTTCTCTTGGGCGTGAGGATTCTAGTATCTCCATTTTTTCATCTGTTTTTAGGATTTATCCCTTAGTTTCGTGTATGGCCCTAAGCATCATTCTCTTGTATTCTCTACCTGGTAAATCAATGGCTTCTTCTGTGCAATTTACTAGGTTTGAATAGTCTTCTGTATTTACCTTTTGTTTCTCTTGATTTGTTGTGGTAGTTACTCATATTGGATGTTGTTTACATTGCATCTTGGGTGCTTAAGGTGGTGTGTAGGCTTCTGGGAGGTGTGGGGAAAGGGGCTGGCTCTTTAGGTTAGGAGAAGATCAAGTAGGTGCTGGAAAACGTATTGTGTGTAGATGAGGAGGGAGTGTTAGTTGGGTGAGTAGAAGGATTAGGGTATAGGTGCTCAGGAGTAGGTTTTAAGTGGTGGCATTAAGCATAAGAAGCCTTCCTGTTAAGTATAGTAATATTTAATTAGTTGGAGAAGAGGGTAATGGGAGATGCGATTTTACATAGTAAGTTAAAGAACGTGTATTACTGAGGTGAAGGGAGCAGGTTTTAGAGGTTATGGTGCTGGGATAAATATATTAAATCTACCAGAGCCACTTATCAACCCTGTCTATTATGAAGGGAGAGTGCAGTCCTTTCTTTATTGTGTTTATAACAGAGGACCGCCCCCCCCCCCGCCTTTATAATGGATTTCTGCACATCTGAGAACTATCCACTCCTCACATATAGTCCTAGGGTGGAAGTGGGCTATTATGGTGGATGCCCCAGAGAGGAAGGGCTTCTCATCAGAGGGAAATCTGGCAAGGGACTGTGGGTCCCCACAGTAAAACCAGAAATGCTGGGTTTTGTCTTCTCTGTCAGGAAAAGAAGCTTTGTGTTTTCTTTCTCAAAAGAAAATAGCAACAAATCTAATATCCTCTTGGAGCCTGCTTCACTGCAGGTTCAAGCTGGGTTTCTGTTTCACCGGTGCTGGATCCCTCTCTAGATAGCTGGCGCTACCTAGCTGGAGCGCCTAGTTGCACCCCTGCTGCCAAGGGAGGGAGTGGGGCCTCAGTAAGGTATTGGTCCAGTGGGAATTCTACTCTGCGGGCTGTCATGGGTTCTAGCATCCAGGGCCTCCAGATGCCCATTTGGGCGTCCATGAGATGCTGCTCTTGAGGGGGATACTGTCTTTGGCCACTTCCCCATGCTGGTGAATTGCTGAGCCCAGGAGGGGAAGGGGAAAAGGTCAGGGTCCATCCCCCACTAACCAGAGAGGCAAGGTGCAGCAGGAGCTATGAAAGGGACCGTGAACTGTGCTCTCTGTGGGGAACCCACAAAAGAACCACGGGGCGCTGGGAGACCTGGTCTCCAGTCCCAGTCCCGTAGATCTAGTGATCACAACCGCAAGCTCTTCAGATCTTCAGACGGGCAATCCTGCACCAACATAATTTTCTTCCCTAAGTATCTTGGTTAATCATTCTAACTTGATTTTCTCAACCTTCACACTATTGACACTTTGCACTGGACATTTTTTTGGACTAGACATTTTGTATCATCCTTTGTCCCTACCTTCTAGATTCTAGCACTACCCACTCCCCCAATCCCCAACTTCCAAGTTGTTACAGCTGAAGATTTCCTGGACCTTGTCACATCATCACTCTAGCTGCACAAAAAGTGCGTGTTTAAACACTAGACTCCGACATAGTAAATGTTCACAGGAGGATGAGCACAGCGGTTCTTGTTGTACATGAACTCTGAAGTTCAGAGGTTTTTCTTTTTGCTAAGCTTATGCTGTTGAATACAGTTAAATCAATGCTTCTGTGCTGTGACTTCATAGTTACACAACAAAAGGTAGAGAATGATAAAGTCTACCCAAGAGAAGGCAAGGCAGAGGAGAAGGGGCTTAGGAAATTTTCTTTGGATTAGGGGAGAGATTAGCAACTCTTGGATAGAGACTATGGAGTCTATGTAGAATAATTGTTCAAGGGTAGACAGTGTTTTCTAGAGAAAGGAAGCCTGAGGAAGGGGCTTCTAATCCAGCAGGGGGTGAGGGGGGTGTTAGGAAAAAAGATGTTTTGGAAGGATGAAGTGGAAATGCAGTGACAGCATGTGGCCTGGTTGGAAACACAGGTTTGAAAATACCCCCTGAAGGTTAAGCGCTAGATAAGGGAAAGGAAGGGTGAGGATGGGATCACTAAGGAAGTAGTGTAGTAGACAGAAAAATAAAAACACATTCCTTAAGGAATATTTAAGTTTTGTTAGTTTCTGAGCCAGGAAGGTCTGCTATTTGCCAGACAGACTGCTGGGATCTAGGAAATAATATGCTGGGTAACCAGGGTATTGTGCAGTTTATCTTTGCAAAATTTGACAGTGATCTGCCTGTGTACATTCCAACTTCAACCTTATTTGGGGGTTATGCTTATCTTGCTGTCCCCACTTAAAAGCTGTTAGCCCACCACCATGAGGAGGCTTTGGGGAAGAAGCGTGTAGAGAGTAATAGATGAGTTTTTAAATTTTTAATAATTTTATTTGGGGTAGATAGATGATTTTCACAATTAATGTGCATTGGAACCATGGAGAAAGAACAAGAATGGTGCCCTCACCGCCCACTCCCCCCCCCCATACACACACACTGGGTGTGTGTGTTAAGATACAGAATCGCTCCCATAGCTCTTTTGATTCAGTAGATCAAAAACAGCCAAAGAATCGACATTCTTAGCAAGTTAGTGCAGGTACTGTGGGTGTTGGGCTCACACTTTGAGAAGCACTTTAAAATGGTTTTGCTCTGAAATCAGACGCATATCCAAGTTTTGGCAGGTATGATACATGATCCGAACATCATTTGGAAATTGGGGTGGGGGGGCACCAATGAGCAGTTTTATTGGTTAGCACAATTCCACTGTCAACTGTGAGCTATTTATTCAGCACTTTAAAAGTAATTGTCATAGGTGCTGTTTTCTGAAAACACAGTACTTTTTGGAATATAAACTTTAAGTTGAACATATTAGTCTGAGCCCTCAACTACTTGATGCTAGTGTGGATCAGATGTTAGGGCTCTGTGGATGGTGAGTGGCAAGAGGCTAATCTGTCTCACAGCTCCCTCCCAGAGTGACTCAGATTAATTTATTCTCCAGTTCTATCTAGGGTCCCCAATAAACATTTTGCAGAGGACTAATTAAAGACACCGCTCCTATCTTTAAATGATACCTAGGAGGGAAGGGCATTTCAGAGGTGGCATGGTTGGACCCTGCCTCCTAGTCTCAATCCCTCTCTGCTACCTGCCACTGAAAGGGCTTTGCAGTTCCCCTAAAGTCGCTGTTGTTGTTAGAGGCTCTCACGTCAGTTCCGACTCATAGCAACAGTATGTACAACAGAATGAAACACTACCCTGTTGTGTTAGGCCAGGTTGGCTAGAGAAACAAAGTCCAGAGACGCGCGCGTATGTATAAGACAGAGCTTTATTTCAATAAGTCATGAAATATCAAGAAAACATCCTGGCTCATTCCAGTTCAAGTCCCTAAGACTGATACTAGTCCGTAAGTCCCTCTTCGGACTCACAGTCACATGCAATGATGCAGAAGGCAGGACAATCACAGGCCGGTAGATGTAAAGTTGTGTGTATCCAAGATCGGTGGGAACAAGGCAGGGTGGCGGCAGCTCTTTGGGTGGTCAGCAAGCAGCAGTGTTAAGGCAGAGAGGCGGGGAGGTTCCCCAGGCCCTCCTTATGAGAAAGCTACACCCACAAGGAGGCACCACCCGGGTGTGACCTGATCCCCAGGTTGGATACCACCCTACACTTTTACATATCTACCACGTTGACATAAAATTATGCAACTGTGCCAGCTTCACAACTGCTATTCGGTGTGAGCTCCTTGTTGCAGCCGCTGTGTCAATCCCTCTCCTGGAGAAGCTGCCTCGTCGTCTCTGCCCCTCTGCTTTACCAAACATGATGTCCCTTTCCAGGGATGGTCTCTCCTGAAAACATGTCCAACGGATGTGAGATGAAGGCTCAGCATCCTGTTTGTTTGTTTTTTAACAATTTATTGGGGCTCATACAATTCTTATCACAGTTCATACATATACATACATCAATTGTATAAAGCACATCTGTACAGTCTTTGCCCTAATCATTTTTTCTCCTCTTTTCTTTTTTTACATTTTATTAGGGACTCATACAACTCTTATCACCATCCACACATATACATACATCAATTGTATAAAGCACATCCATACATTCCCTGCCCCAATCATTCTCAAAGCATTTGCTCTCCACTTAGGCCCCTTGCATCAGGTCCTCTTTTTTTTTTCCCTCCGTCCCCTTTCCCCCCTCCCTCATGTGCCCTTGGTAATTTATACATCGTTATTTTGTCATATCTTGCCCTATCCGGAGTCTCCCTCCCCCCCCTTCTCTGCTGTCCCTCTCCCAGGGAAGAGGTCACATCAGCATCCTGTTTTTAAGGAATATTCTGGCTGTAATTCTTCCAGACAGATTTATTTGTTCTTCTGGCAGTCAGTCCATGGTGTAGGAAACAGAAAGATTTCTCCCAAGTAGTCTCCCCCAAATATATGCCAAACCCAAGATGCTGCTTGCTACCTGGTAAATGTTCACTAGGCGGTCAATGAAAATAGGTCAGAGATTATTCTCTTTAAGGGTTTCTAGAGCAACAAGGTTGTATAATCTGACTCACCTTAAGTAGGGGCCACTCCCTTCTGATATTGTTCCCTTGAAGGAGTGCTGGAAGGCAAGCCTGGGTCCACTCAAGGATGACTAAGGTTAGGTCACTATATTGAATCTAGGGTCCACCCATCTTGTCACATATGTACCCCTATTTGCTCTCTTTACTCTTGCGTATACACCTCTAGGTCATCCCCCTTTATTGCTTGTATTGCCTGTGTTAGTACCCCTTCCTATGACATAGATTGTCATCTGTAATCAGGACTTGCATGCCCCCAAAGATATATAAGCTTTGGTTAGAAATAAAACCTCATACTGTTCTCTCTCTTGCCCACTCATCCCCCACCTCCACGTGTACCACCAAGAGGAGCTGAGGTAAGCATGCTACTATGAAATGTGTCTCACTTCTTAATTTACTCTCCCATCCCTCCCTATTCTCCATGACTTTACTATAATCTTTATATATCTTAACCGTACAATTGCACCTACCAAATCTGTGATTAGTTGTGAGGGGCTGGCTACCCCCACACCATGGTACTTTGTGTATTCTTCACCAGCATCATAGCTCAAACGCATCGATTCTTTATCGGTCTTCCTTAGCCAAGGTCCAACCTTCACATACATGAGACGATTGAAAATACCATGGCTTGGGTCAGATGACTGAAAATGCCTACTCCTCAAAGACATCCTTGCTCTTCACCTGCACAGAAAATTTTGTTGAACACGGTTGCAGCAGTATGTCTCCAAGGAGCTGCCAGAAATTCAAGCTGGATTCAGAAGAGGAGATGGTCTGAGGGATAGCATTACTGATGTCAGCTGGACACCAGAAAGATGCATCCTTGTGTTTCGTTGACTGATTCATTTTACTGTGTGGATCATAACAAACTATGGATAAACATTGAGAAGGATGGGAATTCCAAAACACTAAATTGTGCTCATGCTGCTGAACCTGTACATGGACCAAGAGGCAAGGGAATGCAGCACAGTTTAATCAGGAGAGGTGTGTGTCAAGCTTGTCAACATACTTATTACATCTGCCTGCTGGGCAAGTAAACCAAGAAACAGGACTATATAAAGGAGACCACAGCATCAGCATTGGAGGAAGGCTTATTAACAACCTGCAATATGTAGATGACACATTCGTGCTTGCTGTAAATGAGGAGGACTCAAACGACTTTCTAATGAAGCTCAAAGACTGGAGCCTTCAATAAGGATTGCAACTCAATATAAAAAAACCCAAATCCACACAAGTGCACCAATAGATAACATCACGACAAAGGGGAAGGAAAGATAAAAATCGCCAAGGACTTAATTTCATTTGGATCCACAATCAATGCTCAGGGAAGCAGCAGCCAAGAAATCTTACTGCACAAGACCCAGAGCCGCTACCATTTACTGGATGTCTCCAGAGAGCTCAGACAGGGCCCAGAGTTGGAGCAGGGTCCCTGGAGCTGAGAAACCTGATCAAACCTGCTTCGCAGGCCCCGCAGGGTGGGGCTGCCCCCGCCTCTACTCTGGCTCCAGGGGCGTTCCACCGGCGGCCGCGTGCTAACGGGCTGCGCGGACGCCCGGCGCCCCACCCCCGCCCCGCCCCCGCCCCGCCCCGGGACGCTCGGACCCGCCCCGTGCCCTTCCCAACTCGCCCCGCCCCGCGCCCCCTCCCTGGACGCCAGGCCCCGCCCCGTGCCCTTCCCCACTCGCCGCGCCCCGCCCCGGGACGCCCGGTCCCGCCCCGGGCTCGCCCCGCCCCTTGCCCGTCCCACCTCGCCCCGCCCCAGGACGCCAGGCCCCGCCCCGTGCCCTTCCCCACTCGCCTCGCCCCGCCCCGGGACGCCAGGCCCCGCCCCGCGACGCCCGGGCCCGTCCCACCTCGCCCCGCCCCGGGACGCCAGGCCCCGCCCCGCCCCGGGCCCGTCCCACCTCGCCCCGCCCCGGGCTCCATCTTGCGGGAGACCGGTCGGGCTGTGGCGCGGCTGCTTAGGAGTCAGGTGAGGACCGGCGCCCTGCCTTTCGCACCCCAGGACCCCCTGAGTCACGTCTGACCCCGGCTCGCCCTGGTGCCTGGCCTCGTGGACGTGGGAATGTCAAGGCCAGGGCAAAGCGGAGGGCCGTGCGGGCCCCTGGGTGGTGGGAGACTGCGTGCCTCCTCGGGACTTGGGCCACCGAGTAGCCAGTTGGAGCGGGATGGGGGCGGGGAGCCAGGTGAGGCGCGCTGGACTACCAGGAAGTCTTGTCCTGTCTGCCCCTCGGCCTTTCGGGAAGAGCAGTGACGCCCACCCTCTCTCTGGCAGGTGACCACAGGTGGAGGGGCTGAGACCACAGGTGGCCTTGCCGAAGGGACCTCCGGCCAGGCGGAATGGGCTCCCCAGCGAGCAGCGCTGGGAGCCACGTCTGGCTGGGGAATAGACATTCTCGTGACACAGCAAATTGAGGAACACTTGGGAAATTTTTATTGTGCGTAGTGCACTCTAGGACAGAATAATTAAACCTAAAATTGTAAACGGGGTCAGTTTCTGAGTCGAAATCCATTCGACCCCGGTGGGTTTGGTTTATACTTAGAGATTGCATTCACCGTATCCGTTCCCTAAAATAGCACACGGGTGCTGGTGTCCGGCCGTCCCATGCGAACACCGGGAGGTGGCCGATGACCACCACTGAATGATAGACATGAAATGAAGTCAGAGTGATATCGTCTGACTGCAGTTAAGCTCCCTTGCATTTGCCAGTTGATACGGAGCTAATCTGGTCTGTCCTAATTCATGAGTTTCCCTGCAAGCAGGGAAAGAATTTCAGGTTCTAGGGAGGGCCATTTTGGCCAGGCTAACTTAAGCTGCCACTCGCTCCTACCTCATTCACTAGTGGCTGCCGTCCCTCATCTGTGCAGAGGTACACATGCTTCCCGGGTTTTTATTTAAGAGCTCTAGCCGACTGATTTAAATGGCCCTTCCGAATGCAGAGGCTGATTTTGGAAAATTGTAATATGTGCTGTTGGCCTACTTCAGTTACCCTTCCCATATTGCATTTTCCCCCTCAGAACTGTGTTAGGGACGGTGTTCCTGGGCTTCATGCCATCCATGAGACTTCCACAGTGAGACCCACCCCTTTAGTCGCTGAGTCACTGGGTGGAGATGGTTGGGAGAACCAAAAATGAGTTTCTAGTCTTTGAAAAATAGTTGCTGACAGAGACTTGTCTGAGGGAACTTTTAAAAGTTCATAGAAAAGTACAATGAAAAAATAATGGATTTTTCCCCCAAAATTTTTTAAAGCCTTCCCACTCATTAGAGTTCAGAATGCATTTGCATTCTCTGACCATTAACCACAAATGTGGCAGTTATACCCTCAGAGTGTGTTTGAAATTGTGAAAACTCCAGGCAAACCCAAGGAGGGGCAGTTTTGTGCTCAGATTTGCAGGGCGAATGGGGAACTTGTCTGGGCTTCTTAATGATTTGTCAAAAATAGCCCCATGTGGTCTAAAAGTTGGGTTTCTGATGGCTAAGATTCCAGGCCTCTTGGAGTGAGTCATCCCTGACTACAGGTAGCCAGGTAGTCAAAGCCCAGAACCATCCTATAAATTTAAAACCTACAGTTGTGTACGTATTCCAGTCATGGCCCTTTCCCCCTGTGTCTGTAGTCCTGCTTTGGACGGTGAAGAATTGAACTGCCACCAGTTTTGATCATGTGGTGAGTTTCTTTGTCCACTGATCCTGTATAAGGAGGACTGTGAATGGGAGGACTCCATTGAGATCTCTGGCCTGTGAACATTGATGGTCTGCTTTCCTCATTGTAGAATGGTTGTCTTTGTTTGCCTTAATGAAAAGGTGTTGCTCTGCCTCCCACAGTACTCTACTTTCATTGCTAGGTTCTAGAATTCATTGCAATGGTAACACAAAACTCTCAGACAATGCTTGTGATTATAGGGTTTATTGTGGAAGTTAGGTTACAATTCAGCTGAGAAATGCTCAGGATACAGTTATTGAGTCAGGACATTATAAAGTTCCTTTAAGGCTGCTAATTAATGTCCAAAGGGCATGCCACACCCCTTTAAGCCTCAACCTGAAGGCACTCAGCTCTAGCTCCTTGGGACAGCCAACCTAGCTTCCCAGGGGCACCCCGCTTCCCATGCCAGCCGCCTCATGCCTGAAAGCACTCAGGTTTACTTGCTCTGTTGGCTGGCTCCTGTTCTGCTGTTGATGCCCCTCTGCTTCTCAAGTGGAGGAGGTTCACTGGGCAGGGATCTCAAGGTCCAGGGGATGTGCTGCACCCCTGGCTCTTGTTGGTAGTAATTTGACCCCTGCCTCCTGAGATGGCCCATTTTATACCCTGCTGGTTGGCAGTCACAATGAATCCTGTTAACAAGTATACCCATCTGAAGCTTCTCTTCCCCAGACCCATCAGGAAAAGGTCCTTTCATGGGAGTTAGAGGCTATAGCTAGAAAAGCACATGGAATTTGCTACCCTGCAGGTGTTTATAGGATATGTTTTAATTTGGGGTTTCCCCAAAAAAATCAATGTTGAGAAGAAAATGAAAGTTTTGGTCACCAGTATAGTCTTGCTTCATGGGGAAGGTTGAGTCATCTTGACATTTGTGTAACATTTTGCCAGGCACTTTTAAAATCTCTTTTAAAAAAAATTTTAATTGAGGGCTCTTTTAGCTCTTACAACATGTTTCAAGCATTTTTGTACATATGTTGCCATCATCATTTTCTAAACATATACATTCTATTTGAGCCTTGGTATCAGTTCCACTTTTTTCCCTCCCCCACTTCCACCCTCATGACCCCTTGGTATCTTATAAATGATTATTGTTTTTATGTCTTAAACCGAACACTGTCTCCCTTCACCCACTTGGGAGGTGGGTGGGTTATGTGTCGATCATTGCAATTGGTTCCTCCTTCCTTCCCTCCTCCCCCCACTTTCTCCTTACCCTCTTGGTATCGCTACTCCCAATTCAGTACCTGTGGGGTTTATCTGACCTGGATTCCATGTGTTGTGAGCTCTTATGTGAACCAGTGTACACAGAACTGAGAGGCAGGACTAGGGTCATGATAGTGGGGGATGAGGAAGCCTCAAAGAACCAGAGGAATAATGTGATTCATCAGTGCTGTACTGTGCCCTGGTTGACTCATCCCTTCCTTGTGACCCTTTTGTGAGGGATTGTCCTATGATCTATAGATCAGTTTTGAGTCTGCTCTGGCCCCCCTCATTCTCAACAATATGTTTTTTTGTTTGTTTTTGGTCTTCTGGTGCCTGCTACCTGATTCCGTCAACACCTAATGATCACACAGGCTGGGGTGCTTTTTTCATGTGTGCTTGTTTCTCTGCTAGATGGCTGCTTGTTTAAACTTCAAGCCTTTAAGACCCAGATGCTATATCTTTTGATAGCCGGGCACCAACAGCTTTCTTCACATTTGCTTATGCACCTATTTTGTCTTTAGTGATTGTGTTGTGAGGGTGAGCATCACAGATTGCCAGGTTGTTAGAATAAAGTGTTTTTGCATTGAGGCAGGGCTTGAGCAGAGGCCCAGAGTCTGTCCACTTCCTCAATGGATTGCCATATGAATAGATGCACCTAGGCCAATACCTCTATTTTTATGAATTAATATATTTACATAAGTACACACCTGCATTTTTATCTCTATCCATAGCCTTGCTTCCTAGATGTTTCCTCTGTTTCCTTTTACCTTCCTCCTGCCCCACCATCACACTCACCCTTCTTCTACCTCTTAGTAATTTCTCCCAGCTAGATTGCTTTTGCTCCAACACCACTGGATTTTTTATGTTCTCATTGTTGCTTTTAATTCCCTAGTTCCTGTCTATGGCGTTGCTTGCTCACCGCTCCTTTCCCCTGCCTCCTCCTCCCTCTGGAACCATCAGTCCTGTTGCTTTCTCCTCCAGCTTGCTTCCCATGCCTATCTTACATCGGTAGGCAAAATAACAATAACAGACAAAACAAAAAGAAAAGAAAACATTGAATAAAAAGAACAAAAACTAGCAACCCCCCCCGAAAGATCATCTATCATTTGAGGTCTGTCTGCTGACCTTTATGATTACCTCTCCACTGGTAGGGGAGACAGGGGTCCCTCCTCCTTTGGTAGGGGTCCTGGGGGTTCTGGAAACTGCCCCTCCTAGCCTGAAGTCTATTTTGGGGATTCCTCAGGCATTCCGTGGCTTTGCTTTCCTCCCATTGTTGGTCTGTTATATTCACTTTGTGGTTTGCTCCACTGTGAAGGTTGTCAGACTGGACACACTCCCTGTCATGTGTCCCCAGTATTGTCTTCTGATGTGGTGTGCTCCAGCGAGGGGACATCATGTCTCGAGCTGTTGTCAGCCCTACAGCCCTCTCTGTGTCTTTGCAGCTCCGTGCAGGGATGAATGCCATCCTCAGGGCTTGGTGTGCCGGTATGGAGTCTAGTCCCTCGCTCTTTCTTTTTCCTTCCTGGTTTGTTTCTGTATGGATGTGGCAGGTTGCCTCCTCTCCCCAACCTGCAGGTTTAGTGTTGCCCTCAAGGTTCACGATTCTAAAAACGTTAAAGGGACATGGAAAAGTGCTCTTCTCCCAGGAGACAGCCAGGCTTACTTCCTGGGTATTATTTCAGAGATAGTTTCTACATACACAGGGACTTCAAATGATAATTGTGGAATAAGTTAGTGGGAAGCTTTCAACTACTTTCTAACTCCATTTTTCTATGAATTTTTTAAAGCCCCCTAATATAATTGCCAACTATTTATGCACTTTCCCCCACTAAGTAAGTCCTGAATTTGGTTTCATGGATGAGTGTGAAGAGCTGCCTTATTTTTAAGAGCGACGTTTCTTTCCTAATCAGTTTCACCTGTTCCTGACTGATGGACATTTAGATTTTTTTCATTTAGATTATTTTTAAGGCTTTTATATTACAATGAATATTATGAGTGAATAGCCTTGTGCATATATAATTTTACACGCGTACAAATATTTGTATAAGCTGCATTCTTGGAAATAGAATAGTTTTCTACCTAAATTCACTTAAAACTGAATCTTAAATATCTTTTTATTGTTTTTGGTGTACTTTCATCCACATTTGAAACTTGTTGATGTTCTCCTAGGTAAGATTTCATGTAGTCGTTACAGAATACAGATGCAGGACTTTGCTATAGGAATAATTCTCCGGAAACTGAATTGCTTATGTTCTTTGATACTCTTAATTACCTCTTGCGTAATTATTACTAATATCTTATAAAATATTTTCAGATATTTTTTCTTTTAACATTCTGAGCTCTTAGTCCATCTGACTTTTAGATGTTGTCAGACCTTTCCTTTTCATACCAACCAGGCGTGGAGAAGAAAAGAAAGCAATTTAGTCTGTGCTTTTTAAATATCCAGGCCTTTGGATTCCCAATGGTTATTTTAGAACTGACTGAATCAAATTTATCATTACTTGTAATCTTTCTGATTAAGTTAATAACTTTGAATGAATTTGTGCCCATCCTTTCTCAATTTGTCTAGTTTCTAGCATTTATCCTTTCAGAGATATTCACCGCTCCCCCTCCCCCATGAACCCTTGATAATTTATAAATTAATATTATTTTCTCATGTCTTTCAGATATATTCTGTGTATACACAGGAACTTTAAGAAGTTGGTGGGGGAAATGTGGAATTCTATTATTTAACTTGATAAATTGAATATATTTACATAAGTGATCAATTGAATAGTCATAAAGATATTATCATAACTTAAATTTATCTTCTAATTTTTCTATACTGTGTACTCCAGAGGAGCCCTGGAAGTGCATTGGTTGCATGTTGAGCTGTGACCTGCATGGTGGGCAGTTCTAAACCACCAGCAGCTCTAAAGAAGAAAGACTTGGTTTTCCACTCCCATAAACAAACAAGGGGTCACTACTAGTGAGCATTTACTTGATGGCAGTTTGTTGTTTGGTTGTGTACTCATGAAGCAAGATCTCCTCCCCCCCCTCCCCCATTTTTTCAACACCTACACAGTGCTTGTTACCTATGGGATCTCATAAGAATTGAATTGGATTTCTTTGAAGTCTTGCTATAAAAAATACAAATTATTTGTAGCTGAGCTGTCTTGGGGAGAAAGGTTTACATACATTTAAAAAGTTAGATTGTAAGGTCATAACGGCAGACTGTTCTGGTACCAAAGTGTACTAGATTGGAAGCGTCAGCATCACCTTGTTAGAAAAGCAGGATCTCAGACTCCAGCCCACAACTACTGAAGGATCACAAGGTTGCCAGGTGATGCATGTACATGTTCAAGTTTGAAAGCTGCTTTGGCTGGTGTGGACTCAAAGATGGGAAGAGAATCAGATCGTGATAACACTGCTTTAACCAAGGGAGTCAGTTGGGGTTCATGAGGTGGAGATTTCCTATAGGACTTGGTGAGCCAGTGAGTTTGCAGTGATACTCCAGTAGTGATCATTGAAGTTTCTTATCTGAAGAATAGTGTGCTGCAAGAGCAACATTTTAGGAAAATTTGCCTAATGATGGTTGTGTCCAGGAATATTAGAAAGGTGAGAGATATAAACAAGATCATAAAAGGAGAAGTACTTTTAGTAAGCTAAGCATTGGGTGATAAAAACTTGATCTCAGGTTACAGTTAGGAGACAAGAAAGATAGGTGAGTCATTTCAAAGGAAGAATAGAAAACTATTATGTTACTACACTGGAATAATGGGTAATTCAAGGAGTGGTGCTATTGACGGATTTGAAATATTAAGGGTTGCCTGATAGAGCCTGATGAGTATTTAATTCCATACCAGTACTGACAACCTCCTAAATGGCTTGTATCCTAACCTGCTCCCATCTCTCATCTGTTTCAGTGAGCTTCCATCTCACAAATACATTTCATTTCTTACCTGGCAAATCACATCGTTCCACTGCCCTGCCAATTTACCTGATACCGTTTTAAACCTAAGTTATGCTTTGATCAGTTCCTTTACGCTCAACTCTCAGTACAGTGCTCTACTGTGATTGTCGGACTCAGAGACCATATGTACAATATCAGGAAACCCTGCCTGGTCCTGAGCCATCCTCACAGTTGCAGTAGGTTTGAGCCCTTTATTGTAGCCACTGTGTCAGTCCATCTGTTCAGGGTCTTCCTCTTTCTCAATGGCCCTTTGTCCTTCTCCAGAGACTGAGCTCTTGTCTATGGTCCACATCCTCTTTTGAATCTGACTTGAGTTTCTGGCAGCTCCCTGTGTTGATGTACTGCTTTATCCACTTTTTGATTATCTTTATGGAAATCTTACTTGCCTGTGATATTGTTACTGTTTGATAATTTTCACATTCTGTGGGTCACCTTTCTCTGGAATGGGCACAAATGTGTATTTCTTCCAGTTGGGTGGTGCTTCTCCAAATTTCTTAGGATAGACTAGTGAAATCTTCCAGTGCTTCATCAGTGTGTTGAAACATTTCAATTTGTACTCCAGTAATTCCTGGATACTTGTTTCAGTGTAGCTTAGACTTCTTCCTTCAGTGCTATCTGTTCTTGACCACATGCTGCCTCTTGAATGAGTAAGCATTTTAACCAATTCTTTTTGACCAATGTAGTGGTCTCTTTGCTTTTTTCTTTTGATACTTGAATCCTTCAGTATAGCAACTCAGGGCTTGAATTTTTTCTTCAATTCTTTCAGGTTGTTATCAATTCTCAACTGATCTTGTTTCATGTATACTCCTATACAACCCTCCCGTATTATTTTTTTAAAATCATTTTATTAGAGGCTCATACAACTCTTATCACAATCCATACATACATCAATTGTGTAAAGCACATTTATACATTCATTGCCCTCATCATTCTCAAAGCATTTGCTCTCCACTTAAGCCCCTGGCATCAGGTCCTCATTTTTCCCCTCCCTCCCTCATGAACCCTTGATAGTTTATAAATTATTATTTTGTCATATCTTGCCCTGTCCAAAGTTTCCCTTCACCCCCTTTTCTGTTGTCCGACCCCCAGGGAGTTGGTCACATGTAGATCCTTATAATCGGTTCCCCCTTTCTAACCCATCCTCCCTCTACCCTCTCAGTATCGCCACTCACACCACTGGTCCTGAAGGGATTATCTGCCCTGGATGCCCACCTACCGTATTATTTTGAAGGAATTCCCTGATACCATTTTATGTGTACATACTCAATGTATATCATTAAAAAATAAGGATTATTGTTGTGTGCCATTTGTTGATTCTGACTCATACAACCCCATGTGAGATAGGAGAACTGCCCCGTGGGCTTTCCTTGGTTGTAGTCTTGACAAAAGCAGGCTGCTTGCCCTTTTTCTCATGGAGCCTCTGGGTGGGTTTGGACTGGTAGCAAATCCATCTAGCAGCCATTTACACTACCAGGCTGTAAACCATTCATGCAGCTAAACTAATAATTTCTTAGTGTCATGAAAACACCTACCCCACCTCCAAAGCCAATTGCTTCTCAGTTGATTCTGACTCTTAGCAATATTGTGTAGAACTGCACTCCATTGTGTGTTCAACAGCAGTGGTATTTTGGAAGTAGATTGCCAGGGCTTCCATTCGAGGTACCCTCTGAGTGGATTGGGCAGCTTTTCACTCAGCAGCTGAGTGCATTACATCACCAAATGTCCAGTTAATTACTTGCATTTCCAAATGTAAATGAACGCCTTTCAAAGAAAATAATTGTCAGAGCTCTCCGGTGCACACCACAGTTCCCAAAACATTTTTTCATGTTAGTTCTATTGATTGGAATACTGTCAGCTATCAGTCACCATATATTATCACAGAGTAATCTATGCGTGAGAACTTCTTTCAGCTTAGACTGTCTTTACCTCCCAGTTTCCTTTCTTTTGCCATCAATTAGTGAAAGCACATTTATTTTGCAATTTTTTTGTTGTGATTGGGGCCAAGGGTTACAGAGCAGATAAGATTTCCATTTAATAATTCACACACATTTGGTTTCATGGCATTGATTGTAATTCCCACAGTCCAGCACCACTTATCCCCCTTCCTCCTGTGTTTCCTGTATCCATTCCTCTTTCTTCCCTAGCTCTTCTGAACTTTGTCCTTGGGTAAATGCTGCCTTTTAAAATCACATGCACACTACCACCACCCACCACCACCACCACCACCACCAAAATAAAATAAATAAATAAATAAAATCACATGCAGGTTTATTCTAAGGTGCACCTACTTCACTAGTTTGTTGTTCTCCTTCTAGACCTGTGTGTTGTTTGGCTGAACACAGCCAGGGGACCGTGTTCATCTGGCCAGTAAGCTTGATCTTTTTTTAATGGTGAAAACAACACTTACTTTAAGTCTGTGTATATCCAGTGAATTGGGAAAGGAAGCCTACTAAGCATGTTATAATTTGTAAAGCTAACTTCTTTGAGATTTTTAATATTCTTGCATTATCTATCACAGTCCCCTATTATCATAGCAGTTACCATTTATTGAGAGCTGAAGTTGTTCCAGTCAATGTGGTAATTGCTTTACATGTTTTGTTTCACTCAATCCTTACAACAGCCTCATGAAGTAAGTCCTTTGTCATCCATTGTATAGATGAATAAAGTAAGGCTAAATAGCCTAATAACTTGTCAGCACTCAAAAAGTTGGAAGTTCACTATGCTAGATTGAAAATTCTTGGTGAAAGTGCAAATTGGCACTTTGGAGGGGAATTTGGCTATATCTTGTAAAATTGCATTTGTTTTTTGCCCTTTGCCTTATCAGTGCTATCCGTAGGAATGTATCCCAAATATAATACAATGTAACCTGTGAAAGTGAGATCCCAGAACTGTCAGGGAAGGAAAACTCCCATTTTCCATTAAAATGAGCAGCAGAAAAGTAGTCCAAGTCGGGAGCCTTGTGGGACCTGGAGAAACAGAACATCCTGTTGGGTTCTGTCTCTCACAGGTTTAGTCTCGTGACGGAACAGTGCAACTGCAGTAAACTCTGCAGGAGGCTCTTCATGACAGCACTATTTGTAATACCTTTTTAAAAACAATGTGGAAACAGCGTATTTCTGCTGTTAAATCACGGACATCCACATGAAGTACTATGCAGTTGTAGAATGGAATGGAAACTGCTGCTATAGTAATCGTCAAAATAATAAGAGAAAAGCAAGATGTATCATACTTGTGTGTATGTAGTTGACTACATTGTTCCAAGAAAAGAGCGGGGATACAAATGTAAATGTATTACCTTATATAAGGAGCCCTGGTGGAGTAGTGGTTAAGCATTAGGCTGCTAACCGCAAGGTAAGCAGTTCAAAACCACCAGCTGCCCCTTAGGAGAAAGATGGGGCCTTTCTACTCCCATAAAGAGAGTCTCCAAATCTCACTGGTGGTAGCCCTGCCCTGTCCTGTTTGGTCCCTATAAGTCCATACTGACTTGATGGCAGTGATTTTTATAGTTTATATCATTAAAAATGTGGTCCTTGGGTAGACTATCAAAATAATGGTTGCATATAGGGAAGAGATAAATGGCAGGGATAGAAATGCTAACACATTTGTGAATATATCTCTTTTTTTATAGATTTGACTTTGGAGCCAAGAAGTTTTACATTATGTAAAATAAAATTTAATTACAATTTGAAAGTATCATTAAAGATCAAAAGTAAAATGAAACAAATATATATCTAATTGACAGCATAAATATGCCAGGGTTATCTTAAATGTGTTTAAAATTCAGTATTTGACTGTGCATTCATAGTGGAGTATGTCCTAAGGATACATGTCATTGCAGATTGTTAAAGTTGTTTTTAGTAAATGTGGCCATGGTAACTATGTGGGCTGTATTATTTTCCTATGACTGCTGAAACAAATTATTGTAAACCTGGTGGGTTAGAGTAATGTTTTTCCTCACAATTTTAGAGGTCAGAGGTCTGAAATCAGAACCATTGGGCCCCAATCCGAGATTCAGGAGGTCCGTGAATCTCCATGTTCTGGTGGCTGCTGATGGTCTTTGGCTTGTGGTCATATCACTCCTGTCTCTGTGGTCATGTGGGCTTCTCCTTTTCTTGTGAGTGTGTTCAGATCTCCTCTTTTTCACTCTTACAAGCATACATGTGATTCATTTCTGGCCTACCTGAATACCCCATCGTCTCCCGATCTCAAAATCCTTACTCACCTCATCTCTAATAGCAACCACCATTTTCCCCACAGCAGTGCCCCTCACGCTCCAGGGTTCCGCCTTAGCTCAGCGTCTCACACCATTCGTGAACTGTTCGGGGCATGGCTCACGTGGTTATAGAGACTGGCAAAGCCTAAATCTGTAGTTCAGACATCCTTCTGGAGGATTCTCCTCAATCACCCCAAACTTGACTATTGACTCTGAAGCCTTCAGAAGCTTGTGGATCAGGTCTCACATCTCCAGAACGGGAAGTCAGACTCAGGCAAACCAGACGCAGGATCCAGAGCAAGAGAGTGAATTGAACAAAGTTGTTAGCACAAGTAATCCAAATAAACCCCACTGCTAGCAGGTCGATTCTGACTTACAGTGAAACTGTGTGGGGTTTCCCAGGCTTTGTCACTTTTCAGAAGCAGACTTTCTCTCCATGAGCAGCTGCTGGGTCTGAGCCACGGACCCTGCAGTGAGCAGTCCACTGCTCACCTGAGGGTGCCACGAGGCTTGGCACAACTACCAAACTCAAGGTCAGATTCTAACTCATAGTGATCTTACAGGACAGCCCAGCGCATAATCCACTAAGCCACCAGGTCTCGTAGTGCAACTACAGAGATGCAAAATATCCAAAAAATAAAAGCAAGTCTTGTTTGCTCAGCCAAACTAAGGAGCGAACCAGAACCTAGGTCACCAAAGCGACTCTGAACCCAAGCCAGGTTTTTAGTGCAGTGACTGTTATCGGAAGGTGTGAGTCAGCACTAACTGTCTGTGCATGCTCAGTCTGGAAGGAAAATCCACAAAGATGTCATCTTGACTGTGTTGGGCTATAATGGACTTGTGGTTTTTGCCTTCTGACATCAAAAGGCTAGGTACATTGATGAACAATTTCTGTGCTGGTTGGGCTAGGTCTAGGCTCAGCTAGTTCTGTGGCTCCAGCCTCCTGCTTTTCTCAATTACGTGGGAAACTGGTGGTTTTCCTACTAAGGGAACAAACACAATAAAACCGGTATTTTTTGTTTTAACACAAATACCAAAGATGTTGGCTAATCTCCAAAGACACTAAGTAACATGAGTCATATCCTCTAATAGGCAGGCAGTCGATCCTGCTGCATTAGCACAATATAACTCACTCCAAAATAGGATTGTAGTCACAGGTATTAAGGCCATGATTTACAAAGCATTACAGAATACAAGACTATGGCGAGAAGGGTCATATGCAGACCACCCCTTGCTTCCTGAAGCTATTGGCCCTTTCATACTTTAATTATTAACTTCTTCCCAGTCATTTTACTGGCCTGAACAGTCATTAACAATTAGTCCTTCTGTGTGATAGAGTGCTAAGGTTAGGGTTGCCCAGTTGATACAATCCCCATATCAGCCATTCAAGTCTGCTGTAGGTGTCCATCTGATCTGATCAAGTTCCTGAGAAGTTTGTTTTGTCCTGATAAAACTTACCTAAGATTATTGCTTTGCACTGAGCCTCTTGGGGTATTAGTATAATGTTAGAGTTTCCCTGCTGTATAACTTATTTATTCATTCTTTTACCAAAAATTAGTGGGGTCAGAGCATGGCACCCCATCAGACTCGATGGGAAAATACAACAAACAGACCTTGAACTATATACAGGATTTTCCTTTTTTGTTGTTGTTTCATTTTCTTTTGTTGGTTTGTTTTGCTCTGTCTTGTTTTTTGTGCATATTATTAACTCTGCGGGTCTATCTAGATAAGATAGGGGGATAAACAATCTGGAGGAGAAAACCATGGGACTTATAGTTCCCGGGGGATACGGGAGAGGGGAAGGTAGGGAAAAGGAAGTGGGTGTTAACAAACCCAGGGACAAGGGAAAAACAAGTGATCCAAAATCTATGATGAGGAAGGGTGTAAGAAGCCTGATAGGGCTTTATCAAGGGCAATGTAACCGAGAGGAATTACTGAAACCCAAATGAAGGCTGAATATAATAATAGGGCAAGAGGAAAGTAAAAGGAACTAGAGGAAGGAAGTAGGAGGCAAAGGGCATTTATAATGGTCTAAATATAAATACAAATGTAAATATATGTATACATGATGATGGGTAAATAGATCTATGTACATATATTTATAGGTTTAGTATTAAGGTAGCAGGTGGACATTGGGTCTCCACTCAAGTACTCCCTCAGTGCAAGAATACTTTGTTCTATTAAACCGGCATTCCATGATGCTCACCTTCCTAACACGATTGCTAAAGACAAAGCGGGTGCATAAGCAAATGTGGTGAAGGAAGCTGATGGTGCCTGGCTATCAAAAGATAATAGCGTCTAGGGTCTTAAAGACTTGAAAGTAAACAAGCGGCCATCTAGCTCAGAAGCAACAAAATCCATATGGAAGAAGTACACCAGCCTGTGTGATCATGAGGTGTCGATAGGATCAGTTATCAAAGACTCAGAACAAAAAAATCATATCATTGTGTATGAGAGGGAGTGCAGAATGGAGACCCAACTGGACATCCCCTTACAGAAAGGTCTGGGGAGGAGACAAGCCAGTCAGGGTGCAGTATAGCACCGAGGAAACACAACTTTCCTCTAGTTCTTTAATGCTTTCTCTCCTCCACTATCATGACTCCAATTCTATTTTACACATCTGGCTACACCAGCACATTTACACGGGTACAGATAGGAGCTGGAAACACAGGGAACCCAGGACAGATAACCCCTCGGGACCAATATTGAGAGTAGTCATACCAGGAGGGGAAGGAAGAGAAGGTGGGGAGACAAAAGGGAAACCATTCATAATGATCTATCTATAACCCTCCTCCTAGGGGAATAGACAATAGAAAAGTGGGTGAAGGGCGACATCGGTCAGTGTAAGACATGAAAAAAATAATAATTTATAAATTATCAAGGGTTCATGGGGGAGGGAGGGGAAGAAATGAGCTGATACCAAGGGCTCAAGTAGAAAGTAAATGTTTTGAGAATGATGATGGCAACAAATGTACAAATGTGCTTGACATGATGGATGGATGGATTGTGGTGAGTTGTATGAGCCCCCAGTTAAATGATTTTTAAAAAAAGAAGAAAAGAAACACCCTTACTTTTGATACTCACAACTGTATCCTTGGTCTTGGGGCCTCAGCATCGAGCAAGGAGAAAGCAATTTCAGGGGATGTGAGAAAAAACTGAATAGTAGCTTCCCTCACCCCTTCTCCTTCAGTTTGCCAGGAAATGTTAGTATCTATCTTGTGCTGATCCTGTTTGCCGCACTCGTGTTGAGTGTGAACGTGCTCACGAAGGCAGCCCTTCATGTCTAGCTTCCCCTGTTTTAGATAACAGATATTTCAATTGCCCATTCCAATTCTCTCTCAAACCATTACTTTGAGGTTGTATGCAACATGACATGTCCACCTGATGTGGTGGTTCTTGTCCTTTGCTGCACCCTGTGGGCTTCAAAGTGTATTTTTTGGTCTGAGGCACTATTATTTAGTGGCTCAAATTGGAATAGTATAATTTGTTCTAATCCCTTAATGGTGTTTTCAGCTTCTGCACCTGTTACTGGATATGCAAAGCCCAGTTCAGACTAAGTGTCAGTTCTTCTGAGGGTCCATTTGCAGCCACTTGGTACCTCTGTAACTACTTGCCAACTGCGGGCAGGGCATTTCTCTGGGAGAATATGGCCCATAACCATCTGCACTTCTTTCTGTCTCTTTGGCTGGCAGATAGAGCCATCCTTATTGGCATTTTGTGGCTCCGAGGGTACAAGAGTATTGTGTGTGTAGATTCAGTCCATCTCTGCATTGCCACAGCAGCCCCTGTGCACTTAGCAAAAGTTATCCTCATACCCTGGAACTGCCATCTGGAACCAAGCAGCCATCTGCTGGTCTGCAAAAAATTGTTCATAGGGCAAAGGCTCTGGTGGCTTCTCATGTGGTTCCAGGGTAGGACCTATGGGAAAAGAGGCTCAATGCTTGTGTATATGGTGGGTTCCACCCTGCATTCCCCCAGTAGCTTATTCCTTATTCCATTTTATTATGGAACTGTTTTGGGGTACCACTTTCCTTACTTGAGTGTTTCTTCAGCATTATACAAGACATTATGGGTATCTCAGGTCTCAATGATTTTATGCCCTTCTGTCAGTGAGACAGTCTCAATCAGTGCCTTTCAGCTGGTGTGTAGTGTGCTATAGCATCAGGAAACGTTCTAGTCTAGAATCCCAGTGGTTGTTGTAGGGCGGTGTTCTCAGGCTTTTGCCATAAGCCGTAGTCTGTATAAGCGTCTATGACAGACATCCCCCAAATCATATCTGAATATGGACCATACGGGTGTAAAGCCAACGAGAGTTAAACTGCTTTCCTTAACTCAGACATAGCTTGCTGCTGCTAGGGCTTCCATTGGAATGCAGTTTTCTTTCTTTTTTTTAAACCATTTTATTGGGGGCTCATACAACTCATCAAATCCATACATACATCAATTGTGTAAAGCACATTTATAAATTCATTGCCCTCATCATTCTCAAAACATTTGCTCTCCACCTAGCCCCTGGCATCAGGTCCTCATTTTCCCCCTCCCTCCCTGCTCCCCCTCCCACATAAACCATTTATAATTTATAAATTATTATTTTGTCACATCTTGCTCTGTCTGACGTCTCCCTTCACCCACTTTTCTGTTGTCCGTGTCCTAGGAAAGAGGTCACATGTAGGTCCTTGTAATCAGTTCCCCCTTTCCAACCCACCCTCCCTCTACATTCCCAGTAGAGCTACTCACACCACTGGTCCTGAAGGCATCATCTGCCCTGAATTCCCTGTTTCTGGTTCCTATCTGTACCAGTGTCCATCCTCTGATGTAGCCAGACTTGCAAGGTAGAATTGGGATCATGATAGTGGGCGGGGAGGAAGCATTTAGGAACTAGAGGAAAGTTATATGTTTCATTGTTGCTACATTGCACCCTGACTGGCTTATCTCCTCCCCGAGACCCTTCTGTAAGGGAATGTCCAGTGGCCTACAAATGGGCCTTGGGTCTCCACTCTGCACTCCCCCCTCATTCACTATGATAAGATTTTTTGTTATGATAATGCCTGATACCTGATCCCTTCGACACCTCATGATCGTACATGCTGGTGTGCTTCTTCCATGTGGGCTCTGTTGCTTCTGAGTTAAATGGACACTTGTTTACCTTCAAGCCTTTAAGACCCCAGACACTATCTTTTGATAGCCGGGCACCATCAGCTTTCTTCACCACATTTGCTTATTCACCCGCTTTGTCTTCGGTGGTTGTGTCCAGAAGGTGAGCATCATAGAATGCCAATTTAATAGAAGAAATATTTTTGCATTGAGGGAGTACTTGAGTGGCCAATGTCCTTTTGCTACCTTAATACTAAACCTATAAATATGTGCACATAGATCTATTTCCCCATCCTCATATATAAATATATTTGCATATGTACATGCCTTTATTTAGACCTCTATAAATGCCCTTTGCCTTCCAGCTCTTTCCTCTATTTCCTTTGACTTTCTTCTTGTCCCACTATCATGCTCAGTCTTCATTTGGGTTTCAGTAATTCCATTTGTTACATTACCCTTGATCACACCCCACCAGGCCTCTTACACCCTCCTCAACACCGATTTGGATCACTTGCTTTTCCCTTGTCCCTGGGTTTGTTACCTTTCCCCCCACCTCCCCCTCTCCCATGTCCTCCCAGAACTATTGGTCCCATTGTTTTCTCTTCCAGATTGTTCATCCAGCCTATCTTATTTAGAGAGACCTGCGGAGATAATAACATGCACAAAAACAAGACAGAACAAAACCAAGCAGCAATATACAACAAAACCACCACCAGAACAACAAACCTATGACAAAAAAAAAAAAAACACAGTAAGAAAGAAAAGCTTGTAGTTAGTTCAAGGAATGTTTGTTGGCCTTTAGAAGTGTTTTCCAGTCTAGTCTGTTGGGCCCTGGCCCCAAAGTCCACCTTCAGCATTCCCTGGGGACCTCGCCGCTCCATTCCCTTGCTGTTCTGTTGCACCTCCTTAGTGTTTTGCCTCGGTGTGACGGGATCAGATCGGGTGCAGTTCCCACATTGTGTCTCTGGTGTTGTCCCCTGTAGGGCTCTGGGTCAGTGAGGGATGTCATGTCTCATAGTGGGGCCGGCCATGTGGGCCTATCTGTGGACTGGCTGCTCTAATTGGGAACATTGTCCCCAAGGCCTGGTGGACCTGGATGTGCTCCACTCTCTCCTCCCCTTTCACCTTGTGCTCCGATCAGATATGTCCCTGTTCCGGTGCTGCAGATTCATGCCCTCCTTTGAAATAAATTCTTCTGGGGGAGGGGCAGGTTTCCACGTAGTATTTGGGATTGGGGCCGGCCCCTCAGACCTTTCCACTGGTTCCCTACTGCATGCCGGCTTGCTGCATGGAATGCAGTTTTCTTCAGAGGTTTATGGACGGGAACCTGCAACATTTCTAGATGTGGAATATATATCCTCCAGGACTCTAATAGACTAATCACACTTTGGCGCCTTCTGCTTAGTTGGGGAGCAGGTAGCTTATTCTTGGAGCTTCTAGAATGATATGAGTGGTGCTTACCCAGGTGTTCCTTAAGAAGTACAGTGTAACCAGGCCTTGTATTTTTGACACGTTTATTATTTATCAACCCGCCCCTGTTGGTCCTGTGGGCTACCACTGTTTGCCACCTATCCTGTCTTTCCATGTGTGCTATTAGCTGTAATGTTCCATGGCACTTGAGATATGTAGCAAGCCTAAGTCTTTTCTCACCATACTATAACTGTAAGCTGAGGAATGCAAATAACATAGGAAAGGGGGTCCTTCTGACTTGAAAGCAAACTTCAGCTGACTCTTTTCTGAGATTGGGATCGACAAAAAGGCATTTGCAAAAATCAGTCATTGCGTACCAGTCTCCTTTAGCCTGCTGTATTTTCTGCCCTCCTGATACCCTGTTTGAAACAGCTGAAATCCCAGGTGGCCTTCCTTTATTTAGGCCTTGAGAACCTACTGTCACCCGCCATGAGCCATCTGCCTTCTTCATGGCCATATAGGATGGTTACACAGAGAACTGGTTGACACCAACACTCCAGCCTTTGGCATGCCCTCAGTGAAAACAGTAATATTTTTTGTCTACCAGGTATCCTATACTGTTTCAAATTAACAATCTTGAGTGGGTTCAGGCAATTCTAATGGTTCCCATTTAGCATGGTCAGTCCATATGGGCCTAAGGGGAGACTTACATACTTTCAATTTTACAGTATTAGGTGGAGGGAGTGTCTTCAATAGACATAATATCTATACCAAACATATAGATGCAACTATTTCATACAGAATCTATTTAAATCATCCATATCTCATTGAAACTTTCATTTTAGTCCCATCAGCCATAGCATCTCCCTATCCCCTAAGTCTAACCTTAGGCCCCTTCAATTTGACAGCTTTTGGGATTACAATATATTGGACTCCTAAATCCTGGAGCCCCCACAGGGTCTCTTTCACATCCCCAGGCTATTTTACCCATACAGCTACATGGGGCTAGAGAAGACTGCCCTAGTCAACTTTTATCTTGATCAAGCCTCTGTCTCAAATGGTTCCTGATGGAAATTCTCATAATTAAATTCTTCTAGCTGAGGTGACTAGAAGAGACTTGTTTAGGGCTTCTTAACATTAACAGACCTAGACATTTCCGTTAATAAATCCAACCTCCTATAGTACTGTATTAGAAATTTTGTATCGACTCCATTAATGTTCACTAGATTAAAAAAAATCATTTTATTAGGGGCTCATACAACTCTTATCACAATCCATGCATACATTAATGTGTAAAGCACATTTGTACATTCATTACCCTTGTCATTCTCAAAACATTTGCTCTCCACTTAAGCCCCTGGCATCAGCTCCTCATTTTTCCTCTCCTTCCCCACTCCCCCTCCCTCATGAACCCTTGATAATTTATAAATTATTATTTTGTCATATCCTACACTCTGACATCTCCCTTCACCCGCTTTTCTGTTATCCGTCCCCCAGGGAGGAGGTTATATGTAGATCTCTGTAATCGGTTCCCCCTTTCTACCCTCCCCTCCCTTGACCCTCCCGGTATCACCACTCACACCAATGGTCCTGAAGGGATCATCCATCCTGGATTCCCTGTGTTTCCAGTTCCTATCTGTACCAGAGTACATCCTCTGGTCTAGCCGGATTTGTAAGGTAGAATTGGGATCATGACAGTGGGGTGGGCGGGGAGGAAGCGTTTAGGAACTAGAGGAAAGTTGTTTGTTTCCTCGTTGCTACCCTGCACCCTGACTGGCTGGTCTCTTCCCCGCAACCCTTCCATAAGGGGATGTCCAGTTGCCTACAGATGAGCTTTGGGTCCCTACTCCACACTCCCCCTAATTCACATTGATATGATTTTTTTGTTATTTGATGCCTAATACCTCATTCCACCTTCTTCCATGTAGGCTTTGTTCCTTCGGAGCTAGATGGCCACTTGTTTACCTTCAAATCTTTAAGACCTTAGATACTATACCTTTTGATAGCCAGGCACCATCCGCTTTCTTCACCACATTTGCTTATATACCCATTTGTCTTCAGTGATCATATTGGGAATGTTCACTAGATTTACCCCATTTCTTTATAATCATCTAAAAATATCTGTCCTACTGGTATAAATTCTTTTCCATTTGTCTCCCAT
The DNA here is from genome assembly GCF_050624435.1 of Tenrec ecaudatus. NCBI lineage: Eukaryota > Metazoa > Chordata > Mammalia > Afrosoricida > Tenrecidae > Tenrec > Tenrec ecaudatus. The sequence goes on from NC_134545.1 coordinate 46,039,333, forward strand.
TTCCTTATGGGTTACCATATGTAGATCCCATGCCGGGAAGCTGTGCCAACAAATCTGGCACTGCTTTTCAGATCATTATTTTGTTTCTCTGTAGAGAGGTGAGTAAATGCCCAGGAGCCATATCTGACCTGGGGCTTCACAAAGGAGGCAAACCTAATGCCTTACCAGCCCAAGGCCTATTGCCCTGAGGCAAAGGTCACACTGCCTCCACCCTCCATCCTTCTTTACCCTATTCTCACACTGTACTTCCCAGGCACTCTAGTTCCCTGCTGGGTTTGATAAGCCATTGCAATATTCAAATAGGACTCACAATCATGGGGGCTGTTTGAGGGAAGTTGACAGTTAGCACATGTCAGGATCGATCATAGATCATTAAAGATACTGTTAGGCCACAGCAACATCTCCTCCACTAGTAGCCAAGTGTCTCTCTGGTCCTTAGCCTTTCAGCTTCCGTGCGCCTGGAAGCCAGCCCACTGCTCTTCCTCACAGTCCATTGCTTGTCTCCTGGCCTCCCTGCCTCAGCCTCTAGCCTCGGCATGGCATGGTCTCTGCTGCCTCTGCTACTTCGAGTTAGGATTTGCATTATTCTCTGCTGATGGCTCTTCTTCCTCGATGGTCCCAGGAATTGTCTGTTTTCTGCTTGAGATAGAGATCCTTTTCTTTTATTATTTATTGTAAATGATTTTATTGGTGGCTCTTACAGCTCAAATCACAATCCATACATCCATCCATTATGTCAAGCACACTTGTACATATGTTGCCATCATTTTCAAAACATTTTCTTTCTACTTGAGCCCTTGGTATCAGCTCATGTTTTTCTCCCTCCTTGATAATTATTTTTTTGTTGTTGTTTTTGTTTTGGGTTTGTTTTGGTTTTTTTTTTTTTGGTGGCCCATACGGGGATCGAACCCGATAATTAATTTTAAAAAAATCATGTTTTACACTGACTGCTGTCTCCCTTCATCCACTTTTCTGTTGTTCATACCCCTGGGAGAGGGTTATATGTTGACCATTGTGATCAGTTCTCCCTTTCTCCTCCTACCTTTCCCTTACCCTCCTGATATTGCTACTTTCATGATTGGACCTGAGGAGTTTGAAATAGAGCTCTTATAGCCAGGGGAATGCAACTAAATTGATCAATCTTCTCTATTTGTATTTCATGAACTCTGTGTGTCCCTACTTAATCATTTAGTGGGGGTTACAGAGACATGGATAGAAGAGCCATATTAAGAACTTACACTTTACTACATGGAGTTATCTGGGGTGCCATGTAAAAAGGGCTCCTTGATTACCATGTCTGTCTTGATCTATCTAAGGGGCTACTAATTGAATGAATATCACCATAAAGCCTTTCCAGCATTGCTTTCATAAGCAGCACCTTAATTGCTTCCTCTGGAGTGTTTCATTGAGTATTTAGAATGGCAGTTTCCCTTTTCAGGTTAAATAGGCCTAATTTCTATCCAGTGCACCATCCCCTTATGTTAACTTTACCTGTAACTGGATCTAATATTATCATTCAAGACTATCCCATAATGAGTAATTGGTCTTGTGTCAGCCTAAGCATACTCCTCTATTCTGCAGCCTTCAGAACTAAATGAGTGGCATTCACAATCCATTTTCAAAACCAATGACTGTCATGGCAAATGCCTTTGTTGACAAATAAACAACTGGTGGGTTTATGTTGTCAACAAAGTGAGTTATGCATTGGGCTGCTAACCACAAGTCAGCAATTCAATCCCACCAGCTGCTCCTGAGGCTCTCTATTTCTGTAGAAAGTTAGTCTCAGTTCTATTCTGCCCTATTGGGTTGCTATAAGTTTGGATAGATGTGATAGCAGTGAGTTTGGAGTTGGATACACATGGACTTCTCCAGATGGAATACACAGAAATCAGATCGACTACCTGTGTGGGAAGAAATAAAGGAGAAACTCCATATCATCATCCAAAACGAGGACAAACAGTAACAATGGAATATACTATTTCTCATAATTAACTTGAAATTTTAAAAATTAAGTCCACAAATACTACCTTGTATATATTCCACCAGAATTTCAAGACTATCTCAAGAACGGATTTGACTAATGAAAAAAATTACAGAAGATTTGATGAACTGTGGGATAACATCAAGAACATAGCACTTGAAAAAAGCAAAAGGTCATTAAGAAGACAGGAAAGAAAAGGCCAAAGTGGATGTCAAAAGGAATTTGATTGTAGAGTAGCTAAAACAAGTGGAAGGAATGAAGTACAAGAGCTGAACAGAAAATTCAAAGGGCAGTTTGAGAAGACAAAGTATTATAATGAAATGGAGTTAGAAATCCAAAAAGGTGTGGGGCTGGCCATCTTGCTGAGAAGCAACAGCCCACGTGGAAAAAGCACACCAGCCTGTGTGATCATGGTGTCAATGGGACAAAACAAAAAGAAATCATATCAGTGGAAATGAGGGGGAGGGCAGAGCGGAGATCCAAAGCCCAGTAGTCAATTGGACACCCCTGTCGGAAGGGCCGCCAGGAAGAGGAGCCAGTCAGTGCAATAGCAATGACGAAGCACACAAACTTCCTCTGGTTCAGCGGTTCTCAACCTGTGAGTGGAGACTCCTTTGGGGATCGAATGGCCCTTTCACAAGGGTCGTCTGATTCATAACAGTAGCACAATTATAAAGTAGCAATGAAAATAGCTTTATGGTTGGGGGGGTCACCACAACATGAGGCACTGTGTTAAAGGGTCGTGGCATTAGGAAGGTTAAGAACCACTGCTCTAGTTCTTTAATGCTTCCTCCCCCCAGTATCATGACCCCATTATCTATCTGGCTAGACCAGAACATGTATACTAGTACAGATAAGAGCTTGCAATACAGGGAATCTAGAACAGATCAATAAGGGGAGCAGCGATACTAGGAGGGTAAGGGAAAGGGGGCATGGAGTGAGGGGGAACCGATCACAATAGTTGACGTATGGCCTCCCCCTCAGGGGGATGGACAGCAGAAAAATGGGTGAAGGGAGACAGCTGTTGGTATAAGACATGAAAAATATATATACACACAAATTATCAAGGGTACATGAGGAGAGAAGAGGGGGGGAGGGAGGGAAAAAATGAGCTGATACCAAGGACTCAAGTAGAAAGAAAATGTTTTGAGAAAGATGATGACAACATATGTACAGATGTGTTTGACACGATGGATATATGTATGGATTGTGATAAGAACTGTAAGTGCCCCCAATAAAAAAACCTTTTTTTTTTAAAAAGGGAACATAGGCTTATAGACTCAAAGAGCCTTAAAAGCTGGGCCAACCAATTAGAATATATGAACCTTATTTGTATACTGATTGAACAAGCAAACCAAAATGCATTTTGGATGATTGGAAAATGGAAACGATGATATTAGATTAGGGAATTATTAATTGTAAAGGTACATCGTTGATATTATGGTTCTTTTAAGAGTCCTTGCCTTTACAGATAATTTAAGTACAAATGAGTAAAAGGGTATGATGTCTGTTTATTTGCTTGAATATAATTTGGGAAAGATAAGTGGGCAGGAAAGAGTGAACTAGAATTGATTAGTTTGATCATTGTTAAAGCTGATTGGCTGATTGTAAAGCACACATACATGTGCAATGGATTAGGCTGAACCACAAGAAAAAAATTTTTTTCTGACTCCAACAAAAATACATTTAACAACATATTAGCTAGTTCAGCAGTTTTGAAGTGCAGTGACATTGGTAATGTTTGTGTTGTGCTACTATTACCATTATCCTTTTCCAAATTATTCCTCCATAATTAACAGAAATTCAATGCCTCCTAAGCTTTGATTCCCTTCATCCCCCCTCTCACCACCCATGGTAACCACTAAGAAGGTTTGGTGTCTCTGCATGTGCCTGCTACATGGAAGGGGGCCATAGATTTGTCCTGTTGACTGGCTTATTTCATTGAGCCTAATGTTTTCAAGGTTCATCCATGTCTTAACCTGTTTCTAGACTGCATTTCTTTTATGGCTGCTTAAGATTGCTTGTCCTATATGAATGAAGTTGTTGTTTCTGAAGGTCAAACAGTTGAATTTCCTCAATGTCATGTTGTTTAGCCTAATACTGTTCTCTGTACTTTTAAATATGCTTTAAATATTATACAGTTAAATAAACAAGATACTGAAAAGACATTTGGAAATTTTAAGTCTGACACATTTGCAGCACAGTAAAGAACTAGGTTTTATTTTTTTAAGTGTAATGATAATATGGTTATAGTTCCAAAGAACCCTATTAATTTTTTTAAATCTTTTTTCTTTTAAAGATCTATACTGGAGCATATATAAATTAAAATTATATGATGCTTGGAATTTATTTTAAAATAATCTTTAAAATAATCTAGGAATAGGGTGTGCAAGTATTAAAAAAATAAAATGTGGTATGAATTGTTAATTTTGGCTGCTGGATGATAGGTTGGTAAACTTGACATTTTTCATAACAAAGGTTAGGAAAAAGAAAGAAAATCCGAGTTGAGTCCAGCTATGTGGGACTCCAGAATGCTCACTCTTAGCCATGTGCCCACCATTGTTTCCCAGAACACGTTCTGTCACCAAATGGGACATTTTGTGGCACCTGAAAGTGACTGTTATTTTCATCTTACATTCATTTTTAACATTGTCTTTTTTTTAAACAAGAAAATTAATCTCCCCCCATTTTTGGAAATATATAAAACATATTTCTAAAATGTGTGTACTCACTGCCATCGAGTCAATGCTGACTCATGAAGCAATCCTCCTTGGGTTTCTGAGCTTGTAACAGTGTAGGGGAGTTGAAAGCCTCGTGTTTCTCCCAAGAAGCTGCAGATTGCAGCCCAGTGCAGAACCACTGCATCAAACAGAGATGTAATCGACTTAAAGAAAGCATTCCCTAAGGCTCTCACAAAGGTTGTGTAGCATGGAGGGCATGAAGCTTGGCATTGTAAGGCGTGCAGACCCTATTGGTCTCAGAAGTTGTGAAATGGTAACATGAAGAAACAGTTAATAAGCTTTCCAACAGGTAAATGCCTCCAGACTTTTGAAATCCTGTAGTTTTATATATCTTGAAAGGCCTCTACCCTTATAAGAAATGACAGAGAGCATTTTCTTTATTGTTTCAGAATGGCATACCCAGGCTATCCCCCCACAGGCTACCCACCTTTCCCTGGATATCCTGTAAGTATCACCACTTAAAACACTCCAGTGGCATATCTCGGTGGGATGGTCGGTGTACAGATCTGCCCATGACAGATGTACAGATCGTGCTAGAGCAGGGGTGCCCAGAAGGAACGAGTCAGATAAGCGAGTAAAGGCTGGCACTGGGAGGCAACAGAGAGTCCTCCCCTCCCCTCCCCTACGGAAAAATCAGAGGTGATTCAGCTGTAGCCAGGCACGGAGTCAGATCTAGTGTTACTGCTAGCGTTGTTCCAGTTCTTCAAGTAAAGCCAGAAGTCTGGGTGAAATTGTGCAGATATTTTATGTGAAATTTATGTGCAGATATTTATGTGAAATTGTGCAGATATTTTAAATTGGACATTAATTTAGAAAAAAATTTTAAATGCTGTGGGAACATAAAACATACATATAAGCGAAATAATTGTGTTCGTTAATCACCATTTTTAACCTTTGCGTTGGAAGGTTTAAAAACAATTTTGGAGGGCTTGACTCAGAAATCACAAATTCCAGAAGATGAGCGGCTTCTGAATTTGTAATTTTGAGACTGTTAGTATTTGATGTACATTTTATAAAGGTTCTAGATGTTAAACTACTATGAGGCATAAACACATAGCTGAGACATATGTAAGAATTATTACCTTCAGTTTTATATTTATAAGTTAGACTAGAAAGAATCCTTTGCAGGTTAATGATAGTGTATCTTGCTATAAAATTAATATGTAGGTCTCCTGAACTTATCCTAGGAGAATTGGAATTGTGAATATGTTTCAAAGCCCTCATGTCCTAACAACCATTTTTGTCAGTGTCATTGGTGGGTCAGAGTGTGTGGTGGGGGTGAAGGGGGAGTTTTGAGGATGGCTGTTTCATGCAGACTTGTAGATTCTCAGGCCTCTTTCATGTATAAGCCTTGGCATCCTCCGTGAGACCCTTAGCTTCCAGCTGCCAGAGAAGGAAAGGAGAAAATGAATGTGGAGATTTAGCCAGAAAGTCTCTTATGGACTAGACTGGGGGAATGTTGCCCTAGTGGAGAAGACTAACAATTTCTGCCACTTAGACGTCATCTGGTCTGAACTGAGGTCCAGAAACAGTAACCCCCAAAATTTCACATTCTGTATGTGACTTGTGGCTTCTACCCCCCCACACCCCACCCCCACTGTGCTACAATTATAGGATCAGTTTAAGCCCATAAAGATTTGTGGGTGCCTCTACGCTATCCTGTACAGTCCCTCTGAATCAGAATCGACCTTTAGCAGTGAATTTGGTTTTGAGTTTTTAGGCTACAATTTTAGGTGTGTTGCAAGAGAACCATTACTTTCTCTCCTTGTGGATGGAGAGGAAGATCTTAATAGTTTCAGATGCCCGGAAAAAAAGGAACTAATGGATTTAGCTTGATGTTTGGAAAGAGCCTGGTTCTTACTCCCAAATAAAGAAACGGAGGCCTCTTATCTGTCTCAGAATTAATTTTAACCAAGGTTTGGCAAACAAATATCCTGATAAACTAGTAAGTGATTATCTCCGTGTGCTCCTTTTTTAAGATGGGCCGTATTTCCCTACAATCAAATTCATCTGAAAATATTTCTGATTTTCAGCCTGCAGGTCAGGAGTCCTCATTTCCCCCTCCAGGTCAACAATACCCTTATCCTACTGGGTTTCCTCCAATGGGAGGAGGTGCCTATCCACCAGCACCAAGTGGGGGCTACCCAGGAGCTGGGGGCTACCCTGCTTCTGGGGGTTACCCTCCTCCTGGAGGTTATCCAGGTGCTCCACAGCCAGGGGGAGCCCCATCCTATCCCGGAGGTGAGTAGCACTTTCTCCCTCTCCTTTAGTCTTCTCGTTCCTGCTTGTTCTGGTTCTCTGTGAAATCAGAGACAGAGGGTCTCAGGACCTGGCAATTGAGAGCGGTCTCAAAAAGGCATGATGAAAGGAATTAGAATTAATCTCATGGTAATAAAGAATCCGTATACAATACTTCCTCTTTTTGCGATCTTAAGGAGTTATAGAAGCAGCCCCTGGATGATGAGTCCCACGCCCAGTCTGTCTTTGAGTCAAATGTGAAATGCAGTCAGGACACCTCCTGTCAGCTCGTCCACTGTGTGTGCAGTACGCCCCCTTGTGGTGTAGAACAGTAAAGAAACACTTTCCAAGACACTAAAACATCTTCAAGATGTAGTAATGAGAATATGGTAGTAATAATAAAAATAATGTTTTAATGTACATTGTGAACAATGGATATACCTACCTCAAAATTTTGATATGAGGGGGCATTAAAATTTTTGTGGAAAAATAGAATTAAAAAGTAATGGACTTCTTACATGGATTTTTTTGAAAAGCCCCCTCATATACTAGGCTTTAACTACAAGTAGTATGTAAGTTGGATATTTATAACCTGGGGACTGCCTATATTTACATATCTGGTTAGTGTGATTTTGTTTTAGGACAGTGGTTCTCAACCATCCTAATGCCGTGACCCTTTAATGCAGTTCCTCATGTTGTAGTGACCCCCAACCATAACATTATTCTCGTTTCTACTTCATCACTGTCATCTTGCTACTGTTATGAATCAGGTGACCCCAAAGGGGTCAACTTAGGACAATTTAGGTAAAAAAGTACTTAACTATTTTAATAAAACCATTGCTTTATATGAAAAAACTTTTTTAACCTGAAATAATTTCATTTTTGTAAGAAGCTTAGTAAAAAAACAAAAAAGATTTTTAATGGGGAAGAAGTTGGTAAGAAGTTGAATGTAGACTAAGGGTACTACTGTTGTTACAACATTAGTAGCATATTTTTTTCCTACTAACAGTAAACATGTTCATAAAGTTTTCTCTGAAATCCTGAGAAATATGACTAAAGTGTCTTTAAAAATTCTTTCTCTCCAATTCCCCCCGGGCAAGGATTTGGAGCCCCACCTGGTGGAGCAGGCTTTTCTGGCTATCCACAGCCACCAGCACAGTCCTACGGTGGCAGCCCAGCACAGATTCCCATGCCAGGTAGGTACCAGCTGCTCAAAGGAACACAATACCATATTTTGAGTTTTTGGTTGTCACTGAGTGGATTTAGTTTATATTTGAGATCAACAACGCCAAACTCACTACCATCAAGTTGATACTGAATCACAGAGAACCTATACAACTGTGGGTTTGTAAGGACTATAACTCTTTAGAGGAGTAGAAAGCCTCATCTTTCATCCACGGAATGATTGACAGTTTTGAACTGCTGACCTTCTGATTAGCAGCCCAACACATAACCCCTGTACCGTCAGGGCTCCTGTACAGTCTCTAGTAGACAGTTACACTAATTAACGTTGTTGTGAGGGGTGGGTGGTGATGGTGCTGGTGGTTGCCATCAAGTTGATCCTGACTCACAGCCAGCCCAGGTGTGCGGAGTAGGACTGGTAGCATTTCAAAGCAGAGACTTTTGGAAGCACATTGCCAGGGCTGTCTGCATGAGTTTGGACTGCCAACCTATCAGCTAGTAGTCAAGCATTTAACTGTCGCGCACCCAAGCAGCTCCCGGTGAAGTACTGTTATAAATAATTTCCAAAGTATGGTTTTGTGAAATGTGTTGATTTAATGTAAGGCTTATTACTCACTGGGAGGAAGAAACTGAGGATTCACTTTTTTCAACATTAAAAAAAAAAATTTTGACCCAAAGGCAAAAAGCAAAGCATGCTGAGATTTCTGTTTACTCTTTTGCCATCATTCCTGGACTACTGCAAGTATTCTTTTAAAAAAGTATTATTTGTTAAAGTCTTACGTAGGACATGGAATGTTATAAACAGTTTCTTATGATTAAAGTTGGTTTAAAATCCAGTAAATTATAAAATGAGCTTGTTGAGTAACATAGTGTAAATTGTTGTCATATGTTCCCATATTTATAATAATCAATGCTATTAAAACTATGTATGTATATGTATGGATTGTGATAAGAGTTGGTTGTATGAGCCCCTAATAAAATGTTTAATAAAAAAAAAACTTTAGTGATATAAGACCTATTTTTAAATTGTTTATGTAGGTGGCTTTCCTGGAGGACAGATGCCTTCTCAGTATCCTGGAGGACAAATTCCTTTTCCTACTCAGGTATGTCCTCTCTCATCTCTTAAGTTTGATTTGTGTCACTGGATACTGCTGACATTGGAGACTCCCATGCAGTAGAAGAGATGGTCTGTCAGAATAGCGTAAGGCTTTGATGGCCGCATGTGATAGGCTCCATGTTCTGTTTGGTCCATCTACGTAAGTACTGTACATACTCGTGTGTAAGCCGAGTTTTTCAGCGCATTTTTAATGCGTTTTTTGTGGTAAAATTAGGTGCCTCGGCTGGCATTCGGGTCGGTTTATGCTCAAGTATGTACAGTAGGTAGTTGGTACTTCACAGTTCATGATGCTGGTTACTCTGTCCTAGATTCACTCAGTCGCTTGTTAGTGATTTTAATTCTTTTTTTTTTTATTCCTCAAATCCCCTCACAATTGTAGCTATGAACTTTGGTGACCATGTGGTTGACATCTCTAGCAGTATTGTATGAAGGGTGATTTTCGTGTCTACTTTCGTAATTTTCCACTCTTCTTTCAGATTGACACAGAATCCTTCCCTTCCTATCCTGTTTTCTCTCCTGTTTCTTTGGAGTATAGCAGTGAAGTGAGTAAGGCTCTCTCATGTTCACGAAGCATTTGTTCCCCTGTGCGTGCCTTCATTTGTCTCTGGTCTCTCACCATGTCCTCCAGTGCTCAACTCTCGCTCATACATTTATGTCCCTGTAGTACCGGGAAAGACTTCAAACATGGTAGTCAGTTCATGCTTATTGACTTGACTTCCCCCAAAAGTACAGCTTTGCCTCTTTATAGCTCCCTATTTTAACACTGTTTCATTCTTCAGTTTACTTAAAGCTTATAAAGTTAACTGGAAACATGAACATAATACTTTTATTTGCCTTTGCTCTGATTTTCTCATTGGTTAAAAAAAGAGTGATTAAAAATTCATTATATTAATTTTTAATTCCATTTTTCCATGAAATTTTTGAAGCCCACTCATGTAATTAACTTTTAGAGACGACATTTTATGGCTCAATATGTAAGATTGTAAAACATAGGATGTTAAAAGTAAAACACACATGTATGTGTAACTTCTTTTGTGTAATAGTTACCGCGTTAAGGTAGAATGGCAGGTTTGGGCAGGGCTTTTGGATGGATGTGGACGTCTACTCGCTGAGGGATGAACTAACTCCCTGTTACTGAAAGTCTTCAAGTGGGTGTTGGTTGGGAATGGTGTGTGTGTGATGGTCTTGCCCTCTTCTCCTCAGTGCCCTTCCTCTCACAAGTACTAGCATCTTGTTGTATTCAGTGGGTATAAATTTAAATATAGCTTCAGTACTTAAAAACAACTGAATAATAGCAATTTTAAAACCTGAGTAATTTATATTTTGAAATGATAGTGATTACATGTTGAAGTAAAGATACCTTAGATCCATTTAATTAGATAAATTATTTAAATGAAAAAAATAAAGAACCAAAGATTGTGTTTGTAGTTAAGTCTACTAAATCTCCCGTAATCAGAAAGCTTCTTAGTCTTTATCCATAACTTTCACGTATTTAAGAGTTTGTTCGATAGTTCCTTAATGATTCGATTCCGACCATGCCTTTCGGCACGAATACGAGAGAGGAGATCCTGCGTCTCATTGTGTCCTCCCAGGCACAGTGCAGTCAGTGAGTGATGATAACTGATTTTGATCCCTTGATTAAGACGGTGTTTGTTATTCACTATAAAGTTATAAACTAGATACAAATACCTAGTTTCTCATACTTTTTAAAAAAGTTTTTCTCATATTTTTGCCCACTAATTTTAGCATCCATTTCTGATTCTTACCTGAAACAATCGTTAGGTGCCATTGAGTCAGTTCCGAATCATAGTGACCCTGTGCACAAGAGAACAAAACCCCACCTGGCCCTGCACCATCCTTTGAGTTGTGTGTTCGAGCCCATTGTGGCGGCCGCTGTGTCAGTCCATCTTGGGAAGGGTCTCCACTGCCCTCTACTTTTCCAAGCAGGTTGTCCTTTTCCAGGGGCTGGTCTCTTCTGATAACATGTCCAAGCACATGGCACTAGATCTCGTCCTCCCTGCTAAGGAGCATTCTGGCTATACTTCTTAATTTTCTGCTTCCACATAGATTTGTATTTAAAAATGTATCATTAAAAACACATCATTTCTTATTTGTTTCCTTATAAAATATATGAAGAATATTGTTCCTCCAAATTTTCAATCATCACTTTATTTTGTACTTTATGAAATGTTTTATTTTGGAGTCTTGGTTGCATAGTGTTTACGTGTCGGACTGCTAACCATAAAGTCAAGGGTTCAAAACCACCAGCTGCTCCATGGAAGAAAGATGAGCCTTTCTATTCTCGTAAGAATTACAGCTTCGGAAACCCACAGGGGCAGTCTCGCCCTGCCATATAGGGCACAATCAACTTGAGTCAGAATCAACTTGGTGGCAGTGAGTTTGGTTTTATATAGGAAATAAAAGATAATACCAACCTTATATTTGTTGTCCAACACATAGATGGACAAGTCATATTAGGTCTTTAAATCAAATCATTTCATACTACCCAATGATATCCCCTCCCCCGATATTCTACCAAAGAAGAAACGAAGGCATGAGAGGAGATTGCTACTTTAATTTCAGAAACTTTTCTCCTGAAAGTTCAGCTATCTGTTGACCGGAGAGAAGTCTGTCATGAAGGAGACTAGATCTTAGATCTTTCCTGACTGAATTTGGACCCTGGTGTGAATCAACTAGATAGCAATGAGTAATAAAATGTTCGAGGGCAGTGGCCTTTTGATGTGATTTGATTCATGGTTTTGATTCACAGCCACTACACATCTATCGTTGGAGTTGTGTGTCATGCTGAGCAGATTTCAGCAGAGCTTCCAGACTGAGACAGATTAGCAAGGCCTGGCGCTCTCCTTCCAGTGAAACCCTATGAGTATAAAGGTTCATTTCCATTATACTAGGAGCTGGGGGTGACTGACTGCACAGCAACTCACAACAATAAAATGTCCATATCCTTGCCCTAAAACCAAACACTGCCTTCCTTGTCGAAGAGCAAAGTGTTTAATCGGAAGTGATAAGTGGCCTTTTTGTGAGCCGAGAATCTGGATTTTAATTCTTTGCCCTGTGTTCTCAGCCAGCTGCAATGACTCAGGGTACTCAAGGAACAATCCGACCTGCTCCCAACTTTGATGCCATGAAGGATGCAGAAATTCTACGCAAAGCAATGAAGGGTTTTGGTAAGAAAACAACACTTTGTTTAATCAATATAGATTAACTGATTCTAATGTAAACCTTGTATTATAAACCAAGTTTATGTGTCAGCTGTGTGCAGAGACCTCAGTTTGCTAAGGTACCTCATCCTCCTATGCATAGCCTGCAGGAGCCCTGGTGGCAGAGTGAGCTGGTAACTGCAAAGTCAGTTATTCCAACCCACCAGCTATTCCTCAGGAGAAAAAGGAGGCGGTAAGCTCCCTGAAGTTCGAAAAGGTCTCAGAAACCTAAAGGGGAAGTCCTACTCTGTCCTGTAGGGTCACTCTGAGGTGAAGCAGGCTAGGTGGCAGTGGGCTGGTTTGGTTTGGAAGGCGACCAAACAGACTGTGTCCATGCTTACACACGTGTGACTCTTCTAGGAACAGACGAGCAGGCAATCGTGGATGTTGTGGCCAACCGTTCCAACGATCAAAGGCAGAAAATCAAAGCCGCCTTTAAGACCATGTATGGCAAGGTATGTTTTACTGCGTTGTTTTTCCTTTTCTGGAGTGAGCACAAACGTGGCCTGTAAATTCTCCGCTCTTGTCAGACTGGATACTGAGTTTGTTCTCGTACAGAGTAGAGACATGAGACCTCAGAGACCTCCGCAGCACTGTGTTCATTTTTTTTCTCATTTAAAAGCCTTTTTCATTTGAAAGTTGTTCTTCTTGATCTCATTGTCCTACTTGATATTACGTATTGTTTGTGGAAGACCTGCAATAGAAAGTAGATTATTGTGACCATGACTGTAACTCCCTGCCACCGAGTCAGTGCAACCCCCTGTGGGTTTCTCAGACTAACTGTTGATAGGAGGAGAAAGTCCAGTGATCATGACTAAGAACTTGATCATCTCCATTGATTCCTAGTCTTTTCCTTCCAGTGGGTTTCAAAGCTTTCATAATAGAGCCTCTGCTTATTCCTGGTCCCTATCATCATCTCCCACTTGTTTTCTTCCCTCTACACATACTCTGTATTAAACTTATATGGGACTTTTTGCCATTCCTTGCAAACAGCGTGATCTTTCATCATCCTTTGCTTTGTGTGTGCTATTTTTCTAGATTAGAACCCTTTCCCCTTTTTAGCTGCTTGATACATTTCTTCAAGATTCAGCTTAAAAATCAGCTCCTCTGACATTTCTCCCATTGCCGTAGGCAGAATTGGACTTAGAGAAACCTCTGGTATCATTAATTTCACTGACCCCGAAAACTGTGAGCTCTCCTAGAGTCAGCCATGTCAAAGTCACCTGGGTATTCAAAGCACCAATTACAGAAATAACAAGTAATCGCTAAATAAATCTTTGTTGCATAAATCAGTGAATAAATCCATCACGATTATATGGCTAAGAAGTATCATTTTTTCCTCAAATATAAAGGAATCTCAAGCCTTGGTTTGCTAGGCATCTGAATATTCCCAGTTTATAAGGTTAGAGGTCCCTCAGTGTTCTACTTTGCTTGTTCTACACTGTCTTTGCCCTTGTACCTAGCCCAGATTCAGGTCTTTGGTCTTAGGGTTGATCATGTGACACAAACCTTTAGACTTTCTCTCACATAAAGGTGTTTTTAAATTGTGAGTTGCTCTAGTTTGCATACAGTTTGTGCACGTCATCCTGAATTTTCTCATAATTTGCTTTAGAATGAAAACATTTTCCTTATCCCTAGCCACACTTAACCTTTTGAGGATCAATTTAAAAATGATTCTTAGAGACTGCTATGGAGTTATTATTTTTGGTTCTAATTTAAAAACAGTCTTTTTAAAATTTGGTTAAGATTTACAGAGACGATTAATTTTCTATTCAACAAGTGTTTAGTTCATGCCAAGGATTGTCATCCCCATGATACAATATCACTTATTTCATATCTTCCTGTGTTCTTTCTGTTCCTCTTTCTTTCTTAACCCTCCTCCTGTACGTTGGCCTTGGGTAAACGCTGCCCTTTTGATCTCAAGAGGTTGATCGTTGTAAGGCATGCACACCTCCCTGATGATATTGTTCCCCTTAAAGACCTGTCGGGTATTTGGCTGAAAATTCAGCTTGAGGGTGGGTTCATTTCCAGATCTGAAGGATGTTTCACCAGTCTCTGTCTGATCAGTAAGCCTGGTTTAGTGTTTTCCTTTTTTTTTTTTTTTTAATGATTTTGAGTCTCCTGGGCCCTCCAGTGTAGTTCCTTTCAGGGTAGGTCAGTAGTGGTAGATGGGCACCATCTAGTTCTGGTCTCAGGGTCATGGCGGCTGAAGTTCACATGACCTATTAGTCTATTACACTAATTATTTCCAGGACCTTTTTCTTTGCCCTTCATTGCAAAGACAGGCAGAGACTATTAATTGCACCCTAGATGGCTGCTTTCAAGCTTTTTTTTCTTTTAAATAATTTTATCGGGGGCTCTTACCACTCTTATCAAAATCCATACATCCACCCATTGTGTCAAGCACAATTTTACATGTGTTCCCATCATCATTTTCAAAACATTTTCTTTCTAACTTGAGCCCTTGGTATCAGCTCAATTACCCCCACCCCCGCCCTCCCTCCCCCCTGAGCCCTTGATAATTTATCTTTTTTTATTCATGTTTTCATCGACTGATATCTTCCTTCTCCCACTTTTTTGTTGTCTGTTCCCCTAGGAGGAGGTCATTGTGATGAGTTCCCTCTTTCTCCCCCCCACATTCCCCTTCCCCTCTTGGTATTGCTACTCACATTATTGATCCTAAGGGGTTCATCTGTGCTGGATTCCCTGAGTTGCGAGCTCTTATCTGTACCAGTGTACATGCTCTGGTCTAGATGCATTTGTGAGGTAGAATTGGGGTTATGGTAGTGGGGGGGAGGGGGAAGCGTTAAAGAGCTAGAGGAAAGTTGTATGTTTTATCAGTGCTATACTGCACCCTGACTGGCTGGTCTCTTCCTTGCTCTCAAACTTTTAAGACACACACACTACTCATCATCATTTCTAGCTTCTTTCCCATCATAGACCATCCTACATGTTACTACAGTCTTGCATTTTCCATGGCTCTCTTTAGCTGTGCTTCCAAGGCAATGAATAACCCAAGCATCTTATTTACAACTTTGTCTTACTAAAGCACTTTATAAAACCCCTTTTCTCTGTAATAAAATGTGTCTTTTTACCGTTTCATTTGACAAGCTTTGCTGATTCTTCTCTCTGTACTAGTGGTTTTCAGTCCTAGGTAAGCATCTATCTCCTATGGAATAATATATATATTATATAGTGATTTATATATAATATATATAGTGATTTCTGAGCATGTAAGATAGCAATTTAAACGTGTAGGTTTTTATATAGCAATTCCATCTTTCTATATTTTCTTTAAAATAATTAAGCAACCAAAAATATTAAGCAACAAAATTTCATAAGCAAAAATACCGAGATTGTGTTTTTAATTAAACAGGATTTAATCAAAGATCTCAAATCAGAGTTAAGTGGAAATATGGAAGAACTGATCCTTGCTCTGTTCATGCCGGCCACGTACTATGATGCCTGGAGCTTGCGGAATGCCATGCAGGTACCATGTGTTGTTTATTCTTTTACCCTGTCTCCAAACCTCACAAAGTAGAGCCATTCTGAATTTAACATTGTAGCTAAATCAGTGCATTATGTTATAGCATCTGGGTATAGGGAGCTTTTCATTTCTGAAAGGCCAAAGAAATATTCAGTAGAACCCTGACATTTAATTATTGCCAGAGGGGTCTTGTGTTTTTGTTTTTCCTAATTCCCCTTCCTTTATGTCACATAGGGAGCAGGAACTCAGGAACGGGTATTGATTGAGATTTTGTGCACAAGAACAAATCAGGAAATCCGAGAAATTGTCAGATGTTATGAATCAGAATTTGGACGAGACCTTGAAAAGGACATTAGGTCAGACACATCAGGGCATTTTGAGCGTTTACTTGTATCCATGTGCCAGGTAAGTGAGTATAACATGAATATGTATGTGTTGGTGGAGGGAACATTCTTTATTCCCTGTTGCCAGGGAGCATTCTTTGTCCTTTTACAATTTAGCTGCTTTTGAATCTTGCCATCTGTCACAACACAGAATCCAGTGCAGCGGTTTCTTTGTAGTCACTGTTGAGTTTATTTCTGCAGATCTGTCTGTTGTAAGGAATCAGAAATTAACCTTTTCCAGATTTTCACCTCTTAAGGTGGTAAGGAAGCAGAAATCAACCCGAGGCTCTGTGGTTAAATGTAAGGTTTGTATTAGCCACTAAGTTTGAATATCAGTCAAGGACATACAATTGCTGAGGAGATGTTATGGGAGCTGAGAACCATGTGAGGAGAACCAGAAATGCAGGGGAAAAAAAGTGTTTTCAGGGGTTTTATTTACCACTTTTCCTTATCCTGATCCCCAGATGTATTAGAGAAGTACTCCAAATATGGTCTTTGGAGTGATATTAGAAACATACTTAGAATAAGCTAGATAAGAGCAAGAGTTTACTAGAACACTCAGTCACTCTGCAGAGTTATTTGCTGTCCAATAGGGCACACACACGGTTGGACTGTCTGGGAGAATCTAGAGGTATGAAAGGAGGAGTCCTGGAAACATTTGCTCTGAGATTATCTTTAAACCGCCAGCCAAAAATAGCCTGTGACATCTTCTTCAAACCAAGCAGTAGTTTAGTTTAGGGGTTAAAAATGGCTCCCTTGAGCACTGTCCTCCTTTCAGAACTTTCTCTAGGGGAGCCAGCTGACAAGCGCAGCTCAAGCATTAGGGAGGAACCGGAGGAGGCAGGACGTATACGGCAATAGGAGGAAGCCGCTCCTAAGGAGGCCAGAGATGCTTGCACAGTTCGGTGGTGTCCCCGAATTGGATGTGCAGAAATGGCTGGTGTGTTTTGCTGTGTATATTCTCAACAACAACAAAAATACAATAAAGTGAAAAAATAAAGAGTGAAGGGATGCTGTTATAGAAAGGATTATATGGGATAGCATGCAGATATGACATAGCAAATGAGCTGAAGGAAATTAAATTTACCTGCACTGGAGAGGAGTCAGTTAGCAAACAAAGAAGAAGAAAAAGTTAGAAACGAATTTAATGCTCCAAGAGGATTGTTAAGACTTTACACGGGGCTACGTTTTCTTAGTGCTGGGTGTGGGGCCTGGCCAGTTAGCAAAGTTCCAGGGACCTCTTCCAGGAGCGAGGAGAGCTGTGGCTTTCTGGGAAAATGGGACTGAATGGTGTGCTTGCCCCTAAAGGAAAGACACTTCCTTTGCTGTGCTCAGTCATCCATTTAGAACAGGCCTCTATGGAGGCCTTGTGCCAAGTGCTCTTTACTTCGGAAGACAATTCCCCACATCCCAGGAACACCTCACCATGTTGTCCCTCGGACATAGCACAGACTCTAGGGGGAAACCTTTTCTTTCTTTAGCCTTGTGTTTCTAGTGAGAGTTCAACTGACCACGTCTGGCCTGTGGTTTCCTCATACTTTCCTATCCCAGGGAAGATTTTGATACACA
Source organism: Tenrec ecaudatus (assembly GCF_050624435.1). Taxonomy (NCBI): domain Eukaryota; kingdom Metazoa; phylum Chordata; class Mammalia; order Afrosoricida; family Tenrecidae; genus Tenrec; species Tenrec ecaudatus. Next base: position 46,057,252 of record NC_134545.1, read on the forward strand.
AATTGGCACCATTTAGCTGAGCTTGAGTTAATTACAGCATCTAAAAAGCTTGTGCTATTTTTTTAACTTCAATAGTAAGAGTACACTTGGATAGAAAGTTCCATGAAGGCTCCCACTTCTTCCCTTGACTTAAAGTCCTTGACAGCAGAGATCTCATTTATCTTGCCTGGCACAAAGGACGAGTGAATACAAAGTGCAACTCAGTTATATGGGGTATTACAGGTTCAGGAGTTACTACTCTCTCTCTCCATGTGGGGGAACCAGTTTGATTCCCAACCAGTTTCTCGTGGGCAGCCACCACCCAGTGGTCACTGGCGCCCGGTGTGTTGGTATGCTGAGCAGTTGTCAGCAAAGCTTCCAGACCAAAGCAGACTAGGAAGAAAGGGCCTGCTTATTTCCAAATCTCTGCCGTTGCAACCCTACAGGCCAGAACTGACCAATCTGTTGAGCTATGACTCAGTAGCTGACTCGACGGTAGCTAACAAAAAGACAGTTATAAGTTCTTCATTTTAGTAATAGTTTATATCCTCTGACATAGTAGCATCAGACTTTCTCCAACTTCAGGAGGAGGGAAGAGAATTAAAATCAACCCAAGGCTGATTCTTATGATGTAGAAGTCAGACATACCTCCACTCTCCATCTTTTCTATCAGTTCTGACCGCCGCTCTCCCCATGGCACCCTCGAGAGAATACATTGCATGCATTGCAATAGCCCCGCAGAACTCACAGACCCTACCTAGAGTTTGAGGTTTTACCAGGTAAAATTCAGGACCAGGATCCATTTGAAAGGAATAAGATACAGGTACAGTTTATCAGTCAAGACAATTTCCAACCAAGACAACTCTTAGCGGCTTTTCTCCCTCTCGCCACTGCTCCTCATTTGTACCAGGGCTTTTGGCTCTGCTGTCGAGTGCCCAGAGGCACCTCACTTCACCAGCTTGTCTCCTGCCCAAAGATCCCCAGTTTGCTTGCTTCTTGGGTTGACCACACCACTGCACCTGCTTAGCTCTGCTTGAGGAAGTCCACTGCAGCTTTCTCATGCCAATCTCCTAATTTTTACTGTTCATACCATCTTATGTCATCTTGCGTGATCTCCGGTGCTACAGCTCTGTCTTAGGAGGTTCTAAGGACTATGGGTCTAAGGGACATGCCCCACTCCCAGCGTCTTGACAGTCCCCCTACCCTCTGCTGGATTAGCCATTTTGTCAGCCTCTTCCTCCACCAAGACCATGAGTTGTCCTCTCAGTCACCTAACCTGCAGAGTAACTGTCCAGTCCTTGCAAAGGGGGTGTGTATTTGCATAATAAAGTACCAAATTTATCTCTGCAAGGAACCCCGGCCACTCCCCCCAAACAGGGCCAGGAATGTCATATGTAAGAGAGAGCCATTGTAATCACCTTAATACATTTTCATGTATATTTTTAATGGAACCCTTTCTGGTTTAATGTAGCTTTCAAAACCCTGAAACACTCTCATGTTAATATGATCTCATTAAACCATCATCATAGGATATGAAGTTGAAAGATGATCAGTGCAATAAAGTTCTACTTATACTAAAATGGTTTCTTTGGAAATGAAAGCTATGCTTGACACATTTGTACACATAGCCTTTAATAAGTTCTCTTTTTAAATTTAAAAGTGAACTATGTTGGTTATTATTGTCTGTAAGCTTTTATTTAAGTGGATCATATATTTACACTCTTCCAATTCCTGCCTTCTTCTTTTGCAGGGCAATCGTGATGAGAACCAGAATGTCAACCACCAAATGGCTCAGGAAGATGCTCAGCGTCTCTATCAAGCTGGGGAGGGGAGACTCGGGACAGATGAATCTTGCTTCAACATGATTCTTGCCACAAGAAGCTTTCCTCAGCTGAAAGCTACCATGGAGGCTTATTCCAGGGTATGAACTTTCCTTTTTTTTGCATTTAAAAAAAAAATCCTTTTTATTGGGGCCTCATACAACTCTTATCATAATCCATACATCCACCCATTATGTCGAGCACATTTGTACATTTGTTGGCATCATCATTTTCAAAACATTTGCTTTTTACTTGAGCCCTTGGTATTGGCTTCTCATTGTTGCTCCTCTCTCCCTCCTTCCCTCACCCTTGATAATTTATAAATTACTATTTTTTCATGTCTTACACTGACCAATGTCTCCCTTCACCCACTTTTCTATTGTCCATGCCCCTGGGAGTGGGTTATATGTAGATCATTGTGACTGGTTCCCCAGGACATGAACTTTTCTTTTGAAGATTTGGCTCCTGATTTTTTTATTTCCTTCAGTTGGAATCATTTTTGATATTTAAATAAAAATTGATTACTGCCATTTTTTTATAAACACAATGCAGGGTTATTGGCCAAAAGGCAGAGAAACCAGCTCCTCCCCACACATGGACACACAGTGGGGGGTTTTTGCCACACCACTGTAATGCACTGTGCCTTTTGCACATTGTGTGCCCCTCCCCAACCTCCATTCTGAAATAGCCAAGTCACCAACACTCGGGGACATTCCTCAGTCTCTCAGAAGAGTGAGCGGGACGTCGTTCAGGACAACTTGGGAGCAATTTAGCGAGGGGTGGTTGGTGGGTCACCATCTGCATTGCTGCAGACAAAGAGCGACCCTGGTGGAGTGGAGGGCACAGGTGTACCTGTAGGGCAGAGGGATTCTTCCACCGGTTCCATACAGATCAATGTGCCAAAGTTTGACCAAAAAACCTCCCCAAATCAGCAGTTCTAACAATTGGAATTCAAACTTCTCCTACTAAGTGCAATACAGATTCAAGCTCTAGACCTTCCCAGGCAGTGAAGGGAGAGGCCTGGCAGTCCTCCCGACAGTCCTGTGTTCGGCCCTAGGAGGAGCTGCTGCTGCTGCTGCTGCTGCTGCTGCTGCTGCTGCTGCTGCTGCTGCTGCTCCATCCGCAACTTCTCCGTCTCAAAGACCACAGGGAGAACCAGAATCATAAAGGAAGTGGGCCCCATCCATAAAGCTGCCCTGGAAAACCTGTACATTTTTTGAGCCACAAAAAAGGAGAGGTCAAAAGTGGCTCTGACCACGGACCGGACTCTCTCCGGGAACATCTCAGTCAGACCGCAGAGTCTCTCCGACAGGGTCTCTCTCATCTGGCCCCTCGTCATCGTCCCCCTCTAGCTCCTCCTCAGTCTTCTCCGCATCGCCTTTCGGGAACAACTGGTCCGGGGATGCTGGCGCCCCAGGGCCAGTTTTAAGAAGTGAAAAAATGTTACTGCTCATATATATATTTTTAATTACAGATGGCAAATCGAGATTTGCTGAACAGTGTTTGCCGTGAGTTTTCTGGAAACGTTGAAAGTGGCTTGAAGACCATATGTAAGATACTTTTATCTTTTACTTGGTTTTCTTTTTAATGAGCAGGGTTTTTGACTAGTTGTTCCATTAAGTGATAGAGTTAATGATACTTTTCTGGATGCTAATTAGGCTGAGCCTAAGCTCCTGTGTTTTCAAATGTCATAAGCTGTGAGTAGTTGGTGGTCGGGTCAAATATGGCCATGTCAGAGTTCAAACTCAAACCCCACTACCATCAAGTTGATTCCCACTCTTGCCTTTATTCTATGTATTCTTGAGGACTATGCAATAGTACAGTATAGACTGGACCGCTCCCTTTAAGAAGCGATTGGAGAAGTCCCCGGGAACTGCAAACTCCACATCAACAAAAGTCACTCTGAGGCCAAAAGACCCGTCCAGTACTCTGTCAGCCCAGGGAAATTCTTCCCTTCAGTGTGGTGTTCTGTCAGACGCCTAATGGACTGGAAGTTGCATTTCTCTCGATGATACTGTATTAACAATGAGATGTCTTGAAATGTTACTGTGGCCGTTACTGTGGGCACTCACAAGGATCGGTCTACACTGTCCCATAGGATCGCTGTGAGTTGGCATCAACCTGATGGCAGTTTTTTGGGTGGGCGCAGTGGGGGGCTTACAGTAGTGTAAAATTGGTACATCCTTACCATTTAAAAGAAGAAAACTGATGGAATTTTCCTCCATGAGAAAAGGTATCCAATTTCTGAATACCATTCTTTAATCTTTGTTCAACTTTGTTCTTTTTATTTTAGATTAGGGTGTATCTTTTTCTCTTACTAAGTTACATGTTTGATTCCTAAAATTTAGATTTTTGTCAGCGTCCTTTTTACTGGGACACAGTTGATACGGATTCTCTCCTTTACAAGGAAAATGAACCTAAGTTAGCACGGTTTTAGAGAGAAAATGGGATGTATTACCCAGAAGGAAGCTTCTAGAATTGAAGACAACTTATCTTTTGCAGCTTGCTGTGGGTTAGGTATTGTGCTGCTGGCCACAATGTTGGTGGTTCAAACCCACCAGCTGCTTGTTGGGAGAAAGATGAAGTTGTCTGCTGCCATAAAGATTCAGAATCTCTAAACCCTAGGGAGGGTCCCTGGGAGTTGGGCTCAACTCCGTGGCAGTAGTTTGTCCGATGCAGCTAGAAGGAAGAATGAGTGCTGAGAACATCTCCACTTCACCTCAGAAAGCACACAAAGCTGGCCAGGAGTGATCCATGAAGCTGGAGGGGGGCTTGTCCGTCAAGTGGTGGTTCTTGTCTGAAAGAGTTCTCACTTGCAGTGCAGTGTGCCCTGAACCGCCCTGCCTTCTTTGCTGAGAGGCTCTACTATGCGATGAAAGGTGCCGGCACAGACGACTCTACCCTGGTCAGGATTGTGGTCACTCGCAGTGAGGTGAGGCTGTCTCTTCTTATCTGCTCTTACTGAGTTTTCAGTATTGAGGCTTGGAAGTGCCTCGGTTGGGTGTTACTGTCTGAGGAATGGGATTGAGCTCCTTGTCCTGCTGGTAGAGAGCGTGTAAAGCACAGTATGTATGTTCCCCAGCTGTGGAACAGACCCGGGGCCTCAGTGAAGGGAAACACCAACAGATGTGAGGAGGAGGTCTATGGAGAAAACGAGAAAGTGGAAGAAGACATTTGTCTCTTGATGTTCGTTTTGCTTACATAAAAAGTTAGGTGAAAGACGTGGGCATATGATGCATTGGATATCAAAGAGTTCGTGAAATTTAGCATCCCTTAATTATAAAACCATTAAAAGGTTTTTTACCTTTTTTATTCCATTTTCTTTTTTTAAATAATTTTATTAGGGTTGCGTACAACTCCTATCACAATCCACACATCCATCCATTGTGTCAAGCACATTTGTACATTTTTTGCCATCATCATTTAAAAATAAAATTTCTACTTGAGCCCTTGGTATCAGCTCCTCATTTTTTAACCCTCCTTCCCTCCCTCATGAAGCCTTCATAATTTATAAATTATTACTATTTGGGTTTTTTGCCTATTATCTCTGCCTCAGATGTTGTGTTTTAAGTAACTAGCACTTGTTGCATGTCAGATGAAAGCAGGGCAGTCTGTCTGTAGGGTTTTGCAGAGTAGTGAATCACACCTTTGTTGGGTGATGATGCCAACCTTAGGACGAATGCTACCTACCGATTGTTTTCTGTTTGTTTCCTGCCCTGATTTTTATTAGAATCCTTTCATTATTAAAAAAAAAACCAATTATAATAAATACTAATTTTCTTTGTGGCAGCTTTTTCTAACATCAGATATCATCCTTATGCAGATTGACCTTGTGCAAATAAAGCAGCTGTTCACTCAGATGTATCAGAAGACCTTGGGCACCATGATTGCAAGTGACACCAGCGGAGATTACCGAAAGCTGCTTCTGGCCATTGTGGGGCAGTAGGAGAATTTTTTATGCATGGATTTTCTATCCAGTGCTTATCCTTGAAAGCAGTGACTGGCCTGCATGCAGCCATATCAACTGTTACCTAACCAAAAGAGCTTTTTACTGAGGACTGTGTCAGGGTAATGTGCTTGGTTTGCACATGTTGTTATTGCCTTAATTCTGATGTTATTTTTTTCTCAATATACAATCATTGTAAAGCCATATCACAATCTAGTAATAATACATTGTTTGTAAAGCGTAATTTTCACTGCTTTCACTCATGATATCAAATTGAATAAAAATCAGAACTAATTCTGTGCAGTTATATTGAATTGAAAAAGGGTTTCTGCCTTTCATAAGTGGTAGTATTTCAAACCTTTATTACTTTTCTAAAAATTCTGATCTTCTGAGCTAGAAGAGTAATTGTTATCTTATTTTGCATAAATTGATATTCTATATTTATAAACACTTAACTATCCACATAGAAAATATATTACTGTTACTGTAGCAGGGCTCTTGGTGGCCCTTTTGGGTAAGTGTTGGGTTCATCCAGGCAAAGTTGATGGTTCAAACCTACCAGATGCTCCTTGGGAGAAAGACGAGGCAAGCATTCCCATAGAGAGTCACAGTCTTGCTTGCTTTGGAATCTACTTAGTGGCAGTGGGTCTAAAACACTCCAGCTCACGATCATCAAGGGCAGGGTGGAACCGTCTCTGTGAGCAGCGGGTTGCACCTTTACAATGGGATGATATGCGTAAAAAAGGTAGACTACTTTTATTATATGTGCTAAAACTCTCTAAAGATCTTTATTAGCCCTTGATTTTTAAAAAAGGATTATTTATGAAATATTTTAAAATTAGTAACAATTTATGAGCTCAAAAGTGAAGGGCATAGTAGGTGCTCGATTGGTGAGTGAGGAGGCATTTTTGCCTATGTTACAGCCCTTTCCTGGTGCATACGTAGTCATCTGTAGTCACGGGGGCTTACATGCTCCCTAAGGCTATATAAGTCTTGGTTAGAAACAAAACACCGGCCTCCTCTTCTCCCATACCTCTGCGTAGACTGCCAAGAGGATGAGGTACCCATGAAATGTGTCTGACTCCTTTATTTTACTCTCTCTCTCCTCTCTCTCTTGTTCTCTATGACTTTACTATAATCTTTATATATTATAACCATACAGTTGCGCCTGTAGACCCCCATGATTGTTAGAGGCTGGTTACTTTAACAGTTAAGGAGCTTAGAATTTGAGTGGAAGAATAGTAAATAGTCAATGTAAATCAACCGACCAAATTTTATTTAGGTACTAAGGGGTATGCAAAATAGCCTAAAACACAATCTTGCCCTTAAAGCAGCGGTTCTCAACCTGTGGGTCGCAACCCCTTTGGGTGTCAAATGACCCTTTCACAGGGGTAGCCTAAGACCATCAGAAAACACATATTTCTGATGGTCTTGTGATCCGAGACACTGCTCCTCAATCCATCTCCAGGCTGGCCCACCCACATGCAGATACGCCCACATATGAGTACCTGGCATGATGGTGACATCACACCAACCCCATCACATACACCCCATACATACACAGGTGTATATGACAGGGTTGGTGCCATAACGTACTTATGCGGACCAGTCACGCATGTAGAGAGCAGCTGCTGAATTGAGAGCAGTAGGATTGGAGTTAAACAACACCTCATGAATTATAATTACTGGGTAAATGTAAAATCACGTACTGTAAAATCAACTACTGCAAAAACAAGATCTGTACCATGGGAATTTAATTTGGATACTGATCCCTCTTTTTATATTCAGCTGTGGTTGTGAATACTACCCCCCTGTGATAGTAACATAACAGGTATGTTAAAAAAACAAAGAGAATGGTAAATCATAGGAAACTTTAATGAACTGTATTGACTGAACTGTGCCATGTATCATAGTATTACTACAGCTATTATTATTATTTTCATTAGCAAACCTTCCCATGACAATAGATCATGTAGAGAATAACGTTAAGAAAATATAGTGAGGATTTTTTACAGTACGGTTTTACCTCAATAATTACAGTAGGAATTGAGAAACCGCAAAAAAGTACAATAAAATAAATTAAAATTTTTTAAAAATTAAAAAAAAAAGAAACCACAAGTGTTATTTGTTGTGAAGTTCTATCAGTGGAATCTATGAAGCTGAACAAACTGAAACACCATTTTGATAGCAAGCATCCAAGCTTTGCCCACAAGGATATTTTAGAAGCAAAGCTGATGGGCTCAAGAAAGCCAGACTTGACACTGGTGGCAAGTTCCACAAACAAAACGTAGCAGCCAGTGAAGCTTCATATTTGGTGGCACTCAGAATCGCCGGAGCTATGAAACCTCATAGCATTGCTGAGGATTTACTGTTGCCAGCGGCCAAAGACAATATGTTCGAGTTATGATCAGAGACGAATTTGTGAAATTGAGTGCAATTTCCTTATCTAACGACACTGCCTGCAGAAGAATAGATGACATGTCTGCTGATACTCTTGATCAGGTAATCCAGGAAATTAAGTCTGCTCCACTTCCAATATTTAGCATCCAGCTTGATGAATCTACAGACGTTGCAAACTGTTCAGTTACTGTTTTATGTGAGGTATATTGATGGCGACTTTAAAGATGAGTTTCTTTTTTGCAAACAGTACTGTGAGTATTTGATACAGTTGGTTCGTTTCTGAAAGAGCATAAATTTTGGAAGGGGGAAAGGTTTGTTATGTTTGCACAGATGGTGCTCCAGCTATGCTAGGATGTCGATCTGGATCTCAGCATTTTGTACTGACTGAGTCACAAGAGTTGCAAGAGGTAATGAAAAGCGTCATCAGTTCTGTCAGTTTTGTAAAGGCGAGCACTTTAAACAGTCGACTGTTTTTGCAACTGTGTGCAACGAGTTGAATGTGCCAATAATGCTCTGCTATTTCACACTGAAGTGAGATGGTTGTCAAGAGGAAAAGTTTTAAAACGTGTTTTTGAGCTTCGTGATGAACTCAACGTTTTTCAATCGGAAAGCAAGACTGCAGTTCGAAACACTTTTCAGCGATAAAAGTGAACTGCAGAAAATAGCTTACTTCGTTGACATCTCTGAGTTAAATTGGTCACTGCAAGGACCAGATGCAGCATATCTTGATTTGTCTGGAAAGATCTGATCATTCCAAATGAAACTTCAGCTTTGGCAAAAAAAATTAGATGAAAATAAAATGTGTATGTTGCCTACCTCATCTGCTTTCTTTGAAGAACGTGACATTGAATCAGATAAAAGGATTACCATGGTCATTTCTGTGAAAAAACACTTGCACGTGCTTGTAGATGAGATTTCATCGTACTTTCCAAATCTTCCTGACACCCCATTTGCACTTGCCAGAAGCCCATTCACAGCCAAAGTTGAAGATATTCCTGAGACGGCACAAGAGAAGTTCATTGAACTTATTAACAGCCATGCAGCAAGAACTGATTTCTCTACAATGCCAGTTACAAAATTCTGGATCTGTTTGCAGTCATATCCTGTTCTGTCTGAGACTGTGTTGCGCCTTCTTCAGTTTCCAACCACATGTCTTTGTGAAACTGTTTTCCAGCTTGTTGGATATCAAGTCTAAATGCAGAAGTAGACTTGTGGAAAATGATCTTCCTTGTGCTTTTGCAAAGGCTGCCCCGAGATACCTATCTCAACCTTTGCACTGATGTTGGCTTTTTATGCATACTGTCAGGGTACCTGCCCTAACACATCATCACGGGTCCGGTAGGTGCAATTGTATAGCGATAATAAGATTATAGTAAAGTCATCAAGAACATGAGAGAGAGACGTGAGAGAGAAATAATGAAATCAGACAGACACATTTCATGGTAGCAATGTTCACCTCAGCCCCGCTTGGTGGTCCAAGCAGAGAGAGAGAGAGAGCTGTTTAATGCTAACCAAGGCTTTTATATTCTCTGGGGGCATGCAAACCCCTATTTACAGGGGAAGAAGTCACAGGAAATGTGCTATAGGAAATACAGTAATGGAGGGGTGGGGGTCTAGGGGTACACACACAATAGGAAGAGGAGGGATTGCGGTGTACATGTGACAAGATGGGCGGATCCTAGGTTCAGGATGGCAGCCTAACTTTGGATGTCACTGAGCCAATTTGACCCGTTCCCTGGCACCATTATCAGTAGGGTGCAAACTCCACCTACAGGAACCAAATCAGTGACTGAGAGAAGTAGCCTGTTGTCCTTAACAGCAGGGAGCGGGCCTATGGTAGTCTGCCGACTGACTGCCTGTAAGCGGCTGACTTCCCCCATATGCTAGCAAAAAGCCCCTAATGTGTGGCATGTCTTTGGGGAAGACAAAACTGGGGAAAAGTCTCTTAATAATCCCACATGCATACTGTCACAAAATGTAGTAATGTAGTTTACTGTTATATTAAGACTGTTACCCAGGATACACCATGCTTCAAGACAAAATTTCATTTATTTGTAATTAGAAATAAGTATTTCACAATTATAATTACATAGTTTGGTGATTAATCACTATGCTTTAATTATGTTCTATTTGTAACAATGATAATATATCCTGAATATCAGGATGTAATTAATTTTTAAGTTATTAAAAAGGTTAAACTTTGATCAAAAGAGTTAAACTTTGATCTGAGTTTGTAAAAGTCAGGGGATTTACCAGATTGAAGCAAATGGTCCCATGACTAATGAATGGATCACAATCTTTACTACCCCGGGGACCAGAAGATGGTACCCAGCAACCACTATGACCCTCTCTGATTGGGACCACAGAAGGCCCCGGACAGAATGGGAGAAAAACGTAGAACAGAATTCAAAATCACAACACCAGACTTAACGATCTGATGGAGACTGGAGGAACCTCTGAGACTGCACTTCCGCATCCTGCAGACTTGGACCTGGGCATTTCTTAACCCACCCCCATTCCCAATCCCAGGGATCAATCAGCCTACAGGCAGACTTAGGAAGTGAAGTTAACACTTGGATTCTCAGAACAGGGAATCATACTAGAACAAAAGAATCGCATTTGCCCTAAAACAAGTCAAGAAAGAGCCGCAAAATAAATGGCTTTCAGGGGTGGGAGGGGAGGGTAGAAATGGGAAGTAATAGACCAGAGCACAGGTTGACAAACTTGAGACTAAAGAGTATCCTGTCCCAGCAACAACAATAAAAATAATTATTTGAGAGCCATAAATCTATTTTTAAAACGAAATCATTATCTGAATAATACCTTTAAATTTTTTTTCAATTTTACTTCAGAGCCACATGTACATACTGAAAAGAAAGCGTTAATAAGTTCTCGAGTCGAAATTTGCTGACCACTGGAGACGAGACGGGCAAGATAATATCAGAGGCGGATAGGCAAAAAGGGGGAGAGGACGGGCGGGAAGAGGAGAGCAAGTCATTGGGAAATAGGATATGATGTTTAAAATTATGAATGAGCTTTCTTTTCTCTCATGTCCTCGCTTCTGAGATGACAAAAAAAGGCTTAACAAGCGCACTAAGCAACGCCCCAACCATGTGCAGCCCATTCGCTGCACAAACTCCGTGCTGCATGCCCCAAACAAGGCCATTGCGAAGTCTGCAATTAGAAACATGGTGGCAGCTGCAGCCGTCAGAAACATTTCCAGTGCAAATGTGCCTCCTGCGCTGTGCGTGAAGCTATGTGATTGTGAGATGTGCCATGCACAACAGGCTGGTCAGGAGCCACACGGTGGTGAGAAACCAGTCCACCCCCTATCCTGATTTAGACCTGCAGGTGCTGCCCCACGACCTCCTCCAAACAAACTTGAAAGGAAATAAAATTCTTTAAAAAGAATAAAATGGTGAATGCAAAAATGATCTGATGTGCAAACTGGAGCCTAATCACAATAAGAAAGGTAATGGAATTTTCCCACACACTTATTGAAGACCTCTTGGATAGCAAGTTTTATTGATCCATTCATCTATCATGGACATTTGAGTTAGTTCCACATTGGGGCTTGTGTAGGTCTGGGTGGACTATAGAAACAAATCCAGAGACATTCATATGTGTATAAGAAAGAACTGTATGTGCAAGAGCAATAAAATATTGAGAAAACATCCCAGCCCTGTCCATATAAATTCCTCTTCAGACTCACAAAACACACTGATGCTGAATGCAGGATGATCACAGGCCAGTGGGTGGGAAGTCTTGTGGATCCAGTGGTGGTACAGGCATCTCAGTGCTGGCAGGGGTCTCCACATGGCTCCTTCAGCTCCAGGGCTCTGGTACCATCAGCATAACTCCATGTGGCTTGTCAACAGGAATGTCTCTCAGGAGTTGAGCATGTGTCCTTCTTCTAGTGAGCTATTTATCTCCTGAGGCCTCCAAATTAGGTCATCGAGCTGATTGACAGGCTGAATTCCACCCTTCACTCTTAATAGTCTCACATTGACAACAGATTATGCAACTACCACAGACTGTAATGAATATTGTTGCTGTGAACACTGCAAGTTTGGTGTGGACATACTATGTTCAGTTCTGTTGGATATATACATTAGGTAAACGTTTTAAAGAACCACCAAAGTGTTTTCCAAAGTAATGGCAACGTTTTACAACCCCATCAAGCAATGGATGAGGGTTCAAAGTTCTCTCCAAAGCTGTTAGGGCTCTCTCAGGGGAGAAAGATACCTCAGTTTTTGGCTTCAAGAAAGAATTCACATCGAAGCCTGGTTTGTGATCAAAGTGAGTTTTATAAAGGTTAGAAGCAGTTTCAAGTTTTACAGTAAATGAAACACAAGCCAGACAGAGTCCGCAGCATAGTTGTGGCAGCCGCTGGGGGAGAGCCAGAGAAAAACTTCTGGAGTTTCAGCAGCATCCTCCCCCCTCCCCCCACCTGCTTGGGAGGTTTGGTCAAAGGTACTGGTTAACCCCATTGGCTAAATTAAGCCCACCTGGCCTGGATGGGGTCCCATCCACGTTTACCGGCTTCCAGTCTCAAAGACCTGAACGTGTGCATGCCCTCCAGACTTAAGCAGCTTTCAACTTCCTATAATGGTGTGCGTGGGGGGAGGCTTTGTCACGAGATCGGGCCAAAGCAGGACCTGAAGGGACAAATAAGATGCATGAAGAAGTGGCCCAAATGCCCAGTCTCTACTCCTGTCACATTGCCTCCTTTCTCTCAGTCTGCACCTATGGCCTCCTGGGGAGTTCCTTACCATACTTTAAGTGAAGACCAAAAAAGTCATGCTTGGTTTACGGATGGCTCTGCACAATATGCAGGTGCCACTCGTAAGTGGACAGCAGCAGCACTACAGCCCCTTTCTGGGATCTCCCTAGACAGTGATGAAGGGAAATCTTCCCAATGGGCAGAACTTCGAGCAGTGCACCTGGCCATTCAGTTTGCATATAGGGAAAAATGGCCAGATTTGAGATTATATACTGAATCATGGGCTGTGGCTAATGGCTTGGCTGGATGGTCAGGACATTGGAAGGATCATGATTGGAAAATTGGTGACAAGGAGGTGTGGGGAAGAGGTATGTGGATAGACCTCTCTGAATGGGCCAAGAAAGTAAAGGTAATTGTATCTCACATGAACACTCACCAAAGGATTACCTCTGAAGAGGAGGACTTTAATAATCAAGTGGATAAGATGACACGCGCTGTGGAGACTGGTCCTCCTCTTTCCTCTGCCACCCCTGTTATTGCCCAATGGGCACATGAGCAAAGTGGACATGGTGGCAGGGATGGAGGTTATGCATGGGCACAGCAACATGGACTTCCACTCACCAAGGCTGACTTGGCCACTGCCACTGCTGAGTGTCCCATTTGCCAGCAACAGAAACCAACATTAAGTCCAAGATATGGGACAATTCCTCGGGGAGATCAATCAGCAACTTGGTGGCAGGTTGATTACATCGGACTACTTCCATCATGGAGGGGGCAGCGTTTTGTTCTTACTGGAACAGACACCTACTCTGGATGTGGATTTGCCTTCCCTGCACGTGATGCTTCTGCCAAGACTACTATTCGTGAACTTACAGAATGCCTCATCCACCGGCATGGCATCCCACATAGCATTGCTTCAGATCAAGGAACTCACTTCACAGCAAATGCAGTGCGGCAGTGGGCCCATTCCCATGGAATCCACTGGTCGTATCATGTTCCTCATCATCCCAAAGCTGCTGGCTTGATAGAACGATGGAACGGGCTCCTAAAGACACAATTACGGCACCAACTAGGTGGCAACAACTTGCGGGGCTGGGGCAATGTTCTCCAGGAGGCTGTATATGCTCTAAACCATTGGCCAATATATGGTGCTGTGTCTCCAATAGCCAGAATTCATGGGTCCAGGAACCAAGGGGTGGAAGCTGGAGTGGCACCACTCACTTTTACTCCTAGTGATCCACTTGCAGCATTTTTGCTTCCTGTCCCAGCAACCCTGTGTTCCTCAGGCCTGGAGGTTCTGGTCCCAAAGGAAGGAACTCTCCCACGTGGAAACAGCACGGAGTCCACTGAACTGGCAGCTGAGAATGCCTGTCCCCTGGCCACTTTGGGCTTCTCATGCCTTTGGATCAACAGGTCAGGAAGGGTGTCACTGTACTAAGTGGTGTGATTAATCCTGATTACCAAGGAGAAATTGGACTGGTGTTACATAATGGAGGTAAAGAAGAATATGTCTGGAATCCAGGAGATCCCATAGGCTGACTCTTAGTGTTACCATGCCCTGTTATTAAAGTAAATGGTAAATTACAGCAACCCAATCCTGACAGGACTTATAATGACCCAGACCCCTCAGGAATGAAGGTCTGGGTCACTCCACCAGGCAAAAAACCACAGCCAGCTGAGGTGCTTGCTGAGGGCAAAGGTAATACAGAATGGGTAGTAGTAGAAGGTAGTTCTACCTATCAATTATGACCATGTGATCAATTGCAAAAGGGAGGTTTATAATTGTCAATGTATTTTCTTTTTATGTGTTTATTGTATATCTTTCTTTGTTCAGGTATGATATATCAGATACAATTGGACTCAGTGTATTTTCATTTATATGCATGATAGATGATTGATGATAAGTATAAGTGTGATTTCATCAATGTCCAGAAATTATATCAGTATATATGGCTAAAGAATTGTGTACAGGTGCCAGGTTGGCAAGGGGTGGATTGAGATAGTTTATTGTGCCAGCCTGGCCAATAAACACAAGTGGGATTAATTGAAGGCCGGAGAGATAAATGTCTCGGTGAGCGTCGCCTTTCTTGTCTTTTGCTCTTTGATCATCTGGCCAGTGTGCAGCTGCCTTGCTTGTTCTGTGCCTCAATTTACAGGCTATACTACCTGTGGGACGCCTAGCCGGTGGACTGTGTCGCTGTAAGTTGAGATCCCTTTAAGACCACACGATTGGAATTTACATCTCTGGAGCTGGGAACTGACAGTTGGTGACCTGCCTTGCTGTTTTGCTGCGTGTGCTGGGATAGCCTAACTCTCTCTCTCTCTCTACAGAGGACTGGACTACCTGACGGCCCTTAAGACTTAAAGGACTGCCATTGTCTCACAACTCTCTCACAGGAGTGAGTTGCACTGAGCCATTTGTATTGCTTTATAATTTAACAGTTAACTTCTTGTGTTATATATCTATATCTACATGTAAAATTACTAGCAATCTGGTTTTGTTTTTCTAGAGAACCCTAACACAAGGAACAACCCTTAATTCTGCCTTTAGCTACCTAACAAAGCCATCTAAGGAGTCTTGGTGGCATAGTGGTTATGCATTGGGCTGTAAACTGCAAGGTCAGCAGATCTAAACCACTAGCCTCTCCAAGGGACAAAGATGAAGCGCTTTCCTCCCATAAAAAATTATATCGTTTTGGAAACCCACAAGGACAGTTCTACCCTGTCTTTATTAAGTTAGAATTGATTCAGTGGCAGCAAGTTCAGAATTTTATAGGGGGTTCAAAAGTGGGAAGTGACATCTCATTATGGTTTTGATTTGTATTTTCCTTCTGACTAAATGAAAGGTGGTCCAGTCTGTTTGGCTGCTAATCAAAAGGTTGTCTGTTCTGGTCCACCCATAAACCCCAAACCAAACCGACTGCCATCAAGTCAATAATAGTTAGCCCGTATAGGGCATCCAAAACTATAAAGCTTTACAGGAAAAGACTGCCCCATGAGAGCAGCAGCCTTCCTCTCTCTCTGACTGGTTATTAGGTTTGAAACATAACCTTGTGATTAACACTGGAACTGCAGGCCTCCTTAGGCTACCCATAGGGGGTTGTCCCCACCTCCACCCTCCCCAAAGTCTCCGAGATTGTGATAAGAAACTTTAAATTGAGTCTGGGTCTGAAATAAGTATAGTGAACGACAGGATGTGCCCAAACTTGTGCAAATGTCAGCCTAATTATCAAGTATTCCTCTTTTGTACTCTGTAGCTTTTAGAAAAAACCACGTTGGTACAAGTAGCTTTTTAAAAAAAACTGCAAGCTAAAGATAATGCAAAGTTCCACTTTAAAAAAAGAAGAGAAAGACACCTCTGTGTGTTATGCTAATAAGAGCTTGTCCCAGGTCAAAGCTCCCGGTCCACACGCGGTGCTCGACAGTCTGGGTTTGAACCCAATAAAAAAGTCAGCCATTGAAAACCTTAGAGAACATGCGATTGTGCAAATCTGTTGGTGAGAAGTAACACCACTTTGCAGTCCACCACCAGCGTGTCAGTCTCAATATTACCAGCTTTTCCACAAAGTTTGAAAATACCTGTTTTCAAATTCGCTTAGTAAAGCTTCTACATTTTCTTTAAATTTCCTTTGGGTTGTTTTTTTTTTAATATACATGGAAGGATATTGGGAGAAAAGACTTGCCAAGAAAGCAAGATAGAAAGCTAGACGTGTGCATTTAACCCAAAGGCTCCTCGGTCGTTGGCAGCGGAGACTTCCGAGGCGCAGACGCGCACCCGCCAACTGCTTTCTGCCGGCCGCCTACAGAAATTCTCGCGAGACTTGAATGAAACGCGTGGCGCTTGAACTCAGGTTCTCGCGAGATGTGACTGGTTGCCATAGTAGCGACAAAGCCATAGCGAGGGTGTCTGGTAAGGTCTTGCCGAACGCCTGCCCTCCTGCGCGCCCCGCTGCGGCGCCCGCTCATCCCGGCCTTTTGCCCCGCAGGTGGAGCCCGGCCGACCCCGGACGCCGTCCCTCCGCGGAGCCGCCCGGCCAGGAGCCCGTTGGTGGGTAACTTCCCCTCCAGCTGCGCCTGAGCGGGCGGCGGCCAGGCAGGCTTGTTCGCGTGCTTGCCCGCCCAGAGCAAAGCGTGTTACGGGTCCATTTCGCCCACCCCACCCCGTCACAGGACTGAGCAGACCGCCCTTGTGGCTTCCAAGACTGACGTTTTATGCAGTAGAAAGGCCACAACTTGCCTCGTGCATGTGCACCGCACCAGGCATTTAGGGACTAAAAAGATAATTAAGTCAGCACCTGTAAAAGGACTGCGCATTAATATCCCTTGTGTGGTGCTTCATCACAGCCCAAGTCGTTTTATTCTTTGAGGGAGCATTCATAGCAAGTCTGAAATAGGTCAGAAGATGGAGTGCCCGTTTTACAGAAGGTGAAACTGAGGCTTAGAGAAATTGGACATGTGAGGCCCCAGGAAGTAGGAGAGGAACAAAGTATTTCATTTCCCTTTTTAAAAATTAAGACTATTGTGGTTTAGGTGAAAGCTTGCCGCGCAGATTAGGTTTCCATTCTGCAGTTTATACACGGATTGTTCCTTGGCATTTGTTGCAATCCCACCAACCTGGGACCATTGCCACAGGGGAAGTGTGAACACAGGGAGAGCAAATGCTTCTGGAAGCGGAGGCAGGAAAGGGGTCCTGGACTGGGAAGCCTTTCTGCTGCATTGCAAAGGATGGGTAGGATTTGTCCAAATGGAGAGGGGAGGGAGAGAGAATTCCAGCAGAAGGAAAAATGCCAAAGCACAAAAGTAACCAAGTGTGGATCGTCTCTGGAAAAGAAACTGATCTCTGATTAGAACCTAAACTATGTAAGGAAAGAAATTGTTCAGCGATAGATGTCTTAGTCTCATTAGGATGCCTTTAAAAAAGTATTATGCAAATATCAATTAGCTCAAAGAGCTGATCTTTTTTCCACCAATCTTTTAAGCAAGATGAAACCTAATGCCAATTTTATGGAAGAAATTCTAATAGGGGACAAGTTTTGTAATTACCAATATGATCCAACGAGCAATGTCCAATCAAAACAGTGGCTTCCAAGGGGATCCACTGTGTCAGTTAAACACAAGATAGGTCAGCTCAGAAAGTTATGGCAAGTGTTTTTGGATTCCAAAGTGTATAATATTGATTCATTTTCTCAAATGACATAGGATGATCACTGGGGTTTATTCTAAAGAAGTTTTAAGAAAATTGAAAAAAATGCATTGGTGAAATAAAAACCAGGAAAATTGTGCTAAGGAAAACTTTTCCATCATACAGTACACCTGCTTGTTCTTTAAGGGTATGCTTCAAAACTTAACATCATCCACCTACAGCCTAATCTTGCCATTTCAGATTTCTTTTTTGTTACCGAAACTCAACATTTTAGAGAATACACTTGTAGTTTCTCAAGTTTGGCAAAACTTTTTAGGGCATGGTGTAAATTGAAGCAAATTTGTGGAGAAGGGCTAAAGACATGGAAACACTGCTTCAGAAATGTATAGACCACAGGGTCGGGAACCAAGAGCCATTTAGGTATTTATAACATCACTCGAGGGCCATCCATCCTGGTTAAGCATTTCATTAGCTCATTGCCAGTGGACCAGCTTCCCTTTGGTGAGATGTGTGATGTGAGCGGTATTGGTTTCCGCCCACAGGCTGGGCATTCCCCACCCCTGAGGGGAGGATGACATGTCAAGAAACAATAACTTGAAATGTTGATATTTTTGTGTAATAAAGATTTCTGTGATTTTTACTTGTTCTCATGTTTTTTGACTTGCTCTGGTATTTTCAGGTCTTGCTTTAATACAGTATCCATCTGCTTTTTCCCATCTTATATGATCCTTCTGGGCCCTCATCATGCCATCCAAAGCATCCTGAGCTACTTGTTTTCTTGCCTTTGAACCTTGACACAGCTTCCTCCTTTCTTCACCGTGGACCGTTAAAACATAATTCCAAGTCACTTCCCATAAGGAGATTTTCCTACCAGGCAAACCCATACATGTATTGTAAATGCAGCTAGGTTAGGACGTCAGCTTCAGCACTTCCTTGCTTTATGAGCATTGGTAAGAAACCAAACATTTAATCAGTCGCCTTTTCATTAAACGAACATTTAAGAGTTACTTGTCAGGGCAGAGATGTATTGGATAACCTGTAAAGTCCTAGGCACACTGACTGGGGCATAGTCAACAATTCCCAATGTTATTGGTAGTTGCTGGCAAGTCACTTCCAACTCATAGCAACCCTACATGTAGAACTGGACAGAATAGAGCCCGTTTCTGTGCCCTCACAATTCTTGGAGCCTGTCTTTTGCAGCCATCTCATTGGGAGTCTTCCTCTTCTTCACTGACCCTCTATTCTGTCCAGCACGGCCCTGATGACAGGCCCAGAGTAGCTCGAGCGCCTTGTTTCAAAGGCGCAGTCTGGCCGAGCTTCTTCCAAGACATGTGTCTGTTCTTCTGGCAGCCCTGGTGCTTTCAGTATGCATCGCCGCCACCATCATTCAAAGGCACTGCTTCTTCACTCTTCCTAGGTCTTCGTCCAGCTTCCTCGTGCATGCGAAACAATCTAAAGTACCATGACACGAGTCAGACAAAAACTAGTCCTCCAAGGGGCTCCTTTGCTCTTTCAACGCTTTGAAGAGGACTTGTCAGCAGATATGCCCAGTGCAGTGCTTGCCCGCTGCTTCCCTGGACCTTGGTTTTCCCTTATAAACAATTCTAATTCCCTCCTCTTCTGGGCACTTTCCTGTCACACAGATGACTCCGGGCCTGGTTATATTATCTGTCTTCTCACTAGGATATAAACTTCCTGTCGTCAGGGACTTTATATATTATATATTATCCCTTGTATTCCCAATGCCTGTCACAGTGCCTACCTTAATTGTGCAATGAGCAATTCTGATGAAATAAATAGATTGGAGTCAAGTGATTCAAACGTGTTAGGTGACTGAGTAAATGAAAGGACGTGGAAAAACTATAAACTCTGAGGGAGTAATGTGCCTTATTCTTTGCACCACCAGTCTTGGATGTGCTTTACTTTAGTATGTCCTGAATAAATGTTTGATTTGAGTTGCTAAGTCCTACTTGAAATGAGTTAGAAAGCATGACTTTTAAATAAAAAGTTTGATTTTACAAAGTATTTGTATCCTTGGTGTGGGACATTAATCACAAAAGATCTCTGACTAAATAAGCCAAAATTTGAGGACCTCTTCCCATGAACTAAACATTCCAGACGGTTGCTTATTTCTTTCCCTTGGAATATATTTCTTTGTAAAACTGAGAGATTTAATAACCTTTGAGGAGAACTTTGGAGATAAAAGGCATCTTTGAGGAAGTGGGACGTAGAAGGGAGGAGGTGAGAGGTAGGGCTGGCCCCCGACCTCCTTTTGTGATGAGTTGGGCCTAATGGGTTAGTATATGTGAAACTATCTTTCTAGCAATTATCATTGGAATCCTCCAGGAGATGAGCTGCTGAAAGCGCTGCTTACCCATCCGTGCAGGTTGGGGAGGAGGAACAAAGCTATGCGGGACCCGTGGCACTGTCGAGGGTCTCCGTGGTGTTGGTTGTACTACAGTGCCAGTGCTTGTGCAGATACGGCGCACAAAGGAATAGGCTCATTCGTTCTGCTTACAGACCCTGACGCAGACCCAAGAGGACTTTGGTGAGTTATGGAACTGATGTCACCAACAGGCAGACCTGTGCAGATCACTGTGACTGATGGATACGACTTGGTAAAGTTATTTTTCTTGAAAGTAGGTTTGTTGGAAGCTCAGATGTCCCCCTCAAACACATCCACCAGTGGGTCAAGAAAGAATAATTGGGAACACCGGTGGGAAGGAAGGGAATTTTGTGCCATTTATCTTCAAGCTCCCAGCTTTATATAGCGATGGCACTTCCTCCTCAGGTTTCCCTGTTGTCACCCAGCATTAGAAAGCTACATCACTGTGTGTTCTTCCTAACAAGAGACCATTTAGCAGTTTGAATACCTTATTTAACAGGGTGAAACAGGAGGTGGTTTAATTTCTCTTGAGAGCAGTTCATATAGGATTTCTATTTTTCCCTCTTATAAAAAAGTTAAGTCTTCCAGAGTTTCTATTTAAATTTGATAAATTTATGATGAAAAACCACGGTGTGATATAGTAAAAACATTTTAGAAGAATAATAAAATGCAAAAGATTCAGTATTATGTAGTGGAAAAGTATTATGTATTGAATGATATGCCCTTTGTTTAAAAATATTAAAATGTATGTATGAATATACATATTTTAAATGTATGTATGAATATGTATTCACATCAAAACAGAAAATATGTTCTAAAATATTAACGGTGCTAACATTTGAGTAGGCTAGAGGTGGTTTTTTTCAAGTTTTGTTATTAAAAAAAAATCCCACATACCGCATTTAAATGGAATGTTGCATTTAGCTACAACTGGAATCACTAAGTAACTTTTATCTACCCTTTTTTGTATTTGTGATATAGCTTGTTAGCAAAGAAAATATGCCATTTACCCCAAATCAAAAGGTGTTGTCTAGTGCTTTTTTGTTTTTTGCCTAGTACTTAAGACCATGCTCTGAGTGTAATTATAAAGTTGTGTGTTTCTGCCAACAGAAAGGTTTTAAAGGAGATACTCCGGTTACCTTTATTCGTGCAGAATTTAATCAGGTGGTTCTGGGAGACTCTGCAAAAATCACTGTTTCTTCAGAAGGAACTGCAAAATACAACTTTACTAGCAGTTTTGAATTCAACCCTGAAGGAGGAATCACTTTAGATGACCTGGCCCACAAACCTGTGTTCTGTAAGTCTGTGTGTGTGGGTAACACTGTTAACTGCATGAGTCTGGTATGAGCACAGCCTAGGAAGTTTGCAGCTGCAGTTGGGAAGGTTCAGTCTAGGAATGACCCAGTGTTCTTTGTGTCTTATTGCTTTGGGAGCCTATTAATTTTAATGACTTTGTATCAAAGACTTTTTGACAGCTCATATCTCCTCCAGCTGAGTTGGGAGTTTTTTTGTTTTTGCTTTTCTTGTATTGTTTTTTTTTGGGGGGGGGGTGATTTCTTGACTCATTGTATTTAAGGGTGCTGGATTTTGCTGCTTTGTTCCCCTCCCCTCCCCAAATATGAAAAATTAGGGCATCTCACAACTCACTGCCACTGGGTCAATTCCAGCCCATAGTGACTCTATTGGACAGAGTAGAAATGCCCATTTGGGTTTCTGAGCCTGTAAACCTTTTCAGGCCAAAAAAACCCTCATGTTTTTCCTCACTGAGCAGTGGTGATTCCTTTTTTATCTGAAATTCCAATGTAACTGAAGTCCTATATTTTATCTGGCAATTCTGTATCCTCATGTACTCATGTAAAGTAGAACAATCAGTCCTTTGCCTGCTCCTACACCCCACCCCCCGCCCACTTCCTTGCTTGAGAAAGAGCTTCTTGAATCCAGGGCTGGAAGAAAGAAGAATGATGAAAATAAAAACAGAGAATTAGTGCAATGGACTAATGGACCAAGCAATCCCTAGTCTGGGAGCAGTACTTATCAACTACACTGAAAAGGATCATATGTGATCCAACGATTGTACATAATAAAATCAAAGATCAGAGGAGGGAATTTTATTAGTGCTTAAATTCTGAGCACTGTTTGCAAAAGGCTGTGGATGGCAGTGAAACCCCAAAATCCATTTTCATGGTGCCCACATGGATGAAGCCTCTGCTGGATCCTCTCTGACCATACAGCAGAGAGGTGAATAGCCGTGCTGTAAGACACAGTGCATTGGAAGTGGCTTAGTGCATGCATAAACCCAGGAAAACCCAAACTCATTGCCATCAAGCTGATGCCTGCTCAGCGGCCTTACAGGACCAGGTGGAACTGCCCTTGTGGTTTCTGGACTGCAGCTCTTTATGAGAGTAGAAGGTCCTGTCTTTCTCCTGGTGGTTTCCAGTAATCACTCTGCCATTATTTTCTCTCTCTTTGGATCCATTTTATATTTGTTCCAATTTTTCAAGACTTTTTTTTCATTGAGCTTTTTCCTCTATTTTGCCAATGTTGTTTTTTGTTTGATTCTTGTTTTTGTTTTAAATGTTTTTTCTGTACATGAAATCCAGGATAGGTCAATCTGTAGTAACTGTAACTGGATTAATTGAAGGATAATGTCTAGTCAAACAACCCCTGCCCACAGAAACATCCTGTTCAGTGATTTCTGTGCAGGCAGGATGGACACTGCCCACAGAAACTTCTTGTCCAGTGATTCTCCACCTGCCCACAAATGACCCTGCTTCCTAGAATTAGCCCACGTCACACATCCCTGCCTACAGATGTACCCCCTTGACCAATCCTATAAAACCTTGCTAGAGGCCTCAAGTCAGAGGCCCTTCTCAGATTTCCTCCTCTAAACCTGCTTCCCTCTGTTGAGTCTCTCATCTTGTCTCTCCTGTGCCTCCAATTCTGACGTTTAATATTCTAACATTTGGTACCATGTGTGAGACTGCTTGCCCAGCCTCAATTTTAGTTGAGTGGTGGCACCAGAAACCCTCTCCCTTCTTTGCCGCCTCTGGTCCCCTACTAGTAAGACGCAGTCGGCTGAAGCAGCACGCCCTGGGCTTGCACCTAGATTCTGGCCCTTTCTCTCTTTCTGCATCGTCTGGTCCCAAGTGTCAGGAATTGACAAGAGTTGGGCCAGAGCACTCTGGCATTTCCCTGAGTCCTCTCTTTCTACACCATCCCCATTGTCAACTTGCTCAATATGGTTGAACTAATTGAATTTTATGATTTGTGAATTATATGCCAATAAAACTATTTAAAAACTGTATTAAAGAACACTTTCTGGGATTTAATCAAAGCTCAAATAAGAGGAAACATGTCTGTCAAAGCAAACACCAGTTGACGGTAAAAACCCTCAGTAAATTGTATTTGAAAGTACCTTTCTCAATCAGATGAAGGCCATATGAGGAGCTGACGTGGAGGAGCCCTTGTGGGTGCAGTGGTTAAGGACTTTACTGCTAACCCAAAAGTCCAAGGTTTGACTCCAGCAGCTGCTCTGTAGAAGTATGTGGCAGTCTGCTTCCCTAAAGATTTATAGCCTTTGATGTGAGGGCATCTGGCTGTTAGATGTCACCCCGTTGGTTGCCAGGTTTGATTCCCAAGATCTGGCTGGCTAGGCAGGTGTTTCCTTTACCTTTCCATGTGCGTCCCGAAGCTGAAGCTAAAGGAGGACCATCTTTCAATCTCGGGTGGCTCCGCTCCCCTGTTAGAAGGTCCACACACGCTCTTATGGTCCCTTTGTGGAAGAACAGAGGGCAGTCAAGCTTCCAAGACTCCAGCCGCATCCAAACGAGGTGCTGCATGTGTCAGTCTGCCTTTCAAAAAGATTGCCAGCTTTGAGACCTGCCGGGCCGTCCCACTCCATGCTGTATGGTTGCTGCAATTGGAATAGGCCTGAAGGCAATGGATTGGCTATAGCTAACATGATAGTTGGTGGTAAAAGACGGAATGTTTCCCCCTAAGATGAGGAGCAACTTCAAAGATACTTGCGCTCACCATTCTTCTTCACCAGCGAGCTGGTGATTCTAGCCAGCCTCGTAAGGAGGCAAGAAAAGGAAATAGAGGCATCAGATCACCAAGGAAAACTTAAGGTTTTCAGATCACATGATGGTCAACAAAGAAAAATGCCAAGGATTCTATAATTATACAGATATACATTTAACATTTGTAATTATTATGTAGGATATATTCTTATAATTACATGACATATATATTTTTTGACACATATATTTTTAACTTATGTTAAGCTTAATTTATTCCTGAGCTGTAAGGTTTTGCTTCTTCCATTTCTTCTGGGAGATCCTTTCCTCCTGGGCATCCTCCTCCTCTGGTTTAGGAACTGTGTCCCTTTTCAGTGAGGATCATCTCAGTGTGGCAGGGGAGCTCAGGGATGCATTGATCCGACCGGGAGCTCTGTAAGTCCGGCGGCGCATCCTGGGGGCTTTGTTCACCCGGATGCGCTCAGTGACCAGAGAATCCACAGCTAAACCCCCCAGTGCAGCATCACTCTCTGCATTTTTAAGCATGTGCAGCAAAAATTCACTCTCTTTGGGCCACAGACTCTGGTTCCAACCCCACTGGGCACACCTACCTACTCCATCATTGTAATGTGGGAAGGGCACACACTGCTTCTGCAGAGTGACACCTTTCAAATATTTGGTGGCCTTCCAGATAAGCAGATCCTGGATGGCCTGGGCAGGTTCATGGGTGTTCTTGAAGTGGACCCGGAGGTTCGAACCTCTTCATTTGCATGATTTTGAGAGGTTTTCTGGGTCATTTGGCCAATCACCTCAGGCTGCAACTGGAAGAGGAAGAGCGGTGGATCCTGGGAGAGTTCATGGTCACTCGCTATTATAATAACATATAAAGGAGCTTCAAAAAGCTTGTGGGAAAATCTCATTTATTTTAATTCCAATTTCCCATGAACGTTTTGAAGTTGCCTTGAATATATGTATAATATAAAATTATATGTATATTTCTACATACTGGACCTATGTTACATTTAATCATATACTTGCTAAGTGTAACAAAGTTTTTGTAGTTAGGTAGGAAAATGTCATATTTTGAAATTGTATATTTCAGTATTTAGGGGCAAAATGTCATGTCTATAATATTTGAAAATAGAAATAGATTGAATAAATGCTACGTGTTAACAATTGATAAATGTAGGCAATGTGTATATGGATATTTATTATAATATTCCCCCTACTTCTTAGTGTATATTTGAAATAGTTTATCAATGTTAAGCCCACACACAGTAATCCTGCAGTGAGAAACCTTGCACATATCTTGCATGTTCTGTGGCTCATCCCGAGGCCAGCTAAGCCCAATAGTAGGCAACATGGGAAAGCCTAGGACTGTATTTTCACATTGAAGACAGTAAAATTTAAAGCAACTCCTAAAATAATTTTAAGGAGATCATGAACAGTAATACGTTGTATATAAAGTAGAATAGAAAATTTTCTTAAGGGTTTGAACTCATACAGATGAACATTACATGAAACATTTTTTTTTGTTTGTTTTAAACGTTTTATTAGGGGCTCATAAAACTCTTATCACAGTCCATACATATACATACATCAATTGTATAAAGCACATCTGTACATTCTTTGCCCTAATCATTTTCTTTTCTTTCTTTTTTCCTTTTCTTTTTTTACATTTTATTAGGGACTCATACAACTCTTATCACAATCCATACATATACATACATCAATTGTATAAAGCACATCCATACATTCCCCACCCCAATCATTCTCAAGGCATTTGCTCTCCACTTAAGCCCTTGGCATCAGGTCCTCTTTTTTTCCCCTCCCTCCCCGCTCCCCCCGAAACATTTTTATTGTATAAATTTATATATACATGGTTCTGTTGTAAAATAAATTTATTATATATTAACTAGAGGCAAAAAGTTTGAAAGTCATTGGGACATTATTTTCGAGTAGAAATTGCTGATGTTAGTTAGTGCTTTCTTGGGGTTCAGTGGCATTTGTCTTGTTTACATTCCTTGGTTAGGCCTTACTTGCTGCGTCTCAGTTACTTGATGATTGAGCTAGAAATGTTCTCATTTTCTTCATATGGATTTTTCTAGTGACGGTGACTGAAGTTTTACCAAAGGAAAAGAAACAGAAAGATGAGAAGACCTTAGTTCTTGGGCAAGCTGTGGTGGATCTTCTTCCTTTGCTGGGAGGTCAGTTGTGTGATTTGCCCCCAAGCAGAAAGGATAATCAAGCTCATACCAATTAGCTTCCAACAAACCCACTGCTATCAAATCAACTCATATTCATAGCAATTCTCTAGATGGCATAGAACTGCCCCTTTGGGTTTCTGATACTATAAATCTTTTGGGGACACAGCCTCATTTGTCTCTTATGGAGTGACTGGTGGATTCTAACTCCTGATCTTTGGATCGCATCCCAACACATAACCCACCATGCCACGGGTACTCCTTCAGTTAGCTCCAGAGAGGTTTAAAAGAAAAATCCTTGATCTACTTGAGAAACATGATTCCCGGTGGTAAAATGTGGCCTGAAAGTTCGAATCCATCTCTGTGTGAAAGAAAAATGAGGTCGCCTAGGAAATGCTACAAGGCAGTTCTACCCTGTCCTGTAGGGTCACTATCAGTCAGAATCAAGTCAATGGCATGAGTTTGGTTTTCCAGAGGAAGAGGTGAACACATTTATCTCTACTTGCAGTAATACTAGTTTAAACTTTCATTCTTTGGCTTAAATTTGATCTTGTTTTTGCAGGAGGGAACTCACTTGAAACAGTGGTCCCATTGCACCCCGTGCCAGGCTCACCCCTAGAAACTATTCGACCAGGTGCTAAGGTAATGGGAATTTCAACTCTCAACATTTCTATTGACTATTCAATCTAGCAAACTGCTACTAAGGTTTAATTCAGTCCATTAAACACCTTTTTCCTGTGCATGCATAGTATTAGGCTGTGGAAAACAAGGGTGAAGAAAGCAGCACCCTACCTTTACAGAGCCCACAATCTATATATCACTGATTATAACACAATGTGATTAAATGGTTGGGGATAGGGATCACAAGGACACAGAGGGACAAAGTACATGCACAGATTATGTGAAGGTCACTTTGCCCAGGAATAGATGTAACTTGAACTTTTATTTATTTATTTATTTTAACTCAGTGCTGTTGAGTCAATTCTGACCCACAGGAACCCTATGGGACAGAGTAGAACTGCCCCTGTGGGTTTCCAAGATTGTAAATCCTGACAGGAGTAGAAAGCCTGCTCTTTCTTCTAAGGATCAGTTAGTGGTTTCACACTGCTGACCCTGCATTTAGCAGTCCAACATGTAACCCACTACAGGGAAATGCTTTCTTGAGCAGTCTTGACTGATTAATTAGTTTATGAAAGCACCTGGTATGATAGCCAGCCTTTGATGATTGGAGGAGGGGAATTATCACCTGGAAGGCTGTGTGCTTGTCACTGGTTAGTCTGCTGAGCTCCATTTCCCATTCCTCTTGGGGCTCAGTGGTTTCTTGGGATACTGCTTTATCACTGGGGTACCAGTACCCTCATGCTCCATACACCACAGCTGCTGAGCATTGTTTTTGCACCAGGAGAGAGGAGGACTCAACTATTCCCTAATTAACCATCTTGCAATTTCCTTATTAACGGTCTGGATGGTCTCACTGGGCCCCTCCTACATATTTTCTTTCCTCCCTACTTCTCCCACCCCTAGCAACCCTCAAGGAATGTTTGGCTGTGTGTAAATCTTTTCTTACTGGTTTAACATACCTATAATTAGAAATGTATGCACCAACTACTAAAGCGACTGATGCAGAAATTGAAGAATTTTACCAACTTTTCAGTCTGAAATTGATCAAGCATACAATCAAGATTCACTGGTAATTTCTGGTGACTGGAATGCAGACACTGAAAACAAAGGGGAAGGAGCAGTAGTTGGAAAATATAGCTTCTGTAAGTTGACAAGTTATTCATTGCAAATACCTCTTTTCAACACATGAAACTTGCCAGATGGAATACACAGGAAACAGATTGTTAACATTCTACCTTGGGTTTAGTATCAATGAAAGAAACTAGAGAGAGACTCAATAACACCATTCATAACAGGACCGGCATTTGCTCATGTTAACAAGTTCAAGTTAAAGCTGAAGAAAATTAAAAACAAAAGCATGACTTTGAGTACATGCCATCTAAATCTCAATAATGATTAGTTGATATAAAATTATATAAGGTGATATTAAAAAGATATAAGAAGGAAACGACAGGAAAAAAGAAAAGGCAGAAATGGATATCATAAAAGACTAAAGACGCTCTCCCCGGCTGGTGACGACGGGTGCTCGCTCCTGTAGGCGCCCCTGCTGTTAACAAGATGTCTTCAGGAAGTGCCAAAATTGGGCACCCTGCCCCCAACTTCAAAGCTACAGCTGTTATGCCTGATGGTCAGTTCAAAGATATCAGCCTGACTGACTACAAAGGAAAATACATGTGTTCTTTTTTTACCCTCTTGACTTCACCTTTGTGTGCCCTACGGAGATCATTGCTTTCAGTGACAGGGCAGAAGAATTTAAGAAACTCAACTGCCAAGTGATTGGTGCTTCTGTGGATTCTCACTTCTGCCATCTGGCTTGGATCAGCACACCCAAGAAAGAAGGAGGCCTAGGGCCTATGAACATTCCTTTGGTATCAGATGCCAAGCGTACCATTGCTCAGGACTATGGGGTCTGAAAGGTGGATGAAGGCATCTCATTTAGGGGCCTCTTCATCATTGATGATAAAGGAATTCTTAGGCAGATCTCTGTAAATGACCTCCCTGTGGGCCGCTCTGTGGATGAGACTCTAAGATTGGGTCAGGCCTTCCAGGTCATGGATAAACATGGAGAAGTGTGTCCAGCTGGTTGGAAGCCTGGCAGCGATACTATCAAGCCTGATGTCCAGAAGAGCAGAGAGTATTTCGCCAAGCAGAAGTGAGCACTGGACTATTTCAGTGCTAGGCAGCCATGAGTAGCCTTGAGAAAAACAAACAAACCTCTTTTGCATTCTTCGTGTTTCAAACATAAGGCCTTACACTCTACTGAGAGCATGGTATTTGATAATATGATAGGCATCTTTTGAAGGGGCTGGGGAGGGGCAGTCTTTCTACACCCCAGTGAAAATGACCCTGAGCTGTTTTGGGCAGGGCCTGATATGTATCATGTACTAGTAGTGGGGCATAAGCCCATTGATCTTTTGTAGTTGAATTAAACTTGAACTCAGATTTTGGTGATTCTTCATTTTAGGAGATATTTGCCTTTGGTTTTAATAAAAAAGAAATTGCTTTCCCTCTGAAAGGGAAAATAAGGAAAAAAAAAAGACTGAAACTTTTCTTGAATGTAGAGTAGACAGAGTGGATGGAAGAAATGATGAAGTAAAAGATGTGGACACAAGACTTCAAGGACAATTTGAGAAGACAAAGTAAAGTATTACAAGGAAATGTACAAAGGCCTAGAATCATAGAGCACAGCAGAAAGAATGTGCTTAGCATATCTCAAGCTGAAAGAACTGAAAAAAATAAATCTTTGATTTGCAAGACTAAAGAATTCTATGAGCAAAATATTGAATGATGCAGGTAGCATCAAGAGAAGGTAGAAGTTCCCACACCAAAGAGAACTGGCCAGGGTTCAACCATTTCAGAGTTAACCTGTGACCAAGAACCAAGGGACGTGAAGCGAGAGCTCCAAGCTGCTCTGAAGCCATTGGCAACAAACAAGGCTTGAAGAATGGATGGAATACCAATCGAGGTATTTCAATAAATGGATGCAATGCTGGAAGCAGTCATTTATCTATGCCATGAAAGTGAATAATTACCTGCCTAACTGACTTGAAGAGATCCTTATTATACTAATTTTAAAGAAAGTGATAAAAAGTGCAGAAATTATTTAACAATATCATTCATATTATGCAAGTAAAATTTTGCTGAAAATGATTCAGAAGGATTGCAGCAGTTCATTGATAGCAAATTGCCAGACTTTAAGCCATATTTAGAAGAGGGCAGGGACTAAGGGATATTAGATGGCTCATGGCTAAAAGCGGAGACTACCAGAAAGATGCTTATCTATCCAGTGACTATGCAAAGGTCTTCACCTGTGTGGGTCAGAATATCTGCTGGAGAATATTGTGAAGAATGGGAAATTCCAGAACACGTCGTTGTGTAGTGCTGAATAGGTTACACAGACCAAGAAGCAGTCATTCCACCAGAGCCCGGGGATCCTGCATGGTTTAAATTCTAGAAGTTTGTGTGTTAGGATTGAATCTTTTCACTATGTTTGTTTAAGCTGTGTGCTGAACAAATAATCTGAGAAGCTGGACTATGTGAAGAAGAACGTGGGATCACACCAATTAATGAACAGCCAGTGATATGCATATAACAAAATCTTACTTGCTGAAAGTGAAGAAGATTTGAAATACTTACTGATAAGAATCAAAGACTACAACTTTCAGTATGGATTGCACCTCAACCTAAAGAACACCCAAATTCTCACAACCAGAATCATCATAAATTGAAGAAAAGGTTGAAGTTAAGAAGGATTTAATTTTACCTTTATCTGAAATCAACCCCCCTGGAAGCAGCAGTCAGGAAATAAGGCAATGCATTGTATTGGGCAGATCTGCTCCAAATGACCTCTTTAAATGTTAAAAGGCAAAGATGTCATTTGAGGATTAAGGTATACCTACCACAATTTATATTCATTATCCACACGGAAAGGTGAACAATGAATACAGAAGACTGAATATGCATTGATGCACTGGAGTTAGGGAGTTGGTAAAGAATAGAGAATCTATGATGGATTTACAGAAGAATGAACCAATATACCTTGGGATGTGTATAGCCAAAATAATCTTTAAGAAGGGAGGATGGTGGACCATGTTACCAGGAAGGACCAATCTCTAGAGAAGGGCATGATAATTGATTCTTGGCAAATGGAGAAGGACATGATGTTTGATACTTGGGAGGGAGACACTCAACAAGAAAGGTTGACAGAGTGGCTGCACCAATGCGTTCAAAGATAACAGTTGTGAGGCTGGCCAGGACTAGGCTGTGTTCGTTCTGCGATACATGTTTATTTTATTGAGGGGCTAAGATGAGCTTCCAGCTGACAGCCATCAGTACCAACCAACCAAATGAGCAAGCTGTCTGGACTATCTAGCTAGGTGGATCCTTCAAATTAACTTCCAACTCAAATGGTATCTGACTGCAACTTCACGGGAGACTCAGCAATAATTGCTTATCTGGATCAAGCCAGCCCTTGAGCCATGTGAATAAAGCATGAAATGTTGTGTTAAGTCATGCTTGGTGAAGTAGAGGATCAGTGAAAAGGAGGAAACCCTCAAGATATTTTTTGGGGTGTGGGGGTATGGCTCGCTTTCTTTAAACCTTGTGCGAACACAACATGGCAGTGTAGTATTGTTCAATCAAGGGGAAGTAAGTGATTTTATTCTTTAAGGGGTAATATGTGCCAAGTCTTCAAAGCACGAGAGAATCATGTTACTCTTAGCCTTTGAAGGAGTTTGGCTCTGTGGCTAGAAGAGCCAGTCTTGGTAATCATCAATGATCTTCATTTTAACAAAAGAGAATCTCCCAACTTTTACACTTACTGTAGGTTGGGGAGGGTCCTCCATTTACAAACTGGCAGAGTCTTCATAGTGGCTGCTGGGTTGAGGAGGCCTTCGTGTGCTCCAGTTCGGATTGGTGCACAGAGGCTGGTAAATGCTAGTCCTGCTAGACCTCCTCGTGCAACCCCCGAAGACCACCTGTATGTTGATGCCACAGGCCTCTCATGGTTCCAACTGCTCTTGTGTTGGGGTTATCTTCTGCACCTTGTGGTTATAAGTGACATCACCAAATGCACTACAGAGCAAAGCTAGAGACTAGAGCAGAGGCTTTCTCAGACTGTGGGTCGTGACCCCCTTGGGGGTTGAACAATCCTTTCACAGGGGTCGCCTGATTCATTAACAGTAGCAAAATTAGTTATAAAGTAGCAACAAAAATCATTTTATGGTAGGCGTGGGGGGAGGTAACCACAACATGAGGAGTTGTATTAAAGGGTTGCGGCATTAGGAGGGCTGAGAACCACTGAATTAGGAGAACGCTGGCCAAATCCGCGCAAGAGAAACCTGCCCCGCCCTGCCAACGCCCTATGGTTTCCTTGCTGTTTCTCCCGCAGCCTCCATGATGTCAGAACTCCAGGCCATCTGCTCTCTGCGCCCAGTTCAGGCAGGGGCCGTGTGCTCAGTGACCTCCCCAGAGAGACAACCCGGTGCCGATGTAGACCACACAACACAGTACAGGGCAGCGCTTCATCCTCTTCTTGGTACTATTAGAGAATCGGGAGCTATGAGGGTCAACAACGTGGTCATTCTAGGTTTGCCTCTTGAGGAGCCACAAAACTGGTTTGCATTTTACAATTCCACGAGCAGTGGACGAGTGCTCCAGGTTCTCCGCATCCCCGTCAAACTTGTTACTCCCATCATGTGCACAACCGCCATAATGGGAGAGAAGTGCGCTCTCATTGTGGTTGATTTACATTTCCCTAATGGCTAACATGGACTTTTTTTGGCCATTTGAGCATCTTCTAGGGCAGCGGTTCTCAACCTGTGGGTCGTCACCCCTTTGGGGGTCGAACGACTCTCTCACAGGGGTCGTCCTCTTCTGAACAGTAGCAAAATTACAGTGATGAAGTAGCAATGAAAATAATGTTATGGCTGTGGGGTCGCCACAATATGAGGAACGGTATTAAGGAAGGTTGAGAGCTACTGTTTTAGGGTGAAATGGCTATCCAAGCCCTTTATCCATTAAAAAACTTAAAAATATATATTTTCTTTTGCTAAGTTGTAGAAATTCTTTATATATCCTGAATATTAAACCCTTATTCAACTAAGGTGAGCTTGCCCCCAGCTATGCTATTTACAATAGCTTCTAATGCATTTGAAAGTTGAATAAGGGTGTTGAATAAGGAAAAGCAGAGATTAATGAATGCGTTTGAATGACGACACTGGCAAAGACTATTAGGAGTACCATGGACTTCCGGAAGAACTGCCGAGAAGTCTGCCTTGGAAAAGTGCAGTTAGAATTTTCCTTAGAATCGGGAATGGCAAGACTTCTTTTCACTTATTTGGGACATGTTACCAGGAGAGACCAGTCCCTGGAAAAAGACAGCCTTCTTGGTGAAGTGGAAGGGCAGCGGAGGTGAATGGATGCAGTGGCTGCATCCGGGGCTCAAGCATCACACTTGGGAGGACAGAGCAGAACCCAGCAGTGGTTGATACTGTCTGTGTATAGGTCTCTGCATCAGACACAATCTGATGACACCTAACAACGAACACTCAACAGGGGCTTTCCCAAAGGTTTCTCTCAACCTTTAGACTCTCTTGAATTTGTTGAGAGAGTCCTTTGATGAACAATTTTTATTTTAAACTAGTTCAATTTGTCAGTTATGTCTTGTGTTGCTCATGATTTTAGTGTCACATCTAAGAATTCATTAAGAACTAATTCTGAGCATTACCCCCAGGTTTTCTTTAAGAATGTTAGTCTTAGGTTTTACATGTAGGTCCTTGATTCATGTGGAGTTAATTTCTGCATATGATATATGAAAATTTTTTTGCATTCTAAATACTGTTTTGTTTTTTGAAAAAATCATAATAACAGGCTAGTAAAAACCACCTTGCTCTCACAAGTCCTATGCAATTAAACCAAATCAAACCAAATCCTCTGATCGATTCTGACTCATAGTGGCCCTTTTGAACAGAGCAGAACTGTCCCAGAGGGTTATAGAAGTGCGGATTTTCAGTTAGCAGCTGACTGATAAAACACTGTGTCACATATAGAGCCTCCCAATTCTCTTCTGTACATTTGTCCTCGCATTTGACCCTCTAACGGTACAGTCAGCAGAGCTCAATCTTAGAGAGAAGGATCCTCTCTTGGCTCTGTCTTTAACTCATGGGAAGTTAAAGAAAATTCTTTCAATGTTCAATATAGAAAGAAGTAGGCTTGCTCGCCTTACCTCAAACACCGCTGATACTCAAAGGAGGTAATGATTTTTTGTGGTGCTGGTTTTGTTTTAAAAGTGGGGTGACTGATCTCGCACAATTTAAAATGCTGTATCATTTCATTCTTTTCCAGCAGTGCAGTCTTGAAGTGAAAGTGTTTGTGTCAGAGCCGTTGCTGACGACCGCCCAGATCTTAGGGGGCAACCTTCTGAAGGTCACACTGGAGGCTGCCTACTCTGTGCCCGAGTCCTTCATGCCCGTTGGGCCCCTGCAGAACTACATGGTTGGGCTGCAGGTTCCGTCATTTGGGGAGGTAAAGTCCTATTGCCCGCTAGCGCCCCCCTCCCACATGGCTACACCCTGTGGCCATTGCTTCCTCACCGCTCTGCAGCCATTCAAGTCGTAGCTCTGTTCAGGACTGAGCTTTATTCAAGTTCACATCTATGTGAGTGAGAGACTTATAGTTTGCATATCTCTTTACTATACATAATTACCAAATAGGTATATAAGGTAGAGAATATGTCAAATGCTCCATTTTAAAATCTGTTTTTCTTTCAGTTATGTTAATATACTATTCTGTGGATTTTATATAATGTATTTTATTATAAAAAACTTCTTGAACCCAGCTTATTTACTTGGGCCACATTTCTTGAATCACAGTGATTGGATGCGGGTCTTTTTAGGCTCTTGATAGAGATTTCCAAACAATTGGCTACCAAGGTTGTGATGAGCTGCCCTCTCTACCTGCTATGTAAATGACTTTCCAAGTGCATGCCCATCTGGGATTTGGTGGCTCTGCGGGGTACAAAGCTTTTAGGACTAAAACTGGTACAGCTCCAGAAAAACTGGGGTTGTTGGTCATCCTACCAGAACACAGCCCAACAGCTCTATGAACCAGCACACCAACCAGTGTCTGTGCTTTCCCTTTTGCCCAGGGGAGGCAACATCGCTCCCTTTCTGTCTTTTGATTTCCACGAAAATATTTTCTTTTTGTGATATGCTGATTTTGTTCAGTAGAACTGCCCTTTATTTGCCACCCTGCCCCCACCCCCAACACACAGGCCTTAGTGTTTTCCTTACTGAAATCTTATTTAGATTTAAATTCTTCATAATACGAAAAGTTAAAAATGCTTTAAAAACATTTCTATTAATTGTTTTCATATTCTTCCAGTTAATTCTTATTTTTAAATTTGAGTCACTGCTTTGGCATATAAAAGGTTTCCAGGTTGTTGTTTTTTTAAATCATTTTATTGGAGGTTCACATAACTCTTACCACAATCGATTCAATACATCCATTGTGTCAAGCACGTTTGTACATTTGTTGCCATCATCATTCTCAAAACATTTGCTGTCTACTTGAGCCCTTGGTATCAGCTCATTTCCCCCCTCCCTCCCTGTTCCCCTCTCCCTCATGAATCCTTGATAATTTATAAATTAGTATTATTTCGTCATGTCTTACACTGTCTGATGGCTAGTAGTTGAATATTTTAGATGTCTTTCATTATTTTTAAATTAGAATAGTGCTTCCTCATTGATAAAAGTTGCTTTTCTTTGTCATGCTTAGGTTTTATTATTCACTGCCTTTATATATATGGGGAGACGGGGGTGAAATTTCAAACATACACCCTCCCTTCCCACCCTCCTCTCGCCGCGCAGGCCTTCTTCCTTTATGAAGAGAGGTGATGAATGGATGGATGGATGGATGGAGAGAGAGAGAGACAGAGAAACTTCACACAGGAGGGCCTTCTCTAGGCTCTCAGAGGAAAGGATTGGAGTGACTGAGAGTAGGAGGGAGTGGTGGTCGGTCCACTGTGCCAAAAGTTGCTTTTCTAAGTAGAGTTTTGCTCTTCATTTCAATTCCAGATTTTTTTTTTCTGGATGCTAACGTCTTCTTTACTGACAGAACCAATAGAAAACTCTTGGTGGTAGGACAGAGTAGATCACAGAATCCCACTGGTAGCACATTCTGACACCCAAGTTAGACTTACTTCAATGTGGCTTCTTTCCATCTTTCCAACTTACATTGCACAGAGGCGCTACAAACAAAAAATTTGATTCACATCTTTTTTATATTCACCTAGTTTTTAAGAGACTAATTACCATTGGGGCAAATATTTTAGAAGCTAAAAGACAAACAAGCAACTAAAATAAGTGATCAGGTCTAATAAAAATGATTTCATTTTTTTCTCTGAACATCTTACTTAAGTGGTTTATTAGAGCTGTTATGTTAGCTCAGGGTTATGAACATCAGTTTGTTTGTAGGCTTTAGATTCAAGCTTTTCCAGAGTACTCTGAGGTTATTCAAAAGAACCTACATTCTCAAGAAAAGGTACGCAGTTTTTTTAATATCTGTGTTTTCTGTTCTCTGCACAAGATCTTCTGCACATGGGTGCTTTCAGGCCTGGACACAATAGCATAAATAGTAGGAAATGAGACTCTCCTTCAGTTAGATCTTCACAAAAGCTTTTGATTTCACGGTATTTGGAGTGCAGATTAGCAGCATCAACACTAATTTGGAAAAAGAGCCCAGCTGTAGTAAGTAGAGGCTTAAATCTTCTTTGTAAACAGAACAATTCCTTGAGACCTACAGCTAATACAAATAATCCATGCTGATCTTCTCGGAATCATTCCAATTGTAGTATATGTACTACTGAAGTGAGCATTGCAATTCCAGAATTTTCCTGAATGTTTGTTTTTCCATATGATCTTTATATTCAGTTTATCCGTTCTAAAAAATAAAAATACTGTTTGGTATTGTTATTAGTGCAGTATTACATTTGTAGATTAAGTTAGAAAGAATTATCATTTTATGGTTCTTGTATAAGAACAGATTTTTCCTATGTCAGAATAAGGAATACCTTTTCATTTACCTACATCTTCTTTTATGCTATCACTTCCATTCAATTCACCCTCTCCTCTAAATAATGCTGCTTATTACATTAGGCTTTAAATGTCTGAAGTTAATAGACATTAACGGATGTGACTGGTCTTCCTGGATCTCTGAACCTCTATATCCTATTGCACATACTTAACAGGGCAAACAACTATTTACATCTATTTTTTCCCAAGCTTAAGAACTCATTTCTCTTTTGGATAATAAATCCAGATTTGTGTGTTTAGATTTCAGGATCCTCTTGTCAGGACTCCTTTTTGTTTTAGCCTGAATCTGGTGTTAGCAGCCTCTGGTTTTCTTCCCTTGGCTACTGTAAAATAAAGTTACATACCCTTTAGCTTTGCTTATTTTGCTTCTCTGTGTTTTTAACTGGTTCAAAACAGTTCAAACATAGACAACGGGGACAAGGGCAGTGTATGCATTGCACACCAACCCAATGTCTTGTGCTTTGGCTTTTGACCTGGATAGGAAACAGGTAATGTGCTCCATTCGAAGTTGGCATTTGATCTTGCTGCCTTGAATATGGGCTTCAGTGTGGCCCAGCTGCCATCCCTACTGTGCTGCTTACAAGACAGATTTGTTTGTTCTTCTGGTGGTCCACAGTATTTTCAACATTCTTGGCCAATACCATAATTCAACAATCCTTCAATTTTCTGTACTCAATGTCCAGTTTTCATGTGCATAAGAGGCACCCTGGCTTGGGTCAGGCACACCTCAGTCCTCAAAATGACATGCTTGCTCCTCAGCCCTTTAAAGTGGTCTGGTGCAGCAGATTTTCCCAGTGCACAATTGTCAGGGTAGACCAGCCCCTAACACAATATCATGGGTCCGGTAGGCGCAATTGTACAGGGATAATAAGTAAAGATTATAGTAAAGTCATAGAGAACATGAGAGATAGAAGAGAGATTGAAATAATGGAGTCAGACACAATTCATGGTAGCATGCTCACCTCAGCCTCACTTGGTGGTCCTCATGGAGAGAGAGATATCTTTATTGTTAACCAAGGCTTTTATAGTCTCTGGGGACATACATGCAAGCCCCCTAATTACAGGGGAAGACATACATCACAGGAAAGGGTTGTGCTATGGGTAATACAGTAATGGGAGGGGGTGACCTAGGGGTATCCACATGATAGGAAGGGGAGAGGGTACACATGTGACAAGATGGGCGGATCCTAGTTTCAGGAAGGCAGTTTAACTGTGGATGTTACTGAGCAGGTTTGACCTGTTCTCTGACTCACCATAGAAACCATTATCAGTAGGGTGTAAAAATCACCCCACAGGAACCAAACCTATGACTGCAAGCCTTTATGAGAAGTAGCCCATTGTCCTTAACAGCAGGGAGTGGGGCCTACTTGTGGTGGGACCAGACAGTAGGCTGACAACTGCCTGCCTTCAGGGAGGTAACTTGACAATCATTTACCATTAGCTGCAAGCAGTGTCCTAAGTCTAACATCTATTTGGGGGAGATGACTTGGGAGAAATCTGTTTCCCACACACTATGAGGTTTGAGTGTGGGCCCAAGTAAGATAAACTCCTCGACAACTGTAATCTTCTCTCTGTCATGATGTTACCTACTGGTTCAGTTGTGCGGAACTTGGTTTTGGTTACATTGACTTGTAATCCAACCTTGAGCTTGATGAAGTCCTTGATCTTCATCAGCAAGTACCTCAGGCCTTCTCACTTTCAGCAAGAAAAATTCCAGATACGAATCAGGATCAGTATAAAGTCAATTTTTATGAGGTGATGTGAGCACACTCCCACTCTCCCTTTTTCTCACCATATGACACCAGCTATTCTTAGCACGCTCTGCTTCTCTGCAGGGTTCAATAATTCATGGCAAAGGCCATTCTCCCAGTTAAATGGCTTCTTAGAGAAGTAAGGGGCTATATGTGGGACATGTCAGGAGAGACCAGTCCCTGGAGAAGACATCATGCTGTGCAGCAAAAGAAGAGGAGGACAGATTGACAGTGGCTGCATCGATGGCTTGAAAATAAGGAACCACTGTGAGGAGGCTCAGGACCAGACAGTGTTTTGTTCCATCACACATGGGTTCACTGGAATTGGCTTGATGGTACCTAACAACAACACATGATGGAAGGAGCCCAGCTGGGGCAGTGGTTATGAGTTGGGCTGCTAACTCTTAAGATCAGCAGTTTGAAACCACCAGCAACCCAACTTTCGACTCCCCTAAAAAGTTACCGTCTCAGAAACACACAGGGGGCAATTCTACCCTGTCCTATTGATTGGCTATGAGTTGGAGGTTCAGGGTATTTGGGGTTTGTGTGTTTTGGAGCAGGCTACAACTTGGGATGAGGATCAATTTGAGGGAACAGGGATAATTTGGGATTCCGATTAGGAAGCACATAGTGTGATTTAGAAGGCTCTTGAAGAGCGCATCCCTGCATTCTTCATGAAGGATTGATTCCAAGCAGAATATCTTTCACAGCTGCTCTGTCCACTGCAGTTTTCTCTGCTTTGCAAGCAGGTCCTTCTGAACCGTGTTTGCAGGCAGGCATCTCAGCTGTGCATACACCCTTTCTGTACATGACCTCTCTGTCTTCAGCCTGCCTGCTGGCAGCCTCTCTACCAGCTACTGGCCCACCTCGCAGTCAGTGTAGCAGCTTGCTCAGCTTCGACTCTCTTAGCTTACTGTTGTTTCCACCAGTCCCGCTGCCAGACCTACTTCTGGGCTTCTTGCTGCCTGCTCTCTGCTGCTAGGTTCTCTTCCAGGCTCTGCCACTGGGCCCCTTCCCAGCTCCTCACCATCTTCAATGCTGTAGTCTTTGGCCTGAATCATTACTCTTGTAGGAGGTTCCTTTTGTGGGAATCCCAGGTCCAAATCACTGTGCTCCAAGTTTGTTGTGGCCTGGGGGTTCCCTCCTTGTTTACTCTCTACCTTTCCCTCTAAAAGAACTCTGTGGGGTTGGCTCTATATACAAGCTCCATGAACTGACCAATCCCCTTCGTGGACCACAAGTCAATTTTATTAGGTGAATTTTCAAGCCACTGTTAGAAGATTAAAGCGACCAATATCTTACAAGATTGTGCTCCAGCCAATCATTTTTTTGAGCATCACAAGCTCACGCTAAATGTTAGGCTCTCAAGTGGAGTTCCCAAAGAACTGGGCAAAAGGTAACAAGCCCTCTGGGCTTAGGGGAACAAATTTCCCATGCTGCTTTTCTGAAGAACCAAGGCTTTATTTCACCACATTCTTCCACTAGAAGATTCGCCTTATGATTCTATATATCTATTCATTCCTCAAGGACTTTCCAAAATTGACCTGCTCCACTTTGATTGAAGTTTAACATTATTTTTCATTAACTTTATATATTCTTGGAGCCATAACTTCTGCAAAGACCAGTTTCTTATTTCATTTATAATTCTCATTAATAGCACGTATTAAAGTAAATAATTTATATGACTAATTCAACTGTATGAAAACTGTATTTCCAAGTATTTTATGTTAAAACACTTATATTAAAATACTTTTACTAAATACTTAGGTACATGCATTATTTCCTTAGAATAAACTACTAGAAGTAGAATTACTGTCAAAATGTACTTAGTGTTTAGTTATTTGTAATGATTTTTAGGAATACCTTTTGTCACAGTGTTTTTAGAAACGTTGGATCAATTTATGCTTTATTAATAGTGATGTTTCCTTCTCCTGTACTACATTGCCAAAGCTTTTAAAACTCATGGTCCATATACTGAGTAAACAAGAGGGATTTATTTTGTGCTTAATTATTAGTTTAGGTTGAACTTTTCCTTTTTTTATTTGTATTTTTCACATTTGGCATAAGTATCCTTTGATTTTCTTTATAGCTGATTTATAAGAAATTTTTCAATATTAAGACATGTCATCCACCTTTTCTCTACTGTAATTTACTTTCTATGTTAATCTTAATTTGTATATATAAAAATTTTAGGCAGTAGAATTCTGGTTTTTGCTCTACAGTTTCTATGTTTAGAAAGTCTTCAATTTCCACTTAGTCTTTTATGATGTCACTTTTAGACATTTAAATCAAAGTCCAAAAGCTAGCCTACCATGAACACATATGAGGGGGCTTCAAAAAATTCATGGAAAATTGGAATGAAAAGATAATGACTTATATGCACTTATATTTACATAGTTTATCTTCAGACTGTCTTTCCAAATTTCTTCTTTTTATACTACTTGTCTTCAAGTCTAATTTTAGTATTTCCCAAAAATATTGGAAGATTTTCTACATTTGCACACTTAGTAATTGACTAGAAGATCCTTCTTCCTTAACCTCACCAGGATGAAATCGTTTGAAAAACATTTTAATTTAAAGTATCTCTAGTTTGTTTTTTCATAAATTTAGTTGTGATTTAAGTGGAAGTTTACAGAACACATAATCAGTTTTCTATACTCAACAATTTTTTATTAATAAATCTTTTTATTGGGGATCATACAACTCTTATCACAAGCCACACATACATCAATTGAGCAAAGCCCCCTTATACATTCGTTGCATTCGTCATTCTCAAAGTTCGCCTTCCACTTGGATTCCTGGAATCAATTCATTTT
Source organism: Tenrec ecaudatus (assembly GCF_050624435.1). Lineage (NCBI taxonomy): Eukaryota > Metazoa > Chordata > Mammalia > Afrosoricida > Tenrecidae > Tenrec > Tenrec ecaudatus. The sequence goes on from NC_134545.1 coordinate 46,099,148, forward strand.
CCTTTTTTTCCCTCCCCCTCCCTCCCCAACCCCCCCTTCCCCCCTGGTCCCTTAATAGTTTATAAATAATTATCTTACACTGCCCGGCGTCTCCCCTCACCCACCTTCCCACTGCCCATCTCCCAGAGAGGAGGTTACACATAGATCTCCAAGATCGGTTCTCCCTTTCTATACCCCCTTCCCACCTGGTCTACACTCAACAATTTATACACATTTTGTGTGAACTCATCCACTGCAGTTCCCTTATGTACTGTGTTAGTCTGGGTACTTTAGAGAAACAAATACACAGAAACTAAGAGAGAGTTTTATATAAAGGTTAAGTGCGCATCAAGAAAACATCCCAACCCAGTGCTGCCCAAGCCCACAAGTCCAACATTAACCCATATGTCCAACACCAATCCACAAAGTCCTCCTCTATCTCACAAAACAGATGCAATGATGCTGATTGCAGGAGGAAAGCAGAGTCAGTGAATGTGTAAACATCTCAGCGCTGGCAGGGGTCTCCACACGGGTGCTCCAGCACCCAGGGCTGCATTGGGGTAGGTTCATGTGGCTTCTCCTTGGGGATGTCTTGCAGGAAGTGAGCCTTGCCACCTGAAGCAGGGAACTGCTAAGGCAGCTGCACCCTGGTCAGACCATCACGAAGCAAGAGATCCGAGAACTAGAAAGGCAAGGCTCATGGAGGCATTTATCCTCTGCCCTTTAATTAACCCCACTTTTCTTTTATCAGCCAGGTTGGCACAATAAACTAACTCACTCATGTATCATCATGTATCTCATTTCCTCCAGTATCTCCTGTCCCCCTTTGTCCTCCTTTCCTACCTTTCTGGCCTTAGACAATTTGTTATGTAGCACGAGGCTGGGTTCAGTTCCAGACTTGAAGGGGATGACCCAGGACCATAGTGGTGAAGGTCCCTAGTCTTCCTCTCCTTGATGATTTTAAAGCCTGGTATATTTTATGATTGGTCCCGTTTATCTAGGACTGTCTGACATGATCCCCTTCAGAGCAGTTGATGCTCAGGGGTACCTCGGCAGCATCGAGTTCTTCTAGTCTGAGAGTTGTGAAGACTGATGTTGGCATAATCCATGAACCTACTGAGCTCATTGTTTTGAGATGTCTTTAATTTTCATCATTCTCCTTTCCTCTGGAGACGGGAAAATAACAATATTTGCACATTAGATGGCTGCTCATGAGTAGCCCAGTTTCCTAGTTGCTACCCACCAACGTAAGATATAGAGCATTGTCTTTGTGGACTATGTTATGCTAATTGACCCTGGTGCTCCCTGAGATTATGGTTCTGAGTTCCTAGACCAATGGTTCTCAACCTTCCTCATGCCGCAACCCTTTAACACAGTTCCCCATGTGGTGGTGACGCCCCAACCATAACATTATTTTCCGTGCTACCTCATCACTGTAATTTTGCTATTGTTATGAATCAGGTGACGCCTTTGAAAGGTCATTTGACCCCTCCAAAGGGGTCACGACTCACAGGTTGAGAACTGCTGCCCTAGACTGAGCAATTCATTCCCTCAAAGTATTTGGTTATATAAAAAGATGTTTTCATAACTTTGCCTCTGTGTGGGCCACATCAGTCATGGATATGTTTGTAGCAGAGTTAAATACCTATATAGAAGTTACCTCTGTCAAGGGTATGTATATTCATGGGCATTCTCCCACTCTCCTTTCCACACTTGTTCAAATTGGGTGTCTCTCCAGTCGATCTGAGCATCAACTTATTGGTCAGCCTATTACAGGCTTGTATATAAAACATTATTTGCCTCTAACTCTCTCTTGAAAACTTCCCAGTGTCTTCCCCAGCCTCCATCATTTTCCCTAACTTCCTTCCTCTTCACCAGTTAGCTACCCTGTTGCCTATGACCTTCTCTCTTTCATTTTCCCTGCCACCACTTGGAGGGAAATTATTAAAGACTATCTTTTCTAGTGTGAAGTATGAAAACTCTTTCTAGGCGTTTTAAAAAACATTTTATTAGGGGCTCATACAACTCTTATCACAATCCATACATCTACATACATCAATTGTATAAAGCACATCCGTACATTCTTTGCCCTAATCACTCTCAAAGCATTTGCTCTCCACTTAAGCCCTTTGTATCAAGTCCTTTTTTCCCCCTCCCTCCCTGTTCCCCACTCCCTCATGAGCCCTTGATAATCCACAGATTGTTATTTTATCATATCTTGCCCTATCCGGAGTCTCTCTTCCCCCCTTCTCTGCCGTCCATCTCCCAGGGAGGAGGTCACATGTGGATCCTTGTAATCAGTTCCCCCTTTCCAACCCACTCACCTTCCTCTCTCCCAGCATCGCCCCTCACACCCCTGGGCCTGAAGGTATCGTCCACCCTGGATGCCCTGTGCCTCCAGCTCCCATATGCACCAGTGTACAACCTCTACCCTATCCAGTCCTGCAAGGTAGAATTCGGATCATGGTAGTTGGGGGGAGGAAGCATCCAGGATCTGGGGGAAAGCTGTGTTCTTCATCGGTACTACATCGCACCCTGACTGAGCCATCTCCTCTCCTAAACCCCTCTATGAGGGGATCTCCAGTGGCCGACAAATGGGCCTTGGGTCTCCACTCTGCACTTCCCCCTTCATTCACTATGGTATATATATATATATATATTTTTCTTTTTGCATGATGCCTTATACCTGGTCCTTTTGGCACCTCGTGGTCACACAGGTTGTTGTGCTTTTTCCATGTGGGCTTTATTGCTTCTGAGCTAGATGGCCGCTTGTTTATCTTCAAGCCTTTAAGTTCCCAGACACTATCTCTTTTGATAGCCAGGCATCATCAGCTTTCTTCACCACCTTTACTTGTTCACCGCTTTGGCTTCAGCAGTTGTGTCGGGAGGGTGAGCATCGTAGAGTGCCAATTTAATACAAGAAAGCATTCATGCATTGAGGGAGTGCTTGAGTAGAGGCCCAAGGTCTTTCCGCCACCTTAATACTAAACCTATAAATATAGACACATAGATCTATTTCCCCATCCTCATATATATATTTGCATGAACATGTCTTTGTCTAGACCTCCATAAATGCCCCTTGACTCCTAGCTCTTTCCTCCATCTCCCTTGACTTTCCTCCTGCCCCACTACCATGCTCCGTCCCCATCTGGGCTACAGCTATACCTCTTCTCTACGCAACCTTACCCTTGATCATTCCCCACCAGGCCTGCCACTTCCCCCTCACTACCATTTTGGGTCCCATGTTGTTCCCTTGTCCCTGTGTTTGTTAACACCACTTCCTTACCCCCCCCCCCACTTTCCCCTTCCCCAAGTCCCCCCGGAACTGTCGGTCCCGTTGTTTTTCCTCCAGATAGTTCATCTAGCCTGTCCTATTCAGACAGACCTGTGGAGTCACTAACATGCACGAAAACAAGACAGAGGAAAAAAAAGCAACAGTTTACAACCAGACAAAAAAACAACAAAAACAAACCACTGACAACAAAACAAAACACATCACGAAAGAAAAAACTTGTAGTTAGTTCAAGGATCATCCATTGGCCTTTCTAGGCTTTTAATAACAGTTTTCTCACACAATATTTGTCCTTGACTAGTGTCACTCAGCATCATGACCTGCAGGCTGAGCTCAGATGAAATCTCACTAGCCTTTAGGGCGCGCTCAATTAGAGTCCTCCTTTTGGGATCTCGGGTGATGTACACCCCAAATCACTGTTCTTAGTGCCTTTACGCTGCTTTTATTGAATAAATACTCTTCCTATTTTTGCAACCTTTCAGTTAATTTCTAGAGATCTGGAAAAGTAGATCTTGACTACATTCTCATTGATTTTATGAGGGGGTAGGTTTTCAGAGATCTTTACTCTGGCAATCCAGAAGTACCTCTCCTTCACAAAATCTTTGAAAGTTAACCCCAAGAACTAGAGTTATTAAGTTTTAGGCTATGCGGATTTTAATTTTATTAAAAACTACAAAATCATTTTCCATAGTCATATACCAATTTATACTTCCAAGCAGCATTTAAGAATATTGTTGGTAGGGAAGATAGTGAACCAGCAGGCATGTTACCCCGACCCTCTCTAACGAAGACATGAGACCAAATGAAACAGGTATGGATGATGGTGCTAAACTGTAGGCTTCAGAGGAGAGGGCAGAGAATTGAAGTGAATCCTGACTAGGAGAGGAGACACACAGAATGGGTGACTGCCAGCACAGCTGTTCTGAACTTCTACAAGCAGAATTCTATAAAGACAGTGGCCGGACAGCACAGGCACCCCCTCTGGTAGCTGGACGCAAGACATCAACACTGCTTATACAGCCTAGCCACACCTGTACTTCCTGCAACCCCACCCACTAGGTGAGTGCTGTACCTGTTGCTGTGTCACCTGATCAATGATAGCAGTCATCATCAGACAAATCCATCCACAACTCTGCCACACAAGCAATGAACCAGAAACTGTACACACACTCACAGTCTTTAGCACACCCACCAGGACTCAGGGTGGGTGCCTATGTACATAATCATCAATTAAGTGTAAATACAACATCACCATAATGTCTCTGAGATGACAGAACAATAACTCTAGTGAGGTATGCCCATCTTAGAATAAGCAACCATTCTAGACCAAAAGGGTTGCATTTCCCCAAGAACAAATTCAGGGAGGCTAGGAAAGAAGGGGGAGTGGAAACTGGAAACTCATGGAGAAAGAGGGACAAGTGATGCTACTTTGTGGGGATTGTAATCAATGGAGTGAAACAAATGAATATGAATTATTAAATGGAGCTGATAGGTTCTGTAAACCTTCACCCAAGTCACAAAGTTAAGAAGACATGCCATTTCCTTTCACATTCGTACCAGTACTTGACATTAGCCTTGAATTTTCCCATCTAATGGTTTAACATGGTATTTTACTGTTGTAATGTTCACTTTATAGATTATTAGTGATCTGCATATGTATATAGGCTCTTTTAAATGTTAGATTTAAACTTTTTTCTTTTTCTTTAAATTGACTATGTATTTTTAACCATTTCCATTACAAATATGTTTGAAAAACTATAAGATATAAAGGTACCTATTAGCCTTTTGTCAGATTTAAATTTGCTCTGAAAGATAATTTTTAAAAGGTAAGTCATGAATATCATATAAACAAAATGACAAAGTATTTAATATTTTATTTAAGTATTTAATGAAAAATTCAGTAAAATGTAAAAACTAGCTCAACAGAGAAGCTGAGGCAATATTAGGAATTGCTAATATTTTAAAACTGTTCGGTAGCCTCAGAGAAATGATCAGTTACATTTGACGGACAAGTATATTTGCATATTTACAGACAAGAATGATTTGTATTAGCATAGTTCTAAAATTAGAGTGTTAGCTCAGAGGCAGTGGAAGACACAGGCCACTTTGTAGAAATAGATGACCGTGGAAAGATGTGTTAGATGCTGGAGGACATAGTTCAGTCATCTCGTGTCCATTTCAAAACATCTGACATGTTCTTCTTGGGGTCTGGGGTTTATTTCCGTAGAAAGATTACCCAATGCTGTTCAAGAATGGGATCCTGAAGCTTGGAGGGGAACGGGAACCTGTCCCTCGGCCCAAAAAATGGCCGATTGCCAATATTCTGGCGCCAGGTGCCAATAACATTCCTGACGCTTTCATTGTGGGTGGTCCCTACGAGGAAGAAGAAGGAGAACTCAACCACCCAGAGGTAACAAACCACCCTCTGCTGACAAACTCGGGACACTGCCGATGGTCACAGTTTGTGAATCACTGTGATTTATGTTCCCATCTGTAAGCCTGATGACAGTGCCTACCAACAGCTTAAGTCTAGCAAACAGAACACTTTCATGTAAATCAGACTTCCACTTTATTTTGTTTTAAATTTATTTATTTATTTAAAATAGGTGATAATATAATCACAGTTCAAGATGTACTCATAGAATGACAGACAAGCACTATTCCATCGTGGGTTGCCTAATTCCTTCTCAGCTATTTACCCTGGTAGTCACTGGCATTGTTAGTTCTTCCGGAGACTTTCTGTGCTTATAAAAGCAAATACACACAGTCAGAGGAAGCCTCAGGGACAAAAGCATTTAAAAGCTTCCTTATAATAGCCGGGCACCATCGGCTTTCTTTACCACATTTGCTTATGCACCCATTTTGTCTTCAGTGATCATGTCAGGAAGGTGTTCATCATGGAATGCCAATTTAACAGGCCAAAATGTTCTTGCATTGAGTAAGTCCTTGAGTGGAGGTCCAATGTACATCTGCTGCCTTAATACTAAACTTATAAATATATGCATGTAGATCTATTTCCTCATCATCCTATATAAAAATATAGCATCTGGGGTCTTAAAGGCTTACAGGTAAACAAGCAGCCATCTAGCTCAAAAGCAACAAAGCCCACACGGAAAAAGCACACCAGCCTGTGTGACCACGAAGTGTCAAAGGGGCCAGGTATCAGGCATCAAAGAACAAAAAAATCATATCATTATGTGCCCATCTTCCTGATTGCTGAAGACAAATGTGTGTATAAGCAAATGTGTGAAGAAAGCTGATGGTGCCCAGCTATCAAAATATATAGTGTCTGAGGTCTTAAAGGCTTGAAGGTAAACAAGCGGCCATCTGGCTCAGAAGCAACAAAGCCCACATGGAAGAAGCACACCAGCCTGTGTGACCACAAGGTGTTGAAGGGATCAGGTATCAGGCATCAACAAGAGCTAAAAATCATATTAATGTAAATGAGGGAGAGTGCAGAGTAGAGATGCAAAGCCCATCCTAGGTAACAGGTCGCCGGGAGGACACGAGCCAGTCAGCATGTGTTGTAGCAACGATGAAACATAACTTTCTCCCCACCCCCAGCCAGTCCTGGGGCTTTGGGGCTTGGCTCAAGGGGAGTCCCTCTGGGACATAGGGGTACAGTGAATGGTATGACTCTTTGCTGGGCATGCCTACACAGTAGGGTATGCTGGCCCCCCGCCCCCAGGGTTTCCCGTATGGGCTCCAATAAATTTCTTTCCTTTTGCTTAAAAAAAAAAAAAAAGAAACATAACTTTCCTCTAATTCTTAAATGCTTCCCCCCCACTTACAAATCCGGCTAGACCAGAGGATGTACACTAGTACAGGTAAGAACTGGAAATACACGGAATCTAGGGCTGATGATCTCTTCAGGACCAGAGGGTGGAAGGAAGGTGGAGTAGAAAGGGGAACCGATTACAAGGATCTACATATAACCTCCTCCCTGGGGGACGTACAACAGAAAAGTGGATGAAGGGAGACGTCAGACAGTGCAAGATATGACAAAACAATTTATAAATTATCTAGGGTTCATGAGGGAGGGGGGAGCGGGGAGGGAGGGGAAAAATGAGCTGATGCCAGGGGCTTAAGTGGAGAGCAAATATTTTGAGAGTGATGATGGCAACAGATATACAAATGTGCTTGACACAATTGATGTGTGTATGGATTGTGATAAGAGTTGTATGAGCCCCCAATAAAATGATTTTAAAAATAGCCTAAGAGGATCCATGGAGAGCAATAAATTGCAATCTTTAGATCCATCTTAATCATTTATATAATAATTGATAAAATATTAAAGAAGATAAATTAGTCCTGTATAGCAAAATACCATATGAAGTAAAATATTTAAACATAAATGTTAATGTGTTTGAATAAGCGTCCTTCTAACGCATGCAAGGAGCGGGCTCTTCACCACATGAAAACCATACGCATTTGAAAGGGACGACACGGGATTACCAAGGCCATCAAGTTTACGTCAGTCCATTCAGGGTGGAAACATAACTTTTTCTTTTAAACATCAGATTTCCAAAGGTCATAGGTATCTTCAGGTGTCAGCAGAGTAAAAGTCAGGGATAAGATTATCTTTCTGTAGAGAATTCTGATTTATAGGAAATGTGCAGGGAAGACCCTGTTTTGTTGCTTTGTTTCAGGTATTAATTTTTAAAACAATGGCATGCAAAGTACTTAATCTCAGAGAAAGGGAGGGGACAGTGTCAGTTTTTGCTACACACACACACACACACACACACACACACACACACATTCTTTTCCCATCATTTTCACACAGCTGGTAGCCCTGTAGGCACACTTTTTTGCAACTTGCTTTTTTCCATTCTGGAAAATTTCTCATATCCTAATATAAAAAGTATTCTCCTTCTTATATTTTTTAAAATTTACATTAAAAATCATTTTATTGTGGGCTCATACAACTCTTATCACAATCTATACATCCATCCATTGTTTCAAGCACATTTATATTATTTTTTATAAGTATTTTCCTTATTTCCATTTGCTATACATTATGTCATTTTATTTAATAAGTCTCATATTGGTGGATATTTAGGTCAAAATGAAATATTTTTCCCCACATATCTTTTTTTAAAAATCACTATTGGGGGTAAAACAGCTCTTATCATAATCCATACATCCATCCATTGTGTCAAGCACATTTGTACATTTGTTGCCATCATCATTCTCAAAATATTTGCTTTCTACTTGAGCACTTGGTATCAGCTCCTCATTTTTTTCACTCCCTCTCCCCCAACTCTCCCTCATGGGCCCTTGATAACTTATAAATTATTATTTTTCCATGTCTTACACTGACCAATGTCTCCCTTCACCCACTTTTTTGTTGTCAGTCCCCCTCCTGATATCACTACTCTCATTATTGGTCCTGAGGGATTTATCTGTCCTGATTTCCTGTGTTTCCAGCTCTTATCTGTACCAGTGTACATGCTCTGGTCTAGCCAGATTTGTAAGGTAGAATTGGGGTCATGATAGTGGGGGGGAGGAAGTATTAAAAAATTAGAGGACATACTCACCTGGCAGGGGAGGTACCATGATCACGAAGGTAGTTTTCCCAGGGCTAGGCTCATCCATTGCACTTCAGATGTGCTGACCCCTGCGATTTCCCCAAATGTGGGAAACTCGTCGACTGCCTAACTTGTGGTAGTTGGGGACTGCGTTTGTGCTCTCCCCTGTTAAAAAAAAAAAAAGAACTAGAGGAAAGTTGTGTGTTCCATCGCTGCTATACTGCACCCTGACTGGCTCGTCTCTTCCTTGTGACCCTTCTGTAAGGGGATGTCCAATTGTCTACAGATGGGCTTTGGTCTCCACTCTGCACTCCCCCTCATTCACATATTCACATTGATAAGATGTTTTGTTCAGGGTCCTTGATTCCTGATACCTGATCCCATTAACACCTCATGATAACACAGGCTGGTGTGCTTCTCCCATGTTTTTCCACATATTTTTGGTACCATGTTTATCCAAAAGCATTGAAAACAAAAACTCATTGATTCTGACTCATAGTGATCCTAGGATAAAGTCAAGCTGCCCTTTAGGGTTTCTGAGTCTGTCAATCATTTAGCAGACAGCTGTATGTTTGCCTGTGGAGAGCCTGGTAGAGTCAAACTGCTGGCCTTGTGAGTCCAAATGTAATCTACTACTCTCCCAGGGCCGAGGGCACAAATCATAGTGAGAATCGTTTGTAAATGTGTGTGGACTAAAAATCATTAGTGGAAACATTAAAACAGATTGTAAAATAAGGATGGTTGAATTTTATTCACTTTGTAATTTTTCACTGCACAGAGTGGCTAGGAAAACATAAAGCAGTTCAGTGACCTCTCCCTGTGCAGTTTAGGGGCATTGACTGCACCTTGTGAGCTGTGCAACCATCCTGCCTGTCCTCTCTAAGACTTCCCTCCACTGTGCCCCCAAGTTTCCTGTCTGAACTTTCAAGTGGCTACGGTCAACTTGATCTCATGTATATAGAGCTAAAAGAGCGTAATGCTCAAGGTAGACACTCTTATTTTTTAAAATCATTTTATTAGGGGCTGGTGCAACTCTTACCACAATCTGTACATCCATCCATTGTGTCAAGCACATTTGTACATATATTGCCATCATTGTTTTCAAAGCATTTTTTTCTATTTGAGCCCTTGGTATTAGCTCCTCATTTTTTCTCCTCCCTCCTTCCCTCCCTCCCTCCCTCCCTCCCTCTCTCCCTCCCTCATTAACCCTTGATGATTTATAAAATTTTTTTCATGTCTTGCACTGTCCAATATCTCCCTTTACCCCTTGTCTGTTGTCCATCCCCCTGGGAAGGGGGTTATAGATAGGACATTGTGATGGGTTCCCCATTTCTTCCCCCACTTTCCTCTTACCTTCCTGGTATGGCTACTGTCAGTATTGGTCCCGAGGAGTTTATCTGTCCTGTATTCCCTGTTTCCAGCTCTTATCTGTACCCATGTACATGTTCTGGTCTAGTCAGATTTGTAAGGTAGAATTAGGGTCATGATAGTGGGGAGGAAGCATTAAAGAACCAGTGGAAACCTGTATGTTTCATCAGTGCTATACTGCACCCTGACTGGCTCATCTTCTACCCACAACCCTTCTGTAAGGGGATGTCCAATTGCTTACAGATTGACTTTGGGCCTCCACTCTGTACAACCCCCGCATTCACATTATGGTTTTTTTTGCTCTGGGTCTTTGATGCCTGATACCTGACCCCATCAACACCTCGTGATCACATAGGCTGGTGTGGTACCATCAGCTTTCTTCACCACATTTGTTTATGTACCCACTTTGTCTTCGGTGATTTTGTCGGGAAGGTAAGCATCTCAGAGTGCTGGAATATTAGAACAAAGTGTTCTTGTGTTGAGGGAATACTTGAGTAGTTAAACTATTGTTCGGTTTTAAGAAGACTAAAGGGAATTTTTTGGGGGGGGTTCAAGGTTTAAAGATTATGTTTGTGGCTGAATTACTTTTACATATCTGACTCTTAATAGTTCAAGTGTGTTTGGGTCGGGTCTGAACTAGGCAGCCCCCGTTTGAACTAAGCTGAAGCAGGTCCAAGCCCTGCAGGAGCTTCCCTGCACATCCCCAAGGCCAGCAGTAGCAGGTGCCAGATAAGATAACCAGTGAAACCAGATGTTACTGGCTCAAAGAAAGCAGCAAGGAGTCCACCAGCAATTCTCCTGGTTTCCACGCCCTATATGCTAATTACCCTACATTCCTCACCACCCCTTTATAGCCCTCACCCCAGCTGCTGAGCACGACTTCCGTGACCTGTTGGCCTAGGTCATGGAACCTCGTCGGGGAGCTCCCCCCACCAAATAAAACTTTTTCTGTTTCTGCTCTCCCTTGTCCTGTCATATCTGTCTTCCTCCCTGTTCCTCAGTTTCGCCTTTACAAAGTGAAAGAGAAAGAGCTAGCAATAATTAAGAAGTACCATGCAATATTTTCTTTCTCATCATTGTGGTTAATGAAAACTCAAAGCATCCTTAATTTTATTATGTTATTTAGCCTGAACATTTTGAATAAATAGTTCGCAATCTTGACTACACATTAGAATCACCTGGAAAGCTTTACAAGAATGATAATTTCTAAGCCCCAGCCCATGCGTTAAGAAATTATGTTTAATACTATATCAGATCCCAGTCACTGATAAAGGTTTTAGAAACTCCCAGATGATTTGAATAAACATTTAGAGTTGAGAATCACTGATTAAGGTTATGTGAGTGAATGTTTGGAAGTACTACTAGAAAAGTATCCTGATTAAATCCATTCAAAGAATACCCCCTATATAGAGCGGATGATACACTATCACACAGAGAGAACAGTGTCTACCTTATTTTACAGGACAAGGAATTTAGGAACCAAGCAGAGTGCATAAAGAAAAGGATTGTTTGGGACCTGGAAAGTCGCTGTTACCTTGATCCTACTGCAGTGGCCAGGTAGGAAGAGGAAGAGATTATGTCTAACCAACAGAGACCACATTGACACTGTTGTTGGGTGACTGCGGATCTATTTTCACTCATAGTGACCCCATGTGAAAGAGTCTCATCCACATGGGTTTTCTTGGCTGTAATCTTCATGGAAGCAGATCACCAGGCATTTCTTGTGTTGGGTTTGAGGAGGTTCAAATGTTACCCTATCCGAGGAAATAAGGGTAAAGAAATGAAAGGTGCATGGAAACAAGTGGTCCAGTGGGCCACATGAACGTCAGTGTCCATGACAAAGAACTGATGGTGGCCAGCTACCACCAACAGCTGCTCTGAAAGGAGCTCACTAGAGGCCCAGCCAGGATAGAGTGGGAGAAAAATGCGGAACAAAAGTCAAACTCATTAAAAAGACCAGGATTACTAGTCAGACAGAAACCTGTGGAACTCTTGAGAGTAAGGCCTTTACCCACCTTTCAGGTCTGGAAGTGAACTCACTCCCAAGGCTCAATCATCAGCTAAACAATAGCTGCTTCTATAAAGGGAACAATAACAGTAGAGGTATGCTTACTTTAGAATAGTCAGCCATTCTAGTTCAAAAGGGCAGCACTTACCTAGGGACAAAGCTCAGAAGACTTAGGAAAGGAGGGGTGTGGAAACAGGGAGGAAGTGGGCTAAGTGATGTTACATTGTAAAGATTGCAATCCATAAGGTGGAACAAAGATGTATTGTTGAGTGGAAATGTATTGTTGAATAGAAATATATGTATTTTGAATGGAAAACTAATCAGCCCTGTAAACCATCACTGTGTACAATAAAATGTTAAAAACAAAAGCTGGCCATCCTTTGGTTAGCAACCAAGTTCTTAACTGGCGATGCTGCCAGGAGTTCTCAGCAAAGACTATAAACCAAGCTCACTGCTATCAAGTTGATTCTGACGCATAGTATTCTTGTGTTTGCACTATTTTATTGAAAGCTGGACATTATGGATTGGGTTATAGGAATTGGGGTCATGAGAGTTTTAGTGTGAAATTTTCAGTTAATCTTGGTAGAAGCTAGTTTAGTATTTTTGTAGCTATAGTTGTCAGAGGCTTTAGTGTCTTTCTTGGCCCCCCCCCCCCCTTCTCCCTGTTGTTTATGGAAGGAGCCCTGGTAGGGTCGCAGTCACACATTGGGCTGGAAGGTCAGCAGTCCAACCACCAGCTGCTGTGTGGGAGAAAGACAGACTTTCTGCTCCTACAAAGATGCGCAGTCTTGGAAACCCACAGGGTTAGTTCTGTCCTGCCCTAGGGTCGCTTTAAGTTGGCACTGACTCAGTGGCGGAAGAGCCTGGTTTTAGTTTTCTTACTGTCTTTGGATTTTACTAAAAACTTTCTTATATCAATTCTGTTTTGCACATCTCTCAATTGTAATAAATTGCCTTTGCATTGGACCTCGGTTGATGTTAAAGTGTTGGGAAAGTCAAGTACTTCATATACTCTTATGATTTTTAATATGCTGTAGTTGTCTCCAGAAATATTTCATAGCCATTTAAAAACAATTTCATTTTAGTAAAATATGAGGAGGTACCCAAAAAAATCAGAAAAGCTCTGCTAGGCGGAGCTTTTGTAGTACAGTTGTTACCCCTGTTGTAGTACAGTTTTTACCCCCACTAGGCGAGAATCGAGCAACTCACTCTGAGTTAGTGCACCCAGTAGTGTTCCCTGGGAAAGTTCTCTCTGGTCAGTGAATTTCTTCATGAAAGCAGTTTCTCTCGAACCTTGTTTTTTGTAATGGCGAATTTAAGAGAAAAGTGTATGGCTTTGAAATTTTGTTTCCTGCTTGGGAAAAGTGCTGCAGAAACTGTTGTGATATTGAACACAGCTTACAAGGACAGCGCTATGGGAAAAACTCAAGTGTATGAGTGGTCTTCTCATTTCAAAAAAAGGTGAAATATGAATTGATAACAAACCTCATTCTGGATGTCTGTCAACTTCCCCAACAGATGAAAATGTGGACTCATAATGCATTTGGAGTTTGTTCCACAAGGTCAGACTGCAAGGTCTCTCTCTCCTGGCTAGATTTCAGCCTCGGTCCTTGGCTCCGCACGAGAAAGAATTCACGCCGAAGCTGGGCTCATGATCCAAGTGAATTTAATGAGAGTTAAAAGAAGCTTCAGGTTTTACACGGCACCCATAGGATTCCTTTGACCCTGCGGCCTGGCAGAGACTGCTCAGGGTCACAAAAAGATCTCTCTCCCAAGAGTTCCCCATAAAAAGACCAGACAAGCCCCTTTCCCTCTCGGTTCCTGCCTTTTCAAGGATTCTAGGGGGAGGCGTGGTTGATCCCATTGGCTGAATTGCAATCACCTGGCCCAGGTGGGCTGATCCAGGTTCAATGCCCATCCGTGCTCACCGGTGGGAAAATCCAGCTTTGTCCTATGCTGGCTCTCCTGGCATGCGTCAATGGACATCCCAATCCCTAAGTTAAGCTACCTAACAAGACTGTTAATAAAACTTTCTATTTAGAGGTTCTGAAAAGATAGTGTAAGTGTGTGACAAAAAAGGCCTGATTTGTGGCAGATGGAGACTGGTTTTGCCACCATGACAGTGCATTTGCTCATGCAGCCATCTCAGTGTGCCAGTCTTTGACAAAAAGGATAGGGTCTCCAAATTTGTTGGAATTCTTTCAAATCTCTAGGTCACCAAAATTCATGTCTGAATCTGGTGGAGTCTAGAAGATGCAAACTTCATTAACAAATTTAAAAGACATGGCACTAATAGGCAAACAGCCAATATAGTTACCAGAGGTCCTAGTGAAGGTTTGATCCATGGGAACCAAGACTTCAGCTACTCCCACCAGGATTCTCCTTAATTTCTTACATAGGACTTTGGATGGATCTAGTCGACCAGTTTAGCTATTGTTTTTAGACTCATCTGTACTCGGGAAAAGTGTTCACCCAGAACAACAGGAGGTGTTGGTGATGGCACGTACACCACCTGCTCTATTCAGGATAGCCTCGAGCAAGTCTGTGAGCCAGGACCTGCCCTGGCCGCAACAGTAAGGACATTTGTTGGGGCCTGCTTGCATTTCTAGTGGCATTGGCCAATAAGTGAAGTTTGTGATGGGATCAAAGGTAACTGCTAATTTAGGCCATAAAATATAATTTCTGTTACATTCAAGCCAAGGCTGTTGTATGCACTGGATTAAACCCATCCAGATTCGTTCCTTTGAGGTCCAAGTTGGAAACGTCTCCCTTTATCCAATTACTGAAGGATCATAAATACTGAAGGAAAGAAGGATTCATTATCAGTAAAGGGAAAGTGAGATACCCAAAGGTACAACTACAAGTCCTTGAGAGAGGGTCCAAACATCTGTCAGCAAAAGCATACTGGGGGGTGAGGGAGGGGCACAAGGCCATACAAAAACATGTGTCCCGGGTGCACAGATGACCTCTAGAGCTGAAATGGAGGAAGTACAGGTGGCATTGAGGCATCCTATGGGAGGGAGGGATTGCAGTAAGGGGATAAGAAGAGACCCCTTCATTAAGAAGGGATTTCAGCCTTGACACAGGTCAGCATTAGATAACACTTACTCCTCCCAGACTGCCACTACCAGTCCTACTGACAAAGCCAGTGTCTCTTAATGTCCCCCACTAAGGCTCTTCAAGAAAAAGTAAGAGGTAAACACGGAGATTTTTCTAAGAAAACGTGGACTTTTAAAGGGGACCAATCACTGGTAGCGTAAATGGTCAAGGAGTTATAGTGGAATTTAGCTATTATAGCGCTTGGCCCCGAGGAACTTGGAGAGCCTTTGCATCCCTGTACCCCTGCACCCCAGACTTCTTGTGGTACCCTTGTCCAGAGACCCAAACAGTCATTGTTGGGGGCATGTGATCATTCTGTCTTTCTTGCTGCCTTCCACTGTTGAGGAAACGTGTCTCCTCTTCCCTTCACCTGCCTTTGTGCTGGAGAGGGATGTGGGAAGCAGGTCCCTCTTCTCCTTTGTGTGCAGATCCCTGACATCATCACCTTCCCTCCCTTTGCCCGCCTCTGTCTAGCTAAGAGCAGCTCATTGGTTTTTGCTTTCTTCGGCTCTTTTCTTGTTGTAAGGACAGGGGTGAGGACTTCCGAGCCCTTTCTTCATTTGTAGGAGCTGAAATGATTAGTTTTGCTCTGTTTCGGCAGTAGATATAAATATAGTTTATACTATTTGCATAATCGTTTGATTATTTCTTTACCACAAATCACTAGATGTGGAATTTCTGAGTTATGAACATTTTAAAGGCTTTAATTTGTATCGCCAAGTTGCTAATGCCGGAGTTAAGTTCTTGTCTTAGCCAAGAGAAGGTCCACTCTGGTAGACATCGAGGCAACACTGAGAATTTCATTAGCTGCCCATAGAAGGAATCAAGGAGCATCCCGCCAGGACATCCAACATCATACTTCCCTGCTTTTAAGGCGTTTCCTGTGGCTTTAGTGTGGGCATGCTCTGTTCCCACTAGATGTCATGTATGAGTGTTCTGGGAACTGTAGTCCTGAGGCTGTAGTCCTTGACTCTAGGACAGTGGTTCTCAACCTGTGGGTTGTGACCCCTTTGAGGGTCGCATGATCTTTTCATAGGGGTCGCCTCAGACCATCGGAAAACACATTTTTTCCCCGGAAAACATATTTCCAATGGTCTTAGGAACCGAGACACTGACACCGCTCCTCTCTCCGTCTCCAGGCGGTCCGCCCACATGCAGATACGCCCCACATACAAGTACCGGACGGGAGTGAAGACTGTTACCTATGTTACACCATGCTTCAAGACAAAATTTCATTTATTTGTCATTAGAAATAAATATTTCACAATATATAATTACATTGTTTTTGTGACTAATCAGTATGCTTTAATTATCTTCAATCTGTAACAATGAAAATATATTCTTCGTATCAGAAATTTACATGGTGATTCATAACAGTAGCAAAATTATAGTTATGAAGTAGCAATGAAAATAATTTTATGGTTGGGGGTCATCACCACAGCATGAGGGTCACAGCATGAGGGTCGCGGCATGAGGAAGGTTGAGAACCTCTGCTCTAGGGGCTTCCCCTGAGTGTGCGTCCCAGAGGGGAATCACTTCTGCCTCTGCCTCCGGTCTAGGTCTCTACTTTTGCTGCCCCCCCCCCCCGCCGGGTTGCATGGTGGTTATACATTGAGCTGCTAACCACAAAGCACCAACAGAAAGACAAGATTTCTACTCTTGTACAAGTTGCAGTCTCAGAAACTCACATGGGCAGTTCTTCCTTATCCTGTAGGGTTGCTATGAGTCAGAATCGACTATGGCTTTGAGTTGGGTTTGACTGATGTTCTGTCTAACCCCCTGCACTCCCCCACCCCCTGAGAGATTTCGTGCATATAATTCATCATGGTATTAGAAGCAGAGGTCTTGCCTGTAGCTGCTTCCTGTTTATATAGGACATAGAGCATCATGCTCCTTATATGAATAGAGTCTACTCATATAATATATAGAGATATGTATATTCTCTATATAACATCATATATAATATAATTTACTCATATAATCTATAATAAAATGTAATAATATAATATACCCTTAATCTACATTAGGAGAAGCAAGCTCTTCCAGCTGAAGTGATCCTTAACCTGAAGCTGTCAGTCATTCACAGGCATAGACCTGTTTGTGGTCTTTGGTTTTAAGTTTGGTTTTACGTGGAATGTAGATATGCGGTTCAGGAGGTTGGTCTTTCGTTTACTGGCTTCTGCTCTGCAGTCTAGATTTCCTCAGGATTGATTGAGTCTTGTTTCCAGACATCCTGCACCAGCCACACCAAAGATTGTCGTATGGGAACTTTTCACAGTCATAAAAATAAGCCAAAAGAAAACTGGGGTAGGAAAAGATTGGCACACCCTCAGTGTTATGTCTGACCAAGAACAACACAAGAAAGACCAACAGTGCTCCTCACTCACCATCCTCCGCGCACTTCACCTACAACCGTTTTTAATGTCAGTTTTATGGTAATCACAGACACAAAGGTATTGATTGGTCTGATAGACTGGAATGAAAGGACAAAAAGAAGATAACTTTTTTGGTGTGCTAGTCTAATTCTTTGTGTGTGTGTGAACCTGCCTTAATTGACATAGTCCATATCGCTTTCTGCAAGCATATTACTTCTCCCCACTTTCCCAGGATTTTCCCTGGTCACCTGTGTCCTTTAGTGGTTAGACATCTGTGTATAGAGTGCTTCAGAATGCCTTTGGACTGACAAAAGGCATGGGATGGAGACAGAGCTCTATCTGCCGGCTGCAGATTTCTGCATTAAGTGCCTTCACGTTTCGGGTATGGATGCATCTTCTCCTCTTGATTAGAGGTTGAGGGTAGCACACCTGAGCTTAGCCGCGCTCTCAGGATGGTGGCCATAGTAGTCTGTTTTCATTCAGGGTGCTGAGTTTCCACTGGGTGCCACCTGGTCTTCACCAGGAGTTAGGTGGAGCAAGGTCTCCCTCCATAAAGTACTTCATAATTCAGCACCTTGGTCCAAGCTGTTCTTTTCCCTCTGTTGCATGAGAGGTATCAGTAAAAGGTAACAGTATGCATGGACTGCAAGTTAAAATCATCACTCGCCCTTGTAAAGCTGACCTACTGTGTGTGCCTGTTCCTGGTGACCAAAGCAACTCACTGCTATTGAGTCGATCTGACTCATTGTAAGCCTCTAGGACAGGGTAGAACTGTTCTGTGAGTTTCTGTGGCTGTAACTCTTAATGGGAGTAGAAAGCCTCCTCTTTCTCTCAAGGAGCAGTTAGTGGTTTTGAACTGCTGACCTTGTGGTTAGCAGGCCAATGCATAACCACTACACCACAAACCAGCCCCCTAAATCTAGTGCCTGTAGGGATGTTATAATGTGTAGCTATGTGGTCTTTTGTCTAAATCTGTGTCCGTCCTGTTCTACCTTTCCTGTGTTCTTTATCTGTGTGCTACAAGAGTTGTTGACTGCTGTACAGACTCCACCTTACTGTGCTAGTAAAAAAGTTCAAAGGGATTCTTTAGCTACATCTCATGCATATTGGCCTCTGGCCTGTCATCACAAACCTAGGTGAGGATTTTTGAACTCCCAGTGATCCCATAGGACAAAGTAGAACTACTCTCATGGGTTTCTGAGTCTGCAAGTCCCTCTGGGAGCAGCTGATGGTCCACAATTACAGGCCTGATGCTCAGGTATCCCGCATATAACTCACCCAGCTATCAGGGCTCCTTGCTGATGCTTAAAGAGACAGACATACTAACGGGTAGATTTATGCCACATTCTGGGAATAACTTCTCCTCAGACCTGAATACAGGTCAAAGGATCACAAGCTTTTTCGATGTAGTTACTTATGTAACAGATACTCTTTTTTCTTTGTTTTTGTTTAGGATCCTCTTCAAATATCCCCATATAAAGAACTTTAGAGAAGTATTTAATATATTTAGTGGCTAATTTCTATTTTTGATGATTCTTGGACCAGCTTTAAATCAAGACACCTCTCACCTTGCAGAGTTCCAGAAATCTTGGTTTAGTTTGTTGGGCTCCACCTTCAGGGTAGCAGGCCTTTTCCCCAAGTCCGTATTTTAGTCGGAAATGTTTGGTAAATGTCTTAGGTCTGCAAAGCAGAAGTGACAAAACTGCAGGTGACAAAGTTGTTGGGTGGTGGAGTCAGTTCCAACTCATCTCGACCCTCCACTGCCTGGTCCTGCGCCCTCCTCTCACCATTGTTCTTATGGTCGAGCCCCTGTTGCAACCGCCGTGCCCGTCCATCTCGTTGAGGGCCTTCCTCTTTCTCACTGGCCGCAAGGACACTTTAAATTAGCACCATACAAGACAGAAACGGAACCAAAAGGGAAAGGAGCGAAAGAGAAGAAGAATTCTCCAGTGAAGGTTTTCTCACCACTTTGATCTGGCCAGATTCTTACTGGAGAGAGATAAGATTCCAGATTAAAAGAGAGTCTGGCAGCCACTCATCTTTTTGCCTGAGTAAGACCCCAGTCTCATCCCGTCATGGAGAAGAATGGCACTTTTTGTCCACTGTCTCTTCCTCCTGACTAGATGCAAACAGAGGAATTAGGTTATTTTTTTCTCAGGTAGATTTACTCTGGTAGACATAGAGGTAACCCTGTAGACATTTATTAGGAGCTCCTAAGAGGAAAGAAGCAATTCAGCCGATGCATCCATGGATGAGTACTGCCGGCTTCAAAGGGCCCCAACGGCCTTTAGTCCAGTCACACTCTGTTCCTGCTGTGACCGTGTGCAAGGGCCCTGAGGAAGGTAGTCTTGAGATTAAGCTCTGTGACTCCCTGGGAGGAGCAACTCCTGCCCCTGCCTCTAGACTAGGTCTCTGATTCCTGCCCCTGCCTCTAGGCTCAGTGTCTAACTCCTGCCCCTGCCTCTAGGCTCGGTCTCTAACTCCTGCCCCTGCCTCTAGGCTCAGTCTCTGATTCCTGCCCCTGCCTCTAGGCTCGGTGTCTAACTCCTGCCCCTGCCTCTAGGCTCGGTCTCTAACTCCTGCCCCTGCCTCTAGGCTCGGTCTCTGATTCCTGCCCCTGCCTCTAGGCTAGGTGTCTAATTTTGCTCTCTTGTCTGGTCTCATTGATCTTAAACAATGTACTATTTGCTTCTGCTAGTAGTAAAATGAAAAGAAACAAACAAAAGTACAGTTGCAATGGAGTTGATTTTGAGTCCTGGTAGCCCCAGGTGGGTCAGAGTTGAACGGTGCTTCTGGGTTTTCAGTGATTCCTCTATAGCAGACTAGCCGTTTGCAACCACCAGAGAAGCTCTGCTAGAAGTAGAGTAGAATTAGTTTTAGAATTTTATAGCTCTGAAGAGGATTCAAAAAAAGCTACCTACCTAACTAATAAAAAATGTCTGTGCATGGATGCGTTCCACTACTTTCTTAAAATGGGAAATATTCCCCTTTGACCTAAATTTTACTGATCTCATTTTGACATGCATTGCTAATGGACTGATTTTTGACTTCCAGTTTTCAGAAACGGATCGCTGATTGCCGACTTTGGCCTGTAGAAATCACAAGAGTTCCTTTGGTCACTGCATCCAAAGGGAAAGGTGGCAAATTAGATAAGGTAAATATGCTCATTTCACAATGTTTACACAGGCGGTCTCCAGACGATGAAAGAGTTCCATTCTTAAATGGACTTTAAGTCAATTTTGTGCATAAACTATAACAAGCAAGCACAGTGTTTGGGCTCAACCTTAGGAGAGGTGAGATGCTATACAAAGGTGCTAAAAGACTTAAAAACTGACCAAACACCAATCAGAAACACATCATTTTATTTGCATGGGGGTTGAGGGGCTTATGAACCAGGACAGTACTGATCCCAGAGTTGTGGCTGGACAGGGAAGTTTCCACTGGGGGAGAGGAGCAGGTGGTGTCCTTGTGGGGAAGTCTTTTTATACTTTGAATGAGGTGGGTTAAAATCATTATACTGCCAACCTCCTCAAACTGAGAACTCATTGTTAGACCCATGCTATCCTGAAGCAGGGACCATTTACAATGCCCTTGCTGGGGCTGTGCCCCCTCTGGCTATTGTGAGGGGAGAGCGCCTTCCAGGTGGGCCCCAGGACCCCGAGGGAGGACCTCCTTAATTGAAGTGGCTGTTCTTGGACTGTAACTAGTTTCCCTGTGTGTGGTTTATATCTAACAGCAGTTAAATGTCTATCTGAGGATATAGTGTACCTTACTATGCCTAACCCCGCCCCCCCCCCAACATGAAAGAGCCACCTCCAATGAGATGGACTGACACTGTGGTTGAAGCCGTGGGCTCAAACAGAAGCACCGTGTGAGCTGTTGGTGTCTCGGTCTATGGTTCAGATCCGGTCCTTAGGAGTCTGAGCCACCACATAGTTACGCCTTGTGGTGTTCCTGCGTGTGCCTTTGGGGCCATCCGGACCGGTTGGGGAAGTAACCTGCCCGGTCTTTCTTCCAGGGCGAGGCTGGTGGAGCGCAAACCCAGCAGTCTGGTTAGCAGTCGACCGTGTCCAGTGTTTGATCAAAGCACCTTTAGCAATGAATTTGAATTTAGGCATAGGTCGAAATTTTTTGTCATCATTGGTCCAGAGATTCCTAAGGCCCCTTTACCCTCATGAACCTCTGAAGTACAGCTAAAAGCTACATCTTCTGATTTAGGCATATGTTATTCTGCTTTCATTCACAAAGCCTTACTTTCTCCTGAGAAGCAATGTGGTAAAAACGGAATTTTGAACTCACTCTCTCTCTCCCTCCCTCCCTCTCTCTCACTCTCTCACTCACTCACTCACTGACTCAGTTTCTCACTCTCTCATTCACTCACTCACTCACTGACTCAGTCTCTCTCTCATTCTCTCTCACTCACTCTCTCACTTCCTCTCACTCATTCACTCTCACTCACTTTCTCACTCACTCACTCAGTTTCTCACTCTCTCATTCTCTCTCACTCATTCCCTCACTCACTCACTCAGTCTCTCTCTCTCATTCTCTCTCTCACTCACTCTCTCACTCACTCTCACTCTCTCACTCACTCTCTCACTCACTCACTCTCACTCTCACTCACTCACTCTCTCACTCTCACTCACTCACTCTCTCACTCACTCTCTCTCTCACACTCTCTCACTCACTCAGTCAGTCTCTCACTCTCACTCTAATAAAAATTTTTTTAAATTGATTTTTGGGGTGTTAGTTTCAAGACACATACTTGTATAAAATCAACAAATTTGATTGTGTTGAATCTTTTACAACTCATTAACTATGTGTATGCATTATCTAAGTCATCATGGCGTTATTAAATCCATTTTGTAAATAAAGACGTCAAAAGCCAGAATATCTCAAGAGCCAGTCCAAGGTGGCATAGCTGGTAACAAAGCTAGTTCCTAGTACTTGGTTCATGAACGCCTGCTTCAGAGCCCCGCATCGAATTCTACATTGCCCTTCAGTGCCCCGGCACTAACCAAATCTCTGGTTTGATTCCTTTAGACTGAGGATGAAAATCAGCTTTCCTTTCACGGCGTAGCTTATGTTAACATGGTGCCATTGCTGTATCCAGGGGTGAGGAGAATTCGAGGGGCTTTTCATATTTACCCTTATCTCGACAGTACAGTCTTTGAAAAGGTAAGAGTAAATTACATAGACATGATCATTCTGATTTATTCTTTTTGTGTGTCTTAATTTATATAGACTTAGTATATTCAATTTATACTTGGAAATCATTGGTATGCTAGGATATAAATATCAAAATGTGTTGCCTTTTTTCCCACTGAATCTTAGGAACTTTAGGGTAATAAAAAGGCCCACAGCTAGAAACAACCCAAATCTCCATCAGCAAATGAACAGAAAAACCATTGAGTTCCTATGCAATACACCTAGCCAATAGAATACGAGTCGCTGTGAAAAGGAGTGAGCTATTCATATACTGGCAGCGAAATGGATAAATCACAAATAATTTATGCTAAATAAGAGTAGACAGGCTAACAAAAGATAGAGCGTCTGGGGTCTTAAAGGCTTAAAGATAAACAAGTGGCCATCTAGCTCAGAAGCAACAAAGTCCACATGGAAGAAGCACACCAGCCTGTGTGACCATGAGGTGTCAAAGGGATCAGGTATAAGGCATTAAAGAATAAAAACTCCTATCATTGTGAATGAGGAGGAGTGCTGAGTGGAGACCCAAAGCCCATATGTAGGCAACTGGACATCCCCTTACAGCAGGGTTGCAGGGAGGAGACGAGCCAATCAGGGTGGAGTATAGCAAGGATGAAACATACAACTTTCCTCTGGTTCTTTAATGCTCCTCTCTAACCCTACCCAGCCCCCCACTATCATGATCCCAATTCTACCTTACAAATCTGGCTAGACCAGAGGATATACACTGGTACAGATAAGAGCTGGAAACACAGGGAATCCAGGACAGATAAACCCCTCAGGCCAATAAGAAGAGTAGAGATACCAGGAAGGGAAGGGGAAGGTGGAGTCGATCAAAATGATCTACATATGACCCCCTCCCTGGGGGACAAACAACAAAAAAGTGAGTGAAGGGAGACATCGGACAGTGAAAACATAATAATGAAAAAATCTATAAATTATCAAAGGTATGTGAGGGAGGGAGGGAAAAATGAGCTGATACCAAGGCTCAAGTAGAAAGCAAATGTTTTGTGAATAATGAAGGCAACAAATGTACAAATGTGCTTGACACAATTGATGCATGTATGGATTGTGATAAGAGTTATACAAGCCCCCAATAAAGTGATTCATATATATATTTATTTATTTATATGTGTATAAAAAGAGCAGCCAGGCACAAAAAGAGTACTGTAGGAATCTAAAACCCAAGGTCATCAAGTAGATTCTGTATGGAGTTTCTGAGACTACAAATCTTTATGGGAACAAATAGCCTCATCTTTCGCCTGTGGGAAGGCTGGTGGGTTTAAACTGCTGACCTGTGATTAACAGCCAAGCTCCTAACCTGCAGCCCCATCAGCACTCCTGTGTAGAAATCTGTTTATGTGCAATTCTTGGAAATTAATTTATGGTGGTAGAAATCAAATCAGTGGTTGTTGGGGACAGGGGTAGAAGGAGGAATGAATTACAAAAATGTAAGGAAATATTAGGGGTGATAAAAATGTTCATTATGGGGCAGGGAATGTATGGATGTGCTTTATACAATTGATGTATGTATATGTATGGATTGTGGTAAGAGTTGTTTGAGTCCCTAATAAAATGTAAAAGAAGAAAAGAGAAAAAAATGATTAGGGCAAAGACTGTACAGATGTGCTTTATACAATTGATGTATGTATATGTATGAACTGTGAAAAGAATTGTATCAGCCCCAATAAATTGTTAAAATAAAAAAATTAAAAAAAAATGTTCATTATCCTGATTGTGGAATGGTGTCAGATGTATATGCATATCAAATTATAAGTCCGTGTACTTTAAATATCTAAAATTTATTATAAATTTATTTATCTTAAGTTGGAAGCAAAATATTTAGGATAATGAAAGAAGCTTATTATGTTAAATATTTAAAACTGTCAATATATGTGCTGATTAGTAAACTAAAATGAATTAGATTACTCATTTTTATGTGTGCTAAAATGTTAAAGTAATATAAAATATCAAGCAAAAAGTAATTTTATTATTTTGCTTCTTAGAAGAAAGTAAGACTGTAAAATACAACAATAACAATTAAAAATAAAACAGACTTGTTAATATTTCATCATTGGCACTATTAAGTCATCTGTTTATCTATAATAGATAAAACACCTTTCATCAAACACCTTTCACCTATTTTCAAACCAACTAAGTAGAAAACTCTTTCCGTATCAGTATCATTTGAGCCAAAAATCCCACTTATTAGGGACTTATGCCAAGAAACAATCTGAAAATGTTCCGCTACTATTCATCAGGTTTTCAGTGGCCAGCCCCTTAGAAGTGGACAGCTAATTCCTTCTCTGTAGTCTGCTCCTGGCCTGGCAGCCCCATGGGAACCTGCTCTCTGTGGGTGATCTTACTGGTGTGTGAAAGATAGTTCCACAGCTTTCAGCATCACAGACTGGTAAAATGATAGACAAGTGTCAGTGCACCTGGTCAACCAACCCGAAGAGACCCATATTTTTACCTGTTTTTAAGAAAGGTGGCTCAATAGAATGCTGAAGTGATTGAATAATATCATAAATATCACATGCAAGTAAAATTTTACTGAGAATAATTCAGAAAGGAGTGCAGCAGCACATTGGCAGGAGTTGCCAAAATTCAGGGCGGTTTCAGAAGAGGATGTTGCACAAAGGATGTCATTGCTGATGTCGTGTGGATCTTGGCCAGAAGCAGAGACTGCCAGAGAGAGATTTGCTTGTGTTTATCAACTATGCAAGTGTTTTTAACCTTGTGGTTAGTAATAAACTAGGGATCCTATTGGGAAGAATAGGAATTGCATAACACTTCCCTGGACTCAGGTGGAAATTGTACATGGATCAAGAGGCAGTTGTTCAGACAGAAAAAGGAAATGCTATGAGGTTTAAAAACAGAAAAATGGGTGAAGGGAGACGTCGGACAGGGAAGATATGACAAAATAACGCTTTATAAATTATCTAAGATTCATGAGGGAGGGAAGTGCAGGGAGGGAGGGGAAAATGAGGAGCTGATGCCAGGGGCTTAAGTGGAGAGCAAATGTTTTGAGAATGATGAGGGCAATGAATGTGCAAATGTGCTTTACACAACTGATGTATGTGTGGATTGTGATGAGTTGTATGAGTCCCCAATAAAATGATTTTTAAAAAATCAGGAAAAGTGTGCACCACGGTTGCATCTTTTCACCATATTGATTCAATCTGTATGCTTAGCAAGTGACCTCAAATACAGTTGGACTGTGTGAAGAACAGCTCAGCATCAGATTGCAGGAAGCCTTATGACAACGTGTGAGGTGTAGGTGACACAACCTTGCTTTCTGAACTTCAGGAGGATGTGAGGCACTTGCTGAATGAACGTCAAGGATTTCAGCCTTCAGTATGGATTGCAATTCAATGTAAAGAAAACCAGAATCCTCACAAATGGACTAATAGATAACGTCGTGATAAAGGAGAAAAGATGGAAGTTGCCAAGGATTTCTTCTTGCTTGAATTCATAGTTCATACTCATGGAAACAGCAAGCGAGAAATCAAGCCTTATAATGTATTGGGAAATCTGTGCTAGACCTCTTTAAATTATTGCTTATTGATTATTTAAATGATTGATTATTGAAGAGCAAGGATGCCACTTTGAGGACTAAGGTGCTCCTGGCCCAGTATTTTCTATAATTTCATATGCATGTTAAAGTTGAGCATTTGACAGCTTCATCAAAGTATAATTGGCATAACTACATAGTTTTAAAGTTTTAACATATAGATGTATATGCACGTAAGACGTTATTACCACATCAAGATATCCATCTTCCCTAGAAGTTTTCTTGTGCCCTCTGTACTCCTTCTTTCATTCACTCCTTTTTCCCTTTTTCGGTCAGCCTTCTTGCACTCATCATAATTATATTTACATTTCTTTATATTGTTTGATTAAAAGCTATGAAATGATTTTCTTCCAGTGATTCAGTTTAATTTTTCCACATAATGTTTTTTTCTTTGAGCTTTGAACTTGTGTTATTCTTCCAGTTATAATTGATACTCTGGTAACCAGACAGAATTATTCTTGTGAAGAAATGACTTCTACCACTGAATGTTAGTTCGAAATTATATGTCAACAATGAGAAACTTTCTGGTTACTAAAGTTAACTAACATCATAATCAAGCCAAGTTAAAAGGTCTCCTTTCCTGAATGACAATATAGCTTTAAATTGTTAAATATGAAGTTTAAACATATTAAAAATGGGGTAGGCATGTGTTCCCAGTCTCTCCTCTATATGTTTACAATAGTGAAATTCTCCCGAAGACTAAATGATGCTGAAGAATAATGTAGGTTTCGTTGAAGTTTGTCTTATTTGCCTGTGATTCTTTTTTTTCCTCTTCAGACCAAATGTTTATTTAGCTTGTTCCGGGATACTGGTCATCATTTGCTCCACAATAGTAAAGGAGGAGGAATTTTTTCTCCACAGTCTAAACCAACTATTTCTAAGAACCTGAAAGAAGATAAAGTAATCAAAGAAAAAGATATGGTAAGGAAGGCAAAGAAGTCAGGTATGTGATGGGTTGTTGGAAGACGTGGTTTTGCCCTCTTTATTACAATTCAGATGCCTGGACTGATTCTCATTTGGTAAGCCATGTTGATTTTAGTATGCATCTTGATGTATTGTAATGATCATTGTGTTTTACGGCCTTTCTGCCATTGTGAAAACCATGTAAAACTTTCACTTTTGAAGTGTTTGTTTGCTTTTTTCTTTCAGCAAGCACCCAGTATAAAATCTCAGAGCTCTGATACTCCTTTGGAAGCTGAACCATCACTAAACCACAATCCAGAGGGACAGGTAATTATGTCTAAGGAATTGAATGAACGAGGCAGTATGGTATAACAGAAAATGCTCAGGGCAGGAGATCCGAGTTACCATTCCATATTTACCCATGACTAGTTTATGACCTTGGGCAATTTTTTCCATCTAAATGTGACTCAGGCAGGCTTTACTAGCCACAATACAGACTTGATGAGTAGTATAATAGAGTTACAAGTAAAATTCTTTTGTGGGCTCCGAGGAGACAAAGATTATTATCTACTAGGATGGAGTCTTTTCCAGGAAGGCATCACGGAGGAGGTAGTATCTAAGGTAAGCAGTGAAGGTGAAGGGAACTGTTTGTCAAATGAAGATGGAGGCAGAGGGATTTCAGGGTGAGGGAAAACTTCAGTCAAGGCCATAGAAAAGGGCTCAGGATTCCAGGGCACACAAGTTAATTCAGACTGTAATTAGTTGCTCTGAGTAGCGATGACAGTTTGTTTAGGATAGGTGTTGTACTAATGGAAGTCAGAAACCTGCAGAGACAAGGTGCTCAGAAGTGGGAAGCTTTGGGAAAGCTGAGGAGGAGAAAGCTAAAGTTGAATGGGGTTCCAAGCCTCACTGTCTGGAAGGATTAAAATGCCATTAAGAAGAAATCAAAGAGATAGTTCTATGTACATATTTATATGTGCATATGCATATTCATATAGCTAATGTAACCCATTGGGGGCACAGTCATGGAAACTTTTTTGACATAACCAGTCACTTCACAGGATTGAGCTGCTGGGCTCAGGGGACACCTAGATTGATTGGCATTATGTGCTCATAAAAATATTATTCTGTATCCCCATTTGGTGAACAGAGTTTGGGTCTTAAAAGCGTGCAAGCAATCACCTTAGATGCAACTATTGATCTCTTCCTGCCGGGAGTAAAGGAGAGTCATGGAAACCAAACACACTGAAGGAAGCAGTTAGTTCAAAGGACTGATGACTCCCATAACCACAGATTTCTCTGGCCAGAGCCCAGAAGAATAGAAGGTGCTCTGCCAACACTAATGGACACTCTGACCCAGGAGCACAATACAAGGTCCCAGTCAGGATGGGTGAAAAATGAAGAGCAAAATTGTAATGTATGAAGATGACCTTAGCTAGTGGTCTGATAGAGACTGAAGGAACTCCTGAAACTATTGCCAAAATCACCCTTGTAACTTGGAACTGAAACCAGCCCAGAGGCCATATGTCAATCATATAATAGACTGGCCTATAAATTAAGCAATAGCACCTGTGTAGAACGTGCGCTTTAAACAGTCAACTATATGAGATCAGAAGGCCATTTGCCAAGAAGCAAAGATGAGACAGCCAAGAGGGGCATGTTGTTGTTAGGTGCTGTCTGCTCGGTTCCAACTCATAATGACCCTGAAAAAGAACCAAACGCTCCATGCTGACTCACAGTGACCCTACAGGACAGGGTAGAACTGCCCCCGTGAGTTTCTGAGACTGTCACTCTTTACGGGAGGAAAAGCCCCATCGTTCTCTACGTGCAACACAAGAAATCATTGCCTGGTCTGGTGCCATTGTCACAATTGTTATGTTCAGTCCATCTCGGTGAGGGCTCATTCCTCTTTTTCGCTGCCCCTCTGCTTTAGCAAGCATGATGTCCTCTCCAGGGACTGGCTTCTCCTAACCACATGCCCGAAGTATGTGAGAGAAAATCTCCCCATCCTTGCCTTCCAGGAACATCCTGGCTGTACTGCTTCCGAGAATGACCTGATTGTTCTCTCGGCAGTCCACAGTGCTTTCCAGGTGCTTTGCCAGCACCAGAGTGCAAATGCATCGACTCTTCTTTCGTCTGCCTGCCTTGGCGTTCTACTTTCACATGCACATGAGGCGATCTAAAATACCGTGGACTGGTTATGAGACCAGACAAATGGAAGCGGGAACCCGGGGTAGAAATGGGAAGAGCTGTGACACATCGTGGGGCTCTGGGGATAGCAACCAGTGTTGCAGACAATAGCTGATTCATGTGTAAAGTTTCATCTAAAGCACAAGAAATGTTGTTAAAAATCAGTGAGAGAGAAAAAAAGAAAAGAAAAAAAAGAAAATGATTAGGGCAAAGAATGTACAGATGTGCTATATACAATTGATGTATGTATATGCATGGATTGTGATAAGAGTTGTATGGACCCCTAATAAAATGTTTTTAAAAAAATCAGTGAGAGAGAGCCTGGTTTGGGAAAACAATCAGGTCTGTTTGGGACATTTTGAATTTTGAATGCTGGCAAAATGTCAAGGGAGAAATATCTGACAGATCAAAGTTAGCAGATGGTGATAAGGGAGGATAAGACTTGAAATATAAGGGA
Organism: Tenrec ecaudatus; assembly: GCF_050624435.1. Lineage (NCBI taxonomy): Eukaryota > Metazoa > Chordata > Mammalia > Afrosoricida > Tenrecidae > Tenrec > Tenrec ecaudatus. Next base: position 46,129,126 of record NC_134545.1, read on the forward strand.
CTGTGAGACTCTTTCTTCAGGCCCCATGAAAGGGTTAGTAGAACAAAGAATGATATTCACTTACGACTATCCCACGCAAAGCATTATGAACAGATTAACCAGGGCCTTAGCTGAGGTGGAAATTTTGAGTAAAAAAAGAAAGAAAACTCTTACCTGTAGAGATAACCACTCATCTCATTCTAGTATTTTTCTATGCAAAAAAATAGTTTGGCAAGTAGGGCACGCACGCACACACAAACACAAGGGGGCTTCCAAAAGGTCTTGGGAAATTCTATTTTAGTTTTATTTTTCCATCAACTATCTGAAGCCCTTCTCCATGGGTATATAGATCTGTGTAGGTAGGTAGATGCGCTGTCACTCATCTGTCAGTTTGCTGCAGTGGCTTGCATGTTGCTGTGAGATGAAGCTGTGCCACCAATATTTCACATGCTAGCAGGGATATGCAGGATATTTATACACCTATAAAGAAGACCAGTGAATACAACTGTTCTCCAAACTTATGGCTAACCACTAATGCCGAAGTCGAAGAAATCTGAGATTGCTACCAGCTTCTGAAGTCTGAAATGGATCAAACATGCAATCAAGATAATTGATAAACACGCATTGATAGTTACTGGTGATTGTAAACAAAGAGGAAGAATCAATAACTGGAAAATATGGCTTTGGCAATAGAAATTATGCTGGAGACTATAGAATTTTGCAAGACCAACTATTTATTCATTGCAATTTTTTTTCAAAAACAGTGATTACACCGTGAATCTCAATGGAAGGAATGTACAGGAATCAAGTTTACTACATGTGTGGGAAGAGACTGCAGAGAATAAAGAAGTTTGACATCATCCATCCAAATAAGGTTAGAGATTGACTGAAGATGGACTACTAATTGCTCATATGCAAGTTCAATGTGAAGCTGAAGGAATTTAAAACATGACAACCAAAGTACAACATTAAGTAATGAGGGGGTACCCTGAACAATAAACAGAACAAAAACTCCGCTTGGCAGAGCCATCCTAGAACAAGTCTTTCCCGTGAGGCAAGCATACAGCGACTCGCCCTGAGTGAGTGTCCCATTGGTGTCGCCTGGGAAGCTTGTCTCTGTTCATAGTGAATTTTTTCATGAAAGCAGTTTCACTCGAACCTTGTTTCTTGTGATGACCGAATTAAGAGAACAGAGTGTGGCTGTGAAATTTTATTTCCTGCTCGGGAAACAAATCACAAAAAACTGTTCTGATGTTGAACACAGCTTACAGGGATAGCACTATGGAGAAAACTCAAGTGTGTGCGTGGTTTTCTCATTTCAAAAAAGGTGAAATGTCAATTGATGACAAACCTCATTGTAGATGTCCGTCAACTTCCTGAACAGATGAAATGGTAAACTCAGTGCATTTGAAGTTTGTTCCACCAGCTCAGCTTTCTCTTTGGAGGTTCTGAAAAGATTGCATGATAGTGTGTGACAAAAGAGGCCTGATTTGTGGCAGACAGAGAACTGGTTTTGCCATCACGACCATGCATCTGCTCATGCAGCAATCTCAGTGCACCAGTTTTTGGCAAAAAATAGCATGCTTTTCTTGCCCCACACATCTTACGACTTATTGTTGTTTCCATGAATGAAGAAGGACATGAAAGGACAGCAATTTGACAACACAGAAAAGGTGAAGAAACAAAGCGAGGGAGGTGCTGCCAGCCACCCAAACAGATGAGTTTGAAAAACATTTCCAAGAATGGAATCATAGATTTGCAAATGGTATTAAGTGTAATGGAGAGTATTTTGAAGGTGATAAGTTGTTTTGTTAAAAAAATTAAATGCATAGATTTGAAAGAAAGATTCTTTGGGGAAACGGGATACCCACTCATATATCTCACCTTAATTTAGAGACCATCTCAAGAACTGATTTGCTACATTGAACACTAATGACAAAGACCAGACAAGTTGTGGAATGACATCAAAGGCATGATACATGAAGAAAGCAAAAGGTCATTTAAAAAGCAGGAAATAATACACTATGTCAGAAGGGATTCTGAACCTTTTAAAAGAATTTTTAGAATTTCTATTTGTATAGAAGAAGTGAAGTAAAAGCTGTGAAGTAAAAGCTGACAAATTTCAAGGAAACAAAGTATTATAATGAAATGTGCAAAGACCTAGAGTTAGAAAACCAAAATAGAAGAACATGCTTGGCATTTCTCAAGCTGAAAGAACTGAAGAAAAAGAAATCAAGCCTCAAGTTGTAATATTGAAGGATTTTATGAGCAAAGTAGGGTACGATACAGGAAGCATCAAGATAATTTAGAAGGGGAACATGGAGTTTCAAAAAGCATTGGTTGGCATTCAAAAGCAGATGACACTGAGGAAGGCAGTCTGCGCTGAAAGCATTGCTGGAACTGACAAAAACACCGATTGAGGTGTCTTAACAAAGAATTGCAGTGTTGGAAATACTATCTATATCAAGAAATGTGGAAGACAGCTATTTGGTTAGCCACAGGAAGAGGGCCATATTTGTGTACAGTCCAAAGAAAGATGACCGACAGATTGTGGAACTTATCAAATGATATCTTACTATCATACACTAGTAAAAGTTTATTGAAGATAATTTAAAATCATTATAGCAGTACATTGACAGAGCTGCCAGCAGTTCAACCAGATTCAGAAAGAACAAAGGGTATCATTGCTGATAGCAAATGGTTCTTGGCTGAAAGCAGAGGGTATCAGAAAGATGTGCCTGTGTTTGTTTTTCTAGGCAAAGACATTTGACTATATGGATAATTACAAATTATGAATAACATTAGGAAGCATAGTACTTCTAGATGACTTGATTGTGCTCACAAAGAGCCATACATAAATCAAAAGCAGTTGTACATACAGAACAAAGGGGGTACTTTGTGGTTTAAAATCAGGAAAGAGAAATGTCAAGGTTGTAGCTTTCACCATATTTATTCAATCCATCATATGCAGTCAATTTGCTGAGCAAATCATTGAAGCAACTGGACTATATGAAGAAGAATGTGTCAGTAGGACTGGAGAAAGACTCATTAACAACCTGCAATATGCAGATGACAAACCTTGCTTGCTGAAACAAAGTACTTGAAACACTACGAAGACCAATGAATATTGCCTTCAGTAAAATAATGAAAATAACAATTCTCACAAATGGACCAATAACAGCATCATAATAAACAGATAAAAGATTGGAGTGGTCAAAGATTGCATTGTACTTGGATCCACAACCAACAGCCACAGAAGCACCAGTCAGGAAACCAAATGAAGGCTTGCATGGAAGAAATCTGCTGCAGACGATCTGTTTGAAGTCTGCAAAAGTACAGGTGTCACTTTGAAGACTAAGACGAGTCAGACTCAGCTATGGAGTGTTCAGTCTCTTCACATCATGGGAAATTTAGACAATAAGAATTGATGTCTCTCAATTATGGTGTCGGTGAAGAATATTAAACATACCTTGAGATACCAGAAGAATTGGTAAATATAGAAGAAACAGCCAGAATGCTCTTTGGAAGCAAGTATGGTGAGAGTTCATACTTTGAGCATGTCAGCCTGAGGGGTCTTCAACAGGCTACATCAACATGGTTGCTGCAACAGTGGGCTTCACTAGGGTAGCAATTGTGAGGACGGCACAGACCCTGCAGTGTTTCATTCTGTTGTTTGTACGATTGCTATTTGATCAGCAAATCCGTTTTCTCACCTTATTATAAACATTATTTTGTTGCTGAGTTTTAAATAAATGTACTTTTTCTCTGGAAAGAATGAATTAGAGAAAAATGTTTTTACAGCAATTTTTAGAAGCAGGGACCTACCTCGTATTGGAGATTCAGCTGGACAAAGCCTTGGTTCCAAAGCGAATGCCCGAAGAACTAGCCAAAAGGTGCGTGCAAATGGTACTCAGACTCGTTTTGCAAAAAACTCCATAGGCATAGATAAAAGGAAGTCGGTTTCTTTCACAAATGTAATTTCTCTTGTTCTAAGCAGCTGACAGGTTTCTGGGTTATTTTCTTCCAGATAAAATTTATTTTGTTTTTATGTTTTCTTGCTACAAAAACAGTTAATAAAAAATGAAATGAAAAAAGTATGAGTATGTTTCAAAAAGTTTGTGCTGAAATTCAATTACTGTTTAATTACAACTGCCCACAAACTTTTTGAATCCCCTTGTTTATAATAACACTTGAATTTCCTGCTCACCACTGATACAACATCTGTCCTGGAATTATTTGAAAAGGTCTGGAATTATTTTAATTACACACACATGAAATTTTGAATAAATTCATTTCATATTGACCACAATGCTTTGGAATATATTTTTAAGCTTTATTATAATGGTATTGTATTTGAAAAATATGTAAATACGTGAAATTCCTGACAAGGTCAATATTTTCTCCATTTATCATCATTGTAGCTACTGGTCCTGTTGTGAGAATTTTGATCTTCTTGACATTAGGTTGCAATACATACTGAAGGCTGTAGTCTTTGCTCTCGTCATCTGGTGTTCTTCACTTTTCAACAAGCAAGGTGGTGTCATCTGCACATGGCAGGTTGTTAATAAGCCTTCCTTCAATCCACATGCTGTTTCATGCAGTCCAGCTTCTCGGAGTATTTGCTCAGCACACAGATTGATTAAGTATGGTGAAAGGATACAGTCCTGATATACCCCTTTCCTGATGTAGTATTCCCTTGTTCTGTTTGAACAACTGCCTCTTGGTCTATGTACAGGTTTTACGTGCACAATGAAGTGTTCTGGAATGCCCATTCTTCCCAGGGCTTCAGCACATGCATAGTCTGCTATGATCCCCACAATCAAAAACCTTTGTATTATCAAAAACACAAGTAAACATCTTTCTGATATTCTTTGCTTTCAGCCTAGATCTATCTAACGACAGCAATGATATTATTTGTACAAGGTCCTTTTTAAAAACCACTATGAATTTATGACAGTTCCATGTTCATGTACTGCTGCAGACACTGTTGAATGATTTTCAGCCAAATTACTTGCATGTGACATTAATGATATTGCTCAATAATATTTGCATTCTATTGGATCACTTTTCTTTGAAATGGGTACCAGTGTGGATCTTTTCTAGTCACTTGGCCAGGTAACTGCCTTCCAAATTTCTTGGCATTAATGAATGAGTGCTTCCAGTGCTGCATCAGCATGTTGAAATGTTTTACCTGGTTTTCTGTCCATTTCTGGAGTCTTGTTTGTGGCTAATACCTGCAGTGTAGGTTGGACTTTTTCCTTCAATACCATCAGTTCTTGACTAGATGCTGCTACTTGAATTGGTTGAAAGTTGACCAAGTCTTTGGGCACAGTGACTGTGTATCCCTTCCATCTTCATCTGATGCTTTACCACCTAGTTCAATGTGTTCTTTGTGATGACGAATGCAATGCCATTCCTTTGGGTTCTATCATTCCTGCAACAGGAAGCCATATTATTTTCATATGCAAGTGGCCAGTATCAGTCAATTTCAGCTCACCAATACCTATGATATTGATAATAATGCATTCCATTTTGTTTTTTAATGACTTCTAATTTTCCTAGATCCATACTTCATACTATTTTTAATTTGCATAATTGCTATGGCTAGATCTTCCAGTATCATTTTGTATAGAAATGACAAAAGCAGACATCCTTGTCTTGTTCTTTATCTTAGAGGGGGGCTTTGGTCTCTCACCATTGAGTATGACGGACACAGTGCCTTTTTACAATGTTGCTTTTTCACTTGAAGATACTTCTTTTTACTTCTGATTTGTTGTGTTTTTATCATGAAAGAATGTTGGATTTTTAAAATGTTTTTCTTCATTTTCAAAAATGCTTTTCTGCATCAGTTGAGATGACCATGTAGGTTTTTTTTTTTGGGGGGGGGTGTTCATTCTGTTAATGTGATAAATTATACTTAATTGATTTTCATATGGGAAACTACTTTTGCATTCAGGAGGTAAATCCTAATTGCTAATGGTTCATAAGCCCTTAAATATGTTCCTGGAGTTAATTGGTTAGTATTTTGTTGCAGAATTATGTTTCTAGCCGGCTTTTCTCTTTTACTCTTTCGGGTACTCTAAGAAGGACTGACACTAATTCTCTTTCAGTACTAGGAACAATTCAACAGGGAAGCTGGTCCTTGACGTTTTCATGTTGAGAGGTTTTTATTGCTGATCCAATCTCTGCTTTGCTCTGTTCAGATTTTCTCTCTCCTGCCTTCATTTTGGTGGTTTGGGCACGTCAGGGAATCTGTCAACTTCATTAACTTAGCTAACTGTTGGTGTGCAATTACTCATAGTTTTCTCATATAGAAAGCACCTGCAATGAAGCCAATCTTTTTTGTCTCCCTTTTATAAAAACCCATTTTATTGAGGGCTCATATACCTCTTATCACAATGCATCCATCCATCCATTATGTCAAGCACATTTGTACATTTGTTGCCATCGTCATTCTCAAAGCATTTCTAGTTGAGCTCTTGGTTAAGCTCCTCCCCACTTCCTCCCTCATGAACCCTTGATAATTTATAAATTATTATTATTATTTATGTCTTATACTGACCGATGTCTCCCTTCACCCACTTTTCTGTTGTCCATCCCCCAGGGAGGGGGTTATATGTAGATCATTGTGATAAGCTCCTCTTTCTCCCCACACCTTTCCCTTGCCCTCCTGGTAATGCTACCCTCATTATTGGTCCTGAGGGGCTTATCTGTTCTGGACTCCCTGTGTTTCCAGCTCTTACCTGTACCAGTGTACATCCTCTGGTCTAGCCGGATTTGTAAGGTAGAATTGGGGTCAAGGTGGGGGGGGGGGTTGAGGAAGCATTAAAGAACTAGAGGAAAGTTGTATGTTTAATCTCTTCCTTGTGCCCCTTCTGTAAGGTCATGTCCAATCCTCTATAGATAGGCTTTGGGGCTCCACTTTTCCTTCCCTCTCATTCACATTGATATGATTTTTTTGTTACCTGATCCTATCAACACCTCGTGATCACACAGTCTGGTGTGCTTCTTCCATGTGGGCTTCGTTGCTTCTCAGCTAGATGACTGCTGTTTATCTTCAAGCCTTTAAGACCCCAGATGCTATATCTTTTAATAGCCAAGCACCATCAGCTTTCTTCACCACATTTGCTTAATCACCCGCTTTGTCTTCAGTGATCGTGTCGGGAAGGTGAACATCTCAGAGTGCTGGGTTATTAGAACAAGATGCTCTTCTGTTGAGGGAGGGCTTGAGTAGAGGCCCAATGTCCATCTGGGCAGTTTATTTTAAATGAAGCATCTAGAATGGCTATATTAAAATGGATGTTAACTCCTGTAACTCCTCTGTTCAGAAACCTCTCGTGACATCCTGCTCTGAGTAAAAGCAAAGTCCTCTCAAGGGCTTACAAGGGCCTATGTGTTCTGCCTCTACCACCTTTCTGACTACTTAGCTCGCAGTTTTTAAACCAGCCAAACTGGCCTCCTTGCTTGGTTTTATAAACACTAGGCATGCTTTTCCTTGAAGAGCTGTTTCTTTGCCTGAAATGTTCTTAGCCCAGAAGACTACAGGCTTGCTTCTTCTCTCAGTTCATTCCTCTAATGTTAGCAACTCAGCTAAGCCCCCAATGTCTGATTTCCTGATTTATTTTTATCTGATATTTATCATTAGCATATTCATCTTAAAAATTATAATGTTTATTGTTTCTGTGTCCCTACTAGGATAAAAGTTTGATGAAAACAAGAATTTTTTACTATTTTGTTTCATTGTCTATTCCAGAAGATAGAAATTATATATTTGTAATGATTGAATAATACTGCCCCTGGAGAGGAAACTGAGTGGCTGGGGAACAGAATTGAAAGGAGATGGTTTGCTACATAATGTTTTATACCTTTAAGGTTTTCGTACTACGGACATAAGAGGGTAAGTCCAAAACAATGCTACTAGGGTTCCAGCTCATCCACGCACGTGTTTCTTCCAGACAGAAGTTGATCAAACATGTCCCTGTGGCAGTGGATGCTCATGAAGATGTCACACACAGACAAAAAAATACTCCTATGCTCTGAGAAGAAAAAACAATTTTGAGGTTGAGACTTATAGCCATTAACAACAACAACAACAACTCAGGTAGCCACCTTCCCAAATCATTGAAGCTTTGCAGCAAGTTTGCAGGAATGCTGCTCCGCATAAACCAACAGCTTTTAGACAGATTAAATGTTTTAAGGAAGATCAGGAAGACCTTAAAGAAAGAGAAGAAAGACTGCTAATCTTCAACACTGAAGAAACTGGCTGAAGCCCGAATGGTGGAAGAAGGCTCTAGAGTTCCCACTGATACCAGAGCTACCGAGAATGGGATCTCGCATTGCTTGCCAGTGTCAATTTTAAGCACGTTTCAGCTCAATGGGTTCCGAAAGCATAACATGAAGATCAGTTAGCTCAAAGAGCTGATCTTTCCGTCACTCTCTAAGCAAGATTGAGCCTAATGAAGATGATTTCATGGAATGAGCAGTACCCAGGGACAAGTCTTGGATTTGCCAATATTATCCAGCAAGGAAGGCCCAGTCCAAACAAAGGGGTCCAAGGGGATCTGTTGGGCCAGTTAAATTCAAGGCAGAGAGGTCAGCTCAGAAGGTGATGGTGTTGGGGTTTTTTGGCTTCTTTGTTTTTGGATTCTAAAGGAGTAATCTTTATAGTTTTCTCAAAAGACACAGATGGTTGTGGGCCTGATTATGAAGATGTTTTAAGAACATTGAAGACTGCCTTGGTGAGGAAAAGACCAGGGAAGTCTCACCGAGGAATCTTTTCCCATCGTGGCAATGCATGCTCATGCAGCAAGTGCTGTCCTTTGAGAATTTTACTGGAAAGCCTTAGCCCATCCACCCTGCAACCCTCATATTGCCCCTTCAGGCTTCTTGTTGCTCCCAAAACTTAAAGGAAATTTTAAAGGAAGATGATCTGTGTCCCTTGAGGATGCCAAAATTGCTATTTGACCTGGTGTGAATCACAGAGCACAGAATTCTTTGACGGAGGTCTCGCGTGATGGAAACACTTCATTCAAAAGTATCTATACCTAGGTGAGGATATGTCGAGCAACAATAGCTTCATATTTTGATGTTTCTAATTCATAAAGGGAATCTATAATTTTATAGCAGCACTTTCTTGCTTACCTACTGAGTGATCTAAATCCATGACACCCGTTTCTTTCTTGCTCCTTAGTCACACAGCCTCTTGTGCACACTAGGCTTTCTTAAGTGAGTAAAAGTTAAGGCCAGGACTCAAATTAGACAAAAGCAATGCTTGTATGTAAGACTGGAACTGACTTAATGGCACCTAACAACAACAATAATTTGGATATATCCAGTGGCTGTTTCCTCTCCTTTTTCCTGACTTGTCCATTATTGTTGGTAAGTACGGTCAAATAGATTCTTTCCACTCATGAGAACCCTCTGTGAAGAAGAATGAAATACTGCCCAATCCCGGGCCATCCTCAGGTTTGTTCCTTTGTTCGATCCCATTGTTGTAGCCACTGCAGCGATCCGTCTCATGAGGGTCTTCATCTCTACTTTCCCAACGTAATGTTCTTCGGTAACTGACCCCCCTTGGTTACATGTCTACGTGCATGAGACCAAGTCCACCCATCCTTTTAAGGAACATTCTAGCGGTGCTTCTTCTGATACAGTTCATTTCTCTGGCAATTCATGGTACAAGTCTATTTAGTCTTCTTCACCAATGCCATCGTTCAAAGGCATCAATTCTTCCTGGGACTTTCTTATTAATTTTCCAGCTTTTACATGTATACAAGGGAAATGAAAAGACCATGGTTTGATCAACCTCACCTTAGTTTTCAAAATGGCATCTTTAATACTTTAAAGAGATCTCATTTACAGCAGATTTTCCCAGTGCAATCTGTTACTTGATTTCCTGCTTATATGGGTGTTGATTGTGCATCCAAGTAGAATAAAATCCTTGATAACTTCAGTCTTTTCTCTATATACCATGATGTTGCTTATTGGTCCAGTTATGAGGATTTCAGGTTTATTATTATTATTTAATGTTGAGGTGTGATCCATACTGAAACTATAGTCTTTGGTCTTTATCAGTCTGTGCTTCAAGTTTTCTTTGCTTTCAGCAAGCAAAGTTGTATCATCTGTGTTCTTCTTCAATGCAGTCCAGCGTCTTGAGTTATTTGCTCAGCACACAGACTGACTCAGTATGGTGAAGTGATACAACCCTGACACGTTTCCCGATTTTAAACCATGAAATATCCCCTGTTGTGTTCAAATACTTATTCGTGGTCTATAGACAGGTTCTATTGTGGGTTTTTAAAAATCATTTTATTGGGGGCTCATACAAATCTTATCACAATCCACGCATACATCCATTGTGTCAAGCACATCTGTACATTTGTTGCCATCATCAGTCTCAAAACATTTTCTTTCTACTTGAGCCCTTGCTATCAGCTCTTCATTTTCCCGCTACCACCCTCATGAACCCTTGATAATTTATATATTTTCCATGTCTTACACTGTTCAATGTCTCCCTTCACCCACTTTTCTGTTGTCCATCCCCCAGGGAGGGGGTTATATGTAGATCATTGTGATCAGTTTCCCCTTTCTCCCCCACCATCCCCTTCCCCTCCTGGTATTGCTACCCTCATTATTGGTTGAGAGGTTTATCTGTTTATCTGTCCTGGACTCCTTATGTTTCTAGCCCTGACCTGTACCATTCTCTGGTCTAACCGGATTTGTAAGGTAGAATTGGGGGGAGGAACATAAGCGTGGGGGGAAGAAGCATTAAAGAACTAGAGGAAAGTTGTGTGTTTCATTGGTGCTATACTGCACCCTGACTGGCTCGTCTCCTTCCCGAGACCCTTCAGTAAGGGGATGTCCAGTTGCCTACAGATGGGCTTTGGGTCCCCAGTCTACACTCCCCCTCATTCACAATGATACCAGATACCATTGACAATCATTCACAATGATACCATTCACGATGATACCAGATACCTGATACCAGATCCTATTGACACCTCGTGATCACACTACAGACAGGTTCTGTATGAGCAATATATAAACATAGTTTGTATTAAGCATGCTGGCATTCCCATTCTTTTCATGTTATCTATAATTTATGATTCACAACCTTTTTAGTCAATGAAATCTTTAAAGTCAATAAGCATCTCTCTAGTTGTGTTAGTCTGAGTAGACTAGAGAAACAAATTAATAAACACTCATTTGTATACAAGAAAGAGATTTATACAAATAACAATTATACATTAAGAAAACATCCCAGCCCAGTCCACAGCAAGTCCATAAGTTCAATATTAGCCCATATATCTGACACCAATCTATAAGGCCCTCTTCAGACTCACAAAACACATGCAATGACAATCCAGTGGGTGGGAAGTCTGGTGAATCCTGTGGCATTGTAAGCGTCTCAGTGCTGGCAGGGATCACCATGTGGCTCCTTCAGTTCAGAGCCCCAATGTTGTTCCCTATGTCCTGTCAGCTGCAATGTCTCCCAGGGAGTGAGCCTGTGTCTGCCTCCAACGAGCTATTTATCTCCTGAGCACTGCTAAGTGAGATCATTGAGCCATGACCTTATTGACAGGGTAAACTTCACCCCTTCACTCTTAATCCTCTCAAATTGACAACAGATTATATAACTACCACAATAGTATTTTCATCCAAGATCCATCTGATAGTAGCAATGATATCCCTCATTCCATGCTCTCTTTGGACTCTGGCTTGGATTCCTAGCAGTTCCTTCTGCAACCAATTTTGAATTATCTTTAGCAAAAATTTTCTTGCGTTTGATTTTTAAAATTTTAATGATATAATCCTTAGCCAAATGCTATACTAGCGCCTACAACCTGGGTTTCTACATTATAGAGTAGCACAGTGCTCTAATGTGATAGAGGAGCAGACGTGGGATCTCCCCCACCCATATTCTGAGTTGAGAATTAGTAAAAGAATACATTTTTCATCGTTTTATTAGAGGCTCATACAACTCTTATCACAATCCATACATGCATCATTTGTGTAAAACACATATGTACATTCATTGCCCTCATCATTCTCAAAACATGTGCTCTCCACTTAAGCCCCTGGCATCAGCTCCTCATTTTTTTCTCCTCCCTCCCTGCTCCCTGCTCCCTCATGAACCCTTGATAATTTATAGATTATTATTTTGTCATATCTTGCCCTGTTTGACGTCTCCCTTCACCCACTTTTCTGTTGTCCATCCCCCAGGGAGGAGGTCACATGTAGATCCTTGTAATCGGTTCCCCCTTTCCAACCCACCCTCCCTCTACGTTCCCAGTATCGACACTCACACCACTGGTCTGAAGGGATCATCGTCCCTGGATTCCCTGTGTTTCCGGTTCCTATCTGTTCCAGTGTACATCCTCTGGTCTAGCCAGACTTGCAAGGTAGAATTGGGATCATGATAGTGAGGGGGGGGGGTGAGGAAGCATTCAGGAACTAGGGGAAAGTTGTATTTTTCATTGTTGCTACATTGCACCCTTTCTGGCTCGTCTCCTCTCTGACACCCCTCTGCAAGGGGATGTCCAGTGGCCGACACATGGGCTTTGAGTCTCCACGCTGCACTCCTCCCCTCATTCACAATGATTTGATTTTTTGTTCTTTGATGCCTGATACCAGATCCCTTCAACACCTCGTGATTGCACAGGCTGGTGTGCTTCTTCCATGTGGGCTTTGCTGCTGCTGAGCTAGATGGCCAAGAATATACATTTGCAGACAGTCTCTCTCTGTTTTTTGATACAGGGTCAAGGAGATGATTCCACCCAGGCCTCCTCTTACTCGCCGTGCAGGCGGTGCTCAGAAGGCAAGTGCCAGAGCCGAGATGAAGCCACAAGTCACAGGCTAGTGAACACGCGTGCTTAGAGGACGTGGCATGAACTTTTTGGTTTTCTTTTACCATGTTTGAAACCACATATTTTTAGAAAGCAATTGTTTTGAGAATGCTGATGGCAACAAATGTGCTGGACACAATGGATGTATGTATGGATTGTGATAAGAGTTGTACGAGCCCCCAATAAAATAATTTACAGAAAGAGAGGAAGGAAGGAAGAAACCACATATTTTCATTCCTGGTTCCATTCATGATCGGTGGCATGCAGTGAATTACATCTACACGTCTAATCTGAGTTGAGAAAAAAAGAACAATTTATATATAAAGGACTAATGAACACACAGCCCGGTCCAGTTGTGGACTTCTGATCCATAGTCCTGACCTCTCTGCAGCCTCTTTTTTTTTTAAACAGTTTTATTGGCACTTAATCCTTATATCACACAATTCAATAGCTCAGTCATATCAAGAAGAGTTGTACAATCATTACCAAAATCAATTTAGCTCATTTTCTACCGCCCCCCACCCATGGTTAAATCACTTTTAAAATGTGTTATGTAACCACCACCAGTTCTCGTGCTCCATCCCATTCCCACATACATCGTTTGCTCCCCTGCCCCTCCCTCCCTAAGTGCCACCCCACCCCCACCCCTACCTCCGCTATAACGTTTGCATCTCCCCTGGTCTCTGTGCATCTACTACTCCTGTGCCTCACAAACTAGAAAACACAACAGAAACAATAGAACTCAGTAACAAAATAAAGTGGTAAGAATATAATAATAATACAAAGTTAACAATACAAATAGTGAGTAAGAAAGAAAAGATCATTGTGAATATCTAAAAGGACAGGGAAGAAATTTTTGTCACGGAACTAGCAAGAAATACTTTCATGTCAAAGAATTTCAGTCTGGGTCAAAAGGGAGGTCAACATCAAGTTCGATCCAGTATAACCACGATTACAATGATCCTTATGTGGTAGTAAAGCTGTTCCAGACCCTTGCCTTTGGCTGGTGGGGATCTGCCAGGGGCTGAATCGGACTAGATAGTCTACAATTGGGTTTGGGGGCCCCACTATCCTTCTACAAATTGGGTGTTTGCAATTTAGGTTGTGATACTTTTCCCTTTGTCATATTTGAATTTTGTTATTACCATGTTTGGATCACACAAGCTGGTGTGCTTCTTCCATGTGGACTTGGTTGATGCCTCGCTTAGATGGCTCTGCAGCCCCTTTAGTGTGCTACCCCCTCTCCCCGTCTTTCCTAGGCGGTGAGTGACTACCACCTGCAGATTAAGACCATTTCAAGAGCCATTCTGAATGAGTACCACAGGCTGTTTGGGAAAGAAGTGGCTAAACTGGGGAATGAAATGGACAGTGAAACCATGGAGGAGCAGAAGTGCCAGCTCAACTACGAACTTAACTGCTCTGGAAAATACTTCGCTTTCAAAGAACAACTCAAGGCAATCCATTTGTTTAATTGTTCTTATATTGAGCCCCCAGTTAAACTCTACCCCCTCCTGACTGTTTACTTGAGGTTAGACCGCATTCTAGGCTAGGTTTCATGTTGCTCTACAGGTCAGTAATTCTGTACCTGGTACTGACTCAGTGACGTATGATCTTTGTAAATTATGATGGATGAGTCTTTCTAGGGAAAATCACTAGTATTCATGAAATGTTTACTTATTCATAGTTTATTGAATAATACGGTTAACATTTATTGTCACCACCCAGCTAATCTGTCAGATCAATGGTTCTCAACCTTCCTAATGCCGTGACCCTTTAATACAGTTCCTCATGTGGTGGTGACCCCCTCAACCATAAAATTATTTTCGTTGCTACTTCATCACTGTCATTTTGCTACCGTGATGAATCCGGCGACCCCTGTGAAAGGGTTGTTTGACCCTCAAAGGGGTTGTGACCTGCAGGTTGATAACCTCTGTGTCAGATAGTCACACTGTGATGGCTTGCATGTTGCTGTGATGCTGGAAGCCGTGTCAGCTGGTATTTGAAATACCAGGTTCACCATGATAGGTAGGTTTCAACAGAGCTTCCAGGATGAGGCAGACAAGAAAGAAAAAGTGTGGTGCTATACTTCCACAAATTATCCAATTAAGATCCTGTGGATGAGAGTATTTATTGCCTAATAGAGTGCTGAGAAAATGAGCCCCTAGGTTGGAAGACACCTGAAGCACACAGTGGCCACAAAGGTCGGCTTGCCTATCTGCCTTTGAAGATGGCACCGGACCAGGCAACATTGTGTTCTAGTGCTCAGGACATCACTGTAAGTAAAAACCAACTTGATAGCAACTAAAAACTAACAACAAACCTTTCTTAAGGGCCTACGACATGCCAGGCACTTTTTAATGTTTCTTATTTTATTAATTTAACCCTCACAATGACCCCATGAGGTAAGTATTTTCTGTTTTTCAGCTGGGTAAATGAGACATAGGTAATTAAGTAACTTCCCAAGGTCCCAGAGCTAGGTAAAGCCAGCCAGTACTCAGCCTCAGGCAGCATGGCTCCAGAGCGTACCCACTACATGGCATTGCCTATCTCAGCGGTTCTCAACCTGTGGGTCGTGACCCCTTGGGGGTCATATGATCTTTTCACAGGGGTCGCCTAGGATCATAGGAAAATCCATATTTCTGATGGTCTTAGGAACTAAGACACCATTCCTCTATGTGTCTCCAGGCAGGTCTTCCCACATGCAGATAACACCCACATAAAAGTACCCAGCGTGATGACATCATCGCTTCAACCCCATCACATACATCCCATACAAATACAGGTGTATGTGACAGGGTAGGCGCCATGATGTACTTATGTGGGACCAGTCACACATGTGTAGAGAGCAGCTACTGTGTAGAAAGCAGCTGCTGTGTTGAAAGCAGCTGCTCTGTTAAAAGCAGGTACTGTGTTGAAAGTAGCAGTATTGGAGGTAAAACGACACTTCATGAATTAATATTACTGGGTAAATGTAAAATCATGTACTGAAAAATTATCAACTACTGCAAAAACAAAAAACATTCTGTACCATGGGAACTTAATCTGGATGCTGACCTGTCTTTTTATATTCAGCTGTGGTTGATGTGAATACTGCCCCCTTGTAATAGTAACAGGTATGCAAAAAAACAAACAAACCTAACAACACAGAGAATGGTAAATCATAGGAAACTTTAATGAACTGTATTGACTGAACATGTATCATCTTTTGTATTATTAAAGCTATTGTTACATATTATTTTCTCTTTTTTTGGTTATATATTATTTTCATTAGCAAACCATCCTGTGACAATGGATCGTGTAGAGAATAACGTTAAGAAAAGAAAATATAGTGAGGTTTTTTTACAGAATGGTTTTACCTCAATAATTCCAGTAGGAATTGAGAAACTGCAATGTGTTATTTGTTGTGAAGTTCTATCAGCCGAATCTATGAAGCCGAACCAACTAAAACACCATTTTGATAGCAAGCATCCAAACTTTGCCGGCAAGGATATCAACTTTTAGAAGCAAAGCTGATGGGCTCAAGAAACCCAGACTTGACACTGGTGGCAAGTACCACAAACAAAATGTAGCAACTGTGGAAACTTCATATTTGGTGGCACTCAGAATCGCCAGAGCTGTGAAACTTCACACCATTGCTGAGGATTTACTGTTGCCAGCGGCCAAAGGCATTGTTTGAGTTATGATTGGAGACAAATTTGTTACGATTTCCTTACCTAACGACACTGCCTACAGAAGAAGATGAAATGTCTGCTGATATTCTTGATTAGGTAATCCAGGAAATTAAATCTTCTCCACTTCCACTATTTAGCATCCAGTTGATGAATTTACAGACGTTGCAAACTGTTCACAGTTACTGGTTTATATGAGGTATATTAATGATGGCAACTTTAAAGATGAGTTGTTTTTGCAAATCTCTTGAAATGACTACTGCTTGTGATTTATTTGACACAGTTGGTTCATTTCTGACAAAGCATAAGGTCTCTTGGGAAAAGGTTTGTGGTGTTTGCACAGATGGTGTGCTAGCTATGCCAGGATGTCAATCTGGATTCAACGTTTGTTACTGAATGAGTCACCAAAAGTCATTGGAACTCACTGTATGATTCATCGGCAAATATTAGCAACGAAGATGCTGACACAAGAGTTAAAAGAAGTAAAGGAAAGTGTCATCAGTTCTGTCAATTTTGTAAAGGCGAGCACTTTAAACAGTCGACTGTTTTTGCAACTGTGCAACGAATTGGATGCGCCAAATAATGCTCTGCTATTTCACACTGAAGTGAGATGGTTGTCGAGAAGAAAAGTTTTAAAACGTGTTTTTGAGCTTCATGATGAACTCAAAACGTTTTTGAACCAGAAAGCAAGACTGCAGTTCGAAGCACTTTACCGCAATAAAATTGAACTGCAGAAAATAGCTTATTTGGGGGAAACAAAAGAAAATAGCTTATTTGGTTGACATCCTTGCCATCTTGAATGGCAAAGTTAAATTTATCACTGCAAGGACCAAATGCAACATGCCTCAATTTGTCTGAAAGATCCGATCATTCCAAATGAAACTTCAGCTTTGGCAAAAAAAACCTGGATGAAAATAAAATTTATGAAAATGAGGAGCTGATGCCAGGGGTTTACATGGAGAGCAAATATTTTGAGAATGATGAGGGTAACGAATGTACAAATGTACTTTATACAATTGATGTATATATGGATTGTGATGAGAGCTGTATGAGCCCCAATAAAATGATTTTAAAACCCCAACAACCTAGGGAGGCTGGGGGGAAAGGGGAACAAACAACACTTAGTATGAGAAAGAAAAGCATGTTCTGAAAGTGATTGTGACGATGATTGCACCCCTTTCCTCAATATGAATGCGCTATTAGATCATATGGTATGCGAAGTATTTTCTAATAAAAAATTTTAAAGGAAAAAAATAAAATAAAATGTATGGGGCTGGCCCCAATCCCAAATATTTGGACATCACCCCCCTCAGAAGAATGCACTTCAGAGGACAGCACTGGGGCTACAGCTTGGGGAGAGGGACACATCAGATTAGAGCACACGGGAGAAAGGAAAAGGGATAGAGAGGGAGGAGAAGACATACCTGGCCCACCAAGCCCTGAGGATGATATTCCTGCTCAGAGCAGACAATGCACAGAGAGGACTATAGGGCCAACCCCACCATGAAACACAAGGTCCCTCATTAAACATTAGTGCTGTGAGGGACAACACTGGAGACACAGTTCAGAAATAGTGCACAATCTGACCTCATCACGCTGGGGCGAAACACTAAGGACATGCAACAGAGCAGCAAGGGGAGCAAAGTGATGAAATCCACAGGGGATACAAAAGATAGACTTTGGAGACAGAGTGTGGCACCCATCAGACTTGTCTGGAAAACACTCACAAAGGCCAACAAACAGACCTGGAACTATATAGGCTTTTCTATTTTTGTCAGTGGCTTTCTTTTTGTTATTGTTGTTTTGTTTTTGATGATTTTTGGTTATTATCATTTTGTTGGTTTTTACTACCTTTGTTGTTTTATTTGGCTTCTCTGGATTTTGCACTTACATCCACTCACAGAGGGGTCACAGGGAAGAGACGAGCCAGTCAGGTTGCAATATAGCACTGATGAAACACAACTTTCCTCTAGTTCTTTGGTGCTTCCTTCCCCCCACTATCACGACCTCAATTCTATCTTACAAATTGGATTAGACCAGAGCATGGACACTGCTACAGATAAGAGCCTGCAACACAGGGAATCCAGGATACATAAACCTCCCAGGGCCAACCATGAGAGTTGAGATAACAGGAGTATTAGGGGAGGGGGAAAGGGGGGAATCTATCACAAAGATCAACCTATAATCCCCTCCCAGGGGGATGCATAAGGGAAAAGTGGGTGAGGGGCAATGGAGGAGGATGTAAGATATGAAAATAATAATCTATAATTTATCAAGGTTCATGAGGGAGGTTGGGTGAAGGAGGGAGGGGCAAAAAATGAACTGATATTAGGGGCTCAAGTGGGAAGAGAATGCTTTGAAAATGTTGATGGCAGCATATGTGCAAATGTGCTTGACACACTGGATGAATGTATGGATTGCGATAAGAGATGTAAGACCCCCCAATAAAAGTAAAAGGAAAAAAAAAAGATTTACTTGATGGCAGTAAGATTGTTGCAGTTACAAAATCTCCTGTCAACTTAGGAAGGGGTGGAGTTGACCCTGTCAATCAGGTTGCAGCTTGATGACTTCATTTGGAGGCACTATGTAGACAAGTAGCTCACTCGAGGTCAGCCCCACACTCTCTGCTCCATGTACCTGCTGACAAGCCACATGGAGCTACGCTGATGGAGCCAGAGCCCTGGAGCTGGAGGAGCCACATGGAGACCCACGGCAGAGTTGAGATGATTCAACCACCACTGGATACACTAGACTTCCCACCCACTGGCCTGTGATCTTCCTGCATTCTGTGTCATTGCATGTGTTGTGTGAGTCTGAAGAGGAATTTACAGATTGATATCAGACATATGGGCTGTTTTCTCAATATACAGTTACTCTTTATATAAAGTTCTTTCTTATACACACAAAGGAAAAGAAAATTTACATGTTGCCTACCTTATTTGCTTTCTTTGAGGAACATGACATTGAACCAGACAAAAGGATTACGATGATAATTTCTGTGAAAGAACACTTGCACGTGCTTGCAGATGAGATTTTATCGTACTTTCCAAATCTACCTGACACCCCATTTGCACTTGCCAGAAGCCCATTCACAGTCAAAGTTGAAGATATTCTTGAGACAGCACAAGAGGAGTTCATTGAACTTATTAACAGCAATGCAGTGAGAACTGATTTCTCTACAATGCCAGTTACAAAATTCTGATCTGTTTGCAGTCCTATCCTGTTCTGTCTGAGACTGTGTTGCGCCTTCTTCCATTTCCAACAACATATCTTTGTGAAACAGGGTTTTCCAGCTTGTTGGTTATCAGGTCTAAATACAGAAGTAGACTTGTTGTGGAAGATGATCTTTGTGGTGCTCTTGCAAAGACTGTCCCGAGAATTTCTGACCTGGTGAGAAAGAAGCTATCTCAACCTTCATACTAACATTGACTTTTTATGCATATTGTCGCAAAATGTAGCAATGTAGTTTACTATTGTTATATTAAGACTATTACCCATACTACACCATGCTTCAAGAAAAATTTCATTTATTTGTAATTAGAAGTAAATATTTCACAATATATAACTACATATTTTTGTGATTAATCACTATGCTTTATTTATGTTCAATTTGTAACAATGAAAATACATCCTGTATATGAGATAGTTGCATGATGATTCATAACAGTAGCAAAATTACAGTTATGAAGTGGCAACGAAAACAGTGTTATGGCTGGGGGTCACCACACGTGAGGAACTGTATGACAGGGGCGCGGCGTCAGGAAGGTGGAGAGCCGCTGGCCTATCCGTTGTGCACCTTCACTTGTGCAGTGCTAAACAGACACAAAGGCAGCACGTGGGACTTTAAGAAACCACAACAGTGCTTGTGCAGGGAAGAGGCTATTCTCAGTAAATGAGATAAACAGAGCTCAGCTGGTTTTCTGGTGTTATCTTTACTAGCTGGTGGCCCTGGGCAAGTGGCTTTACCTTTCTGAGCCTCCATTTTCACGCTTATCAAGTAGGAAGAATCATATTGCAGGAGCCATCATGAGAATTGAATGATGTAGAGCATGGGAAATGCTTCGTCTAAAACATGCCAACCATGTTTGCATAAGGGGGAAATTAAAGAAGCAATCTGACAAACGATGTTTATAATTGGACAGCATTTTAAGATTTTCCACTGTTTTGGCTTCTCCGTCACCAAAAACGATGTATCCATTCAACACATGAGGAAACCAAGGTACTAAAGTGTAGTGGAGCTTGATTTAGGAGGTTCTAGAGCGGCAGGGTTTAGAGCTGGAACTCTGTTCTCTGAACTCTCAGACCAAGCTTTGTCCCATGAAGTGTGTGGCCACCTGAGAGAAAACGCATGGACCTAACGCTAAGGTTTTCCCCACAGCACAGGTCCCACCTGTCCCTCTCAGTAACCATGGTGAAATGGAGGCAATACGTGTCAGAAAGAGTATGCTGACAGGGAGGAAGAGTGAGAGCCAGTAGGCTAACGGCCCTGAAGGGGGCAAATTAGTCACCTTCTGAATTCCCAGAGAGTCTTAGATCATGTCCTACGTTATTCTGTGCCGGACTGTGGGGGCTCTGTGTTTCTGCAGCATGCCGTGGTAAAGATTGTGAGAGAGAAGTACTTAAAGACAACAGCTTTTGAAAGCCAAGAGGAACTGCAGACATTTATCAGTGAGCTGTATGTGTTCTTGGTGGACCAGATGCACGTGGCCCTAAACCAGGTACGACCCCGAGAACTGAGAACCTTTCCTTTTACCCAAAAAGCGTCAGGGCCGCCTCTGGGGGATTCCTTGCTTCTTTTCTCTTTCATGCCACAGACATTTATTGACAAGTCTGCCGTTGAGTCAGCACCAACCACACAAAGATGACTAAAATAGCATCTAGGGTGTAAGACAAATTCAGGGGAGAATAGCCCAGGGGCACACTTATTTGTCTTCCAAGGAAAAGAGACGTCATAACCTTCATGAGTTTGATGGAGTCGTCAAAAGGAGATATAATAGGATATGTAAATTATAAAACAAAAATGATCTCTTTCTTTTGTGACCATAATGAGATTTTCGTTTTTCCCCCTTCAAGGTGGACAGTAAGAACCAGGAAAACTTGAGTTTCAGATCTGATACTCAACTGAGAATGATATTTAACATGCTTTTCCCCCCAGTCTTTACCATCATCGCTTCTTTTTATTTTATTTTACCTTATTTGGCCTTCCTGGAGGAGGTCCATGAAAGTGTCCCAGACATTGAACAGCATTTGAGAGTTCTGCGTGTACAGTGGGAATGACTGTTGCTTTCTGGTGACAAAGCTGGAGAAAGATGATTTATAGACTCAGAAACCCTATGCAGTGTGACTGTCAGAATTGACTCTTTGGTAGTGTTGTTTTTCCTTTATTTTCCTTTTCTTTCCTTTTTTTAAAAACATTTTTATTAGGGGCTCATACAACTCTTATCACAATCTATACATATACCTACATCAATTGTGTAAAGCACATCCGTACATTCTTTGTCCTCATCATTTTCAAAGCATTTGCTCTCCACTTAAGCCCTATGCATTAGGTCCTCTTGTTTTTCCCCTCCCTCCCCGCTCCCTCCTTCCCCCTCCCTTATGAACCCTTGATAATTTATAAATTATTATTTTGTCATATCTTGCCCTGTCCGGCGTCTCCCTGCACCCCCTTTTCTGCGGTCCGTCCCTTTCCCTCCCTTTTTATGCTCCTGGGGAGTCCCGTTTAGTAGAGGACGCAGGCACCACGCACAAAGCACGGCAGTGTGATGCTGTGGTGCAGGTGTGTCTACAGGTCAGGGAATGCCTAAAGGAAAACATGACCACCCTACCAGGAACCTTTCCGGGAAGCCTTCACCGAGGAGCTGTCATGGGCTGAACCCTTGAATGTTGAAAGGCACTTTATAGATTGGTGCTTCAGAGCGTGTAAATGGCAGGCAGCATCCCAAAAGTCAGGCACTTGGAAAAATATTGCATATACAGAAACTGCACGTCGTTCAAATGTCGAGGTTGGCGCAGAGAAGCAGGAGGTGAAGCAAGGATCAGTTACTTCTGGGAGAGTTGAGAGCGTGTAACACTGTGGCCCTTGCATGTCCTACAAATAGATTCTGACTTCTTCCTTGTAAGCGAGAGGGAGCGATAAGTTTAATTATTTTAAGCTGGGTAGAGTATGATACTATTATCCAAAATTTAAAATTCTGATAGCATTATGGAGGATGAGCTGGAAGGGGGTGATGTTTGCTGGTTATTGCAGAGTAAGGAAGAAGAAAAGTCAAAGATTCTTAAGTTTATAGCTTGATAATTGATATTATCATTAACTCAGGTAAGGAGGAATGCAGCACGAGTAGATTTCCAGGGAGGAAAATGACGCTGGATTCAGTTTTGAACATTGACCCCAGGGGGGTCTTGCTCAAGGGCTTGATCTCAAGGGAGGTCTGACCGAGAGATGAGATTTGGGAACCATGAGCGCATATATACATGGTGGTTAAAGTTATGCTAATAGATGATGCTGCCCAAGAAAGACATGTGCAAAGAGAGAGGAGAGCTTACAGTGGAACCCTATGTACGAAACGCCAGCCCTTAGTGGAGAGATTGGAAAAAGAATTGATGAAGAAGATAGATTGTTGAAGAGGAGAGAGATCCAGAAGACTGTGGTGTCATAGTAAAGTTAAGAGAATATTAAGAAGAAAAATTGGTCAACTTTGTTAAATACTGACAGGAGTTTAAGGAAAGCTAAATTAGAAGTTTTTGTTGGATTGGGCATAAGGAGGCTCTTATTAAATTTTTACACAGTCATTTCATTGAGCCACTTTCACTTGATATTAAAAGAAAAGAGATGCAATATATAGAGAAATAAATAACTTCGATAGGGTTAAAAATTTGAAGGACATTGTATCCAATGATTTCTATTTCCTCTGTGAAGTAAGATCATAGGAAAGGCTTGAGGAGAAAGAAACTTTAGAGGCACAGCAAAATAGAACACGTGTGTGTGGCTGAACAAAGGCAATGAAATAGACCTTCACCTCAGACTGAGTGCCAGAAGAGTCTGTAGAAGCTCAGTTAGCCCTATGTATGTACAGTGTCTGTCAGGGCCAGTTAGCAGCTCATGAAGACTCGGATTATAAAATTGTTTTAGTTGGGGGTTCTCTAGTACAGAGGACAGGCGTGCCTGGGACTTGAGGACGGCACTGGGTGAGCGTCCAGACAAGTTTCAGTGAAGCCAGCGGCTTTGGGGCTCAGCAGTTAAGAAGGTAGCACAAGGCCGGTCATCATTTGGTTCTGTTGTATGTAAGGTTGTGATGAATTGGAGCCAATTCGACAGGCGCAAAGGACAAATGGTGAACACTTGGAATGTGAGTTGTGGCAGTGGGGCTGGAGATAAAGGATTTCTTTGGGGCATAGAAATATGGTGCTGAAGGGATTTAGAAATCAAGATCATTGAGTCTAAAAACAGGCATTCATCAGTGACCAGAAGCTCTCTTTGGCCCATTTCAATGTGGTTTTCCCATATTCCTTAGCAACTGTATTTGTTAAAGTAATTGAAACCATGTTTACTTCCAATTGAAGGACTTTGACCATAGCGTCTGCCCCAGGAGATTACTAAGGCCATCAGACATACTTTCCCACCTGGTTGTACAGGGTAGTTTTTGTACAGGGTAGTTTTGTGGGTTTTTTCTCCCCATGCTGATTTTTCTTTTACCTGTCTAGCCATGTATGAAATTTCTCCTTTGTAAGTCTTTCAGTCTGTATCGCACCTAGAGTGTAGACCTGGCTTCCATAATATTGTTCTTACTCTCCTGTTCTCTTGATGTTTGAAGAACCCAGACAGTGCTTGCCACCCTTTTTAATGCGATGGTGTGGAGCAAATGATATTTTTGTTACTCACCCAGAGACTCAAAGAAGTGACCTGCCTGACAAATCTGACTTACCTACAGGTTGAGGGGAGTAAGTTCATCCCTAAGTAATTTTTATTGTTTTTCATAGTCTCAGAGAGTGTGACATCTCTCTCAACCTTAGTATTTCACTCTTGGTTAACTCATATTCTTTTACTATATTGACAAGTCCCTAAGGAACATAAATATAATTTTAAGACCCCTTGACTGTCATCTCATATTCAGTGTATTTTCATAAAGACTCTCTCTCTATTTGTAATTGCTTCTATCTGCCTAACATCATCGACGTTGACAAGGTCATGCCGGACGATAGGCAAGGTGCCAGTCCAACCATTCACACAAGCAGCGCACAGCTCCGCCTCTTTGCATTTGAAGCAGAAGTCAACGAGAATTTTGAAATGGCAACAGTGTATTATGAAGAGGTAATTCAACATCTTTCCAGTGATTGTTATGATCTTTATTTGTACAACAATGTGTATAACAAGTAGTAGTTTTTTTCACAGTTTAAATTGGTGAAATAGTATAGTCCAGTAATAGGCCCACACAAATATGGCCATTTGATATTTGATAAACACGTAAAAGAAATTCAAAGAAGAAAGAGTAATCTTTTCAATGAATCATGTTAGAATAATTGTCATCTATATAAAAATTAGCCTAAATCTCATATAACATCATAGATCTGAAATATCAAACTATGAAAGTTTTTAGAAGTAAACAAGAAAAATATCGTTTTGACTTGAAGGTAGGCAGGGAATTCTTAGGTATGACACCAACAGCATTGGGGAAATTTAAAGACTTCTGTTCATTTAAAGACACTGTCAGGAGCAAGAAGAGAATAGCTGCAAACTATGAAAATGTGTGCAGTCATGTATATTCCAAAAGGCTTTGTAAATAGACCATCTCTCAAAATTCAATAAGAAAACACACAACCCAGTTAAAAATAGGCAAAAGTTTGAACAAATAATTGGCCTGATAACATGATTAGTACCTCTGCTCTAGTGCCATGGATCTTAAGGTTTATAAGCTGCCATTGACGGCTCAGCAATGTCTATTCATCTGGAACAACTAACGGAGAGTCAGGAAGAGAAGAAGGGTATGCAGTGTGTGGCTAATCACGTCCACGGACAACTGCTTCCTTATGAGACCAGAAGCACTGGATGGTGGTTGGCTACCATTACGAGCATTTAGAGATAAGACTCCATAGAAGAGTTCTTATCAAAAGAGGGAAAAAGCAGAACAAAATTAAACATTTTCACGGACTTCACATTTTCTGGAGTCATGAATGTTAACTGAACCCCTGAAATGATTAACCCGAGAGCATCTTTATACTTTAAATGAAAAAATACTTGAAGTCTTATTTTTGCTGAGTGAAAGAAGCTAATGTCAAAAGGTTTGATATACAGACATTTAAGATTCCACTGTATAACACATATGCCCCACCCCCACAAACTACAATGGTGAACAGGCTAGTGGTTGTCAGGGATTACTGGTAATACAGTGATTGTGATGGTGGCAGCAAGAATATATGTTAGTAGTATAGGTATGTTCATAGAACTACACACCAAAATAAATAAATAAGTAAAAAAGAACTATATACCAAAAGAAAAAAGTTTATCTTAATTTTTAATTAACAAATACTTGCACTTAACATATAATGCATTATGAATGACAATTGGGTTCTCTATTTCTGTTAGTACTGCCTAGCACACACGTGACTCATGGGTTAACTAAACCCCCAGGAAGGTCCATCTGAGTACTTTGTCTTCATTTGTAATTTTTTAGCAGCTTTATTGATACAATTAATGTGCCATATTTAACACACAAAGGATTTAGTATGTTTACAGAGTTGTGCAGGCATTACCACAATAGAATTTCAGAGCATTTCATTAGACCCCCCAAAAACAATTCTGTACATATTAATAGTCACTCCCCATTTCCCGGAAACTCCCTTGCTTTTCCCTAGACACCACTAATCTACCCTCTATACATAGATTTGCCTACTCTAGACATTTCTTATAAATGGGTTCATAAATTTGTCCTTTTGTATCTAGATTCTTAATTTAATGTTTTAGAGGTTCAACTATATTTTGGCATGCCAGTGCTTCATTCAACCCACCACCCACTGGCCATCAAAGAATCCTTTATTGAATATTTTCCTTTTGCTGTTGAGCATTCCTCAGCACCATTGATGATGTCATCTAAGACGTGCTAAGAATGGCGACTGTGCACATTGCGGCCCACAGACTGGGGAATCCATAATTCCAGAGTGTTCTCTGGCTGAAGATCTGGGTTACATCTGAGGGGCAATGTCGACAATGCCATCAAACCTAATGCTCTCGCTGTGCTTGATATTTGTCTGCTTCTTCCTGCCCCTGGGCAGGTACTCGAGGGCTTTGAAGATCAGAACAGGGGCAGAGTGCACCACCTCAATCTGTGCCTGCCAGTTATGATTGGTCTGTTTCATGGTAACCTTCTGGTCAGTGGTTGCTTTAGCAACATCATCACCAACCTGTTTTGGAGACTAAGCCTGGGGGTTGATCTTGGGGCCAGCATGACGTGGCACTAACTTCCCCCCGATGCACTTTAAGTACTGACTCTGATTTCGTTGGGCTGAACTAGCAGGGTGGGCTAGGGTCAGATGGTCCCAGCTGCTAAACACCTGAGAAAGTCCCACCAAGGCTGCCTTAGAGTGAGCGGAAAGCCGAAAAGCAGTACTTCGTTCCTTTTTATGACTAAATAATGTATTTTAAAGGGGTCCTAGTTGTGTAGTGGTTAGAGTTGGGTTACGATCTGCAAGGTCAGCAGTTCAAAACCACTAACCTCATAAAGAGTCTTGGAAACTCACAGGGCAATTCTACCCTGTCATATAGGGTTGCTTTGAGGCCGCATCCACTCGGTGGCAGTGAGTTTTTAGCATTATATTGTACGAGTATGCCAGATTTTGTTTATCTGTTCATCTGATGATGGATACTTGGCTTGTCTCTACTTTTTTAGTATTATGAATAATAATACTATGAAAATTGATATATATAAAGTTTATACACTTTGGTGTAGATGTGCGATTTCATTTCTCTTGGGTAGATAATTAAGAATGGAATTATTTAGTTATTTGATAACTCTAAAAGGAGTCTTGGTGGTGTAGTGGGTTAAACATGAGATGCTAAACTCAAGATAGGTGGTTGAAACTCACTCTTAGGCCAGGTTGTCTAGAGAAACAAATCCACTGACATTCGTATATGTGTAAGAAAAAGCTTTATATCAAGAAGTTATATATGAAGAAAACATCGCGGTCCAGTCCAACTCAAGTGCATAATCTGATTCTAGTCCATAAGTCTCTCTCCAGACTCATGCAGCCTCATGCCATGATGCAGAGTGCAGGAAGACCACAAACTGGTGGGTACAATGTTGTGTGGGTCTAATGGTGGTTGCTGCATCACAGGGCTCGTGTGGGGCTCGGAGTGGCTTGTCAACAGGAAGGTAAAGGCAGAGAGACACAGTGGCCTGCCTCCAGAGAGCCATACATCTTGGTGGCACCTCCACATGAGGTCATCAAGCTGTGACCTGAGTGACAGGCTAAACTCCACCCATGTCTTCCTACAGGTGCCATGTTAACACAGAAAAACCTAACACACCCACCAACTGCTCTTTGGGGGAAGGATGACACTGTCTGCTTTGGTAAAGATGGGAGTCTCAGAGCCCTAGGTAGGGTCGCTTTGGACTGAAATCAACTCAGTGGTAATAGGCTTGGTACTTTTAGTTTATGGCAACTCTATTCCAAAGTGACAGCCCCATTGGACATTCCTACCACAATGTAGGAAGTGTTTTTTTATATCCCCTCCAAAATTGCTTTTGTCTTTAAAAAATAATTTTAAATTATTCTAGTATGCATGAAGTGATATCTTATTGTGGGTTTGATTTGTATTTCCTTCATTATTAATGATGCTGAGCATATTTTTTCCTTTTTTTTTAAAGAGGAAAATATGTTCCAGAGTCTAATTTAACAGAAGAATACTTAAAATACAGTCAGTTCACAGTGTCATTCTATATAAATAAATAATTATAGTCTTTTTAAATAACCTTACTCATTGCAGCATTATTCACAATAACCAAAAGACAAAAACAACTCAAGTTAACATCATAGATTAACATTAACTCAGGATTCACAACACAGAATAATTATATCAGATCACAAATGGAAGATAATTGCATCAGATCACAAAATGGAGGATAATCACGTAATACTGAGAATCATGGCCTAGCCAAGTTGGCACATTTTGGGGGGGACACTTCAGTCCATAACACTGTACAATAGAATATTAGTCATAACAATGAAATTCTGATAGATGCTATGACGTAGATGAAACAGTAGGATCCATAAAATTAATCAAACTCAAAAGGAAAATATTATATGATCCCACATGTAAAATATCTAAAGTAGGCAAATCATACAGACAAACTTTATTAGTGGTTTCTAGATTGGGTGGAGAACAAATGGGTAGCTATTGCTTAAGAGTACTGAATTTCTGAATAGATTGAAGAAAATCATTTGTGATGGATTGAACAACATGGTGAATATAATTAAAGTAACTGAATTATATACTTAAAATTGTCACTGATGGGTGTGTGTATATCTCTTAACACAATAAAATTTCATTTAGATAAATTGCTTAATTCCATGTATAACAATGTAAGCAAAATCTGGTAAATTCTATTTCATTGATTAGGAGGAACTTTAAAAGCCCTGATTTGTAAGTAACCTTGTATTTTCCATTTTAAGATTATGATACACATTTTATATCCACTTACATGAAATTCATCTATAGACTTAAAATATTAGATGAGCTTTGGGTCAGAAAACTAACATAAAGAAATAAATTGATACTCAATTTTTATTTTTTAATCATTTTAGTGGGGGATCACAAAACTCTTATTTTATCATTTTATTAGGGGCTCATACAACTCTTATCACAATCCATACATAAATCAATTGTGTAAAGCACATTTGTACATTCATTGCCCTCATCATTCTCAAAACATTTGCTCTCCATTAAGCCCCTGGCATCAGCTCCTCATTTTTTCCCTCCCTCCCAGCTTCCCACTCCCTCATGAACCCTTTATAATTTATAAATGATTATTTTGTCATATCTTGCCCTGTCCGATGTCTCCCTTCACCCACTTTTCTGTTGTCCATCCCCCAGGGAGGAGGTCACATGTAGATCCTGTAATCGGGTCCCCCTTTCCGACCCACCCTCCCTCTACTCTCCCAGTATCGCCACTCACACCACTGGTCCTGAAGGGATCATCTGCCCTGGATTCCCTGTGTTTCCAGTTCCTATCTGTACCAGTGTACATCCTCGGGTCTAGCCAGACTTGCAAGGGAGAATTGGGATGATAGTGGGAGGGAGGAAACATTTAGGAACTAGAGGAAAGTTGTATTTTTCATCATTGCTACATCGCATCCTGTCTGGCTCATCTCCTCCCTGAGACCCCTCTGCAAGGGGATCTCCAGTGGCCTACAAATGGGTTTGGGTCCCCACTCTGCACCCCCTCTCTCATTCACTATGGTAAGATTTTTTGTTCTGATGATGCCTGATGCCTGATCCCTTCTTCATCACATTTGCTTATGCACCCATTTGTCTTCAGCGACCGTATCATGGAGGTAAGCACACAATGATACGATTTTTTGTTCTTTTATGCCTGATAACTAATCCCTTCGGCACCTGGTGATCACACAGGCTGGTGTGTTCTTCCATGTGGGCTTTGTTGCTTCTTAGCTAGATGGCCGCTTGTTCACCTTCAAGCCTTTAAGACCCCAGACGCTATATCTTTTGTTAGCTCAGCACCATCAGCTCTCTTCACCACATTTGCTTATGCACCTGCTTTGTCTTCAGCGATTGTGTCGGGAAGGTGAGCATCATAGAATGCCAATTTAATAGAAGAAAGTATTCTTGCACTGAGGGAGTACTTGAGTGGAGACCCAATGTCCTTCTGCTACCTTAATACTAAATCTATAAATATATGCACACAGATCTATTTCCCCATCCTCGTATATAAATATATTTGCATATATACATGTATTTATCTAGACTTCTATAAATGCCCTTTGCCTCCCATCTCTTTCCTCTATTTCTCTTGACTTTCTTCCTGTCCCAATATCATGTTCAGTTCCAACCTGTGTTTCAGCAATACCTCTTCATTACATTCCCCTTGATCATCCCCTACCAGGCCTCCCACACCATCCTCACCACCAATTTGGATCACTTGTTCCCTTGTCCCTGGGTTTGTTAACACCACTTCCTTTCCCCCCACCTCCCTCTCTCCCCTGTACCCCCATAACTGTCGGTCCCATTGTTTTCTCCTCAAGATTGTTTATCCAGCCCATCTTATTTAGACAGACCTGCGGAGATAATAACATGCACAAAAACAAGACAGAACAAAACTAAGCAATAATGTACAACAAAACAACAACAAACTAAAAACAAAACACAACAAGGAAGAAAATCTTGTAGTTAGTTCAAGGATTGTTTGTTGACCTTTAGGAGTGTTTTCCAGTCCAGTCTGTTGGGGCACCACGCCCTGGCCCCAAAGTCCACCTTCAGCATTCCTTGGGGACCTCGCCATTATCTTCCCTTGCTGTTGTGTTGCACCCCCTGAGTGTTTTGCCTTGATGTGGTGGGATCAGATCGGGTGCAATTCCCACACTGTACTTCCGGTGTTGTCCTCTGTAGAACTATGGGTCAGTGAGGGACGTCGTGTCTCTTAGTGGGGCTGGTCATGTGCTCCTCTCTGTGGACTGGCTGCTCTAACTGGGGTAATCGTTCTCAAGGCCTGGTGGGCCAGGATGTGCTCCACTCTCTCCTCCTCCCCCTTCATCAGCACCCATGTTCTCCGATCAGATATGTCCCTCTCCTGGAGCTGCAGATTCAATGCTGTCTTTTGGAATAAATTCTTCTGAGGGGAGGGTCAGGTGCCCACTTAGTAGTTGAGATTGTGGTTGGCCCCCCAGACCTCTCCACTGGTTCCCTACTCCACACCGCCATGTTGCATTCACATCTTAGAGCACTGGGTTTAAGTCTGGTCTCTCTTTCCTGTGGAGATATAAACAATACCCTCCCCTTGGGTGTGTTAGTGCCCTGTGCCCCCGCTACCCATTTCTTTTTTTATTATTATTATCTATTTATTTATTTATCCTTTCCCCACCTCCTTTTTAATTGTCTACCATGGGTATCCCTGTATTTGATCTGGTCCCTGCCATATTACCTAGTCCTCGCCCCAGGGATGTTTGTATATAGTAGCTTTATCCCTATGCACCTTTTGGATTTTTTTTAAAAGCTTACCTCAGCGGACTCATGTTGTACTTGTCCTTTTGTGCTTGACTTACTTCGCTTAGCATGATTTCCTCTAGTTCTTCCCATGCAGCAATGTGCTTCATATGTTCATCACTGCTTTTTAGTGATGCGTAGTACTCCATTGTATATATATACCTCAGCTTTTTAATCTAATCGTCAATTGATGGAAATTTGGGTTGCTTCCAACTCCTTGCAATTGTGAACTGTGCTGCAATGAACACTGGAGCACAGATGTCTGGCCTTCGTTTGTTCCTTGCCTCTTCTGGGTATATGCCCAGTAGGGGGATTGCTAGGTCGTATGGTAACTCAATTTCCATCTGTTTTAGGTATCGCCAGATCAATTTCCATAGTGGCTGTACATACTTACAAGTCCACCAGCAGTGGATGAGAGTTCCTGTCTCCCCACAGCCCCTCCAACACTTGTTGCTTTCTGATTTTTTGAATTGGGCTACCTTTGAGGGTGTTAGGTGGTACCTCATTGTTGTTTTAATTTGCATTTCTCTTATGGCTAAAGACCGGGAACATTTTCTCATATGTTTGTTGGCCATTTGGATTTCTGCCCCTGTGAAACTTCTGTTCAGGTCCTTTGCCTACCTCTCAAGTGGGCAATTAGGTTTTTTCTTTTTCTTTTTGGAAGCTAGTAGAGTATTGTAGATTTTAGTAATAAGGCCATTGTCCGATGTGTCATTCCTAAAGATGTTTTCCCAGTCTGTGGACTCTCTTATTACTCTCTTGGTGAATTCTTTTGATGTACACAGGTGTTTTATCGTCAGTATATCACACTTGTCAATTTGTGCCTCCTCTGTGTTTGTGTCCTTCCCTATTTCTGATAGCCTGTGTATTCCCTGCGCCAAAGTTCTCGAGTTGGTCCCATTCCCTCATTGATGGCCCTAATAGTTTGGGGTTTAACTTCAAGGTTTGTGATCCACCTTGAGTTTACTCTTGTGCATGGAGTGAGGTAAGGGTCTTGCTTCATTTTTTTGCAGGTGAATTTCCTTTTTTTTTCCCCAGCACCACTTGTTAAAGAGGGTATCTGCTTCCCATTTGATATTTTTGGGACCCTTATCAAAGATCAGTTGTCTGTATGCTGATGATTTTATTTCTGGGTTTTCAGTTCTTTTCCATTAGTCTGAGTATCTGTTGTTATACCAATACCATGCAGTTTTGACAACTGTGGCTGTATAGTATGTGCTAAAGTCAGGTAAAGCAAGCCCTCCCACTGTGTCCTTCTTGAGGAGTTCTCTGCTAATTCTGGGCTTCTTCCCTCTCCATATGAAGTTGGTAATCAGTTTTTCCATTTCTTTGAAGAAAGATGAGAGTAATTGTTATCAGAATTGCAATAAGCTTATATAGTGCCTTTGGCAGAACTGACATCTTGACTATATTGAGTCTTCCAATCCAACAGCATGGATATCCTTCCATTTGTTGAGGTAGCTCATAGTTTCTTGTAATAGTGTTCTGTAGTTTTCCTCATATAGCTCTTTTGCTCTTTTCGTCAAGTATATTCCTAGATATTTCAATTTGTGTTTGGCTATTGTGAAGGGTACCACCTTTTTGATCTCCTCTTCTGTGGTCTTATCTGATGCTCACACAACTCTTATCACAATCCATACATACCTCCATTTTGTAAAGCACATTTGTACATTCGTTGCCCTCATCATTCTGAAAACATTTGATTTCCACTTGAGCTCTTGGAATCAGTTCCTCCTTTTTCATTTTTTTACCTCCCTCCCCACTCTCTTCTCCCTCATAAACCCTTGATAATTTATAAATTATTATTTCATCATATCTTACACTGCCCGCCATCTCCCTTAACCCACTTTACTGTTGTCCATCCCCCAGGGAGGAGGTTATATGTAGATCCTTATAATCAGTTCCCTCTTTCTACCCCACCTTCTCTCCATCCTCCCGGTACATACTCAATTTTTAAATATCCAAATATTTTTTGGCATCTACCATATGCCAGAATACTTACTGTACTAGACATACATTTGGGATTCAATGGTAAGAAAAAACGAAGTCATAGATTCTCTGCCTTCATAAAGTTTATAGTATTTATGAAATGCTTACTATATTATGTTATAAATATATATAACAATATAAAAATAATGTAGCAATGTAATATAAAATATTTAATATATTATAATAATCTTAGCCATCCTGATGCTTCCTGTGTCTAGAGGTTGGTCCGTGAGCCCCAGAACTTAGAGCACTGGTTGGACTACGGTGCCTTCTGCCTCCTAATTGAAGACAATAGCAAAGCACAGGAGTGTTTTCGGAAAGCCCTGTCTCTCAACCAGAATCATATCCACAGGTATGGGTGAAAAGGAGATGGAGAATGAGTAGAAACAGATGTTTCAACTAGAAATTGTCTCTGTTCTGTGCCTGACATGGGACCTTGGTATTGACCTCTATGGTCTCACTGCAGCTTGCTGCTCTGCGGTGTGCTGGCTGTCCTGATGGAGAACTATGAGCAGGCTGAAGTTTTCTTTGAGGATGCTACTTGCTTGGAACCAACCAGTGTTGTGGCGTGGACTTTACTAGGTATGGCATTTTCCTGTGATTTGAATGCATTCTATTTTCTCTTTCTGCTCTCTAATGATTCATGTCGTTCTTGAACTTGGATAAACTATGAGAAAAAAAACAGTGAAATGTTGTAATTTTCCTATATGTGATGGTAGAGAATAAGTCACATTTATACAGCATTTTTTCAGGTTTGTACTATGAAATTCAAAACAATGATATTCGAATGGAAATGGCATTTCATGAAGCCTTCAAACAGCTTCAGAATCGAGGAGTGAAGCAGAAAGGCACTGTTCTGGAGAACCCTGAGGAAGGGCAGAAGGAATCTAGTTTAGATCCTATGGGGAACACCAGCGGTTCTTCTGGAACAGCACTTAGAGTGGACGTTCCCCCAGGTAAGGTCATGACAATTGGGGAAACTACAGGCTTTATGAATCGGACCTGACACATGCTAGTTGTTAGGCTCCATCAAGTCCGTTCCTACAACAGAGGAGAGCCCTGCCTGGCCCGGCACCACCCTCACAGTAATTAGTGTGCCTGAGCCCATTGCTGCAGCCACGGGTCACTCCATCTCGTCAAGGGCCTTCCTCTTTTTCACTGCCCTCTTCTTCTACTTTCCCAAGTATCATGTCCTTCTCCAGAGGCGAGGCCCTCAGATGACACATCCAGTGTGTGTGAGGCAAAGACTCACCATCCTTGCTTCTACAGATCATTCTGGTTATACTTTGCTCAAAACAGATTCGTTCATTTTTAGTCTGTCGTAAGAATGTATTCGGTGCTCTTCACTAGTGCCATAATCCAATGATAGCAATTTTTATTGGATCTTATTTGTTATCCAACTTTTATATGCATCTGAGGCAACTGAAAATTCCATGGTTTGGAATTGGTGATCTTTGGCCTTAGTTCAGATCTCTTCCTCTGAAGGGTACCCACTATATGGTGGTCCGGGGCTACCATGTATTTTCTATTTTCATGCTCTCTTTGCTTTCCCCCCCTAGCCTCAACCTTCACTGTTCATGTAAATAGTGTCCAGTTAGTAAGCTTTCAGCAGGTTCAAGTCAACAATTCACGTATCGCAGTCTAAAAACCTGGCCTGTACTTGTATAGATCGCCTTTCTGAGCAGTACTGTAAATTCTACGCCGTTGACGAAACTCGTGACGCTATCTTCTATGCTGTGATACTGCCGTATCCCCCAGGGGATGATTTATAATGTTCTCCCTTAAAATGATAATTAGTTTCTAAAATAAACCAGGGACATATATAAGCCATAGATATATTAATGCACTTTGGGCTCACACTTCATTGGAAGCCCTAATCTAAGAACAATTAGTTCTTATGACCCTACTCAATACTTGCCTTGATGGAGAAATCACTGACGATAGGGGTGCTATAGCAAAGTGTGGTGCAGAAATCAGGTGAGATGATGTATATACAACTCTTTTTAGAAGCCGTTTATTAAAGTGTATTATATGTGAATATTATATCAATAAAACTACTAAAAAAACCCAAACCTGACTTGTGGCTACCATGGGTGAAAGAAGAAGAGTTTTTGCTTAGAGGGCATTGAGTTAATTTTAATGGTGGTGGAATAGTTTAGAGAGGGATATCAATAGTGGTTGTACAACACAAAGAGTATAATCAATGGTACTGAATTATACATATAGAAGTTGTAGAATTGGTAAATGGTTTGTTATATATATATTTCCCAAAATTGGAAAATATACATGAATAACAATGAATGGGGGGCAGAATAAAATGTACTGAAATTTGATTGTGGTAAAGATTGTACAACTCTTCTTGAGAAAGTTGAACTATTGAATTGTATGATATGTGGATGAAGTACCAATAAACCTGTTTGAAAAAAAGAGGAAAAGAAAAGAAATCAGATGGTGCCTAGCTATCAGAATGAATAGCGTCTGGGTGTTAAATACTCACCTTCAAACAAGCAGCCATCCAAGTGAGGCATCAGCTAAGTCTACATGGAGTTTGCACAGTATTGACTTGCTGTGTGATCTCAGGGTTATAAATAATAAAATCCAAATCAGGAGGAGAGAATGGTACCATAGCTTAAATTCTGAACACCCAGTTTCCAGAAGGCCGTGGATGACAGTATAAGTGGAACATGCCTTTGAAGAGTCCCCATGTGGATTAAACCTCCAGGGACCCCCGTCTGACCATGGGTAAGGGATGTGAATAGTCTTGCTATCAGACAGCAATGTACAGTCAATTGTGGCAGATGGCGTTAGGTTTAAATGTAACTTCTTATCAATTCATGTCCTTTTGACCCTTTAAAAATTTGTTCAAAAAAAAGATTTAAAAAAATTTGTTCCAATTTTAATATTTTCTGCTTTCTTTTGGATTGAGGTGTTTCTGTTTTATTTTGCCATTGTTGGTTTGTTTTTGTTTTATATGTTTTTCTATTTGTAAAATCCAAGATAGGTAAACCTATAGAGACAGTAACTGGATTAAAAATTACCTAGGGACATGGGAGGAGATGTTGGGGGAAAAGGGAGAGCTAACAGCAATAGTTATAAGAAAGGAGAAAATGTTCTAAACTTGATTGTTGTGATTACACAACTCTTCTTTCTGTGATTGAACTATTGAATTATATGGTATGTGAATTATATGCCAATATAAAAAGAAAGAAAGCTCCATGGCTTGGTTCAGGCATATCTTAGACCTCAAAATGACATCTTTGCTCTTTTTTCTTTGCTTTTTAAAAAGTAAATTATTTTACTAGGGCTCTTACAGCTCTTATAACAATCTATATATACATTAATTGTATCAAGTACATTTGTCCATATGTTGCCATCATCATTTTCAAAGCATTTTCCTTCTGCTTGAGCCCTTGGTATCAGCTCCTCATTTCCCCCTCCATCCCCCACCCTCCCAATCTCATGAATCCCTGATAAATTAGAAATTATTATTTTCATATCTTACACCATCTGCTGTCTCCTTTCACACGTGTTTCTGTCGTTCGTCCCCCTAGGTTGGAGGGGGGTGTGTTATACGTTGATTATTGTAGTTGGTTCCCCATTTCTCCCCAACATCTTTGTGTTTTAACACTTTAGAGACACTCTTTTGCAGCAGATTTGGCCATGCATACGCAGAAAGAATCTACTGAGGCAGTTAAGTGTGAAATCAAATACCTTCTTACAAAGAACACTCCAGACCACAGAGACCCCACACATTTAAGGAAGAAAAAATACCGATCCTACCACACACTCAGAAAATAGAGGAAGAGGGGTATGATAGGTTTTGTCTATGCCAACAGGGCACCTGTAGGAACATGTGGGTGGAGTTTAACCTGTTGGTCGGGTCGCAGCTTGATGACCTCTTTCTCCCAGGTGGTCAGATTAGTGTGCTTACCTGAGTTAGCTGCCCTGCCTCTACATGTGTACCTTGCTACCCATGGGCCCGAACCAGACCAAATCATCTAACTAGAGGGCAATAACTTTCATGAACTGACACACAAACATTCTTAACAAAATATTGGTCCATAGATTCCAGTACCATATATAGAAGATAATATATCATACACAAGTAAGGTTGTCTCAGGTCGGAAAATTAATGTAACCTACCACAGTGCCATTGCCACAATTGTTGATAAGCTCAAGTGCATTGATTGTGTCTGTTTTGAGTGCTTTCCGTCTAGGGGCTCATCTTCCACACTATCCTGGATAGAGCCCTGGGGTATTCATTCATTGGCTGCTTTCAGAAGCTCCGCTGAACCGGTCTGCTTGATATGAGCCTGCTGGTGTTTGAAATACCAGGGGCACAGCTTCCAGCATCACGGCGACATACAGAACACCACAGTGTGACAAACTGCTAGATGGTGGAATATAACCTTAGAATAGATAAATTAAAAAAGATTGATAATGTTATGTCAAGGATGGAGTGATTGGAGTCTCACATACTGCGGGGGGAAATGCAAAATGGTTTATCACTTTTTAAAAACAATTGGACAGTTTTTATTTCATTTCACTCCTAATTATGTATCCAACAGGAATAAAAACATATTTCCACAAATATTTGTACATAAATGTTCTTGTAAAAAAAAACCCAAAACAAATGTTCTTGGTAGCTTTATTTACAGGGCAAAAGTAGAAACACCCAAATGTCCATCAGTAAGTGCAGGTGTAACACATGTTCGTATACTCACACCAGTCCACATGAAAAGGGAGCACTATTCCATCCAGCAACATGAGTCTCAAAGTACGATGCTAAGAAATAAACCAGAAGCAAAAGAGGGCATGTTCTATGATTCCATTTTAATGAAATTCCAGCAAAGCAAAACTGATCTGTATCGACAGAAAGCAGATCAGTGTTGGGCACAGACTAGGAGTGGAGGCATTACCTGTCAATAGCAGAAGGTGCTTTGTGAGGGCTGAGAAGTATTTTGTGATGGTGAGTACTAGGTAAACTTTTTAATAACAACGTTTTTAAACTAAGTGGGGTTTACATTTTCAATCACCAACTTTGTATTCAACAGTTTAAACTGAATCAGCCCCTTCTGCAGGGTGCCTTCACCCTATCCTCCTCACTTTCTCTGCT
This sequence comes from Tenrec ecaudatus, assembly GCF_050624435.1. Taxonomy (NCBI): domain Eukaryota; kingdom Metazoa; phylum Chordata; class Mammalia; order Afrosoricida; family Tenrecidae; genus Tenrec; species Tenrec ecaudatus. Next base: position 46,167,934 of record NC_134545.1, read on the forward strand.
CCCTCTGTGCACTGACATCAGCAACACTTTATCCGCCTGTCCTCCCTGGCTTCCGCCCTCTTAGCAAGCTCCAAAGTCGGTTCCTTTCTATGTGGAAGTCTTGATTTTCCCCTTTATATATAATTTCATGTAATCTTTGTTCTTCTGTGGTTGGTTAACTTCATTCAGCATAATATTCTCCAGATCCATTCAAATGCCATGAGGTGATTCCTGGTCTCATCTTTTTTAAGCGATGCGTAATACTCCAGTGTGGGTATCTACCAGGTTCTTTACTCATTCTTCTATTCATAGGCATTTCAGTTGTTTCTAGTTTCTTGCTGTTGTGAACAGAACTGTACCAAACATGGGTGTGCATATGTCTGTTGGGGAGATGCCTCTTCTTGGGGTGAATACCCAGCAGAGGGATTGCGAGGTCAGGTGGTATTTCTTCCCAGTGACGGGAAGTAGCACCACATCACTCTCCACAGTGGCTGCCATTTTACAACCCCACCAGCAGTGTATGAGGGTTTCAGGGTCTCGGCTGCCTCTCCACACCTGTCACTTTCTGTTTGGGCTTTTTAACCTGGCTCTTCATGTCAGCAGAAGGTGGTATCTCATTGTTGTTTTGATTTGCATCTCCCAGAGAAGGAGTGAGCATGAACTTTTCTCAGTATGTGTGTTGGCCATTGACAATCATCTTTGCTGAATGAAATGGCCTTCACCCGCTTTTTAGTTGTGTTGCTTCTCTTTCTCTTATCGAGCTGTTGCAGTTTTATAGGTTTTAGGGATTAGTCCCTCATCAATTTAAAAAATTATATTAAGGTTAGCAGTTATACTCTGTAACTGCTATTTTTATTCTACTAGGATTTTATTCTATTACCTGTTATTTCTATTCTATTCAACAGTTACCATCTGTAACTGTAGTTTGTATCTGTTATTTCCCTTCTGAAATCCAGACCAGATGGTTCCTGCAACTCCAACCTCTGTGATTTCCATTGTTGGCTCCTCTCCTAGCCATAGTCCCTAGAAGCAATTACTCGCCTATAATCCAGTTTTACTTTCTAAGAACTCACTTAGCCTCAGTTTCCATTTTCACTGCTGACAGCTCTCAATTTTTCTCTTTAATGTTCCTCCTGGAACCCATGGCTGTAATTTCCCATTAGTCAATTCAACTCATCTCCCAAATTGACTCTACATCATTAATTTAGGCACCCAAATGCATGATCTCAGAATTATCCTGCCGCTGCTTTTTTTTTTGACGGACTTTCCCCTTACTCTTCTACAACATGAGTTCCCAAGACCAGAATGCTCCTGGGGTCTTCCCAGTAGACTTTCACTGTTCCCCAAAGAGCCAGGTTGCTATCATAGCCTTATCAAAGACTCCTTGGCCTTGTCCATGATTTCTTCTTTCCTTGATACATAGCACTGCTAGATTAATTCTACTAAAATATTGCTTTTATTGTCTCCTTCTTCTGCTCAACATTTTCTCAGTATACCTATCTTTCTTCTCTAGTTTATAGGAGGAAAATTCCAACATTCAATTTGAAATACAGTCTGATCCCAGCCTACCTTTCCTTTAATCTTACGTAATTTTAAGTTTCATTGGCACTTCATTTGCATATCATACAATTCAATAGTTCTATCCTATCAAGAAGAGTTGTACAGTCATTATCACAATTTAAAATCATTACTACAATTTTATAATTCTCAAACTCTTTTAAAATATTATCCTTTGCCAGTGACATGTACCCAGCCTTGAGTGCCCCTGCTTCCCAAATTTTTACCTATTTTGCAGAGTCAAATCTCCTCCCTCCTTCAATTAAGAGTGGGTCCTATTGATTTGGAGATAGATAGCACTGTTAAATAAATTAATCGTTAGTTAAATAAACACTGGTTTATTTGAGCGACATGTTTAAGAGCTTGGGCAAAATAACTTCTCTGCAATACACCTTTTTAGCAACATCATAATAATATCTCATAATGTTGTGAGAAATACATTAGATTATACATTAAATCGTTTGCATAATACCTGATTTATTATCATCCTCAAATGTAGCTATTTAGATGTTTTTAAATTTTTTTCTGAACACTGAGCTAAGATGAATATAATCTTTGTCCTTTAGGAACTCTAGTGTTATATAACAATATTTTAATCTTCTCCTCTACAATCTTGAGATTCTGGGTTTAGCAAGTCACTTTTCTAATAGGTATCTATTGGACATGACCTTGACTTGGGCTAGCAGCAGTGCTGTTCTTGGGAAATTCATGACAGAAGCTTGGTCTTGAACTCTTTAAATTATTCTGAAATATAAGCACGTCTGCCAAAGCATTGGCCCTTCATAGAATATTAAGAGAATATATTTCCTATGTTTATAAAATTAATTGCACTTTCTATAACAACCCTTTAGTAACCAAAGTTTGTTTTATCTTATTACTAAAATATAATCTGTTTAGGATCAGCAGCTCCATCTATTGCAGATGAATTTCTGGAAGAATCCTCCAAACAGCACTCTGAGTCACAAGAACAATCTCAGGATCCAGTTCCTAGCCAAAAAACGTCCAACATGTTCCTCAAGGAGATTCCAGAAAAGAAAGGTGATTACGAATGAAGGTTCCTCTTAAATGGGGGAAGATCATAAACAAGTTCTGTGGAGGTAAAACTCAATGATTACCAAAGAGGCAATCTGACTTGTTAGAAGTTGGTTGGTTCATGTGCCATGTTGCATAGGTTGCTTCAGATTAGGCTGGGCTCTGGAATTCAGTTAGGGAGCTCTTTCAGTAAACAAGAATTTATGTCCCAGGAGTAGCCAACTACAAGCTCATGCATTTCTAACAGTGATTCTACACTTCAAGAATAGCTACAATTTGTTTCACATTCAGAGAGACTTAATGCGCTTCCAAACCCTTTTCATTGTTTGTGATTTACATTTGGAACCAGCAGATTTACTCTGGAGGTCCTCAGAGAGCTACTCCTTGTAGACTGCTGCTCTAGAGCAGTCTCTTGCTTTCCATGTTATAATTTCTTTGTGTATTAGATAAGAAGACACTCCCTGTTTCAAAAATGGATTTTCTCTTCTGACATTTTTCCTCTTTACATTAATCTTCTGTCTTTTATTTATTTATTTAAGATCATTTTATTGGGGACTCTTACAGCTCTGATAACAAAGTCTTCTGTCTTTTTAATGTAACATTCTCAGAAACATCAAAATGTCAGACTTCGTCAGCTGCCTTGAATCCTGCCCCTCATCCAGGTGTCTCCCAAACTGCCGGTACCATTTTTATGGAGACCATACGCTTCTTAATGAAGGCCAATGCTGTGCAGGTAAGGATATTTTGAAAAAGAGCAAGTGTGGAAACATGTTCCCGAACTTCTGATTCTATCCGTAGTGGTATTTTTAGAAGCCTGTGTGTGTGTGAAGTAGAAATCAGTATGTTTTGAAGAGCATGCCATAAGCCCAATGGAAAGAATCATTGTCTGTAGATGTTGTCAGAAGACGACCTTGTGCTTGCTCTCTTTAGAACAAAACCAGACTGTTACGTCACAGATAGCCTCGGTCACTCATCATGTGTGCATGTTGAGGAGTTCACAGCATTTTAATTATATCCTTCTTCCCTTCCAGGTTCCAAACCAATTTGAAGAAGATTCACAATGCTATATTGCTGGGTGGGCGGGGTGGGGGTGGAGGAGCAGGGAAGGCGGGGCTTAACAATATCAAATTATTTTTACTGATAAAACTGGGCTAGAGAATGGGGAGTCCTACATTGGCCTTGCCTATGCAGTCAAGTATAAGACCAGTGACGCGTATGAAGCAAGCAATAAGAGACAAGTGTTGTCCTTGACCCTGCGTGTCCCACTAGAGGGGTATCATGCCCAAGAAAGGGCAAGAATTAGGGAGTGCTTGAGATGGGACACACTAAGCATGAGGCTTCACCACAAAAAGCAAAGACCAATCCCATTGGTTTGCGTGCACTCCAACTCCCAGGGACTAGGAGGGACAGGGCAGAACTGCCCCGTCAAGTTCCCAAGGCTTTCCTGTGCACGGAAGCAGACAGACACAACCCTGCCCCCAGAGCAGTTGATGGGCTCAAACCGCTGACCTGTCAGTGAGCAGCCAAGTAAGTCACTAGCCCATACGTTAAAGTCAGAAGGCAGTTAGAAAAACGTACTGCAGTCCCTCTCCCAGAACTTCCCAAAGGAGAGAAAAATGTTGAGATGAGAACAGAGGGAAAGAGAAAGAAGCAAAGCCAAGAATAGAATAGCAAAGAATAGCCCAATACTACAAAACATAGAGATAGACACTTGTCTGAGGGTATGTCAGGAACAAATGTGTGTTTCCAAGATCCAGGGTCTAGAAGTTTAGAAAGACAGGTTTTTCCTTGCGGTTATGGTGCCTTGAAAACGTTTCCTCATTTGTGGATGAGGAGGTTGATACAGTGTCTGTATCTGCTGCTTAATACATTCCAGTCTGTGCTCATCTAGTGTAATGGTTGTACTATACTACAGGCGAGTCACATGGAAACGTCTACCTGAGGTGACTCAGTACAGTTGGTAGTAGGACCAAGATATGCTGAAGGTTTGTCACTCACCTCGAACCTTTTGTGGCTGAGAATAATTATGTCACTCTATCCCTGCTTCTTCCTATTTATTCTCAGAGACCGCATCTTCAATACTCCCTGCATAATCCTTTTTCTTCTCCCTTTGCAGTATGTGCACAGGGTGCTTGCCCATGAGCTGCTATGCCCTCAAGGGGGGCCCAGCTGTGAGTATTACTTGGTGCTGGCCCAAACACACCTCCTCAAGAAGGAGTTTGCCAAGGCAGAAGAATACCTTCAACAGGCAGCCCAGATGGACTACCTGGTAATAAAATCACCGAGGCTAGAACGTCTGACTTTAAGAGAAAGGGTGCACAGCCTTGACTAGTCAAGGTGGTGATGCCACACCAGGTAGATTTCTGGTGGCCGGAGGCAGGCGCAGGGAGCTCATCCGTCTACTCCCTTCTGGTTGTTTTTCTCAGGCAATCATGTGTTTGGCAAAGGGTAAAGAGATGACTGGGACAGCCCTCCTCTATGATTCTGTATTTCCATGCTCCTCGACTTCTGTTTTCCCATTGTGAACACTGTTATGGCCAGGCTTGAATGTTTTTGTTCTAAAATAGTTACCACAAAATGAAATGACTTTGAAGAATTCAAGAAAGAAATGTGAGGGAAAACATAAAGAAAAACAAAACTCCCAGTAAAACTGAAAAATGGATGATCTCTCTTTCTGAGAGCTGATAGTGAAAGAAAACACACACACTCAAATTCAATGTCATGCAAGGATCATTAGCGTTTTAACAGCCTCTTGATTCACACTACTTTCACTTCCCTTTTCAGAACCCTAATGTCTGGGGAGTTAAAGGGCATCTCTATTTTCTGAGTGGAAATCATGCTGAAGCCAAAGCATGCTATGAGCGAACCGTTAGTTTTGTAGTGGATGCTTCTGAGATGCACTTCATCTTCTTGCGTCTGGGCTTCATTTACCTGGAAGAGAAAGAGGTGAGAGATGGAGGGTAGGGGATAGCCATTTAAATCAGGCTGTGGTCTGGCATCTACTTACAGGTCCAGTATTAACATCTGTGCGGGCTTTGGAACTCTGGTGCCACAGCCAGGTAAGTGTTGGACAGCTAGCGAGCTGTCCCCAGGAGAGAGAGGAAGCAAGCTGCCTCTATGAAGATTTACAGCAGTGGGCTTGGTTGTGTGTGTGTGTGTATTGGTGGGAAGAATGCTAAAAATAGCAACAGAATAATGCCACTTTTACAGCCAGAGGTTAAAGTAACTGGCCCATCACCAGAAAACTAGTAATTACTGGGACCAGGATTCAACCCAAGGCAACCTACTACCAAAGTCTGTGGTCTGAACCGTATGCTACTAAAGAGATATTAAGAAATATATAAGGTTACAGAGGACCAGAGCCCTGGAAAGGCTGCGGCCCATAGTCCCACACTGCACACACGGTGGCCAGATGTCAGAACAGACTTGGAAGCCCGCGACAGCACATTAGTCACAGATACGTATCATGATGCTTGATGGACCTAAAAAGGACTTCTCCAAGCTGCTCCGTCAACACAAAGGCCTGTGAGAAATCACTGTTATATAAGGAAACATTTTCGGTCTGGTGTCATTGTGAGCTGCCCTTTCACCTTTGCCGTCAGCAGGCACACAGTAGGCGAAGGAACAACGGAGACAAGAAGGGGTCCTTTGAAGGGAGTCCTCGGAGAGCTGCTTCCTCCGGAGTTGTTTTAGTTCGTGTTTTCTGACTGTGTGCGGCACTGCGGAGTGCTCCTAGGACCTTCACCAAGGGAGGGAGAGGACGCTCTGAATGACGAGGCTGTGTCAAGTAGCTCCCTGATTTTTCAGCATCTATAGTCCTGTGGGTCTATGTATCTATCAGGCAGCTACGGAGTGAAAGGGCTCACGTGTAGGTTCTAGGTAGAATTCAGATAAGCATGAGGTTGCCTAGAAACCTCAGAGTAACTCCTGGCGGCAGCTCTTACAGAGACTAGTAATTCCTTTGGGGCTGTTTAAATCCAAGTCAGCCCTTTAGTTTGGTCCATCTGTCTCCTCTCACTTTTTGTGGCAGTCCCTTAAAGTAGACATAAATAAACATACAGTCTCACTTGGCTTATTCTGAAAGGCAACTCTCAGAGGCCCCGTGATCCCAGCAATGCAGTGCTTGTATCTTCTAAAAGAACACTAACTTGGTGCTTTGTTTCTGCAGTATGAAAAAGCAAAGAGAACCTACTTGCAAGCCTGTAAGAGATCGCCTTCCTGTCTTACTTGGTTAGGAGTGGGAATCGCCTGCTATCGGGTAAGAGGGTGAAGGCTTGAAACTAACCCAGTCCACTCCAGTAGACTTTGTTTGGAGGTTTGTGATGACGGCAGAATGTCTATCAAAGCAGTCTCTCTAAGGAAGAGTTGCTCTTCATCTCCGTGAACTGACGGCCAATCTGAATTAGAGAAACAAAATATCCGAAAACATCCCACAGAATCCTGAACCCGGAAGCTATGTAAACATGGTTACACACAACACACACACGAGGGGATATTCAAAAACCTGGAATTTTTTTAAAGCTATGTATGTTATTTATTTATTTTACAAAACAACCTTATAACTTTCAAAGTACTCTCCATTACATTTAATACATTTGTAAAATCTGCCATTCCACTCTTGGAAATGTTTTTCAAACTCATCTGTCTGGATGGCTGGTAGCACCTCCCTCGTATTTTCTTCACCTCTTCAACTTCGTTAAATCGCTGTCCTTTCATGTCCCTCTTCATTCACGGAAGTAAAAAGAAGTCAAAAGGAGCAAGGTCAGGGGAATAAGGTACATGGGGAAAGAGAGGCATGTGGTTTTTTGCCCAAAACTAGCACACTGAGATGGCTGTATGAGCAGGTGCATTGTCGTGATGGCAAAACCAGTCCCCCATCTGCCACAAATCAGGCTTTTGTGTCAAACACGGTTATGCTACCTTTTCAGAACCTCTAAATAGAGAGTTTGGTTAACAGTCTGACCTGGTGGAACCAACTCCAAATGCACTATCCCCAAATGCTGGCAAAAAGCCTCCAATGTGTGGCATGTCTTTGGGGGAGACAAAGTTGGGGAAAAGTCTCTTTATAATCCACACCTATTCACATAAAAAAAACAAAGGAGCATAGTCTTAATTTAGATTTCACTTAAGGAGCTTTTTTAGGCAAGGTGATGATGGCTTGATTGATGTTTGCTTTCAGGGTCATAGGAATAGAATAGCAAGATGTCTCCTCACCAGTAATGACCTTGGGGGAAAAAGTCTGGGTTGCTTAGGAACTGTTCTTTCAAAGCACTGCAAGTTTTCACTTAATGCTGTTTTTGCTGGTCGGTCAGAACCCAGGCACAAATTTCACAGCGACCCTTCTTATTAAAATTTGCTGAACTGCCTCTAGTTCTTGAATGCTTCCTCCCCTCCCAATTATCATGATCCCAATTCTACCTTGCGGACCTGGTTAAACCAGAGGATGCACAGCGGTGCAGTGGGGATCTGGAAACACAGGGAATCTAGGACGGATGAACCCCTCAACACCAGCAGTGGGAGTGGCAACACCAGGAGGGAAGGGGGTGTAGAAAGGGAGAACCGATCTCGGAGATCTATGTGTAACCTCCTCTCTGGGAGATGGGCAATGGGAAGGTGGGTGAGGGGAGACGCCGGGCCGTGTAAGATAAGATAAAATAATTATTTATAAACTATTAAGGGTGTGGGGAGGGAGAGGGAGGGAAAAAGAGTTGATTCCAGGAATCCAAGTGGAAGGCGAATTTTGAGAATGACGAGGGCAACGAATGTATAAGGGTGCTTTACTCAACTGATGTATGTATGGATTGTGATAAGAGTTGTATGAGCCCCAATAAAAAGATTTAGTAAATTAAAAAAATTTTGCTGAACTGAGCTCCAAGATAGTTCAGGTAACTTCTGCATCTCTTCAATGGTCCATCATCCGTCTTTGAGCACAAGTGCATGAATTTTTTCAACATTTCAATCCATTCGAGAAGTTGACAGACATTTAGAATGAGGTTTGTCATCAATTGACATTTTACCTTTTTTGAAATGAGAAAACTACTCATATACTTGAGTTTTCCCATAGTGCTCTCCTTGTAAGCCGTGTTCAACATCACAGCAGTTTCTGAGGCATTTTGCCTGAGCAGGGAACAAAATTGCATAGCCACATGCTTTTCTCTTAAATTGGCCATCACAAAAAATGAGGTTCAAGTGAAATTGCTTTTATGAAAAAAATTCACTGTGACCGGAGGGAACCTCCCCAGGTGACGCCACTGTGTGCACTTACTTAGAGCCAGTTGCTTGATGCTCGCCTAGTGGGAAAAATGTGTACTATGAAAGCTTTTTCTGTTTTGTTTTGTTTTGGAGTACTCCCTCATATATATAATTTGGTAATTCAGTTAGGCCTTCTATCCCATTGCACTTAGGAACGTCTATTCTTCTTCCCTCCTCTCTCCTGTCTTACAATGGTACATGCATCCTGCTCCTCATGCTGAATTTCTTCGTGTGTATTCTTCTTTTTTAACCTAACAAAATATTTTCCCCCAAATAATTTAATTTGGATATAATCCAGATTTTATACCGTTCAATAGTTCAGTCATGTCACGTAGTGTTGTACAATTGCTACTACAATCATTTTCAAAAACATTTCTTCCTTTCTTGTACTCCTTGGTATTAACGCCCTATTACCCCATCCATGTATATTACTGATAAATCTTCCTCATGCTCCCTAATACTTTGTTCCCTTAACATTTCCTTTTTCTTTGATTTACATTTTTTATTTATTATTAAAAGATTTTATTAAGGGCTCTTACACCTCATAACAATCCATACATCAATTGTATGAAGCATATTTGTACATATGTTGCCATCATTATTTTCTAGACATTTACTTTCCTTTTTTATTATTAAATACTTTTATTGGGGGAGCTTGTATCCCTTATCACAATCCATACATTCATCCAGTGTGTCAATCACATTTGTACATATGCCGCCATCATAATTTTCAAAGCATTCTCTTCCCACTTGAGCCCCTGATATCAGCTCCCCATTTCTTCCCCCTCCCTCTGCTGCCTGCCCTCCCTCACGAGCCCTTGATAAGTTATAGATTATTTTTTCATATCTTACATCATCCTCCATCACCCCTCACCCACTTTTCTGTTGTTCGTCCCCCTGAGAGGGAGTTCTAGGTTGGAATTACAGTTTTTTAATTTACATTTCTATCCTCTTCTTCTCAACCAGCTTCTTCTCCAAAGGTTTCCATATCTTAATTGAACTATCCCCACTGCGACCACCACTCTCTGGTTCCTACCCTTACCCAAACCGTTATCTGCATTTCTTGTCTCTTCTAACTCGTTGCTGTTCTGTTTTGTTTCCGTTTTAAAGGTGACACGTGTTCATTATAGACACTTGGAATATACGAAATAGGAAGAAAACATAAAAGTATCCATAATCTTCTTTACATATAGTTTTAATATATAAAATTATAAATAACGTATGTACTGCTCTTTCATGTTTTCTCCTCAAAAATCAAACTATGCTATCATCACCTTACCAAATAGTCTAAAATATGAGTTTTAATGGCTTTGGGATGTTCCCTGGTTTGGCTGAATAAAAGTGGCATTATAATTTATTGTCAAAACCATAATACTTCAGAGGATGAAAAGGGTGTTGTTAATAATTACCCTGGGACATGGGGACTATTCCAGGCCAACTAAGATAGTGGTCACCTGAAAGTGTTGGGCTTCCATGAGACCAGCCATTCACACCCACCCGTCAGCCCACAGGGGTGGGGTGGGGTGGGGGACAGAGGCTGCCTGCTTTTACAAAGGCTCGCCATCTCAGCAGCCCACAGGAGTAGCTCTCCTCTGTCCTACAGGGTCAAGAGGAGTGGGAACTGACTCAAGGGCAGTGGGTTTGGGTTTTTTATACAATAAGTAACACTTTCCTAGAGAGGATGAAAAACATCAGTAACTGTTAGAAAACTATAGCACTGCTAAACGTACAAGAAATAAATTATACAGACTATTCAGTGTACGGTAAGTCATACTTGTATTTATTTTCAGCAGTGTTAAGAAATTAAACATGTTTTTTTTAGCTAGAAACAAAAACATTGAATACGAAGCAAACACTAAAGGTAAGCCCTGCCTTGAAGATGTACAAGTAATTCTGTCCTCCACCAACGTTGCAATCATGCTATATCTATGCATAGGAGCCCTGGTTAAAAATTGCGCTGCTAACCACAAGGTTAGTAGCTTGAAACTACCAGCCACTCTTTGCAAGAAAGATGAAGTTTTCTACTATTGTAAAGATTTTCAGTCTTAGAAACCCACAGGCGCAATTCTGTTCTGCCCTATAGTGTCGCTATGAGCTGGAATCGACTTGATAGCATATTTGTGTGGATGCACCCCCCTAATGATATATTTTTTTGGAATTCTAGTTTAATGGGCAACCCCGTTGAACTCTGCAGACTCCTTGAAGTACAGATATCCAAAATATAACCTACCTTAGCCCTGACACACTTTCCAAGCTTGTAGCTTCTCCTGGTTGTACTGTTTGACTTCTTGACTGGAAATATGAGGGACTAAACCAAGCCAGAAACCAAAAGCCATCGTGGTCAACTTCTCACACTACTTTTAAATGTTCATCAACACTCTATTGATTTTATCTCCGAAATGTCTCCTGAATCTGTTGGCTCTTCTTCATCTATATTCTGATTGCTCTTATTCAATCCCTACCTCTTGTTTCAAAAAATCTCATTGCTATTGAGTCGATTTCAACTCAGCAACCCAGTAGGGCAGAGTAAAACCTCGCCTGTAGGGTTCTGAGGCTGTAAATCTTGATGGGACCAGAAAGTCTCATCTTTCTCCTGTGGAGTGACTGGTGGGTAGCACCCTAACTTGTAACCCACAATGCCACCAAGGCTCTGTACACACACACACACACCATCTATACCACCTCCTGAATGGTCTCTGCAATTCAGATCCCACACTGTCAGTAAAGTAGTATTTAAAACAAACATAAAAAAAATAAAACATATGATATTACTCCCCTACTTAAAACCCTTCAGTGTTGACCCCTTCAGAATAAAACCCGAATTTCGATCTGATCTGATCTTAATTCTCTACAGTTTCATCATTTCCTTTATTTTCCTCAACTAACCACCTACCGAGCCATCTGACTTGTACGCACACCCTCTTTTCTTCAGGCATACTTCCGAGTTTCCGGAGTCCCCCGTGGCCTGGTATAGCATAGTTCTTCTATCTGGGATGCCCTTCTTCACCTCGCCTGCCAAACAAGCTTCTACTTATTCTTCAAGATTCACTTTAAACTCAACGCAGCAGCAATCCTACTTTCCTTTATTTCTTCCCCTTTCCATGTGTTCTTATAGAAATAATTATGCTATATAAGAACTGCTTGTGTGAATGAAAAAATTTTGTTTTACAAACAAAAACATATTGTTGAGAATGAGGAGGGTCAGAGCAGAGACCCAAAGCCCATCTGTAGACAATGGACAACCTCCACAGAGGGATGAGCCAACCAGGGCACAAGTAGCAATGAATCACATATTCCTCATGTCCCTTGAGACTCCCCCCCCCCCACTATCATGACCCCAGTGCTGCTTCTTACTTTGTACTAGACCGGAGCATGTGCACAGGGGGAGATAAGAGATAGAGCTCAGGCTCACAACACACAGAATCCAGGCACAGGAGTGGGAATAGCGATACCAGAAGAGTAGGGGGAAGGTAGGGAGATCAGGAGAGGAAGGGGGAACCAGTCACAATAATTGACACATAACCACACCCCCCTCCAGGGGGAAGAACAACAGAAACCGTGGAGGAAGGGAGACAGCGGTTGATGTAAGATATGAAAATAATAATAATTTATCATTTATCAAGGGGCATGAGGTGGGGGGAGGGAAAAAAGAGTAGCTGATACCAAGGACTTAACAGAAAGTAAGTGTCTAGAAAAGGAGGCAACATATGTAGAAACATGCCTGATGCATGGATTGTGATGAGTTGCAAGAGCCCCCAATAAAATGATCTTTTAAGGAAAAATATTTGTTTTATTTTCTGCATATCTGTAAGTGAACTCTGAACAAGGTGACTATATTATTTCTAGCACCTAACAGACTGCATCAGTATGTGGAGTGTGGACAGATATGGGCCTGGCTCAAGGTCATTTCCCATCGTGTCTTGGGTCTAGAAACTTTCTACCCAAACAAGCAAACAAAAACCCCAAACAAAGACTGCACCATAGGTTGGGGAGTGCCTTACTCATTCCCAGGGAGCCCTTTGGGAGGTTTCACAAAGTGTAGTGTGGGAAGTAGTCCAGGACTCAGGGAGCGTCCTAGTTTCTGAACGTTATTCAGGATTGTGCTCAAAATCACTGAGAACTAGAAAAAAAATTTTTTGTAAGGACAGGTAAATAGGACTTTAGCCTTAAGAAAGCTTACAATGTAAAGGGGATGATTAAAAATGTACCTAATAGCTCATTGTCTATGGGGAAATAAATTCCTGGTGATGCTCACACGATGATAGTAAATGTCTGTGGTTTTCCATGCCCTGGCCCCTGAAGTTCCAGGGTACACAGGGGTCCCGCTGGCCTAGTTAAAGAAATGGGGATTGGGAAGCATAAACTGAGAATTTAGCAGGCAGAGCAGCTACCTGGTTTTTTAAAGCAACTCCACATTTACCTTGTTCATTTATTGACCATCACATAAGATTTTGTTTGAAGAAATAATACTGTTGCTAACAGTTTTTGAAGGTGAAAACTTTGGGTATGAGACATCAATGGGTCATTGTTACTTGGACAAAGAAGTTTCAGAGTTGCTGACTTGTCCCTTTTCTGTCAAGCTGGAAGAGCTCACAGAGGCTGAGGATGCTCTCTCTGAAGCCAACGCACTGAACAACTACAATGCTGAAGTGTGGGCCTATCTGGCTCTCGTCTGCCTGAAAGTGAGTGTTCATTACCCTCCCACAATCCCCTTTCTTTTGAGGGGCCACTAAGCAAAAGACAAGTGGGGTGGCCGTCAATGTCATGGTAATTGGGGTTTGATGAGCTCCAGATTTTGGTTGTTATACTGATGACAGAGGAGAGGCCAAGGCTGAGCAGCCTCTACTTGGAATGTGCTTAGTAATTATGTTTTAGGATGTGTTTGTTTGGAAAAGAGTTTCTAAGCACTAGAGCAATGTAAGCAAAGCCAAGGTCCCAGTAAAGAGAAGCTCTGCTGGGCTTTCTGAATCATTGCTTCCCGCTGGCTACAGATGGCATTGTAGGAGTTTGTGATAACACTTAATTTTAATACAGTTAAAGATGGTATTGTTTTAAAAACCTTGCTCCTTCATTTATTAGCTATATAACCCTGGAAAATTATTTATCTTCTCTGCTTTTATATCCTCATCCTTAAAATGTGTCTCCATAATAAAAGGGGAAACGACAAAAGTTAGATCAATAGCAATGTAATAATTTTTAGGATACAGAATTAATGTATATAAAGCACTGTAAAGAATTAAAACACATCCCAGTTTCCACCAGTGGATTGAGAGTCATCAGTAGCTCTATGGGACAGAGTATAACTGTCCCATAGGGTTTCTGAGGCTGTAAATTTTTACAGAAGCAGAGACGGCCACAGCCTCTCCTGCAGAGCCACTGGTGGGTTTGAATTACAATCTTTTGGCTAGCAATGAGCTTTTAACCACCATGCCCGCAGAGCTCCCTTGGAAGACATTGTTGTTCTTAGGTGCCTTCAAGTCAGTTCTGACTCATCAAGACCCGTGTACGACAGAATGAAACACTGCCCCATCCTGCACTGCCCCCAGTGTTGCTAGGCTTGAGCCCATTGCTGCAGGCACTGTGTCCGTCCAGCTCATTTGAGGCTTTCCTCTCTTTTGAGATCCTCTGTCTACTTTAACAAGTATGTGTCCTTCAGGTGCGATAGACTCAAAGTTGTATTGGGGCTGTAATGAATGTGTTTTCTCCAGCTTCAATGTACATATGAGCAATTGAGGGTCTGTTTTACAGTTGGCCCCTAGCTTTGTTTTGGCTGCTTGTACTGAGATTCTCGATTCTTTCTCCCCACAGATGTAGTCAATTTGATTCCTGCGTATTCCCCCCCTCGCCCCCCCCCCACCGCACAAGGTCCATATGTCTATCCAAACCCAAACCCACTGCCATTGAGTACACTCTGAGGCCACAGATCGTTAGTAGGCACAGACAGCATTATCTCCCTTCTGCAGGCAGCTGGTAGATCCAAACAGCCGACCTCACAATCATTAGCCCAATGCTTATGCTACAGCACCACTAAGGCTCCATTCTGTTATATTATTGAAAAGGTATTGTGTCAGTCTGGGTACTTTCGAGAAACAAATCCACAGAAACTCATGGATAAGAGAAAGTTTTATATAAAGGGTAAGTGCACATCAAGAAAACAGCCCAACCCAGTGCTGCCCAAGCTCACAAGGCCAGCATTGACCCATATGTCTGACACCAATCCACAAAGTCCTCCTCCATCTCACAAAATACATACAATGATGCTAATTGCAGGTAGAAAGCTGAGTCAGTGAATGAGTAAGCATCTCAGCGCTGGGAGGGGTCTCTACACAACTGCTCCAGCATCCAGGGCTGTATTGGGGCAGGTCCATGTGGCTTCTCCTTGGGGATGTCCTGCAGGAAATGAACCTTGCCAGCTGAAGCAGGGAACTGGCTAAGGCAGCTGCACCCTGGTCTGACCATCACAAAGCAAGAGACCTGAGAACTAGAAAGGCAAGGCTCACCAAACCATTTCTCTCTCCACCCTTCAATTAACCCCACATGTGTTTATCGGCCAGGTTGGCAATAATAAGCGTTAACTATCTCAGGTATTTTCAATAAAGAAGTCATTAGTTGTGCAAAATTCTATCCTTCTATATCTAGTTTCATTTCTATCACCAAGGCTTTATATTCCAATTACTTATATGTCTGTTGTGTCCAATTTTTGTATTTTAATCACTAGTAATTATCAATGTAAACTTCATTGCATGCTTGATCTATTTTAGACAGAAGAGGCTGATAAGATTCAATTTCTTCATTACTGGCTTTAATTGTTGTGTATAAATTTGAATAATATTGTATTAACTGATCTTCCTTGTAGGCATATAGCTATTATCCTATCATAGGCAGCATTGTACTTCATAATAGATCTTGATATGTTCTTTTTGATGATGAATGCGACACAATTCCTCTTGAATGTGTCATTCCTGACAGAGTAAACCATATGACTGCCTGGTTCAACATGGCCACTACTGTCCATTTCTGTTCACGAATGCCTAGGATATTGATCTTTCTCTGCTCCATTTTGTTGTCCTCGACTCGTACTTCATACACGCCAGGCCCTAATTGTCAATGGATCGTAGCCACCGATCCTCCTCACTAGGCATCATGCTTGCTCTGCCCACATCACTACGGTCAACTCTATGCTGTGGAGGCAGCGCTTCTCCAGTTGTATCTTGAGGAACTTCCAAACAGAAAGGTGGTTCTTCTGGCACTCTATCAAGCAAGGTTATTCATAACGTTTTCAGCAGCTAATTTTTCATAAATAATCTGTTTGTTCCTCTCTCGGTCTATCTTAGTCTGAAAGCTGTCCAAACCTGATGAGTGGGTTTCAGCAGAGCTGCCTTTGTTTTTTGAAATGAAAGAGGGAAAAATTAAATATTAAAATATCTGCTTTTCCCTATTCCCTCTCATTTTCTTACTTCCTCACTGAACTCAGAGGTTGTTAACTGAGAAGACATGGAATCCTTTGAATTCAGTAGTCATGCCTAAAGCACTATATTTTACCCACCATACTGTTGATGACATCATCATCACCAGCTGCGTTATTAATTCATTCATTTATTTTTCAGGCTGGAAGGCAACTGGAAGCAGAGCAGGCCTACAAATACACAGTCAAGGTTTGACACTGATGTTGCTGCTGTTTTCCAGAATTGGAGCCTACTTTCTGGAAAGGCTGGGAAAACGGGGGGGAGTTCTGGGTTAATAGACTTCAGAACATTTCAGGTGGTGAATATTTTTCTAGATGATAAAATTCTTACCATCTTTGCCATTATCTTGGTTTGCATTGATAAGCTCATATTACCATTTGGGGACCTTTCCTTTTGTTTAGAGAGAATTGGGTTTAATGAAAAACAACTTCCCTGGGAGTTAATAGACCTGGAATATGGTTCTGGTTTTGCTATTAACTTATTGTGTGGACTTTCCTGGTATAAAAGAGCAAGCCAGAAAATATCTTCTCCTTTATGAGCCAAACCATCTCAGTTGCAACTGGTAAACTCTGCTCTTGCCATACAAAGGCAGCTATAGGCAATGTGAAAAAGAACGAGTGTGCTTTGTTCCATCGGAAACCAACAGGATTCATTTCCCAACCCTGATTCAATCAGTTCCAAATTGCAAGTAGTAGAGATTTGAATGGCAGTAACTTAAATTCGTTTTATTTTTCCCATCTAGGGCTGGCACTGCATCTCCACAATGTCATCCGTGGCCCAATCTCTTTCTTTCTGTTCTACTAAGCATAGCACGCAGTTCCCATCCTACACGTTTGCAAGAAAGCCAAAGTAGCACCACTCACCAAATCCATGTTTCAAGCAGGATAAAGAAAAAAAGACGGAAAAGGGCAAAGCTAGCCCTTCCATTTCCCTGTAAAGAACATCTCCAAATGTCCCAGCCAATGCCTGCATCTCACTGATCACAATTGGACACCGAGAAGCCAGAAAATAATAGCGCTACAGCTGGTTGCATTGTTGCCTTAGAAAGAAAAGATAGAAGCAAAATCTCCAAACCACGAAGGTCATATTAGAAAAGATAGATTGGATATTCAGTGGGCAACCAGATTTCTCGATCATACATCTAAATTCCCAAAAGTTAAAAGTTCAGATCTAATATAAGAGCTAATAAATCTACGATTCCTCTGTCTTTGACTCCTTTCTGGAATCAAGTGGGGATACTACACATTAGCCAACAGATGTTGGGTGATAATGTGAACCCTTTAAAAATGGAACTTTATTAGTAGAGTGTCCATGAAATGGGAATAGAGAGCCAGTTCCACTGCAAGTAACTCTGCTCTCTGTTGTAGCCTCCAAGGAAGGCTGCTAAGGCCACCGATGAATGACACGTGCCCTTTCTTTCTCCTTTCATGCAGCTCAAACTGAAAGATGAAGCTCTGCTTGCAGAGATCCACGAGGTACAAGAGATGGTTGGTTTTGGAAATCCATCCTTCTGACACCGTTACAGGCTGAGGAATTTTCTTCATGGAACTCTAAAGACCCCTTTGCAACATAGAAAAATAAAACTCTGGAAAGATCACCATTTGAAGGCTGGGCTGTTGAACAAAAGAACCTTCCCCAGAAACAAAGTTCATTGACTTAATTTCTACTGGTGATGTTCCTGGATCTTTTCCTGCTTAGCATTAAATTGCATGATAGTAATAATAAAAAAGGATCTAAAAATCTCATCAGCGTGGTTCTGGAGTTAATTAAAAGTATACTGGAGAGGTAGGGGGCCATTCATTCAGGTTTCTGATGAAAGCTTATCAGGATCAGTTTCAGTGGCTGCAGTTTCCATCACCAGTGACTTGCGGGAAAGGCTAAGCTGTGTGCTCCGTAAAGATGTACAGCCTCCAATGCCTCGCCTCGGGGCCATTCTGCGCTGTCTTTTAGGGTCGGAAATGGAGCTGACATCAATTGGTCTGGTTTGGTCTCGCTATTACTTATATGAAGTCTTCTGGAGGCACATGAAGTATCAGGTTTGCCTTCTCCGCTCCCTCAGAACCGAGTACTGCTGCCCTAGTTACTGTGATTAATCAGGGGGTAGGGGACATCTCAGTACAGCGCCTTGACCTCACAGTTCAGATGATGTGAGATCACTTGGCATTTCTCTTGGCCATTCTAGGTTATGGTGACCAGATTTTAACATTGGTAAAGCAGGACACCATTGACGGGGGGTGGAGGCTGTTCTTGATTAAAATTTTGGTTTATATGGAGCAATAAAATTTTCATAGAATGCAAAAGTAGTATTGTAATATATTTTTAAAATTTCAACAAGTACAATTTACAAATACATTAAAATTGTGTAGAGTATTTTATTCGTTGGCATATTTCTCATTTGAGTGAATATTTTTAGTAGATTGTTGTCGTTTAAAGGTCATGAAATTTTTCACAAGCATTTGTTATATTGCACACATAAAATGGCTTTCACAGTCTCAACACTTAATTGTGATTTTTCTGATGTCCACGCTTTATTTACCATAGAAAAAAACGCGTTCAGTCACAGCATTAGTTCCTGGTAAGGACAACGTGTATTCCACAATTTTTAGTGCATTATTTATGGAACATGGTTTGTTTCAAAATGATGAAATATTTCTAACCATTTGTTTTCTCTTTTTAATTAATAAATCTTTTTATTGGGGCTCATAGAGCTCTTATCACAATCCGTACATGCATCAATTGAGCAAAGCACCCTTATACATTCTTTGCACTCGTCATTCTCATAATTCACCTTCCACTTGGGTTCCTGGAATCAGCTCGGTTTCCTTTTTTATCCCCTCTCCCCCTCCCCCCTTGATAGTTTATAAATAATTATTATATCTTATCTTACACTCCCCGGCTTCTCCCCTCACCCACCTCCCCAGAGAGGAGGTTACACATAGATCTCTGAGATCGGTTCTCCCTTTCTACACCCCCTCCCATCCTGGTGTCGCCACTCCCACCGCGGGTGTTGAGGGGTTCGTCTGTCCTAGATTCCCTGTTTCCAGATCCCTACTGCACCACTGTACATCCTTTGGTGTAACCAGGTCCGCAAGGTAGAATTGGGGTCATGATAATTGGGAGGGGAGGAAGCGTTCAGGAACTAGAGGAAGGTTTTGAGTTTCATTGTTGCTACACTGAACCCTGAGTGACTCATCTCCTCCCCACTACCCCTCTGGAAGGGATGTCCAGCTGTCTACAGATGGGCATTGGGTCCCCATCATGCACTCCCCCTCATTCATGGTGATATGATTCTCACCACCACCCCGCCTTTGTGTTTGAGACCTGGTGTCCTCTGCCCTTCACGATCACCTATGTTGGTGTGCTGCTTCCGTGTGGGCTTTGTTGCTTCTGGGCTAGATGGCAGCTTGTTTGCTTTCAAGCCTTTAAGTCCCCAGACGCTACATCTCTCAGTAGCCGGGCACCATCAGCCTTCTTCACCACACTTGCTTATGCACACTTTCGTCTTCAGCGATTATGTGAGGAAGGTGATCACACAATGATTGTTTTTGTTCCTTGGTGTCTGCTACATGGTCCATTCAACACCTTGTATTCGCTTAGGCCGTGTGCTTCTTCTCTGTGGGCTTTGTTGCTTCTGAGCTAGATGGCCGCTTGTTTGCCTTCAAGCCTTTAAGACCCCAGACGCTGTATCTTTTTGATAACCGGGCACCATCAGCTTTCTTCACCACGTTTGCTTACACACACATCTGTCTTCAGTGATCATGTCGGGAAGGTGGGTATCATGCAATGAGCGTTTAGCAGGGCGAGGTGCTATTGTATTGGGGGATTATGCATGAGGAGGCCCAATGTCCATCTGCTACCCTACTACTGAACCTATAAATATGTGCACATAGGTCTATTGCCCCCATAATCATAAACATATTTACATATGTACATGTCTGCATTTAGGCTTCTCTGTATGCACTTTGCCTCCTACTTCTTTCCTCTATTTCCTTTCGCTTTCCTCCCGTCCCACTACCATGTTTAGCCTTCATTCTGGTTTCAGTAATTCCTTTCAGTTACCTTGCTCTTGGTCAAACCATTTGTTTTCTATTGTGATTTTTGCTGATGCCCAAGATTTAACCTTTTCCTTATCAATATATATTTTTAATAATGATTCCTCATTAAAAAGACCATTTTCAGAAATATTACTATATGGGAAATTTTGAGTAATATGATCGAATGATTTTTGCACATCATTCCAATTAAGTTCTTGTTTTATTGTAACCCAATGAAAATGTTCAGTATCATTGTAATGTACCATCCACTCTTCTAAATAATCTATGCAGTTACTATAGAACCTTTTAATGTGATTCATGATATCTGCACGATTTATTGCACCTTGTTCTTCTAGCTGGCTTATACAATTACATATAGTTAATGGAAGAAAATTATTTTCTAACTGCTCTAGACACTGAAATTTTAAATTATTAACTTCATTTGCTACTTTGATTACCGAAATTCTGTCACCTTCAATAAGTTTTATAGCATTTTGAAAAAGAGCTGCTTGATTGTGTAGAAACTAGCCAAATTTTTGAAGATTCTTTTTAAAAAAACTCTTCTAAAATTCTAGGACATTTACCCTGTGATAGAAAGCAGGGTTTCAAAGGATCGTATATTTTCAAAATTCTTTCGACAGCTGCCAAAAGAGCTAACTAGCGCGTTTTACTGTATCCAAGTACTTTCTGATATTCGACTTCCGCAGTTACACAAAATTCTTTAAGCATTTCAACACGCCCAGTGTATATACAAATAAGAATGTATTTTAATATACTTCTACATAGACAAATATGAATATATTTTAATAACTATTTTCCACAGCTATGGGCAAGAAATCAGCAGCTGTTTGAATGGTGTTATGTATTATGTGCGCTGCACAACCAACACCAATGTTTTGAGTAAGGTTTTTGTTTTAATTTATAAAAAATATTATTTGTGTCTCTTCTCTTTTCCTCCAAAATTTGCGTTTGTGTTGTCTGCACAATATACAATCATTTTATGTTTAAAAAAATGTTTTTTCCCAAAATATTAGTAATGAAACTGAAAATTATTTCAGAAGTTTCTCCGGGCACAGAAACGAAATCTAAAATTCTAATTTTTATCCCAGTTTCTGAATCAAAAAAATCTAATAATGGTTGGAAATAACTTTATATCCTTATGATTAGATGTGTCAGAATATATGGATATAAAATTTTTTCTAGATTTTTGTTTAATTCTGAAAATGCATATGGGGAATGCACATTACACTCAATTGCCTCGGATTTTGTTCTAGCACAGGCAAAATTTTGTTAACTTTTTGACAACTTGTGATTAATAGCATGAAAAGACCTAAGTCCTTCTGCTAATGCTAATTTCTTTTCTTCGTCTCCATAATTTGTTTTCCGAAAACATTTCTGTATTTTGGAGGAATATGCAGCACTATTTAAATATCTTTTATGTTTCTGTGTCTCCAAGTACTTTGAAATATTCTTCCCACCATGAGAAATAGAAAATTCACCATTACATTTCTCACATTTTACCATGTAATCGCTTGTTTTTTTGTAATAAAAGGAAATTCACTTCTTAGATCATCGTTGAATTTGCATCCTCTTACTCGTTAAAAAATCTAAAAAAATTAAAGTTATATTATAAATTATTATATACATATTGCTTAAAAACACAGCAAGTAGGTACATCATTACATGAACATATTTATTGTTAGTTTATAAATTTAATTAGATTGTTATAAAGTAACTATATATTTTAAATTATCTTAATTTTAATCCTATATTTCTTTCTAAATAATAATACTAACTTGGCATTATTTTTTCTCTGAATTTGCCATAACTTAAGTTGTGTCACTTTCAAGGCTGGCGCTAGATTTTTGCCGCCACTATAAAATATAAATAATATGAGCACTGTCTGCTAAATTCAAGAAAATGTATGTATTTATGAAATAAGTAAATAAATTACCTAAATTATCTGAATAGCTGATTTGTTGACCTCACTTGTTTAACTAGAACTAGCACGCAGTACGATGTGTATCCTCTGAGAGGCAGTTACAAAATGTTTTCGTCGTTGCCAATGCCAAAAAATGCCATTGTTCATTAAGTCCAAACAATGATGGTCGAATTCTAACAACTGATCAACAATGCGAACTTCGATAAGCAGTTCTCAACAATTATTTGTTATTATTAAAGTTTAACATTGTAAAATTAACAAAAATAATATAAAACTCATCATGGTGAAATAGCCACATGGCAGCCGAAAACCGTATATTCCCTTCCCGTTCTCCCGCCGTTCCGTAGCTGGTCCTGCATTCTTTCCAAAAATCGGGACTTTTTTAAAACGCCGCGGGACAAATTGTTAAAAATCTGGTCACCTCGCCGGGCAGTGTAAGATAGGATAGAGTAATAAGTTTTAAGTTATTAAGGGTTCGTGAGGGAGGGGGGAGCGGGGACGGAGGGGGAGGGAAAAAAGGAAAATGAGCTGATTCCAGGAATCCAAGTGGAAGGCGAATTTTGAGAATGACGAGGGCAACGAATGTATAAGGGTGCTTTACTCAATTGATGGATGTATGGATTGTGATAAGAGTTGTATGTGCCCCAATAAAATGATTTATTAAAAAAAAATCTGGTCACCTTATTCTAGGCATTCTTCCGACACGCCTCCCTGCAGCAGCGACACAGGTTGGAGTTCCTTCCGGGTTCGGGCAGAAACTCGCGTAACATACAAATAACTTCCGCCCCAGCGTGAGCTACGTGACGGCGCCGCCGAGTGCATTGTGGGAGCTGTAGGCGAGGTGGCCGCGCTGCCTTGTGGGAACTGTAGGAGGGAAAGCGGAAAAGGCGGGGCGAGCGGTGGGTCGGCCCTGGGACCCACGGCGTTGGCGTTCGGGTTGTCGGCACCCGAGCCCAGGCTGTGAGGTCTCCCGCGTGGATCCTGCGTGCCGCTGGGAGCTGTAGAGCGGGACCTGCGGACGGCGAGGATTGTCTCCCCGGCCCCGACGCCAGCCGGCTTGCACTATGGTCCAGCTCAGTGAGTGACCCGGGCGCCGCCACTGCTCCCTGCAGGCTGTGGGGTCAGGGGGAGGAGACCAGGCAGATCTGCGCGCTCATGAGTTCCCTGGAGGAATTCGAACCTGAACTACAGACCACCTTAGCGTTTGATTTCCCACCTCCTCCGCCCAGTTGTTCCCCGAGTTAGATACATCCCTCCCGTTTTTGCTGATGCGACAGCTGAGGCTGGGGAACAGGAGCTAGACAAAATCACAGAACTATTTCGTGTCAGGCCTGTGCTGAATGAATTTGGGGATACGAGGAGGTAGTTTTTGGCTGGAGTGATTAAGAGGATTTTTTAAAAGACGTATCTGAACCGGACTGAATCGAGGACACTTTAATGGAGGCAGGGGGGGGGTTGGTCCATTTGGCACCCTGCTATCTTGTGCCCTAATCGATTATTTCTCTTCAGCTCCCTTCCTTTGCAAGGCCTACCGTGGGGGACACTTAACCATCCGCCTCGCCCTGGGTGGCTGTACCAACCGGCCTTTCTACCGCATCGTGGCTGCTCACAACAAGTGCCCCAGAGATGGCCGTTTTGTGGAACAGCTAGGCTCCTATGACCCGCTGCCCAACAGCCATGGAGAGAAAATCGTTGCCCTCAACCTGGAGAGGATCCGGTACTGGATTGGCTGCGGGGCCCACCTCTCGAAGCCTATGGAAAAGCTCCTGGGTAACCAAGCCCCAACCTCACTGAAGGGGTTTTAAATTGAACTTGACCTCAAGCAAATAATAATGAATGGTTTCAGGGCGTAAGTAGGAGTTGAAATTGTGATCTACTTTGCCATTTTTAATCTGGAGACCTCTCTGACTCCGATAAGGGGTTTTGTGGGCGACTGGGGTTTTGTGCTAAAAATGGGAATAGTAGGCAGCTCTTAGGAAGTAGGCAGCTTACATTGTTTTTTTGCAGATAAATGGGGTGGGGCAGAGATGGATGAGTGACTCGTGCCCTGGGTTGGTGGCTATTAGACTTCAGGGTGTGCGTAGCATGCTCAGGGAACTGTTAACTCACGTGTTACTATGAGTGACAGTGCTGTTGCTTCTAGGTCTGTCAGGCTTTTTCCCGCTGCATCCCATGATGATCACTGGTGCTGAGAGACTGCGAAGGAAACGGGCACGTGAAGTCCTTGCTGCTTCTCAGAAGACGGACACAGAGGCTGCCGAAGCGGAAGCGAGTTGACGTTGATGGACACAGAGTGGGAGCAACAAGGCCTCGGTTGTCGTTAGATACCTATGCAGCGCTCTTCATTCTTTGAGTCGGGTTAATAAATGGAGTTTTCTGAGCACCGGTGCCCTTTGGAGGAGAGCAGGTTTTTGTCAGATAGAGACCCTAGGTGTTAATTTGCTTTTTCTTCCTTGGTTTTGGGAAAAACTGACTGGGGGTGAAGGTTGGACTTTTGGTTTAGGCTCTGCGTCTCCTGGATAATTTTAGTCAGCTGTCAGCTGTCTTCCAACACTTCCCTTCTTTTTTTATTTTTGTTCTCAACTTTAATTAATTTATTAATCATTTTATTAGGGGCTCATACAACTCTTATCACAGTCCATACATATATCAGTTGTGTAAAGCACATTTGTATATTTGTTGCCCTCATCATTCTCAAAACATTTGCTCTCTAGTTAAGCCCCTGGTATCAGCTCCTCATTTTTCCCCCTCCCTCATGAGCCCTTGATAATTTATAAATTATTATTTTGTCATCTTACACTGTCCAACGTCTCCCATCACCCACTTTTCTGTGGTCTAGCCCACAGGGAGGAGGTTATATGTAGATCCTTGTAATCAGTTCCCCCTTTCTACCCCACCCTCCCTCCACCTTTCAGGTTTCACTACTCGCTTTCACCACTGGTCCTAAAGGGATCATCTGTCCTCGATTCCCTGTGTTTTCAGTTCCTATCTGTACCAGTGTACATCCTCTGCTCTAGCTGGATTTGTAAGGTAGAATTGGGATCATGATAGTGGGGGTGGGGAGGAAGCATTTAGGAACTAGAGGAAAGCTGTAAGTTTCATCATTGCTACATTGTACCCTGACTGGGTTGTCTCCTCCCTGTGACCCTTCTGTAAGGGGATGTCCAGTTGCCTACAGATGGGTCTTGGGTCCCCAATCTTTACTCCCCAAGACTTCCCTTCTTCAAAGCCCCAGCACCCTCATGTCCCGCCCTCAGCCATTCTTTCCCACCAGCTCAGGAGTACAGTAACTTCACTTGTTTTTGTAACTTGAGATTTACTTAGTCTTTCTTGACCACAATCTCAAATTTACACAGGTAGATTGACTATATAGAATTGCTTTGAGGCTTTAATAGTCTTATTAAGAACGAGAAACGGGAAGAAAGCTAATAGTGTAAGACACCTGCCTAGGTCACATGGTAGGTCCTTTCGATTACACAAGGTTACTTGTGAGGGTTACAAAGTCTCATAAGGAGGATGTTTTCAGGTCCATTACATTGGTTCCGAATTGTAGGGAGCACGTGGGAAATAGAATGAAACAGTGCCATGCCCTGAGTGGTTCCTGCTCGGGATTGCAGCAACTCCCAGTCCATCTCATTGATGGGCTTCCTCTCTTTTCCACTCATTTTTTTGGGGGCTCTTACAGCTCTTATAATAATCCATACATCAGTTTTATCAGGCACATTTATGCATAAAAGCCATCATCATTTTCAAAGCACTTTCTTTCTACTTGAGCCCTTGATACCAGTTCCTCTCTTTTCCCTCCCTCCCAGTCTTCCTCTTTTTTAGCAAGCATGATGCCCTTCAGGGATTGGTCCCTCCTGATAACATTCCCAAAGTGCGTAAGACAGTATCTCAACATCCTTGCTTCTAAGGGACATTCTGGCTGTACAGTAAGATTTGTTCATTTCTTTTGGCTGTATATGGCACACTTATAGTTCACTAACACGATAATTCAGTACATGAGATTTTCCTTGGTCTTCATTCGCTGTCCAGCTTTTGCATGCAGATGAGGTGACTGAAAATGCCATAGCTTAGGTCAGGTCCACATTATTCTTAGTGACACCTCTCCTCTCCAACAGTTTTTTTTGCACATAATTTACATATACAATTGAACAGTTCAGTTCAGTTGCATCAAAGGGTGCCATCGCCACCACATCTATTTTAGAGCCTTCTATCCATAGTTATGTCGCCTTTAAACTGAGTTGTGGAATCACTGTCAGTTCTAGTGCTCTCTCCCTCCTGCCTTTATTGTTTACTCCCAAATTCCCTTTCCTCCCTATCATCCTTCCTCCCATCCCAGCATTCCCTGTAAGGACGCCTCTGCTTTTTAATACGTTAGAGAGACCTCTTATGGCACTTTGACTTCTTGACTGCTGCTTCCACAGGTGCCGATTGTGGATTTAAGTAAAATGGAGCCCTTGACAACGTCAGTCTTTTCTGTCGGTCATGGTATTTATCGGTCCAGTCGTGAGGAGTTTGATTTCCTTTACATTGAGGTGTAGTCCACACTGAGAACTATAATCTTTGATGTGTATCGGTAAGCTCTTCAGTCTTCTTCACTTTCTGCTAGCAAGGTAATATTATCTGCATATCACAGGCTCTTGGTGAATCTGTCTCCAATTCTGATGCAGATTTCTTTATAGATAGTCCAGATTCTCTGATTACTTGCTCAACATACAGACTGCATAAATATGGTGAAGTGATACAATCCTGGTACGTACCTGCCTATGCAGTATCCTTTGTCCTCTTTACATAACTGCCTCTTGGTCAATGGATAGGTTCTACATGAGCACAGTTGTTCTAAAATTCCATTGTTTGCGATGTTATCCATTATTTGTATTGTCAGATGCAGTGTGAGGCTGGGTAGTGTAGAGAAACAAATCCAATGACACTCATCTGTTTGTAAGGAAGAGCTTTTGATCAAGAAGGCATCCATTCAGTCCAACTCAAGTCCTTACACCTGATGCCAGCCATAATTCCCTCTTCAGCCTCAGCTGCCACATGCTGGGGACACAGGATGGTGAACTGGGAAGCAGGAAGACCACAGGCCAATGGGTGCAGAGTCGGGTAGGGCGATGAAGGAGGCAGTGTTCCAGCAGGCAGGAAGGCAAAGAGGCAGACATGTCCCTGTTCTTGCTCTGATACAGAAGGCTTATGACAAAGAGGTGTCATCAGACTGCAACTTGATTGACAGGTTTGACTCCACCCCCAGCCAAGAGGGTCTAGCCACGAAAACACAGCTATACATCTTTCTAGATTTCTCTTCAAAAACCTGACAACAATGATAGCTCTTGTTTCACATCCTCTTCTGAGTCAAGCTTATATTTCTGGCAATTCCCTATTGATATTCCACTGTTTTTCAATTTTACTTGTAAGTGGTACTAATGATATTAAATAACTTTTAAATTCTGTTGGATCACCTTTCTTTGGAATGAGTACAAACACAAGGAACCTTAAAGTTCATGGAAAATGGAATAAAAATGATTTTTTTTCCACCAATCTCTCAGTTGGTGAGAGATTATCTCTATTTTACAAATAAGGACTGAGGTTCACAAGTGGTAATTTGCCTATGGCCATACAGTTAATATTGGGCAGAGCTAAGATTCAGGCTCCAGTGTACCTACCTGGAAAGCCCTTTCCAACACGTTATAGGTGGGGGGTAGGGCCTGGCGATGAACAAAGATGGAGGATGTTTCCAAAGCCTACTTAGTGATAGAACCAGTTGATCATGAGTTTGGTAATGTAAGTGCCTAGCCCAAAAATCCCAAATACTGTATCTCTAGAACCACGATTGTACAACTACAAGCTTAAGTTAGCTTGTTTTGTGTGCTGATACGAAATACAGAGATTTATGGAGGAAATTCTCAAGCCCTGTCAATGTGCCAACCTCTTTTACTTCCAGCTTTCATATTTTGAGCTACCTACAATCCTAAAGTTACTAAAGCCCGTTCAGGGTTGTTGCTGATAGGCCTTCGCTTGCTTTGAAAAGCCGGAAAGGAGGGCAGACATTAGAACTGCTTTTAACTGAGTATGCTCTTTGGTTGAAAGAGCCTTTGTGGTGTAGTGGTTGCACATTGGGCTGTTAACTGCAAGGTCACAAGTTCAAAACCACCAGCACCTTCATGGGAAACAGTTCCAGTCTTGGAAACTTGGGGGGCCGGGTGGGGGGGGGGTTAGTTCTACCTTGCCCTGTAGGGTTGCTCTGAGTTGGCACCAGCTCAGTGGCAGTGAGTTTGGTTTTGAAAACACATGGCAACTCTGGGAAGTAAACAAGGTATTAATTCACCCTGAGGCAATTGGAGTCCTTGGAAAAACTCATTGCTGTAGTGGATGCGTATGCGATTCTGCAATGGGCTGACGCCTGCTAGGGGAAATGATGTGAAATGGGTTCAAATACATTAGTTACTGAATTTCTGCCTGCTCACAGATTACCTTGAGCATGTCTTCGACGCTTTGCACCAGCTGCTCAAATCCAACATGCTCAAATCCAGCTGTATCTCCGCAAGGCTTCGGAAAGAAGTGGACTCCCTCCCTGCTACTTCTTTGTTTTTATTCTCTGTTTGCTTTTATTTAGAGGAGGGTTTGGCCATTACTATGTCCACCAATGTGGGAGGTGAGCAGTATAATTTTGTGGTAAATGGCAAACTTAAAATTCTGGTGTTTTCAATTTTTTTGTTGCTGGTCTATAGGGAGTATACCATCACCAACTACCCCCCACCCCCCGCCCCTGGTAAGGATATTTTACTGATTGTTTTTTGAGGAAGGAGAGTACTCCTTAAAAAAACAAAAAACCCTCCAACAGTCCTCATGGCGAACATGGCGCGCTGCAAGCGGTGCGGAGTGCGCTCTCAGAGGCCCTGGCGCCCTGCCCCGCGCTATGCTGGGTTGATGCTGGGTCCCTGGTCGGCCGCCGCCGTGGGGACGCTGCGCGGCCGGGCTCTGCTCTGGGTGCGCAAGGTCACAGACAAACACGATGGGTAACGACCGAAAACGGTGTTGGCACAGTGGGGATCAGCAATTTTTCACAGGACGCGTTGGGAGATGTTGTTTACTTAAGTTGGGACAAAGCTGAACAAACAGGATGAATTCGGTGCTCTGGACAGGGAGAAAGCTGCCAGTGAACTCTCCTCTCCTAGATTGGGAGAAGGCACAGGAACGAAGGACGCGCTTACGGAGAACCCCGGGCTTGTGAACAAATCCTGTCATGAAGATGGTCGCCTGATCAAGATGACACCGGCTGATCCTTCAGAACTTGATGAACTGATGAGTGAAGAGGCCTATGAGAAAGACATACAATCCATCGGGGAGGGAAAATGGGACCTGAATAAACTACGATGAAACAACTTAAAAACACAAGCTCCCAAACCTCACTACCATTTGAGCGCGACAGGGAACAACTGCCCCTTGGGTTTCCGAGTGGAAACCCCGTCTTTGGAACTGCCGAGCTGCAGCCCCAGGCGGAAGCACTGTGCCCAGGGCTCCTCAGGGAGGACTCCAGGGAGTCTCAAGCTGAGTGCGGCCGGCCGGTCCGGACTGTCTTTGAAGAAGATCGTTTTATCGAGCCCTCCGGTCGCATCCTGTGGAATGGCCCCTTAGTAGGCTCGTCCCAGTTAGTTCGCAGCAGTTTTAACCTAACGTGTGTGCTCCGAGTTGCTGAGTTACGCCCGAGCGGGACCCCGAGACCGCAGAGTAGGGGAGCCGGCGTGCGGGGAGTGGGCGGGGCCGGGCTCGCCCAGCCTCCGCGGCGGGAAGAGCTCTGCCGTTACCAGGGCGACTGGGCGGCGCCCACCGGCCCGCGCCGCCGCTCCCGGGGGCCTCCTCGGCGGCGTCACGCCTGGCCCCGCCTCCTTTGCGGCTGCCGTAAAGCGGGCCCCGCCCCCGCCCGGTCATCTTGTGACGCCGACGGCCCGTGGCTTTTTTGCGCGGGAAGAGGCGGCCTTGGGAGGGCTCGCGGTCGTGCCGGGTCCCGCCGTTCGCGCCGCGCCGCCGCCTGCTGCGGCCCGGTGGCCGGCATGGGGCTCCTGGAGCAGTGCGAGCAAGTGTTCGGCACCGCCGACCTCTACCGGGTGCTGGGCGTGCGGCGCGAGGCCTCGGACGGCGAGGTCCGACGCGGCTACCACAAGGTGTCCCTGCAGGTGCACCCGGACCGGGTGGGAGAAGGCGACAAGGAGGACGCCACCCGCCGCTTCCAGGTGCGCGAGCCCCGACGCTGCTGCCGGCCGGGCGGTTTCGCGTCTGCCCGTGGTGGGGAGCGGAGGGGTGACTTGGGGCGCTCTGTGCTCGCAGATCCTCGGGAAAGTCTACGCGGTCTTGAGCGACAGAGAACAGCGAGCAGTGTACGACGAGCAGGGAGCCGTGGACGAGGACGCGGCGGTGCTCCAGCAAGAGCGGGACTGGGAGGCGTACTGGAGGCTGCTCTTCAAAAAGGTGGGCGCCCCGCGGGGCCCGCCGCCTCTCGCCACAAACGTCCCCCGAACGCACGTCTCAGTCGGTAGGAAGGAGGACGTGAGCCTCTCTAAAGGGTACCTATGGGCCTAGACGGGATTTTTAATTTCTTGCCGATGCTGCAGCGGAAAAGTAAGATTTTAGTTCGTTAGGCCGTGCCTCGTAGCGTAGCTGTTCAAATGCAAGCTGGTCGGTTTTCTGCCCTTTCCCCAACTTTGGAAACGTCGTTTGCAGATTTCTCTGTTGCTGGCGGGCAAACGGGGCAAGCGTAGAAAGCTTGTCTCCTGGGGACGATATCCACTCCAGCCGCGTCGGGCAGAAACGTTTTACCTAGTGTGCTTTTCATTCCCAATTCACGGAATTAACGCTTCTCTCCTTTATTTGGCCAGATATCTCTAGAGGACATCCAAGCCTTTGAAAAGACGTACAAAGGTTCTGCTGAAGAGTTGGATGACATTAAGCAGGCTTACCTGGACTTCAAGGGCGACATGGACCGGATCATGGAGTCTGTGCTGTGTGTGCAGTACACGGAAGAGCCTCGGATAAGGAACATCATCCAGCAAGCCATCGACGCTGGGGAGGTCCCATCCTATCAAGCCTTTGTGAGAGAACCGAAGCAGAAGATGAGTGCACGGAAAAGGAGGGTATGGTCTTGAATTCTGTTTATTATTTATATCTTGCTTGCTTCCTAAAAGAATCGGAAGATATTGAAAAGAAGTAAAGTCCTGGGTTTACCGACATAAACTCCTGTAAAGTCTATTATATTTACAATTTGAGATGCATTCAATGATTTGCGATAACAAAGGGAAGCTACTTTATAAAGCATTACTATTACTTTTTCGTGTATATTTCTTTCTGCTTAGAAAGGCAAGTTAAAAAGTATTGCTACAAAAGTAGAAACCTTTATTAATAAAAAAACATCAAAATGTGAAGCTACTCTTTGTTGACATCCTCTGTCTAGGCCATACTTCTGAAGGTGATGTTTACACCTGCAGCCTTCCCCGGTGAATTCTGCAGTGTTGGACCAGCACCACTTGCACATAGCAGTTTGAGCATCCTCACAGGACTCACGTCGTATTCCTCTGAGTTTGGGCAACAACGAGTCTGTGGGGCTTCAGGGTTGTAGGTTGGGGGAGGGGGGTTCCCTAACAAAATCCTCGAAGAACAGCCCTTGCTATCCTTGAATGAGCCCATGCATCGTTGTGTTGGGGAA
This sequence comes from Tenrec ecaudatus, assembly GCF_050624435.1. Taxonomy (NCBI): domain Eukaryota; kingdom Metazoa; phylum Chordata; class Mammalia; order Afrosoricida; family Tenrecidae; genus Tenrec; species Tenrec ecaudatus. The sequence goes on from NC_134545.1 coordinate 46,199,896, forward strand.
AAAATTACAAGTGCAATTTTGGGGGCCATTTTTTCATTAATGCAGTTTTCAATGTTCTGAATACATCTTCCTAATAAGTTCCCTTGATTGTCCTGTGCCCTTTTGAGAAAAATCAAGGTAAGCCTCTAAGAGCAGTGTTTTTATAGACTTTTTATAAAGTTTTGTTAAAAAGTTAATATTGGTCCTGACCTCAAATTTGTTTTTCAGGCAGGCACCCTAAGAAGATTAAAACATTGTATTTCTCAGAGAACTTGTTTGCAGCCATCCACTGACTGCAAAGCATAGTTAAATATATTTTGTTTGGAATAAACTCGTGTGGATTGCCTGGAACCCTAGTGGCGATGCTATATGGGGTACATGCTATGCTAAGAAGTGCTTCTCCGACTTTACCTAGTGGCAATGCTGTGTAGGGTCATGGTATACTAAGACAAATACTTAACTGACAATACAAATCCCATCTGTTTCCACTTATGTAAAAATTTGACATAAAAACGGAAGAGCAGAACTTTTCCTAATTTGGGAATTACCTGTATGTACACCAAAGCAAAAGCCTGTTACTGTGTAGATTTTGACTCACGGTGACAGGGTTTCTGAAACTAATTCTTTCTGGAAGCAGACTAGCCGTACTTCTCCTGCAGAGCGGCTGATGGTTTGAACTGCCAACCCTTCTGGTAGCAACCCAGAGCCTAACCCACAGCACTGCCAGGGCTCCTTGTCTCTGTAAACGTTATTGGAGCTGGTCCCCAGCCAGGTCTTTTTCTTATGGAGCAGCTGGTGGGCTCACACGCTTACCTTTCAGTGAGTAGTTAAGCAAGTAGCCATTGCACCGTCAGGGAGCCTTGCTGAGTGTTTTCACCTAACAAAGTGAGCGCCCCCTCTGTATTTTCCCCTGCTGTGTTGTGCTCAAGACTTTACTGCATCATTCTGAAGTGGCACTCAAATGGCCTTCATGTGGGCTGGTTCTTCTGAATCTAGTAAAGCATTTCTCAGGAGGTAAGTAGGCAAATCCAGGTCCATAGGCTAGATTGGGGAGAAGGTGAGGTGGCTTCATGTCTCTGATCAGAGGTGGATCCCTACAAGACAAGTTTTCTCAGTAACAATCTTAGTCTGTTAGGAAATCTTCCCCCCAAAGGTCCAAATAGTCAAGGCTGAGAGGTCAGTTCAGAAGGTTAAGGTGATTGTTTTGGGGGACTCCCAAAGGGAAATACTGATAAGCTTCTCAAAGGAAAATGGAGCATTTTATTTGTGAGGCAAAGGCCAGGGGTGCTGTGCTGAGGAGTCTTCCTGTCGTGATAGCGCACGTGGCCATTCTTCAAGAGCTGCCCTTCAAGCCGTACCCCATCCATCCCGGTCCCTTCAGACTTCACTGGGTTCCCCAAACTCACTGCTTTAACAGAATGTGACCCACGGTGTCAGCTAAAGAGCACAAAGCTCTTCATAGCAGGTGAGGGATGGAAACACCACCCTCAGGAATAGGCAAACCTAGAGGGAGGGCAGGTCAGGAAACAGTAGCTTCACATTAAAAAAACACAAAACATTTTATTAGGGCCTCTTACAGCTCTTGTAACATTCCATGTGTCAATATGGTGCCATCATTTCCAAAAGATTTTCTACTTGAGCCCTTGGTATAAGCTCTTTTTTTCTCTTCTCCCCCCTCGGGGGTATTATTGCTAGGTATCTTACACTGTTCCCCTTCACCCACATTTGTTATTATCCCCTGGGGGGAGGGGCAGTGGGCTATATATCCACCTTGCGATGGGTTCCACTACCCTCATGAGGGCACTACGCCCACTACTGTTCCTGAGGGGTGTATCAGTCCTGAATTCATTGTGTCGAGAGCTCTTATCTGTCTAGCCAGATTTGTAAGGTAGTAGTGGGGCGTGGGGAGTATTCAGGAATGATGTGTGTTTCGTCGATGTTATACTGCACCTTGAATTGTTCCTTCCTTAGGACCCTTCTGTGGGGGATAGCCCATTGTCCACAGATGGACTTTGAGTCTCCACTGCAACCCCGCTCGTTCTCATCCACATACTTGTTTGTTTTGGATCTTTTGATACCTGATCCCATGGACCATCTCATGATCACACAGGCTGGTGTGTTTCTTCCATGTGGGCTTGTGTGCTTTACATTTTGATGCTGTTGTTTAAAAAGGTTTCTGTGGTTTTGTAGCAATGCTTTGACTTACTCTGTTTTTCGGAGCACGTTGTGAGAAAGGACTGATGGGAGTTGAGGGAGGGAGTGGATTCTGGGTAACAGGTTTATGATCTGGGCTTTGGGAACAGTGCCTGGCACCATTACTGCAGCAATCATTCCTTCAATCCGGTTTGGGAAATAATAGCATGGAGAGCAGTTTAGGATTTGGGATCTTTAGTGCATAACTGAAGTGCCCTCATTTTATGAGCCTGAAGAGTTTAGATTAGAGGTATATATGAAATAATACTGACATTTTGTGGGTGAAGATTTTGAGTGCTGACTTGCCTATATAAAAGTCTTGACATCTCTGTATTGGAGGTTTGTGGGGTGAGGTGGAATGTATAATAACATCAATTTTGGCTCAGAAGCTACATCTGCTTAGACTTCATTTAATGGTTTATCTTATGTTGTTAGTGTTTTCTCAGGCGAAAACTGAACCAAGCTGTTTGTATGCCTCATACGATGTGAGCTTCAGAAGTTTGCCTCTAGTTTGAGGGGACACAGGCCTGGCTTTCACTCGCTAGCAAGTATGAGAAGTTGGGGTTGGTTGGGTAGTTGAGATGCAAGGATTTTAGACAGACTTTGTAAGTAAAAGGTGGACCCTGTATGTTTTTATTGGGATAACAAAGTTCTAATGCATCATCATTCCCAGTGTCAACAGTATTGATTGCGACTTAAGAAGACTCACAGGTGGCTGGGATATCTTACTACCCTTAAGAAATTACAAGACAGACTTATTCGCCTTGCCCAGGATGTTCCGATGGAATGCCTTTTTAAAAAACAATTACCCATGAAAACTTTATTAAAATAAAAATTACTGTGAAATCAAGTAATCCTACTCATTGCAGTTGGGTGATTTCTGACCCCTAGCTACCCTATAGGACAGAGTAGGTCTGTTCTATAGGGATCCAAAACAAGTAAGCTCCATGAGAGTAGACAGCCTCATCTTTCTGTCTGAGTGGCTGATGGTGTGATTGCTAACCTTGCAGTTAGGAGCCCAGCCCACTGCACTACAAGGGCTCCTTGAAATCAGGTAATGTTGACACTGAGCTTGTGACTGGGAGAAACCAGGTTTCTTTTTTCAAACCAGGGTTGCTTCTAAGACCCACGGCTGCCACCAATCACACAAGTGCACAGAGTTTGCAGAGGAGGAGTCCGAAGTGCTTAAATGCTGGCCACACTTCTGAGGGCATCTCTGGTGAAGTGACCTTGCCTATCAAAACACTAGCATTTGTAGCCCAAGGCGTTTCATGATACTGAAATCCTCACGGACTTCTTAGCAAGCAGAAATTAGTCTTACTGCTTGCTCTCAACAGTGCTGCCTTTTTTTTTATTTTAAAAAATCCTTTTTGGGCGGCTCCTACAACTCTTATCACAATCCACACACAACACATCCATTGTGTCAAGCACATTGGTACATTTGTTGCCATCGTCAAAACATTTTTATACTTGAGTCTTTGATATCAGCTCATTTTTCCCCTCCCTCATGAACCCTTGATAATTTATAAATTATTTTGTCATGTCTCACACTGTCCGATGTCTCCCTTCACCCACTTTTCTGTTGTCCGTCTCCCAGGGAGGGGATTATATGTAAATGCTTGTGATGATTCTCCCTTTCTCCCCCACCTTCCCCTTCCCCTCCTGGTATTACTACTCTCATTATTGGTCCTGAGGGTTATCTGTCCTGTATTCCCTGTGTTTCCAATTCCCATCTGTACCAGTGTACATCCTTGGGTCTAGCCAGATTTATAAGGTAGAACTGGGAGCATGCTAGGGGGGGTGGGGGGGGAAGCATTAAAGGACTAGAGGAAAGTTGTATGTTTCATCGATACCCTGTACCCCGACTTGTCTCCTTCCCCGAGACCCTTCTGTAAGGGGACATCCATTTGCCTACAGATGGGCTTTGGGTCCCCACTCCCCCATTCAGTGATGATTTTTTGTTCTGATGATGCCTGATAACTGATCCCATCAACACCTCATGATTGCACAGGCCGGTGTGCTTCTTCCATGTGGGCTTTGTTGCTGCTCTGCTAGATGTCCCCTTGTTTACCTTAAGTGCTGCCTTTTAATAAGGATTTATAAGGTTTTCTTTTTATTGGAGGGGTTTTTGCTCTTATAGGCTCTTCTTTGGGGAAAGAGTATGGTCTTAGTACTTGCTAGGATGTCTTGGATTTCATTCGTTTCTGTTTCAGGCGCAGGAGGAGGCTAAAGAAGCAGAAATAAGCAGGAAGGAGTTGGGGCTTGATGCAGAGATGGACTTGAGAGCAGCCATCCAGGTGAACTTGGCATTCTGTCTGGGAAGGTTGCTACCACTTTCATGTTCTGATTCCCACTGGACCTTTCTTTTTTAAGATAAGATTCTTATACCGTATATATGCACCCTTTTAAAGTTAATTTATAATTCACTGTGGATTTTATATTTTCTGAGTTGTACAGCCATTGCCACCAATTCTGAAAGATTTTATCGCCGCCCCCCCCCCCCGCCCTCAAAAAGAAACCTACCCATTAGTAATCATCCTCCCCTTCTCGGCTCACCCCAGCCCTGCGCATCCACACTGTCGGTTGTGTTTGAAAGCTTGTGTTTCGTCTTTCCAAACAGAGCAGACAAAAGGACCGGCAAAAGGAAATGGATGATTTCCTGGCTCAGATGGAAGCAAAATATTGCAATCCTTCCAAAGGAAGAGGGAAAAAGATGCCCCTCAAGAAAGAAAAGAAATAATGGGCTTTCTGTCCTTGAAGTCCCTAGAATCTAACCACACTTTGTAGACAGGTGCGGTCAAGATTTGAAGACGCGCCAACCTAAAACATGTCTTTTCCAGCCTGAATTGTTCAGAACTATGTAAACCAAGCAGAGCCTCTCAACGTGACCTTAGTATTTCCTGAAAGCCACCTGTTGCATCCAGTGGAGTCGTCGTCCCACCAGGAATTGAGTGGTGGCGTTGTAGGGGCAGGGCAGGGGAGGGAAGGGTGGTGTATTTCCTGACAGCCCTTGGTTCCATGGATCCTCGGTAATTGGAACAGTCTGTACTGTTAGTGATTGTCACGCTGTCATACTGGAGCAAGCTGTAGAATATTCAGTGATGTACCTGTCTGCTAGAACAAGTACCCAGTAAAATATCTTCCTTTCAACATTGCTGACCTTTGATAGACCTTCCAGTGTGCAATGAACCAGCTCTCCTTTTTTGTTTCATTCACCCAGGTTCTAAACTATTATTGATTTATGGGAGAAACAGGTGTTCAGAGTACTTTTGTAAGGCTTGTATATGATTAAAGCAAGTAAAAACGGACATTCTGGAGGATTTTTAAAAGTGTGACCTAGAAAAATCATAAATGGGGTGTAGGCTCGAGACAGGAAAGAACAGTCCCACCCACTGTTACACATTCCAGGTTCAAGTCGTACCAAGAGACCTGAGTTGTGGTCTTGCCTAACTGCTGAGTGCCCGCCCTTGCACAGGTCACTAAGCGGCCTCAACTGTTTCCTCCTCATCCAAAGCTTAGGGAATTGGAGTAAATGACATCTTAGAGAACCCTGACTCTTAAACGTTGAAAGGGAAGTCATCTTGATCCAGCAGTTTGTTGTATTGGTTTGTGGTAATTGTGTAAATTTTCACTTACTTATGGGTTGCTATGTATTCATTAAAAAATATAAAAATATTTTTAGGGGAGGGGGAGTCAGGAGGGAGGGGAAAAGTGAGCTGAAGTCGGGCTCAAGTAGAAAGCAAATGTTTTGAGAAGGATGAGGGCAACAAATGTGCTTGACATAATGGATGGATGTATGGATTGTGTTAAGAATTGTTTGAGCCCCCAGTAAAATGATTGAAAAAATACTGGAACTCAGGAATATGGTTTAATATATATATTTAGGAATAATCCTACTTAAAATTGCAAACTCCATAGACTATTTCAACAATATACCTAAAACAGACTTAATACCAAAGCTTTGTCATAATTTATCCTTTTTTTGGGTCATAATTTATCTAATAAAACACAGGACACATTGTCAGTTTCTAATTACAAAAAGGTTTAAAAATTACTCTTTAATAGTATTAAAAATATAATCTAATGCAGGTTTGAAACATCTCTTCACATGACAGCATAAGAACATAGTAAAATTTTAAAGATATCCAGGTTTATGATCACTTGACTTATCCATGCTGAAGATACAGTAAGAGCTAAAACTGGTATGATAATCAAAATTAGTGTCCAGTGAAATGAAATATGTAAATTTAAGCTATAGTGAAAATCACTGCTGCGTTCATGAGCCCCCTCAAGAAAAGGCCTATGGTAACATTGGAAGAATGCCAAAGCTCTTGACTGCTGCTATCTCGCTAACATCAGAAGCCATTTATTGTAGGATATATTTATATTGGACTAATTATCAGGACTTGTTAATTTTTCAAGGAATTACATCTTGGTGACTCAATAAAATAGCAAGAGTCAAAAGTATTTTTAATAGACTTTCTTTCCTGCAGGAGAAAATTTGGCACAATGAATTTAGTATTTGGGAAACATAGGACCAGTAAATTATTTTAAGTAGAAATAAGCATAACCCTAGTATCAGGCAGGCAATGTGAGGTTGAGCTATCCTATCTGAAACAAATTCTTTACACGGATGCTCATCATTTGTCTTTGGTTACTCACCCTGCCCCCTTGTCCATGCTTATCTGCCTCTGGGATTAGACCTCTAAAGAGAAAAGTTTATAAATGACATCTATTTGCTGAATTGTTCAAGTGTTTGACCAAAGTGTGTCAAATATAAAATACGTTGCTTCTGAAATTAATGCAAGCAGAAGTGTTCTGAAATCAAGTTATTTGCCGGATTTTTATGTGTATATAAATTCAAAAAATTCTAGAATTGATCACTGTTAACAGCATGAGGTATGCTTTGGGCATAATTATTGTTCTTTGGGTATGAATATTTCCGTATACTGAGAGAGAGTAACTGGAAACAGAAACAATACCCGTGTGCAATCTTTGGCAGATAACTCTCTTACAGTTTCTCAGTTAACCAAAATAACTCTTCATGGCTTCAAGTTTTTCTCTACAAGCTCTGCCTGTCACCATGGGCAGATGGTAACACTGGTCCGTTCCATCTTCAGACGCGTTCTCTGCAGCCGGACACCAGGTTCTTCCCATTTCCCTATGGTCCCTGCCTGGTTCTAGAGACTGGTCCACCTCTGCTTTGAGATTTTGTGGACCCGTGGAAGTGTGGACCTGTCAGACCAAGATGAAATCACATTAGTTAACATTTTAGAGTCTGTAATCTCAAAAGGTTAATTAGGGCTTTTTTCCATTTGGATTTTAATTTGAGAGGAATAAAGTAGTACTATGTTAACCAAGGCAATAGGAAATGTTTCGTCATGCAAAAACTTCAGTATTAAAATAGTTGGAGAGGCGAACCACTACTTAAGAAAGACTCAGATGACTGTTTCATTTAGGTTTCAGTTAGCAAGTGCTGCACCTGCCCAGCTGCCGCCGAATGTACTAAACTGGCTGAGGCAACCTGCTTTCCTCAGAGCGATGTGGGAAACCGACCAACAGTGCTTCTAAGAACTGAGCTAAATTCCACATGGGCTATAAAGATGGCTCCTGAACTTGTGTTTCCGCTGACCAGTCATCCTAAATCCCACCTTCGGCATGAGGAGAAAAACCTTGATGGCCGTCAGAAGGCCATTCTAGAAGGAATTCAGCCACTCCTAAATTCGCTCCTTCCCCTCCAATGTTCAAGAGTGTTAAGACAGTCGAGAGTAAAATCTGGCGCTCAAAAAAGAGTTCATGAGAGAAGATCAGGGTCTGAACAGGTCTTGATTGACTAGAATTTCTTTTCTTACATTTTGATCTGTTGCCTATATAATAAAAGCCATGACATGTTCTAGATATTATGAAAATGACCTCTTGTTTGATTCCCTCACCCCACCTCCTAGGTTTTAAGAACAGAGAGGTTTTATATGCCACAAGATGAGTAAAAATTGGATTTTTTTGGCTCCAAGCAATAGATCACTATTAGTTATACCCGTCTTCCAAAATTAGTTTGAAATGCTAATAAAGCTGTAGGACAACCAAATGTGAGGAAGTCAGAAGGAAAATAAGCACAGAGGAAAAAGGCAGGGTGTTGCCATTTCCAAGCAGCCTTACCAGCAGGTCCCCTGCCAGGACGGGCCTGATGAGGATACTCGGTGGCACACGAGTGACGGTACTGTGTATCCGGCTGAAAGAAAAGACGAGACTTGTTGACAAAGTGATAAAACTAAGTCCGACGACTGATAAAAAAAACACATGCCAACCTGGGCCCAGGTGGCTGATATACCTGAATTCAGAGCAGAAAGTCACCGAGCCCGGAGCCTTACACAGCCAGTTTAACTTGTAAAATATACATTCTATAATGTTATGAATAAATTTATTTAAAAATCATAGGACTTAAAACAATGCACATGGTTTAATATTGCAGTTAGATTCCACAGGTCTTCTCTAGCTTCTCAATTGCCTGATGATTGGAACAGAACTGGTCCTTTCAGCAACACTGACCCACCCAGGAAGTTACCTCATTTTAGATGTCATCTACATTTTATACCTTTATGAACAGGCATTCCAAAAGTTACCTCAAGGACTTTAAAAATCTAACAATGACTAAATTATCAAAATGCATTTTAATTAAAAAAAAGCTTTAAAGCATTATCCTGCTGGGGCTTTTACAATTAAACCCCCAATCCCCCCACACAACAAAAAGAAATTGGTTCCCTGTGAAAGTACTGGAACCCAGAGATTTAGGAATTAACCTGGAAAGCCCATAGATTATTCAGGCTGTAGGCATTGTGGGGCTAACGCTGCTCTGGTGTAAAGGCAGCCACCGACAGATGACGCCTGTGTCCAACAACACGTGTGGCTATTTCCAAAAACACTGAAAGCAAGCATGATTATAAGCCAGTGGCCCGTACCAAGAAGCAAAGTGCTAGTGTGGCAGTGACAGGCCTAGGACTCAGAGCTCTTGCTCATAAATACAGCCATGGTTATTTACTTTGAATAATTCCCTTTGCAAGGCAGCAAAGTGGGGGAGAGGGTGCAGTTTTTACTTGTTACTATAAAACACGAAAAAAATAACTACTTTGAAGCAACAGCAGGAATTACGCCCCCGCCCTTGCTTTAGGTGCACCTCTCCCTAGAGCATGCCTCGAGAGTCCCGTTCATCATGCTCGCACCCCTCATCCGAAAGCTCCTCGGTGAAGGTGTGCAGCTGGAGTGGTCTAAGGGTGATGAGTACGGGTAGGCTGACCAGAGGCTTGCAGGATGGGATGCTGGTCCTGACTAAGTGGTTGCCACAAACGATGCTGTAAAGCAGTGCTTCTCAACCCTCCGAGTGCCCCTCGACCCTTTAATGCAGTTCCTCCTGTTATGGTGACCCCTAACCATAACATTATTTTCGTTACTATTTCATAACTAATTTTGCTACTGTTATGAATCAGGCGACCCCTGTGAAAGGGCCGTTTGACCCACAGGTTGAGAACCGCTGCTCTAAGGTTTAGCTCTTGGCCTTCAGCCAGTCAGTACCTGACCCCTCTTTCCCAAGCAGGCCTTTTATCCTGTTCCAGAGTGAACGGGCTAGTGAGCGCACTCCAACCATGCGTGCAGAACAGGGGGACCTTCTCCAGCTACCAGTCCATGGCATAAACTGAACCCAGGTTGAGTACAATTTCCCAACTAGAAGCAGAGTTGTGCTAATGTGACACACGCTGGAATGTCTGAATGATAGCGTTTAAGCAATGTAGATGTCTACTTCCAAGTATGCGCAAAATGATCTGATTCACCCAGAAGACATCTTGCCCCTCAAAGTGAAGAGAATTCCCAGACTTCAGTGAGCTGCGGGGCCAGTAACAATTTCAGCAAAATGTGCTTACAACACTACTTTTATCAGAAACTCAATTTTCATTCTTGGAGATCATTAGGCCATTATCCAAGGTCTAAGAATCTGGCAGACCAAAACAAAACAAAAAATCCCATTCCCGTTTGCAGCTATTAACACCATAGAGGAAATATGTCACTCTACCAGAAAGGACTGAGTTGTGTTGGGCCTGGAGAAAAAGTCTGGTAAAAGGAGCCTCTCCTGAGGCTGCTGATGGTTTGGCTCATCCACCACAGCGCTTCGAGCTCGACTGGAATCACTGTGAGCTTTCTGCAGAGGAATTAAAATGGACAGAAACTGTTTAAACTGTAGGGGGACCAATGCATGTCCTAAAGTACCCAGCTCAACTGTCATAAACCAAAGCTTAGCTTGTACTTGGGTCAAAACCCAGAATCAATCTGGCCAGGGCTCAAATTCTGCAGGATTACTGCCATGGGTTTCATAGCAAGTACATGGGAAGGGAATGTGAAGGGGACTTACCATTTGTCTCTGTGGCCCCAGAGCACTCAGATGTTCCACCTCTGCGGTGCCAATAGGTGGCAGCAAGTTATTTCGACTCAGGGGCAAGGGTGAGGGAGAGGAGAGTGAGTCAGTTGCCCCAGGGCTGGAAATCCCACCAGAGACACCCCAAGACACAAAAGCAACAAGTTAGAAGAATATCCGCAAATTGAAGATTCAAGTAAATGAAGCTGGTGATTTTAATGTCACGAACAGTAAGCTTTCAGTGGCCTCTGTTTTAAAATCTCAGATATCATCATTTATACTTAAGATAGTAAATCTTAGTGATTCTTACTGAAAAATTTGCCCACCCTTCATTCACTTTATCCACCCTTTATTACCTAAGACAGGAAGTGAAAATTGGATACTTCCAGGCCCCAGCAGGAACAGCAACTTACTTTTAAACTTGAGGGGGAAGGGAGGGAGGCGAAGCAATGTCAGAAAAAGGAATGAACGGGCAAGCTAGGTCTCTGCAGGTATTGATGCGCTGTCAGTGTCAGAGCCCTGAGCAGGGAGAACACTGGTGGCCTGAACAGATTCCTGGTATCTTTGGAGACCCCTCTTGGGGAGCCCACTGGAATAAACTTTAATAAGAAATTGAAAAATCAAAAATCAGAAAATAACATGCTGGGAGAGAAGTACACAGGCTTAACTTAAAGCAGAATTTGAAATATAATTGTTACTTGGTCAAATCATATCCTTGAGTAGGGTTCTAGAAATGAATTGTCCTGTGCTTTATGACTTACCAGCTAGTGAAGAAAAAAACATCTTAAGAAATAGCTACTAGATAGTTTTGCATAAACTCATCAAGAGTGTTAAGTGAATGAAGGGTGGTAAAAGAATAATTTTAGTATTCTTCCTAAAAATCACTAAGATACATTTCTTCTAGTATATAAGCAACTAAAGTTTATAAAGTTTTCACTGCCAGAAGAATAAGCAAATATCAATGACAAAGGGAACTAGTATTTTGGGAACTTCATTGAGCAGGTTCCCATATAAATAGCAATGCTAGCCACATTTGTACAAATGTAAAATAATAAAATGACCAAATATTCATATTCCATTAAGACATACTCCATTTCCCCCAATGTATTAGTCAAACCAATATGCATCATAAAAATATTTACTGACTAGTTTCCCGGTACAGATTTCTATCCTATTTTTATTTAACTTTTACTACTTTATCAGTTTCCAGAAAGTCTGCTTTTGACACCTACACTCGCGTTCCTCTGACGAGTTCTTCCGCAGGTCTTGGGGTCCCAGTGCATGAAAGACTTGTGCTAATTGGATGGAGGGTACGTGGTGGGGGGTTTCGTCTCCTGATGGACTGCATTGTATATGACAGAGATGATGCACTAAACTCCAAGGCTCGATTTGGCCAGTTTCGGGTTGAAATGATGGTACTGGACCCAGGTCTCATAAGTAGCTTGTCATCAAGATCTCTATTGGCCAAATGAGAAACCCACAATGTAATCAACATCACTGTGTACAGGGAAACATGCCTCAAATGGTATAAAAATCTTGAACTCTACAATATACAAAAGGGGGCGAAAAGCCGAACTAAAGCCCTTCAGTAAGTACCTAGTTTCATGAAGAAATTCTAGCTCAGGCAAGAGAATCTGTTCTGAAAGACAGGCATTCTTCCGAGGCACTAGAAAAGCACTTGCCACCACAGCCAAATCTTCAGTCCCCCATGCGGTGCAAGGAATGCGATTCTAAGAGATCTGCGCCAGCCACTTTTACGCTGGAGGAACTTAGTTGCTTGGGAGCAGTTGTCCCAGGGATGGGAGCCCGCAGGAGCAGGAGTTTGGATCTGGGTTCCTTGGAAAGCTGGAAGCAGGCAAAGGGTCCAGTCTTTCTAGGGCAGTGGGACTACAGTCCACCTGCATTTACATAACCAGCTGTGAAATCAGAGACGCTACCTTCTTCTGCAAGTAACAAACAAAGTACCAAACCCGAGAAGTGCAGTACCTTTAACACTACTACAGATGTCAGGTTTTGTTTTTTATTTTTAAGGTGGGTGAGAGGAAGTTTGACAATCATATGACATTCAAGAGACACAGGCTTGTACAATGAAGTGGCGGGAAGTAAAAGCTCGGCTCTTCCATGTGCTTCTGGGGCTGAAGTCAGTTTCTCAGCCTTTCGTGTTGGTGCCCTCGTGGCACTGACTCACAAAGAAAGGCTGAGGGGCAGAAATGGAAGTGAGAGTGGATGCACAGTGGGAAGAATGTTATCACTTCCGTGGATGGTGCATGCTGGGATGGGTGCATATTTTGTTGGGCATATCAACACAAAATGGTCAAGAAAACAAAAAGGCAAAAAAAGAGGATTACACCTTAGGAAATTGTATGGAGCAGTTCTACTCTTGTCATGTGAACTTGGTCGCTGAGTCAAAATTGATTCAATAGCACCTAACACCCCCCCCCCACACACACACAAATTCTCAAACATTATTCAGATCTCAGGTTTTGTCCACTTGATGTATCAAGTGATTTATCAAGTTGCTAAGTAGACTGTATTAAAATCCCTAACTGCAAAAACACCAGTGTTTCCAATAAACAGTGTTTAAAGATTTTGAAGGGCAAGTGCCCAATAAGAAATTGGGTGAGTTTTTACTGTTACGGTCTTTCCCTTCTTCCCTAACCATCCAGCTAATAGACTCTCGCGCACTGACATCTTTTCTTTACATGCTGGGTCTATCCTCGCCTTGTGGGCATCCTATTCATAACTCTGGAGTCAGTCTTTCATTCAGGCCAGGCGACTTCCAGACCAACCTCCAGACCTGACCTCTCCTTCAAGGTGGCCCATCTTATTTCTCACACCAAACTCACCTATACCCCCAAACAAGCCTCCCTAATTTTTATTGCTCCACTTCTAGGAACTATTGTTTTAAAAATGGTCCTTTGCTTTTTATCCTTCAACACAACTTGAATGAAGATCTGTGGCATCTCATGAACTGCTGAGCCTTCAGTTTCTCCTGCTCCCATCTAATCTACACTCTACTCTGAAAAAAACCTAGCTTCCAAATTTCTGATTTAGAAATACGTGCTTCTCATTTCATACATTGCTGGTGGGAATGCAAAATGACAGAATTGCTTTGAAAACCTTTGTGGCAGTTTCTTATAAATGTAAGCATACACCTATCCTATGACTCAGCAATTTACTTTTAGGTTTGATCTAAAAGAATCAAAACCAGAAACTACTTGCCATGGAGTTAAATCTGACTCATAGTGACCCCACAGGTTAGGGTACAACTGCCCCCATGGGTTTCTGAGTGTAACCCTTATGGGAGCAGAAAGCTTCATCTTTCACCCATGGACTAGCTGGGAGGTTCGAACTGCTGATGCTGCGGCTGGCAGCATAACACTACCGACTACACCACTAGAGCTCCTGACCTACAAGAAATAAGACATACATACATCTTGTTTGCCTGTGTAAACAAGATGTATGTAGCAATATTGATGGTGTCTTTATTCATATTAACCCTAACCTGAAAATGATCCAAGTGCCCATTAACAGGATAATGAATAAACGTACTGTGGTCTATTCTTGCAATGGAATACCACTTGGCAAAAAAAGAGCCTGGGCCACTGTTACATTTGGATTTGAAAAATATTGAGCAAAATCAGCCAGACACAGAGTAATAATTGTCAAAGGAGGAACTGGGAGGTGGACGAGAGAGCTTTCTCTAGCGATGAAAATGTTCTGCATCTTCATTAGGGAGATGGCTAGGAGGAGTATACACATTGATCAAACTTATCAAGGTACATACTGAAAATCTATACTTCACTAGATACAAATTTCCTATAAGTTACAAAAAGAGAGTCTAAACTAAAACCTTGCTTCCTTTCTCAATTTTTTCCAGTTGTTCAAATCTCCAGAAATTCTTAATCTGGTATTCAAATGCCTCCACAATCTGGCCCCAACTTTCTTTGGTCTCTCTCTCCTGTTCCACTAATCACACCATGGCCTATTTTAATTCTGTGAGATCGCCAATGACCCCTAGCAGCACTAAAGTTCTAGCCTGCCTGCCTGCCTATCTTACTGTAGCGAAACAATCTGCCTCCTCTCCTAATTTCTAGTATTTTCTTATCTCCAAACATATTCCCACACTATTCCTCCTATCTAGAAAGGCAAGACTGTTCTCTGCTAATCAAAATCCCCACCATCCAAACAAGTTAAAAGTCTCCTTTAGGCCTCCAGTGAGCGCCCTCTGTCCATAGTTGATTGCTGGGAGGAGAGTGGTTAGGAAACAAGAGTGCATTGGAGAGGTGAGTACAGATCAGATATACATTGACTTGGAACAGTTAGAACTTTGTTGATGTGTCTCTGATGCATGTTGGTCACCCTCATAAAGTTGTGTTATATGTTTTTCTGTGTTTTGGTATAGGAAACCCAGGATTGATGAACCTATAGAGAAAGCCAAGTAGAATAAGGCGGGGTTTTATTTTTTGGGGGGGGTATGTGTGGTGGGGGGCAGTAAAAGGGAGACAATGTCAAGGAGTCGAGGAAGAATAAGAATGTTCGGAAACTGACTGTGGTGGCAATTGAACCATTCTGCTTTAACTGTAGAATGATAAATGTGTTAACTTCTAATTAATAATACAATTTTTTTAAAGTCTCTATTTTGCTTCCCAAAGCTTCCCAAGTGTGTGGCTCCTGTTACATTCATCCTGGACACCATACACTTGACACTCACTCACCAAATGCCCTATCTGGTTAGATTTCATGGTGTGTGTGTGTGTGTCCTTTCTTTCCCCTGCTTTATCAGTTCCCTGAGGGGGGGACCATGCTTCTTAGATGTTTTACTTCCCAACCTTCTCTGTGGTTCAACACATACAAGTTGAGTGACTGACCTTGATTTCCATCGATTTCCTAATGGTCTACTTGAACGCTATGAACCCTGGCTGTCCAGTTGACTCTGGTTCGCAGAGTAGGACTGCCACAGAGGCCCCAAGGCTGCACATCTTGATGGAGCCAGGTGGCCATAACTGTCTTCCCAGAGCGGCTGGGGGGGGTTGGAACCACCAATCTTCTAGTTAGCAGCCAAGCACCTAACCACTGCACCACTAGGTTCATCTAGTAAAGTAGTTTTCCTTACAGGAGCTTGTCCATTAGGGAGAGATTTCTTGGTTGCAGCGGCATCCCATGGACCAAGAGACCATTCACATTTGGCTGATGACTGCTTGCTGCTTGACCGAGACTCATCTATGTGTCAAAAGAAGATGTTACTCATTATTGGCTGGTGAAGATCATGTGTTTAGTTTCCCCACTTTGCCAAAAGTTACTATTTCCAGTTGATGCCATTCTTGTCCTGGGGCAGCTCTCAGCGAGAACCTACATCCTGAAGACTGAGGACATTCAGTCCAGGGAGTTCACCCGAGCGGCTCTAATGCTAGAATTTAAGCTTCCTTGGTCTGACCTGGCCACTCCAGAGCCCTGCTTGTTCTCCGAGGTCATGGCACCTCTCCTCCTCCTCCACAGAATATATTTTCTTCCATCTTTCTCAAGAATGCTTGGCTTACCCTTTCTCCTTCCTCTGTCCATTAACAACCAAACTAGCTAAATTAACTATTTAGGCCTCAGGCCACCCAAACCCCAGCCCTATAAGCCCAATGATGTCATATTAATTCTGGCTCAGAGTTAACCTATATGACAGACTGGAAGTGCCTGAGGGTTTCGGAGGCTGTAATCCTTAATGGAAGCAAAGCAGACTGCCACATCTTAATCCCATGAAGCAGTTAGTCTTTGGGTTGCGAGCTAAGGGCTTAACTGCAGCACCCCCAGGCTTTTGGAACCACAAACAGATGAATGTACCAGGCAGAATTAGTTAACCATCACTAAAGGAATCTGGTTTGTCTCCAGATCTGATGATTTACTCATTGCCATTGAATCAATTCCAACTCATAGTGACTCTGTAGGACAGGGTAAAAGTGCCGAGATTGTAACTCATCATGGGAATAGAAAGCCCTGTCCATCTTTCTTGGAATGGCTTCAAGTTGCTGACCTTTTGGTTAGCAGCCCAATACCCCACCAGGGCTCCTCTGTGATGGCTTACAAGACCAATAATTTTATGTTTAATGAACCCTTTTATGAATCTAGTTGCATAATATCTAGTGAACTTTCCAATAAAGCCTTTGACTAGATCTGGTAGTAAAACCGAAGATTGATGAGCATGACCTAAGAATAAAAAAAACAAAAAACCAAACTCACTGCCATCGAGTCAATTCTGATTCATAGCAACCCTGCAGGACAGAGCAGAGGGCAGGTTTCCATGGCTACAAATCTCCACTGGAGCAGAAAGCACCATCTTCCTCCTGCAGAGCAGCTGGTGGACTCAGAAGCCCAACACATAACCCGCTATGCCAACAGGGCTCCTCGGCTGAACGACTAGAATCATGCTCCTTCGTTTTCTTTCTTGTTTCCTACACCCCCTTCTCTCCCTGCCTCAAAAGTAGGACTAAGACATGACCACGCAGGAGCTTGGTTGTTGACTTTGACTCAGCGACCGTGTGTGCAACACTCGGACCAGCTAAAGCACTTCACAGGGTGCTCAACAGCCTCCTCCTCGACAGGGGCTTCTCTCAGAAGGCCCAGACGGACCGGAGACAGGGGCGCCTCACGTTGGCTTTCTTTTCAGATCTGGGTTATGAGCACTGAACATCCAAAGGCCATTAAAATCAACACCAAAAAATTAAGCATAAACAAGGGAGTCAACATACACAATGAAAGACAGGAAGGAGTCAAAAAGAATACTAAAGTCATAAAAAAATCTCTTTTCATCAGAAGAATATCCTCCATTTTTCCCCAGACAATCAAAGAATTGATTCTAGATTGCAGAGTTTATGACTCTTTAAAAGAGTTGACTGAAAATTCCTAACAAACCCAAATTGCTTAATTCAATATTTAAAAGAGTAACTACATTTTGTGGTAAGCCCCTGGAACAGAAATTAAACAAAATTTGAAATCTTAAGACATCTTTTCTTTAAAGAGGGAAAAAAAAGGAATCATGAATAATACAATTAGGCAACAACAGTTGTCCAGTACGTTCACCGGTGGGACTTACCGGATTTGAGGTGATAGACGGCACCTTAGACTGTGGCACTCGAGGTAACACCAAAGGCTGGGGTTCAGTCAGCATACAGGGGCTTCCTGAATCCGCTCTGGTTATTGTAACATTACTCTCATCATCTGAGCAAAGGAACAGAATCTGTTATCTGGGAAGATCTTCAGAGCCACAGTAACAGTGTCATACCATGGAGATATTGTAGGTGAGGTTCCAGAATGGAGGAGTGAAATCTTTTAATATGGTTCTTGTCTCCATGTCTCAGAAACATTCACCAAATGATGGGGTGGGGCTATGCAGATAGTGTGTGTCTAACACTAATAGAGGGGATTGGTCGGTTTTAGTTGCCACTCCCGTGGCTGTAAGGATATATTTTGGCAGGAAGAGAGAGAATCCCAGGACCATTGGAAGAAAGGCATGTTCGGGGTCTGTCTGAAGTGGTAAAGGCTGAGAGCAGAGACCACAGATACTGTCACACAGATACTATGGACAAGGAGACAAAGGGGCCAGGGAGAGACTAGAGCCCGGGTCAAGGAAATGAGTCGAAACAGACGAGCAGTGCTGGGATTATGGGAGTGCGACACCGAGTAAACGGTAGGCACAGAGGCCGAGGCCAAGAAACCATCTGGCTGAATGACTCAGGGTAGGAGACAGACTGGGCTGCTGGTTGAGGAGAGGTTGCTGCGGCCCAATGACTGTGTCCTTACTGTTTACTTGTCCTGATTTGAGGGAACTGATTAACTTTCCTAATAAACCCCATTACTGTGAGTGTTCTCGGAGTTCTTTGTGGCCGCTGCAACGATTTCTGAACTCAGCTTATAAGGAGAGTGCTGTGGAGGAACTGTGGATGTCGGAATAAGTAAAGAAGGACAGAGGGTGGAGGCAGGTGGAATCTTTGTCTGGAGGAGCCACCACACCAAGGCAAAACACTAAGGGCATGGAACAGAACAGCAAGGGGAACAGAGCAACCAAGTCCCCAGGGAATACCAGAAAGAGACTTTGGGGCCAGGGCTTGGCGCTTCAACAGACTCGACCGGAAAACACTCCTAAAAACCATCAAACAGTCCTTGAAATAACTACAAGCTTTTCTTTCCTGTTGTTGTGTTTTATCATTGGCTTGTTGTTGTTTTCTTTTATTGCTTGGTTTTGCTGTCTTGTTTCTATGCATGTTATTATCTCCACAGGTCTGTCTAAATAAGATAGGCTGCATGAACAATCTGGAGGAGAAAACAACAAGACCAACAGTTCTGGGGGGACATGGGAGAGGGAAAGTAGGGGGGAAAGGAAGTGGTGTTAACAAATCCAGGGACAAGGGAACAACAAGTGATCCAAATCAGTGGTGAAGAGGGTGTAGGAGGCCTGGTAGGGTGTGACCAGGGGCAATGTAACTGAGAGGAATTACTGAAACCCAAATGAAGGCTGAGCATGATAGTGGAACAAGAGGAAAGTAAAAGGAAATAGAGGAAAGAGCTAGAAGGCAAAGGGCATTTATAGAGGTCTAAATAAAGGCATGTACATATGTAAATATATTTATATATGAGGATGTGGAAATAGATCTATGTGCATATATGTATAGGTTTAGTATTAAGATAGCAGATGGACATTGGGCCTCCACTCAAGTACTCTCTCAATGCAAGAACACTTTGTTCTATTAAACTGGCATTCCATGATGCTCACCTTCTTGACACAATCGCTGAAGACAAAGCAGGTGCCTAAGAAAATGTGGTGAAGAAAGCTGATGGTGCCTGGCTATCAAAAGATATAGCGTCTGGGGTCTTAAAGGCAAATAAGCGGCCATCTAACTCAGAAGCAACAAAGCCCACATGGAGAAGCACACCAGCCTGCGTGATCATGAGGTGCCGAAGAGATCAGTTATCAGGCATCAAAGAACAAAAAATCATATCATTGTGAATGAGGGGGACTGCGGAGTGGGGACCCAAAACCCATCTATAGGCAACTGGACATCCCCTTACAGAAGGGTTGCAGGGAGGAGACAAGCCAGTCAGAGAGCAGTGTAGCAACTATAAACATACAGCTTTCCTCAAGTTCCTAAATGCTTCCTCCTCACCCACTATCATGATCCCAATTCTACCTTACATGTCTGGCTAGACCAGAGGATATACACTGGTACAGACAGGAACTGGAAACACAGGGAATCCAGGACCGATGATCCTTTCAGGACCAGTGGTGAGAGTGGCGTTACCAGGAGGGTGAAGTGAGGGTGGGGTGGAAAGGGGGAACCAATTACAAGGATCTACATATAATCTCCCCCCTGGAGGATGGGCAACAGAAAAGTGGGTCAAGGGTGATGTCAGACAGTGTAAGATAGGACAAAATAATAATTTATAAATTATCAAGGGTTCATGAAGGAGGGGGGAACGAGGAAGAAGGGGGGAAAATGAGGAGCTGATGCCAGGGGCTTAAGTGGAGAGCAAATATATTGACAATGATGAGGGCAATGAATGTACAAATGTGCTTTTCACAATTGATGTATGTATGGATTGTGATAAGTTGTATGAGCCCCTAATAAATGATAAAACAACAAAAAAGGACTGACATCCTTAACTATCTCCAGCAGTGAAATTTCTAAGTCGGCACCATTTTCCCTTATGTGCTGCATGCATGTTGATGTGACACTCGGATGAGATAATCACGTGCTTCATAAACTGAAGCGCTATAGAACGGTCAAGGGATCACTACTGCGGCCATTCAAGGAGTCATAAAGAGCAAGTACAACTCACTGGAGCCATTTGAAGAGCAACACCCTTAAGTTCTTGGGAAATGATTTTTTTCTTAATAAAGGTTTAAAAAATGAGCTGACACCAACGGCTCAGGTAGAAAGCAAATTTTTTTAGAACAATGAGAGCAATAAATGTACAAATGTGCTTGACACAATGGATTTATGTGTGGATTGTGATAAGGGCTGTATGAATCCCCAATAAAATGATTTTTAAAAAAAGAACTAAAGGTTTGAATAAAAATATGAAATGTTAAAAAAATTTTAAAAGCCAGCCAGCCAGAGAAGATAAATGGAAAAAGATTCCTCTCCGTGATGTCACACAGACCACTTCAGTGAAGTGAGTCACGTGGATTTGTGGGTTTCCAGGTACATACAAAAGTTGTTTACCAATTTCACTCTCAGGAGGGGAACACAGAATATATGATGGGTGCTATAGCAAAGTGTAGTGAAAAAATTCGATGGTGCCTACCTTCTTCTATTTATTTATTTATGATAAAATGGCATCTGGGGTCTTAAAGGCTTGTTTCCACATAAGCAGCATCTAAGTGAGATGTCACCCAAGTCCGTATGAAAGAAGTATAGCATCAGGGACCGAGGGATTGTAAATCACATGATATGCAGTCAAAGGAGGGAACTGTGAGAATCTGGTTGCAGAAGACTAGGGATGAGAGTGGGAGCCCAGGATATATTTGTAGGCTCTACATAGGAAATGAGCCCCTACTGGAGGAAAGTGGTTACCAAATCAAGAATGCACTGGAGAGACGACGCTACAAGAGCAAAATGATAAAGCTGACTTGGACAGTTAAAGCCTAGTCAATTGATCCTGATCTAGTTTTCAACATTTTCTGTCCTTTTTTGTTTTTTGTTCTTATTTGGGTTTATCTCAGATGTGTTACATCATTGGGGGTCACTCTCCTTCCACACAACAGGTGTACATGTTGATTTTCTTCTTTTATTTGTGACATTTTCTGAGATTAGGGAATTTACATAGAAATAGTTTTTCTTTAATACTTTAAATTTAACATCAGCAAATCACTCAAACTTGTTAAAAGAACAGTTGATAAAGTGTCCACTTAGCTAACACATAATTCTTTCCAACAGAATTTCCATGAAGATCCTTACCAGAAACATATCCTTCCCAATGATTCCGTATCAACTCCTCCATACAGCCCAGAACCCTGCTCCACACGCTGTCAAACACATGTGCAAGGACGTCCTCTTTCATGCAGTAAAATGGAGCAATGGGAGGGTGGCCTAATTTCTGTTTCTCTGCAGTCACTTCTGATTTTGTTCCACAAAAGTCCTCTTCCCTGTAACAGAAGAGGAAAGACTTCATGGTTAGTCTTCAATAAATGCTCAACTCGGTTCTGTGTGTTTCTTAAGCATGTTATTTGTGCCCCTCTCCTACCTCTTTCAATGCAAGGAAACCAGAACCTTCACAACTGGGCCAACAGTAACATTACGATAACTGGACAAAAGATGAAAACTCTCAAGGATTTCAGCAAACTTGGATCCACAATCCATGGAAGCACCAACCAACACACTGCATTCGGTGCATTCTTTTGTACAAGACAGCTCTAAAGTTTGAAATGCAAGCACATTCCTTGGAGAACTAAGGTACCTGACCCAAGCCATGGTATTTTCAATGGGCTCATATGCCTATGAAAGTTGGACTTTGAATAAGACGGAACAAGAACTGGAGCGTTTGAATTATAGTGTTGGTGAAGAATATTGAAAGTACCATGAACTGGCAAGGAATAAACAAATCTGTCTTGAAAGAAATACAATTAGAATGCTCCTTAGAGGCGAGGATGGCGAGATGTTGCCACACACACTTTGGACACGTTGTCAGGAGAGACTCGTCTCCTGGGAAGAACACCGTGCTTGGTGAAGTGGAGGGCAGTGAAGATGAGGAGGGCCCTGGATGGGGTGGACTAGGACAATGGGCTCAAACATAAACACAAGTATGAGGATGGCACCGTGTTTCTTTCTGTCATACACGGATTCCTATGAGACAGAGCCAATGTGATGACATCTAACCACCACCACCTACCTCTTGCTCAGCATACATATCACATGCACCAAGTTACCAAGTGATGTAGGCAGTTCTCAACAGAACTGCACTTCTCTCTTTATCTCTACCACATCCCCACTATTCTGCCAAAAAGTAGAATATGAAAAAGAAAGTTGAATGGAAACAATTAGACCAACAGATTCATGGACCACATGAGCATCAGTCTCCGTGATCCGGGCCTAGGACTATGTGCACTCAGCATATCAATAAACCTGGCTCAGTAGGAAACAGGATGGGAGGAGAGAAGTGAGTCCAGTATCATGTGACGCTCTACATGAACATAAGTAAAGCCTTACAGCCTCGATAAAAACTCCACACCCTTCCAGCAGTGCTGCTTTGATGATCAATTGTGGAAAGTTAAAAGACTAGATGAATAGGTTTGTTTTCAGCTTTACCTCAGATAAATCATGTAACAACTCTGAGTCTCAATTTCCTCTTTCCTAAAAAGGGTAAATAGCATCTATAGCACAAGACTATTGTCAGAATACAGTAATAATGGATATAAATAAGCTTTATTTATGATAAATTCCAGTGCCAAGTATAAAGTTGCATATAAACTCAAATAAATCGCATGTACTTTCTCAAGCAGAAATTATGTTAGCTAAGCGGACACCTTACGAACAAGTTTGAGTGTCCGAGTGAGTGATTAGTGGTAAAATTAAAATACCAAAGAAAACAATCTCAACGTAAAAACCCCTAATCTCAAGAAAAGGCACAAATGAAAAAAGAAAATCAACATGTACACTTGGTATTTGGAAAGAATGCAACTTAGTTTCAACTAAGAACATCAATTCTGGAACAGAGCATCAATTCTGGAACAGAGCCCTCACAACAATTAACCACACGAGAGCCCAAAGGTGTAGCTGAAACAAAGCTCAGAAGGCATGAAAGGGCAGGAGATAAAGACGAGTGGAAATGGGGAACCCTGGATGGAAGTGGGGAAAGTGTTCAGTTCCACTGAGGAAATCACAACTAATGTGATACAAAATTTGTAAAAATTGTTGCATGGAAAACTAATTTGCTTTGTATATTTTCACCCCCACCCACCATACACACAGGAAAAATAATGTGAATTCTAGATACCTGAGAAATATAAAAAAATAAACAACGGAAATTAATATAGACCTAAAGATAGGTAACACTGGGAGTATGTTTTAGGAAATAAAAGATATTAATACACAAAATGGGAGAGGAGTGAGGAGCTTATAAAGACATGATACTCACAAATCTGTGTGGTCATAGGCTAGATATTCCTCTATTATCCCTTCGGAGACGATCACACAATCTCCCTCTTCTCTTTCCACAGAACACGTGCTAGGAGATTTGGCAATGGAAGATGCTTGGAGAGCGTATGAGGAGGAAAGATATACCTTCTTTCCTCTTACACCAAATCTGAAAGGACAAAGTAGATATCCATTACGCACAACCGTAACAGCGCTCACAGTCACAAACCATCATCTGAGGTGCAGCTCAACTCCCTTGTCCTGGTGACACCTAAATCACAAAGAACTTGAACCATCGATTACTTCTCAGAACAAGAAGAGAAACTGACCACAGCACTGTTCTGCCACTACGCACTTTCTAGCACTGCTTGCTGTCCTCCAGCTGTAACAGAGGGCTATAGAGTTTGACACACCTAAGAATGTTTACATTCATAATTATATCTTGACAGTATCTCAGACCCAAAATGAAACCATACCCAAGGTGAATGGGGGGTGGTGGTATGGAGTGAAGATCCAATGCCCATCTGTAGACAACTAGACATCCTCTCACAGTTTCTACCTTACAAATCAGATTAGACCAGAACATGCTCACTGCTACAGACAAGAGTCCACAACACAGGGAATCCCGGATAGATAACCCCCTCAGGGCCAATAAGGAGAGGAGAGATACCAGGAGGGTCAGGGGAGGGTAGGGATCTAAAGGGGAAATCTATCACAAGGATCAACCTAGAACCCCCTCCTAGGGGGATAAATAATGGACAAGTGGATGAGGGGCGATGGAGGATGATGTAAGATATGGGAAAAAAATCTGTAGCTTATTAAGGTTCATGAGGGAGGGAGGGCGGGGGGAGGGGCAAGAAATGGGGAGCAGGTATCAGGGGTTCAAGTGGGAAGAGAATGCTTTGAAGATGATGGTGACGTACGTGCAAATGTGCTTGACACACTGGATGAATGTATGGATTGTGATAAGAGATGTAAGAGCCCCCAATAAAAGTATTTAAAAAACAAAAAAGAAACAGAAACTTCTCCCTTACTAATTGCCACCACACTGAGCTTTAAAAAAGGTAAATGGTAGTAACAGAATTTCAATCGAGTGTTTTTTTTAAATGGTTTAGTACTCCTCCATTTATTATTATTTTGATGTGTCACCCTAACTAATGTGATCAATGACATGGTCAGCGATCCCCAATTCCTCCTGACCCAGATCATCTGTTGTTGAACAGGAGAGCCTCCGGGAGCTCAGCAGCACTGGCGAATCTGCTGCACGCTGCACTCAAGATGCTGAGGCAGCCAGAGACCACAGCTTGCTGTCACTTCTCAACATTTTTTTAAAAAGCATTTTACAGTCTTTCAGACTCAAGGTTTTTGGTTTTTTTTTAAAAAGCATGTAAATGCCTTTCAGACCCCAAATTTAAAATAAATGAGTCTATAATTCTACATTTATTCCAAAATCAGTGACTAGAGGATATCTATAGAGAGATAGAGATACAGAGGTACAGATGTCAACCTAGATCTGAGTAACAAAAAGATCCTTAAATCCCAGGGAATATTTTACTTTTTGAATTATAAATAAAATTGGCTACTGTCAGTCTCACAGTGCTCACTATACTTTATTGCAATTGTTCTCAACCTTCCTAATGCTATGACCCTTTCATGCAGTTCCTCATGCTGTGGTGACCTCTAACCATACCATTTTTGTTGCTACTTCATCACTGTAATTTTGCTACTGTTATGAATAGTTATGTAAGTATCCGATATGCAGGATATTGTTTTCATTGTTACAAATAGAACATAATTAATGCATAGTGATTAATCACAAAACAATATGAAATTATATATTGTGAAATATTTATGTGTTTTCTGATGGTCTTAGGTGAGCCCTGTGAAAGGATCGTTTGACCCCCAAAGGGGTTGCGACCCACAGGTTTAGAATCACTGTTTATTACAAACTAACAAGTAGGGAAAAGTGTTTGAATCCTTTAGTGGAATGGTATAATGTGTACATATGGGAATATGTGCACATACATACTTATACATTAGAATACTTACATAGTAGACTCTCTTTCTTGAGGCAAAGTTGCCTCATGTGAAACTGGAGCAGCAGAAGGGAACCTAGGATACAGTCTGTAACCTTCACTTGGAGTGATCAGCTGCCTACCCAGAATCCTTCAAAACACAGACACATAATTAACTACTTTCATTTGGCAACCCGATATAAAATCTAGGTATTTTTAAATAAATTACATGGTTCTAGACAGAAGTCTAGTACATACTTAACTTGAAACTGATTAATAATTATTCTTAAAATGTGAGAGCAGAGGTTTTATGACTCCCTTGCCAAGGATGCCAAAGGCAAGCTCAAGCTCTACTACAGCAGTTTTTTCAAAAAGAAAAATCGGAGGAAACTGAGCCCCAAACCAAACCCACTGTCAGTGTGTCGATTCCAACTCAGTTTCCATAGGAAAAGACACCTTCTCTTCCTCCCACGGAGTGGATTTAAATCACTGACATTGCAGTTAGCAGCTCCATGCCCAGGCAAGGTGCCACCTGGGCTCCTTAAGGAAACTGAGGAAATAGTAATGTGACCTCCATCCTTCATATTAATTTCCACTAAATCAAGCCAAACTGGAACAAGTACACTGTCACATCACTTTGTTCAAAAGAACTTTGTGGACAGTCACAATACACAAAATATATTACTTGGTTAGGAAGATATATTGGTAGTTATGGAAATTCCAACAAAGTTCTACCATGTTGAGTTTTCTCTCAACTGAGAAGAGGCTTATTTGCCATTATTGAGAATACTGCATAAAGATTTTGGAATATAGATGGCTCTATATAAGTCTCCAGCATATGGGGATTCAACCAATTGCAGATAAAAAAATACTTGGGGCGGGGGTTGGTAGAGGAAGGGTAAGCAATTAAGTGGTCAAAGCAATACTTCAAGAGTCTCTTTACATAGCATTCACAATGAATGATGTCTTACAAATAATGCAATACTGATTTAAAGTATGTAGATTATATGCAAGTGCTACGTCATTTTATGGAAGAGATTCGAGCATCTGCTGATTTTGGTATCTGGAACCAATCACTCCTAGGCCATCTTTGGAAATCCCCGTGGTCAGCCACGAATAGAAGTCAATTCTGGCTTCAGCACCTGAGGTGAGGAAAGCTCGATGTCCACTGGCGGCACTCTTCCTGAAGACTCTTCGTAGACACACTGGGCTTCTTTTCATACAAGAGCTCATCGATGGCTGTGAACATTGCCTGCACCTTTTCTGTGGCATTCTGATCGAGTTCCTAAAAAAACAAAACAAAAAAACCCCAATGTTTAGATGGGCTTTGATCTCTGCTAAGAATTATAAAGATAGAACACAGATTTTGTTTTGTTTTTAATATTAAGTGCATTTAAAATACTGTTGAGTTTACAGGACTGACAAGTTAATGTAGTGAGTTGTTGGGTCTCATAGAATTTGCATATGTTCTTCCTATTCATCTTAAAGAATATTAAAGAACATTAATTGTCTGTTCTTGGTAATTAATCTTATATCTCAAAAATCGGTGACTTATGGAGACTACTGCCTAAAAACAATCCTTACTTGGAATGAAGTCCCTTTAGGACACCTCTTTTCAGCCAAGTAATAGACTTGTATTAGACGTGGCAAGATTGAGACTATATGACATGAAAATCACCAAAGAGGCAAGTCATAGTAACCGAGTGTAAGCTCCCCCGTGAAGCCAGCAGCCACAGAAAACTTGAATTGACAGCCTCCAAACTGTGAGCCCCTGCTCCTCTGTCAGTTTCCTGAACTCTCGTGGCTGTGTGCTTCTGTGATGCTGGAAACTGCGCCAGCAGGGCGACCCCCAGAGACTAGCTGTGAACAGTGCTCCAAGACTGGAAAAAACAAGCAAGCCAAACTCAATGCCACAGAGTCAATTCCAACTCTAGCCCTCAGAGTGGAACTGCCCCTGTGGGTTCCAAGACTAATCCTTTACAGGAACAGAAAACCCCATCTTTCTCCCAAGGAGAGTGGTGGATGGTTTCAAAATGCGGACCTTGCAGTTAGCAGCCCAACACATAACCACTAAACCCCCAGGGCTCATAACAATAACAGACTAGGGAAAAGAAATACACAGTTCACGTCTGAGGAAATAACCGTTGAAAACCTTACAAACAGCAGTGAAACATTAAGGACTAAGGTGCACCTGATTCAAGTCATGGTATTTTCAATTGAATTGCTTCACATGCATGTGAAAGCTGAACAAGAAAGAAGACCAGAGAAGAGTTATCATATTTGATTTACATAGTTGTCGATTAATATTGAAAATACCGTGAGCTGCCAGAAAAATAACTCTTATCTTGAATGAAGTACTGCCAGCATGCTCCTTAGAATTACTTTGGACCCACCCCCACCCCACCCCAACTCACAACTCCCTCCACCCCCACCCCCACTATCACCCGCCACCATCACCACCTACCACCACTCACCACCCGCCCCACCACTCACCACCACCACCACTCACTCACCCCCACCACTCCACCACCCCCACCCACTACCACTCACCACCACCACCACTCACTACCATCCCCACCACTCACCACCAACCCCCACCCCCACCTACCACCACTCCCAACCCCCTACCACCACTCACCCACCCACCCCCACTCATCACCCCCACCACATCACACCAAGAAAAAAAGAAGTCCTTTGGACCAGGGAAAAGCAGTTTGTAGAAAAGTACACCATGTCTGGTAAAGTCTGGGGGGCGGGGGCAGTAAAAAACGGAAAGGACCCAGTGAGACATTTTGACACAATGGCTGCAACAACTGGCACAAGCCTAACAATTGTGCGGATGACAGGAAGTTGTTTCATTTTGTTGTACACAGGACTGCAAAAAGTTGGAGCCAACTCCAAGGCCCCTAACAACACAAACTGTGAGAAAATAAATTTGTTAAAGCAAAAAAAAAAAAAAGAATTGAAAATGTTTTTTTAAAGTACCATTTTCTTCATTACATAAATGGTATGCTTATTGTATTAGAAAAGTTTAAAAATAATCCCAGTGGTCTGACTACTCATAGATAGATTGCAACATTGTATTATAGTTGTTTGGTCCTAGTAAAGCCATAAACAAACAAAATAAAACAAGATAACTTATTTACATAAATTTGCATACTATTTACATGCTTACATAAATTCACACACTACATTTTGTAAAAGCATCAGGCAGCAGATCAGCCTCTAGCAATCGACCCCACAGCAAGAACCAGGGACAGTGAGATGCTGGCTTCTTGCCGCCCCTCCTCTTCACACCGCATCAGCTGAGAATCACATACTCTTTATTTAAGAGGAGAAGTCAGCTTCTCAGGAAAAAAGGGCTTACTATACAGATAGGGCTAGTCTTATCACAAAAACATTCTTTAAATTGTTCTGTATGTATTGATCTCAAATTGGGGGTACTGGAGACCTGTCCTAGTTCTTATTAATAGGAACAATCTATTTTTTATTACTTATTTTCTTTAATTATACGTATTTTAGCCTTTTTTGCTACTAGTTGCCTGGTAAAACTTTCCCCATTCCTTTATATTCAACATTTTGATGTGATTCTGCTTTTGGTATGTTTCTTTAAATAGTGTAATTGCATTAAATCCAATTTCAAAGTCTCTCTATTTAAGATTATCATAATATAGTACAATATTTGGAAAATTTGGAGTTATACCTACTATTTTTTGTTTCCCACTTATTCTGCTTTTCTTGTATGTTCTGTTGCACTGAGTTCTCCTTATTCTTCTATCAACTAAACAGTTACTACGTTTATATTCTATAAGGGATTGTACTTAAATTTAACATCTCCAAGTAAACCTCTTATTTTTCTACCACTCTAAAGTTTTTCAAGGTTTCTGCCCCCCACTAAAAAAAAGGAACTTTAATTTGCTTTGACTTCGCTGAGTATCTTCCATACAATTTTTTCTAGAATGTTAGTATTGTCTTAAAACATCTAAAATGTTATGTCTATAGTTATTATTTAGATTTATCAATATGCTTTACAAATTTTACCAGTAACTTTGTTCTTTGTTGCTTTTCATCTTTCACTTTGTTCTCTGGTATTATTTTTCTTCTTGCTGCAAGCTATACTCTTGTAATGAGCACCTATGAATGGCAATTTCTTATTCTGTGACAGTTTGCCAGCACTATGAAATAATAGAGGCTCCTGGGTAGTGGAGCTGGTTGACATGCTCTGGGGCAACCGAAAGGACGGAGGCTTGAATGCCCCAAAAGTACTTAGAAGAAAGGCCTCGTTATCTACCTGCAAAACGTAAGCCATGAAAAATCCTATGGAACCTAACCCCTAGCGCTACGGGGAGCAAAACTGCAAACACAGGCGGGAATTGTGCCCGATCTGACCCCATCACATTGGGGCGAAACAGTAAGGGCGTGCAACAGAGCAGCAAGGGGAGGAGCAAAGCAATGAAGTTCTTAGGGAATACAAAAAATAGACTTTGGGGCCAGGGTGTGGTACCACTGGAAAACACTCCTAAAGGTCAACAAACAAATGTGGAACTATTTATAGGCTTTTCTCTTTTTTTATATTGTTGGTTTTCTGTTGTTGCTGCTGTTGTTTTCTTTGTCTTGTTTTTGTGTTTATTATTGTCTCTGCATGTCTATCTAGATAAGATAGGCAGGATAAACAATCTGGAGGAGAAAACAACAGATTGACAGTTGGGGGAAGGTGGGAGGAAACACATGGGAGAGGGGAGGCAGGGGAAAGAAAGTGGCTGTTAACTAACGGAGGGGGGGCGGCAAGGAAACAACAATTTACTTAAAATTGGTGGCAAGAAGGGTATAAGATGTCTGGTGGGCCTTAATCAAGGGCAATATAGCTGAGAGGAATTACTGAAACCCAAATCAAGGCCGAACATGATAGTGGGACAAGAGGAAAGTATGGTAAAAGGAAGTAAGAGGAAAGAACTAGGAGGCAAAGGACATGTATAAAGGTCTAAATATAGGCATGTAAATATGTAAATGTATTTATATTTAATGATAAGGAAATAGATTTAGGTACATATATTTACATGTTAAGTATTAAGGTAGCAGACGGACTCCCTCAATGCAAGAACAGTTTGTTCTAATCGCTCATGATGCTCACCTTCCCGACAACTGAAGACAAAACGGGTGCACAAGTAAATGTGGTGAAGAAAGATGATGGTGCCTGGCTATCAAAAGATATAGCATCTGGGATCCTAAAGGCCTGAAGATAAACAAGTAGTCTTCTAGCTGAGAAGCAACAAAGTCCACATGAAAGAAGCTCACCAGCCTGTGTGATCAGGAGGTATCGAAGGGATCAGGTACCAGGCATCAAAGGTCCAAAAAAAATACTATCAATGTGAATTAGGGGGCAGGCGGAGTAGAGACCCAAAGCCAGTTGTCTGTAGACAATTGGACATTCCCTTACAGAAGGGTCACAGGAGAGACGAACTAGTCAGGGTGCAGTATAGCACCAATGAAACGTACAATTTTCCTCTAGTTCTTTAATGCTGCCCCTCCCCCACTATCATGACCTCAGTTCTACCTTACAAATTCAGCTAGACTAGGGCATGTACATTGGTGCAGATAAGAGCTTGCCACACAGGGGACCCAGGACAGATAAAACCCTCAGGACCAATAATGAGAGTACCATTATCAAGAGGGGAAGGGGGAGGTAGGGGGAGAAAAGGGGAACCAATCACAATGTTCTACATATAACCAGAAAAGTGGGTGAAGGGAGACAGTGGTTGGTGGAAGACATGAAAAAATAATTTATAAATTATCAAGGGGGTTCATGAGGAAGGGAGAGTGGGGGAAGGGGGAAATGAGCTAAAACCAAGAGCTCAAGTAGAACGAAAATGTTTCAAAAATCATGGCAACAAATGTTAAAAGGTGCTTGACACAATGGATTTTTTAATTAATAAATGATTAAAAAAAGATACAAAGCAAGGAAAAGCATCTGAGATCTTAAAGCCATAAATAAAACAAAAAATTATAACTTATTTACATAAATTCGCATACTATAAAATTTGCCCTTTGGTAGTACACAATTAAGAGGCTTTTAATATAGTCCAAAAGTTGTATAGTCACTGCCACCACTGATTGTAGAAGATCTCATTGAACATATTCCCGGGGTAAATCACACTTATCCCACTGCTGCCGAGTCGGCTCTAAGTCGCAGTTAACTCCCAGTGATGCTACAGGGAAGAACAGATGGGCTCCCTAGGGTTCCTAAGACTGCAAACCTTTAGAGAAGCAGAAAACCTCTTCTTTCTCCCATACAGCAGCTGGGGAGCTTGAACTGTTTACCATGCCGTTAGCAGCTCAAAGTTCAACCTATTGCACCACAAGGGTAAACAGTGCCTTTCTGCTGCTGAATTCGGTTTGCTAATATTTCATGTTTTGTATCTATGTGCAAGACATTGGTTTGTAGTTTCGCTATCATGCTTGTCTAACTGTGGTAGCAGAGTGATACTAGCCTCAGAATGAGCTAGAAACAATCCTTCTCTCCTTTACTTTCTGAAAGTTTGTGAAGGATTGGTAATATTTCATCTTTAAATATGTATGTGTATAAAAAGTTCAATGAATTTTTGTATAGTGACCTTATATCCTTTAAGAATCTTTATATAGGGGGATGAGGGGGAGAGGGAAGGAGAAAGGGGGAACCGATCGCAATGATCAAAACATAATCAAATACCACCCCCCTATACAGGGGGAAGACCAACAGAAAACATGGGGGAAGGGGGGGACAGTGGTTGGTGTGAGATGAAAATAATAACAATGTATAATCAGGGGGATATGAGGGTGGGGGGTAAGAGCAGCTGATCCCAAGGGCTCAATAGAAAGTCAACGTCTAGAAGAGAATGAGGGCAGCATATGTACCAACCTGCCTGAGTCAATTGATGTATGAGTGTGGTAAGAGTTGTACGAGGCCCCCCAAAAATGATTTTTTTAAACAAAAAGAACCTTTATATAGAGAATTCTTTTCTTGTGCTATCTTTACCTGGCTTGAGTATCAAGCTCATACTGAATTCACAGGATGCACTGGGAAGTATTTCTCCTCCATTTTCTGAGTTTTGAAAAGATTATGTATTCTTTAAAATTTTGTTTTTGAAAAAAATCTATTAATCAATATTTGAATATACTAGTGATCTGTATTAGTTTCTAAGGGTGAAAATTTTAATGCACTAAAACAAATTCATTTTCTCACAGTTTTAGTAGCTAAAAGTGTGACCCCAAAGTGCCAGCAGGCCCTCAACTCTCTGGAGGCCCTGAGAGAGATTTTGGTCTTTCAGGTTCTGGTAGCTGTGTGACACCTCCTGACTTGTGGCTACATTGCTCCAGTCCCTGTGATGCAGCTACCAGTCAGGAGGTGCCAACCATGCGTGTCTTTATATGTAGGCTGAATCCCTCCCATATAGAAGAGTTGGAGCTTGTTTTAATAGAACTCGGACAAACTCTGCCTTTCTATGAGATTGAATTATAAGCTAGCATCTCCCTTCCCCACCTTATTTTGAGTTAATCAAATGTTTGTTAGTGTTCCATTGTATTTCCAGTAACGGCAACTGAGCTATTCTTAAGTTTTCAGTGTCTGCTGAAAAATTAGCTGCTCTACAGCCAATAAGATGTATCTTTAACCTATAACACCCCTTCCTTCACCTGATCCTTTACCAATGAAATAGCCTTGTAACAACTCTGTCTACAGCTACGATCATTTTGAGCTGTTGCCGTCTAATCTTTTAGTACTCCATATATTGCTATAGTCAGCCCTTCAGGAAACGACAGTAAAAATGTACACTTGCACATTTATCCTTTTATTTACTTATTTATAGTTTCTCGTGCTCATCCCTCCCCCTGCCTTATAGATTCCAGTTACCTTAAATTCTGGTCTCTAACGTCAGCAGTGAGAACCCTTGCTCTCCTTAGACTCTCTAGACCACTAGTCCATAGTCAAGAAATGTCTCCAGGCAAAAAAAGCCAGGCCAAATAAGGGCTCACGATGCAAGTTTTCTTTCTCTCAGGGATTTCGGGCAGATATGCTGGGGATTTAAAGCCAGAAGAGGTTAAGAGGACATTCACATATGAGAGTGACTTGCATATGACACTGGAATACAAGCAAGGTAAAAGGTAGGACGGTGGCCCAGCCTGTGGTGGGTACCCAGGAGGGGTAAGGAATGAGTTTCTGGTTTTGTGACCAGGAGCAGAAGGGTGCTGCAGTTATGTTGTCAGAGTAACAAACTACTCCAAAACTCGATGGCTAAAACCAGCAATTAATACTCATTTATTAACTCTCAAGGTTTATACGTAACAGAAATTTATATAGATCACAGCAAAATGGCTTATCTCTGCTCCATAATGGAGCTGAAATCATTAGAATGCTCATTCAATAACAAGGCTGAGAGTTGGGAGCTTGAATTTGTCTCCATATAAGCCTTTCTAGGTACTCTAGAAAGAACATCGTGGCCAGAGCGGGTTATGCTCTGGGCTGTTAACTAGAAGGTCAGCAACTTGAATCTACCGGCTGCTCCACAAAAGACCAATGAAGCTCTTTGCTCCCAGGAAGATTTCCAGCTTTGGAAACCCAAATGGGCAGTACAGCTCTGTCCGATAGGGTTGCTATGAATCAGAATTGACTCGATGACAGTATGTATATGGTCTAGAGGGGTACTGGGTTCTAAAGCAAATAGAGAGAGAGAAACAGAAATAAAAGCTGTATTGCCTTCCAAGACCTAGTCACAGAAGTCATGCTGTATCTTTTTCACTATATTCTATTAACTTAGAATAAAGGCAGTTTAAGGTCCATCCAGGTTCACAGGGAAAAAACTGGACCCTACCTTTCAACAAAAGAGCATCACTATGGGGGCCGGCCCCAACCCCAACTACTATCTAGAAGCCTGCCCTTCCCCCAGAAGAATTTATTTCAAAAGACGGTACTGAATCTGCAGCTCCGGAGAGGGACATATCTGATCGGAGTACACAGGAGCAGATGAAGGGGGAGTAGGAGAGAGTGGAGCATATCCTGACCCACCAGGCCTTGAGGACGATGACCCCAATTAGAGCAGCCAGTCCAGAGAGGACCACATGGACAGCCCCACTGTGAGACATGACGCCCCTCAAGGAACCATGGCCCTGCGGGGGACAGCACCGGAGACACAGCGTGGGAATTGCACCCGACCTGATCCCGCCACACCGAGGCAATGCACTGGGGGAATGCAGAGGAAAGGTAAGGGATTGGAGCAGCAAGGTTCCCAGGAAATGCTGAAGGTGGACTTTGAGGCCAGGGCATGGTGTCCTAACAGACTGGACTGGAAAACACTCCTAAAGGCCAAACTACAATCCTTGAACTAACTACAAACTTTTCGTTCTTGTTGTGCTTGCTTTTGTTCTTTGTCAGTAGTTTGTTGTTGTTATTGTTTTAATGCATATTTTTGCTTGGTTTTGCTCTGCCTTGTTTTTGTGCATGTTATTATCTCCACAGGTCTGTCTAAATAAGATAGGCTAGATGAACAATCTGGAAGAGAAACAACGGGACCAACAGTTCCAGGGGACAAAGGAGAGGGGGAGGTATGGGGAAAGGTAGTGGTGTTAACAAACCCAGGGACAAAGGAACAACAAGTGATCCAAATCAGTGGTGAGGAGGGTGTGGGAGGCCTGGTAGAGCATGATCTAGGGTAATGTAACCAAGAGGAATTGCTGAAACCCAGGTGGGGGCTGAGCATGATAGTGGGACAGGAGGAAAGTCAAAGGAAATAAAGGAAAGAGCTGGGAGGCACAGCACATTTATAGAAGCTTAGATAAAGGCATGTACATATGTAAATATATTTATATAGGAGGATGGGGAACTAGATCTATGTGCATATATTTATAGGTTTAGTATTAAGGTAGCAGAAGGACATTCGACCTCCACTCAAGTACTCCCTCAGTGCAAGAATACTTTCTTCTATTAAATTGGCATTCTATGGCGCTCACCTTCCCGACACAACCATTGAAGACAAAGCAGGTGAATAAGCAAATGTGGTGAAGAAAGCTGATGGTGCCTGGCTATCAAACGATATAGTGTCTGTGGTCTTAAAGGCTTAAAGGTAAACAAGCAGCCATGTAGCTCAGAAGTAACAAAACCCACATGAAAGAAGCACACCAGTGTGTGATGACGAGGTGCCAAGGGATCAGTTATCAGGCATCAAAGAACAAAAAATCATATCATTGGGTGCTCATCTCCAGGATACGATCGCTGAAGACAAATGGGTGCATAAGCAAATGTGGCGAAGAAAGCTGATGGTTACCAGCTATCAAAAGATATAGTGTCTGGGGTCTTAAAGGCTTGAAGGTAAACAAGCGGCCATCTAGCTCAGAAGCAACAAAGCCCATATGGAGGAAGCACACCAGTTTGTGCGATCACGAGCTGTCGAAGAGATCAGGTATCAGGCATCATCAGAACAAAAAATCTTATCATAGTGAATGAGGTGGGGGGTGTGGAGTGGAGACCCATAGTCCATTTGTAGGCCACTGGACATCTCTTTACAGAAGGGTTTCGGGAAGGAGATGAGCCAGTCAGTGTGTGATGTAGCAACGATGAAAAATACAACTTTCCTCTATTTCCAAAATGCTACCCCCCCTCCCACTATCATGATCCCAATTCTCCCTTGCAAGTCTGGCTACACCAGAGGATGGGCACTGGTACAGATAGGAACTGGAAACACAGGGAATCTAGGGTGAAGATCCCTTTAGGACCAGGGGTGTGAGTGGCGATACTGGAAGGGTAGAGGGAGGGTGAGTTGGAAAGGGGGACTGATTACAAGGGTCTACATATAACCTCCTCCCTCGGGGACGGACAACACAAAAGTGGGTGAAGGGAGATGTCAGACAGGGCAAGATATGACAAAATAATAATCATAAATTATCAAGGGTTCATGAGGGGTAAGCAGGGAGGGAGGGAAAAAATGAGGAGCTGATGCCAGGGGCTTAAGTGGAGAGCAAATGTTTTGAGAATGATGAGGGCAATGAATGTACAAATGTGCTCTACCCAATTGATGTATGTATGGATTGTGGTAAGAGTTGTATGAGCCCCTAATAAAATGATTAATAAAAAAGCATCACTATCTTTAATTAAAGCATGCAGCATGGCATATATATGCATACGTTTTCTGTGAAAAGCACGCCATGGTGGATGCTTGACTCGTGGAGGAGTGAGTGAGAGAGATGAGGAGGACATACATGTGGGAGGGCAGATGGGCAGCCTGCAATGGTGAGGACCAAATGAGGCAGCGGCAGCCCTTCTCAAGTCTAGGCAAGGTGAGGAAAGTTCTCACAGGGGAGACATATCCGCATGAAGCTTTCTGGTTTGAGTCGGGTGAAGAATATTCGATGAGCACTGGCCATGAAATTAGAGCCAGTTTTGTCATGTCAGCTTGGACTATAAGGACTGCATGTAGAAAGGGGCTTCCAGAAGTTTGTGGGAAAGGAAACAGAAGATGATAGAGTTTCCCTGTGAGCTTTCTGAAGCCCCTCCCATATTCCCTAGTTCTCTCTGCTATCGTGGGGACCACTGGCACCAAATTAACAACAAAAAGCCACGTAAATCTCGTTCACTGTATTTATTTATTTATTTAGGTAAATCTGGTTTCTAGTCCCCATTAAAAGAAACTAGATAAAAATGATGATCTGAAAAGTAAGTGCCTACTTAATTTATAATAAAAAGCTAAAAAGAGAAACCAGGATGCACTGAAGATGGCTGGTCCTGTGACTGGTCTTGAGGCAGGGAAAAGACAAAATAAGTCTGATATGTCTTTGTGACAGAAAGTAAGAAAGCATTTAAAAATAGATGAAAACACGTCAAAATTACATAGAAGCCAGCTAGAAAAGGGCGCTTGCTGGCCAACTATGGGATAATTTAAGCATCAAAATAAACAATGATAATGGTGGATTATAATCTAATGAATAAAATAGGAATCTATGTAGTCTAAATTAATAAAGTGGGAGTCCACCCTGATACACATAAATGAAAAATTTGATGAGAAACAGGATAATCATATAACTTCCCCCACAAAATGTTTTATTTATCTTTCAAAATGTTTTAAATATAAAGGAAGACAGTAATTAAGGTAGAAGACTGAAGTCAAGAGATCAAAATATGATTGCATTAGGGAAAATGCAAAATAGGATTTGCTGCACAAGACCTCTTTAGCATATCGACAAGCAAAGACATTACCTTAAGGACTAAACCACGGTGCGCCCTGGCGTTTTCCATCACCTCATATGTACGTGAAAGTTAGACACTGAATGAAGAAGATTGAAGAAGAACTGACGCGTTTCAATTAAGGCGCTGGAGAAGAATATTGAAGGTGCCATGGACTGCTCAAAGGACGATCTGTCCTAGAAGTGCGGCCAGAGTGCTCCTTAGAGGCAAGGATGGTGTGACTTCATCTTCTATGCTTTGGCCATACTGTCAGGAGAGACATGTTGTTTGGTAATGTGGAGAGACGGACAGTGAAAACTAGAAAGCCCTCAAGGAGAGGGACTGACATCACGGCTGCAGCAAGGGGCTCAGGCACAGAAACTGATGCAGGACCAGGGAACGTTGTGTCCTGTGTGCGCACAGGGTCGCTATGAGTCCGATATGACTCACTGGCACCTAACAACAGCTACACCACCTCAACTAAGGGTGAAGGGAATATTATCAAGAATGGGCCAAATCAAGATCAATGTATGAATGCAATCAGAAAACGAAGCACATCTCTGCACCACCACAGATTTAAGAACTGCTCCAGATCAAAGAAGATTTAATGCACTGTATAATGTAAACTGAAGTTTTGTGGTAAAAGGCATTGTTGAGACAACTGCTGAAGCTGAATGGAATCTGAGGATTCGATGATAGTAATCCCTCCTGATTTTGAGGCTTACATTCTATTATGTTGGAGAACACACTTGTTTGTAGAAAATACTAAAATATGTGGTAAAGAAGTAACATATTGAGAACTAATTCTCAACTGGTAAGGGAAAAGTGGACACTTTTATGTGTGTGCAACTTTTCTGTAAATTAGAGACAGTTTCAATTTGTAAAAAATGGCTAAATTTAAGCAAACTCCAACTTAAAATTCAAACTCGAATTTCATTAACTACAGATACAACCTTAAAAACAAAATACTGCATTTCAAAGCAATTATCTACTCTGACAGACGCGACTATACCTACAATCAGTTTATTTAATACAAGGAAAAGATCAGCAACAGTCATAGACCAACAAGAAATTTTGAGGAGAAAAACAATCAATCATGGCAATAAATGTCAAAATAAATCATCCTCATAAAGCTAACTACAGAGGTATCTTATAACCCAGTGATCTCACTCCTAGATATAGACATAACATAAATGAAAATATATGCCCACAGAAAAATTACAAGCAAATGTTCATAGCAGCATTACTCATAATAGTAAACAAGTGGTAGCAATCCAAATGTTCAACTGATGAAAAGTAAACAAAATATAGTATATTCATACAACAGACTATTTATTAATCAACTATAACAATGAAATAAGCACCGACATGCTCTACACCATGTAC
Source organism: Tenrec ecaudatus (assembly GCF_050624435.1). NCBI lineage: Eukaryota > Metazoa > Chordata > Mammalia > Afrosoricida > Tenrecidae > Tenrec > Tenrec ecaudatus. The sequence continues at coordinate 46,239,172 of NC_134545.1, forward strand.
GCAGCTTGGAAACATAAAAGCTAAGTGAGAGAAGCCAAGCACATTTTAAACAAGATGAAAGACCTTGGTGGAAAGGCTAAGATTTGTAGGCTGGGCATAGCAAAAGTATCACCATGCTTTAAATCACGCACTACCACCTCCTCTAAGGTTCAATGGCTATATGAGAAAAGAAAGCAAAAACTAAAAGAAGGTGAGGACGGATGTTTCTTTACTATTATTTTAAGTAGTAGTACATTTAAACATCAAAATGTTTAACTAACCATGTGGAAGAGTAAAGGACTGAAACATCCTGACAAAAGTAGCAAATCCGAACGCGCAGCGTGGTCTCCCACGCACTCCATCAAATTGATCACAGACAACTCACACCATATCCCCAGGAGAAGTCCGAGCTGCCTTCAGTAGAGAAGCCTGTTCCTGTGTAACTTGGGAAAGCAGACCTTGAATTCCCAGTGTCAGCTGATGTTAAAGGTGAGTCTTGTGTGATGTCAGATTCACTAAACACATAATTGGAAGCAGAAAAAACAAAACAGAAAAATCCTCTTATTTTCTAAAATTTCTACAAAATTTATCAAATAATACGTGCATATACTAAAACAGCCATAGAAGCAATCATAAAGAACTTGAAATTTAAGCATCATTAATTTTACGTAATTCCTATAGAACTGAGGGCAGTCATTTTAAGTAAGACTAGTAATAGTGGAAAAACACTGCATGAGGCCACTACTCTGAAAATAAACACCAAGACACAAACAGGCTTCTGCTCTCAGGTCATGTAATTTTCTAATCCAATCTGCCAAGCAACTCAGAACACCTGCCCACCGCCCATGAACCAGGCATCACCCCCTCTGCAAGTACGTCTTAAAATCACTGTGGCAGAGGAGACCTCCCCTCAGCCAGGGTCAGTTTTTCAAGGTCAGGAGCAAGGAAGATGGCCATTCAGTTGCTGCCAAACAGAAGTGTGCCAGGGTCACCTCAAATCAACAGACACTCCTACCAGAGTGACAGCAAACCTTACTAGACAGTCGGGTCGACATGGGCGGAGGGGAGCACGGGCGTCTCAGAGAAGGCAAGTACACTCCTGCACATAGGTAAATAGGGAGGGGTGCACCCTCCCATTGGGAAAAAACAACCCTTTAATACTAATATGGAACCCTGGTACTATGTTCCTAATTAGATACTTTTGACCTAGCTTCTCACCAGTCCTTGGTGACCCAGGCAGACCATGTACTGTAGATGCGTGGGTCTTTAGTTGGTTATGTCGAGGAGCACAATATCCTTTATAGGCCACACCAGAAGGACCACATGTGGAAACCCTACAGAGTGAAGTGGGCTCTACCTCAAATTCACCCGTAGCCCTTGGACTTTCGGCTGAAACCATGGAGTGTGGAAGAAGCAGACAACTGTGAGCCCGAGCATGGAGAACTGGCAGTCACTGGACTCTGTTCGGGTAGCTTGCCTTGAGGGTGCCCAGTGAATGTTAGGCCAGGACTAGCCTATCCTTATTATTTTAGGGTCCTTCTGGCTTTATTATGATCTATATTCAACTGAAACGCATGGTTCTGCCACAGTCAACTATTGAAAGCTACTTTATTACTAACCCCCACTGTTTGTGTAGACCGTGTCCAATCACTTAAGAGTTTAATTAGTACGAGTCAAGAATTCATGTACTGAGGTTCAGTCAACCTATACTTGTATAATGGGCTTTCTCAACTGTGTTTTAAATTCTGTACGACTGGCTAAGTTAATGACACTATTGACAGAAATACCTATGTCCCAGGAAAGTGATTAATAATGTTCTCTATCATAAAATGAAATGGTGTCTCTAAGGTGAACCAGAGACATATATAAACCGTAGAAATATGAATGTATTTTGGGTTTGCACTTAATTCTATCCCCACTTCAGGAACGATTTGTCTTTAACCTAACGTCTGACTGGATGCTTGCCCTCATTTAGAAATCACTAAAAATATGGGTGCTACAGCAAAGCATGGCGAAGAACTAGATGGTGCCCAGCTACCAGGAAGAATAGTGTCTGGGTTCTTAAAAGTTTGTCTTTAAACAAGCAGCCATCTAAGTGAGGCATCAATTAAGTCTACATGGAAGGTGTAAAGCAGTCTGTGTGATCCAAAGGATTATAATATAATCCAAATCCAAAGGAGGGAATGGTATCAGAGATTTAATCGTGAACACCTGGTTTGCAGAAGGGTACAGATGACAGTGGAAGCCCAAAATTCATTTGCACGGTCCACACAGATTCAGCCTCCGGTGAATCCCCTCTGACCATAGCTGAACAGCTTTCTCCGACTGAGAGTAATGTAAAGTTGATTACAGTAGATAATGTTAGGTTAAAGTGTAATACAGATCTCCATTTTGACCCATTTTAAAGGCGTTTCAGTTTTTAAAGGGGGGGGGCACAATCCATTAAGTCCCCTGTGATCAGAAAGGGGATTGAGCCTTGTTATCATGCAGAGTGCTTTCAAAAGTGGATTATGGCAAATGTAGTTAGGTTAAATTTTTTGGTAAGTTTTATTAGCACTTCGTCCACATGTCATACAATTCAACAATAATTCAATCATATCAAGAAGAGTTGTATAATTATCACCACAGTCAATTCTAGAATATTTTCTTTTTCTTGGTATTCATTGTAATTCGTGTAATCATTTTTTTCTAATTGTGGTATAAATAATACACAACAAAATATTCTCCAATTCTACAACTTCTACATGTATAATTCAGTGCCATAGATGATACTCTTTGTGTGTACACCATTATTGCTGTCCTTTTCCAAATTACTCCACCACCGTTAACATAAACGGAATGCCCCCTAAGTTAGGCTTCAATTTAATACTTTATCATTTGAACTCCCCTTTGACCTAGGGTAATTTAAAGTTGTTCCTGTTTTTAATATTTTATACTTTCTTTTCCATTGAAATTTTTGTTTTATTATTGTTGTTAGGGTTTTTGTTGTTGTTTTACATGTTTTTCTGTCTATGAAATCCAGGATAGGTAAATCTATAGAAATAGTAACTGGATTAATGGTTTCTTGAGGGTATGGAGAGGAGGTTGGGAGGAAATGGAGAGCTAAGAACAAGGAGTACAAGAAAGAAGAAAATGTTCTAAAATTGTGCTAATGATTTTACAACTCTTCTTGATATGACTAAACTATTGAATTGTAGGGTATGTGGGTTATGTGTCCATAACACATTAAAAAAGACTAGTAACAGTTTACAATACTTTAACATCTATGCCATATATGCTACATAACCAAGGTGTTTTTATGCAAATAAAATAACTTGCACATCAAGGCTTTTGCGTCATCACCATGCCCCCAAGGTATCTTCATAAACTCATGTTAATTTTTTCACAGAAACACGTAAAAATTATCATAGCACGTTTACAAAAATATCTTGGAAAAAAGGAAAGAGTTGAGGGAAAAACTATTTTGGATGTGTTATCTGCATAACAATATGGTAAAGACACTTCGGAAATGTTAACAGCGGCATATAAATCTACGTGGCACTTTTACAGATGTTACCTGATTTTGACCTTCACAACCACCTGACGCTGCAGAGCCTCATGTGAAGAACAGAATCTGAGGTTTAGTCCTGGGTTGTGAAACCCTGATTCGTGACGGTCAGGTTCACCGTGACACTGCTTCCCACAGGCCTTTTGCAAGTTACAATCCACTCCGTATTATTTCTTACAATAGTAACAGTACGTAATATTTACTCAGCATTGTGCAAAGTTGTACATGCTTGCTTTCATTTATATTCACAACATCCTATAAAAGGTACTATAGTCAAGGTAAGTACTGTACTTCTCGTTAAAAAATGCCTGTTTAACAACTTTTGCAAACCACCCACCACATTATTTTCCTTAAGAATGATGCGGCAACTTTCCTTTACATTATATTGACTTCAACTAGTAACCTCGGTTATTTTACTTAATGTAGCCTCTGGAATTTTAATAAATTGCTCAAAGACAAACAGGTTAGAGGTGAATGTCACCGTGGGGCCAAATAACTAGTCAACAAAGACATCCTGAGACTGGTCTGAGACTTAAGCATAAACTCCAAAGTAAAAGAGATATATTCTTTATGTATTCTGATTTCAAACAGAACACCACAAAGACAGGCTGTCACGCTGTTGGTACCTTCTAAATAAACGTCTCTTTCTTCCTCTAATTTGGAGCAAGTAAACTGGCTGCTGTACTTCAGCACATTTCACATAACACTAAGAAGAAATAATTAAACTATGAAATTAGCAGATCTAACATAAACTAATGGTTTCACGTAAAATAACATGATCAGAGTTCCATATCCAAATGGTGAGCTAATAATGCTCAATATGGTTATTGACTTTAATAGAAACAAATACAGTTTCGATGATTTAATTTCCAATTACCAGGATCTACAAACTCAATCTTTTTGACTTCTTGATCATAGTTTATCCCTTAATTACAATTATGATCAAATTAAACATATCCAGACTATCTTTATACAGATAATCAGGAGATTAAAAACAATTAATTGAATTATATGATTTACCTTTAATATGGGAGGCTGAGTTAATGAAGCTGAAATTCACTTCTGGGAGTTTCTTGAGATGTATACAGTATATGCATGAGTGTGCTATGTCAGAAACTACTCAATTTCATCACTTTTGCACATGACACAAATGGGTATATTATTTGCATGGCCATGTTTTTTCCACGGGGTGGGAAATAACGGCAGATCAGGATTAACGATCAGATATCGGAACCCAGCAAGCCTACACTATTAACCACTTCTTAAGACTGCTTCTCAAAAGTGCTAAGTATAATGTTATTGCCACAGATTGAAAATCAAATAGTATTGAAAACGTGTGGTAAAAATTCTTATTTGGTTTGTACAGTCCTAAAACAAAAAGCTTGATATCAATCTAAGGTAAAAAGCAAACTTTGCCATGAGTAAGAACAAGCAAACAAGCCCAGTATGTTATTACCTTTGAGAACTTGTGTCTTTTTCATGGCTACCATGTGTCGAGGAAATTTCATCCAGTGGCTCTGGAAGGGGATGATGATTGAGACCATGTTTTGTTAGTCCTTTCCTGTGAAAGATAAAAGTTACAGTTCTGTAAAGAAAAAATACATACTAGTCAGTGATTTGAGAAAATCCTGGTTGACATAGTGGTGGGTTATGAGTTGGGCTGCTAATCTCAAGGTCAGCAGTTCAAAACCACCAGGTGGCTGAAGGGAGAAAGAGGAGGTTTTCTATTTCCATAAAAAATTATTCTCAGAAACCCATAGGGGGAGTCCTAGCCTAGCCTACCCTATCAGGTTGATGTGAGTCAAGATTGGCTATATTTATGGCACTCAGCTTGGTTTTTATTTGTTTGGAGGGGGGTTTCTTTTCAGTAATTTGAACTACGAAGTCAGTCACCGACTTCTTGCTGCTTTAGAACTACACTGTAGTAGCTGTACCCTGCACAGCTACACTTTACAATACAGTAGCTATAAGCTATTAGCATTTAAAATGGGGTTGGTCAGAATTCAGCTGTAACTCTACATGTAAAACATACTGACTTCTAAAGTCTTAGTATGAAAAGAAGAAAGTATATCTTATTAATTCTGTATCTACTTGGTCAGCTCTTGAGCTCACCGTTGCACCGTAAAGCTATCCCCTTTGGAATGGGTACAAGTATGGATCTCTTTAAGTCAGTTGACCAAGTGGCCATCTTCCAAATTTCCTGGCACAGAGGAGTGCTTGTAGTGCTTCATCACCTGGTTGAAACATTTCACCCCCTCCCCTCCCAACTATCATGATCCGAATTCTACTTTGCAAGTCTGGCTAGACCAGAGGATGTACATTGGTGCAGATAGGAACTGGAAACACAGGGAATCCAGGGCAGATGATACCTTCAGGACCAGGGGTGTGAGGGGCGATACTGGGAGGATAGAGGGAGAGTGGGTTGGAAAGAGGGAACCGATTACAAGGAGAAGAGGGGGAAGGGAGATGTCAGACAGGGAAAGATATGACAAATTAATAATTTATAAATTATCAAGGGCTCATGAGGGAGGGGGGAGTGGGGAGGGAGGGGAAAAAAGAGGACCTGATGCAAAGGGCTTAAGTGGAGAGCAAATGCTTTGAAAATGATGAGGGCAATGAATGTACAGATGTGCTTTATACAATTGATGTATGTATGGATTGTGATAAGAGTTGTATGAGCCCCTAATAAAACGATTTAAAAAAATAATACGGGAGGGTTGCATAGGAGTGTTCATGAAACAAGATCAGTTGAGAAATGATAACAACCTGATGTCAATTTAAGGGTTTGGAGTGTAGGCTGTCAATCTGGAGTTAACCAATGAGACTTTTGTGGGCATGGCATTCTCCTGAGAATTCTGGGAAATCTGTTATTTCTTTCTTGAAGGTGGAAGACATCTCTCTCTCTCTCTGACATCCATTTTGATCTTTTCTCTGTCTTTTTAATGACATTTTGCTTTCTTCGCGATGTTCTTGATGTCCTCCCACAGCACATCAGATCTTGTCATCAGTGTTCTATGCATCAAATCTGTTCTCGGGATGGGACCAGGATTTAAATCCAAGGATATCTTGAAGCAATTAACTTTAGAGTTTTTAGTGAATAAACTATTTTTATATATAAATAAAAGTTGAAGGGCCCAGTTAGAGAAGCTGGTGCTTTAATAAACTACTTATTTAATACGGGAGCAGGTTTGTGCAGCATTACGTACTTCTCTCGCTCATAGACCTACATCAAAAACTTTTCTGCGATAGTGTGTTAGGTTCAGAAACACAGGCTCCAGTGACGAAAGAGACTTAAGACATTGGGTAGAGTGCCAAGGAAACTGATTACAAAGTGAGAATTAGATAATACATGGAAGTATTATTAAAAGTGATCATAGAGTGATCATAGAGTTCATGTTTACATTAAATCCACAATGTTTAGCGATACATTCTAAAGTACATACCAGTAAAATGATAGTGCCTAGGGCTTTGCTTAATTTCATATGAGGCGTAGAGTAGGTATGGAAAAAGTAAATAAAGAAGATAGATGATGCATAGATGTTAACATTTTGAGAAATAATAAATATGGATAATGGGTATAGGGGGTTCGTTGTACTATTCTCTGTATGTCTTGGAAGCACAGCCAAAATGTTCTTTAGAAACAAAGATAGTGAGACTTTATCTCATGTTCTTTGGACACGTTCTCAGGAAAGACCAGTCCCTGGAAATTAACATCATGCTTGTCAAAGTAGAGGGGCAGTGAAAGAGGAAGCCCCTCACCAAGATGCCACAGTGCCTGCACCAATGGGCTCCAGCATAAGAAAAATTGGGAGGCTGGCACAGGACTGAGCAGTGTTTCCTTCTGTTGCACCTAGGGTTATCTATGAGCTGGCACTGACTCAATGGCACCTAACAACAACTTCAGAAACATGCTTGAAAGTTTTCATTAAAAAATATTAAGCAATCATATTGAAAATCATTTTCCAAACTTATTTTAACACCTAAAATCTAGAAATGCTATTGAAAAACTAAAGAAAGAGCCACAAAACAGATTAAAACATCTGAAATAACAATGACTTTTCCTTTATCCTCATTTAGATGCATTTTGTCTTCATTATCTGTATCATTCTGACTTTTCTAGAAAAGCATCTTTTGAAGGAGTTGATTTGGGGGCCACCAGATCAAAAATAGAGAACAAGAAACAGAATGCTAGGTCAATCCTTGTGGCTCAGTAGGTCCGTATCATCATGCTTCCCCACCCCCCCTTGAGAATTTATTTTACTCTCAGAATAAGAAAGCCAAAATTACAGCCATCAAGTAGAATCTAATTCACAGTGACCCTCTAGAGGATTTCCAAGGTTGTAAATCTTTACAGAAGCAGACAGCCTCATCCTTCTCCTGAGGAGCAGTAAAGGGTTTGAATCATCAACCTGGTTAGCATCCCAGCACTTAACCCAGTGTCAGAATAGTCAAGAGTTAATTTTATAAGTAGAGATTTTTTTTCTTTTCAGCTAAGCCTGGTTTCCTGGGAAATTATTTATATCCTCTTAGTTCTTATAACTGGTAGGAACTCAAGAGAGCAGAGTACAACTGCCTCGTGGGTATCCCTGATTGTCAATCTTTTCAGGAATAGAAAGCCTCAAACTTCTCTCACAGAGCAGCTGGTGGTTTCAAACTCTTTTTTTTTTCCTGTATATCAGTAGTATGTATTTTTATTTTCAGGCGTCCAAATATCCCTTTAATGTAGAACGTATGTAGTATTGTGTGTGTGTTCTTGTTTGAAGTGAACTTGTTTGTCCCAAGACTCCAAGTCCACTTCAGTTTCACTTTCCTCCTTTTTTCTTTAAGCCCCTCAGACCACTGTGTAGGTTTGAGGGCTAAGGAATCTGGGGGGAGGTTTCAAACTCTTGACCTTGCAGTGAACAGGCCAACACACCACATCATTAAGGTTCCTAGACTGACGCCATGGCAGTGAACTGAATTCCTACAGGCCTGTTATTCTAATTGCTACAGTATATATATCCTATAATATTAAGTTTCTGAAAGGCTAAGAGAGATCTTGTTTTAGGTTATCTTACTACTATGTCTAACAAAGCTGATCATTTATTAGACCTGTTCTGTATTATACACTCTGCCACTGGGACCCACACTGTGGCTGCAATAATGCACTCAAACAAAGGAACAGCTGTGAGGACGGCACAGGACCAGGCCGTGTTCCCCATGGAGTGGACGACTCCGTGGCACCTAACACCCCACCACACTGCCATGACTTTGTATGGACTTTCCTATGCAGTAGATATTACTTCTGTGTCACAGAAATGGTGGCTCAGCAATTTAGTAATTTACCTGAGGCACATAGGTAGAAAACAATCTAACCAAAAAGCCAGATGTGACTCAAAAGTATGCTTGCGATTACTATATATAGCTAATAACTAATTAATTAATGTTATTTAACTCCGAAAAGAAAATTTTAAAAAACCCTAAACTTAAAAATCCCAAGTTCAAATCCTAACTCTACTGCTTATATAACTAACCTTGATTAATATGGACCTTAGTTATCCAGTACTGCTATAACAGAAATACCACAAGCAGATGGCTTTAACAAACAGAAATTTACTTTCTCACAGTTCGGGAGGCCAGAAGTCTGCATTCAGACTGCTGCTCACTCTAGGAGATGGCTTGCTTTCTTTGTCCTCTCTGGAAATAGGTCAGCATCTCCAAGAACTTCTGCTCCCAAGGAATCTGCATGTGGCTAGGCATGTCTTCTCACCGCCCCCCCCCCTCCATCTCTGCTTTCTAGCTTGAGTTTAATCTCTTTTATATCACAAAAGAGATTGACTCAAGATATACCCTATACGAATTCTGCCTCATTAGCATTTTAAAGACAACTCATTTCCAAATGAGATTATAACCACAAGAAGTGAGGTTAAAATTTACAGCACATATTTTGGGGAGACACAATTCAGTCGATTAAAAGATGTACAAGGGGGCTTCAAAAAGTTCACAGGAAAATTCCATTATCTTTTCATTTCACTTTTCCACGAACTTTTTGATGGTCCCTCATATAGGCTGTCTCATAAAATTATGTCTTCTGAAAATATGAAGTTAATCACTCCTGTCTTAAAAGAGTTGTAAGGGTCAAAATGCTTTTAACCGTGTAAACCATTAATAAATGTAAGATATAACTATCAGTTGCTAAGTTACAACGCTTTATTAGGAGTGGGTGGCAAATATTCTCTAAAAGACCAAAAACAGTGTTTCAAAAATGCCCGGGGGGTGGGGGAGCAATACATTTAAAGCTTATGACTACAGGATGCCGAATCAGATGGCTTGTGCCTAGCCCCTGTGACTTGTCTGCTTTAACTCTGGCCGGCTATCGGTATCTGTGGACGGTGCAAAATGAAAGTCCCCATACCATCTCGTTATGAGGAGCATTCAGTGAGTGATGCGTGTAAATAGCTCGGCGCACTTCCTGCTACAATGTTACTGTAGCACTCGGGGACTGATCGCTTCTCGAGCGGTCACTGGCCCTAGAAATGAAGCACTGCAGAAACTACAGACGCCTTGGGGGAACCAGTCCCACGAGGGCCGCATCCCAGGAGAGCACAGGTGACACGCCTGCCAGCGGAGCTTCCAGAGGGGCCAGGGCAGGAATGGGAGCGGAGAAAGTTCTCCATCCCGCCCCAGGAGAGCCACAGCGCGAAGGGCTGGTCCGGGCGCCCGGCAGCCAATTGCTCCGGCCCCGGCTGAGCAGCCTACTCACAGTTCCAAGCTCTGAGGCGCCGCCTTTCGCGTGTATCTGGAGATCATCCTCCGTTTCTTCCTTGGGCGCAGCCCAGGCGTGCACGCCAGGGTGGGGGCCTCCGGGCCTGGCCCTCCAGCCGGCTCCGGCCCGGCCCCCTCCCGCCACCTTCCGGCCCCGTCCCGCCCCGTCGCCTAGACTCCGGGCTGCCGCCTCCTCAAGGACTCCACCTTTCCAGTGGCCCGCCCCCCTTCCCGTCTTCCCGCGGGGCGGAAGTGACGGAAGCACCGGCGGAAGTGAGGCCGCACGGAGCACCGGCCTAAGGCTCCCGCCGGCGCTCAGCAGACCAGCCAGCGGGTTCCGGCTGCTGGGAGAGTCCCTTTCTTATAGGGTTTTCCGGATACCCCAGCTCCGACGCGGGGGTGGGGGTGGGGGTGGGGGAGCGGAGCTGGGTCAGACTTTGGCGGCTGGTGACGCTCAAAAAGGCCGTCTCCCGCCCCCCGCGGCAGCTCTGGAACGGTGTCTCCACGTGGTGGGAGGAGCGGGAGAGGAACGCGGAAGAGAAGCTCCGGAGAGTGCCCTGAACCGTAAGAGGTTTCGCTTCGTTTTGTCGGATTGAGGGAGGAATCCTCCGGTAAATAACCCAGCTGACTGCCATAGAGTCGGTTCCGACTCCTGGTGACCCGAAAGAACCCGGTAGAACTGGCCCTGTGGGTTCCGAGGCTGTAACTCACCGTGCGAGTGCTGGTTTAGAACCGCGACCTCGCGGTCAGCGGGCCAAGTCGGAGCACCCTTCTCTCCGCCCAGACTCACCGCAGCCCTGTCGTCGCTGTGGCTCGATGGGCCTCCTCTTTCCCGTAAAATGCAGTCAGCTCCCTGCTGCTCGTCCCTTGCCGCCTTTGCTTCTGTTTTTGTTTTCATTTCCCTCTGAAATAAGGAATCAGCCCATGATCTCAAAGTCCCTTTTGGTTTTGACACTGTAAACTTCGTAGAATACGGTACGTTTGGCATTAGGGGACAGGCATAAAGTGGGTAGAAGAATCCTTTGGGTTGAATCACAAAATGATCTTGACCAACGACGTTGGGTGGTAGAGTAGCTAACCGATTGAGGGTGTGCTGGACCTCTAGTAGGTTCCTCAAGAGGTTAAGTCAAAAACCATTCCTACAAAGGCACAGAACCCTTTAGTAAGCAAAAGAATCCAAATAGGAAAGGAGCCCTGATGGAATAGTGGGTTACACGTTCGGCCACAGACCACCCACTGGAGGGAGAAAGATGAGATTCCTAACGATTGACGTTGTTGGCAGCCCTCAGAAGCAGTTTTACTCCGGCCTATTGTGTCTCTCGTGTTGGCATCGATTCAGTTCTACCAAATTGTGAAGCTACTGTTCTTGACATCCAAAAATGTAGGTCTCTACACCTTTGAAGGCAGTATTTCTGACTCTAACCCTTTCCTGAAATTCCTGTGATTTTTTTTGCATACATACTGTGAAATCAGTTTTGGCATCGTGAGCATTTTGAATCATGTTCCTTTGAGATGTTCTTTGAGTTTGGGAACAAAACACTCTAAAGGGTCAAGATCGGGGTAAGATTTCTTTTTTTTTTTTTTTTAATCATTTCATCGGGGCTTGTACAATTCTTATCACAATCCATACATCCATCCATTGTGTCAAGCACATTTGTACATTTGTTGCCATCATCATTCTCAAAACATTTGCTTTCTATTTGAGCCCTCGTATCAGCTCCTCATTTCCCCCCTCCCTCCCTCATGAACCCTTGATAATTTATAAATGCCGATTTTTCATGTCTTTTACTCTCCAATGTCTCAGGGTAAGATTTCTTGATGAAATTTTCTCTTGGTGCTGTGAAAGAATGAGTGAGAACATTGTGATGGGGTGGGGGAAGGAATGGGATTCCTTGCACAATTTTCTGGCTCTTTTTCTCACCAGTGCATCTTCAATTTTCTTCGAACTTTTAAATAAAAACTCCCTGTGATTGTCTTGTATCCCTTGAAGGAAATTATCAGGATGACCCCTTTGGAGTCCTTAAGAACAGTCATCCTAACCCGAATAAACTTCTCTGTTCTGAGTTTAACTGGCCCAGCAGGTCCCCTTGAAAGCCATTGTTTTGATGGGAACTTGTCCCAGATTATGATTCCTTCCATAAAATCTTCATTAGCTTTGATCTTGCTGAAAAAAACTGTTGGAAAGACCCTAGCCCATCAAGTGGGAAGCTTGCTGAGACCCTGTGCTTAAAATTGAACATGCCCAACCGTGTGGCACCCCAACGTTAGTAATTACTGAATCGATAGTGATTCTGTGGCTTGCTTCCACCATTGTCCAGTCTTCAACCACACTTTCTTTACCTGCCCAAGTTGATGGTCTTCCCTCTCTGGGCTCATCTTTGAGGTCTCCCTCACCTTCCTTAACACACCTAATACCCCTAAATTTTTGTAGGGCTGCATTCCCATAAATTTGCTGCAGATCTCCAATAATTTTAGATGCTCACTTGAAGTTTGCTAAAAATGTGATATTAGCCCTCATCTCAAAATCATCTTTTGTTTGTGTAATGACATAAAAAGTATCCTTATTTTTTAAGGGTCCTAATGAGACTCAGAGGAACCCTGATGGCATAGTGGATTTCACATTTGGCTGCTAACCACAAGGTTAGCAGTTCAAAATCACCAATCACTCTTAGAAAGATGAAGCTCTCTTCTCCTGTAAAGACTTCCAGTCTCTGAAGCCTACGGAGGCAGTTCTGCCCGGCCCTATAGAGTCTGTGACTCAGAATTGACTTGATGGTAGTCAGTTTGTTTCTTTGTTGAATGAAGAGACTAAAATTGTAATAATGATAGAACTTGCCTGCAGTCATCTACTGACAGGAGAGACCTATTTGAATGCATTTTGTTTGGAATAAACCCACGAACATACGAACTGGAACCCCAGTAGCAATACTTACCTTTGGATAAGCAAGGAGCCAAAGCATTTCGGGAGAACTGTCTGGTGTGGAGCCTTTAGAAAGTATCACTACTTCCTCTGGTTCATGAGGGAGCATTCATGTATGAATGTTTCTAACAATATTTGGAAGCTACATTTGTGTTCTATCACTTTGGGAAATAATAATGAGTTGTAAAGGTTAATATAAAGTATTGGTACTTTCATTTGTCGGGGAAACCTTGCAAGAATAGGCACCTGTCACCTCTCAGTATTCCAGAATTATACCTGTGAGGAAGCCCTGTAAGCTAAGCTTTGGTCTGCTAACCACGAGGTGAGTGGATCAGCTCCACAGATTGTTTCATGGGAGAAAGATGTGGCTGTGCCCCTGTGAAGATTACAGCCTCAGAAACCCTACCTGTCAGGTTGCTGGGACTCAGAGTTGACTGCAGTGTAGACGGCGGTAGTTAGGCTTGGCTTTTGCCACCTCTGAGAGATGAAAGAGGGGCAAATTTAGGACAGAATCAGAACCCTGGGCAAATTGCATTCTCTTTGAAGAACCACTTTTGGAATATGAATCAAAGTTTTATAATTGGAATAGACTTGGGTTTTGTTTTTTGATGCTATATGCTGCTTATAATAGAGAGGCAATTAAATTAGACCAAGAGAGCTCTGAAAAACCTTTAAACTTAAATCAAGGAAGGTTTCTAGAGATGGTAGAATCAGACTTTTATTCCACAGTTGAGGAAATCCAGAAAGTGAAGTGCCCAAGTAGCATATTAGTAACAGTGAAAATTTTGATGGTACCTAAATAGTGAATGTTGGTCAGAATTTTTCAGAATGTGCTCTACACACCACTGTGAGTACACGCACAGTGTACTTAGATAATTAACAGTTAATTTGGGAAATATGATACTGGATTTCCATTGTCTTGGTATATAAGATTTCCTTGTGACTTACCCTCTAAAACTATGGTGGTCATAATAAAGAATAATATTAAATATCACTGTAGTTAGTACATGGTCAAAGCAAAAAATATCACCTTGTAGTAAATGAGTAACTGCATTTTGGAAAGCAATGGAAATGAGTCACCTGGAAGAGTTGGGGGGATGGGGGGTTACTTCTACATTGTTATGTGATGCATGGTACTGAAACTTTTTAACTAGTTTTCACAGAATGGAGGCCAATCTGAAGCTCGCTACAGTGGAAGACACAGTGGAATACCACTTGTTCCTCCTGACAAATGAGCCAAAGGACCCAGAAGACCACAAAGAGATTTTGCTGAAGTATATCGAGAAAATAATGACCCGCTTTGCACCCATGCTGGTCCCCTATATCTGGCAGAATCAGCCTTTCAATCTCAAGTACAAACCTGGAAAAGGTACAGAAGCTCTTGTATGTGTCTTGAGATGTGTGGCTGTAGTGCTATCCTGTCAGCAGTGATTATAACAGCCCATAGCTCATCCGTTGTTACAAGGAAGACAGTTAGCCTCACCGACCTCCTTGCTAATGGTCATTATCTCAGCAACTAGCATATTTTGAGCCTTTCAGAGCAGTGATGCTTGCCTATTTTCATTGAAGAATTAATTCATCGTCATGACCTCAGGAATTACCTTCTGAGGTAACTGCAGCATTATTAAACTCAAGGCTAGTCTTTTGACCCGAATCACTATAATATTCTAACCTTTTGTAGGAAATTGGCTTCTGTACCTGTAGCTCCTTCTGTTGTCACTAAGAATTCTCGCTCCAGATGTGTTGAGTAGACTGCCTGTCATGACATAGTTGTTTGGTGAGGATCTAAGAATGGCCCGACCTGATTTATAAGAACTATCTAGCAAGAAGTAAAAAAAAAAAAAAAAAAAAAAGTATCTAGCTTTATAGCCACTATTGACCTCTTCGTTTCTTTACTACCTCCATGCTGTCAGTACTTGAGGTCTGACCTCGGACCATATTTAGCACTTTGTTGTATCATTTCTTTATTAAACTGATCCTTGGACAAGTGACCAAGACTGTACTTACCCTGTGATTTCTGTTGGAGTCTGCCTTGGGATTAGGATCTGGACATGTTGTGTCACTATCAGTCTGGCTCTTAAATTTATGTTTATTTGTTAACTTTTTGCTAGCCATTGGCAAATATCTTCCCATTGTTATGGATAGACTTGTGTGCCCCCAAAATATGTGTTGTAAATTCTAACCTCTGTGTTTGAAGCTAAGGAGTTCTGGTGGCAGAGTATTAGGTAGATGTTGGACTGCTGACCACAGAGTCAGCCATTCAGAAACACCAGCAACTCATTGGGGGTGGGGGTGGGGGGCTGGAATTGAGGTTCTCTGCTCCAGGAAAGATTTACAGCTTCAGAAGTCCCATATGAGGTTGCAATGAGTCAGAATTGATGAATGGCAATGGATTTGGGGTTTTGTTTTTTTTTGCGGGAGATGGGGGGGGGTGGTACTTGCATTTGTAATACCATTTAAGAATGAATTATCTTTTGTTAATGAGGCAAGATTCATGTAAGATGTATTTGGAGTCACTATCTTGTGAGATATAAAAGAAATTAGACAAATGACAAGCAGAGACGAGGGAAGAGACATGCAGATTGCAAATAGGCAGAAATGTAAAAGGGGCAAGACTGCTCCAGAGTTGGCAGAGAAAGCTTTCTCCTAGAATCAGCATCCTGAATTCAGACGTCTAGCCTCCTAAATGATGAGAAAATAAATGTGTTTGTTAAAGCCACTGTGTTGTGGTATATCTGTTATAGAAGCACCAGATAACCAAAGTTAAACTTAAAAAACCAAACTCACTGACCCTTTGGGTGAGAGACTACCCATGTGGTTTTCCGAGCTTGTCAATCTTTTCGAGAATAACCCTTCCTTGTAGTGGCTGGTGATTATGCACTGCGGACCTTTCCTTCAGCAGCCCCCTGGGCAGCCCACTACACCACCAGGGCTCCCTACTGTTAATGTTACCGAACATCTGATCACTGAAGTACAGGTGGTAGTTATTGGTGAGAAGGTAAGCACCGCATATTCAGAACCAATTTATTTTATCTTTCCTCTAGACAGCAGTTTCCAACCTGTGGATCGCAACCCCTTTGGGGGTCTAACGACCCTTTCTCAGGGGTCACCCAACTCATAACAGTAGCAAAATGACAGTGATGAAGTAGCAACGAAAATACTTTTATGGTTGAGGGGGTCACCACAACATGAGAAACTGCATTAAAGGGTCGCAACATTAGGATGGTTGAGAACCACTGCTCTAGAACATCATTTATTATCTTGTGTTTTCTCATCTTATGTAGTTAGTAATTAAAAAACATTCCAGTCTTCAATTTTGCCACATTCAGTCATGCTCTGCTACGTCTGCTTGGCTGTTACGTAGGCCTCTCTTTCTCCATGTGGGGGATTGCAATAGCCCCTGTCTAGCCTCTTGGTTTCTTTGTTCCAGTTCTTTACACTATTGTGAAACAGAAATCTGCTTTCATTGTACTCCATCCATTAACACCCTTCAACAGCTCTGCATTGCTTTTTGATGATATTAATTTGTAATATATACCAAGGAGCCCTGGTAGCATAGTGGTTACACATTGGTCTGCTTTCCGCAAGGCTGGCAGTTCAAAACCACCAGTCATTCCTCGGGAGGAAGATGGGACTTTCTACTCCTGTAACGAGTTACAGTCTGAAACTCAAAGGGACAGTTCTACCCTGTCCTGTAGGGTCTCTCTGAGTCAGACTTGACTCGATGGCAATGAGTTTGGTTGCCATCGAGTTGATGCCAACTCAAAGCAACCTATATTGTTTAATGTATACAGTAGATAAAATAGAGGTTTCTCATTAGAGGTAGTCTAGCTGAGGAAATTTGCGAGGATTAGAGTGAGGATAAGAATCATGTGTGCTATTCTTCCCACCTGGTTTTTTGGTTGGTTGGTTGGTTGATTGTTAGCAAGTCGACTCTTGAGACACCTCACAATATATTTGTTTGAAATGTTCCGCTTCATCCAAATCTGGTCTTCTGATATTGCCAGAGCTTACTACTGCTTGTCACATGCTGTTCCTTCTTGCTGGGCCTGACCCCTGACTAGTCCTCTGGATCACCGTATCTCACATCTCACCTGCTGTTCGCACATGTCATAGCCTTTCGTGCCTACGCTTGTTCATCATCTTGTTTTGAATGATTTGGTTGCCTCTTATTTTAGATATGGAACATAGTAGTTAATCAATAGTCACATGATATTTACAATGACAGATTATCTGCTTATCTCTTGTTTCTAGGAGATGTTCCTGCTCATATGTTTGGCATGACAAAGTTTGGAGATAACATTGAGGATGAATGGTTTATTGTTTATATAATAAAGCAAATTACAAAGGAATTCCCAGAGGTAGTAGCAAGGTATTGTGCTATTTTAACAATTATGATTATCTATTTAGTGAAACTAAATGACTACATTGTTGTAATTTTAGTAATGTTTTTCCTATAGTCTGATGGAAATTATACACAGTTGGAACATAAGTTTTAAAAATTACCTCTGTGTTTAGTTCAGTCTTTTCTCGGGGAAGGAAGTGTCATTGGAGAGTTCAACTTCCCCAGATTTTCAAACAAAAACTTCCTTCTTATGGGCTTTCTCTTTTGTGAATGGACATACTCAAGTATTTGATAATTAGAACTTAAAGATTGCAAAAAGGTGTAAAATATAACTCTGAATTAAATTTCTAGTGTGTCTTTAAAAAATTCCATTGATGTACATATTTCACAGATTTTTAAAATGTCTCTTTCTGTACTATTCCATACCCATTCATTGTTTTTGAGAAATCATATGTAGAAAAACTTTTAAAGAATCCATGAGTAACCATATAGAAAGCGAAGTAGATAGTGCAGTATTCTAATGAACAGTTTTGAAAATGGAAAATCTAATAGTTCTCTGTAATTACCAGGTTATGCCAGCAGAGGAAGTTTTTAGTTACTATGTTTTGTTTTATATTTCTGTTACTCCCCAAATTCTGATCTGTTTCTACCCACCCAACCTCTTCCCTAACACAAGAAAAGGCGAAAGAAAACCAAAAAAAGCCACAAGAACTTTTTATTATTGAGAATGTAAAATACATGAAAGATTATTATAAAGTGAGTATAATGAATCGAAGGAATCCTGGTGGTATAGTTCTCAAGGTCAGCAGTTCGAACCCAACAGCTGCTCCTCAGGAGAGAGATGAGACTGTCTGCTCCTTAAAAGATTTACATGCTCAGAAACTCTAGGGAGTAGTTCTACTCTGCCCTATAGGGTCACTGCGAGTGGGAATGGACTATGCCAGGGGAGGTAAAGAATCTACGTGTACCCTGCACCCAGCTTCAACAGTGACCAAATCCTTGGCAGTCTTATATCCCACCCCCACCCCATGATAAGATTTTAAGGAAAATCTGTGCTTCCATGTCAGATCATCCTTAAATCCTTCAGGGTGTAAATCTAAGGCAGAAGAACTTCTACAACGGAAACACTGTTACTATAGCCGTCTTAGCTATTGACTGCTGTTGCGAGTGGCTTTCCAGAACAGAAGTTTATTTTCTCACACTTTAGGGGACTAAATGTCTGGCATCAGTGCCCTGACCGTGGCATGCTATGACACAGATACCCTTTCTGTGGTCTGTGGGAGAAGGTCTTGTCTCAGCCTCCATAGCCTGGGCAGTCCTCAGTTTCTTGGCCTTCCTCGCCCACCCTACTGTCTTCCATTTGTGATAGCTTGATTCTGTATCTATACCGTTCTTTATAACTTAAAACATTAAATTTAGAACATACTCTATACTGAGATATGTATATATATATATTCTGATTAGCATAATAAATAAAACTCTGTTCCCCCATATCTTGCCCTGTCCACGTCTCCCTTCACCCACTTTTCTGTTGCCCATCCCCCAGGGAGGAGGTCACGTGTAGATTAGGCGATAGATTTTTAAATGAACAAACACAAAAATATTAGTTTCTACGTTAGGGAGAGAATAAGGAGGAGGAAATGCTGTTTGTGTGCTGGCTCTGATATTTATATAACAGTGGTTCATACCTCCACAGCAGATCTTTATATACTGCCGTGTCAGGTTTTAAAAAACAAACTATTAGAAGACGAAAAAGGTCCTTTCTCTACATCTCCAACAGATTAATCTTAGTAAGTACAGTTTTATCAATTTATTACTCTGCTCCTAAACCTTCCATTCTGTTCTTTAGCCTATAAAATTAAGCTTATTTTCATTGAACCAACAACATTTAAAACTCAGTGGTTGGCAAAATATGGCTCTCAAGCCATTAGCAGCTCTTTCAGCACATACATTGGCTCTGAAGAAAAAACGAAACTTTACAAAGTATATTATTCAGATAATGGTGATTTCATTCGTAAAAAATGTGTTTGTGGCAAGTTGTGGTGTGGGACAGGATTGACTTTTCTCTCACTAAAGTTTTCCAAACCCTAGGCAAGATCATATGTAAACAATTCCACAAGGATTTATAAGAAATCGCAGTGGAGTGGTAGCGGAAATTTAGCAGATGGGAACAAAAGTAGGCAGGAGATTTTTTTTTAAATATAACTATGTATATATTCATCCTTAACTGTACGAATCTATTCAAACATTTCAATTCTTTTTTCTAAGATGCAAATGAGACAAAACAGAATTATCTCAAGGCATGACTAAGACTTCGTCGGGAAAGGCCTGCCTGCCCTCTCTCTGCTGTGTGACTTTTTAAAACCTATTATAATGCTTAAGTTTATCCTGTTTTTGTTTATGATTACTATTTACAATTGCTTATGAGCTTTTCTTTGTATTTGTGTGTTTTTGTACTTGTTTCCTATCCTTTTAATCTCCCTCAATATGTCTTCATAACTGTCTAGTCTCCTTCAAGCCAAATGGTATCTTAATATTGTGATTTCTTAGAGAAAATTGCACATTATAAATACGCAAGTATTTACAGAGATGAAGAAAAAGTTATTAGAATAAAATTGATTTGATTACTAACAAATGTGCTTTTTGAATGCAAAATTGGAACTTTGTTTGCCTTAGGATTGAAGACAATGATGGTGAATTCTTGTTAATAGAAGCGGCGGACTTTCTTCCTAAATGGTTGGATCCTGACAACAGTACCAATAGGGTAGGTTTACCAAGATTAAATGTTACGAGATTAAATCATGGTGCAGTACTTCTCATATATACCTAGAGCTTGACAGTGCCACATGTAGACATGAAGATATATAGTTTTGTAGGTGTTTTTCCACCATGGAGAGCTGTGTATTTTTCCTGATGAAGATATATAATTTTGCAGGTGTTTTTCCACCATGGAGAGCTGTGTATTATTCCTGCACCAAGGAAGCCTGGAGCAGCATCCTGGCTGCCCACCTCAACCCCAACAATCCCACAAGCATTAAGTATAATCCAAACACATCCAGAGAAAATTGTGGCTTCCGAGTCCATACGAGCAGCTGTGAGCAGACGCATCACGGGGTAGGAGACACAACTCCCTTGTGTCATTGAGGAGCCTTTTGACCTACTGCAACTCAGTCTTTCCTTGCATGCGTCATTTCTTTCACCTCGATGAATTCTCGTTTTCTCTTTATCTTTATCTCTTCATCAAATTGACTGCTTGGGTTTTAAACAGAAAACAAAATGCATCTTTTAATTCCCATTGAAAATGCTGTAATCTACTCCCAATCTTTTATATGTGTGTTGCCTTAGATAGTGTCACTAAGGATTAAGGAACCCCGGTGATGTAGTGGTTAAGTTTGGGGTTGTTATCACAGAGTCAGCAGCTGGAAGCCACCAGCCGCTCGGTGGGAGAAAATCTGGCTTTCTAACCCTGAGAAGAGTTGCAGTCTTTGAAAGCTGTGCGGGGCACTTCTTCCCTACGGCACAGGGTCTCTGAGTTAGCGTCCGTCCTGATGGCAGTGAGTTTGAGACTTTGATGGCATAGTGAATTACGATTTGGTCTGGTATCCACAAGGTGAGCATTTCAAACTCACAGGAAAAACGGAAGCTTTCTGCTCTTGTAAAGATTTATATGAGCCTCAGAAACCCAAAGAGGCAGTTCTTCTGAGTACAGATTGGCTCCATGGCAGGGCGGTGTTTGTTGTGATTTTTTTTTTAATAATGGACAGTGACACCTTACAATGAAACTCAGAGAGCGCAGTGTGCCCAGTTCTTCCAGTGTCCTGGGAGGAACTGTGGAGCTCTGTGCCTGTGTGGAACACGCACACTTTATTCAGAAGAGCCCATCTCAGCCACTCAGTACATTCCTCTTTTCAATCTTTTCACCTGTTTCAATGTACTCTTTAGATGCCTAAACTCTGGCTGTACACTTGATACAAAGTATACTTGGGGTTTAGTTTTGTTTTGGCATCAGGTGCCATTGCATCAATTCCAATACAAAGCGCCCCTGTGCGCAACGGAACCTAACACTGCCCGGTCCTGCACCGTCCTCACAGTTGTTCCTTGTCGAGCCCATTGATGCAGCTGCTGTGTCCATTTATCTCACCAAGGTCTTCACCGCCCTTCTCCTTCACCAAGCATGATGTCCTTCTCCCGGGACTTGTCTAATGGACAAGGGAAGTCTCACCGTCTTTGCTTCTAAGGAACATTCCGGCCTTAATGTATCTAAAACAGATGTGTGTGTTCTTTTGGCACTTCACGATACTTTCAATATTCACCAGCATCATAATTCAAATGCCATCAGTTCTTTAGTCTTGTATATTTGGTGTCCAACTTTCACATGCGTATGAGACAACTGAAAAAGCCGTGGGTCAGGTGCACCTTGTTCCTCTAAACAACACTTTGCTTTTCAGGCCTCTGAAGAGGCCCTGGGCAGCACAGATACCCAGTGCAATGTGTCACTGGATCTCTGGACTGCTGCTTCCAGGAGCATTGACTGTGGATCCAAGCATGAAAAAATCCTTGACAGCTTCAAGCTTTTCTGTTTTTCCATGATGTTGCCTTTTGGATTCACTTGTATGGATTTTGGTTTTCTTTACAGTGAGTTGTAATCCACACTGAAGGCTCCAATCCTTGATCTTCATCAACAAGTGCTTTGTGTTAGGTAGGGTTCTCCAAAGAAACAAGATCAAGACACCTCTATATAATGGGGTACCCTCCCCCCCAAAAAACCCCAAAATTTTATTTTCAAAGCTATATGTTTAATTTTTTTTTAACCAAACAACCTTATCACCTTTCATAACACTGAATACATTTGTGAAATCTGCGATTCCTTTCTTGGAAACGTTTTCAGACTCATCTATTTGGATGACTGACAGCACCTTCCTTGGTTTTTCTTCACCTCTTTGATGTCATGAAATCACTGTCCTTTCATGTTCCTCTTCATTCTCGGAAACAAAAAGAAGTCGCAAGGAGTGAGGACAGGAGAATAAGGTGCCTGAAGCAAAAGAAGCATACTGTTTTTGGACAAAACCTGGCACACTGAGTGGCTGCATGAGCAGGTGCATTGTCGTGGTGGCAGAGTCCCCCATCAGCCACACATCAGGCCACTTTTGTTGCACACTGTTACACAATATTTTCAGAACCTCTGTATAGAAAGTCTGACTAACAGGATGACCTGGTGGAACATGGTCTGTTCAGGAAGTTGACAGATGTCTAGAATAAGGTTTTTCATCAACATTTCACCTTTTTTGAAATGAGAATAATACTCATATACTTTAGTTTTTCCAGTAGCATTTTCCTTATAAGCTGTTTCTGCAACATGTTTCCCAAGCAGGAAACAAAATTTCATAGCTGCACACTATTCTTTTAAATCAGCCATGACACAAAATGAGATTTGAGCAAAACTGCTTTTATGAAAAAATTCACTGTGACCAGAGAGAACCTTCCCACTGGTTCACTAACACAGAGCAAGTTGCATGATGCTCATGGAGTAGGAAAAATGTGTGCTAGAAAAGCTCAGCTCTTCCCAGCGCAATTCCTGGATTTTAGGGGGTACCCCTCATATATAAGGATAGGTTTATGTAGCAAGAAGGAATAGGACAGCTAATAAGTGCACACAGCAGTGCAGAGCCTCAGTCCAACTCACTTCAGTGGGTCAGTTAACATACTGAAGGTCCTTCCAGCTCCACAGGCTGCTGTTCCAGGGTTAAGGAAGCAGACAGTGAAGTGGCTTGTGGGAGGTGCAGAGTCTGCCCACAGCAGCAGACACAGCAAGGTGGGGCAGCAGCAGGAAGAAGAGATGTCAAGGCGTAGGTACAGCAGCTTAGTGAAGCAGGAGCCTTAAGGCTTAGCAATGCATGGCATGGCAACACAATGCAGGAGGTGGCTTGACCCACAGGTAGGGCAGAGCAGCTAACTCAGGCAGCAGCTTGCTGGTTTGATCACCAGGGAGAAAAGGAAGAGGCTGGCCTCAGCCACTTATCTCAGTCTCCCTCCAATCAAGCTGTCACCTGATTGACAGGCTAAATTCCTCCACATGTTCCTACAGGAGCTATGTTGGCACAAAAAATCCATCACACGCTCCAAGTTTTTCTCACTTTCAGCAAGTAAGATTATATCATCTGCATATTGCAGGTTGTTAATAAACCTTCCTCCACTACTGTTGCCACATCCTTCAGATAAACCAGCTTCTCTGATGATTTGCACCGCATACTGATTGACTAAGTATGGTGAGGGGTACAACCCTAACACACACTTCTCCTGATTTTATTTATTTGTGATTAAGAGAGTTTATTAGAAAAGTTACCACAAGTCAGGAGCAGCAAACAGTAAGGATACAGTCATTGGTCCACAATAGCACCTCTCCTTAGCTAGCAGGCAACTCTTCAGTCGTCAGTCTCTTGGCCACGAGATCCCTCGGTCTTTGCCTCCATGGGCCAGGAAGCCAATCTACCTGTCACCGTGTTCCACAGTTCCATAGACTCGGGCACGTCTCCTGATTTTAAACCATGCAGTATTCACAGGTTCTGTGCTGCCTACAGCTGCCTCTTGATCCATGTTCAAGTTCCGCATGAGCGCATGAAGTGTTCTGGAATTCCCATTCTTTGTAAGACTAACCATAGTTTGTTATGATCCAGACCAGGCGTCTTCCAACTACGGCCTGCGGACCACATGCAGCCCGCCGAGGACGTTTATCCGGCCCGCCGGATGTTTTTGCCCCGTTTGTTTTTTTATTTCAAAATAAGATAGGTGCAGTGTGCATAGGAATTTGTTCATAGCTTTTTTTTAAGCTATAGTCTGGCCCTCCAACGGGTCTGAGGGACAGTGAACTGGCCCCCTGTTTAAAGAGTTTGAGGACGCCCCTGATCCAGACAGTCAAATGCCTTGGCATTGTCAATAAAACATAAGTAAACATCTTTCTGGTATTCTTTGCTTTCAGCCAAGATCCATCTGACATCAGCAATGATATCCCTTGTTGCACGTCCTCTTCTGAATCCAGCCAGAACCTCTGGCACTGCCATGTCAAGTACTGCTGCAACTTACTGGATATCTAAAGCAAAATTTTACTTGCATGGGATATTAATGATACTGTTCTATAATTTGAGCGTTCAGTTTGGTCACCTTTCTTTGGAATGGGTTCAAAGACGCATCTCTTGCTTCAATTACTAGAGCTTTGTTTTCGGCTAATGCTTTCAGTGCAGCTTGAACGTCCTCCTTCAGCCTGTAGATCTTGCTCTTATGCTTCCTCCTGAAATGGAGGAATGTTGACTAGTTGGTTTGGGGGTTTTTTCCCCATCTATTAATGCTTCCTTCATCGTTCACTATTCTGCCCGTAGAATCTTTCAGGATTGGAATCTAGGCCTGAAGTTTTTCTTGAGTTCTTTCCATTTAAGATACGCTGAGGGTGTTTTTCCTTTCCGGTTTTCTGACTCTAGGTCTTTGTACATTTCATTATGTTTTACTTTGTCTTCTGGAGCTGCACTTAAAATTTTTTCTGTTCAGTTCTTTGACTTGGTCATTTCTTCCATTTGCCCTTGCTATTTTATAATTAAGAGTAAGTTTTAACGTCTCTTCTGACACCAACTTTGATCTTTTCTTTCTTTCCTGTCTTTTTATGACCTTTTTGCTTTCATCATGAATGATGGTCTTGATGTCCTCCAACAGCTCATCAGGTCTTCTGTTACTAGTTTTGTTTTGCTTTTTAAAAATTTAATTAATCAATTGATTTTTAAATTAAAAGATCATTTTATTGGGGGCTCTTACAGCTCTTGTGATAAGAGCTGTCATTGGTTTTCAGTGCAGCTAATGTTCTTGAGATGTTCTCAAAATACAAGTGGAATAGACTGATGGTTGAATTTTGGCTGTCATGAACTTGCTTTAACTTGTTTCCGTTTCAACCTAAATGGACGTGTGAGCAATTGGCAGTCAGCTGCACAGTCAGCCCTTGGCTAGATTTTCACTGCTGATGTTTGAACTTGTCCGTCGTCGCTTCCCACAGATGCAGTCAGTTCCTTTTCTTTATGTTCCGCTTCTGCTACTTTTTCTTTCCTTTTCTCTGTCCTGTGTTACATGAGGTATCTCTGTCTTCACTTCTCTTGCTGCGCCCTGGAAACCAAACACGAGAGAATGGTACGGCATCGGTGAGTGATCTAAAAGTCTGGGTTTTCTCATAGACAGATGATAAACTAAAAGCAGTAGCCTGTGTGCCACAGGTACCCAGAGAAGATTGAAGCGTGCCTTCACCGAGCCCACTGCTTCCTGCCGGCCGGCGTCGCCGCGGTGCTAAAGCAGCAGCCCAGACTGGTGGCTGCAGCGGTCCAGGCATTTTACCTACGGGACCCCGTCGACCTGCGAGCCTGCCGGATTTTCAGAACCTTCTTACCTGAGACACGAATAATGACATCAGTAAGATAGCTTTCTTGGTCACTTAGCTTCTCGAATGGGAGAATTATTTAGTTGTTCCCTAGAAAAAATTCAAAATATTCTGCTTGCTCATGGCAAGTAGCTTTTAAACTTTTTATTTTAACCCTTCTAGAAGACCTGACTCCCTATTTTGTACCTCAAATTTCTTAGTTATCTTTAACCATACTTTCCCTATTTGAATTGTTTTCCACTTAATAAAACATTTAATATCTTACGGAGAATTAAGAATTATTCTTTTTCTTCTCAACAAAGTGCCATATAATGTAACATGTTAAGAACTCCACTAGTGGTAAATAAAACTTAGGCAAGGAGGGTGAACTTTATAGTGTTTAGATCTCAAGAAAGCTGTTGAAAAGAAAAAGTAAACAGACTGTGAATAGTTTCCATTTTCTCTGCGCTACATCTTTGAAATGAAGTACGTAAATGGAGTTGTTGCTACATTTTACTGTGAAGGGATGTTTTGGTGTTCGTTTTGTGACAACTCCTGTGTTTCTGTTCTATGCCCAGGTCACCTTCACGAAGTGCCTGTATGCACAGTTGTCCCAACAAAAGTTTGTGCCAGACCGGCGAAGTGGATACCAGCTGCCTCCGCCATCTCATCCCCAGTTCCGAGCCCATGAGTTGGGCATGAAGTTGGTAATGCTGAACTAAACAATGTATTTTCTTTTTTAGGTAAAAATGTTCTTAACAAACCAGTGGCACAGCATACCAAGTCTAGGAACATGCCCAATTTGTAAGCAAATGTAATAAACACAGTATTTCAAAGCATAAGAAAACTGCTGAGTATTCTGTAAATGAAATAGAGCAACTGGGAAGCCATATGAAAAATTAAAGTTGACTAGCTCATAGCTTACTTTTATACCTTATGCCAGAATAATTCGTTAGATTAGGTCTTTAAAAATTGAAACGGTACTAGTTGATAGAAAATGCAGAGCTTTTTATAACCTATAGGAAATGCCTTTCCAAGTATGAATTAAAGCTAGAAGCTATAAAGAGATATTAAAAATGTGACAAGAAAAATTAATTATTTCTCCCAGAGAAATTAAATTAGTCACTCTTGACCATTTTCAACTGGTGGTGGTAATGGCTGACTTTTCAGAAATAGGTCACCACGCCTTTCTCACGTGGGAAGCAAAGCTGGAGAGCAACGTGAGATAGAGTGGACCGGAGGCCGCACTGAAGAGCTGGCTTCCCTGTTAGGTAGAGCTTCTTGAGTCAAGAAGCTGAGCCAATATGAAAAAAATGGCAACCAATTAAAAACAAAATATGTACAAGCCATGAACAGATGAGCCAGAAAAGAAAATACAATTGGCTTTTATTTGACCCTATGAAAAATGTTAAACCTTGCTCGTGATATAAGAGAGAAATGCTATTCAAGGCTACAGGGTAGTATGTTTCAACATGAGATTGGAAAACAATCAAGAAGTTTGACAATATGTTGAGTTAATATGATGAGTATGACAAAGAAATACCACTGATAGTCGTAATACTTTCAAACATTGATGGTAGTTATATAAATGGATTTAGTCAACAAGAATACATTGGCAATCTCTGTCAACGTTTAAAATTCCAAAACTCTCCTGCTTAACATTTTTGCTTCTAAAAATTTATCCGCGTATGTTTTATATGTGCACAAAGATTTATATATGATCCTTCTCACAGCATTGCTTGTAGCTGTAGCAAAGAAATTGGAAACTACTTAAATGTTCATTAATAAGGGAATCATTAAGTAAATAAAATAATGGCCTATCCATGTAGTGAGATAGATAAATTTGTTTGTTCTCATAAAATAATCTCTTAAGATGTGTGGTTAGGTGAAAAAATAAAAGATACAGAACAATAGATATGATGCAATTTAGTGTCAAACGGGTGGAGTAAGAGGATATACAGAAGACCCTGGTGGCATAGTGGTTACATGTTGGGCTGCGATCTGCAACGTCAACAGTTTGAAACCACCAACCACTCCCCAGGGGAAAGATGAGGCTTTTTAAAAACTCCCGTGAACAGTTGCAGTCTTGGAAACCCACAGGGCACTTGTATTCCGTCCTGTCAGGTAACTGAGTCAGAATGAACTCAGAATGGCAATGAGTTTTGTTTGCTTGTTTTTATGAGGATAGACAGACACACACTATTAGTAATCTACATGTCCATAGGTTGCTTCTGAAAAGACATGCAAGAAATTAGTAGCAGTAGATTATTCTAGAACGATCATGGAAGCTCCCTGTTTTGATTATTTTTTTATGTGCATTAATTACTTACTTTTGAAATTTTTAGTTTTAATCAAAGGACTCAGAAAACAAAGGGATTTCCTGTCACTACTGTCTCAGACCATGCTCAAATTATAAATAATCTATGTTAAACAAGAAACCTTTTGCTGCAAGCCTTTTCTTAAGCAAATAAGAATAAGTTTAAGTTGACTATTTTATCATGGGCAAGAGAAAAATCACTTTGAAGGGACAAAAGATTATTGTGTACTATTTTCTTTTATAGCTTTTGGTAATTACAGAGATCTAAAAACTTGGAAATAAATTCAGATTTTCAACAGATCTGAACAATTACATAAAAGTTCACATGCCCATGTGTTTAGGAATAAATGAAAAAATAAAATTGACTATTTAAAAAATTCCACAACCATTTCATTTAGGCTCATGGATTCGAGATCTTGTGCTCCAAAAGTAGTCCACATTTTTCCAGCCCCAAGAAATCGCCTGGTCCTCCTTCACCTCTGTGGCCTGGCTTCCTTGAAAGTCTGAAAAAAAATGATTACTTTAAGGTAAGAATTGAGATGTTTACTTTTTTAAGTATGCATTTTGGGGAAAATGAAGCTGGTGATTTAAAATCCTTTGACCAGTACCCAGCCATAGAAGATGGCGCAGTAGTACTCAGCTTAGGGTCTTTGAAGCTAATAATGAGTCTCAGAGCCATTTTCGGTATTTTAGAAAAACTAACATGATGTGTACTGAATGTTAAAAGTTAATGCTTACGTCTGGTGAGCAGTGTGCACAAAATACAAACATGAAGTCACTCAATAGATTATAAAAAGCTAGTAGACTTCTCTTAAAATACTCATTCTAAGAATAAAGACAAAAATGAAAAAATTTTAACATATATAAAATGATATGAATGGCAGGCCATGTTGAGTATATGATAAAATTAATATTCCTGTACGTTGCGTTTAGCATTGTAAAGTGGTGGACTCTTCTTGGGAAATAATTGATAGTGTGTTCCAATAGCATAGAAAGGTTCAAAAAAATTTTCAAACTATGACTTAGAAATTCACTCTGAATAATGTTTTTTAAGAAAAAGTCCATAAAAGCATGGTGATTGCAGACTTTATAGCAATATGAAAAGTGTCTATGATAGTATTTCTGAAAGAATAGGAAATATTAAGTGTTACTATCATTATAAACATGGGTAGAAATAATGGTTAAGGTGAAATCATGCTACTGCTCCATTCTACTTTAAAACTTTTGTAATGCTGTTTTATAACTTGATTACCAAGTAACTATATATTTTAATTATAACTAAGTAAATAGTTTTTAAAATGGTAATAAACATTCCAAATTGAAAAGAATTAGGAACTGGCAAGAAATCTAGTTCCCTCATCGGAAGCCAACCGGTATTCAAACAAAACAGGGACACTAGGAGATGAGCCTGGTGACTCCTGGGCAACAGCGTCTTCATTGTCTTCTTGAAAATCGCTGCTGGGCAATTTAGTGTAATGACACCATGCAAATAATGCTCCGACAGCCTGTCGTTGTTTTCTTCAGGGACAGATAGAAGGCTCTGCTCAGTACCAAGGAAGGCTAGAAATGGCAAAGAACTACTTCCAACTCTCAGTCAACCGTCCGGAAAGGTGAGTTTATTACTGCCTAAACATCGGTTCCACTTGTCTGTCAATTTGTTGTATTGTGGTGGCTTGTGTGTTGCTGTGATTCTAGAAGCTAGGTCACTGGTATTTCAGATACCGCCGGGGTCACCGCAGTGAACAGGTTTCAGTGGAGCTTCCAGACTGAGAACAGACAATGAAGAAGGACTTGGATCCCCATTTCAGGGGAAGTGGCTGCTAAAACCTTACGCATAGCTTTAAATAAAGCATGTCAGACACTACAAGCCTAACGAATGGGAGCAGAACATTTTTGGAGATGGTGCCAGAGCCGGGGGCCCCTGGGTCAGAGCGAGGACTCTCAAAATGTGACTGAGGAGGAGCTGATTTCTTGGAGTGGCGTCAACCATGGTGAAATGAATCAGACAACATTGTGTGAGTGAAGCCTTCAGGATCTTCATGACTCAAGGTAAGATAAACAGCTGCAAAAATCTAATGTTTGGAACTTGGAATGTGCAAAGTATGAATGTAGGAAAATTGGAAGTCATCACAAATGAAATGGAATTCATGAAGATAAGTATTGTAGGCATTAATGAGCCGAATTGGACTGGTATTGGGCGTTTTGAATCAGAAAATTATATGATGTACTATGTTAGGATTAACACAAAGAGGAGTGGTGTGGCATTCATTGTCAAAAGGACATTGACAGAATCTATCATAAAATACAATGCTGTTGGTGATAGGATATATCTGCATACAAGGGAATCCAGGCAATACAACCATTACTCATATTTGTGCTAGTGATGGAGAAATTGAAGAATTTTACTAGGGACTTCCGTCTGAAATTGGTCAAACATGCAATCAAGAACATTGATAATTACTCTGGGACTGTGTAAGTTGGGAACCAAAAGGAAGGAACAGTAATTGGGGAAAATATGAAGCTGGAGAACAATTTTGCAAGACCAATGATTTGTTCATAGCAAATACCTAATTTTCAATAATAAAAGGCAACTGTATTTGTGACATCGGTATTAGAGGAAAGCTTATTAACAACCTGCGATATGGAGATGACACAGCCTTGCTCGCTGAAAGCGAGGAGGACTTGAAGCAGTTGCTGATAAAGATCAAGGATCGCCGCCTTCAGGTTACAAATCAGTGTAAAGAAGACCAAACTCCTTACAACTGGACCAGTAGGTAACATCATGATAAAGGGAGGAAAACGTAAAAATGTCACGGATTTTGTCTTCTTGCAGCAGTCAGAAGATCAAAAGATGAGTTGCACTGGGCGAATCTGCTGCACGCGCCTTCTTCAGAGGATTGAAAGGCGAGGATGTTACTTTGAGGACTCAGATGCACCTCACCCAAGCTATGATATTTCTAATTGTGTCATGCATGCAAACGTTGGACACTGAAACAGGAAGACCAAAGAATTGATGAATTTGAGTTGTGGTGCTGGAGAAGGATATTGAAAGTACCATAGATTGCTAGAAGGACAAGGACAAACAGATCTGTGTAGGAAGAAGTAAGGCCTGGGACTGACTCGATGGCACCTAGCAAACACTCTGGCAGCAAGCAGCCTGTTGACTTGCCGCGAGTTAGGAGTCCCCACGTATAAAACGGCCATGACAAGGAACAGCTGACTGACTAGTGAATAGGAGATTGCTGGCAGTGGCAGGTATTGAATTCTAACTGAGTATCAGCTACTTTTATTTCCCCCATATAACCTTAGGAAATAAATTGTATTATTTCTCCCATTTTTATAGCTGAGAAGGGCTATGGCTGAGTTTGCCTAAGGTCACAAACTAATAAGTCCTAAGATTCAGACTTACATAGTTGCTATTGAGCCATGTGGTTCATTTCCGTAGGGGTTCTGTGCTGTGTGGTTAGCTATTTTAGGTGGGGTTGAAACATAGGAAGTAGCAGGCATTCAGCTTCCAAATCAAATCTCCATGTAACCTGTCATTCATTTCATAGAGGGGAAGAGAATTGAACAGAGTTCAAGAAAACGTGAGTTTTAAACGTTTTGAAAATGATGATGGCAACAAATGTGCTTGATAAAATGGATGAATGGATGGACTGTGATAAGACTTGTAGGAGCCTTTGCTTTCAAGAGTCATCTAACTTCATGTTGTGGTGACCCCCTTCTCCCCCCAACCATTACTTTATTTTTGTTGCTACTTCATAACTAATTTTGCTACTGTTATGAATCGGGCAACCCCTGTGGAAGGGTCCTTCGACACCCCCCAAAGGGGTCGAGACCCACAAGTTGAGAACCACTGCTCTAAATCATCTTTAATTCTTAAGCCAAAAATCCCCAAGTTTTCTTAAACCAAGCAGTAGCTGAGCTTAACTAGCAAAAAATCCCTGCCCTAGACATGGCATTGCATGCTCTTAAGAACTATCTGTATGAGATCAGGCAGACAAGAGGAATGCAAAAGAACCTTAATGGGGGAACAACTCAGAAAAGGTGGATAGGAGTAGTTATACAACTCCAAGAATATAAGTAGTAGTACTATATAATACATATGGAAACTTGAATTTGGTATATGTTTTGCCATACATGTCTTAACTGCAGCAACAAAAAACAAATCAAAATTTTATATATATATATATATATATATATGGGGTCTCCCCCCAAAATGGAATTTTTTTTCAAAGCTATGTATTTAAATTTTTTTACAAAACTACCTCATTATCTCTCCATTACACTTAATACATTTGTCAAGTGTGCAATTCTACTGTTGGAAACATTTTTCAAACTCATCAAATTGCTGTCCTTTCATGTCCCTGTTAATCCTTGGAAACAGAAGTTGCATGGAGCGAGGTCAGTTGAATAAGGTGTGTGGGACAAAAGAGGCATGCTATTTTTTGCACTGAGATGGCTACATAAGCAGGTGCATTGTTGTGGTGGCAAAACCAGTCCCCCGTCTGCCACAAATAGGCCTTTTTTTGTAACACAGTGTTACACAATCTTTTCAGAACCTCTAAAGAGAAAGCTTGATTAATAGTCTGACCTGGTGGAACAAACTCCAAATGCACCATGAGTCGACATTTTCACCTTTGTGGGAAGGTGCCCGATGCCCATAATAAGGTTTCTCGTCAATCAGAATTTCAACTTTTTAAAAAACGAGAAATCCACTTGTACACTTGAGTTTTTCCCATAATACTGTCCTCGTAAGCTGTGTTTAACATCACAACAGTTTCTGTGGCATTTTTCCCACTAATGAAACAGAATTTCACAACCACACACTGTTCTCTTAAATCATTCATCCCCTATAACAAGGTTCGAGGGAAACTGATTTTATGAAAAAATTCATTGTGACCAGAGAGAACTTTCCCAGGAGATGCCACTGGGTGCACTAACTCAGAACATGTTGCACAAGACTCACCTACCTGGAAAAATGCGTACTAGGAAAGCTCTACTCCATTCCGCACAAGTCACTATCATAGAACAATTCACTCTAAAATAAATCTCCTTGTATTTCTTTAATTGTTTTAATTTTCTATTTTCATGTTTTATTTGTTTTATGCAAAATTTCTCATTGCTCCAGGCCAAGATTTGCCTTGGTGAACGAGCATTATCAAAATGTTTGCCTTGTATCTAAACCTCTTTGTTTTCTTTTTTTAATCACTTTATTAGGGGCTCATACAGCTCTTACCATATTCCATTCATACATCAATTGTGTAAAGCACATTTGTACATTCATTGACCTCATCATTCTCAAAACATTTGCTCTCCACCTAAACCCCTGGCATCAGCTCCTCATTTTTCCCCCTCCCTCCCTGCTCCCCACTCTCTCGTGAACCCTTGATAATTTATAAATTATTTTGTCTTATCTTGCCCTGTCTGACGTCTCCCTTCACCCACTTTTCTGTTGTCCATCCCCCAGGGAGGAGGTCACATGTAGGTCCTTGTAATCAATTCCCCCTTTCCAACCCACCCTCCCTCCACCCTCCCAATATGGCCACTCACACCACTGGTCCTGAAGGGATCACCACCTTGGATTCCCTGTGTTTCCAGTTCCTATCTGTACCAGTATACATCCTCTGGTCTAGCCAGATTTGTAAGGTAGAATTGGAATCATGATAGTGGGGGGAGGGGGAAGCATTTAGGAACTAGAGGAAAGTTGTTATGTTTCATCATTGCTACATCACACCCTGACTGGCTCGTCTCCTCCTCGAGACCCTTCTATAAAGGAACCTCCAGTGGCCTACAAATGGGCTTTGGGTCTCTACTCCGCACTCACCCCCTCATTCACTGTGATATGATTTTTTGTTCTGATGATGCCTGATACTTGATCCCTTCGACACCTCGTGATCACACAGGCTAGTGTGCTGCTTCCATATGGGCTTTGTTGCTTCTGAGCTAGATGGCTGCTTCTTTACCTTCAAGCTTTTAAGACCCCAGACGCTATATCTTTTGATAGCCAGGCACCACCAGCTTTCTTCACCACATTTGCTTATGCACCCATTTGTCTTCAGCAATCCTATCAGGGAGGTGAGCACACAATGATATGATTTTTTGTACTTTGATGCCTGATAACTGATCCCTTCAGCACCTCGTCATTACACAGGCTGGTATACTTCTTCCATCTCCTTGTATTTCTTTATGATGTTACCCTGGCAGGAAGTAAATGCTAGATTAATTTAAGTCATTCTTTTCCTCAGCTATAATTAAAGGGATGGTGTGAGCCCTGGTGTTATAGTGGTTACACAGAGGGCTTCGATCCACATGGTTGGCAGTTGGAAACTATCAGCAGCTCCCTGGGAGAAAGACTGGGCTTCCTACTCTCATAAACAGTTACAGTTGCAGAAACCACAGGGGGTTGTTATGAATCAGCACTGACTTAATGGCAATGAGTATATTTGTTGAGTTTGCTAGATTAACCTCCCTGGCGGTAACCTCGAGCCACACTCGGGATTACACTGCAGAGAAGTCCCTTAAGGAACCTCAAATTACAGCGACACAGTCCATGGGTTAGGTGTCCCACAGGTTGCAAATTGAGGCACAGAACAAGCAAGGCAGCTGCACACTGGTCTGATGATCAATGAGCAAGAGACAAGAAAGGCTAGGTTCACAGAGCCATTTATCTCTCCTCCCTTCAATTAACAAAATTACTGACATAATTAGACTGCCAGGGCAGTTAATGGCTTCTAAATGGTTTCATGGGGTTCCCGTAATATGCTGAAGAACAAGAGGGGAGGGTGAAATAGGTAGGTCTATAAGCCTCCAACCTCCATTTCAACCAAAGCAGGTTTTCTTTTGAACGGCTCTATATTTTAGAGTTCCTGGTAAATTTTGGGAAAGGATGTCTGAAACCAAAGAAAGTTTTTAACCACTAACCTGAGATAATCCCTTCCAAGTTTAACATGACGGTATTTGTCATTATCTAGGCTCTTGTATAAAGAAATGCCATGTCTTTTATTTTATATAGCACTCTTGCTCTGAGCCCAGGTGAAGAAATCTTAACCCTATTACAGACAAGATCATTTGACATCGAAGATTTTAAGAAGGAAGAAGCAAACCTTCCCCCTGAGGATGGTAAGTGATGGACCAGTTTGGAGTGGAAGGGCCAGAAAGAATTAAC
This sequence comes from Tenrec ecaudatus, assembly GCF_050624435.1. Taxonomy (NCBI): domain Eukaryota; kingdom Metazoa; phylum Chordata; class Mammalia; order Afrosoricida; family Tenrecidae; genus Tenrec; species Tenrec ecaudatus. The sequence continues at coordinate 46,274,581 of NC_134545.1, forward strand.
AGAGTCCTCTAAGTGTCTCCATGTCCTCCCCTAAGAGTCATGTGACAGTAGTATGGCAACATCATGCTTTCTCCTTTTTCAGATGACCAGTGGCTACATCTCTCACCACATCAACTGGATCAGCTACTGCAGGAAGCTGCTGGCCAAAAAGAGTCAGAGCCTGTTTCCAAGGTCGAAGAGCAGAACTATGACTTGACTCAAGTCTCGGAGAGTATGAAAGCTTTCATTTCCAAAGTCTCAACCCACAAGGGAGCAGAGCTGCCTCGGTATATAATTTGTCTTGAAGGATAATTATCTAAATAATAGCAGCCCAAATATTGAACTCATAATTATCGCCATTTCCACTCTTCAAATAAAGGAGTTGCATTACTTTGTTTTTCTCTCATGATGCCTAGTACAGTAATAACTTACCGTATATACTTGTGTATAAGTCGAGTTTTCTAGCACATTTTTATGCCGTTCGTGTGGTAAAATTAGGTGCCTCAGCTGATATTCAGGTCGGCTTATACTCGAGTATATACGGTACTTATCTGGTGTCAGACTTCTATCAGCTTTATCCTTTCAATCTTTGAAGTAAGTCAGAAAGACCAGTCATCACATCCAGAAGCCACTATCCAGAGGCCTCTGGTCAATCATATACTTCACTCCTTAGTTTTTTATTCAGAGCCTTGTGGACTTTTAACATCTAATTCTCAACAAGCTCAGACTTCTGATCTCCCAATCCCCAGCAGCTTAGAAGCTTCCAGAAACAGAAATGATGACTCTAAAAGAAACAAATTATATTAAGTAATGGGGGGGGCGGTGGACAACTAGAACTGTCACTGTACAAGTACAGCAAATGTATCTTGGTTAGTGTTGATGCCCATGAGCCCTATAAAATGATTAAGATGTATGTTCTGTATTTTCTCTTAAGAAAGCAGACATAAGGGAAGCGATACCCTTATTTCTTAAGATTCAGGACTTAAGGAGATAGTCTATTTAAATTACCGGTGACTCAGATTGCTGTTACTAATGCTCTATAGGTATTATGGGGCATGGAGAGTGGATAGGTTCTAAAGTCCGCAGAAAGGACGTAGTGTGTACAAACAAGATACAACTTCTGCTTTTCTTTCATCACACTTTCCATTTCTGTTGCCCTACAATCCAAATAAGCAGAAAGACTAATATTTTAAACTATAATTTTTCATACTGTGCCTCTTTTCAAATTATACCTGTAGTATTCCTGAGAATAGTAGCACCTCAGAAAACGTTTCCATGAATTTGGTTCTGGATAAACTAATAATCTTACTTCCTTTGATCTTGCAGAGAACCTTCCGAGGCTCCAATCAGTTTTGATGCAGATGCTTTTTTTAACTATTTTGATAAGATTTTAGGTAAGTTACAGTATAATGTCCACTTTCATTTAGAAATTAATTAACATAACTGTTACTAGTGCATTGGATGTCTTGGAAGTCAAAATAATTGGTTTCTCTATGTTTTTTATTACTTTACACCATGATATTACAGTCTGAATAATTTTGCAAAGAATGCTCAACTCAGTGCCTAATTGTGGTTGGAAGGGGGGCTAGCCCTCACCACTAATCATGGGTTCTATAGGCACAATTGTACGGTTGAGATATATAAATACTATAATATAGTCATCGAGAGCATGAACGATAAAAGAGATTGAAATAATGGAGTCAGACACATTTCATGGTAGCATGCTCACCTCAGCCCCGCTTGGTGGTCCATGTGTGGAGAGGGGGAGGGGAAGGAGGACAAGTGGAAAGGGAACCAGGGGAGCAAGGACAGGAGAGGAGAGGGGGAGCCGAAGAGAGGTGCAGGGAGTAGCCAAGAGTGAAATCTTTATTGCTAACCCAGGCCTATTTATCTTTGGGGGCGTGCAATCCCCCTAATTACTGGTGAAGACATACGTCACAGGCAGGGGTTGCACTATAGGTTATACAGCAATAAGAGGGGGACAATCTAAGGACATACACCCAATAGGAAGAGGAGGAATTGGGGGTATACATGGGACAAGATGGGTGGATCCTAAATTCAGGATGGCAGCCTAACTTTGGATGTAACTGAGGTGTTTGACCTGTTCCCTAGCTCAACTAACAGACCATTATCAGTAGGGTGTGAACTCCACCTACCTGAACCAAATCATCCTGACTGCAAACCTTTAGGGAGAAGTAGTCCATTGTCCTTAACAGCAGGGAGCTGTCTGGTGACTGACTGCCTCCAGGGAGGATGTCTGTAAGCATCTGACCTCCCCCCATATGCTAGCAAAAGCCTCTAATGTTTGGCATGTCTTTAGGGGAGACAAAGCTGGAGAAAAGTCCCTTTATAATCCACACCTAACCTCATAACTGCTCCATAAGTATTTGTTGAATGAGTGGATGTTTTGTTTAGGTAGGGGTTTTATCTTGATCCCCATATTTTTCCTCTTTAGACTTAGGATATTTGTACATTAATAAGAAAAAGTCCAACTCTTCAGAATTAGAATAGAGATACCAGGAGTCGAAGGGGAAGGTGGGAGTAGAAAAGGGGAACCCTTCAAAGGGGGATAGACAACAGAAAAGTGGGTGTAGGGGGACAGCATTCAGTGTAAGACATAGGGGGCGATTTATAAATTATTGAGGGTTCATGAGGGAGGGTGGGGGAAAGGAGCTGATATCAAGGGCTCAAGTAGAAAGAAAATGTTTTGAGAATGGTGATGGCGACATATGTACAAATGTGCTTGACACAATGGGTGGGTGTATGGATTGTGATAAGAACTGTAAGAGCCCCTAATAAAATAATTTTTAAAAAACAAAGAAAAAGTCCAATAGAAAACACCAAATAGGATCTACATGTGGCCTCCTCCCTGAGGGATGGACAATGGAAAGTGGGTAAGGGGAGGCGTTTTATGGTGTAAGATAAGACAAAGTAATAATATATAAATTTTTAAAGGTTCATGAGGGAGGGAAGGGAAGTGGGAAGGGAGGGGAGGAATGAGCTGATGCCAGGGGCTTAAGTGGAGAGCAAATGTTTTGAGAGTGATAATGGCAATGAATGTACAAATGTGTTTTACGTAATTAATGTATGTATGGATTATGATAAAAGTTGTATGAGCCCACAATAAAGTGATTTAAAAATAAATTTAAAAAAGAAAGAAAACATCAAGTAGGCAGTTCATTGAAGAATAAAAAAAAATCATTGAATGCTTGAAAGTAGCAAAGGTTTACTAATTATCAAATAAGTGTGAAATATGTTAAGTACTTGCTTGACCATAAAAATAACAAAAATTTGAAAACTTAATACCCATTTTCTCAAGGGTCAGAGAGTGATCACTGTCATACTCAAGGGGGGGAAATGTGAAAAGTTTGCCTTTTTTGCAGAGCGCTGTGGCATTCTAGAATGGCATTTCTGTAACTGCACAATTGGCTTTCAGGAATTAAACAGTTATCTGTCAAAATTGGTTGTGTTTAATTTTTTAAAAATATCCAATGTGGTTATTCTAAAATATTAATAGCAAATAATGAGAGTGTCCTAAATGCTCACCGAGAGAGGAAAGATTGAATCATGGCACATCCACTTTATGAATACACAGCCCTTACTAGAAGATGAGCTCCTTTTATAGAGAGAGAGAGAGAGTCCTGCAAGACATGCAAATAAATGGGAAATGTTTAGAGAGACAATGATAGATAGTCTAGGTATCTTGATATCTACATGAAAAAGACAAGACTATATTTGCAAAGATCACTATGTTAGGGTTCTCTAGAGAAACAAAACTCAAATGCTAATAATTTTACATATATTTATACAGATAGATATATAACATAAGAAATAAACAGTTAATTAAATTATAAGGCAGTACAAATGACTCAGTGCAACTCACTTCCGTGAGACACTGGCAGTCCAAGTCTTGAGGGCCACAGGGTAGGCCTCTGTAGAGCAATTCAGGCTATCCAGGCACAGGCAGTCAACAGCAAGCTGGTCACCAACAGTCAGCCAGATGACAGGGTCCGACAGTCCCCAGCTCAAGAGATGTAAATTCCAATGGTGTGTCAAAGCAGGTCTTGAAGGAACCTCAAATTACAGCGACAGTCCACGGGTTAGGTGTCCCACAGGTAGTGTAGCTTGCAGATTGAGGCAGAAAACAAGCAAGGCAGCCGCACACTGGTCCGATGATCCAAGAGCAAGAGACAGGAAAGACAAGGCTCGCAGAGCCATTTGTCTCATCTCTTCAATTAATCCCACGTGTGTTTATCAGCCAGGTTGGCACAATAAACCAACTACCTCAGTCAGGATGCTCACCAGATTTACAGACTATTTACCTATGAGGAAAGAGTGAGATTTAAGATAATATTTCTGTGTGGCTTAAATTTTTATGCTAAAATGTATTCATGTATTATTTAGTTTGTTTTTTTTAAAAAGCTTAATGTATATTTGAAAGTGAAATCCTCTCAATGTGTAATTTTATGTAGATATCTACTAGCATTACTAGTTTATGGGAAAGACTTACGTAGCTTCATTGTGTAGTTCAGTCTCTTTCTGTGGGTTACATTATAATCCTTTGAGAAGTATAATCACACAACAACAAAAACCCTCGTTTCTGTTTTGCAGGCCCAGGGCCTATTGAATCTGACTCTGATGACGTGGATGAGGATGGCGTTGACTGTTCAGACAGTGATGATGGTGACTTGGATTTTGAAAGCCAAGAGCCTGGGGAAGAGGCATCTCTGAAAGGAACTCTGGATAGTTTGAAGTCATACATGGCACAGATGGATCAGGAGCTAGCACACACCAGCATTGGCAAAAGTTTCACCACACAGAAGCAAGTGGTATGGGTGTTGTAGCTTCTTTTCTGAATCTGTTGCTATGTTTTATCTTAGTCTTTTTGTTGTTTTTATTTATAACTTTTCAGACGTAAAATAAATTAATCTCATTTCAATAGTTTTCTAACTGGGGGTCTGAAAGGATTATTAACATTATCTTCCTAAATGTAAGTTTAGTATTCTATCAAATTTTAAAACAAAGAGTTGTATAACGTTTTAAATTAGATCATTAATTGCATCCTCACCTTTCTAGTCTCACTCCTCTTAATGCTTGTCCGTTGTATGTTCTTTAGTTTGTAGCCAATTTAGAATCCATCTTCCGCTTACATTTTCGTCCTAGTTTGTATGCCAATACTGACAGGCCAATACGGTGTAGCCCTAGAGAGAACATGCACCCAGGATCTTATGGGCGAGCGTTTGAAATCTAGCACAGCGAACCAGTGTTAATTTAGCCTTTAGCCAGTGCTCTCAGAATCATTAACTATTAGGAGACAGTAGTGAACAACAGCAACAAAAAACAAACTAACTAATATTGAGTCAATTCTGATTCATAGCGACCTTATAGGACAAGGTAGAACTGCCCCTGACGGTTTCCAAGGCTGTAACTCTTTACAGGAGTAGAAAGTCTCATCTTTCTCCAGCAGAGCAGCTGGTGGTTTCAAACAGCTGACCTTGCAGTTAACAGCTCATTACATAATCACTCCACCTCGAGGGCTCTTAGTAAAACCCATACTAAGGCCTTAAGGAAGGTTCACTCTTCAGCACTAACCTTTTATTTTATTTTTAAATCATTTTATTGGGGGTTCATATAGCTCTTATCACAATCCATAAATCCATCCATTGTGTCAAGCACATTTGTACATATGTTGCCATCATCATTCTCAAAACATTTTCTTTCTACCTGAGCCCTTGGTATCAGCTCCTCATTTTCCCCTCCCTTCCCCCACTCCCCAAGCATTGACCTTTTAAATCACCTTTAAAGCTATCATCCTGCACCATATGTACAAATGTGATGACACAATGGATGGATGGATGGAATGGATTGTGATAAGAGTATATGAACCCCCAATACAATGATTATAAATAAAGCTATTTAATCCCCTCCAGTATTTTCCCCAATCCTAACAAATTATGCATTTGATTTATATCTAAAGCATTATTTATTAAATTTTAATGTTAATATGAACCACTTGAAGAGTTTGTTAAAATACAGTTAACCCTTAAACCAGATGGGTTTAAACTGCACAGGTCCACTTGTAGTGGATTTTCTTCAATAAATATATTAGAAAAAAAATTTTTTTGGAGATTTGTGACAATTTGAAAAGTTTAAAAAATTAAGAAACAGTTAAGTATTTCATGAATGGGGAGGAGACGAGCCAGTCAGGGTGCAGTGTAGCAACAATAAAATATACAACTTTCCTCTAGTCCTTTAATGCCTCCTCCCCCACTGTCATAATCCCAGTTCTACCTTACAAATCCGGCTAGACCACAGGAAGGATGTACACTGATAAATAGGAACTGGAAACAGGGAATCCAGCACAGATAAACCCCTCAGGACCAAGACTGAGAGTAGCGATACCTGGAGGGTGGAGAGAAGGGGGGGGTAGAAAGGGGGAACTAATCACAAGGATCTACATATAACCCTCTCCCTGGGGGATGGACAACAGAAAAGTGGGTGAAGGGAGACCTCAGACAGTGTAACACATGACAAAATAATTTATAAATTATCAAGGGTTCATGAGGGAGAAGGGGCAGGGAGAGAGGGGAAAAAATTAGGAGCCGATATCAAGGGCTCAGGTAGAAAGCAAATGTTTTGAGAATGATGATGGCAACAAATGTACAAATCTGCTTGACACAATGGATGTGTCTGGATGGATTTTAAAAATTAAAAATAAAATAATTTTTTTAAAGGGAGTCTTTTAGGAATTTTTTTCATAGAACCTTTTTTTTTTAGTTTTTTAGTTTTGTTTTTTATAAATCATTTTATTGGGGCTCATCCAACTCTTATCACAATCCATACATACATCAATTGAGTAAAGCACCCTTATACATTTGTTGCCCTCATCATTCTCAAAAATCACCTTCCACTTGGGTTCCTGGAATCAGCTCATTTTCCCTTTTTCTCTCCCCCCTCATGAACCCTTAATAATTTATAAATTATTATTTTATCTTATCTTACACTGCTTGGCGTCTCCCTTCACCCACTTTCCTGTTGCCCATCCCCCAGCGAGGAGGTTATATGTAGATCCTTGTGATTAGTTCCCCCTTTCTACCCCCACCTTCCCTCCACCCTCCCGGTGTCACCACTCATCGTTGGTCCTGAGGGGTTCATCTGTCCTAGATTTTTCTGTACAAACAATAGATATTACAAAGCTTAAAATATGCTTAAGAAATGACGGGAAAGTATTAGATTGTTCTGTCAACTTGCAAAAAAAAGAAGAGAACATTCTGGCAGTCTAGAAGGATTACACCATTGAAGATACCATTATTGTTATTTTAAAAAGCCGTTGAAGTCATGCCCAAAACAGTATATTCCTGCTGTAGAAAACTATGTCCAGATGTTGTGCATGACTTGATAGGATTTACAATAGAGCAATAAAGGGAGTCACGAGATTGGGGATATGGCCCTCCCCCCCAAAACAAGTGGGAGATGAAGAGTTCCAAGACAGAGATCTAAACAGAGTTTCAAAAGTTTAATAGACCCGTTCCAGAGGAATTCACAGAAGACTACTGGATGAGATGAATCCCTGGTGAGGAGGAGGCTGTAGAAGCATCTGTGGCAGAAAGGAAGCTGGCATTGGAGAATATGGGGAAAGGGTTCCAGCTATTCCACTGGCTTTTGAGTTTTTTTATAGCCACGGACCATTCTGTTACAGGCACTGGATCTATAGGAAATGGTAGAAACATCTTTAGAGAGATGAAAAAGCAAAAAAGGTAGACAAAGTACAATGCATTTCCATAAAGTTAGACTGAGTCTGCCTTCCTCCCCTTCCATCTTCTCCATCTCTGCCACCCCAAAGTAGCAAGACCGACCTCCCCTCCCTCTTCCTCTTCCTCCCTGTACTCTTGAAGACAATGTACCTTGTAAACATGACATCCGCATCAGTAAACACAGTATAGTACTTCAATATATTTTCTTTTCTCTAGCTTACTTTATTATAATTATACAGTGTACAACATATACAAATACAAAATGTGTGTTCCTCAACTGTGTTACTGGTAAGGCTGATCAATAGGCTAGTTACAGTTCTGTTTTGGGGGAATCAAAAGTTATATGCAGATTTTCTACTGGGTGTGGGATGTAACTGCCTGACAACACCAAGCACTTACCTTCAAAGTCACTAGCAGACCCAGCATCTTTTTTCTTCCCAGATAAAGATTGAGTCTGATTGTCCCAGGGTCAACTGCATAGATATCTGCTGAAGTAGAGAAGAGGCCTGATGTTTTCCGTTCCTCACATGCTCCCAAGTGAGGCGGATGCCATTGGCCCACTGACCACCATTTAAGTAGCAAAGATATGTAGGTCTATACATGAATTCTCTCCCCAAGCTATGAACTCCACATCAAGTCAAAGTCTTTATGGTTGGACCCCTCCAGGCATAGGGTTTTTATCATAAGCTTCTTATTGGCATGGGGCACGGGGGGAGGGGTGAGCTGGCTTCTTTCATTGGAACAGTGGTTCTCAACCTTCCTCATGCTGTGACCCATTAATACAGTTCTTCATGTGGTGACCCCCAACCATAAAATTATTTTTGTTGCTACTTCATAACTGTAATTTTGCTACTGTTATGAATCGGGCAATCCCGGTGAAAGGGTCGTTCGATCCCCAAAGGGGTCACGACCCACATGTTGAGAACCACTGGTTTGTTTGTTTTTAATATTAATTTTTACAGTTACATCTTTTAAAACTCTTAAGACACGTACAAATGTACTTTCTTTTAACCTTCTCTGGTTCTTTCCCTTGGGATGTTTTCAAAATTGGGGAGAAATTTATTCAATTTATAGATACTTTTTCTGGAAAGAAGTATGTTTTATTCTTTGGCTAAATTTTAGTTTATTTAAACTTCATTTTCAATATCACAAAGGATATGCATTTACTTTTTAATTTGAAATTCAACTGTTCATTGTGCTTAGTTAGCTTGTTATTGTTGTGATGACCATTCGTTCTAATGGTATCTGATCCCGTGATTTTTTTCTCCCCTCCATAAATAAGGAATCTCTAACTCAGGTTACCAGTAACAATTCAGAGGAGGAAGATTCTGATGCAGAAGAATCAGTTTTATCACCTGTGGATGTGGACCTGAACCTGGTTTCAAATATATTGGAATCCTACAGCTCACAAGCTGGACTGGCAGGACCTGCTTCCAACCTTTTACAAAGCATGGGAGTGCAACTGCCTGACAACACTGATCACAAACCCACAAGTAAACCGACGACGCATTAACCAGCACACCCTGCATCATTTTCTTCTGAAATGAATATTAAGTGTGATTGTGTCCATATTAAGTAAAGAGTACATAGTAAGTAAAAATATTTCTTTACAAGTTGACTTCTCCATGAGTCCCAAATATTGACGTCTGTGCATAAACTTTGTGCATAATCTCAACTCTAGTCTGCATAAGATTCTGAAGTAAGCAAGAGAGAGAATTGAAGTCCTTGAACATCCCCCTAGTAGAGGACATTTATACGCCCAATGCCCATGTTAAGGACACAGCCTACTGCAACGCACTCTGAGTGTAGGCACCTATGTATTGTAAACCACCATGTGTATCAAGGTCTTGCATCTCCTTACAGAAGGGTTGCTAGGAGGAGATGAGCCAATCAGAATGCAGTGTAGCACCGATGAAACACAACTTTCCTCTAGTTCCTAAATGCTTCCTCCCTCCCACTATTATGATCACAATTCTACCTTACAAATCTGGCTAGAACAGAGGATGTACACTGGTACGGATAAGACTGGAAACAGGAATCCAGGACATAGAAACTCCTCAGCACCAAGACTGAGAGTAGCGATACCAGAAGGGTAAGGGAAAGGTGGGGGAGAAAGGGGAAACCGATCACAATATAACCCCCTTCCGGGGGGATGGACAACAGAAAAGTGGGTGAAGGGAGACATCAGACAGTGTAAGACATGAAAAGATAATTTATAAATTATCAAGGGTTCAGGAGGAAGGGGGAAAAATGAGCTGATAGCAAAGGCTCAAGTAGAAAGCAAATGTTTGAGAATGGTGATGGCAACAAATGAGCTTGACACGATAGATGTATATATGGATTATGATACGAGTTGTATGAGCCCCAATAAAATAATTTTTTAAAGACATTGAACTTTTTTAGTAACATTTTTATTAAACTAGAACTTGCATAAAGTTCATTCTTTTACCATGTAAATTTCCATAACAAGGATTCAATAAATCATTAAATAAAAGTTTAATAAGATTAAAAAAACTAAGTGTTTTTTAATAAATGAAAAAAAAGGGGGTGAGGGAGGGGGGAAAAAAAGAGGACCTGACGCAAAGGGCTTAAGTGGAGAGCAAATGCTTTGAGAATGATTGGGGGCAGGGAATGTATGGATGTGCTTTATACAATTGATGTATGTATATGTATGGACTGTGATAAGAGTTGTATGAGCCCCTAATAAATTGTTTTAAAAAAAATAAGCAAACTCCTTGCCATTAAGTTGGTTGCGACTCATTGTGACCCTGTAAGGGATGGTGGCACTGCCTCTGTGAGTTTCTGGGACTGACTATACTAGCGTAGAAAGCCCCTCTCTCTCCAGTGAGCTGCTGGTGGTTTTGAACTGCCAGCCTTTCTGTTTGCAGCCCAAAGCATAACCATCTTGCCACCAGAGCTCCTGTATCAACACAGAAAATAATTATTTTAAAATTGCCCCAAAGTGGGACAAGTTGAACATAAAAAAGAATAATTGTAATTTATTGAACCACATTATACATACAAAAGCCCTGACGTTCATAATGATACACCAGGAATATCAGAGATTCAAAGAAAAAACTCTAGAAAGTTCATTACCATTAGAAGATATTAGAGCATCAACTTCTTCCTCTGAAAGTTGTTGGTTAAAGAATGCCCCATTCATTCCTTTTCTGTGTGAAAGCCAACAGCACACAGAACCTGGAAGTCTCCAGAAGAATCCTACCTAATATGGCAGGAGTCACAGAAACGTTAGTAGTTCATAATCTCCTAAAGAAATAATTGGCTCTTCCCCCACCGAAGAATTCACTTCAGAGGACAGCACTGAAGCTACAGCTCAAGAAGAGGGACTGGTGTGATCAGAGCACACGGGAGCCAACAAGGGGGAAGGGGAAAAAAGTGAAGCACATCCTGGCTCAACAAGCCCTGAGGGCAATGGTTCTGCTCAGAGCAGCAATGCACAGAGATGACCACAGGACCGGCTCCACTACAGGACATGGCCCCATCACTGACCCATAGCACCACAAGAGCCAACACTAGAGACAAGGCGGGAATTGTGCCTGCCCTGAGCCACTACAACGAAGCCAGCCACTGGGGCAGCAGCAGAGCAGCCAGGGGAGCAGAGCAATGAAGTGCCCTGGGCTAGATGTGGGGCCAGGGCATGGCACCCCATCAGACTCGACTGGAAAGCACTCGTAAAGGACAACAAATAGACCCTGAACTATTTATAGGGTTTTTTTTTGTTATTGTAGCTATTGTTTTATTTTCTATTGTTAATTCGTTGTAATCAGTCTTGTAATGATGCATATTGTTGTTGCTGCATGTCTACCTGGTAGGGATAGGTGGGATAAGCCAGAAGAGAGAACAACAGGATGACAATTCGGGGGGACATGGGAGAGGGGGAGGTGGGGGAAAGGAAGTGTATGTTAACAAACCCAGGGACAAGGGAACAATGAGTAATCCAAAATCAGTGGCAAAGAGGGTATAGGAGGTCTGGCAGGGCTGGATCAAGGGCAAAGTAACCTAGACGAATTCTTGAAACCCAAATAAACATGATAGTGGGACAAGAAGAAAGTACAAAGAAATAGAGGCAAGAATTAGGAGGCAAAGGGCAGTTATAGATAGCTAAATACAGGCATGTACAGATGTAAATATATATATGATGGAGAAATAGATCTATTTACATATATTTATAGGTTTAGTAGTAAGGAAACAAATGGACAGTAGGCCCCTATTCAAGTACTCCCTCAACACAAAAACACTTTGTTCTAACAATTCAGCAGTCTGAGATGCTCACCTTCCTGGCATGATTGCTGAAGACAACAGGTACACAAGCAAATGTGAAGAAAGATGATGGTGCCTGGCTATCAAATGATATATCATCTGAGATCTTAAAGGCCTGAAGATAAACAAGCAGCAATCTAGCTGAGAAACAACAAAACCCACATGGAAGAAGCACACCAGCCTACCCTGACACTATCGCTGAAGACAAAATGGGTGCATAAGCAAATGCGGTGAAGAAAGCTGATTATGCCTAGCTATCAAAAGATATAGCATCAGGGTTCTATAGGCTGGAAGATAAACAAGTGGCCATCTAACTGAGAAACAACAAAGCCCACATGGATGAAGCACACCAGCATTGAAGGGATCAGGTTTCAGGCATCAAAGACCAAAAAAAAAATCATAGCATTGTGAATGAGGGGGAGTGTGGGGTGGGGACCCAGGGCCCATCCGTGGAAGAAATTGGACATCTTGCAGAAGGGCCGCCGGGAGGAGACGAGCCAATCAAGGTGGAGTGTAACGATGATGAAACACAATTTCCCTCTAGTTCTTGAACGCTTCCTCCCCCCACTATCATGATCCCAATTCTACCTTACAAATCCGGCTGGACCGGGGGATGTACACTGATACAGATAGGAACTGGAAACACAGGGAATCCAGGACAGATGAACCCTTCAGGACCAGTGGTGAGAGTAGTAATACCAGGAGGGTAGAGGGAAGGTGAGGGAGAAAGGGGAAACAGATTACAAGGATCTACATATAACCTCCTCTCTGGGGGATGGACAGCGGGGAAGTGGGTGAAGGGCAACCTCAGGGAGTGTAAGATAAGACGTAATATTAATTTATAAATTATCAAGGGTTCATGGGGGAGGAAATAGGGGAAAAAATGAGCTGATACCAAGGGCTCAAGTAGAAAATGTTTTGAGAATGATGGCAACAAATGTACATATGTGTTTGACACAATTGATGTATATATGGATTGTGATAAGACTTGTATGAGCCCCCAATAAAATGATTTTTTAATACTAAAAAAATTTTTAAGTAAGTGAAAAAAATAATTGATTTATGACATAGATAAAAACTGGTGGAGAACCTGATCAATAATAGATAATGGCCAACACCAATGCTATACTATACAGAACTACACACACTCCCATTCTCATACCCACGAGGAGACAGGTAGTGAGTGTACTACGAACACAGCAATGCACTGTAAATTATATATAAATACTACACTACCACAATGTCTTCAAGGGTGTTGGCAATTTCAGTTAACATGAACAAACAAGCTAGAGTGGCTTAAACAAGCTAAATGCAGTGCTAAAAATATTTCTGAGGCAGAAATGGATTGGAACTACCTGATAATTCAAAAGAATGCTATTGAGGTACTTTAAATAACTTGAAAGAAAAATCTAGAAAGCTGCAACCAAAGCAAAATGCAGGGAACGAGGGGATATTATTGAGAAACTGAGAAAAACACTAAACAAACTGACAATTTAAGTGATGAAAATTAATACTAAGATTTCATAATAGAGTGGCAATATTGGGAGGGTTGGGTAGAGAGGGGGAACTGATTATAAGGATCTACATATAATCTCCCTGGGGATGGACAACAGAAAAGTAGGTGACGGGAGACGTCGGACAGTGTAAGATATGACAAAATAATAATTTATAAATTATCAAGGGTTCATGAGGGAGGGGGCAACAGGGAGGGAGGGGGAAAATGAGCTGATGCCAGGGGCTTAAATGGAGAGCAAATGTTTTGAGAATGATGAGGGTAACAAGTGTACAAATGTACTTTATACAATTGATATATGCATGAATTGTGATGAGTTGTATGAGCCCCCAATAAAATGATTTTTTTTAAAAAGACAACCACAACCAAAAAAAGAAAGAAAAAAAGGTTTCATAAATGGATAACATTGAAAAGGCAGAGGAATAGAATCGGTGGCAGGCTGAATTAGCTTGACAAACCTTTCGGTACGAATCTGCTAGAGGAACAATTATGAGGAAGTAGCCAACAAATCCAGAAATGTAGAACATTCTGCATGACAACTGACCCCGTTTTTTTTCTATAAAAACATTTAGCAATAAAATGGAAGCAAGTGTGGCAATATGTTGATGTTGGCTACAATGCTAGCTGCCGTCAAGTCTCCCCATTCAAGTCTCCCCATTCATGCCAACCCAGGCACAATGACACCAAACCCTTCCAGATCCTGTGCAGACTCTGTGATCTACAGATCACACTGTGACCCATAGTTTCCCATGGCTGATTTTCAATCTAAAAAGCAAAGAGCTTTAAAAAGTTCATGGGAAAATCCTATTACCCTTCATTCTAGTTTTCCATGAACTGTCTAAAGCCCTGTCATATTACTACTAGGATTGCAGTTGATACATACACAGGTTTATCCCAAACAAAACACCTAAACCTGTCTCTGATCAGTGATGACTGCAGACAACTCCTAGTAGTACACTTGTCTTAGTCTTCCTACTGCCATCCAGTAGATGCCGACTCATACTAGCCTATGGGACAGGGTAGGACTGTCCCTGTGGGTTTTGAGGCTGTAAACCTATGGGAGCAGAGTCTCATCTTTGGCATGAGGAGTGACTAGTGGGTTAGAACTGATGACTTAGTAAGCTTACTGGCTTTTGCCATTCTCTATTTGCCTGAGATTCTTAGACGTAACTTTTTGATGGGTCAGACTTTCAATCTTAGTAGACCAGCTTACCTGAGCTGCTTCTCTACTTTATAGTTCTAGTTGTTATAAATAGTATTTTTAAGTGTTTGTGAGATTAGTGTAACAAATCCCCATATGGAAGTATGCATGTTGGTGTGGTGAACAGGTTTCTCCTAGCCTGTTTGGACATGAATTTCGAACCTGGTTACCAGTAGAGCACATTAACTATATGCAACATCTATGAGTGCCATTTAATTAACGTTCAGCATTTAACAATATAACTGATGTATCTATTACCAAGATGAAACATCTATTTTTTAAGATGTTTCTCATGTTCCTCCTTGTGTTGTTTTCAATTATTCTCTATTTTACTTCTTTAGTTTCTAATATCCATTGCAGTGGCCACACAGACAATATTCATGATTAAAGGGTTTATTAAGGAAGTTGACAGGCTGTAATGCCAGTGAGAAATGCTCGGGATAAAGTTGCTTATCAGGACATGTCACAAAGTTCTTCCAAGTCTGCTAATAAATGCCCCAAGGGACATACCACTCTACGAAACCTCAGCTGGAAGGCACTCGGCTCAAGCTCCCGGGGGTCAGAAAGCCCAGCTTCCCCAATTAAGTGCCCAGATGCCCTCTACTCCACAAGTCAGCCTCCTGCACAAAAGCACTCAGCTTCCCTTGCTCTCTGGGTTGGCAAGTCCATCACTGTGCCATGCCCTGGTTCCTGGTCTTTGGCTGCTCCTCTAACGGTATAGCTGTCCTCTGGCTCCAGGGATCAATGGTCCAGAGGACACCCCCCACTCCTGGCTCCTACTGGCAGAGATCCGCCTCCTGCTTCTCAGACGGCTTGTTTTATAGCTGTGGGATGGCATTACAGGGAATCCTGTTAACAGTCACTCACAAGTGAATCCTATCAACCCCTTCCCTCACCTTCTTACGAGACCCATGCAGGAAAAAGTTGTTTGGTGAGAGTTAGAGACTTCGGCTAAAAGGGCCACACTGAATCATTCACTGCCCCTGCAGTCCTAAAATGAATCCAGTTTGACCTCTAATTCCAACTATTGACCATGTCAGGCATAAAATATCTTGATTTTTCCTTGAGCTGTAACCACAAGGTTAGGTGTTCAAACCCCTCAGTCACTTTTTGGAAGACGGTAAGGCCATCCACTTCCATAAAGATTTACAGCCCTGGAAACTCCACGCAGGGTCCCCTTGCATCAGAATCAACTCAAGGCTATGAGTGGGTATGTTACTGCAGCAGTAACTCCCACAGTGTTCCTCTCCAGAGACTAGGGGAAAATTTAAAGAATGGTTATAGTTGAGTTTCTAATTCGGACCCTATGATTCCAAACTAATTGAAATAAATATTCCATATACCATACAATGTTTCCTTATTTTTACAGTGGCATTATTGACATGAGCTTTAACAAAAGTATCTGATGAAAAATACATTTTTAACAAAAAATCATATCATTGCACAGCACTATGATACGATGGCTGAGGACAAATGGGTGCATAAGCAAATGTGGCAAAGAAAGCTGATGGTGCCCAGCTATCAAAAGGTATAGCATCTGGGGTCTTAAAGGCTTGAAGGTAAACAAGCAGCCATCTAGCTCAGAAGCAACAAAGCCTACATGGAAGAAGCACTCCAGCCTTGCAATCACAAGGTGTCGAAGGGATCAGGTATAAGGCATCATCAGAACAAAAAAATCTTACCAAAGTGAATGAAGGAGGAGTGCAGAGAGGAGACGCAAAGCCCATTTGTAGCCCACTGGAGATCCCCTTGCAGAGGGGTCTAGGGGAGGGGACAAGCCAGTCAAGGTGCGATGTAGCACCAGTGAAAATACTTTCCTCTAGTTCCTAAATGCTTCCTCCACCCCACCCCACCCCCGCACCGTCCCCTGTGGTGATCCAAATTCTACCTTGCAAGTCTGGTTAGACCAGAGGATGTACACTGATACAGATAGGAACTGGAAACAGGGAATCCAGGGCGGATGATCCCTTCAGGACCAGGGGTGTGAGTGGCGATACTGGGAGGGTAGAGGGAGAGTGGATTGAAAAGGGAACCGATTACAAGGATCTACATGTGACCTCCTCCCTGGGGGACAGACAACAGAAAAGTGGGAGAAGGGCAATGTTGGACAGTGCAGATATGACAAAATAATTTATAAATTATCAAGGGCTCATGAGGGAGGCAGGAGCAGGGAGGGAGGGGAAAAAATGAGGACCTGATGCCAAGGGCTTAAGTGGAGAGCAAATGTTTTGAGAATGAAGAGGGTAATGAATGTACAGATGTGCTTTACACAACTGCTGTATGTATGGATTGTGATGAGTTGCATGAGCCCCTAATAAAACGATTAAAAATGAAAAAAATAAAATGTTTTTAAATATTTTATTTTAAATGGATATTTTAATTTTCAAATTTAAAAATTTTAATTAAAAATTTAAAGGCTATCTTAATATATTTTATTATTTATTTTGAAGTTGCATTTAACATTTGTGAAAAGTGAGATTCCAGAACGCAACACTCATTTAGCTAACTATGAGAAAAAGCTTTCCTCACAATGTAGTTCTGGTTTAGTATGCTTATTTTCTCCAAGAATTGAAATATTAGGTAAACAGGGGGCATAGATGGGCCAAATTGAGGGGGCTTCAAAAAGTACATGGAAAGAGGAATTAAAAGAAGGGAATTTTTCCATGAACTTATTGAAGCCCCCTGGACCATAGAATGCATGAATTGCTTTTTAATTGCAATTGCCAAAGAGTAATTACTTTGAGCCAGGCCCACTCTGCTGGAAAATATATAAACATATTTGTTTTAAAGTGTACCTGTTTTCGCTCTTCTACTTCTTTGTCCTTAGCACTTCATCATTCATTGCCACATAAATATTTTCTAGCCAGGTAAGCCCTGAACCAAAAGCTTATTATTTATTTATCTGTCATTTTCAGTACCGGGTCCTAATCCTGCTCAGTTTTCAGATCCCCTTGGAATCCTGTACCAAAGTCCTCCTCCCACTGATGGTAACAAAGTTCCAGGTGGTAGCTTCTCCTACTAGCCATTCTCTTTTTTTCCAAGAAAACACATGAATCAAAGTAAACAGTTACTCCATGCTTAAGTTTGAGAAACTCACAAACATGAATCCCAAACACTCCCCTTCGTCAGTATTTCCAGACTGGGGCTGTGCCCACATGTGCTCACAAACACACCCACGGACAGACAGACACAATTGGGCGAGCGCGGACCCTGAACTGTGCTCTCCTGACAGCAAGATAGGAAGAAATCTCAGACCTCTGTTGAGAGGGCTTTCCCTTCTCCCTGCTGGGTTCCACCTACATAACGGTAAGCTGGAGTCCTGGTCACGCATTGGGTTAAGCAATGGGCTCCTGAAGAGCCTCAACCAGTAGCTCCTCAGGAGGAAGATGAGGCAGACAGCAGTCTCAGAAACTCTCTGCCCTACAGGGTTGCTATGAATCAGGGTTGAGGGCCAGGTGTCAACCTAACAGGACAATCAGATTCCCTCCTATCCCGTGCTGCACTATTTCCTGATAAAGGCACTTTGGGCTCCCCCACACTGATGGTTTGCTGGCAATGACGAGAGCAATGTCTCTTTGAGATAAAAGGTATTTTAACTTGTCTCGTTCCAGAATCCCTTTGACCTCAACCTGTAAGTCTCTGTTGTGTAAATATCCATTAGATTTCCGGTACATGTTTTTAACACGGTTGTAGCTGGAATCAGCTGAAGATATTACTTTATCTCTTTTCAATCGTTAATAAGAATATTCATATATATAAAAAAAAGAGTACTCTTTCTGCAGGCTCTGAACCTGGGCTTAAATCACTGTCACACCAATAAAAAGATCCCTCACCCCAAATCCTCAGAGGGTAGAAAAGCACATCTGAACAAGGTGTGGAAATGTTTTTATTTCCCCAAAATAAATTAATCTCTTTTGTGACACGGTATAGAATGGCATATATGAACAATGAGAAAATCCTAAATTTAGTTTATCCCATAAAACTCAAGAAATGGAACCATTTTGCTCTCCCCTTTACATGGCGTAAATGAACTCTCATGACTCTTATTTAAGTGGGTGGTACTAACCCTTCATTGAAGGCAGTTAACATTTGCTGCATGTCCAGGCGGCAGCTGCTCTTTTAAACAGGCATGGCAAAGTAGCGGTCTTTTCCTTGCTTCTCAAACTGAGCAATAACAAAACTGCACTAAGAATATTAAAAAGGGCTTACTATCTCTAGAGAACCTCACTGTATCAAACTCAATGCAGAGGATGACCTTGGTTATTTTGTTAAGGGACTTAACCAAATATATTTATTTAACTACCATGTTGTAATTCAAAAATACTATCCTGTTCTATTCGAATTCTACAACATACAATGGATAGGGATTTCCTATAGATTTTTCAATACCAAGATAAACATTGTAAACAAAATTGCACAGGCACATTTTGGCAGTTAGAATAATTAAGCATTCCAAGTCACATTCCAAAACAGGTTTGCTTCCAAGGTCTAAGGAGAAAATGGGTGAACAAAATCAATCCCTCAATCTTCCCTCTGATTTAGACACTTAACATCTAATCAGGTTTTCTTCTCACACAACCTTTTTGATGGTCCACTAGTAAGAACCTTGGTCAACACTGCTGGTGGAGGTGGTTTGTGGTCAGCTCACCTTCTGCCCTGTTTTATGAGACTAGCCTGGCAATGACCTTTGTTTCCTCTTTTTTATCAACACATCTCTGGAATGCCCTTCAGAGGTACTCAGGAGCTATGATCAAGGCTAAGCAGACAAGAAAAACAGCTCTATTTTTCTAACCATTCCTTAATCAATTGGTGGGCAATAGCTATCTTGGGGGGCAAGTAGAATGGGAAGGCACCCTCCTGCTGTTGGGAATAGGGGCCCTTTCTCCTCAGGGCCATGGCCACCTCATCATGACTGAACCACGCAGCTGCCTCCAGTTCTCTCAAGTTCAGCTGGATCTGAAAGAAATAAGGTGGAAAGGGATGTAAGGCAGCAACTACAAAAATTACACTACTATGTATTGCTTGTTCATATTAGGGTGTCTCTCCTACGTGCTATGACTTTGGGGGTTACCCTCTTGAAGTTGTGCTATGTTTTTCTGGATTTTGGTACACTGATGAACCTACAGGGATAGCAAACAGAACGAGGGTTTCTGCGGGTGGGGGTGGGGAGCTGATGTCAAGGAGCCTAGGAAGAAAAAGCAGGTTTGGAAAGGGATTGTGGAAGCAGTGGCACAATTCTCCTGGACATGATTGAACTTTGCAGTGGCATAACATTTTTTGGTATATGAAACTCAGGACTGATGAACCCACGTAGACAGCAAGTGGAATAAGATTTACGGGGAAGGGATGCAACACTGGTGGGGTGTGATGGGGAGACAATGTCAAGGTATCCATGTAAGGAAATGTTTGGAAAGTGGTGTGAAAGCAACTGCACAATTCTTCTGGATATGGTTGAATTATGGAATGGTACGATATATGTATTAAATCCCAATTAATATATATTCTTAAAAAATTATAATACTATGGCCAAAGGTGACACCATTATTTCAGAACCTGAGATCCATAAGCTGTGAGAAAATCTGTTTGAGGTATTGCTCAGCAGTAAAAGAGACAAAATACATACCTGTATATAAAATATAAATACAAATAAATTATATTTATTCATCCTCTGAACATTATTATAATATAACTTATATTTATGATGAAATACAAGTAAATATGGCTAGCCTTGAGAAAAATGGGAATTCCAGAAAATTTCATCGTGCTCATGAGGAGCCAGTACGGGGATCAAGAGGCACCTGTGCACACAAACAAGGCAAGGGAACACCGTGTGGTTTAAAGTCAGGGAAAGTGTGCGTCAGGGTTGAATCCTCTCACCACACTCGATCAATCTGCATGCTGAGCAGATCACCAGGGAAACTGGATTAGATGAAGAAGAATGTGGTATCTGCCTCATGCAGACGAGAGAACCTCGCTTGCTGCAAGTGAGGAAGATTTGAAGCACTTGCTGATGATCAAGGATTGCAGCCTTCAGTGTAAAGAAAACAAAAATCTCACAACTGGACCAATAGGCAGCATCAAGATAAATGGAAAACGCTAGGACTTGTCAAGGGTTTCCTCCTGCTTGGCTCCCCAATCAATGCCCATGGAAGCAGCAAGAGATAAAATGCCTCCTTGCATTAGGTAAATCTGCTGCACAACGTCTCTTTAAAGGGTGGAAAAGTAAGGACTGAGGTGCGCCTGACCCGAGCCCTGGTATTTTCAATCGCTCGTATGTGCGTGGAAGTTGGATTCTGCATAGGGAAGACGGAGCAAGAATCCCCGATGCACTGAACTGGCGTGTGAGCAAAGACTACTGCAAGTGCCACGGCTGCCAAAGAGTACCCACATCTGTCCTGAAAGAAGTACAGCCAGGACTCTCCTTGGAGGCAAGGACGGCGGTGAGACTTTGTCTCCAGTACTTGGACATACTGTCAGGAGAGACGGGTCCTTGCAGAGGGGCATCATGCTTGGTAGAGAGAAGGGCAGAGGAAGGGAGGAAGGCCCTGGTGGAGAGGCTGCAAGAAGGAGCTCAAACCGAGAAACGCTTGTGAAGCTGGCCCAGGACTGGCGGTGGCTTGCCCTGCTGTACAGAGAGCCCTGCGAGTCTGCTCTGCCCCAACAGCACCTGGCCCCACATACACGGTGTCAAGACAAGACAAGGAGAGCACATGACCGTAGTCTGGAAGAGTAGGTACCACGGAGGGATAAATTACAAGTAATACATTTTCCTTAGTGCTTCCACTGATTGTATGACTCATTCGTCTAAAGTACAAATGATACTCTTTTCGTTTTTTGATACCCTTTTTCCAGGCAAAGGGCTTCTGGTAGTGAAAGCAGTCTGTCCTCTGCAGGAAGCTGCGTGCTGCAGGCTGCAAGTACGTGACACGGGCTCACCCTACAGAAGCAGAAGCTCGTGAGAGAAACCGAAGACTTCAGACATCTGCCAGGGATGCTACAGACGAGCATGATGTCGAAAAAGTGAAGGAAAAAATGAGGGAGGTGCCGTCAGCCATCCAAACAGATGAGTTTGATAAATGTTTCCAAGAATGGAATCGCAGATTTGACAAATGTATGAAGTATCATGGAGATGACTTTGAAGGGGAGAAGGTTGTTTTATAAAATAAATTTAATTACATTGCTTTGAAAAAAAGCCCCATTTTGAGGGGGCCCTCGTGTACCAGCTATATGTAAGGCACTGTGTTAAATCCCGAAGTGAAAGGTACATTGTCTCATGACTGAGCTATGTACAAAGAAGGAGGCTGGCCTGGTTGGCTGACTCCATTTTCATACTGGCCTACGCGTTCCCTGAGGGTGCAAATCATAGACTTGACAAATTTGAGTAATTTAGACAGAGCTGAGCTAGATAGATATTGGCTGGCTGGTAGAAGGACGAAGCAAAGGAAATACCACAGCATAAGAAAGCATATGAATAATAATTTATGAATGATGAAGGGTTCATGAGGTAAGGGGGAGTGGGGAGGGAGGGGAAAATGAGCAGCAGATATTAAGGGCTCAGGTGGAAGGCCAATGTTTTGAGGATGATGATGGCAACAAATGTACATATGTTCTTGACACAAGGTATGTATGTATGGATTGTGATAAGAATTGTATGAGCCCCCAATAAAATGATTAAATTAAAAAAAAAAAGAAAGCACATGACTGGCTGGGGTAGTGGTTACCCGTTAGACTGTTCACTACAAGAAAGCCTATGAACCCACCTCTGTCTGCTCGGGTTTCACGGTTGCATGGCAGGCAATCATGATTGAGCTGCTAGGGAAGGGCCAGTGCTGGGAGGCAGAATACTGCAGTCTTTCCACCTCCAGGCCCACTTCTTCTGCGACTTCCCGCCGCACAGCTTCTTCCAGAGTTTCACCTGCAAGCACTCAGATTAATTCAGGAAACCCCTGCAGCAGGAAAGGTGGTACAGACAGCCCAGTTGCAAAGGAGCCCAGAGCGGGCTCCAAAGTTTCAGTGAAGCCCTTTCAGGGGTATCCCAACTCTCCAAATGTCTATAGCTGCAGGAAGCAGGCCTGAGGCTGTGTGGAACGGCAGTGCTTCCAGCTCCCGGTTTGCTGTGAGGCACCGTCGGAGCGGCAGTGCGAGAGGCCGCTGCCCTCAGCTTCACGACGTTCTAATGCTACTTCCACCAGCGGCAAACCCTACCAAGGCCAAAAATAAACAAGGCAAGCCAACAAAATAAATAAAACCCGCTGCCCGTGAATATGAAACTGTACTTGTTATTAGTAATACTGACGTATTCAGGGAAAGATGGGCTGCTACTAATAGTCTGTACACCCAAAAGTAAGAGGAATGGGTAGATCTTTCTTGATGCATGTGATCGAGTGAGTAGAGTAAAAATGGAAGTATCTAGACAGGGGTGGGCCTATGGGTGTTCACTGTGTAATTCTTTCAACTTCTGTGTGTTTGAAAATCTGCCTAGTAAAATACTGGAACTCGTGAATGTAGAGGGTAGTGTTAGTGACAAGAGAGGGAAGAAATGTGCTTGATACCTCAGGTACCACAACAGTAAGATAGAGAAATAGCTACTGTGTTGCAAGTGTTCATGGCCTGCATGTCCCCTGTACATGCAATCAAGTCCTCACCAATATCGCAGAAACCTGCCAAGGCAGAATACATCCCCTTGGGAAAGGAATTCTGGCGGACAAGTAGGCATCGGGTCCCATCTGACACCAGAGTGATCACCACAGGAGCCATCTGGGGAAAGGGGGTTCAGGCAGGGACAAGTCAAGCAAGCCTTTGAGTTACACAGCTTCCTTTGCAGGACCAAGTGGTGTCCCGCCTTCAGGGATGCTTACCTGTGGGTAGTAGATGATCTGACTGGAAGGGCACACACGCTTGCTGCCTGCCACATTCTTCTTGGTGGGCTGCCCACTTCTGCTGCAGAACTGATGGGCGTCATGCCAACGGAGGAGAGCCTGTGCCTAGGAGTATGAAGACAGGCCTGGTTTCTTTCGGAGATATTGTAGGGCTTCTCTAGAACAGCACTGGGCCTACCACCTTCGACAGACAACTCAGATGGAAAATGCTATGCCCTCCCCAATGCTTTCAATGGTTACTGTTTAAACAGGGGCCCTGGTGGCATTGTGGGTACACTTTGGGCTGCTAAACACAAGATCAGTAGTTTGAAATCATCAGCTGCCCTGACGGAGAAAGATAAAGCTTTCAAGTCCAGTAAGGAGTTACAGTCTCAGTAACCCACAGGGCCCATACTACTCTGTCCTACAAGGTCGCTATGAGTTAGAATTGACTTGATGGCCGTGAGTGAGAGCCATTAAACTTCCAAACAGAACTATCTGAACATATTTCTCTAGCAGCAGAAGTCTGAACAAAAGAGCACTGTTTTCTAGGTATCAAATTATTTAAAACACACAGAGTACATAGGTAATATAATGGGCACTCATGTATTTAATCACCTCATCTTAAAAAAAATTTCCAATATGGTTGAATCCCCCCATACACTCCTTTCCTGAAAAGTTGGAAGGGTGTGTGTGTGTGTGTGTGTGTGTCTACAATTTAAAAAGTTAAGGACTATTTTCTTTTTAAGATATATTCCAGCCCACAGAGAGAACAACATGGCTGGCCCCACTATGAGACATGATGCCCCTCAGTGACTAAGGGCGATGCAGGGGACAGCACCGGAGGCACAGTGTGGGAATTGCACCTGACCTGATCCCACCACACCGAGGCAAATCACTGGGGGAGTGCAGCGGAACAGCAAGGGAATGGAGTGGCAAGGTCCCCAGGGAATGCTGAAAGTGGACTTTGGGGCCAGGGCGTGGTGCCCCAACAGACTGGACTGGAAAACGCTCCTAAGGGCCAGCAAACGATCCCTGAACTAACTACAAGCTTTTCTCTTGTGAAAAAAAAAAAAAAGATATATTCCAGGGGTATTAACTATATTCAAAGGTTGTAAAAACTCTTTTTAAATCAAATAGGTCTTCAAGAGTACTTTAGCAAATGAATACAACTTGTGAAGAAAAGTTATTAAAATAATGTGAAGTGACTTTTCATAGAAAAAATATGGTGGTGTGTTGAAAACATCTACGAGGCTGGTATATCCTACTGCGACAGATTAGAAATTCTGCTGAGCAGGTTGCCTGACTTTCTTGTACGTAGAGCAAAAGCAGGGAGACTGAGCGACCCTTCTCCAGCACACTGCCCTTCTGACAAGACTGCGGCAGGCTAAGACATCAGCTGTCACCCATGCGTTCACTCGGCACACACGGTCTGGCTGCATCTTCCATAGAACTGAGGGATCAGACTCTACCGTGGACAGCAAGGAGGCATCCTTCATGTTCAGCTGAAAGAGAGCCTTCCTGAGCTCTGTGAAGGTCCCCTTGAGCTCCGCCTCCACTTCAGGTTTCTGTACGGCAGCTGAAGAATTAGAAAGGAGAGGGAAATGAAACAAGTGCCAAGCTCCGCCGGAGGGACCTTTGCCACTTATTCACCTAATAAGACTCAACTGGGCAGAGTACAAAAGAGAGATGCCCAAGCCCCGAGCTGGAAACTCTGAAGCAGCAGACATGGAGCGAGGGCTAGAAACCTGTTTTTAGCAAGCACCAAGTGATTCTTATGCTCAGGCCAGTTTGGGGAACATCAAAACCCCCAAATGTGTCATTGCCATTGAGTCCGACTCACAGCAGCTCTCGAGGAGAAAGTCGAACTGCCCAGAGAATGTCCAAGGCTGTGATGTGTCCTGAAGCCATCTGCTACATATCTCTCCCGCCGAGCCACTGATGAATGCGCACCTTCGGGTTGGCAGCTAAGCCACCAGCTCACCACTGTGCACCACAGCTCCTCATGGAAGACATACACACTGGATAAAGGTGTGCTGGAGGAGTCAGCCCACAACTCATGGCAACTGTGACAGGTTTGTGTCCCTCCAAAATAGGTCATAGATCCTAATCCTCGTCTGTGGTTACAACCCCACATAGGAAGGGGTTGTCCTGGTTACAGGAACCCTGGTGGCATGGTGGGCTGCCAAGTGTAAGGCTAGCAGTTCAAAACCACCAGCTGCTCCTTGGGAGAAAGAGGAGGCTTTCTGCCCTCATCAAGACTTACGGCCTAAACAAAATAATAATAATTTATAAATTATCAAGGGTTCATGAACGAGGGAGATGGCAGGGAGGGAGGGGAAAAATGAGGAGCTGATACCAAGGGCTCAAGTAGAAAGCAAATGTTTTGAGAATGATGATGGCAACAACATATTTACAAATGTGCTTGACACAATGGAGGTATGTATGGATTGTGATAAGAGTTGTACGAGCCCCCAATAAAATGTTTGAAGGAAAAAAAAGATTTACAGCCTAAGATGTAGTTAGGGGAAAATATAACACCTTATCATTTGATCTCCCTTTTGACATTGTTCTCGTTTTTAATCATTACTGCTTTCTCTTCTACTGAGCATTTTCTCGATTTACTTTTGTTATTGTTAGCTTAGTTTTCTTTTTGGTATGTTTCTGCATATGAAATCCAGGATAGTAGAGTTGAGGGGCAGTAACTGCATTAAGGGTTTCTTGGGAATATGCCAGGGGATGCTGAGGGAAATGAAAAGCTGATAACAGAGTACAAGAAAGAAGAAAATATTTCTAAAAGTGATTGTGGTAATGACTGTACAACTCTTCTTGATATGACTAAAATATTGAATTGTATGATATGTGGATTATGTGCCAACAGAACTGTTGAAAACGAGGGCAGCCTAGAAAACCCAAAGGGGCAGTTCTTCCCTGTCCTACGGGGGCACCATGAGCTGGAAGCCACTTGATGGCAGTTAAGTGACAGATTTTTTCTTTGTGATGGTAAGTGGCCGCCTCATCAGTGTAGGATATGTTCTAAGGCAATCACCTTTGAAATAGAAAAT
Source organism: Tenrec ecaudatus (assembly GCF_050624435.1). Classification (NCBI taxonomy): domain Eukaryota; kingdom Metazoa; phylum Chordata; class Mammalia; order Afrosoricida; family Tenrecidae; genus Tenrec; species Tenrec ecaudatus. The sequence continues at coordinate 46,301,232 of NC_134545.1, forward strand.
GAGCAAATAAGGCACACAGAAACAAGGACACGGAGATCCAAGGGGACAAAGGGACAAAGGCATTCCCCACAGCGGACAGAAAGCCTTGTTCTAGAGTCTGGACACTGGATTTGGACTTCGAGCACCTAAACTGTGAGGAAATGCATTTCTGTCTGTGAAAGCCACCGAGCTGTGGTATCTTTGTTAGAGCACGGCTAGATAATTAAGAGGAAATCTGGTGGCTTAGTGGGTGACTCAGTGAGTTGCTAACCCCAAGGCCAATGGTTCTACTACTAGCGATTCCTTGGGGGGGGGAAGGTGAAGCTATTACTGTACAGATCTACTCTCAGAAGCCCGAATAGGACAGTCTTACTCATCTATAGGGTCACTGAATCGGAATCAATTTGAGGGCAGAGTGGGGGGGAGTGTGCATCCTCCCTGACGACAATCAGTTGCCAGACTGCAGTGGGTCCCACTCCCTGCTGTTAAGGACAATGGACAGGCCTGCAGTCATCTATTTGGTTCCTGTAGGTGGGGTCTACACCCTACTGATAATGGTTCCTATGGAGGTCCAGAGAACAGGTCAAAGTTAAGCTGCCATCCTAAATCTAGGATCCGCCCATCTTGTCACATGTATATGCCCAATCCCTCCTCTTCCTATTGCGCGTATGTCCCTCTCATTGCTGTATAACCCATAGTGCAACCCCTTCCTGTGACGTAGGTCTTTACCTGTAATCAGTGGGCTTGCACGCCCCCACAGGTATATAGGCCTGGGTTAGCAATAGAGATCTCCCTCGTGCTCTCGGCTCCTCCCCTGACCTCTCCTCAGCTTCCCCTCTCCTCTCTCATCCTCCTCCCTTGGTCCCCTGCCTTCTTTCCCTTCCCCCTCTCTCCACGTGGACCACCATGGGGGCTGAGGTGAGCATGCTACCATGAAATGTGACTCCCATTATTTGACTCTCTCGTCTATCTCTCATGCTCTCGATGACTTTAATATAATACTTGTATGTCTCAACCATACAATTGTGCTTACTGAACCCGCGATTAGTGGTGGGGGGCTGGCTGCCCCCAATTCATACCACAGCAGAGTAAGAGATCTTAAGACAGTAACCCCATGCACTATGACTGGACTATTCTGATCAGTCCGGTTTTCGTTAGCTGATTTCTAAAAGTTGATCGTCAGGCCTTTCTTGGCTATGGTTTTTTGGACGGATACTTGCTTAAACCTGTATAGCATCAGAGCGACGTGGGAGCTTCCATTGGTCAGCCAATGGGGACTGTGCTTGGGGTGCAATGGCCAGGAATCACAACTGGGTCGCCCACGTGGAAGGTGTGAATTTTACCACTGAGCCATCACTGCCTCACAGAGGTAGAGGGACTAATAAACATCTGTATACCTACCACTATTAAGAAAACAAGCATTGCAATGTCTTTGTTTTCTTTTAAATATAATTGTAATAGGTGGAAATATATATTTTAATGCTCTTACTTAAAAAAAACAACGCATAACCTATGTATAGTCCTAAAATTGTTCCTTCAAGTTTTACTGTTAGGTGAAAGTCCAAGTGTGAAACGCACTAGGAAGTGCTCATTAGGAATAATGCTATGAGACGTCGGATAGGGCAAGATATGACAAAATAATAATTTATAAATTATCAATGGCTCATGAGGGAGGGGGGTAGGGAGCGAGGGGGAAAAAAAAGACCTGATGCCAAGGGCTTAAGTGGAGAGCAAATGCTTTGAAAATGATGAGGGCAAAGAATGTACAGATGTGCTTTACACAATTGATGTATGTATGGATTGTGATAAGTTGTATAAGCCCCTAATAAAATGGTTTAAAAAAAAGGAATATTGCTATGTATCACCTGTGGGAGCGGGGCTGCCCAGAGCCAGGTCCAGAGCAAACCATGCTTCATGTTGTTCGGAGCAGCCAATCAGCACGGAATCTTCTAGTTTGTGAGCGTCCTGTCCAAACTTACCCAGGAGCCTTTCCAATTCTAAAAACAGAAAAGGGAGAGAAAGAAAAACACAGGGGTTTTATTTAGACAAAACCTCCAAAGTCAAGCCAGCGGCTCCTGAGTCGTTCTCGGTCCTGGAAGGTGTCTCAGAGCAGACTGCGCTCCACAGGTTGTCAGTGGTTGCTTTGGGGAATTAGATTCTCCGAGGGCTAGTCTGAGGCACCTGTCGCGTCACTAAGAGTCAGAGTGCATGCAATGGCAGCGAGCCGCTGGGTGCAACTTGAATCGGGAACCTTCTGGTTAGTAACCAAGCATGTTAACCAGTGTACCACCCAGGGGCTTCTCAGTTAAAACATCTCAGCCATGTCAGACACATGGGAAGTCATTTACTTTGGCAAAAAGTCTCTCTCTCTGGCTTCTAGTCACTGTCCTGCAGCCAGTTCATGATCTGGCTGCAGTCTAACCATGCCCTTCTCTAGCTCCTGTGCCTGGTCAGCAGTGGAGGAGTGGACTCCCTTCCAGAGGGAGACCTGGAATGCAGCACCCTGAGCGTATCACGTAGGGACGAGACAGACCCTGATTTGTAAGAGACGGGAATTGCTTTTTTAGAGCACTGAAAAACTGGTGTCATGTTTACAGTGAGACAGCTTCCTTCAGTCCTCCAGCCCAGCCTGCAGAGTATGTGCTTCCGTGGGTCTGTATAAAACCAATGCTGTGGAGGGAAAACCTGTCTTCCCAGGCCAAGGGACTTACATGAGGGCCCTTCAAAGAGTTTGTAGAAAAAGTGAATTAAAAGAATGGAAATTTCCCACAAAACTTTTGAAGCCCTGTTTTAGTTATTTGTTTATGAAACAATCTAACATTATGTGAGAGATCTCAAGATAATGTTTGGAGTCTTCTGACAGAACCCTCATATTCTCTGCACAGCCAGAAACTCCCTATTCAAGAATGGTGACGTCTGACCCATGGGAAATAAAGTGACAATGTATTTAAAGTTAAACAGAGTTCTCCAAAAAATTAATTTATAGTAGAGATATACAAATTAGCTTTTTAATTCTTACCAAAGGACACTTACAGTCATTTAAGAAAGGAAAAATACTGAACAGTTGGTTACCACAGTTGAGGCAAGGGAAATAGAAAAGTACAGATGGACTTCTCTAACTTTCCCCATCACTTTTCCTTAAATCATAAGTAAAAGCTTGAAACAAACAAAATTTAATTTTAGTCTCATTAACCCTTTTCAGGCGCTCTGGTTGCACTGTGGAGTCATCCCTCAGGGCTGGTGATTCAGAATCGCCAGCAGCTCCAGGGGAGAAAGGCGAGGCAGTTGGCTCCTGTAAAGAGTTATCGTCTTGGAAACCCTAACTGGACCACTAAGAGTCTCAATTACCTTGATGGCAGTTGGGCTTGAGTTTACTCTTCTAGGAAAAAAAAATCATTCACATTGAGCCTTCTAGGGAAAATGATGTCAATCACAATGACAATCTTAAATAGTATGTAACCCCAGGGAGGCAAGAAATCACTAGTGCAAGACACTTTTCACAGAAATGAGATAGTATTTTAAGCTCATTCAAACTTTGCGGTAACCATTCAATTCTGCTGTTGTAGAGCAAAATCAGCCACAGATGATATGTAAACCACTAGGTGTGGCTTTGTTCCAAGAAGAAGGTATTTGCAGAAATAGGCACAGGACTGATTTGGACAGCAGTTTTGCTGAGCCCTGGCCTACAGCGTTTGTGGTTAATATCACCACCAAACAGTATCTAGCTGGGCAGTTCATGTTCATACACTCAATTATTAACTGGCAGAAATCGTACACAAGTTTGAGATATAGAAGCTGTTAGAAAAATCTAGACATTAAAGCTCAAAGATCGTTTTCAGAGATTCAAGATACACTGAATTGTGGCAAGAGGCTAGTTTACTGGTTCCCTTGGGGCTTACCTAATAGACTATATTGGGGAGCCAGATATGGCTGCTGCTGGCGCTCTGATTTCTGAAGCAAAGGAACCAGGTTATGAAAGAGGTAAAATGCTCCCGTGCGCTGGGCTTTTTTACATGCGTCATCATCTTCCTTCAGCTCAAACATAAACCTGCATTTGGGAAATAAAGTGTTATAAAACCACACGTTGTTTGCTGTGCAGCATTCGTCTTTGAGAATGCTGCTCCCATGTCCCTCTTCTCCCGTGGTTACTTCAATTTTTCATTTACACCATAACTTGCTCCGGAAGTGATCTGAGATGGCTGCAACATTCCGTCCTTGGCCCTAGCTGCATACTTGCTCATCTGTCTGTGGCCGCACGTGGGATATGCTATGTGCTAATTTGTCTCTCTCCCCTGCAGGACTGGTCGTTGTTGTTGGTTACCGACAAGTCAACTCTGATTGATGGCAGCTTTGTGTACACCAGAGCAACATGCTGCCCAATCCCGCATCATCTTCCTGGCTGTGGGCGTGGCTGAGCCTGTCGTGGCCATTGTACAGTGCCTTCCAGTCTGAGTGCTCATTTTCCAGCACTGTACCAGAAGATACCGAGGTTTTCATTAGCTACTTTTCAGAGACCCTGTGGCACCCGATGACACTGTCATCTGTAATGGGCTGCTAACTGAGCAGTTCAAACCCACCAGCCATTCTATGAGACAGAGCCGTCTGCTCTCAGGACGACTTATAGTCTCAGGCACCCTATCGAGGATTTCTCCGAGTCAGAATGCACTTGATGGCAGTGGGTTCATTGTCAGAAGTGGACTGCCACGCCTTTCTTCTTAGTCCATTGTAGTCAATCAATCGCCCTGAAACCTGCCCACCAGAGGGGACCCTGGTGACACTGGAAATACCAGTGGCATGGTTTCCAGCACCACAGCAATACACAAAATACACAAATGGCCTTCAAGATGATGATCTCCGTAGGGCAGTGTCTCCCTTGCTCAGCTTTGTTTCAGTAATTAGCACAGTGAATGGCTCAACTCAAATATTTACTGAGTTGACCTTCAAGGATCATAAATACTTACTGAATTGGATCAAGGTACTGTGCCAGTATGAGCCAGTGAGGTAAGAAGTGACATCTGGTTGAGGGAAAGGCAGAGAAGCACTGGGAGAAAGACAGCAACCAGGGAAGATCTGGAGATGCTCGCGGACTTGGTTGCTGCAGACAAGGACCAAGCACTAGACTCTCAGTACACCTCATTCACACTACAGAGACAAAGGTCAGATTTTATCTTCAACACACGTTGGTTTCTAACATGTAGCTTCAAAAATTGGGATCTACCGTTAAACTCCTTATCTCCACTGAAGGGCTCATAGATAGATGGGAAAGTCATGCCTACATTTGATCGGTTTACTTTTTTAAGTAGCCCGAATAAGTGTGCAAAAAAAGACAGCATGCTATCGTCGATTGCTCTAACGAGCGAGTACGGTAGCAGGCTCTAAACTTCTCTAGTCCCTTCCTTAAGCACGTTCAGTGTGGGTGGACCTGGCACCTCCTTCTTGGACCTGAGTGCCAACCACTTTTGCCGGCATGAGCCCTTGACCAACCTCTCAGGTATGGGCAGATTTTTCATTTTAAGTGGGAAGCAGAGTTCCCAGATAGTTTCTGCAGATCTGGAAGCTTTTGTAAAACCAGCAGGCAGAGTCAGCTCAGCATGAATATACAAAGGAAAATGATAAAAGCATCAATGGCAACATTAAGAACTCATCTAGCCTGTCTGATGCAAGGGCTACAGTGAGCGCCTGGCAGCAGAAGACAAAAGAATGGGATGTAAGAAGCCAAACCAAACTCACTGCCATCAGTGCACGCTGACTCATCGTGGGCCCCAGGGGGTTTCCGAGGCGGTAGCTGTTTTCGGGAGTAGAAAGCCCAGTCTTTCTCCCAAAGAGCTGCTGGTGGTTTCGGACGGCCGACCAAAACCCAACACATAAGCAACTATGCCATCAGAGCTCCTGAGGGTTTTTTAACATCTGAGTGACTTCAGTCTCCGGGGGCCAACACCCAATGTATGTCAAAGGAGAGCCAGGGACCACTCAGAAGTCCCCAACTCTAAACCAAGGATCGCAGCAGCAGTGGTGCACCTGTGCTTTGCCCTAATGACCCTCCCAGCCTTCCTTAAACTAGGACCTCCCTGGAATGGAACTGCAACTGAGATCCCGAAGTTCCATACGCTCTTTTTGATCAGAAGCTCAATTTTGAAAGCTTCATTTTCGTAGTTATAATAGCATGGGAATGATAATGCCACAGGACTGAAGGTCTTCCAATTATCCTGGAGGGCAGGGGAGAGAGGCCCCATGGGTTCCGAGTCTGTTCACTGCAGGAGGAAGTCTCCTCCTGCTCCTGAGCAGCAACTGAGGGTCCCAAACTGCCGATCTTGGGGCTCGGAGCTCAGCTCAGCTCGCTCGCAGCTACCATGCAACCAGAGACCCTCCATGCATATTTAGGTCTGTATGATTTGAAATCCTATTTTATAACCTTTTATTCTTAAACATACATAAATATTCTTCACATCATAAAATATTCCTATTAAAAATCATTTTATTGGGGGTTCTTACAACTTTTATAATAATCCATACATGCATCCATTGTGTCAAGCCATGTGTACATTTGTTGCCATCATCCTTTTCCAAACATTTTCTTTCTAATTGAGCCTCTCATTTTTTCCCCTCCCTCTCTCAGTAACCCTTGATAATTTATAAATTATTATTATTTTTCATGTCTTACACCGACCAATAGGTAGATCATTGTGATTGGTTCCTCCTTTCTCCCCCAACCTTCCCTTTATCCTCTTGGTATGGGTACTCTCAATATTGATCCTAAGGAGTTTATCTGTCCTGGATTCCCTGTGTTTCCCATTCCTCTCTGTAGCATTGTACATGCTCTGGTCTAGCCAGATTTGTAAGGCAGAATTGGGGTCATGATAGTGAGGGGAGGAAGCATTAAAGAACTAGAGGAAAGTTGTATGTTACATCAGTGCTATAATGCACCCTGGCTGACTCATCTCCTCCCGTGACTGTTCTGTCAGGGGATGTTCAATTGTCTACAGATGGGCTTTGGGTCTCCACTCTGCACTCTCCCTCATTCACAATGATATGATTTTTGTTCTTTGATGCCTGATACTTGAGCCTATCGACACCTCATGATCACACAGGCTGGTGTGCTTCTTCCATGTGGGCTTTGTTGCTTCTCAGCTAGATGGCCGCTTATTTATCTTCAAGCCTTTAAGACCCCACATGCTATGTCATTCGATAGCTGGGCACCATCAGCTTTCTTCACCACATTTGCTTATGCACACATTTGTCTTCAGCAATTGTGTCGGGAAGGTGACACATCATGGAATGCCGGGTTAGTAGAACAAAGCGCTCTTGCATTGAGGGAGTATTTGTGTCGAGGCCCAATGTCCTACTACTTTAATACTAAACCTACAAATATATGTATATAGATCTAAAATATGCCTACAAATATATGTACATAGATCTAAAACATTCCTTATTGATATGACTTTCTTTTCTCAAGACTTTGATCCTTTTTTAAAAACCAAACTTTTTTTAACCAAATTTTTTACTTAATTTTACATTATTTTTTAGACTATACAATAATTCTGCTAAAGTTCTCAGGGTCTCAGGATGAGAATTGCAAAATGACCTCAAGGTTCAAAAATATATAAACAGTGCGTGAGATCTTGTTGCTTGCTCACTCATAGCCACGTCTGTTAATATCCCTGCGATCCTGATCCTTTACATTTTAAAAGAGGCACTCGAGTTTGTCAGAGCTTTTTATATGTAAAGATCTGGTTGTGATCTTACAAAACTCCACAGGGCACCCCAGGGATATTATCAGTCCAAGACTTCTATGTAAATTCATTTCTTAGGTTAGGAGCACTTGGATCACACCATATAGGTGACCAAATTTTAAACCCCAGAACTGTATGATAAGAGGCTAGAGATTTCATATTCAAAGAAGGAAATTTTCTGCAGGCTGAGACAAAAAGAGGCTTTTCATTTTCTTGGGCTGGTCCAGATTGCCCCCCTCTTACCCCAGCCCCCACCGCCCCAGGTCTAGCTTTCAATGAAGTTTATTTCTTGGGTGAGCTTGATCTTTGGCCTTCTTTCCAGGAAACTTTATAAAAAGTTTTTGAACATAGTTTTCATTGTGTTTATATTCTAGCACCTAGATATATATTATAATTTATTTAACTTTTCCCTTCTTGTTCATTCATTCAATGACATTTTACTACCTAATACATGCCAGGCACCGGCTCATCCACTCACTGCCGTCGAGTCAATTCTGACTCATAAAGACTATAGGACAGAGGAGAACTGTCCCCGTGGGTTTCTGAGGCTGTAAATCTTTATGGGAGCAGAAAGCCCTATCTCGCACCCCGGAACCGGATGCTGGGACGGCCAGCCCTGTGGTCAGCAGTCCTCTGTGTAATCCACTAGGTCATCAGGCTGCCATATTGGAAAAGACAAATTCTTACCTTAATAGAATTTATATACAAGTGTGTGAAGCATTTTAGGTGTTATTAGATATATATGTTTGTTTGCATTTTTTCCAATTATAAATAGGTTTTAATGAACACCCACTATAAGTAAATATTAATGATAAAACAAACAAACTCACTGTCATTGAGCCAATGCCAATTCTTTCCTTCTTAAACATATGTCGACATTTTTTACATCATAACTGACTCATAGAGACACTATAGGGCAGGGCAGAACTGCCCTTGAAGTTCTGCTTCATGTGAGTAGAAATCCCTACCTTTCTTCCCTGAAGTGGCTGCTGGTTTCAAACTGCTGACCTTTCAGTTAGCAGTCCAACACAGAACTACTACACCACCAAGGCTGCCTATCTTGATAATATGGAATTGCTGAAATATTTAGGTTTAATCATTTACTGGACCAAAGATAGAATAATTAGAGCTCAAGGTACTCCAAACTCACCTGGTCTTAGAGATATAGGTTGACAGCAGTCTAGAGCGCCAACAAGGACTTCTCCTGTAAGCTATCCCACAATAAAGAGACATGGTCACGTCCTGAGAGGGAGCAGGAATAAAAAAAATGTTTTAAATAAGTCATAGTATGCCATTTAAAGCAGTGACTCACCAGTAGGGTTATATTTTAAACCAAAGTTAGTGAATAGGAGTCAGAAGTCAGGCTTCTAAATTCCATCTCCACACCCAAATAGCTGTGGAATCTTAACCTTTCAGTACCTTCCCCCTAACCTAGAAGATGAAAACCTTTTCTACCTAAGAAGCCCTATGAGGCCATTCTACTCTGTTTTATTGGGCTGCTATGACTCAGAATTGAGCAAACAACACACAAACCACCACATCACCATAAAAGATCAAGTGATCAATAAGCCTTCCGGAGCGTCTTCCGAGAAAAGGGACCACGTTTCTCTGAAGACATCAAAACCCCAAACTCCCTAACAAAGAAGAGGGAGGAATCTCAGAGAGTAGAAAAAATGTAATCAAAAGTATTAGGAAAATATTTTAAGAACAGCTATGCAAATCAGCATGAGTCTGTAATACTTTGTATTTCTTATAGCTTGCTGGGAGAAAGAGAAAAAACAATTATGCATCTTAATCGGCTGGTGGTTTCTTTTAAATGGTAAAGACAGTATTTTCTCCCTTATAAAAAGTACTTTTCCCACTAGCATTAAAAGAAGTAAAAAAAAGAAGTCCAAAAGTTCCCTGAAACAACAAGGAAATCAGTGAGGCCCTTAGTAAACCAACCGCCCTTTCAAGCATGTCCAAGGGAAGCAAGTCTGAGATGAACTCTGAAGGAATGTCTAATACTTAGGTCTACTTCTGGTAGCGTATGAGTCACTGATGGCTAATCCTTTGCAGTGTAAGCAGTGATTTATGCCCTAGCCAAGGGCAAACCATATTTAGCAGTTAACAAAACATCGAATACCTACATTGTGCAAGGTTACATAACCCAAAATAGCTGCCTTTGAGTCAATGCTGACCCAGAGCAACCCACCCCCATTCCTATGGGTTTCCAAAATTATAACTATCTCCAGGAGTAGAAAGCCCAGTCTTGGCCTTGAAACTGCTGGTGGTTTTGAACTGCCAACCATGTGAATTGCAGCCCAATTAGTAACCATTATACCACCAGGGCTCAAGAGACACACATGTGCAGAATAAAAATCCCTGTCCACAAGGAATTCTGGCAGGAGAGGGAAAACAAATATGAAACTACCCTTTGCAGAAAGCAGTACATGACAGAGTATTAGGGTTAAAACCATGCTAGAGCCTGGGGTCTTAAAGGCTTGAAGATAAACAAGCGGCCATCTAGCTGAAAAGCAACAAAGCCCTCATGGAAGCACACCAGCCTGTGTGACCATGAGGTGTCGATGGGATCAGGCATCAAAGACCCAGAACAAAAAATCATATCGATGTGAATGAGGGGGAGCGCAAAGTGGTGACCCAAAGCTCATCTGTAGACAACTGGACATCCACTTAATAGAAGGGTCGCAAGGAAGAGATGAGCCAGTCAGGGTGCAGTACAGCAGCGATGAAACGCACAACTTTCCTCTAGTTCTTTAATGCGTCCCCTCCCCACTATCATGACCCTAATTCTACCTTACAAATCCAGCTAGACATGTGCATGGGAACAGATAAGAGCCGAAAACATAGGGAATCAGGACAGATAAACCCCTCAGGATCAATAACGAGAACAGAGATACCAGGAGGATAAAGGGAAGATGGGGGAAGAAAGGGAGAATTGATCACAATGATCTATCTATAACCCCTTCCCAGGGGGATAAACAATGGAAAAGTGGGTAAAGGGAGACAGAGGATGATGTAAGATATGAAAATAATAATCTATAATTTATCAAGGGTTCATGAGGAAGGGAGGGTGAAGGAGGGAGGGGAAAATGAGGAGCTGATATCAAGGGCTCAAGTAGAAAGAAAATGCTTTTAAAATGATGATGGCAACATATGTACACGTGTGCTTGACACAATGGATGAATGTATGGATTGTGATAGGAGCTGTAAGAGTCCCCATTAAAATATTTAATAAAAAATACTAAAAAATTGATGTATGGATTGTTACAAGAACTACCAATAAATTGATTTATTAAAATAAACATTTTTTAAAAGCATGCTAGAAGGAAAGTAAAGGAAAAACTTGTGTTTCAACAACCTGTAGTAAAATGACTTGGTATGGCTTCTAGCCGTACTCTTTTGGCATTCCCACTGGATGACTGGTAGGAGCATGCAAATAAGGTGTGGGGGACTCTAACCTAGGCAATGGACAGTGTCGTCATTCTACTGGGCATCAAGTGAGCCATCACCTAAACAAGAACAGGGGATCTCATGTCCATCCAGAAAAAAAGATATATATATGTGTGTGTGTGTGTGTATATCTATATCTATATATCTATATCTATATATATATATATATACCACATTGAATGAAGGGGGATGAGCAGAGTGGAGACCCAAGGCTCAAGTGTCGGCCACTGGAGATCCCCTCATGGAGGGGTTTAGGAGAGGAGATGGGTCAGTCAGGGTGCGATGTAGTACCAATGAAGAACACAGCTTTCCCCCAGATCCTGGATGCTTCCTCCCCCCAACTACCATGATCCAAATTCTACCTTGCAGGACTGGATAGGGCAGAGGTTGTACACTGGCGCATATGGGGGCTGGAGGCACAGGGAATCCAGGATGGATGATACCTTCAGGACCAAGGGTGTGAGGGGCGATGCTGGGAGAGTGGAGGGTGAGTGGGTTGGAAAGGGGGAACTGATTACAAGGATCCACATGTGACCTCCTCCCTGGGAGAGGGACGGCAGAGAAGCGGGGGAAGGGAGACTCCGGATAGGGCAAGATATGACAAAATAACAATGTATGGATTACCAAGGGCACATGAGGGAGGGGGGAGCGGGGAGGGAGGGGGAAAAAAAAGAGGACCTGATGCAAAGGGCTTAAGTGGAGAGCAAATGCTTTGAGAATGATTGGGGCAGGGAATGTATGGATGTGCTTTATACAATTGATGTATGTATATGTATGGATTGTGATAAGAGTTGTATGAGCCCCTAATAAAATGTTTAAAAAAAAAAAAAGAAAAATGAGCAGAGTACCTCTTTGGGGCCTTAAGATCCCAGTGTGAACAGGCAGAGGTGGCAGAGGCAACAGCAGAAGCAAGCAGCTCACCTACGGAGTAAAGCTGAGTGTCTTTGGGCAGTGGGCTGGTGTGCAGTGAGATGCCCTTTGGGCATTTATCCTTCCTAAGGAGCGTTGTCACACTTGCCCAAGCAGGACTCAGGCTAAGGGCCAAGTGGCTGAGGGGCCAAGGACCACAGAGGCATGCCTCTCACACAGCTAAGAAGAGCCTGCCTGGATGAAGAAGTGCTATATCCTAACCGTTTCTGATCTAAGGTGTAACCTGTTAGCTTCCCAAACAAGCCCCATCATCATGGGTCTAAGTTCTGTGTGGCCACTGCGATGGTTTACTAAATGCAGCCGAGAAGCGGGTCTTTGGAAGGGCCAGAGTAAAGAAGGCTGTAGCGTGGAGGCGTGTGTGACCACCTCATAGGAACTGCTGTTAGGCTGATCGGTTTGATTCTTCCTCCTCCTCGTACAGAGGTTAGAGTCATTGCTTCTAAACCAAGCCTGCACAACCCATGACGTCTATGAAATACTGACAAAAATATATTTAAAGTTAGTATTTCTGCCTCATAAAATTCGCATACTGCCTAGAACGATTAGGGGAGGATGGGGGGAGAAAGGGATAACTGACCACAAGGATTAATCTAGAACCCCCTCCCAGGAGGACGAATAACAGAACAGTGGGTGGGGGGGATGGAGGATGATGTTAGATATGGAAAAAATAATCTATAAGTTATCAAGGGTTCGTGAGGGAAGGTAGGTAGGGGAGCGAGGGGGAAGAAATGGGGAGCTGATATCAGGGGCTCAAGTGGGAAGAGAAAGCCTTGGAAATGATGATGGCAGCATATGTCCAAATGTACTTGACACATTGGAGGAATGTATGGATTGTGATAAGAGATGTAAGAGCCCCCAATAAAAGTATTTTTAAAAATTCTCATAATGCAGATACTTCTGGAAGGCAAATTAAGAATATTGATCAAACTGTTAAGGAGCCCAGGTGGTAGAATGGGTTAAACACTGCGCTGCTAATCACAAGGTCATCAGTGGTTCAAACCCACCAGGCACTCCTTGGGAGAAAGATGAGGCTTTGTGCTCCCATAAAGATATACAGTCTTAGAAACCCGAGGAAACAATTCTACTCTCCCTATAGGGTTGGCTATGGGTTAGAAGAGACTCAACAGCAGTGCATATCAAAATGTTAAATATGCCCCCAAATGTTAAATACCCAATCCTTTCACTTAGCATTTCCATTTCTAGGGAAGAAAATGATATGCATAAGAACATTAACTGAAAATTATGACTAACCAAACCCAAACATATTGCAATCAAATTGATGCTGACTCATAGCCATGTTTGTTTTTTCTCTCCTGCTAGAATTCCTGTGGACAGGAGTTTTATAGACCAGGGTAGAACTGCCCCCTTTGAGTTTCTGAGACTATAGCTCTTTGCGGGAATAGAGAACCTGGTTTTTCTCCAGCAGAGCATCTGGTAGTTTCCAACTGCTGACCTTGAGGATCACAGCCCAACATGTAACCACTGTAACCACCAGGACTCCTTGAAAATTATGATACAATGAAATAATACAAAGAAAACAAGATAACAGTAGGAATACATATATGTAGTAACAAAAATGTTCTGAATGTATGTTTTAGTAGTAAGAGGATATACACAAATAACCCAAAGCCAAACCCACTGCCAGCGACTCAATTCAGACTCATCGCAATGCTACACAGGGTTTTCTGAGATCGTAAATCTTTATAGAGGCGGATAGCCTCATCTTTCTCTCTCAAAATAGCTGGTGGGCTTGAACCACCAACCTTGCAGTTAGCAGACCATAATGCCACAGGGGCTCCATATACATATACTAATATAAATAAAGTATACATTATATTTTGTAATGTATACATATCTAGACATATACATACTGAACATTTAACACTTGGGGGGGTTGGGATGAGGGCAGGAATTAGAAAGAGCAATTTAAATTTTTTACTGTATACATTTCTATACTTAAAAATTCTTGTGGGGGGAGGAGGGTGGGAAAAAAAGAGGAGCTGATCCCAAGGGCTCAATGGAAAGTAAATGTCTAGAAAAGAACGATGGAATATATGTACGAATATGTCAGATACGATTGATGTATGGATTGTACTAAGAGTTGTAAGAGCCCCCAATAAAATGATTTATTAAAATATATGAAAAATAAAATGGTTTTTAGGACTAAATGCACAATTAGTCTATTTCTGGGTCATTGTTCCTCTGAAACACCTTACCACATTCCTTATATGCCCAAGGGAAGTCCTTGAGTCTGAGACCTGCAAGAACTGTTTGGTTGGTAGTTATAGCTACTGACTAATCCGTGTGATCCCTTGTGCTTGGCTGCTGAAGTTTTACATAGTTTCTGCTACTAAACCTGAGCCATCTGGGGATTATCAAGGTCTGCTGACTCATGAGTTGGTTGTCACAGAGTATACAGAAAAGCCAAAGTAGTCAAGCTCTTATTGTAGCTCTGAAAAGCATTAACAACCTAAATGAAAACCAGACTTACTTTAACTGAAAATTGTACTTCCATTGGCACAATCACAAGCCCAGGAGATAAGAGATGAAATCCACAGTCTAAAATGTGGCACCCTCGAGGAAAAGTACTGAAGCCCAAGTGAAGGCTGAGCATGATAGTGGGACAAGAGGAAAGTCAAAGGAAATAGAGGAAAGAACTAGGAGGCAAAGGGCTTTTGTGGAGGTCTAAATACAGGCATGTACATATGTAAATATACTTATTTATGATGATGGGGAAATAGATCTGAGTATATTTATAGGTTTAGTATTAAGGTAGCAGATGGACATTGGGCCTTCACTCAAGTACTCCCTCAATGCAAGAACACTTTGTTCTATTAAACTGGCATTCCATGATACTCACCTTCCTGGCAGTCACTGAAAATAAATGTGTGAATAAGCAAATGTGGTAAAGAAAGCTGATGGTTCCCAGCTCCCAAAAGATATAGCATCTGGGGTCTTAAAGGCTTGAAGATAAATAAGCGGCCATCTAGCTGAGAAGCTGCCAAGCCCACATGGAAGAAGCACAGCAGCCTGTGTGATCAAGAGGTGTCAAAGGGATCAGGTGAAAACTGGGGACCCATCTGTAGGCAACTGGACATCCCCTTACAGAAGGTTCCCGGGGAGGAGACGAGCCCCAGTGAGCAGTGTACCAAAGATGAAACATACAACTTTCCTCTCGTTCTTTAATGCATCCTCCCCACCACTGTCATGATTCCAATTCTACCTTACAAATCTGGCTAGACCAGAGCATGTACACGGGTACAGATAGGAACTGGAAACACAGGGAATCCAAGACAGATGATCCCTCAGGACCAGTGGTGAGAGTGGTGATCCCGGGAGGGTGGAGGGAAGGTTGGGTAGAAAGTGGGAACCGATTACAAGGATCTATATATAACCCTCTCCCTGGGGGATGGACAACAGAAAAGTGGGTGAAGGGAGATATCGGACAGTGTAAGATATGACAAAATAATAATAATTTGTAAATTATCAAGGGTTCATGAGGAAGGGAGGGAGAAAAATGAGGAGCTGATACCAAGGGCTGAAGTAGAAAGCAAATATTTTGAGAATGATGATGGCAACAAATTTACAAATGTGCTTGACACAGTGGATGTATGTATGGATTGTGCTAAGTGTTGTATGAGCTCCCAATAAAATGATTTTAAAAAATATGGTACCCTATCATTTGTTCTCCCTTGTGATCCATTTAAATTTGTTCTACTTTTTAATATTTTCTTCTTTCTTTTCAATTGGGAATTTTATTGGTTTTAGTTTGTTCTTGTTTTGTTTATTTGTTTTTTTAATGTTTTCTGTATATGAAATGCAGGCAGCTCCGTCTCGTCTGTCTATTACAGGGCATGCGGCAAATGGAATTGTGAAAGCCTGGATATGACCACCACACTATCATAATAACGCATCATTTAATAAAGACTTTCTAGCAGACACAGTTATGTATTTAAAATCTCAGGGGATCCATCATCTTTAACTCGGTTTTCATGTAACATGCCATGTTCTCATATAAGCCAGTTTTAGATAAAGAAGCCTCTCGCATCACCTTGGCGACCCTGGAGGAACAGTAGTACTCAGCTGCCGTCTGGGGACACACAGCCAACACGGCCTCCGTGGCGTGTTTGGGGGTTCAAGCTGCAACCACCGCACCACCGGTGGGGCTCCATACAGTTTTCTATCAGCCTCACAATTTTTTTATGGCTCTTTTCAGTTTATTGCATGAAGGAGTTACACTAGTCCAAGTTAAAAGTGGACCCCAAATGGTTACATCATACAAGCTGTGAGGTTTTAAACTTGTGACAAGGGACAGAGGGAATTTTTCTACTCATTGCAAGGAAATCCTCACTTAAGCTTCCGTGAGCCACAAGCACTTAAAACCCATGAACCTTCAGCTGGTCGTGCTTAGCCAGTCCAATCTCTACAAGGAACTGGCATATGTTCTTGCGCTGGTCCCCCTGGAACTGAATCACTTCTCCATATTCTGGACGCTCAATCACAGTACCATTGCAGGCAAATTTCTTCTTAAAGGCCTTCGCTAGCTTCTTTTTGTCGTAGTCATCAGCGATCCCTTGGACAGTGGTCAGGGTCTTCCTGCCGTTGCAGGTCATCACCCTGACTTGCATCAGCAAAGGGGTGGAAAGAGTGGAGGTTCTGGATAGGGGACATACAATACGATTCCTTTTCCTCGGTGGAAACGGCCTGCGGAAGGCGGCGGCTGGAGAAGGCGGGCAGGGGGGACGGAGCGTCGGAAGCGAGGGGGCTCGAGGGGGAGGCTGCTGAGTCCTCGGCCAGTGACTGGGTTAGCCTCACAATTTTTTGTGGCTAAACGCTTTCAGATTTAAGTTCATTTTTCTGAACCGTTATGTCCTTCGTTCACCTATTTATTATGGTTTTACTCTATTTTTGACAACTCTAATTTAGAAAAATAATAAGGTACACCATTTTGCATAAATATGATCATCAAAACATTGTCAGAAGCAACTGTTGTCCGTATTGTTTTTCTCTTCACAACAGTCATTTAGACGGAGCCTAATGCCCGACAGAATCCTGGCGAAAGTTGACGTCTCACAAAACAAGTTCTGAAAGAAGACGAGCGCCACTATTTCACTGCAGAGGACCCGCGCAGGCCCGCCTTCCCCACTGCTTGCAGTGTGAGCGCCCGCCCCCAAACGCAGTGGGCAGAGCAGGAGCCCCAGGGACCGGTAAATTCCTGGCTCTTACCCTGACTGGAGGGTCACCCGAATATCAGCCGAGGCACCCAATTTTACCACAAAAAACTGCATTAAAAATGTGCTGAAAACTCGGCTTGTACAGGAGTATATATGATACTTTTTGGGGAGCTTGTTTTCTTTCTCACTTCTCAGAGAGGGCGGGAGGAGAAAAATGGGCCTAATGTGTTTTACAGCCGTGCCAAGTTTGACATACCTACTGCGCAGATCTAAAACGACTGGAATTTTCTTCTTATGTATCCACCCAGCACAGTCCCCGGTACAGTAGAAAGCTGTGCCAGATATGAAACTGAATGAGCAAACAAATGGAAAAATTAGTTATCCTATTTTGTAAGTAAGGAAGAAAAGGCTCCAATCACAACGCTAGGACCTACAGGTCTCAACTCACGGCTGCCTGGTTCCAAACACACGTTTCATTTACTGTCCCATGAATCAGAACCGACAGGATGGCGTCTTACAGCCTGTCTTCCTCACTGCGTACAAGTCTGGCCTCTGCGCTCTTCCACCGGCACTAGGGGAAGCGATCAGCAATTAGCATCAACCACCCACGAGGTCAGACTTACCTCACCTGCCAACCGTCTTACCAATTCTGGCACCAGCTGTCCTTCCCAGGGCACTCCACTTCCCGGCTGGGTTTGATCATTCATTGCAATGGCCAGGCTGAACTCAAAGACCGTATTCACAGGTGTGGCGTTTATTAGGGAAACAACAGGTTGCTCAGCAACTGCGACTGCGTAGGACAGCGTAGAACTGCTTCTCTGAGTTTCCGAGACTGTGGTTGGTTTTTTTTTCCCCATTCGGCGTTCTATTTGTTTGGATGCATTACATCCCTAGGAAAAGAAGCCCAGGATCCCCCCCCCCCCGCCCCTCCGAGTGTTTCCACCTGGCTCCCGCGTGGTCCACGGGGCCGGCCGAGGTCGTCAGCATGATGAAACCGACTGCCGGGAAGGGAGCGGGTTGTTCCTGCCGCTTCTCTAGATCTTTGAGCTGCACGACATATCTAGGGCTGATCACTGCGCACTCGTTTAATCTGCCCGTGAGGTTCACTACAATTCCCCAGCTCTGTGATCATCAATGATTTCAAATTCACGTAGCCGTGCTTCATCATCACAGTTCGAAACCGGACAATGACCTCGGCGCATGGCCTAATGAGAACCTGGCGCTTGCCTCTCTCCTCGGCATGATTGATGCTCTTGAGCGCGTCAGCCAGGACGTTCATGCGCACCACGATGGCGGCACGGAAAGATGGCGGAAAGAGGGAGACTAAATTTTTACAGGAGTAAAAATCACATCATTCTCCCAAGGAGCAGTGGGTGGGTTTGAACCGCTGACCTTGGGATTAGTAGCCCAATGTGTAACCACTACGCCAGAATTGACTCAGCAGCAATAAGAAGTAGTGGAGTAATAGCAGGCTACTAACTCATTAGTTCAGGAATGCTAAGCATGCAGTTGTTCAATCAGACAACCTCTTCTCAGTCATAACCTCAAGCAGGTCCTCACTCTGACTCTTGGCCTGGCTTCTGCCCTACTCCCTAGTCTGCCTCTCTAAAACCTAAACTCACTGCTACCAAGTGGATTCTGATTCATAGCAACTCTATAAGACAGGGTAGAACTGCCCTGTGCTATTTCAAGACTGTACCTCTAAACAGAGAAGAAAGTTTCCTCTTTTCCCAGAAAAGAGGCTTATAATTACTCTTTACCTCCACCAGTAAGTGGTACTCAGCTTTCTCCTGTTGGTTTCCTGGTTCTATGGACTCTGCTGCCACAGCCACTCTGCAGCTGCCATAAAGGTGTCACGCACCTTGTATACATAATTAACAAGCGATCGAATCCCCCAGGTGGGCCACAAACACTTCAGCTGCATAGGTCCCTCCAGTTACTTGGCGGGTAATACAAAGATGACAGCTTGCTGCTGGATGCTGTCGAGCGATGAGTTCGGATCAGAGTAACCTATGTGTAACAGAATGAAGCACTGCCCAGTCCTGCTAGAAGGTCCATATTAAGCAATTCCCTGCACCATACTGTATTACTGTGGGGATCAAATGGGAAATGCACAGGAAAGTATTTTCCACCATCATTCACTATTAACATTCTTTTGTTTTGGTTTTGGTTTTTTAATTTAATAAATCATTTTATTGGGGCTCATACAACTCTTATCACAATCCATACATACATCAATTGAGTAAAGCACCCTTATACATTCGTTGCCCTCGTCATTCTCAAAATTCGCCTTCCACTTGGGTTCCTGGACTCAGCTCATTTTCCTTTTTTCCCCCTCCTCCTCCCTCCCCGCTAACATTTTTTAAAAGTACAAAACCTGATAGAGGTGAATAGAAATACCCTTTTTTAGCAAAAATGTCTAAAAACTGAGGCAAGGCTCTAAGATTAACACTTTTTCTGAATACCTTTTAATAATTAATTTACATGTTTTTCATCTTTCTGAACAAAAAGATTGATTTTCCAGCATTACAGCATGACGAAAGAGACCATCTTGTGCCTGGGTTTGGATTTACGGCAGGTCTGATCCCATGGGCCTCTCACAGTGCCCCAGGCCAAAGCATACTGCAGCCCCGGACCATTGCCTGGCTTTCCCCGTGGGCTTCAGGCACTGAAGCGGGTTGTACAGTGACAAAAACAAACAAACAAACAAAAAAAGAGACCATCTTAAATCTCTGCAGTTACTTCTGAGAAGGGACTAGGCTCAGAATGCTCTCTCTCCCAGACGATGGATCTAGATGGGCTGCGGAAATATGTAAAGCTGAGGAACCTCTGGGATACGTATTTCAAGCTCTCACTGAGAAGCTTTCTAGGAAAAAAAATTTTCCTTCATTAATTAGAACTAATCCAGGCACAAAAAAACCCAAACACACTGTCAAACAAGTTGAAGAATCATAATAAGCGTACAGGACATGAGTAGAACTGCTCCTGTGGGTTTGAGACAGTAACTCTTTGTAGAGTAGGAAGCCTCATTCGTCCCCCACGGAGTGGCTGGTAGCTTTGAACTACTGTCCTCGTGGGTAAGCAGCCCAACGCTAACCATTATACGGTAACCATACTTGTAAATCAGGCAGAACACAGAGAAGTCAATCAATTCTATTTTAAAGTAACTCCCCAGAAAATTACTGGCTTGGTTAATGTGACAATTCTATGATTGACGAGACAAACTGGTCATTTTCCTGGTTTCTGCAAAAAGAAGAGACTATGCTAAAGTCACAAAAAGCTGTCAAAAAGAACTCCCCCTCCAGTTCTGATTCTTTTTCCCCATAAAATCCTTGCTGCACGTAGATCTGAACAGACCTGTGTTCCACTGTTGTTGCTAGGCGCCATGGCGTCGGGACAGCAAACAGAAACCTTGCCCAGGCCTTCACCGTTCTCAACAGTGAGCCCATTGTTGCAGCCACTGGCATCAACCCATCTTGTTTGCTGACCTCGCCTTACCAAGCATGGTGTCCTTCTCTAAGGACAGCATTTTCAAACATTATAACGTGCTTCTTTGTACTCACTTGAACTTTGCGTGGGGAGGGGGTAAAGAGGGGTGCCTTCCGAGGCCTCGAGAATCAGCATAAACTATGAAGTTCCAAATGTTTCTGGGAAGTTCTGCTACTCTCCTGCAGAGGAAGGACAGCGGCCTCTGGCACACTTCCCAGAAGCTTCCAGGAGCTGCATTCTGGGAAATGTAGTTCAGCCCCAGTCTACTGTTGTCTTCCGCCTCCGAAGTTAACCTTGAAGGTCAAAAGCTTGTCTTTGCCACATTTTCCTGTACAACTGCACTCTGGGCAATGTAGTTCAAGCCCCACTCCTATTAGAGTGCCCTCTCTTGACCCCAATTCTACCTTACAAATCCGACTAGCCGCTAGACCAAACTGCAAAGTTCACAAAAAGCATATTCAAAAGCATGAGTTTATAAAGTTGACTAAATTCTTTCTTAGGAAAGCTATGTAGCTTAGTGCATAGAAAAGCTAAATAATTTGTTCATTTTTGCACAGCAGATCAATAACAGGGCTGATTCCAGACAGACTGCTTTGGCCCACCATAATGTACTGCATAGGTGGGCTGAATCTGTACCTGGGGATGGAGCAGTAAGGGAAATTAAAACCAAAACCAAACTTATTACTATCAAGTAGATTCCTACTCATCGTGGCCTTATATAGAGCTTCTGAGACTGTAAGTCATTCTAAGGAGCAGACAGCCTCATCTTTCTGCCACGGTAGGTTTGAACCACAGACTTTGCAGTTAGCAGCTCCCTAAAGCCTAACCTGCAGTGTCACCACAGCTCCGTAGTAATGGAAAAGAAGACCAAAAATAAACCCCACTTTCTTTCAATTCAGTCTAGTGCAGGATAGGTCCTTCTTAAAAAATATATTTTAAATGAACTTGTGTGTCACTGAAGACTTCTGTTTTACTTTTCTTCCTTGTTTAGCCACTCCCACCAATGTTTACGTGTGTGTGTGAACCCTTTTTTCCCTCCCCCCTCTCCCGCCCCTCTCCCTGCTGCAGCCATCACTCAGAGCAGCAGTGACGACATCCGTTAGGAGACCTGACTTGTACATCCGGCTCCTGCTTGCCATGTTCTTCATTCAGACAGGTATTTCCCCCATTCCATTAAAATTCAATCAGCTACATATCAATATTTAAATATACCAAAGAAGACCTAAATAAATGGAAAGAATCATATGCTCATGAATTAGAAGATCAGAATTTGTTATAATTACAATATTCCTCAAAAATTGTTCTACAGACGCAGTACAATGTCTATCAAAATAACAGTAGGGGTTGTTTTTGTTTAGGTTGTTGTTTTTAACAAAAACAACAAAAGTAAAATAGATAGCTATGACTTCATCAAGATTAGTAACTTAACAAAATCTTTTTATGGTGAATGAGGTGGGGATTTACTTACCAAAAGGCGCTCTGGTGATGTAGCCAATACGAATTAAACTGCTAACCACAAGGTCCGCAGTTTGAAACCACCAGCCACTCCTCGTGACAAAGACAGGGCTTTCTACTCCCAAAAAGAGTGACAGTCTTGGAAACTCACAGGGCAGTTCTACCTCAACAGTATTGAGTTTGCATTTTTTTAGCTTTCTTTTTAACATATCATTTTGCATTCAACAGTGAAAATAACATCAATCCTTCCCATAGCTTGCCCCATTCCTTCCTTTTCCCCCATCTCTCTCTAGTGTATTACTTCCCCTCCCCCTTTCCTCTCCCACCCATAGTAACCATCAAAGTTTGTATCTTATGGTATGAAAACATTTTCTTCTTCTTTTTCTTTTTTCATATCAGTAGTCTCACACAATATTTGTTCTTTGGTGATTGGATAACTTCACTCAACATTACATCCTCCAAATCTATACATGTCCTGAGGTATTTCACAGTTTCATCCTTATTCTTTAGTAATGTGTAGCAATGTTGTGTTAGTCTGGGAAGACTAGAGAAACACATTCATAGGCACACTTTTATGTGTTTAGGAAAGAGCTTTACACATAAGAGCAATTGAATATTGAGAAAACATCCCAGCCCAATCCACATCAAGTCGATAAATCTGATATTACCCCGTCTGTGTGGGGGAAACCAGCCCTTCACACTATCACGGGTCCCATAGGTACAATTGTAAGGTTATGATATAGAAAGATTATAGTAAAGTCACAGAGAATAAGAGAGACAGAAGAGAAGGTAAAATAAAGGAGTCAGACACATTTCATGGTAGCATGTTCACCTCCTGAACAGCCATGATCTCGCCAGCCAGGTTGCGGGCGGAGGAGAGGGGAGAAGAGAGCATCTGCTCTTGATTTCTAACCAAGGCTTAACTATACACATAGGAGCATGTTTCCAGGTAACCACATGCGTCCCAGGAAGGGGCTGTTATTAGGCATATGTGTCGCAGGAAAGGGTTGAGCTAGGGGTGTACACGTAATAGGAAGGGGAGGGACTAGGGGTACACATGTGACAAGATGGGCAGAACCTAGACTCGATATGGCAGCCTAACTTTGGTCACACTTGAGTGGGCTTGACCTCCCTGGGCTCTCCTTCAGGGAAACAATCTACTATCCTTATCAGAAGAGAGTGGGTCCTACTTAGAGTGGGACAGACAATACAGTCTGATTGTTCTAGATGGCTGATAACCCTTAGGGAGACTAACCTTTGACATGCTTTCTTGACCTCCAAGTGTATAGTCCTTTGCCATGTGTAGCAAGCAGCGGCTTAAGTTTGGCATATATTTTAGGGAGACAACTTGGGAGAAATCCCACACATATGTCTAATACCAGTCTATAAAGTCCTCTTCAGACTCACGAAACACATGCAAAGATGCCGAATGCAGGAAGATCACAGGCCAGTGGGTGGGAAGTCTTGTGGATCCAGTGCGTCGTAAGCATCTCAGAACTGGCAGGGATCCCATGTGGCTTCTCTAACTCCAGAGGTCTGGCTCCATCAGCCTCCCTCCATGTGTCTTTTCCACAGAAATGTCTCCCAGTTGAGAGAGAGAGAGAGAGTGCCTCCTGCCTCCAAGGAGGAACACCGGAATTCCCAGAATCCTCAGAAGGCCATGCCACACAGAGACCTCACTGGTTATGCCAAGATTGGCAAAATAGACTGTAGCCCTTCACTCCTGTGGTTTGAGTTAGGGGGAGGCCAGCCCCCCCCCCCACTAATCATGAGTTCAGTAAGCACAATTGTATGGTTGATATATATATATGTATATATATATATAGTCATCAAGAGCATGAGAGGTAAACATATTGCAATAATAGGGTCAGACACATTTTATAATAGCATGCTCACCTCAGTCCTGCTTGATGGTTCACTTGGAGAGAGGGGGGAAGGGAAGGAGGACAAGGGGGAAGGGAAACAGGGGAGGAGAGGGAGCCAAGGAGAGGTCAAGGGAGGAGCTGAGAGCAAGAGAGACCTCTATCACTAATCCAGGCCTATATGCCTTTTGGGGGTATGAAAGCCCACTGATTACAGGTAAAGACCTACATCACAGGAAGGGTTGCACTATAGGTTATACAGCAATGAGAGGAATATACACGCAATAAGAAGAGGAGGGATTGTGGGTATACATGTGACAAGATGGGCGGATCCTAGATTTAGGATGGCAGCTTAACTTTGACCTGGATCTCCATAGGAACCATTATCAGTAGGATGTAAGACCCACCTACAGGAACCAAATAGATGACTGCAGGACTGTACATTGTCCTTAACAGAAGGGAGCTGGGGCCCACTGCAGTCTGGCAACTGATTGTCCTCAGGGAGGATGCCTGCAAGCATCTAACCCCCGCACAACCACACTCTTAATCCTCTCAAGTGCCAAACTGACAGGAGGTTATGTAACTACCACAAATGTATAGCATTCAGTTGTGTGTATGTACCAGTTTATCTATTCATTCTCCTACCAATGGAGATTTAGGTTGTTTCTATCTTCTTGTTATTGTGAATAATGCTGTTATGAACATGAGTGCGATAGTTTATTGTGCCAGCCTGGCCGATAAACACAAGTAGGATTAACTGAAGGGCAGAGGGATAAATGGCTCGGTGAGCCTCACCTTCCTTGTTCTGTGCCTCAGTTTAAAGGGGTACACTACCTGTGGGATGTCTAGCCTGTGGACTGTGTCACTGTAAGTTGAGGTCCCTTTAAGCCCACACGATTGGAATGTTCATCTCTGGAGCTGGGGACCTGGATATATATAGCCCAGCTCTCTCTACAGAAGGGGACTGGCAACTGGCAGCTCTCAAGCCTTAAAGGACGGCTAGTGTCTCACTGCTTTATAATTTAACTGTTAATTTCTTATATTATCTATCTGTATATAATTTAATGGTTCATTTTTTGTATTATATATCTATCTTTATAAATATATTTATATATAATTACTAGCAATCTGGTTTGTCTCTCTAGAGAACCCTGTCCAACACATTTTGGTACCAGGAGTGCTTCTAGAGAAATAAACTATAAATATGGATTTCTTAAATTGGCTTTCCAACCTATTTAGTCTTGACGTGGATACGTCTGCTACCCTTACTAATCCATGGTGTGAAACAGCACAGTGCTGGATAAAGGAGATGCTCTAGGTAATCGTATATTTGATATTTTCCAGGAGTTTTGTGATGACAAGTATAGGGAAGCTGGGTGGCTGGTCCTTCGTACAATGGAAAGTGTGATTAAGGAGAGGGGTGATCTCAGAGCCTCAAAAGCACGCCTTGGATGCAGACTAACAGATATGAAAACTTCCATCTGTGCTACAAAGGAGAGCCTTCTCTCCTCTAGTAAAAGAGCTGACATTGCTGAGAACCAGGTCCAGAGTCTCATTATACGAGTGGCTGAATTACAACGGCAGCTGAATTGCAGATCTAGAGTAGTGTCTGAAACCAAAGTAAGGGCATTAATTGGGAAAAGTTGGGACCCTGAAACATGGGATGGGAACATATGGGCTGATGATCCAGAAGAAGAGGATATTGAGCCCTTAGAAACACCTGAGCAGATTAGCCAAACTATTCAAGTTGATATGCCAGGTGGGGCTGCATCACTCGCATTACCTGAGGAAGATGCCTCGCAAGATATTGCTGAGAGCACCCAGGAAACACCCTCACCACCCATTATTTCCGCTAGACCTGTCACTAAAATTAAGTCTCAGAAACCTCCTAAAGGTGAGGTTGAGATGATTATCCAAGAAGAAGCGTGCTACACACATAAAGACCTGCTCGAGTTCTCAAATATGTACAAGCAAAAGCCTGGAGAATATCCCTGGGAATGGTTACTAAAGGTGTGGGATACTGGTGCACGAAATATAATATTAGACCGGTCTGAGTTTCTGGATATGGGACCCCTAAGCACAGACTCTTCTTTCAATGTCTCTGCGAGACAGGCTAAAAAAGGATCTAAGTCTTTATTTGGTTGGTTCAATGAAGAAGATGGCCTAGATTAGACCAAGTTGAAGTACCTGACCTACCTTGGTACACTGTAGAGGAAGGCATCCAAAAGCTTAGAGAAATTGGTATGTTAGAATGGATCTATCAAGATATTCCCATAGAGTCAAAAAGGGGGTGTCCTAAGGATATACCCTTTACCACAACCATAAGGAACAAGTTTGTGAAGTGGGCCCCAGCATCTCTTAAGACTCCTGTAATTGCTATTTTAAGTGCCCAGGATTAACAGTGGGCACTGCCCTAAGCGAACTCCGACATTTGCCCACAATGGGGCTGATTGGTCCCCGTGATGGTAGAGGGCAGGTGTCAGCACTGAATCAACAGAGACAGGGTGGGCGTGGTTATAATAGACAACAAGTTTTCAATAATAATCAAAGCAACCTGTCTCGTGTGGAATTATGGCATTGGCTACTTAGCCATGATGTCCCTAGGAATGAAATAGATGGGAAGCCTACTAAATATTTACGTGATCTGTACAGGCGAAAGAATGGTAGATCAGGTGAGCAGCAGAATAGACAGTCACGATCTCTCAATCAATTCCCAGACCTGAGCCAGTTTACAGACCCACAACCCCTTGAATGAAGGGGAGGCCAGGTTCCTTGTAAGGAGGAGCCTGCTACATCACTGAAGGTTTATACCGTTAGTCTTTCTTCTAGCCTTCCTCAAAGGGACCTGCGGCCTTTCACAAGAGTGACTGTTCATTGGGGGAAAGGAAATAATCAAACTTTTCGGGGATTACTCGACACTGACTCAGAACTGACACTAATTCCAGGAGACCCAAAATGTTTCGAAGGCCCACCAATCAGAGTAGGGGCTTATGGAGGTCAAGTTATCAATGGAGTTTTAGCTCAAGTATGCCTCACTGTGGGTCCAGTGGGCCCCCGGACCCATCCTGTGGTTATTTCCCCAGTTCCAGAATGCATCATTGGAATAGACATACTTAGTAACTGGCAGAACCCCATATCGGATCCCTAAAATGTGGAATAAGGGCTATCATGGTAGGAAAGGCCAAGTGGACACCATTAGAATTGCCATTACCTAGGAAAATAGTAAACCAAAAGCAGTGCTGCATTCCTGGAGGGATTGCAGAGATCAGTGCCACCAAAAAAGACTTGAAAGATGCAGGGGTGGTGATTCCTACTACATCCCCATTTAATTCACTAATTTGGCCTGTAAAGAAGACAGATGGATCCTGAAGAATGACAGTGGATTATCGTAAACTTAACCAGGTGGTGACTCCAATTGCAGCTGCTGTCCCAGATGTGATTACTTTGCTTGAGAAAATTAATACTTCTCCTGGTACATGGTATGCAGCTATTGATCTGGCTAATGCCTTCTTCTCAATACCAGTCTCAAAGGACCACCAGAAGCAGTTTGCCTTCATCTGGCAGGGGCAACAATATACTTTCACAACTCTCCCCCAGGGGTACATCAACTCTTCTGCCCTGTGCCATAATTTAGTCCGAAGGGACCTTGACCACCTGTCTATCCCACAAAATGTCACACTGGTCCATTATATTGCTGACATTATGCTGATTGGACCCAGTAAGGAGGATGTATCAAAGACTCTAGATTCATTGGTACAATATCTGCGTACAAGGGGTTGGGAAATTAACCCAACAAAGATTCAGGTACGGGGGGGGGGGGGCGGGGGAAAGAGGACCTGATGCAAAGGGCTTAAGTGGAGAGCAAATGCTTTGAGAATGATTGGGGCGGGGAATGTATGCATGTGCTTTATACAATTGATGTATGTATATGTATGGATTGTGATAAGAGTTGTATGAGTCCCTAATAAAATGCAAAAAAAATAAAAGGAAAAAAAAAGAAAGAAAAGAAAATGATCAGGGCAAAGAATGTACAGATGTGCTTTATACAATTGATGTATGTATATGTATGGACTGTGATAAGAGTTGTATGACCCCCTAATAAAACATTTAAAACAAACAAACAAACAAAATTATATATATATATATAAAGTTGTAAACAAAGGGAGATGAAAATAAAGGATTCAGAATATGGGGGAAAAAAAGATTCAGGTACCCTCAACATCAGTACAATTTCTAGGGGTCCAGTGGTGTGGGGCATGTCGAGATATTCTTACTAAAGTGAAGGATAAGCTATTACATTTAGCTCCCCCAACGACTAAAAAAGAGCCACAACGCCTAGTGGGCCTCTTCGGATTTTGGAGGCAACATATTCCTCACTTGGGTGTTCTACTTTGACCTATTTATCAAGTGACACGAAAAGCCTCCATTTGTGAGTGGGGCCCAGAACAAGAAAAGGCTCTTCAACAAGTTCAGGCTGCCGTGCAAGCTGCTTTGCCACTGGGACCATATGATCCAGCTGACCCAATGGTGCTAGAGGTGTCAGTTGTAGATAAAGATGCAGTGTGGAGTCTTTGGCAGACCCCTATTGGTGAATCACAGCGTAGACCATTGGGATTTAGGAGTAAAGTCCTGCCATCCTCTGCAGAAAACTACTCCCCCTTTGAAAAACAGCTGTTGGCCTGTTACTGGGCCTTGGTGGAGACTGAACGCCTCACCATGGGCCACCAAGTTACCATGAGGCCTGAATTACCTATCATGAACTGGGTATTGTCTGACCCACGTAATCATAAAGTTGGACGTGCGCAGCAACACTCCATTGTTAAATGGAAGTGGTATATACGAGATAGGGCCAAAGCAGGACCTGAAGGAACAAGTAAGCTGCATGAAGAAGTGGCCCAAATACCAACAGTCTCCACTCCTGTCACATTGCCTCCTTTCTCTCAGTCTGCACCCATGGCCTCCTGGGGAGTTCCTTACCATACTTTAAGTGAAGACCAAAAAAGTCATGCTTGGTTTATGGATGGCTCTGCACGATATGCAGGTGCCACTCGTAAGTTGACAGCAGCAGCACTACAGCCCCTTTCTGGGATCTCCCTAAAGGACAGTGGTGAAGGGAAATCCTCCCAATGGGCAGAACTTTGAGCAGTGCACCTGGCTGTTCAGTTTGCATATAGGGAAAAATGGCCAGATGTGAGACTGCATACTGATTCATGGGCTGTGGCTAATGGCTTGGCTGAATGGTCAGGGAATTGGAAGGACCATGATTGGAAAATTGGTGACAAGGAGGTTTGGGGAAGAGGTATATAGATAGACCTCTCTGAATGGGCCAAGAAAGTAAAGTTAATTGTATCTCACGTGAACGCTCACCAAAGGATTACCTCTGAAGAGGAGGACTTTAATAATCAAGTGGATAAGATGACACGCGCTGTGGAGACTGGTCCTCCTCTTTTCTCTGCCACTCCTGTTTTCGCCCAATGGGCACATGAACAAAGTGGACATGGTGGCAGGGATGGAGGTTATGCATGGGCACAGCAACATGGACTTCCACTCACCAAGGCTGACTTGTCCTCTGCCACTGCTGAGTGTCTCATTTGCCAGCAACAGAAACCAACATTAAGTCCAAGATATGGGACAATTCCTCGGGGAGATCAACCAGCAACTTGGTTTAGATTTTCTATCAAGCTGAACTTGTATGGGGTGGAGTTGCAACCTGTCAATCAGGTCACAGCTTGATGATGCTTCCTGGGATGTGTGGCCTTTTAATAAGAGAGGCATTAGGGACCTCTGCTCTCTCTCTCTCTCTCTCTCTCTCTCTCTCTCTCTCTCTCTCTCTCTCTCTCTCTCTCTCTCTCTCTCTCTCTCTCTCTCTCTCTCTCTCTCTCTCTCTGCCCCTGTGCCTTTCAACTTGCTGGGACTGTGTCTACCACCAGGGTGGCCCCATGGAGGCCAATGACCGTGGGAGCCAACCTCGGGAACTATCCCTACCCTGCCAGGCTTCCACTGACCTTTTATTCACGGGACTCTGCACCCACCAATCTGCGGCCTGTTTCCTGCTTCACTTTTTGGTATCATTGGCCTGCAGCTAGGTGAGCCTCAAGAGGTCTCTGGCTGGCATCGGACCTATTCCTGTAGTTAGTAACAGCAGTTCAAATCACACTGTTTCCTCTCCATTGTTGCTGGTGTTTCTTGTTATCCCAATTTTGTCAAATTTTCTGTTGTGTTAGCCACCATATTGTGGTACTTCATATTGCGAGCTTATATCAATAACTTTTTTGAAAATGAAGTAGCAATTACAAGAAAATGAGGTGGAAAAAAGAAGGAAGGAAGTACTGGGATATGCCAGAACATGGATGAATCTTGAAAACATAGTAGCAAGTGAAAGAAGTTGCTCAAAAAGACCACATATGACACGATTACATTCACATGAAATGTCCAGAAGAAGCAAATAGATAGACACAGAAAGCAGATTAGCGATTGCCTAGTATAAGCGTCCTGGGAGTGGGTGGTTAAGCACTCAGTTACTAGCCAAAGAGTGGGTGGATTGGACCCCTCCATCCTCTTAACCACTCCCAGGGAGAAAGTCGTGGCCGTGTGCATACATACAGATTATGCTGTGGGCAGTTCTGCCTTGTCCTGTAGATACACTGTGAGTTAGAATAGACTCCACAGCAAAGATTGAGGAGCGCGGTGGAAGGGCACAAGGGGGGGGTGGTGACTACTAATAGGAATGTTATTGTTGTTTACCTGGAATGAACTTGATTAGGAATTGTTCTAAAATTGATAGTAGTAACGGTTGCAGAATTCTGTGAAGCTATTGAAGGCCATTGGATTATACACTTCCGATGGGTAAATTATATGCTATGTGAATGATAAAGTTGCTAAAATGTTCAACTAAGTCATTAATTGTCTTAAGTAAGTTACCATTTTTACCAGTTGCCATTGAGTTGATTCAAATTTATGCAGCCGTGAGGTGTGTCAGAGTAGAAAGGTGAGTTTCCAATGGCGGAGTTTCCTGAAGTAAATCTCCAGGTCTTTCTTGGGAGGGGCCTGTAAGTAGACTCAAAGCTGCAACCTCTCAGCAGCAGAGGGCAGCGTGTGCAGCATGTAACATGCCCAGGGAGAAAAGTGAGACTGCTGCCTTCCAGAGCTGCAGCCTTAGAATCCCACATACAGTCACCATGACTCAGAGTCAACTCAGTGCAGATGGGCTTGGTTGGTTGCTTTAGGGTTCTCTGCTATTTTAGGGGCAGCAGAAAGCAATCTCTGGGGGATGGACAACAGAAAAGGGGGTGAAGGGAGACGTGTAAGATATGACAAAATAATAATTTATAAATTAACAAGGGCTCATGAGGGAGGGGGGGAAGCACTGAGGGAGGGCGATAAAAAGAGGACCTGATGCCAAGGGCTTAAGTGGAGAGCAAATGTTTTGAAAATTATGAGGGCAATGAATGTACATGTGCTTTACACAACTGATGAATGTCTGGATTGTGATAAGAGTTGTATGAGGCCCTAATAAAACGTTTTAAAATTTTTTACCCTTTCTCCTCCATTCTAATTATTACGGAAGTAATTAAGCTTATACAAAAACACCACTATGAAAAAAAAAAACTACCACTAATTATTTACTGAGAGCTACAGCTTTGAACAAATTTGCTTTTATTTTTCATCTTTGGCTCATGGTACCGATCAAAAAGTTACTCATTCAGCCTTTAAGCAATTACAGCAGTGGACCTTAGCACATTAGGGCATGCATTTGCAAATTGGAGATTAAGTGGAAGTTTATTTTGGAAGCAGGTTCATAAGTAAACATTGTCTCACTTTATAGGAGGCACAAAATAGACCCTTGTGAACTGCCAAAAAAGAATTTACATGAGAGTTCCTCAAATAATAAGCCACTGGCAAAGAGCTGTACATTTCACAACAGGGTGTCATAAATACTAGGAGATCTTCAAGCTGCTCTTGAAGACCATGATAAAATAGTTTTCTCTCCCATTATACATGGAGTAAGACTTACAATACAGCAGTGAATTAAGCCAGAATCAAAGACTATATTGAGCTATAAGACAAAGACCGCTAAATTAAAGATTTCACTAATTAAAAAAATTACCAAGGTCAAAATGAACTTGAATATATATTTCTTTTTTTTGTATAATGAAGTCCCTAGGTTGTTCCTGTTTTTTGCTAATTGACCTATTGACTTTGTTTGCTTATCCTTTTTTTTATGATTGTTTTTGGTTGATTTGTTAGAGTAACTGGGAACTGTATAAAGCTGGAAGAAGATTTTTAAAAGGTATATAATTATTAGTTTTATTGTCTGTTAGAGTTGGTAAAAGGCTTTTGATAATGACTTTCAATTATCGGTGAGTTTCACACACACATTTTTTTTCTTTTTCAAAAGTATTTCGCCCAGTGATATTGATGGAAAAAGTCTAAGTTTCCCTGGAGCCATTGACTCCAAGCATTGAACAAATACCAATTGAGATATGGGACATTTCAACAGATGTAGTTTGGAAGCACTCACTCACCTACGCCAGCTCTCTGGCCAGCAGGAAGAGAGCCATCTCTGTGCTCATTGCAAAGAATGCAGAAGTTGTCAAACATATCATTATTATTACACTCAAGTAAAATTATACTAAAGATAGTTTAAAATGCTTGCAGCAGTATGTTGATAAGGAACTGCGAGAGACTCAGACGATTGAGAAGAGGACATGAAATGGGAATGTCAGTGTTTATGTCAAGTGGATCTTGGCCAGAAATATGTTTCCTTGTGTTTTCATTGTCTATACAATGGCAATTAACAGTATGAATCATAACACACTATGGATAACATTGAGAAGAATGGGAATTCCAGAACACTTTACGGTGCTTATGAAGAACTTGTGTGTGGGAAATTAACACTGAGGGAAATATGACTAGACTGTATTCCTTAACTTAGAGGGAATCTGGAAAACTAGTATTCCACAGTAGGAAAGCCACCACTTTGGTAAGTCAGAGATAAAGATCCAGTACATAATCCTGTTTTAAATATCATTCCCACAGATTCGCCCCTAACAGCTGTGCTGCCTTAAAGTGAGCACATGGTTGATTCTATTCTCCCCGTAGAAGCAGACATTCTTGTTATCTCCTCCCAGCTCCCTTCATACCTTCTCCCAATGCAGGTGTTAGGTTTCCTCACCTGTGAGCTCAGGGACCTTTCTGTAGTTATCATCCACCTTGTGACATATGTAACTACTGAAAATGCATGTCTTGTGGCTACCTATAAATTTCTGAAGATATAGCTGATGGTGCCCATCTATCGAAAGATATAGCATCTAGGGTCTTAAAAGCTTGAAGATAAACAAGTGGCCATCTAGCTGAGAAGCAACAAAGCCTACATGGAAGAAGCACACTAGCATGTGTGATCATGAGGTGTCCATGGGATCAGGTAACAGGCATCTAAGACCCAGAACAAAATCATACCCAATGTGAATGGTGGGCAGGGGGCATGGAGTGGAGACCCAATGCTCATTATTAGACAATTGGACGTTTCCCTACAGAGGGTCACAGGGAAGAGATGAGCCAGTCAGGGTGCAGTATAGCACCAATAAAACACACGACTTTCCTCTAGTTCTGTGGTGCTTCCTTTCCCCCATTATCATGACCTCAATTCTACCTCACAAATCAGATTAGACCAGAACATGCACACTGCTACAGATACGAACCCGCAACTCAGGGAATCCAGGATAGATAAACCCCTCAGGGCCAACAGTGAGAATAGAGAGACCAGGAGGATTAGGAGAGGGTGGGAGTAGAAAGGAGGAATTGATCAAAAGGATCGACCTATAACCCCCTCACAGGGTGACGAACAACAGAAAAGTGGGTGAGGGGCGACAGAAGACAATGTAAGATACAAAAATAATAATCTATAACTTATCAAGTGTTCTTGAAGGAGGGAGGGTAAGGGAGGGAGGGAGAAGAAATGTGGAGCTGATATCAGGGGCTCAGGTGGGAAGAGAATGCTTTGAGAATGATGATGGTAGCATATGTGCAAATGTGCTTGACACACTGGATGAATGTATGGATTGTGATAAGAGGGGTAGGAGTCCCCAATAAAAGTGTTTAATAAAAAAGTATATACACCAAGATATAAAGACTCCCTCTCGTCCCCCTCTCTCTTCTCCCACCTCCACGTGGACCACCAAGAGGGGCTGAGGTGAGCATGCTACCATGAAATGTGTCTGACTCCTTTATTTTACTCTCTCTCCTATCTTTTCTCTCTTCTATGACTTTACTATAACCTTTATATATTATTGCCATGCAATTGCGCCCATCGACCCTTCGGTTGTTAGAGGCTGGTTTCCTCTGATACTTGTGCAAACACTAAGAGACATGCATTGAAATAAAACAAGGTGATATGGAATGGTTTAAAATCAGAAATGGTACATCAGAGTTGTATTTTTTCACCAAAGCTATTCTATCTGCATGCTGAGCAAATAATCCCAGAAACTGAACAATATGAGGAAGAGCATAGCATCAGAGTAAAGAAAGACCCTTGCCAGCTTGGTCCTGGCACTATGGCTCGTGCAAAGAAGGGCTGTGAGAAAAAGGACCATTTGGCTGTGTATGAAGTCATGACCAGAGAGGACACATCAACATTCACACGCGCATCCATGGCGTGGCCTTCAAGGAGCGTGCTCCTGGGGCGCTCAAGGAGATTCGGAAGTTTGTCATGAAGGAGATGGGAATACCAGAGGTACAAGTTGACACCAGGCTCAACAAAGCTGTCTGGGCCAAAGGAATCAGGACTGTCCCCTACCGCATCTGTGTATCCAGGAAACGCAATGAAGGTGAAGATTCACCTAACGAGCTCTATATGTCGGTTACCAACATGCCTGTCACCACCTTCAAAAACCTACGGACAGTCAATGTGGATGAAAACTAGCAGCTGATTACCTAATGAACGCTCTAAAACTGCAACAACAAAAACAACAACAAGACTTAAAGAAAGATTCATTCATAACCTGTGATATGCAGATGACACAACCTTGCCTATTGACAGCTAAGAGGCTACTGATAAACATAAAAAACCCCAAAGAGAGCAAAAGCCCCACACAGTGGACCAATAAGCAGCACTATGATACACAGGGAAAAGATCAAAGTTGTTAAGGACTTCATTTTACTTGGATCCACAGCTGGTGCCCATAGAAGCAGCAACCAAGAAATCCAGTGATGTATTGCCATGAAATGTCTCAGTACATCTGCTGCAAAAGACATCTTTAAAGTATTTAAAGGCTAATTTAGCACTTTGAGGAATAAGGTGCTCTTGACTTGAGCTATCCATGCGATTTTCTTCTTTTTAGAATAATTTTATTGGGGGCTCTTGCAGCTCTTATCACAAGCCATCCATCCATCCATTGTGTCAA
Source organism: Tenrec ecaudatus (assembly GCF_050624435.1). Taxonomy (NCBI): domain Eukaryota; kingdom Metazoa; phylum Chordata; class Mammalia; order Afrosoricida; family Tenrecidae; genus Tenrec; species Tenrec ecaudatus. The sequence continues at coordinate 46,336,706 of NC_134545.1, forward strand.
GCACATTTGTTGCCATCATTTTCAAAACATTTTCTTTCCACTTGAGCCCTTGGTATTACCTCATTCCCTGCCCCCTCCCTTCCTCATGATCCTTTGATAACTTATAAATTATTATTTTTTCATGTCTTACACCAACCACTGCGTCTCTTCACCCACTTTTCTGTTGTCCTTCCCCCTGTGTGTATGCGCGCGTGTGTGTTTATATGTCAATCATTGTGATGGGTTCCCATCCATGGAACTTTCAATCCTCTCATATGCATGTGAAAGCTGGACAGTGAACAAGGAAGACCAAAAAGTTCTGGTACATTTGAATTATGATGTTGGTAAAGAATATTAAATATACCATGGACTGCCTGAAGAACTAAGGGGAACATTAGGATCAATTGACATAACAGTTCACAAGGATAATACTGTAAATCCTACTTTGACAAGTAGCCACTGGAGGCTTAAAAGCTTGTGAGTGGACTTCTGAGAAGTACGGTCCCAGTAGTATTTCCTAACAAGCGGTTATAAGGCTGTAGAGCTAGTTAAGAGCAAGTGCTTACTACCGTGGCATCAGTGGAGCGTGCAAGGGGTCTGGATTGCACTGTCACAGGCGGCGACACCAAAATGACAGTCGATACAATTTGGGGGCAGTGTTTAAGCTGAAATTTATTACTCTTTATAAAAATATCCCTTTAGTTAGTTTTAATAGTAAAAACTTTTTGTAAGCCCTGCTTACATGCACCAATATAGCTATCTACATGGGTAAAAGTCGACACTGATTGACCTTTTGAATCTTCTAATTTGCTCCAGTCAGAGTTGTCATTATTATGCAATTACAATGATGCTTCAAATCACGTGTTTTTTTTCTGCACAGACACACTATACGTACATCCTATTGTTTCATTGCTGCCTGAGGGCTTTTTGCATATCTTTTTCTTTTTTAATCATTTTATTAGGGGCTCGTACAACTCTTATCACAATCCATACATCCATCCATTGTGTCAAGCACATTTGTACATTTGTTGCCATCATCATTCTCAAAACATTTACTTTCTATTTGAGCCCTTGGTATCAGCTCATTTTCCCCCTCTCTCCCTGCTCCCCCCTCCCTCATGAACCCTTGATAATTTATAAATTATTATTTTGTCATATCTTACACGGTCCGACGTCTCCCTTCACCCACTTTTCTGTTGTCAGTCCTCCAGGGAAGAGGTTATATGTAGATCCTTGTAATCGGTTCCCTCTTTCCACCCTACCCTCCTTCCACCATCCCGGTAGGTATCGTTAACTCTCACCACTGGTCCTGAAGGGTCCATCTGTCCTCGATTCCCTGAGTTTCCAGTTCCTATCTGTACCAGTGTACATCCTCTGGTTTAGCCATATTTGTGAGGTAGAATTGGGATCATGATAGTGGCAGGGAGGGCTGGGCGGGGCTGGGGGTAAAGGGTTGGGTGAAAGGAAGCATTTAGGAAAGTTGTATGTTTCATTATTGCTACACTGCAACCTGACTGGCTGGTCTCCTCCCTACAACCTGCTGCCTGAGTTTTTAAAGTTACTGATTTTGTCAAATATTCTGGTGCTTTCATTTTAATATGGTCATAAGTAATATATGTGAGCCTAGATCAATAACTTATTTTGAAAATGAAGTAGTAATTCAAGGAAAAGGAGGAAATTCTATAAAATGCTTCTGCTCAGTTACTAATAATATCATTCAATGTTGAAAGATTTCAAAAATCACTTTTATTGTAAGTATTCATATAATCTAACAAATATTATATTTAAGCAATTTATAACTATATTTATCACATACTATGATTAAAATAGAAAATAAACATTATTAAGGATTCTGTACGGTTTTGTCCAGAAGTGGTCCATCAATCCTAGTGCATCACTAGTTCATTACTCACATGCTCGAATGGTTGGCTAGGCCATTCGGTAGATGTTCTCCGGGCTAATTTACATGTCCAGGAGGCTGCACGCCATTGGGAAATCTAAGGTGGCCTCAACTGAGATTTCTGGGCAACCGCTCCATGTGACTCTCATTTTCTAGCAGGCTGTCCTGGGCCTATTCTCTTCTTGTTGTTTTTATTTCTTTATTGTAATTAAGGTAAAAATTTACTGAGCAAATCACTTTTCTATTCAGAATTCAGGAACATATTGCTTCATGTCATTGACTGCAATTCCTATCATGTCATATTACTTATCCTATTTCTTCCCTATGGATTCCATTCCCATTCTCCTTATTTCTTAACCCTCCTTGCTGTCTGAAATTAAAAAATAAATAAATAATTTTATCGGGGGCTCTTACAGCTCGTATCACAATCCATCCATCTATCCATTGTGTCAAACACATTTGTACATATGTTGGCCATCACCGTTTTCAAAGCATTTTCTTTCTTCGTGAGCCCTTGGTATCAGTTCCTCACCCACCCCGACCACTTCTTTCTGAATTTCATCCTTGGGCACATACTGTCTTTTGATTGTACAGGTTTGATTGCTCTAAGGCATACACATTTCTCTAGTCTTATTGTTCACCTTAGAGGCTTGTCTACTGACTGGTAAAAACTGAGCCATGGGTGTGAGTTCAATTCCAGGCCTGAAAGATAACTGTTGGTGCTTCAGGCCATGGTCTCAGCCATTCCACCAGTCTCTATCAGTCTTTTTGATGATTTTGAGTTTCGTTCCACATTTTTCTCCCACTCTAACCAAAACCTTCTAATATGATCACTTTCAGTATGGTTGATAGGAATAATCAGGCACCATCTAATTCTTCTAGTCAGAAGGCTGTAGAGGCTGGGGCTTATGTGATCCATTCATTCATTCATTCTTTGGACTAATTGTTTCCATGCATCTTTGATTTTCTTCATGTTTTTTACTGGGGCAGAGAGACAGCAAAGGTTGCACCTTAGATGGTCCTTCACAAACTTTTAAGACTTCAGTTGCTACTTACCAAAGTAGGATATATAGCCGTGTGTGCGTGAACTAGGTTGTGCAAGTTGACCTTTGTGTCTTTGAGACTATGGTCAGGTCCAGCAGCTCAGTTCCTCTGGGTGTTTGTTATGGCTAACTTCATCGCTTTGCCCCATGTATCTGCTATTATATTGGCAAATATATTTGCAGCAAATGTAAACAAAACATGCTTAAACATATCTCTTGTGATCAGTGTATGGCTGAAAATAAGTGATACGCCTGTTTTAGTCTCATAGCCTTCAAAGTAAGATCCAATTTAAATGGTGGCTTTCAAGAGAATCTCTGGGCTAGTTAAATTCAAGGCAGAGAGGTCAGTCTTCAGATGGTCACGATGACCTAGAACTATTTACTGCTTTTTACCCCTTTTTTCTTTTTTTTTTTTTCGTTTTCCCCTGTGTCTAGCTATATAAGATAGGCAGGATGAACAATCCGGGGGGGACATGGGAGGAAGAGGGGGCAAGGAGGGGGAGTTGGAGCCAACAAACTCAGGAATAAGGGAACAACAAGAGATCTAAAACTGATGATGAGGAGAGTGTACAATGCCTCCTGGGGTTTAATCAAAAGCAATGTATCTGAGAGGAATTACTGAGAGCCGAATGCAGGGTGAGGTATTTAGTTTACTGTGCCAACCTGGCCGATAAGCACATGTGGGATTAATTGAAGGGTGGAGAGATAAGTGGCTCAGCGAGCCTTGCCTTTCTTGTCTCTTGCTACACTACCCATGGGACACGTAACCCGTGGTCTGTGTTGCTGTAATTAGAGGTTCCTTCAAGACCTGTTTTGCCACACCATTGGAATTTACATCTCTTGAGCTGGGGACTGTTGGACCTTGTCATCTGGCTGACTGTAGGTGACCTGCCTTGTTGTTTGCTGCCTGTGCCCGGATAGCCTGAAGTGCTCTACAGAGGACTTGAAGACTGCGGCCCTCAAGCCTTGAAGGATTTCCAGTGTCTCACAAGCATCTCATGGGAGTGAATTTCACTGAGCCATTTATACTGCTTTATAATTTAATTAACTGTTTATTTCTTATGTTATCTATCTATATAAATATATATAAAATGATTAGCGATCTGGTTTTGTTTCTCTAGAGAACCTTGTCTAACACAGAGGGTGAGCATGATAGTGGGATAGGAGGAAAGTAAAAGGAAATAGAGGGAAGAAATAGGAGGCAAAAGCTATGTTTGGAAGCATAGTTATAGGCATGTGTGTATGTAAATAAACTAATTTATAATGAAAGGGCTGTTTGTTTAACTTTAAGGCTTTAATTTAAGACTCCAGATGTTCTATCTTTTGATAGCCGGGCACCAGCTGCTCTCTTCACCACATTGGTTTATGCACCCATTTTGTCTTCAATCATTGTGTCAGGAAGGTGAATATCAAAGAGTGCCAGGTTATTAGAATAAAGTGGTCTTGCATTAAGGGAGGTCTTGCGTAGAGGTCTAAAGTCCATCTGCTATCTTTATACTTAACATATACCTATATGTACATTGGTCTCTAGCCTTTCATTATAACTCAATGAATGACTAAAGGGAACACAATGTGAGTTTCTTAAGGATGCAAAACCTGCCATTTTAATGTGGTGTAAATCAAAGAATGCAGAGTTATTTGGGGAAAGGTTAGAGAGGTGGAAATACTGCCTATAGAAGTGAATAGATGTAGACAGAAGACATGTCCAGAAACAATAGTTTCTTATTTGATATTTGTATAATAAAAGTTTCTATGACTCTAAGCATTATTTTTAAACTTGTATTGTGATGGTGTGAAGTTGTATAAAGCTGATTGCTTTTCCATTTAATAATTCGTATATTTTGTTTCATCTCATTGACTGCATTCATCACAACATAACATCATGTATCTCCTTTCTTCCTGAATTTCTATTCCTATTGCTCCTTCTTTCTGAACATTTCTGCTTCCTCATCCTTTTGATCTCATATGCTGGATTGTTCTAAGGAGTATGGACTTCCCTAGCGTTATTGTTCCCTGAATAGAAAATCTATTGTTTAGCTGAAAATTTAGCCATAGGAGTGAATTAATGCCCAGACCTAGAGGGTGACTAAAGACCCCAAGTATCAGGAGTTTTACCAGTCTCTATTCAACCAGTAAACCTTGTCTTTGTAACATGATTTTAATTTTTGTTCTACACTTTTCTCCTGCTCTATCCAGGACCTTCTACTACGATCCTTTTCAGAGCAGTTGGGAGTAGTAGCTTGGCACCGTCTTATGCTTCTGATCTCAGGGTATAGAAATATTTTTTTTACTTCCTCTCATATATAAGGGGGCTTCAAAAAGTTTATGGAAATGGAATTAAAAATAATGAAATGTTGCCACCGACTTTTTGAAGCCTCATATATACTCATGGGTATAGTCCCATATCCCTTACTTGCCAATCTATGGAAACACTCTAATGGTGTTATTATTATTACAGAATTGTGTATGTAACAGTATTTGCCTCTGTTGCAGCTAACTTTTGTGCTCTTTCTAGTATCTTCCTTTTTGTCTTAGTAATTTTTTTCTGGCCTACTCTTTATTGTATATTGCCTCCTCTTTCACCCAAGTTAATGTGTGTGTGCCCTCTACTTAGTTAAACACTCTCCTTTTCACTTCCATCCTAGTAGCCATCAAAAATGTTTGCTTTTTGTGAAAACCTTTTATTGAGTTTCTATAATATATATCTCATACTATATTTGTCCTTTCATGACTTAGTGATTTTACTCAGTGTGTTATCTTCATTCATGCTATGAAGTGGTTCACAGATTTATTGTTATTCCTAACTTTGTATATTACTTCATTGTTTAAACCATATTTTAAAAAATCCAGTCACCCACAGATGGGGATTTAGTTTGTTCCATCTTTTTGCTCGTGTGAGTAGTGTAAGTAGTGTGTGCATGCACAGCATTGCCACTCTTATTTCTGTAGGATATACACCTACAAGTGGGATGAATGAATAATTATAGCACACCTGAGGAGCTGTGGGATGAGGTCAAGAACATCACACATGGAGAAAGCAAACGATTGCTTAAGAAGATAAGGAAGAAAGAAAAGTTCCAAATGGATGTCAGAAAAGACTTGGAAATTTGCTTCTGAACATAGAATAGCTAAGGAAAATGAAGAAATCATGAAGTAAAAGAGCAAACAAATTCTCAAAGGGAAGCTTGAGAAGACCAGGTTTTATAATGAAATGTGCAAACACCTGGAGCTAGAAAGTTAAAAATGAAGAACAAACTCAGCATATCTTAAATTTAAAGTATCTTCTAATTGCAATATTGAAGGATTTTAAGAAAAATTTCAAGCCTCTAATTGAAATATTGGAGGATTCTGCAGGCAAAATATTGAATAATGCAGAAAACATCAAAAGAAGATGGCAGGAATACACAGAGCCATTGTACCAAAACCAAAACCAAATCAAAACAAAAAAACGGGTCAAACTTCAACCATTTAAAGATGTGGCATATTATCAAGAACCAAAGGTACTGAAGGAAGAAGTCCAAACTGCACTGAAGGCATTAATGATCATTTTAATTAAAGGCTCCAGGAATCAATGCAATACAATTGAATGGCTTCAGGGTACATCAAGGTGTTGTTACAGAAGAGGGTGTGACAGGAGGGATCACTGCTAATGGATCTTGACTGCAAGCAGAGAATACCATAAATTGTTTTATGAATTTGTGTCTTGTTGCCTATTCAGAGGCTTTTTGACTGTGTCGGTCATAAAAAAAACTATGGATAACATTGAGAAGAATGGACATTCCAGACTATTTGATTGTGCTCATGCAGAACCTGTACATGGACAAAGGAACTGGCCCTAGAACATAATAAGGAAATGCTGTGTGATTTTGAAATCTGGAAAGGTGTGCTCAATCATAGCTATATCTTTTCACCGTGCTTATTCAGTCTAGGTGCTGAGCAAATCATCAGAGAAGCCAGACTATACAAAGAAAAGCTCAGCATCAGGATTTGAGGAAGGCTCATTAACAACGTGCAATACACAGGTGACCCAACCTTGTTTCCTGAAATTGAGGCACAGTTGAAGCTCTTGCTGAGGAAGACCAAGGACTGCAATCTTTCGCTATGGACTACAGCTCAAGGTAACGAAAGTAAAAGCTTCACAACTGGACAAATAGGAAACACCGTGAAAAATGGAGTAAAGATTGAAGTTGCTGAGGTTTTCCTCCACAATCAGTGCTCGTGGAAGCAGCAGTCAAGAAATCAAATGTCATCTGGGAGCGTGGAGGGAAGGTAGGTTGGAAAGGGGGAACCGATTACAAGGATCTACATATAACCTCCTCCCTGGGGAATGGACAAAATAAAAATGGGTGAAGGGAGTCATCAGACAGTGTAAGATATGACAAAATAATAATTTATAAATTATCAAGGGTTCATGAAGGAGGTGGGGAGCGGGGAGGGAGGGGAAAAATGAGGACCTGATACCAAGGGCTCAAGCAGAAAGCAAATATTTTGAGAATGATGATGGCAACAAATGTACAAATGTGCTTGACACAATGGAAGTATGTATGGATTGTGATGAGTTGTACGAGCCCCCAATAAAATGATTTAAAGGAACGAAAGAAAGAAATCAAATATCACATTGTATTGGGTAAATCTGCAACGCGAGGTCTCTTGAAGGTGTTTCTTTTCTCTCTTTATTGAAATAGTTTTATTGGGAACTCCTACAACTCTTATCACAATCCATACATACATCAATTGTGTAAAGCACATCTGTACAATCATTGCCCTCTTCATTCTCAAAACATTTGCTCTCCACTTAAGCCGTTGGCATCAGGTTCTCATTTTTCCCCTCCCTCCCTGCTCCCCACTCCCTCATGAGCCCTTGATAATTTATAGATTATTATTTTGTCATATCTTGCCCTAACTGACATCTCCCTTCACCCCCTTTTCTGTTGTCCATCCCCCAAGGAGGAGGTCACATGTAGATTCTTATAATCGGTTCCCTCTTTCCCACCCACTTTCCCTCTACCCACCAGTATTGCCACTCACACCACTGGTCCTGAAGGTATTATCTGCCCTGGGTTCCCTGTGTTTCCACTTCCTATCTGTACCGTAGAATTCGGATCATGATAGTTGGGGGGCAGGGGAAGCATTTAGGAACTAGAGGAAAGTTGTATTCTTCATCGGTGCTACATCGCACCCTGACTGGCTCGTCTCCTCCCCTAGACCCCTCTGCAAGGGGATGTCCAGTGGCCGACAAATGGGCTTTGGGTCTCCACTCTGCACTTCCCTGCTCTTCAAGGTGTTTCACTATGAAGACTAAGATGCCTCTGACAGAAGCCATGGCATTTTCAATTACCTCATGCATGCGAAAGTTGGACAATAAATCAGGAAGATCAAAGAAGAATTAATGCATTTGAATTAAAGCGCTAGTGAAGAATATCAGAAGCACCACAGACTGTCGGATTAATGAGCAAATCTGTCTTGCAAGAAGTACAGCCAGATGACTCCTGAGAATAGAGAGAGGTTAGTGAGACTTCGTCTCACATACTTTGGACATGTAATCAGGAGAGCCCAGACCCTAAAAAAAGACATCATGATTGTTAAGTAGAATGTCATTGAAAAAGAAGACTCCTTTCCACAGTGGCTGCAACAATGGGTTCAAATATAACAATGATCGTAAGGATAATCCAAGACCAGGCAATGTTTCATTCTGATTTGGACCGTAATGGCACCTAATGACAAGAACAGCAATGGGATGGCTAGATCATAGGGCATTTCTGTTTCCAACTTTTTAAGGAAGTGCCTGCTGTTTTCCAGGCTTGTACCATTTAATAATTCCATCAGCAGCCTGTGAGGGCTCCAGTCTCTCCACACCATTACTGTCAGTGTTTGTTGTTTGCTGTTTTTAAACTTTACTACTAATTCTAGTGTGAGATGATAACTTGCTGTTTTGATTTGCATCTTTCTAATGCCTAATGATTAGAAGTGTTTATCCTTGTATATGTTTTAGCTGCCTGGATATCTTAATTTTTTTTAACCTGCATATCTTCTTGCTGAAGTGTCTGTGCATGTGTTTTGCTAGTGATGTCAAGAGAGCAAAAATTATTATGCCCATTTTGTGGATGAAAACATTTCAATGTAAGAATTAAAGCAATTCACTCAGGGATCCCTTACTATATTGCTCAAGGGTTCACTCATTCTATAGTGTTCTGTCGGAACTAAAAGTTATTCTTCCATAAAATGCCTGTATACATCAAAAAAATTCACCAAGAGAGTAATAAGAGAGCCCACCGACTGGGAAAACATCTTTAGCAATGACACATCAGACAAAGGCCTTACTACTAAAATCTACAATACTCTGCTAGCTTCCAAAAAGAAGAACTAATTGCACACTGAGGAGCTGGGCAAAGGACCTGAACAGAAGTTTCACAAGGGCCGAAATCCAAATGGTCAATAAACATAGGAGAAACTGTTCCTGATCATACGCCATAAGAGAAATGCAAATTAAAAAAACAATGAGATACCACCTAAAACCCTCAAAGGTAGCCCAATTAAAAAAATCAGAAAGCAACAAGTGTGGGAGAGGCTGTGGTGAGACAGGAACCCTCATCCACTGCTGCTGGACCTGTAGGTATGTACAGCCACTATGGAAATTGACTTGGTGATATCCGAAACAGATAGAAATTGAGCTGCTACCTGCCCAGCAATCCCCGTACTGGGCACATACCCAGAAGAGGCAAGAAAAAACCATGGCCAGACATCTGTGCTCCAGTGGTCATCGCCACACAGTTCACAATTGCAAGCAGTTGGAAACAACCTTTCCATCATGGGACGAATGCATTAAGAAAGCTATGGTACATACATACAATGGAGTACTACACATCCCGAAAAAGCAGTGAGTAATGCAGGAAACACATCGTTGCATGGGAAGAACTGGAGGAAATTATGCTAAGTGAAGCAATCCAAGCACTAAAGGACAAGTACAACATGAGTCCACTGAGGTAAGCTTAAAAAAATACAAAAGGGGCATAGGGAAAAAGCTACTGTATGCAAATATTCCTGGGGTGAGGCCCAGGCAGTATGGCAGGGGCCAGACCAAATCCAGGGATACATATGGTAGCCAACTAAAAAGGAGGAGGGAACAAAAAAAGACATGGGTAGTAGAGGACCAGGGCACTAACCCACTGAAGGGGAGGGTGTTGTTTATAACTCCACAGGGAAAGAGGGACCAGACTTCAACCTAGTGCTCCAAGATGTGAATGGGACATACTAGCAGAAAGTAGGGAACCAGTAGAGAGGTCTGAGGGGCCGGCCTCAATCCCAACAACATGGACAGCCACCTCTCTTCCCAGAAGAATTTACTTCAGAGGACAGCAATGAAGCTACAGCTCAGGGAGAGGGACATGTCTGATCAGAGCATATGGGAGCAAATGAAGGGGGAGGAAGAGAGAGTGGAGCACATCCTGGCCCACCAAGCCTTGAGGATGATATTCCCACTCAGAGCAGCCAATGCACAGAGAAGACCATATGGCCAGCCCCACTATGAGACACGACATCCCTCACTGACCAATAGCCCTACAGGGGACAACACTGGAGACACAGTGTGGGAATTCCACGCGATCTGATCCCATCACACCGAGGCAAAACAATAAGGTGGTGGGGTGCAACATGACAGCAAGGGAACACCAAAAATAGACTTTGGGGCCAGGGCATGGTCAAAAAACAGACCCTGAACTATTTACAGGCTTTCCTTTTTTTTCTATCATTGTTTTGTTGTTATTATTTTGTTTTCTTTTGTTGCTTTGTTTTGCTCTGTCTTGTTTTGTGCACATTTTATCTCTGCAAGTCCATCTAGATAAGATAGGTTGGATAAACAATCTGCAGGAGAGAACAATGGGACTTTTGGGGGGGGCGGATATGGGAGAGGGGGAGGTGAGGGAAAGGAAGTGGTGTTAACAAACCCAGGGACAATGGAACAACAAGTGATCCCAAATCAGTGGCAAGGATGGTATAAGAGGCCTGGTAGGGCTTGATCAAGGATAATTTAACCGAGAGAAATTACTGAAACCCAAATGAAGGCTGAGCATGATAGTGGGACAACAGGAAAGTAAAAGGAGACAGAGGAAAGAACTAGGAGGCAAAGGGGCATTTATAGAGGTCTAAATACAGGCATGTACATATGTAAGTATATTTATGTATGATGACAGAGAAATAGATCTATGTGCATATATTTATAGGTTTAGTATTAAGGTAGCAGATGGACATTGGGCCTCTACTCAAGTACTCCCTTAATGCCAGAACACTTTGTTCTATTAAATTGGCATTCCATGGTGCTCACCTTCCTAACATGATCGTTGAAGACAAATTGGTGCATAATCAAATGTGGTGAAGAAAGCTAATAGTGTTTGGCTATCAAAAGATATGTGTCTGGGGTCTTAAAGGCTTGAAGGTAAACAAGCGGCCATCTAGCTGAAAAGCAATAAAATCCACATGGAAGAAGCACACCAGTCTGTGTGATCACGAGGTGTCAAAGAGATTAGATATTAGGCATCAAAGAACAAAAAAAATCAAATCATTGTGAATGTGTGTGAATCACTGTGAATGAGTGCAGATTGGGGACCAAAGTCCATCTGTAGACAACTGGACATCTTACAGAAGGGCCACGGGGAAGGGACAAGCCAGTCAGGGTGCAGCACAGCAACAATGAAACATATAATTTTCCTCTAGTTTTTAAACGCTTCCACCCATGATCCCAATTCTACCTTACAAATCTGGTTAGACCAGAGGAAGTACACTTATACAGATAGGAACTGGAAACACAGGGGATCTAGGACAGATTATCCCTTCAGGACCAGTGGTGAGAGTGATGGTATTGGGAGGGTGGGATAGAAAGGGGGAACTGATTACAAGGATCTACATATAACCTCCTCCCTGGGGGATAGACAACAGAAAAGTGGATGAAGGGAGACGTCGGACAGTGTGAGATATGACAAAATAATAATTTGTAAATTATCAAGGATTCACGTGGGAGGGACCGGCGGGGAGGGAAGGGAAAATGAGGAACTGATACCAAGGGCTCAAGCAGAAAGCAAATGTTTTGAGAATGATGATGGCAACAAATGTACAAATGTGCTCGACACAGTTGATATATGTATGGATTATGATAAGAATTGTATAAACCCCCAATAAAATGATTTTTAAAAGTTATTCTTCCTATCAAATATTGTAAGTCTATGGCTGAATAAACACTAGATTCTAAACTTTGAATCTTGCTTTACTGACTAAAACTGAGACTTTTTGCACTGACTTTTGGTTTAAGCTTTTGGCATGTTCATTTGTGAGGAAAAATGCTTGGATGGGCAAAGCTTTCTAAATCTCCCAGACATCCAAGTCAGATGCTGTTTGTTTATAAACAGATCCATTATTCTGAAATGTAATGTATTGTTTTTAGAGAAATGTTTAACAATTTTATAAACATTTTCTATTCCGACAGAACAGCTATTGGATCTTCCTCTATCAACTATAGCACTTTGGAAAAACACCAGAATAAACGGAGTCTGATACAACTGTCCTGATATTGCCAGTCGGGGTGCAGTGCAGCACTGATGAGACACACAACTTTCCTCTAGTTCTTTATGCTTCCTCCCCCCCACCATCATGACCCCAATTCTACCTTACAAATCCACCTAGACCAGAGCATGTACACTGGTACAGGCAAGAGCTGGAAGCACAGGGAATCAGGACCAATAATAAGAGTAGCAAGTGATACCAGGAGGGGAAGGGGAAGGTGAGGGGGAGAATGGGGGAACTGATCACAATGATCTACATATAACCCCCCTCCCAGGGGGATGGACAACAGAATAGTGGGTGAAGGGAGACATCGGTCAGTGTAAGCCATGGAAAACAAAATTTATAAATTATCAAGGGTTCATGAGCGAGGAAGGGTGGGAGAGGGGGGAAATGAGCTGATATCAAGGGCTCAGGCAGAAAGAAAATGTTTGGAAAATGAAGATGGGAACAAATGTACAAATGTGCTTGACACAATGGATAGATGTATGGGCTGTGATAAGAGTTGTGTGAGTCTCCAATAAAATGATTAAAAATAACCCAAAATGGTCTCTACAGAACATGCTTGATCTTTGGCCTTTTCTCCCTACAATATCCTTAGTTAGATTTCAAAAATGCCTGCTAGCTGCTTCAACACCACCAGATAGGGGAGAGGTGATGGAAGAAATGTCTGTAAGGAATAAGCAAGTAAAAAATTTTAGTTGAAACATCTTACTTTTACAAATTTTATAAAAACTAGTAGGGCTGTGTGAACACATTTTTGGGGTCCCTGCCAGTCCTTTGGAGGGGCTCATGCAAATAAGGGCCCCTGAAGCTAAACCTTTACTCGCTTCACAGTCAATCTGCCACAGGGTCTGAATCCATTCTAATCCCAGGATAAATGGGTCAATTTTTATAGGCACCTGTGGGGCCAGGAAATATATTAATTACAGCTTCAGTTGACGCACACATGTTCTCTCAGGAAGAGCTCTTTGCTTCTGTGTCAAACTACTTCTATTTGTTAGATTAGTGGTTCACAAACTTTGTGGTCTCATGACTTCTTCATACTCCTGAAAATTGTTGAAGGCCAAATAAAAAAAACCAAAACCCTTAATTGGGAATTATAATTTATTTATTTTACTTTCTTTTATTACTTTTTAAAAGATATTTTACTGGGGCTATTATAGCAATTATAACAATCCATGCATTGATTATATCAAGCATATTTGTACATATGTTGCCATCATTAATTTCTAAACATTTGAATTCTATTTGAATCCTTGGTATCAGCTCCTCTTTTTACCAACTCTCCATCCATTTCCATCCCCCCCTCCCCCCACCTTATGGCCCCTTGGGAATTAGGATTTAAAACAAAACACTTAAAGTATGTATTTATTAATTTATAATCAACACAAACCTATTGCATATTAACAAAATAGCATTTTTGTTGAATAATAACTTTGTTTTCCAAAGTAACAACAATGTGATAAGATTTCAGTTAAAACATACTACTTTTACATTGCTGAACGTCTCTAAAGATGAACATCTTGACTTCTTTAGACTCGAGCCTCTGGAAAGCACCAGGGGTGTCAATGAAGAAGAAACAGGAAAAGAGCTCCAGCCACACCTGAGAACCGCTCCTGCAGCCGTCACCGCACCCACTTTCTCTTGGCCTAGACGCACCCTCCTTCAAAATGATTTCTCTGCTTATACTGTGTAATCACGCCTACTTTTCAGCTACAAGCAAAGCAAATGTTAAGTACTGCTACACTTTCTGGTCATATGGAAAGCTTTAGAGAGAACTTTTTCTTTCTTTTTAATGAATAACAAGTCTCAGGGAAGTTATTCTCTCTGTCACCGACAAGGGAAAATTATCTTCTTCATTGTCTGATCTTTGATACTGAAGCTATCTTCTTTTAGGAATATAATGGCTAAGTCAATGTTAAACTATGATCAAGACAATGTTGGGTGTTTATATCAAATCTTGGGTGTGTATCTCAAAACAATGTATCATTCACTGAGACCTTTCTGTATTTGAGGCATGTGGTAAATGCTTAGCCTACATGACCTAATTCCGTTCTTACAATAATCCTATTTCGTTGCTGTTGGCTGTTGCTCAGTCATGGGTTGTGATCTACAGTTTTGACAGACTGATTTTCAGAAGTACATAGCCAGGCCTTTCTTCTTGTAGCCAAACCAAGCCAGACCCACTGCTATCAACTTGATCCTGACTCATAGCAACCTAGTCTCACTCAGGACCATCAGGTTGATTTAGATTCATTGTGACCCTACAGGAAAAAGTAAACTGCCCTATAAGGTTTCTAAGACAGTAAATATAGTTTTTAAAATTTTTATTGTGATTTGGGTAAACACTTACAGGGTACATTTGTTTTCATATTCAACAACTGATACACATTTTATTTTGTAAATGTTGCAAACCCTTCAATCTAACGATTTTTCTCACTTCCTCCCTGGTTTTCCCATTTCCATGTGCTTTTCTTTCCTGCTATAGGGCCAACCCCAACCAGAGCCAATCTGGCCCCCACCCTAGAACTATGGACCACAGAAAACAACAGTAAACCTTCAGGTGGGGGAAAGGAGTCAATTTACCATGCCCACACTGAAGCAAACCAAGAAGGAAAAAGAGAATGGGACAGTTGGTATGGCTTCCATATGGGCACACCAAGCCCGGAGGAGGAGGTCCCTGCACGGAGCTGCTGAGGCACAGAGAGGACTGTGGGACTGCCAACAGCTCAAGACATGTTGTCCCCTAACTGGAGCGTACTGCCACAGAGGACAATAATGGGACACAAGGTGGGGAGATAGTGTGGCCTGCATTCCCCACAGTGGAACAAACCAAGAAGGGAGCATAACAGATTAGCATTTGGAGCAAAGGCAATCCATAAAGCCCCTGAAAAGCCCCCCCAAATGAACTTCGGGCTAGGAGGAGCAGCCCCCAGAAGCAGTGAGGAGAGAGTCATAAAGACCAGTGGACAGACCTGGAACTATGTATGATTTTTTTCCCTCTTCTTTTCTTTTTTCAACATGTTCTTTTCTTGTTGTTTGGACTAGGACATTGCTGGTTTGCCTACTTATATAAGACAGGCATGGGAAGTAAGCTCAGGGAAAAAGCAATAGGGCCAATGGTCCTGGTGGGTCTTGGGGGGAGAATGTGGTGGGGGAAAGGGTGTGGTGAGCAGAGAATGCCATAGATAGGGGAACAACTAGGGAATTAAAACCAACATCTAGGAGGGTGTAGAGATCCTGTGGGTATTACAGCAACACCAATCTAGCTGAAAGGAAGTACTATGAGGTTGAAGAAGGGGAACATGATGGTGGGGCAGGAGGCAGAAAAGGAAACAGAGGAAAGCTCTAGGAAGCAAAGCTATAGATTAGAGGTATTAACAGAGGTGAGTACTTATGTAAATACATTATTCCATAAAATAGAGGTATTGGCCTATGCATATATATTTATAAGGCAATACACTGAAGGCTGCAGATGGACCCTGGGCCTCAGTTCATACCCTCCCTCAATACAAGAACACTTTGTTCTAACAAAATGGCAATTTGTGATGCTCATACCCCCCCACCCCAACACACACACTATCATTGAATGTAAAATTGGTGTATAAGCAAATTTGGTGAAGACAGTGGATGGTGCCCGGTTATTAAAAGATTTAACATTTAGGGTCTTAAAGTCTTGAAGTTAAATAATAGCCATCCAACAGTGAAGCAACAAGCCCACATGGAAGACGCACACTAGGCAGTGTGATCATTACGTATCATTGGGAGTGGTTAATGGATATCAGAAGATTCATAACAAATAAACAAACAAACAAAAACACGTTGGTGAGAACAAGGGGGTTGGAGTGGAGACCAAAAGCCTATCTCTAGACAATGGAACATCCCTCCACAGAGGGATTGCATGGAAGGGACGATTCAATGAGGGTGCAGTAGAGCACCGATGGATCACGCAATATACTTCTGGTTCCTTGAGGCTTCCTCATCCCCTACTATCATGACCCCAGTGCTGCTTCCCACTCTAAACTAGACGGGAACATGTACATAGGTATAGGCAAGAAATAAGGCTCATGACATACGGCACCCAGGAATAGGAATGGGAATAGCGATACCAAAAGAGTAGGGAGGAGTGGAGGAGAGGTGGGGAGGAAGAGGATTCTGATCACAATGAATGGCTCATAACCACACACACCCCTCCAGGGGGAAGAACAACAGAAACCAAAGGGGAAGGAGGCAGTGGTCAGTGTGTGAGATATGAAAATAATAACAATCTATAATCTATCAAGGGGTCATGGGGGGGGGCAAGAACAGAGGGAAAAAAAGGAGAAGCTGATCCCAAGGGCTCAATAGAAAATAAATGTTTAGAAAAGATGGCAATATATGTACAAATATGTCTGATACAATTGATGTATGGATTGTAACAAGAGTTGTAAGAGCCCCAATAAAATGATCTTTAAAAAAAAGACATGCTGTGCTCTTCCTTTTTGATTTTCTAGCCCTAGATCTTAGTACATTTCAATATATTTTACTTTATCTTCATCTTTGTATTTAACATTGTTTCCTTTAACACCTGTGTACCCCACAGTGTCTTCTTTGCATTAGACGTGCTATACAGAACTCTCCTTTATTGTATATTGTCTTCCCTTTCACCCAAGTTAATATGCATCTATTTTCTAACACTGCTCCCCCACAAATTTCAAGTGATGCTGAATCCACTTTGACTCATAGAGACCCTGTATGAAAGAGTAGACTTGCCCCACAGAATTTCCAAGGCTTGCAAATCACCAGGGAAGCAAACAGCCACATCTCTCTTCCACAGAGCAGCTGCGGGGTGTGGTGGGGTTTGGGCTTGCATGCTCACTGTTTTGCCGCTAGTGTTCCTGCGCCTTCCTCTAAGTTATGTATTATTGTCCTTTTCATTTTAGCTGAAAGACTGCTTTCCTTGTATCTGGGAATTAAACTGATATCTGAGCCCTGAACCAGTTCATTATCCTTTGACAAACGTGGTTCTTATTCTATTTTAAATAGTTTTGTTGACATTGTTAGCTCCCCATTTCCCTCGAGCCTCCTTTTCAATACCGCCAATAAACCATCAATCCAGTTATTATCTCATACACTGGAAAACATAAAAAACAAAAACAACCAACAACAATAACAAAATACACCAGAGAAAAATCCTCAATCAAGTAAAACGCAGGGAAATTTAAAACTAGAACCAATTTAAAATGGGTGCAAAGGGAGATCAAATGATAAGGCATTGATTGCATTTTAACCTAATGGCATCTGCCATAATCGAGTTTACAATACTGTCTAATAGCGAGGCTATTCATATATCCCTGTGGCCCGAGGAGATTCACCAGAGACCATCCAGGTAAAAGTAATAAAAGACAACCCACTCCCATCAGACTGATGTCGACTCATAGGGAACCTGTAGGACAGGGTCGAACTGCCCCTGAGTTTCTGAGACTGTCAGCGCTGCTGATGGTTTCAAACTGCTGACCTTACGGCTATCAGCCCAACAGTAACTGCTTTGCCACAGGCTCCTATACGCGTCACCAGCGAGAAGCTGCAAATGGATGTAGGGCTCCCACTCTTGCAGCAAAAACCAACCAACCCACCTCACTGCCACTCATAGGACGCGAAGGGGCAGAACGGTCCCTGTGAGTTTCTGAGACTATAACTCTTTAAGAGAGTAGAAAGCCCCACTTTTTTCAGGGGAGCCGCTGGTGGTTTCACAACCTTCTTCCAGACGGTTCTTATAAATAAATAAATGACCCGGGAGGCGTGAGAGGGAGGTTAGCAAAGCAGGGACTACTGAGGTAACAAGACTATTGTCGCTCTCCACTTCTTTCTTTCTTCCTTCCTTCCTTCCTTCCTTCCTTCCTTCCTTCCTTCCTTCCTTCCTTCCTTCCTTCCTTCCTTCCTTCCTTCCTTCCTCCTCCTCATCATCCTTCCCTCGTCCCCCCCCCCCCTTCTCCTCCTCTTCTTCTCCTTCCTTCCGGGTTCAAGTTCCTTTTCTCCTTTTGAAGACACTGCACCGCTGGTGGTTTCCTTGTTTAGGTTGGACACTTATGAAGCCAAGGCGCTGAACCATTTGGGGAAAACTCTCATTCCCTGCCAGGGAGCGGATTCCTCCGGATAACGGGCCTACGAGGCAGGGAGAACTAAAGTAAACTAAACCCTGGGGTTGTCCCAGGCTGTGCGTCGTTCTTTATCGAGGCAGCAAGTTTCATCCCTGCGCCCGGGGCTTCCACCCTAAGCTAGGAATCCGACGCAACCCCACCACCCACCACCCTACTGGGAGTCTTTAACCGGAGCCAAGGGGCGGAGAAGGCTGAGGTAACCACGGTAACCGTGCTGCGGCGGCGCCCTGCGCAAGCGCCTTACCTCCCCGTTCCGCGCCGACCCCACCCGCGCCAGCCTGCATCCCTCCTCCCCTCGGCCTCGGCCTCGGTCTCGCCGCGCGGGCGCGGAGTGCGGGCGTGGGCCGGGGGGCGGGGCCGGGTGATGGGCGGGGTCGCGGCTGGGCGCGTGCGCAGTCGTTGGGGCGCTGGTGTGCTCGAGCTCACGTAGCGAGGGCCGCCGTCGCCGCCCCCTGCCCGCCGCCGGCGGGGCCCAGAGGTTATAAAAGGGCTAACTGACTCCCTCTGCCGCCCAGTCGCGCCGCCAGCGAGCTCGGGAGGGGAGTGTGGAGCCCGCCCCCGCGCAGGCGACCGGGACTGTCGAGCGCGCCGCCCCCCGTCCCACACTCCAGGTGAGACGTCCCCCGGCCTTGAGGACCGAGGCTGAAGCCACCCGGCAGCCGTGGCCCTTCTCGGACCGCCCCGCAGTCGGGTCCCAACCCGCCCTGACGGCTTGGCTCGGCGGCCGGGTTCTCCACTTTGTCGCTGCTGCCCGCGTACCTTCTGCTCCGTGGACTCAGCCCCTCCTACAGCGCCCCCCGAACCCCTGGCTCCCGGAGGCCCAGAAGCCTTTTCCGAGTTCCGCTTCTGCCTCCGCGCGCGTCCGCGCTTTGCACCGTTGAGGCTGCGGCAGCCTTTCTGTCCCTGCCCCGCGGACTAGGACTTTCTAGAATATTCCTTCCTGAGGAGGACTCTTCCCGTTTGTTTTTTTTTAGAACCCTGACACCCACCCCCCTCTCCCGCCCCCCTTCATACCTGGACCTCCCTACAAAGCGCTGGGGGACGTGAGGGCGGGGCGTGGGTTTGGGGCATGCTACGCGGCAGATGGGTCGCATGTGGGAGTTGCGAACGGATCTTAAAGTTGAGAACAACAGGCTTCTCAGATGGCTCTGTGGAAAAGCCGCCGGGTCTGGGAAGTCGCTCGGGGAAGAGCTGGCGGGTGCCCGGTGTTGCACGCTGCGCCGCCGCGCGGCTAGCCAGACGCTGCCCAGGGCGGCGAGTTTCGGAAGCCCGCTGTCAGCTCGCGCGGTTGTCGGGAAGCCGGTCTTCCTCCTTCCTCACGATTAAAAATAAAAGGCACATAGGCTGCTTTCTTTAAACGGAGGGCTCGCAGCGTTTACAAGTCTCCATCAGTACAGCAGAGATCCGTGGCTGCGTGAGACTTTGGAGTTCAATGCTCTGCCTGGCCCCCAGACGGACTGAGATGGGGAGCAAGACTGGGACGAGAAGTGTGAGATGCTTTCTGCTAAATTATCTACAGTTCATTTTTAGATACTAGCACCTCAGGCGTTCCGGATAGAGTGGAGAAAAGTCTTGGGATTTTGTACTGTTTTCTTTGGGGGACAGGGGGAGGTTGAAGAAGTTAAATCTTTCAGGAATTGATCTGAAAGTCCGAGGAGAGGTGCCAATTTCAACTTAACTGTTTCTGGTCTCTCCGGGAGCGTGGCTCTTTGACTTTCTTGGAATGCACGCAGGGGGATGAAGTAGCCTCTACGTGAGTGGGGGAAGGGAAAAGACGTGGCAGCAGTGTTCTTTCATGGTCTTTTTGCACACTTACGGTTCTGGGAAGAAATTCAATTACCCCCCTTAGGTTTAGCTATAGCTTATGAATGAGGCTAGTCCCCCCCTAAACTAATCAGATGAAAAATTCACTCTAGCTAGTAGAAAGAAACTTTGGAAGTAAATGTAAAAAAAAACCAACCATTTAAAAGAGGTTTTTTTTAATCATGTTTCTAGGGGGAAAATGAATACCTTAAAGCAGGAAATATCTTAACAGACCTTTAGTGAATTTTAGTGAGTGTAATAAATAATGAGATTCAAAACTTACCTTTAAAAAAAGTATATGGGAGACAAATTTTTTTTTTAATTTTAACAATTTATTAGGGGCTCATACAATTCTTATAGAGTCCATACATATACATACATCAATTGTATAAAGCACATCTGTACAGTCTTTGCCCTAATCATTTTTTTCTCCTCTTTTCTTTTTTTTACATTTTATTAGGGACTCATACAACTCTTATCACCATCCATACATATACATACATCAATTGTATAAAGCACATCCATACATTCCCTGCCCCAATCATTCTCAAAGCATTTGCTCTCCACTTAAGCCCCTTGCATCAGGTCCTCTTTTTTTTTTCCCTCCCTACCCTTTCCCCCCTCCCTCATGTGCCCTTGGTAATTTATACATCGTTATTTTGTCATATCTTGCCCTATCCGGAGTCTCCCTTCCCCTCTTCTCTGCTGTCCCTCTCCCAGGGAAGAGGTCACATGTGGATCCTTGTAGTCAGTTCCCCCTTTCCAACCCACTCACCCTCCACTCTCCCAGCATCGCCCCTCACACCCTTGGTCCTGAAGGTATCATCCACCCTGAATTCCCTGTACCTCCAGCCCTCATATGTACCAGTGTACAGCCTCTGTCCTATCCAGGCCTGCAAGGTAGAATTCGGATCATGGTAGTTGGGGGGAGGAAGCATCCAGGATCTGGGGGAAAGCTGTGTTCTTCATCGGTACTACCTCGCACCCTAATTAACCCATCTCCTCTCCTAAACGCCTCTATGAGGGGATCTCCATTGGCCGACACTTGGGCCTTGGGTCTCCACTCTGCACTTCCCCCTTCTTTTAATATGGTATATATATATATATATACATATACATATACACATATATACACATACATACACTTATATCGTTTTTTTTTGCATGATGCCTTATACCTGGTCCCTTGGCACCTCGTGATCGCACTGGCCGGTGTGCTTCTTCCATGTGGGCTTTTTTGCTTCTGGGGAGACAAATTTTTATCACTTATTTAAAAGTCATGACAATTTTACTTTTGGAACCCTGCCTTATATCCTCTAAGGATATAAGGGATATAAGGAAAAGGATATAGGAAAAGACTGACTTTGTCTGTTTTAGATGTTTAGTGTGTTTCATTGACATCTTTATAGGGGTTTATTTTGAAGTATTGAAAGCCAAGGCTTTAGTAAAAGGATAATTGCATAATCTGGAAAATTGACATCAACATGTTAAGTCAAACTGGACTTGAGTTAATAGTTGACCCTTCTTACCCTACTAAACTTTGCTATTAGAGAATTTATCAAAAAATTAGTTGGTAGAAGTGTTGAATCGGTAAATTGTACAGGCAATGAAGTTTCTTCAAACACCCCCTTATATATATACTGTATATACTAGTATATGTAGAGGCTTCAAAAAATTTGTGGAAAAATGTAACTAGAAGATAATGGTATTATGAAATTTTGGAAGCTCCTTTGTATCTTTGATTTTTTTACTTTAAAAGTGAAACAGGCAGGAAGGTAAATAGGAATGAATTACATAGGCTCTTAGGGTTAAACTTTATTACTCTGTTTAAGTGATATCTTGAAACTTATAATTAAGTCATAATAATAAATGGATGAATGGATGATTAGATAATATTAACTCTTAAGAGACAAGCCAAATGTGTGTGTATATTTGTAAAACCAGTTAAAAGCTAAAATTTATGAAACTCAAAAGGCCTCTCATTTAGGTTACTCCAGTAGTTTTGTTTCTTTTTCCCGCCCTCCTCCAGTAGTTTTAAAATTTAATATAACTAAAAATAAAATTTAATTTTGACAAAAAGACAGGCAATTCAGTGAAGAAAGTAGTCTTTAATAAGTGGTATAGAACAATTATCAACCTACAGAAAATATATATGAGGGCTTCAAAAAGTTCATGGAAATTTTCATTTTCTTTAAATTCCATTTTCCATGAATTTTTTAAGTTCCCTGGGTATATATTAGAGCTTCAAACCATACTTTTTACCACATGCCAAAAGTAGCTCAAAATGAATCACAGTTCTAAATGTAAAACAAACTTAAAAGCACTTTAAAGAAAACGGAAAACTTCCTTTTCTAAAAATTTACTTTAGGCTGGGCAAAGATTTTTTAGCTACAACTCCAAAAGCATGATCTATGACAAACAAATTGCTGGATTAGACTTTATCAAAATTAAAAACTTCTACTCTTTAAAATACAGTTTTAAGAATGAAAGACAAACCGGTCTGGCAAAAAATATTTTCCTATTACAGATCTGACAAAAGATGTACAAGGGTAAGAGTAGTATTAATATAGAAAAATATAAATTAGAATGAAGGGGGAAGTACAGAGTGGAGACCCAAAGCCCATTTGTCGACCACTGGAGATCCCCTTGCAGAAGGGTCTAGGGGAGATGAGTTAGTCAGGGTGCAATGTAATACCGATGAAGAATACAGCTTTCCTCTAGTTCCTAAATGCTTCTCCCCCCTTCTCTCACCCCCCCCCCCCCCACACTATCATGATCCGAATTCTGCCTTGCCAGTCTGGCTAGACCAGAGGATGTACACTGGTGCAGATAGGAGCTGGAGGCACAGGGAATCCAGGACGGATAATACCTTCAGGACCAGGGCTGTGAGTGGAGATACTGGGAGAGTGGAGGGTGAGTGGGTTGGAAAGAGGTAACTGATTACAAGGATCTACATGTGACCTCCTTCCTGGGGGACGGACAGTAGAAAAGTGGGTGAAGGGAGATGTCGGACAGGGTAAGATATGACAAAATAATAATTTCTAAATTATCAAGGGCTCATGGGGGGGGGAAGAGGACCTGATGCAAAGGGCTTAAGTGGAGAACAAATGCTTTGAAAATGATGAGGGCAAAGAATGTACAGATGTGCTTTACACAATTTATGTATGGATTGTGATAAGAGTGTATGAGCCCCTAATAAAACGTTAAATATATAAATTAATATAAACCTTTATTAAACAAAAGTAACAAAATGCAAAGCTGTCATTTCTCGACAGCCTTATCTAGGTCTATACACTTTTAAAGACAGTCTTTCATTTCCATCTAATCCTTTCTTGAGTTTTGTACTCTTTATTTTACTTTATGTCAAATGGCAGTTTGACATTGTGGTCTTTTTAAATATTTATTTGAATTTTGGGGATGAATGGGCAAGATCAGGAGTGTAGGGTGAATGGGGTAGGGTTTCCTAATGCAATGTTGGTAGAAAAGCCCTTGCTACCTTGAAGAATGGACAGATGCATTGTCATGATGGAAAAAAATTCCTCAATGCAAATTTCCTGCCCGTTTTCACACCGATGCAATTTTCAATCAAAACTTTTAACTAATTGCTCTGTGATTGTCTTGGGTCCCTTGAGAAACTGGATTGAGGTTAATCCTCGAAAGTTCCAGAATAATAGTTACCATAACCTTCTGCGTTGACCTCTCTGCTTTGAATTTAACTTGCCCAGCAGATCCCCTTAGAAGCCTCTGTTTCGATTGGATTTTTTTTTGGAAGGCACCCTAACAAAACAAATACCTAGTGTATTACTGAGAGAATTTGCCTCCGTCCACTGATCTCAGAGACATATTAAACAAGGCTTGTTTGAAATAAACCATGCCTGTATAAATTTGAATCCTATTAGCAGTACATATGTTGCCATCATCATTTCCAAAACATTCTTTTTCTACTTGAGCCCTCTGTATCAGCTCTGCCCTTCCCCTTGAAATAGCCAGGCACCATCATTAGCAGTACTTTTTGACTTACCCTCCTATATATAGTATCTATAAATATACATGTTATTGACAGCAATTACTTTTGCTAATTTTTTTTACTTTTGCTAATTTTTAATTGGATTGTTTAATTGTATTACTGAGTTTAGTGGGTTTTATATATATATGTAAGAAATTTCCAAAAAGAAAAGAAATTTCCATGAGATTTTAGGAAGATTTTCAGATACTCATGGATTTTAGACTTTTGGAGCCCTAGAGAATGGATGAATAAAACTACTGCCTTGAGATTATCTGTGAAACTTAAGATAATGTGAGACATTGATAAGTTGTACATACAGATCAATAGCAATCATCACAACCCACACCCATGAAGGTGTCGTTTCCTGTCCCCATTTCCTCAACCCTAAGTAACCACTAATCTTTTTTTTAAGCCCCCCAACACTAATCTTTTAAAGACCATCCATTCCTTTTTATAGCAGTATAAACATTTTGTTGGAAGAGGCCTGGTGGTATAGTGGTTATGACTAACTGCAAGGACAGCAGTTCAAAACAACCAACTACTGTGGGAGAAAGATGAGGCTTTCTACTCCCATAAAAATTTAGAGTCTCAGGAACCCATAGGTGTAGTTCTACCCTGCCCTAAGGGGTTAGTGAGTCAGCATCTACTCAATGTCAGCGAGTTCTTGAGAGAGAAGTTGTGTTAGTCTGGTTAGACTAGAGAAACAAATTCATAGACACACGTGTATAAGAGCTTTATATACAAGAGTAGATGAATGAAAACATCCCAGTCCAGATCAAGTCCATAAGTCCAATATTAGCCCATATGTTTGATACCAATCTATAAAGCCCTTTTCAGACTCAAAACACATGCAATGACGGCAAATTCAGGAACATCACAGGCCAATGGGTGGAATGTCTTGTGGATCCAGTGGCGGTGTGAGCATCTCCGGGGTCTCCATGTGGCTCCTCTGGCTCCAGAACTTCAGCATAGCTCCATGTGTCTTGTCAACGGAGATGTTTGGCAGGGAGTGAGTACGTGTCCTACCTCCAGCAAACTATTGATCTTAGCACCTCCAAGCTGTGACCTGATTGACCTGATTGATAGGCTAAACTCCACCCCTTGACTTTCTTTAAATCATTTTATTGGGGGTTCATACAATTCTTATCATAATCCATACAGCCATCCATTGTATCAAGCACATTTGTACATTTGTTGCCATCATCATTCTCAAAACATTTGCTTTCTACTTGAGCCCTTAATATCAGCTCCTAATTTCCCCCCTCCCTCTCACTTAACCCCTCCCTCATGAACCCTTGATAATTTATAAATTATTATTTTGTCATAGCTTACACTGTCCGACGTCTCCCTTCACCCACTTTTCTGTTGTCCGTTCCCCAGGGAGGAGGTTATATGTAGATCCTTGTAATTGGTTCCCTCTTTCTACCCCACCCTCCCTCCACCCTCCAGGTATCGCCACTCACCACTGGTCCTCAAGGGGTCATCTCATCTGGATTCCCTGTGCTTCCAGTTCCTATCTGTGCCAATGTACATCCTCTGGTCTAGCCAGATTTGTGAGGTAGAATAGGGATCATGATAGTGCGAGAGGAAGCATTTAAGAAGTAGAGAAAAGTTGTATGTTTCATTGTTGTTACCCTGTAACCTGACTGATTGGTCTCCTCCCCGCGACCCTTCAGTAAGGGGGTGTCCAGTTACCTACAGATGGGCTTTGAGTCTCCACTCTACATTCACCCTCATTTACAATGATATTTTTTGTTCTTTGACGCCTGATACCCGATCCCTTTCACACCTGGTGGTCACATAGGCTGGTGTGCTTCTGCCATGTGGGCTTTGTTGTTTCTGAGGTAGCTGGCCACTTGTTTATCTTCAAGGCTTTTAGACCCCAGATACTATATCTTTTGATAGCCGGGCACCATCAGGTTTCTTCACCACATTTGCTTATGCACACATTTGTCTTCAGTGATCATATCGGGAAGGTGGGCACTCATTGATAAGATTTTTTGTACTTTGATGTCTGATACCTGGTCCCTTCTACACCTCGTGGTCACACAGATCAGTGTGCTTCTTCCATGTCGCCCCTTCTCTCTTAATCCTCTCAAAATAACAATAGATTATGTAACTACCAGAGGTTTTGGTGAGGATGTGGAGAAATTTGAGCTCATAAAAATGCTAGTATTAATGTAAAATAGTGCTGCTACCATAGAAAAGTTTGACATTTTTCACAAGTAAAACAGCATTACCGTATGACCTAGCAATTCCACTCTTCTGTATATCTTTAAAAGAGATGAAAACATGTTCACACAAGAACTTGTACAAAAATGAGTGAGAGACATTATGAATTGAATTATGCTGTGCCACCCCCAGTGTATCAATTTGGTGGGGCCATTCCGGCCCGCATCCTCCTAGTCAGGGAAGTCAGGCACCCTTTGTGTAGTGTATTGTATGGATGTATAACATTGTATTTATTCATTAGTTGATAGACACTTGATTTGTTTCTACTGCACTACTGTTATGAATAGTACTATGAACATTTTTATGTGGATATATGTTTTCATTTTGGGGGGTATATATCTAGGAGAGCAATTACTGCAACATAAAGTAATTCTGTTTAAATTATTGAAAAATATCAAATTTCTAAATTGCCTGCTCCATTTTAATTTCCACCAACAATTTTTGAGATTTTTCATTTCTCCACACTTTACCAAAACTTATAATTGCCTGTATTATATCTCTTGTATTTGCCTTTCCATAATTGCATGGTATTAGGCATTTTTTTTTCATGGACTCATTTATATGCCTTTGGAGAAATAATCTATTCAAATCTTTATATCTATTTTAAAACTAGCCTATTTCCCTTTTTATTGTTGATTTGTAGAGTTCTTTATAAATTCTGAGTACTATACTCTTATCTGACACATGATTTACAAATATATTTTTACTCTCTTGATAATGTCCTTTGAAGTACTTTTTTAAGTTTTGAGAGAGTTCAATTTATGTATTTTTCCCTTTGATCTCTTGGGTTTTATTTAAAATGTCACATGTAAGAAATTATTATATAATTTAAAGCAATAAAGATTTATATATAATGGTACTTTTTCTTCTGAGAGGCTTATAATTTTTACTTTTCCAATTAAGTCTTTTACCCCTTTTAACTTAATTTTATAGTCCCATTGAAAGTGTTCTTCAGTTATTCCCAGATGATTAACTTAATTGCTGCTGTTATAAATGGGATCTTTTTTATTACTTCCTGTGATATTATTTATATTATTTCTTGTTTATATTGTATATATGTTGTTTATATTGATGTCCTTTTCTAAAAGACTCACAATGACCTTACAGGAAAGAATCAAACTGCTTCTTTGAGTTTTGGAGACAATAACTCTTTATGAGAGTAGAAAGCCTCATCTTTCTGTGGAGAAACTGGTGGTTTTGAACTGATGGCCTTGTGGGTAATAGCCCAACACATAGCCCACTACTCATCCAAGTTCATAGAACTGCTTTGAGTCAGAATCAACACTATGGCAGTGAGTTATTTTTTAGTTTTCCTAAAATAAATATCTTCTCCCACCCCCCCCAAATGGTTATTTTTCAAAGTCAGTATAACTCGATTGAAAGTGTTCAATTAAAAAAAATAGTATTCAGTTTTGAAGTTTCCTTAAAAAACTACTGATTTTGAAATAGTATGTTTACCTTTACCTCATATTTCTTATTTAAGCTTTTAAAAAAGATCTGGAAGGTGCAATATAACCATGAGGGTGAGAGTGGGGGAAAGACTCTCAAATAGATGTGGTGTGATTGTAAAACTCCCCTTGATGCGATTGAATGATTGAACTGTTCAATTGTGTAATATGTAAACTGTGTGCCAATAATGTTGTTGGAAACTCTTTATTTAATTTTTAAAAAATTAATTGGGATTTAGTACATATATCATTCCATAGTTGAATCACAGAGCAGAAGTGTATAATTGCTACCACAGTAAGATTCTAAACATTCTTTTTCTATATGGGACTCCTTTACCCCACTACCACCAATGTACTCTCCCTCCCCCTGTAATCCTTATTCTGCTTGCTGTCTCTGTCAATCCTGGGTTTCATATACTGAAAAATGGAAAAACATACAACACAACTTCAAGAAGGTGACACTCCCCCCAAATGACATAACTCCTTTGAGATACACCATAATCTGAACAAACAGAAACCAAACAAAACAATACAGATCAAAAATACAGAAAATTGGTTTCACTGCTCAAGTTCTGAGAGCTGTGAGGAGGAAGCTTGCATGATACCAGTAAAGCATTTGCCCATCACGTTGTGAACACTAGAGACTTAACTTGTTCTCTTTGGGACAGGTATGACTGCTACTTAAGGAGTAAAGTTATAGCAAATGCCAATTTGCAGAGTGCTTACAAGGCAGAACAGAAATATAACTAGCTCAATTAGTAATAACTCTTGAAAATCCATCCTGTGCTGATAGAAAAGGAATGCCAAGTCATGGTTTTGTAATGGCCTAATTTAGAAGTGTGAATTCTCATACTGGCCCTTTGTGTGACCGTTGAAGCTCAAAAATACTGAAGTCTCAACACAGATGTCGGAGGATCTACAGTTGAACATAAGATCTGTGTGAGTGAAGGGGAAAAAAGCCGGAGTCCTTTAAAAGATGGTTCTGAGCAAGTGTGGAAGGTGTGGTGGGACTTAAAAGGAGCCTGTGAAAGTCAAGATGCAGAAAATAGTCTTCTGAGAAAAACAGTATCTGAGAAAGATCAGAATGTCAAGCACTCCTTAGAGAAATTAATGATTTGCCTTGGAAAGACAAACATTTAAAAATGTTGCAATTGTTTTTTTGGAAGACAATGTCAAAAGGCCAGTAGAACTACTTGCCAGATGTCTCTCTCTCCTAATACTTCATTGAAAAACTAGTACTTCCAGTTAAGGAATCCTGATAGCTCAAAGTTGTAAATATCTGCAGGGTAGTAGGACTGTTCTAAAATCTTTTCTCTGGGTTGACCTGTGACGCATGTGGGACTGGATTTGCTGGAAGAAGGACTGTAGCAGAGTTTTATGCTTGCACAAATAATACATTTTCTAATTTATATTTTAGCTAGGCCTACCTGAGGATGTAGAAATTACTGCAGTTTCTTAAAATATTTAAAAATAGCATATACCTACCAAACATATAAAATATATTAATGATAGAAAAGTTATATAATAAATACTTATGAATCTACTTGTCAACCAAGAGCTAACATATTACTGATAACTTACTCGTACAAACAAAAGAAACAAAACAAAACAACTGAACTTGTTGCTGTTCAGTGGATTTCTATTCTTGGCTTCCTAATGTGTTAGCGTAGAAACTTGTTCCCTATGGTTTCCTGGGCAGTACTCTTGATGGCAGCAGATGACCAGGCCTTTCTGCTATGATGCTGCTAAACCAAAGCCAAACTCACTGTCATCAACTGGATACCAACGCCTAGCGACTGTGGGGCGGGGTCAGCTGCCCCTTTGACTGACAATGCGAGTAGGAAGCTCCATCTTTCGCCTATGCCACTGCTGAGTGGGTTCTTTCTCATCACCCACCTTTAGGTGAGTGCAAAGAGTTTTTACCATCCAGGAACCAACCTGCATTTATATAGCGGTGAATTTTGTTTTAGTATGTATTTATCTCCTTAGATGCTTTAACAAATTTTTAAATTGCAAATTAGATGGGAAGTTTACATTTCAAATGATCAATTTTGTATTCAACAATTTAAGGTATTTATCATCTCTTAATAGGTTACTTTATCTGCCCACTTTTGATTTCTCCCATGTGTGGATTACTTACTGTCTTCCCCTTCACCCTCTGCTTTATCTTCTCTCCCTTCCCCTTGCTCCCTTGATAAACCTCTAAAGTAGCAGTTCTCAACCTGTGGATCGAGACCCCTTTGGGGGTTGAATGAAACTTTGACAGGGGTCGTCCAATTCATCACAGTAGCAACATGACTTATGAAGTAGCAATGAAAATAATTTTATGGTTGGGGGGGTCACCACAGCTTGAGGAACTGTATTAAAGGGTCACGGCATTAGGAAGGTTGAGAACCACTGCCTTAGACTCTTCTAGGGCTTTCTTTTCTCCTCCTTTTTCTTCCTTCTTTTTAAGAAAAATTTAAGTCAGGGAGACTATCTGAGATTTGCCTTTTACAGGAGGTTTCATTCACTTTGACTCATTTAAATTCTATTTCAAGCTTGACGATTTAGGACAGTAGGTATTTATATCTTACTATTTTTTTATAAAGTCTAATTGTCTTCTGGGATGCCTGATTCTTAAATGCTTTGTTATTATTTGTTTTATAAGCTGCCAGAAGAATTAAGTAAGGGAGATATATGAAAGTTACATATCTTAAATAATGAAATAGTTTTAAAAACCTATGATACCCCAGACGCTATCTCTTTTGATAGCCGGGCACCGTCAGCTTTCTTCACCACATTTGCTATGCACCCATTTGTCTTTAACGATCGTATCCTGGAGTTGTGCACCCAATGATATGATTTTTTGTTCTTGGATGCTTGATAACTGATCCCTTTGGAACCACATGATCACATAGGCTGGCGTGTTCTTCCATGTGGGCTTTGTTGCTTCTGAGCTAGATGGCCCCTTGTTTACCTTCAAGCCTTTAAGACCCCAGACGTTATATCTTTTGATAGCCAGGCACCCTCAGCTTTCTTCACCACATTTGCTTGTTCACCCGCTTTGTCTTCATTGGTTGTGTTGGGAGGGTGAGCATCACAGAATGCCAATTTAATAGAAGAAAGTATTCTTGCATTGAGGGATTACTCGGCCATCTAGCTCAGAAGCAACAAAACCCACATGGCAGAAGCACACCAGCCTGTGCAATCACGAGGTGTTGACGGAATCAGGTATAAGGCATCATCAGAACAAAAAAAATCTTACCAGAATGAATTAAGGGGGAAGTGCAGAGTGGAGACCCAAAACCCATTTGTCGGCCACTAGAGATCCCCTTGCAGAGGGGTCTAGGAGAGGAGATGAGTCAGTCGGTGTGATGTAGCACCGATGAAGAATACCGCTTTCCTCCAGTTCCTAAATGCTTCCTCCCTACCCCCCTGTCGTCCCCCCCCACACAACTATCATGATCCGAAGAATTCTACCTTGCAAGTCTGGATAGAGCCAGAGGATCTGCTGATAGGAGCTGGAGGCACAGGGAATCCAGGGCGGATGATACCTTCAGGATCAGGGGTGTGAGTGGCGATAGTGGGAGGGTAGAGGGAGAGTGGGTTGGAAAGAGTGAATCTACATGTGACCTCCTCCCTAGGGGACGGACAACAGAAAAGGGAGTGAAGGGAGATATCGGCAGGGCAAGATATGACAAAATAATAATTTATAAATTATCAAGGGCTCATGAGGGAGGGGGGAGCGGGGAGGGAGGGGGAAAAAAGAGGACCTGATGCAAAGGGCTTAAGTGGAGAGCAAATGCTTTGAGAATGATGAGGGCAAAGAATGTACAGATGTGCTTTATACAATTGATGTATATGGATTGTGATAATAGTTGTATGATCCCCTAATAAAATGTTTTTAAAAAATCAACCTATGATAAAGATATATTTGCCTATTAACATACTGCTTAAAATTTTTGAATAAATGTGGATAATAGATGAGACAGTATTAAAATAGATTTTTTAATTGCTTATAGTAATTAGTAATTCTTTTATATTTTTATAAAGGATAAGTTAAAGTCTATTAAATGTGTCATTTGTTCAATTTCATGGTATGTGATCCCTGGACTAGGAACATTATCATCACTTAGAAATTTGTATAAATAATTAGGTGCCTCAAGTGATTCTGAGACAGCTTAAGCTTGAGAACCACTGGTATTCAAATCTGTCTTCATTTTTAGAGTGACATAAACCAAAACCCAACCAAACACACTTCCATAGTAGAATGAAATAATACTCTATGAGTCTGGACTTTCTATTGCAAGTAACAAGTTTGAAGCTTGAAGTAGCTTAAAAAGAAAATTTAGAGGTTCCCTTAACTAGGTTTGAAGATTACTGGGATAGCTCACAGATTCAAAGCTGTTATTTCAGGAATTTAGGGCTTGGAATTACTTTGTTCTGTTTATAGTTTAGTTCATCTGTCTAAGTGGGAAAGATGGTCACAGGCAGCTCCAGATTTATGCTGTCTGAGTTTAGCAATTCCAGAAAGAGTTACTTTCTAGTAGTTTACAAACCTACCTTCCAGCTCCACCCACCATGTGCATAAACACTGTGCTCACACTCAGGAAACTAGTACTTGCGGTAGGGTGGGGTATTTTGCAAAAAAAATGGAATAATGTCCACATTGTATAAAATATGGCACTTCTCAACCATTGTATGCATGGAGTAATCATCAGTGACTGGCCTACCATGTGTCTGTCTCTCAGAAGGAAGAAGATGGTAAAGTATAATTATTTGAAAATATGATTGACTTCTGGATACCTAGTTTACCTTCAGATCAAGCTTAACTGTCTTTGAAGTAGTGAAAAAAGTTTGGAGGCTTATAGAGTTAGAAAATGGGCCATGCTTGAAGCTACTTTTTAGTGTGTATTGGAAGGTAATTTTACCACTCTTAAAAGATTTAGGGTGCCATAGTATGGCCATACATTCTAGATTCTTTTTTTAACATTTTATTAGGGGCTCGTACAACTCTTATCACAATCCATACATATATCAGTTGTGTAAAGCACATCTGTACATTCTTTGCCCTCATCATTTTCAAAGCATTTGCTCTCCACTTATGCCCTTAGCATCAAGTCCTCTTTTTTTATTCCCCTCCCTCCCCGCTTCCCCCTCCCTCATGAACCCTACATTCTAGATTCTTCTCTCTCTGTTGCTTCATGCATGTTAGCGACCAGTTATTATGCCTTTGATGACCGCATTCAAGCTTTCCAGAGCCCAGGCAGTATGCATTGAACTAAGAGATTGTAGAATAGAAATACTGTGTTATTAGTAACTGGGATATCTCATGAAACCACTAGACCAAGGAACCAAATCTCGTGAGGTGTGTTTGGTATATTAGCAGCCTCAGCAGCCATTGTTCTTTATATTTTAGTGCAGAGTTGTGATCATATTGTAACATTAAAGAAAAGTTTCCCCCATTTAATTTCACAAGGTAAAGGATATGATTGAGATTGCTTCAAAGAAAAAAATTGTGGAAAAATGTCATTATCTTTTAATTCCATTTTTCCACAAACTTAAATGTAGTTTTATATAACACTAGTACGAGATAGTTTTAATAGTGAATTTGTTACATTGTTTGATTGGCAGAAAATATTTTATTTTTCTATGTTCTCAAGTACTGAGTGAGTTTTCTCTTTAGTTAACTATTTATAGTACCTCTTTTGTGACTTTTTGCATTTTTTAATTTACTTATCTAATAGCATCTTAGTGATTTGTATGAGCCTCTGATACAAAGATAGATTTCTAGTTTGTAATTTATATTCATTTTCTTTTCTTTCTTTCTTTCTTTTTTTTTTGGTGTTGAGAACTTTAATCAGGAAGAGCCCAAATCCAAGAATTAGGGGTGAGTCAGAGAAGGTATGTAGTGTCATCAGAGAAAGGATAGAAAGGAAAAACTCTTAGGAGAGAGAAATAAGACCAGCCGAAAAACTCAGGGTGGAAAAGGAAAAGAAAGTCTAGTGTTTTTGGACCTGTTTGTGGCCAGATGGTTGGTTGTCCGGTTTGCTATTTCCTGTTTCTCCCCAGCTCCACTCTGCACAGGATCCCATTTGCTCTCCAACGTGAGGGGGACAACTCTGGCCAGAGAGTGGAGTGCACATTAATTTTATTTTCATGCAGT
The DNA here is from genome assembly GCF_050624435.1 of Tenrec ecaudatus. NCBI lineage: Eukaryota > Metazoa > Chordata > Mammalia > Afrosoricida > Tenrecidae > Tenrec > Tenrec ecaudatus. The sequence goes on from NC_134545.1 coordinate 46,370,957, forward strand.
TAAATTTTACCTGATTTGATAAGTTGTTTTATTGTTTATAATTTAGAAACTTTTCCCTTCTGTAGTGATTTGATAGCTTTTATTTTGTTAATATGTTTTGTTCATAGTAACTGTAATTCACCTAAAATTAATTTACTGATAATGTAAGGTAAAGGCTATTTATTGTATGATTAATAATTTGAATGCTCATAAAACCTCTGTCATTTTAGAAAAACAATTTCCAAGCTGTTGTATTTGAAGAAAAACATCTTAAATTGCTTCTAGGGACAGATGACAAAGAAACTTGAATAACAATGTATTTAACAGGGAAAGAATAACTTATTTGACAAATCTAAACTTTCTCTTCAGAGTTAAGTTTTTAGACAGTATTTGTGATTAGTCTTGTGTCAGTATAGTGAACATTTGTAATTTTTTAGAAATAATACTTAGTTATGAAGGTAACTACAAAAGAAATTTGTTAAACATTGGAATGATTCTAGGTTCTTTAGAGAGTCCAAGACTTTGCAGAAGTCTTTGGGTTGGCAGGATCCCCAGAGAGGAAGTCTCTGCATCTGCTACATTCTAGAAGCTTCCCAAAAAGTCTCTGTAAAACATCCAAGAGAACAGTGTATTTCACTACTGTGTGGTTCTGGCAGTGTCTAGAAACTTGCGGCAAAGATGATGGAGAGAGGATTTAGGACTGCTTCCAGAGTGCCATTTTTGGGTGGTGATTGAGCTTTGTTGAAGTTCAAGTTAAGGGGAACGTCTGGTGTGTTTTTAGTTTGGGGGAGTGGGCAGCTTCCCAGTGTGGATTTGGGCCACTTGGAATAGATGAAGCCACTTAGGAAGAGTAGAGGTGCCAGCACAAAGAGGAACAGAGGGACACATCAGAGTAACCAGCAGGAGTTGTTGACTGGGACAAATGCAGTTAACTTTCCTGTGAAGTAATAAGAAAAGCCTGAAAGACTGGGCTTTCTGTTGACACAAATAGTTATAGTTTTGGGAACCCAGTGGGTAGTTCTGTGAGTCACACCCACTCCTTGTCAGTGAGAGTGAGCGAGGCAGAGGGACACAGACGGACTTTACAGAGGACAAAATAGATAAGATTAAAAATGTAAGACAGATCTTTGAGAGGTTTATTTTTTTAATTCTTTACAATGGAAAAAACAAGCAATTTGACTTTTTTATGATACAATTTATAGTTAACCAACTTAATGTGCACACATTTATAACCTGGAGTACATTTGTAGAGTTCTCATCAATCATCACAGTCAATTCTAGGACATTTTCATCACTTCAAAAAGAACTACTTCAGTCCCTCAACTTCTGATTTAATTTGTTTTAAAATTTAAAGCCATGGAGGAAAAAAAGACAGTGGTTTAGGAATTTTCAAGGTTAATCCGGAAACTCTGATCTTTTTTTCTCCTGCCTTTAAAACATAGTGTAACATCTTTAAAATGTATTTTGATAATATTTAATTGAACATACTTTAATGAAGTGGTATATTTACATGAGAAATTCATGATCTTGATTTAGATCAGAGAGAAATATTATATACTAGCTATATAAAACAGTCATTACTACCAGTAAATTATTTTTAATTGCAGTAGTAACTAAGAAAACAGCTCAGATTGAAATTTTAAGCATAAATTACCAGATGGTAACAAATTCATACATTTTTCTGAGCTATGACATATCAAGTCAGTATATGAAAAATAAGGTAGTATACAGACACAAAAGCTATTACTACATTATTAGGTCAATTAGAGGTAGAGTAGTGTTTATATTAGTTGGGCTGCAATCTGTTTGGTCAGCAGGTCGCAGTTCGACACCAGCAGCAGCTCCGTGGGAGACACTGTGCTTTCTCCTCCTGTCAACAGTTAGAGTCTCAGAAACCCAGAGTGGGTCTCTCTGAGTCAGCAATGACTCAGTGGCACTGAGAAGTCAAATTATTTGAGCAAGCTTTTCAGTAAGGTCCGAGTTATTTTGTTGACAGGATTAGATCAGCAACTTTTCTTACTTGTTTGTTTTATTTTTTTAGTAATAATCCTATTTCTCTTATAGGTGGGTTATCCTGTAAGATGGAATCTTCCAAGATGATCTGTTATATTTTTATTGTTGGGGTTTTACTTCCCTGGTCTTTGGCCCATCCAGGCTTTTTTACTTCTATTGGTAAGTCTTAACAGTTTTTAAAATTTATTTCTATTTTTGGATTTAAAATTTCTCATTTTTTCTATCAGTATACAAACAAAGACACTGTAGGCTGAGAGGTAATCCAAGAGACTTCAGTTTCTCCTGAAGTTCCTTTTTCATTTTTTAAAATAAAAATGTTTTAGATATTTTTAATTAGGATAATATGTCACCTAAAGTTTGTGGAAAAATTTCATTATCTTTTTATTCTATTTTCCTATAAACTTTGACACCTCCTCATACATTTTTGAGTTAGACATCTTAAAAACTTAGATAAGCATACCGAAGAAAATTATCCATAATGGGCCTAGTTAAATATAACCATTATAAATAATTTCATGCATATATTTAGTCTTTTTAATGCACAGATATACAAATAATATTGCACATTATTTTAAAACATGCTATTCCCATTTAAAATTTCCAAGTTCAGTTTTGTTCTGCATCATAATTTTAAAGAAATCTTTGAACATACTACAAACACAGCATGTCGGTTCAAAAGGGGAAAACCCAGAATTAAAAAATATAAAACTTCCCCATATCTCTCAATCGTCAAGAAATATTCCTCATAATTTAATGTGTGTCTTCTATTCTTTCATGCATACAAGTAGTTGTCTTAAATGAGCTGTTTTTCATCCTGTTGATTAGTTTTATCTGTGTGATTGTAGAGCTGAAAATGCCCCATCATCTTATTTCAGAATATAAAATAATGAATCCTGACATGTAACTAAAGATTTTTTTTTTCAAATTTAATGTTGAAATAGTTTCTTTGCTATTAGATTGATCTTGTTTATTGAATAAAATTTTCATTCTAATTTGACTCAAAAAGAAAATGAGAAATGGTGAGGGGGGGACAAAGGTGAGTAAGCAGCAACCTTGATCCTTAGTAAATTGTGTTGCTCTGTAATTCATAAATTAATTTACGGATGAAAGACAATTGGCCAGCATATAGTCCAAGCTTGCAGATGCTTTAAATAATACATAATTGGGAAAGTTTTGGGCTTTATTTTCATATAGTAGAAAAGGGAAAATGAAAGCTCCTTCCCAATATATTTGCTTACAGTCAGTTAAGTAAGCTCATAGAGTGAAGCATTCTAGATCATTCTTAAATCATTTAAAAATAATTTTGTTGGTGGATATGAATATTTGATAACTTTCTCTTCTTCTTCCCCTTCTAGGTCAGATGACTGATTTAATCCACACGGAGAAAGATTTAGTGACATCCCTGAAGGAATACATTAAGGCAGAAGAGGACAAGTTAGAACAAATAAAGACGTACGTGAAGTGTTTTACTGATTACAACTCTCACTCTACGTGAATGTTTTCTTTCTAGAGCTAAAACATTTTTTTTAGTTGAAATGGAAAACAAAACCACCTGTCACTGATACAAAGGGTCAAGGTTTGAGATGGCTGAAATAGGCACCTAGAAAGCAAGAGTTAGGCCTATGCCAAAGGTTCATGTGCAGTTGCTTGGGTGGGTGGGGAGCTGACTGACAATATAAAAAGTGTGTACTAATATCTTCATTCTAAAACGTCAAGCTACCAGCTGGAGCATTTTCAATTCTATTTTAGTTTGATTATAGAGATTATGGTGATAAGTGTGGTTAATATTATTTAGTTGATAGGGGTCTTTTCAAATGCTAATTTATTTTGAATTGATTTCTGACCTGAGAATTCCTGCCTTTTGTATAGTTAATAGGGGCCAAATGTAGAATTTTTGTGTAAGTTTGATTTTAATGAAAAAGTAGCTAAATTTGAGTTGGACTACTTTGTACTTTGTAGTAATCACCTATTTAATCCAAGGTTCTATGAGGAAATGGACTTTTAAATTGTTATCAGGGGAGTCCAATATCAATTTTTATTGTAACCATTTGAGAGAAAGAAAACTCAAAAAAAATTCTAATCGTATTTTGATTATACCATGTTAAATTTTAGCCATAAAAGAATCTTGGCTTTAAAATATATATTTATAATTTTACTTTAAAAGAGAAATCATGGATACTATTTTACTTTAAAAAAAAAAGCCCTCTAATATAATCCGACCCCCCTTTTCATTGTGTTTTTCTTTATTCATTTATATACTCTGTGTACTTATTCATAACATGTTTAGGTGGGCAGAGAAGTTAGATCGGCTAACCAGCACAGCCACAAAAGACCCAGAGGGATTTGTTGGACATCCTGTAAATGCATTCAAGCTAATGAAACGTCTGAACACTGAGTGGAGCGAGTTGGAGAGCCTGGTTCTTAAGGATATGTCAGATGGTAAGTGTGAGAAGACTAACGAGCCAACAAAACTAAGGTGATATTGTTACTGCCTGTAGAAGTGCAAACAGAGCATCAGGTGTTCAGTGTTAGAACTGACACTATTGCTTGTGTGAGTCTGGTTTAGGGGCCATGGTGGTTAAAGCTTTTTGCTGCTATTTAAAGGATTATCTATTTGAATTCTCCATATGTCCCATGAGAAAGATGTGGCAGTCGGCTGCTTACAGAGCACAGCCTGGGAAATGCTGTGCATCAGTCCTATTCTATGCTGTACAGTGTACATGAGTCTCAGTCAACTGAGTGCTGGGGGTTTGGGTTGGTGTTTGGTTTGGCTGGTTAATTAGGTAAGTATCCTGAATTCTTGGTTTTTGTTTTTAAGGTAATTTCTGCTATTGGTGACTAACATTTGCACTTCCTGCTTAGAAATCACAGAAGTGGCTATTTGGCATGTAGTTTCAATTTTTGAGGGTAATAATTTTTATGTAGCCCTTCAAGCTTTTAAAAATTTAAAATACATTTAAAATCACCTTTCAATCAATTTTTAGTGTGCTGACAGTGATATTATTTGGAAACCTGATACCTGCTTCCTCCTTACTATTTAAAGTTCAGTATTATTTAAGTAATGCACTGGTATCACTTGGGAGGTATAAGCTTTTGTGGATTATAATCAGGTGACACTGCCAGAATAGGTGGCACCAGAGTGACTAAATTTTGGATAGTGTCTCAGCAGAAATTTATTATTATTCATAAAAATACCCTTGTAGTTATCACAAGAAAAACATTTTTTGGGGAAAAAATTTAAGCATATGGACTTATAAGACTGATTTACTTTTTGAACCTTCTACTATACTCCAGTCAGAGCTATCATTATTACTCAGCTACAGTTTTGCTTTGAATCATCCATGTGACTTTCGTCCACATTTACTTTTGTTTTTGTTGCTACCAGTATTGTTGTATTGCTGATTCTGCCAAACTTCTTGGTGTTTTAATTACAATATTGTGTTAAGTAGTATTTGTGACCCTTTTTGGAGACTGACGTAGTAATTAAAAGAAAAGAATGAGAAAAATTTAAAAAGCCTTCTGTGTAGTTAATAAATAATATTGTAACTAATAATGTTATAATTCAATGTAGAAAGATTTTACAAAATAATTTTGTTAGAATTCATGTAATCTAGTTCATATTACACTTAAGCAATTTATAACAAAATCAAATTTCTGTTATTAAAATTGATAAACATTATTAAGAGTTTTATGTGGTCTGGTTTGGGAGCAAGTGGGGGTGCCACCATAAGTTACTGCATTGACACCAAACCTAGTGGTGCCACTGATTATGTAGGCCACAGATAAATGAAGAGAGAGTGAGACTGCAAACAGTACTAACACGTAAGCCTACCACATGGAACCAATACACTTATGTTTGGAGTATTGAGATTTTTCAGGTATTAAGAGGTAGATATCTAAGCTTTTTATTGTTTAAACTTTTTTCCAGTGTCACTCCTTATTTTTTATTTGTATGCTTTTAAAATTATTTTAAAATTTTATTTATTTTTTGGTATGCTTTTTTTGTTAACCTAAAAATGCCTGGCCTTTTGATGATTATGTGTAGTACATAGTCGAGGCTTAAATATTTGTTCAATAACTGAAGTTGTTAATAAAAAAGAGAGACCAGACATGCTGAGTAGCTATAGAGATGAAATATTCCAGGGATGCTTATAAGTATTTTTGAGCAGTGAAATAAAATATTATGTGTAGGACACCTTGAACAGAAAAATTAAGGAAAGTACTTGTGAATGCTTCTTTGTAAACAGAAAGAATTATCTTGTGATACTTGTCTCTCTCATATACCACCATGACAACATTTTTTACATTCTCTTTTATACAGTGAACTTTGGACATTGGCATTTTAATATCTGACCCAAACTAAATTCACTGTCACCAAGTTAATTCCTACTCATAAGGATTTAAAAAACTTGTGTGGCTGTAAATCTTTACAGGAGCACACAGACTCATCCTTCTCCATGGAATGGCTCGTGGGTTTGAGCCACTGACCTTGAAGTTAGCAGTGCAACAGCTTATTCAACAACGCCACCAACCAAAAGCCAAAACCAGAAACACACAGCCAGTCAATCTTAAGCACCCTGAGTCAGTTCTGGTTCCGAGTGCCCTGTAACAGAGGAGATCTGCCTTTTGGGGTTTCTGAAGCTGTCAGTTTTTTGGAAGCCAGAAGCCTCACCTTTCCCCACAGCACCACCAGAGCGCACTTACCTGGGGTACTCAGCTCATCTTGCTACACTAGATAGCCTTTCTCTTTTTATTAGAGAATTTAAGCAGTTTCTTAGATTTTCTATGAGGCATAAGAAACATTTGCAAAACTCCTTGTAAAATTCCATGTGGAAATTGTTACTTGGAATTTGTCGTAGAACTTAAAAATACACTTAATAGGAACTTTCAGCCTTTTTCCAGCTAGTTCCTAAATTTTCATTTGTACATTTCCACGAATACAAAACGCTTGGCCTTCTTCTGATTAAAATACACATAGTTGATTATAAATAAATGAAAGGATGGGAAGATTTCTTACTTTTATATGCAAATGATCACACATTATTAAGATTAAATTTTTTTTATTATTAAGATTTTTTTGACCACTATTTTTTATTTTGTTATCTTCTAAGGCAGCAGTTCTTAACCTGTAGGTTGCGACCCCTTTGGGGGTCGAACGATCCTTGTATAGGGGTTGCCCGATTCATAGCAGTAGCAAAATTACAGTTATGAGGTAGTAACGAAAATAATTTTATGGTTGGGGGTCACCACAACATGAGGAGCTGTATTAAAGCTGCATTAGGAAGGTTGATAACCACTGTCCTAAGGGGGGTTATCAGTAATTGGTTTGTTAATTTGGCTTTTGCGATTTCTGACAGAAACAGTCTTTTAGATCAAGTTTTAATATGCAGTAAATCTGGACTGATGAGTAGTATATTCTTATTAAAATATATAAACACATATATGAGAGGGTATCCCAGAAAACAGATTTTTTTCAAAGGTATGTATTTAAAGTTTTTTACAAAACAACCTTATCACCTTCAAAGTACTCTCTCTTACATTTAAAACATTTGCCAAATCTGCCATTCCATTCTTGGAAACATTTTTCAAACTCATTTGTTTGGATGGCTGACAGCACCTCCCTCGTTTTTTTTCTTCACCTCTTCTACATTATCAAATTGCTGTCCTTTCGTGTCCCTCTTCATTTGGGGAAACAAAACAAAGTTGCATGGAGTAGGGTCAGGTGAGTAAGGTATATGGGGCAAGAGAAGCATGCTGTTTTTTGCCAAAAATTGGAGCACTGAGATGGCTGTGTGAGCAGGTGCATTGTTGTGGCAGAACCAGTCTCCTGTATTTTACACACTGCCTTTTTTGTTGCACACTGTTACGCAATCTTTTCAGAACTTCTAAATAGAAAGCTGGGTGAACAGTCTGACCTGGTGGAATAAACTGCAAATGCTCTATCCTCCTTCACATCAAAAAAACCAGTGAGCATCGTCTTGATCTTTGATTTCACCTGCCTAGCTTTTTTTAGGCAAGGTTGTGATGGTGTCTTCCACTGGCTTGATGCTTGCTTTTGGGGTCCTAAGAATAGCACCTGTCTCCTCACCTTGGAAAAAAGTCTGGGTTGCTTTGGAGCTGTTCTTTCAAAGCACGGCACTCGATCTGTTTTTCCTGGTCAGTCAGAACCCGGGGCACAGATTTAACAGAGGCCCTTCTCATTCCAAAGTCTTCCATTAGAATTTGCTGAACCGAGTTCCAAGATAGTCCAGATAACTTCCCCCTCTCTTCAGTGGGCCATTGTTGGTCTTTGAGGACAAGTGCGCGGATTATTGTCGGCATTTTTGCCCGTTCTGGAAGTTGGTGGATGTCCAAAATGAGGTTTGTCATCAGTCAACATTTCACCTTTTTTGAAACAGGAAAACCACTCACACACTTGAGTCTTCCTTACCCCATCGTGCTGTTCTCTTGTAAGCTGTTCAGCATCACAACAGTTTTCTGTGGCCTTTTTCCCAAGCAGGAAACACAGTCACACGCTATTCTCTTATATCGGCCATCACAAAAAATGAGTTTTGAGTGAAACTACTTTTATGAAACTACTTTTTATGACCAGAGAGACCCTTCCCAAGCGATGTCATTAGGTGCACTAACTCAGAGTGACTCGTTGGGTGCTTGCCTAGAGGGAAAAATGTGTACTATGAAAGCTCCATGCAGTGGAGCTCTGTTATTTTTTTTGGGGGGGGGCAGGTACCCTCTCATATATTTTAAAAGCTAGCCTAACTGATAACCTTAAATATCGGTTCTTTAACCTTTAAAGAATTTCATCAAACTTTATACATTTACTTTTTTTTAATCTTCCACCACCCCCTCCCTCATATACATTTACTATTACATAATGTGTTATTATTAAAGAAGCAAACTTTATTTAAGAGTATAGATTTTATTTATCATCTATGGTAATTAAACCTATAATTTGCTAACAGTATAATTTTCTAATCCATGAATATGATAATTTTTCAAGCTTAGAAGAACTTTATTTTCTTGCTATTCTTTGTAAAATTAGAATTACTTATAATTCTAATTATAATAATAAAAAATTATGCTAGTTGGGATTTACTAATGCAGATATAGCTTATATTAAGACCTCAACTACTGACACAGAAAAGTTGTAGGAAGTTGAGCAAGTATGTCAAGTATCATTTAGTATATTTAATTTTTCTTGCCAAGAATGTGCAACTTTCATAATGTGGTAGAAGAATATTATAAAATAGATTTTGAAAAATCCTTATGAAGACTATTGAAAATCTAGAAGTCCTTTCTTTTTCTTTTCTATTTCAAGGCTTTATTTCTAACCTAACCATTCAGAGACAATACTTCCCTAATGATGAAGATCAGGTTGGGGCAGCTAAAGCTTTGTTGCGCCTCCAGGACACCTACAATTTGGATACAGATACTATTTCAAAGGGTAATCTTCCAGGTAAGAGCATTCTTCAAGTCTACAAAACATGTATTACATGACATCTCTGATCATTCTATTCAGACAATGTTTATATGAAAAGGGATCTGTATTTTGAGATTTCATAGCCTTAAGGACAAAAAACGTCCTTTCTGTAGAAAATGAACACAACCATTTGTGGCACCCTGGGCTAGTATAAATATAAAAGGTAGATATTTTGTTTCATCAGTCGACAGTGACAGGAGATAATTACTAGTAAGCTACAGAAACATAAAAAAAAAAAGCTAGAAAAAGTAAATTATCATATAAAATATGATACAACTAACAAAATTAAGGATATGTTAATAGAATTGTGTCATGGGAAAGTTTTTGTCAATAAGGAAAATTTTAAGTAGACAAATTTTGTGTATATGAAAAAGTAACAATTATTTTTTCCAAGCATTTTATTTCTTTTTCTCCAGATCATCCATTAATATATGACTGCTTTATTTGCAAAGCTATAAGGGAATTAATAATCAAAGTTTATATATCAGTGCTTAAAAACTCAAATATACTGGGACTGGAGAGTCATATGTCAAAGTGTTCTACAGTTTGAAACATTCTGCTCTCTGACACAATTCTATTAACATATCTTTAATTTTGTTAGTTGTATCATATTTTATATGATAATTTAATTTTTCTAGCCTTTTATTTTTATGTTTCTGTAGCTTACTAGTAATTATCTCCTGTCACTGTCAACTGATGAAATAAAAAATCTACTCTTTATATTTATACTAGCCCAGGGTGCCACAAATGGTTGTGTTCAATTACTAATGGAAAGCTTAGTGGTTCAGTTCACCCAGTTGCTCCCAAAAGAAAGACTTAGCCAGTCTGTTTCTGAAAGTCCTTAGCAATTGACAACCACATGGAGCAGTCTACTCTGACACGCATTGGGTCACATGGGTCAGAATGGACTCCAAAGTGTGTTTTATTTTTTTAATCTTTAGAACTGAAATTGATTTTTGTAAATGGCAAAGAACAGTAGGATGAGTAATTTATCAAGTTTTTTTGTGTGTGCTTATGTAGGATGATTTATTAACTGGGAAAGAAATATATGATGTTATATAAAATTCCCAATAAAATGGAATATTTACCTAATCTTCACTTATCAACTGTCTCATAACCTGACTTTTTTATTTGCAATAGTAAAACTCTACTATCTGGATATTTTGTTTATTAATGATGTGCGTCTGGTAGCAATGTAAGTAGAAGCAGCGATGGTTATAATGGCTGAGGGTAGTATCAAATTGATTGGACCGTGATTCTCAGTGGTTTGTCAGCTATATAATTATGCAATCTGGCAGTTAGGTGGTGATCAAATTGGCAGATACGTAATGATATGGTTATTTTCTAATTGGTGATCCCTTGTCATCATTTTCCATTATTGCATAATGCCAGTTTTCCCCTAACAATCCGGTTTTTGGAACAGAGCCTTATTGATAAGTGAGGTGTGGGCATAAAACATTAGATTTGTAGATCTAAACATGTACACATTTACTAGGTTTTTTTCTATTTATGCCTATATTACATGATCATAATTCTGATAAGATTATACCTTTATTTTTATTTAATTGGTTTCTGGTTTAAAATATTAATTCCTTTGATAAATGTAAACTGTTTAGTATGTAGCAGGTCCTAGGGTCACAGTGATCATCAAACGACCACTGTCCTTGCCCTTAGGCTACTTAACATACTTTAAAAAATAAAACAAAGCCCTGGCAGAGGGAGATCTAGGAAACTAGAAACCATTGAAGGAAACCTGATTCTGAACTTGATAAGAGGTGTAAAGGAAGACTTATTGGAGGAGATGACATGAACTAAGTGAATTATCCCAGAAAATATGAGAGGGAAAGAAAGAGACATGGGCAAAGTGTTCTAGGTAGAGGAAATATGTATACAATATATAGAACATGTATAAAACATATAAAAAACCAGAGAACATCAATTTTAGGTCACTTGGTCTTCCCTGTCCCTGGCACTGTGATGCTCAACTTCCCTGACATTATTCTTGAAGACAAAATGGGTGCATAAGCAAATGTGGTAAAGAACGCTGTTGGTGCCCAGGCTTGAAGATAAATAAGCAGCCATCTAGCTGATAAGCAACAAAGCCCACATGGAGGAAGCATATCAGCCCGTGTAATTATGAGATATTGATGGGACCAGGTACCAGACATCAAAGACAAAACAAAGTCACATCGATGTGAATGAGGGTGAGGGCAGGGGAGACCCAAAGCCATCAGTAGTCAGTTGAACATCTCCTTACAAGGGTCACAAGGAAGAGACGAGCCTGTCGCAGTACAGTATAGCACTGGTGAAACACCCAACTTTACTCTAGTTCTTTAATGCTCCCCCACCACCATCATGACCCCAATTCTACTTAAAAATCTGGCTAGGCAGAGGATATACACTAGTACAGATAAGACCTGGATGCACAGGGAATCCAGGACAGATAAACCCCTCAGGACCAATAAGGGGAGTAGTGAAACTAGGAGGGTAAGGGAAGGGAAGTAAGGGGGACACAGATCACAGTGATTAATGTATGGCTCCCTCCAAGGGGGACAGACAACTGAGAAGTGGGTCAAGGGAGCCAGCAGATTGTATAAGACATGAAAAAATTTATAAATTATCAAGGGTTCATGGGGAAGGGAGAGTGGGGGAGGGAGGGAAAAAATTGAGCTGATACCAAGGGCACAAATAGAAAATGTTTTGAAAATGATAATGGCTACATATATACAGATGTGCTTGACACAATGGATATATGTATGGATTGTGATAGGAGCTGTAAGAACTCAACAGTGCAAGATATGACAAAGTAATTTATAAATATTCAGGGGTTCATGAGGGAAGGGGGGAGCGGGGAGGGAAGGGAAAAAATGAGCTGATGCCAGGGCCTTGGGTGGAGGCAGATGTTTTGAGAATGATGAGGGCAATGAATGTACAAACGTGCTTTACATAATTGATGTATGTATGGGTCGTGATAAGAGTTGTATGCGCCCCTAATAAAATGATTAAAAAAACAAGGACAGGAAAAAGAAAATCAGAGGGGGGGGGGGGCAGGAAAGAGTGGTAAAGCCCTCGATAAAATAAAATTTTAAGGTTAAAAAAAAATAAAATTTTAAGTACAGAAATAAATCCCATCTCTTTCCCCCCAAAATGATGACATATTATATAACCCCACTTAATCACAATAAAATGTTTAAAAATTCAGCTAAGGAAGCAGTATTATGATAAAATCGCTTAATGAAATATAGAGATTGAAGCAGTCTGACATAAACAGAACAGAGAGCACATTGCATTCAGATAACTAGCAAGAGTTTGTGTGGCTTGTTGTGGAGTTACAGGAGTGAATTTTGTGAGAACGCTGAGAGCTGCTCCTACAGAGAGGTATGCAGAGCCATTTCTTTTTCTTTTAAAACATTTTATTAGGGGCTCATACAACTCTTACCACAATCCATACATACATCAATTGTGTAAAGCACATCTGTACATTCTTTGCCCTCATCCTCAAAGCATTTGCGCAGAGCCATTTCTTAATACATTTTGCAAGCCTCTTGGAGGAGTTTGCATCTTCTGGGCACAGTGAGAAGCCATGGAAAGTTGTAAACAAAGGGAGGCAGTGGATGATATAAGATAAGAAAATTATAATTTATAGTTTATCAAGGGTTTAAGAGGGAGGGAGGGGAAAATGAGCTGATATCAAGGGCTCAAGTATAAAGAAAGCGCTTTGAAAATGATGGATGGCAACATGTGTACTAATGTGCTTGACACAATGGATGAATGTATGGATTGTGATTAGAACTGTAAGAGCACGCAATAAAAGTATCTAATTAAAAAACGGAAAGTGGTAAACCGAGAACTTTCATGATTTTCACTTTGTAAATATTTTGGCTGAAGAATAGCAATTGCATGGGAATCTCGGGACAGAGACAAAGGAACCAGGCATGTAAGTGATTTGTAAAAATTTCAGGAAGACACGATAGTGGTCAGAACTAGGGTAGCTAATGAATAGAGAATAGATTTTCATTGTTTTTACGAGGTAAAATTGTATGATTGGGGGGGATGGATTGGATATGGATTTCTAACTACTACTACTACTACATCTAACAACTACAGTAGATGAATTCTATTCAACAAGATTGAAAACAAGAAAAGCAGGTTTGGTATGTACGGGGATAATGAATTTCTTCAGTTTACTATATTTGTTTTGGTTTAGAACTCTTATTACCTTGCCATCAAATTATATTGTGAATTGTTCAGCTGAGTTTGTTGTGTTTTGTCATAAGAAATTGTGTTCAAAAAAAAAAAAAAAGAAATTGTGTTCCCAGAGAGTGCCTGGGTTTTTATTCAAAAAATAAGTTCATAAGACTTCATATAAACAGCTGAAAACAAAACAGAATATGTACCATTACTTCTCATTGGGGACTAATTCATCCTTTCTAATCTACTTTTGTCTATTTAAAAAACAAACAAACTTTGTTTTGATTTATGTGAAGGTTTACAGAGCAGATCATCAGTTTTACATTCAACAATGTATACACATTTTGTTTCAACTTAACTATCAGTTCCCTCGATATACCATTGCTTATTCTACTAACTTCCAGTGTTTTCTGTTTATATCTTTACTGATTCCACTTTCTTTTCAAGGCTCTGTCTTGGGGTTAGTGCTTACTGAGTTGTCATTCATGTACATTATAGAGAGAAGTTTCCTAAGCACATTATGTTCTATAGTGGCAAAAGAACTTGACAGTGAATCAATAAAATTCTTTTTAGGCACCCTCCCTCAGTATTTTGTTTTTAAAGGCTTGAAAAGCCCCCTTTTGGTCCTTGTTTTTTTCTCTGGAGGTAATGATTCCGAATTTAGTGTGCCCTTGTACCTTTTACACTTCTCACTGCCGTCGAGTCGATTTCAGTTCCCTGTGACCGAAGGAATCGTGAGTTTCCAAGACTGTTGTTCTGTTTTTATGGTAGAAGGAAGATTATTTTTAGTCACCTTTATGCGCATTTTAAAATTTCTATCATTTCTGACCATGAGTGCTTATGTTTAGTCACAGAGACTTTACTGCTTACTTGATGATCCATAAGACTGTAAATCTTTACAGGAATAGAATGTTCCATCTTTTTCCTGCAGTGCTTAGTACATGAATTTTCCATTGTGTGTCCGTTTAGGTTTTCCATAAATGACGCATCGTTCTCTATCATTTTTTACTCAACTTTTTTTAAAGTAAACTTGTTCATGTTGATCGATATGTTGCTCACATTTATCTAATGACTATCATATTATAAAACAATTTATTCATTCTCCTTCATAGAGATGGACATTTAGTTTATCTCCAATATTTTTTTGCTGGGTCAAAACCTACTTTACTAAACATGCTTGTATGTATATTCTTGTGGCCATGTGCACATGTGCAAGTGTTTCTCTAGTACAGTTTATAAGGTGTATGCCACTTCAATATCAGTGATACTAAATGAAGAAGTCCAAGCTATGCAGAGGGAGGGCCGTATTGAAAAACATGACTCCAGGAACTGACTAAATACCAATGGGTAATTTCAGAAAAACTGAAGAAGAGCTAGAGGTACTTGCTTATCTGTGCTAAGAAATTTTGAAGACAGTTATCTGGCTAACCAACTGGAAGAAATCCAAATATTTGCCCATTCCAAAGAAAGATAGCCCAACAGAATGCAGAAATTATCAAACAGTATCATTACTATCACATGCAAGTAAAATTTTGCTTAAAATAACTAAAAGTGTTCACAACAGTAGATTGACAGGGAGCTGCCAGAAAAGCAGATTCAAAAGAGGACATTGGAGATGTCAGGTAGCTCTGGGCTGAAAGCAGAGTGTACCAAAAGGATGTTTACCTGTGTTTATTGACAGTGCAAAGGCATTTAACTCTTTGGATCATGACAAATTATAGTTAACATTGTAAAGAATGAGAATTTAAGAATATTTAGCTGTATTCATGTTGGAACTGTAGATAGACCAAGAAGTTATCATTAAAACAGAACAAAGGGCTACTGTTTGGTTTAAAATGTGGAAAAGTGTGTGTGTGTCATGGTTGTGTCATTCCATCATATTTATTCTGTCTGTATATGCTGAGCAGATCATCTGCAAAGATGGACTATCTGAAGAACACACACAGCATCAGGATTGTGGGAAGGCTGTTAACTTGTTCTGTGAAGGTGATACAGCCTTGCCATCTGCACACCAAAGAACGAAGAGGACTTTTGAAGCCCTGAATGGAAAGAAAACAAAAACACAATAGAGAAAAGTTTGAAGTTGTCAGGATTTTATTTTGCTTGGATGTCTTAGACGGGGTACACTAGAGAAACAAATCAAGAGATAATCGTGTGTAAGAGAGAACTTTATATCAAGAAGTAACTATGCAGCATAAAACATTCCAGTCCAGACCAAGTCCATAAGCCTTATATTAGCCCATATGTCCGATACTAGTCTATAATTCCTCTTCAGACTCATGCAGCACATGCAATGACACTGAATGCAGGAAGATCACAGGCCTGTGGAGGGAAAGTCTTGTAGATCCAGTGGCAGTGGAAGCATCAGCATGGCTCCATGTCAACATCGAAGGTGAAGGATGGCTTGTCAACAGGAAGGTAAAGCAGAGAGAGAGTGTGTCAACCTCCAGGGAAGAAGTTGTTTCAAGAATCCTCATGATTAGACCATGTCCACAGGAGACATCTTCAGGCTAATTCTAATTGACAGACTAATCTCCACCCTTTAATGTATTTATCAAGTGAACATGAAATTATGTAACTATCAAAGGTACAGTCAATACTCATGAAAACAGCGGCCAGATGTGAAATGATGTGATACATTAGGTGTAACTGCAAAAGACCTGAAAGAGCAGAAATGTCACTTGGAGGACAAAGGTAACCCTGACCTAAGCAATAGTATTTTCGATAACTTCATGCACATGTGAAAAGTGGACAACAATAAGTAGGAAGACCAAAGAAGAGGTTATGTATTTGAAATATGCCATTGTTAAAGAATATAAAATATACTACCAGAAGAATGAACAAATCTGTTTTAGACATTATCACTTGTACTTGGTCATGTTACCAAGAGAGACCAGTCCTGGAGAAGGACATCATGGTTGGTAAGGTGGAGGATCAATGAAACGGAAGTTGCTAAGTAGACTTATTGTCACAGTGATGACAACCATGGAGCCATCAGCGGCAACAAGGGCTGAAACAGCACAGCAACTGTGAGGATAGCTTAGGACTGAGCACTTTGAGTCAGCACCAATTTGATCACGCCTAACTTCTGTTTTTGTCCAGATCAGTGTCCAAAAAGGGTGCACCAATTTATACTCTCGCAGCAAAGTATGAGACCGCATGTTTTCATCATATTTTTGCCAAACACTTTTAAGTAGACTTTAACATAATCAGAAAAAGCTCCAGTTTTTCTCCTTTATCTCAGGATCTATTTAGTTGTTGCACACTTGGCCCCCATAGATAGATATATGTATGTATATATATTTTTAACGAGTGTAGTAGTCAAGGATGACATTTCTTGCTTTCTGAGCTAATCCATATTTTAGTGAAAAAGTAGCTTCAGGGATAGTTTTGGTTCTATGTTAGAATAGTTTGTGGGCACATTTTAGGGGATTCCTTTAGGTCCAGTGAGTCCAGTAAGTCTGACTGCTTAAAAAATCTGAGATTCTGAACATGTTCTTCTCCATTTCTAGCACAGTCCAGTGATGTGATCAGCACATTCAGTGGTGGTAGCGAGGGGTCATCTAGGAGATGAGGCCATGGTCCATTCAGATACTAGTTCCCGTAGCACAGTTCCTTCTCTGACTCTCAGGTTTCCTTCTTTATTTTTTGCTTTAGGCAAATAGAGACTAATAATTATATCTTACATGGCTACTTAGAAAATTTTGTTTTGTTTGAAATCATTTTTGGGGGGCTTGTAGAACTCTTATAATCCATCCATCCATCCATTGCGTCAAGCACATTTGTACATTTGTTGCCATCATCATTCTCAAAACATTTTCTTTCTACTTCAGCTCCTCATCTTTTTCCCTTCTTTCCCCACCCTCCTTCCCTTCCTCTCTCCCTCAAGAACCCTTAATCATTTATAATTTATTATTATTTTTCATGTATTACACTGTCTACTGTTTCCCTTCACCCACTTTCTGTTGTCTGTCCCCCAGGGAGGGGGTGATAGGTAGATCATCGTGGTCAGATCCCCCTTTCTTCCCTACCTTACCTTACCCTCCTGTTATCTCTACTCTCATTATTGGTCCTGAGGGGTTTATCTGTCCTGGATTTCCCTATGCTTCCAGCTCTTATCTGTTTCAGTGTACATACTCTGGTCTAGGCGGATTTATAAGGTAGAATTGGGATCATGATAGTGGGGGGAAGGAAGCATTAAAGAACTAGTATGTTTCATGGATGCTATACTGTACGCTGACTAGGCTTGTCTCCTGCCCGTGACCCTTCTGTAAGGGGATGTCCTTTTGCCTACAGAGGGGCTTTGAGTCCCTCCTCCACAGTCCTCCCCCTCATTCACAGTGATCTGATTTTTTGTTCATTGATGCCTGATATCTGATAACTTGATTCTATTGACACCTCGTGATCACGCAGACTGATGTGGTTCCTCCATATGGGCTTTGATGCTTCTGAGCTTGATGGCTGCTTCCTTGTCTTTTACAACTCTAGATACTCCTTGCCAAGCTAGGAAGTAGAACATAAACTTTATTAACTATAGTAGGCTACTTGACCGAGTTGTTTTAGGAGATTATGACCTTAAGTCTTCAAACCAAGAAAACAAATTATATGAGGTTATTGGTTATGTTTTAGAAGGGATCTTCAACTGTAGCCCTTATTTATTTTATACATATATAGAATTATATATTTGTGATCGTGGTAGTTTTTGAAAAATTATATATAACACAATGTTTACCAATATTTCCTTTTCCTTGTGCACAACTTAGTCATCAATTACATTGGCCAGATTATGCATATTTTTCTACTATCATATTAGGGGCTCTTACAGCTCTTAATAGCATTCCATACATCAATTGTATCAAGCATATTTGTACATAGGTTGCTGTGTTGGACAGGGTTCTCTAGAGAGACAAAACCAGATTGCTAGTAATTATATATAAATAAATTTATAAAGAAATTTAACACAAGAAATGAACCGTTAAATTATATATAGATAGATAATACAAGAAATTAACAGTTATTAAATTATGAATTATAAAGCAGTGAGACACTAGCAGTCCTTTAAGTCTTGAAAGTCGCCAGTTCCTTTCTGTAGAGAGAGCTGAGCTATATATACATCCAGGCAGCAAACAGCAAGGCAGGTCACCAACTGTTACCAACTGTCGGTCCTCAGCTCCAGAGACGAAAATTCCAATTGTGTGGGCTTACAGGGACCTTAACTTACAGCGACACAGTCCACAGGCTAGGCATCCCACAGGTAGTGTACCCTTTAAATTGCACAGAATAAGCAAGGCAGCCACACGCAGGTCCGATGATTAAAAAGGAGAGACAAGCAAGGCGAGGCTCACCGAGCCACTTACTCGCTGTCCTTTAATCAGTCCTTGTGTTTATCGGCCAGGCTGGCACAATCAACTATCGCAGTTGTCATCATCATTTCCAGAACATTTTCTGCTTGAGTCCTTGATACAAACTCCTCTTTTTCCTTCCTCCCTCCCCTCCCAAACACCTGTATCCTTGATCAGTTATATATTGTTATTGTTATTTTCTTGTTACACTGTCCTTTGTCTCCCTTCACCCACATTTCCATTATGCATCCCCTTCACGGGGTAGAGTGGGGGGCTATACATCTAATCTTGTGATGGGTTCCCCTTTTCTTACCTTTCCCCCTCCCTGACCAGCCCCATACCCTTATGATATCCCTACTCCCATTACTGTTCCTGAGGGGTTTATCTTTCCTGAATTCCCTGTGTTGGGAGCTCTTATTTGTGCCAATGTGTGTTCTCCGGTCTAGCCATATTTGTAAGGTAGACCTAGGTCATGGTAGTGAGGGGAGGAAGTATTCAGGAACTAGAGGAATTATACTGATTTGTTGGTGCTATATACTACACCTTGAATCATCCCCTCCTTACACTACTTCTGTGGGGGGATATCCAACTGTTTACAAATGGGCTTTGGGTCTCCACTCCAACCCACCTCATTCGCCTCAATATAATTGTTTCTTTTGGATCATTTGGTGCCTGTTGCCTGATGCTTTTGATACCTCATGATTACACAGGCTTGTGCATCTTCCATGTAGGGCTTACTTGCTTCCCTGCTATTTGGGCGCTTGTTTGATTTCAAGCCTCTAAGACCCCAGGCACTATATCTTTTGATAGCCGGCACCATCTGCTCTTTTGAACACATTCATTTATTCACCTATTTTGTTCTCAGCATCGGGAAGGTGAGTATGAAAGTGCCAGGTTATCAGAATAAAGTGTTTTTGTGTTAAGGGAGGCCTTGAATAGGGGCCCAAAGTCCATCTGCTACCACATAAATATATGTACATTGGCCTCTATCCCTTTCATTATAAAATAATATATTGACATATATACATCCCTTTAGCTATACCTCTATAATTAGCTTTTGCCTCTCTGTTTTCTTTCACCTTCCTCCTATCTCACCATCAAGCTCACTCTCCATTCGGCTCTCAGTATTTCCTCTCGGATGCATTGCTCTTGATCAAGCCCCACTTGGCATTATCCACCCTCCTCACCATCAATTTTAGCTCTCGTTCTCTTATCTCTGCATTTGTTGGCTCCCCACTCCCCTACCCTGCCCCCTCCTCTCCCATGTCCTCCCAGAACTGCCAATCCCATAATTTTCTCCTCAGGTTTATGTTCATCCTGCCTATCTTATGTAGGTAAAAATGGGGACTATCCATGCATGTTTCAGCCACACTTCACGCTACTTTTCCTAATACGAACAAAAATTGACTGCTATATAGAAAACGATTCTCCTCTTCTGCCTCTTTCCATCTCTAGTAACCACCAGTGAATATTGGTGAGTCTAAACACACCTAATTCTTGTCATTTCATAAAAATACTTGTGATTGATTTATTTACTCAGCATAGTGTCTGCCAGATTTTCCATGTTACAAGACATTTCAGGCAATTTTTTTAAGGCTCTGCTGTATTTCATTGTAAGCATGTACTGCCACATTTTGTATACCATTGTTGGTCATTAGGTTATTTCCATTGTCTTGTTACTGTGAACAGTGCTGTAGTGAATATAGTTGTACATATATCTGTGTCTTTTCTATTATGTCCCTGAGGTGTATATCTAGAAGTGAAATTGCTTGGTCATAATAGAGCTCTTTTTCTAAGTTATTTTAGGAATTACACATACCATTTTCTATAATAGTTGTACCATTTTACATTGCAACCAGCAGTAGATAAGGGGTCCAACTCTCCCACTACCTTGGCGCCATTTATTGTTTTTTATCATTGCTATTTTTGAGGGGATTGTGGGTGGTAGGTAACAAATTGTAGTTTTGCTTTGTATCTTTTAAAAAAATCTCAACCTTGTATTTTTATTGTGCACTATAACATAAATAGGGAAAAATATAGAATATTTTTAGAATATGTTTAGCCACCCAGGCTAAACATCCCAGGTCACTAAAACCCAGGTTAAGAAACAGGACATGTGAAAGTATCTGAGGAAGCTGCCCTTGTGTGTGGCCCTTTCCTTCCCACCTACTACTCCTTTTTATCCCCCCCCCCACCCCAACTGCCCAATCTCCCATAACCACTGAAGTGTGAAGCCATTTTTCTTGATTTTTTTTCTATTATACTAGTGGTCTCCTACAGTATTTATATTTATGAGGTTGACTAGTTTGCTAACAGTTGTCTTCTGAGTACTGCTTTTTTTGTGTCCTGAAGGTTTGGGTATGTTGTATTTCATTCTCTTTCCTTTATGATGAGTTTTTAATTGCACTCTTTATTTGTTCATCCACTGTGCTTTTAAAGTAAATTGTTTTATTTTCATGTAAATTTTTGCTTGCTCTTCCTATTATTGATTTCTAATTTTATTGCATTGTGATTTTTCTTTTTTTCTTTAAATTTTTTTTATTTTAACAACTTATTGGGGCTGATACAATTCTTTTCACAGTTCACACATATACATACATCAATTGTATAAAGCACATCTGTACAGTCTTTGCCCTAATCATTTTTTTCTCTTTTCTTCTTTTACATTTTATTAGGGACTCAAACAACTCTTACCACAATCCATACATATACATATATCAATTGTATAAAGCACATCCATACATTCCCTGCCCCAATCATTCTCAAGGCATTTGCTCTCCACTTAAGCCCCTTGCATCAGGTCCTCTTTTTTTTTTCCCTCCCTACCCTTTCCCCCCTCCCTCATGTGCCCTTGGTAATTTATACATCGTTATTTTGTCATATCTTGCCCTATCCGGAGTCTCCCTTCCCCCCTTCTCTGCTGTCCCTCTCCCAGGGAAGAGGTCACATGTGGATCCTTGTAATCAGTTCCCCCTTTCCAACCCACTCACCCTCCACTCTCCCAGCATCGTCCCTCACACCCTTGGTCCTGAAGGTATCATCCACCCTGGATTCCCTGTACCTCCAACCCTCATATGTACCAGTGTACAGCCTCTGCCCTATCCAGGCCTGCAAGGTAGAATTCGGATCATGGTAGTTGGGGGGAGGAAGCATCCAGGATCTGGGGGAAAGCTGTGTTCTTCATCGGTACTACCTCACACCCTAATTAACCCATCTCCTCTCCTAAACCCCTCTATGAGGGGATCTCCATTGGCCGACACTTGGGCCTTGGGTCTCCACTCTGCACTTCCCCCTTCATTTAATATGATATATATATATATATACATATATACACATACATATATACATATACACATATATACACATACACACACTTATATCTTTTTTTTTTTGCATGATGCCTTATACCTGGTCCCTTGGGCACCTCGTGATCGCACTGGCCGGTGTGCTTCTTCCATGTGGGCTTATTTGCTTCTGAGCTAGATGGCCGCTTGTTCACCTTCAAGCCTTTAAGACCCCAGACACTATCTCTTTTGATAGCCGGGCACCATCAGCTTTCTTCACCACATTTGCTTATGCACCCATTTGTCTTCAGCGATCCTATCATGCATTGTGATTTTTCAAAGATGATTTGTAGTATCTCAGTGTTTTAAGATTTATTGATGCTTGCTTTGTGGCATAACATCGGATCTCTTTTGTTCCGTGTGCTGGAACATAATGTATGTTGTGTTGTTAAAGAATGTATACTACACTGGTATTGGGTGAACTATTCTGTATACATGTGTAAGAGGTCAAGGTGATTGTGTTTTTAAGTTCTTCTGTATCTTTGATTATTTTCTTTACACTTGATCTGCCTTTCCTTGAGCATGGTGTACTGATTGTAGTACTGTCTATTCATCTCCCTAACTGTGTAAGACTTTAGTGTATTTTGAGGGTATTTCATTGGGTTGGGTTCATAGATGTTTGTTATAGTTATGTCTTGTTCAATTGTTGTTTTAATGATTAGGTAATGGTCTTTGTTGTCTCCTGATGGCTTTTGCTTTTACATTTTTTTTTACCACATTAATATTGCTGCTCCATTTCTTTGCTGTTATTTTTATTTTGTCTTTGGTCTAAAGTGTATTTCTTATAAGGAGCATATTAACGAGTCTTGTTTTCTAATCCATTTTGTTAGTTTCTCTCAACTGGTGAGTTTAATACATTTACATTAATTTCTGCTATTAATAGGAACAATTTTATTGCTGTCGTTTTACTGTATGTTTTATGGTGTTATTGGTTTCTTTGTTCATCGTAATTTTCTATGCTGAGTTTAGTTTGTGGGTTCTCTTGTCTTTTGTTTTTTATCTTTTAGTAGGCTTTTATGCTTTTACTCTTTTTTTTTTTAACTTTATTGAGGTTTTACTATTTCCATTGTGGTTACCGTATATACTCAAATATAAGCCGACCCGAATATAAGCTGAGGTACCTAATTATTACCTGGGAAACCAGAAAAACGGATTGACTCAAGTATAAGCCTAGGGTGAAAAATGCAGAAGCTATTGGTGAGTTTCAATAATCAAAACAAATGAAAATAAAATTACTAAAAATTGAGACATCAGTGGGGTAATGTATTTAAATATTTATTTTAAATACAAACATTAATAAAAGGACAAGTCATTTAACATTAGTAAACCAACGCAGTAAGTGGAAAATAGGTGCAATAAAAACAATACCGTATCAACAATGATACCTTAAGAGTACTATTCCCCGAGTTCAATCAGCAACCCAGCTAAAATGTAGAGTTAAAATCCTTCAAAACTGGATTTCTTCTCATTATCTGTCTCCCAATGCAGAGCTTCAGCTGGTGTGAGGTCATCATAGACACTGTCCTCACTGAGATCACCGTCATCACCATCACTGCTGTCATTTTCATACAAAGCGCAGTCTTCACTGCCATCCATAGCATTACTAATACTACATTTCTGGAAGGCACATCGTACCATGTCTTCTGTAATGTCTTCCCATGCATATCGAACCCCCTTTGCTATTAACTCTATGTCAGACTTCATGAGATTTCCTCCTTTTGTTAGTTGTGCTTGACCAGATGACATCCATTTATGCCACTGACCTGTGTATCAGCTGAACCCCAGTTTTTCAGCACATTTTTGTGCTGAAAAACTTGGCTTATACACGAGTATATACGGTAGTTTGTTTTTTATTAGTTTCTTTTCAAGTTTAAGGCTATTAGTTCTATTTTGTAAACTATTTCTCTGTTTGGGTTTTTTATACCCATGCTATTTCTCCATTACTTTATTGTCTGCATTGCAAAATTTTATCTCTGGTTCCCTATTTTGCATCTTACAGGGCTTTTTTTTCCACTTTGTTGGTTTCTCAATGTTCGTGTCTTATGTGTTAATCTCAGTTTGCTGTCTGGTGTTATTTTTTCAGAACATTCCCTTGAATATTTTTTTGATAACGTTGATCTTGTTTTTGCAAATTTATTTAATTTTTCATTCTCTGAAGATGACCTTATGTCTCCCTTATTTGAGGGATAATTTTATTGGTTATAAGATTCTTGGTTAGTATTTTTTTTCTTTCAAGGTTTTGTATATATCCTTCCATTGCCTTCTAACCTGCTTAGTTGTATTGAAAAATCCAAGCTTATTGATTCCCTTTTATAGGTAACTTTTCTTTTTGCCATGTTGCTCCCGTGGTTTTTTGTTGCCATCATTTCTCAAAACATTTTCTTTTTACTTCAACCCTTGGCATTAGCTTCTCATTTTTCCCCTCCCTCTCTGTTCCTCCCTCCCTCATGAACCCTTGATAATTTATATGTTATTTTAATTTTGTCATATCTAGAAGAGTTGTCCCTGGATTGAAGAGTAAACACATAAGTAATTTTGCTAATGTTCCTGTTGCTTGCCATAGGGGCTATGTCATTTTGCAGTCCCACCCACAATACATGAGAGTGTTTCCTCATTGCTTCACCAAAAAATTATAAACTTTAAAATTATTGCTAATCTTTTTTAAAAGTTTTATTTGAGATTGGCTTATATGTGTGCCAGTTTCTTTCCTTACCATTCTTTCCTGTCCCTTATACTTTGAATTGTGTGTTCTCCTTGAAACACATCCTTAAGGCACTCTATGTACTTATTTGTTCAACTTGGGATTCTTTTGTGCTTCCTGAATCTGACGTTGTACTTTTTAATTCAGGAAAATTCTCTACCATTATTCCTTTAAATAGTAAATCCTACACTCTTTATTTTCTTTTTCTGGTATACAAAGTAGGTATAATTAGGTCTTCTTATTTTTTCTTGTTTTTTTTTTTTTTTTTAGCTAGCCCTTGTGTTTCTGTCTCCTCCCTACTGTATTATGGTCATTTAATCAAGAGTAGCTCTACATTTCTATTTCTAGGTGTATTACTCTTAATTGTATCTAACCTTTTGTTAACACATTAAAGACCAGTTAATTTGTTGTTGTTTTTATAAATCTTTTTATTGGGGCTCATACAACTCTTACCACAATCCATACATACATCAATTGAGTAAAGCACCCTTATATATTCGTTGTCCTCGTCATTCTCAAAATTCGCCTTCCACTTGGGTTCCTGGAATCGGCTTGGTTTCCTTTTTTTCCCTCCTCCTCCCTCCCCGCTTCCCCCTTCCCCCTGCACCCTTAATAGTTTATAAATAATTATTTTATCTTATCTTACACTGCACAGCGTCTCCACTCACCCACCTTCCCATTGCCCATCTCCCAGAGAGGAGGTTACACATATATCCCCGAGATTGGCTCTCCCTTTTTACATCCTCCCGGTGTCGCCACTCCCACTGCTGGAAAGACCAGATAGTTTTTTTTACCAACTTAACCCAAGTGGCCGGGTATTTTTTCGGCTGTTAGGTTTCTTTTGCATTAGATCATAAATGGGTTTACATCTCATCAACTTTTTATCTTATTTATTTATAACTTTCATTTTTGAATATAAAACATCTTATATTATGAAACAATATTTTGTAATGTATGTGGAACATTATTGCTCTTATGAACCATAATCTTCATGAAATGATAAAACTTCT
Source organism: Tenrec ecaudatus (assembly GCF_050624435.1). Classification (NCBI taxonomy): domain Eukaryota; kingdom Metazoa; phylum Chordata; class Mammalia; order Afrosoricida; family Tenrecidae; genus Tenrec; species Tenrec ecaudatus. The sequence continues at coordinate 46,397,017 of NC_134545.1, forward strand.
TGTAAAAGCAATCAACATAATCCATATTACTTTGAAATATTAGAAGAATGAGGGCTGAGAATTTCTCCTTGTCTTTTTGTGTAACGGGAGACCACCTGAGCGGTGTAGGTGATGCTTTATCTTTCACTGATGCCTGATCGTGATAAGTGCACAACTCCTTGCAAAACAATTCAAATAGTCACTATGTGATTTAACCAAAATGCACTAAAATGCTACATAAACAAAAAGAACATGAAGACAATGGAGTTTGACACATTCACTACTGATGTAAACACCTAAATAGATGAAGTGGTTAAAATATATCCAAGCAGATGGCGTCTGAAGACAGCGTGTAACAGATGGTACGTGAAATACAAGTATACTTGGGATCCGTATGAAATGTGTTAACTTAGCCAATGAGTTGATTTATTTATTAGTCCCGGAAGTTCTATTTTTTCATTCCACTCAAATATATCTGGTGGTCATCTTTAGGGTATTTTATTTATTTTGCATGTTGTCTATTTAAAATTAATTTAAACATTTGAATTATAGTTATTTTATATTCTTACTGATCATTCTCATATTTGAACAACTTGAGAGAATTCTAGTACTAATTTTGATAGTTTCTCCTGACTTTATTCTTGCAGCTTTATTAAAATCTGTCATGAAATTTATATTTTTGGATTTTGTGTACTTACTCATTTGGGTTTTGTTTAAAGAAATATTGCATGGCACTGGGCAAGGAATGTTTTTCCAGAGTACTCAATGTTGCTTCTAAAAGGTCTCCCATGACATTACCAACCTAAGACTACCTTAAGTTAATTTGTTGGTTTTAGTTTTGCTACCAGGAAGATAGCATAAATGAAAAACTACTTGAGGGAATTCCTAGGGAATTTTTCCCTTTATCAAGATTGCCAACAAACCCAGAGACAAGGGGGAAAAAATTATCTAAAATAGATGGTGAGGAGGGCCTAGTATGCCTGGTGGAGTTTGACCCAGTGCAGTGCAATTGCCAGGAATTACTGAAAGCTGAATGGAGGCGGAACATGATAGTGGGAGAAGAGGAAAGTAAAAGGGAATAGAGGAAAGAACTAGGAGGCAAAGGGCATTTACAGAGGTCTAAATACAGGCATGTACATATGTAAATATATTTATATATGAGGATGAGGAAATAGATCTATGTACATCAGGAAAGGGCCAGCCCCCACAACTAATCGTGGATTTAATAGACTCAATTGTACGATTGAGATATATAAGTATTAAAGTCATAGCATAAGACATAAAAAAGACTGAAATAATGGAGTTAGACACATTTCATGGTAGTATGCTCACTCAGCCCTGCTTGGTGGTCCATGTGGAGAGAGAGGTAGGGTAAGGGAGGATAAAGAGGAAAGGGAACAGGGGCGCGAGAATGGGAGAGGAACGGGGAGCCAACGAGAGGCCAAGAGGAGAGCCTGAGAGATCTCTTTATTGCTAACCCAGGCTTATATACTTTTGGGAGGGCATGCAAGCCCCCTAATTATAGGTAAAGACATCTGTCACAGGAAGGGGTTGCACTATAGGTTATACAGCAATGAGAGGGGAACAATCTAGGGATATAATAAGCAATAGGAAGGGGAAGGATAGGGGTACACATGTGACAAGATGGGCGGATCCTAGATTTAGGGATGGAAGTCAACTTTGGATGTCACTGAGCCAGTTTGACCTGTTCTTTGGCTCAAGATAGAGACCATTATCAGTAGGGTGTAAACCCACCTACAGGAACCAGACTAATGGAAAGCCTTTAGGGAGAAGTAGCCCATTGTCCTTAACAGCAGGGAGAGGGGCTTACCTGAGGTGGAACCAGAGAGTTGTTTGGCAAGTCCTCCCTCAATGCAAGAACATTTTGTTCTAATAACCCGACATTCTGTGATGCTCACCTCCCAGACATGATTGCTGAAGACAAAATGGGTGTAGAAGCAAATGTGGTGAAGAAAGCTGATTGTGTCTGCTATCAAAAGATATAGCATCTGGGGTCTTAAAGGCTTGAAGGTAAACAAGTGGCCATCTAGCTCAGAAGCAACAACGCCCACATGGAAGAAGCACACCAGCCTGTGTGATCACAAGGTGTTGAAGGGATCAGGTATCAGGCATCAGAAGACCCCAAACAACCATATTGATGTGAACAAAGGCGGCCGGAGTTGAGACCCATAGCCCTTATTTAGACAATTGGACATCCCCTCACAGTAGGGTGTCAAGGAAGGAACGAGTCAGCCAGGGTGAAGTGTAGCACCAATGAAACACACAACTTTCCTCTAGTTCTCGATTCCCTGCCCTCCCATCCCCCATCATGATCCCAGTTTTACCTTACAAATCAAGCTAGACCAGAGCAGGTACACTAGTATAGATAGATAAGAGCTTTTGATAAACAGAATTCAGGACGGATAAGCCCCTCAGGAACAGTAATGGGAGTAGTGATACCATGAGGATAGGGGGCAGGTGGGGTGGGGAGCAAAGGGGAACTGATAGCAATGATCGACATAGACGCCACCAGCCACCCCTTGAAGGGGACCAGCAACAGAAATGTGGGTGAAGGGAGACAGCAGATGGTGTAGGATATGAAAATAGTAATTTATATTCTATCAAGGATGAGAGGGAGGGAGGGAAATGAAAGAAGAGCTGGTCTATCAGAGCACACAGGAGCAAATGAAGGGGAGGAAGAGAGAGTGGAGCACATCCTGGCCCACCAAGCCTTGACGATGATATTCCCGCTCAGAGCAGCCAGTGCACAGAGAAGACCATATGGCCGGCCCCACTATGAGGCACAACATCCCTCACTGACCCATAGCCCATACAGGGGACAACACTGGTGACACAGTGTGGGAATTCTGCCTGATCTGATGCCACCACACCGAGGCAAAACACTGAAGGTGTCGAACAGAATAGCAAGGGGAACAGAGCAACGAAGTCCCTAGGGAATACGAAAAATAGACTTTGGGCCAGGGCTTGGCACCCCATCAGACTCCACCAGTAAACACTCCTAAAGGCCAATAAAGAGTCCTTGAACTAACTACAAGCTTTTTTTGTTGTTGTGGGTTTTTTTTGTCATGGGCTTTTTGTTGTTGTTTTCTTTTGTTCCTTGGTTTTGCTCTTGTTTTTTTTTGTGTGTGTGCATGTTGTTATCTCCTCAGGTCTCTATCTAAATAAGATAGGCTGGATGAAGAATCCAGGTGAAAACAATGGGACCAACAGTTCCTGATGGACATGGGAGAGGGGGAGGTGGGAGAAAGGAAGAAGTAGTAACAAACCCAAGGACAAGGGAACAACAAATGATCCGAATCAGTGGTGAGGAGGGTGTAGAGGGCCTGGTAGGACCTGACTAAGGCTAATGTAACCCAGAGGAATTATTGAAACCCAAATGAAGGCTGGACATGATAGTGGGACAAGATGAAAGCCAAAGGAAATAGAGGAAAGAACTAGAAGGCAAAGGGCATTTAGAGGTCTAAATTAAGGCATGTACATATGTAAATATATATACGAGGATGTGGAAAAAGATCTATGGGCATATATTTGTAGGTTTAGTATTAAGGTAGCAGATGGACATTAGGCCTCCACTCAAGTACTCCCACAATGCAAGAACACTTTGTTCTATTAAACTGGTGCTCCATCATGTTCACCTTTCCAACACAATCACTGAAGACAAAGCGGGTGCCTAAGCAAATGTGGTGAAGAAAGCTGATGGTGCCCGGCTATCAAAAGATATAGTTTCTGGGGTCTTAAAGGCTTGAAGATAAACAAGTGGCCATCTAGCTCAGAAGCAACAAAATACACATGGAAGAAGCACACCAGCCATTGTGATCAAGAGGTGTCAATGGTATCGGGCATCATCAGAATAAAAATTCATATTGCGAATGAGGGGGAGTGCAGAGTGGAGACCCAAAGCCCATCTGAAGGCAATTGGACATCCCTTATGGAAGGGTTGCGGGAGGAGACAAACGAATCATTGCAGTGTAGCAATGATGAAACATACAACTTTCCTCTAGTTCCTAAATGCTCGACCGCCCACCCCCCTCCATACACACTCATGATCCCAATTCTATCTTATAAATCTGGCTAGATCAGAGGCTGTACAGTGGTACAGATAGGAACTGGAAACACAGGGGATCCAGGGCGGATGATCCCTTCAGGACCAGTAGTGAGGGTGGCAATGGTGGGAGGGCGGAGGGAGGGTGATGTGGAGAGGGGGAACCAATTACAAGGATCTACATGTGACCTCCTCCCTGCAGGACGGACAACAGAAAAGTGGGTGAAGGGAGACATCGGACAGTGTAAGATATGACAAAATAGTTTATAAATTATCAAAGGCTCATGAGGGAGGGGGGAAGCAGTGAGGGAGGGGGAAAAATGAGCTGATGCCAGGAGCTTACGTGGAGAACAAATGTTTTGAGAATGATGAGGGCGAAGAATGTACAAATGTGTTTTACACAACTGATGTATGTATGGATTGTGATGAGTTGTATGAACCCCAATAAAATAATTTAAAAAAATAATAAATGTAAAACATGCTCCTAAATTAAAAAGAAAATGTTTACAGTGGCATTATTCATAAGAACCTTAAAAATGTAGCCCACCGAAATGTCCTTATACTGATGGACAAATTGTAGTGTATTTCATGGACAATGAAATACTATTCAGCAATAGAAAGGATATTACATCATAGATGAGACTTGAAAACATGTTGAGTAGAAGAGGCCAGTCACCAAAGACCGCTTATTACATGAGTCCCTTGTGTGTGATACCTACCATCAGCAAATCTGTGGTGGAGAAGATAGATTATGTCTGGACTGCACTGATGGGGAGGTGATGAGGAGTAATTGCTAATGATTGCAGGATTTACTGTAGAGTGATGAAAATGTTCTACAGTTCCATTGTGGCTGCACAGTTCTCTAGTACACCAAAACTCATAAACTCTCTAAGTGAATGAACTTTATATTAAAGAAGATAATAAAAGTTCATAGGTTTGTCTCCCTTCCTACAGTGCTAGGTAGAAATAAAATATTTGGTTAGGGTTTAAAAAAATATTTGATGTGTGCCTGTTTTAATAAATAATACTTCAACTTAACTGATGTTCTATTTCAAACTAAAGGGTGCTAATTTAAAAGTTGTGGGTTTTCTAGGTTCCACATACACTCTTGCCAGCTGTGTGCTGCTTATTGTAGTGTTACACAACTGTGTGGATAGTTTCTTTGTCTTTAAAATCAGGCTAGTTTCTGTTTTACCTCCTCAGAGGATTTTCTTGTATTTCAAATGAAAGTAGCATTTTGAAAGTCATATGATCCTAAATAAATATGGAGTCATATTAAGATTCCTAAAGTTCTTTGTATTCTTTTTTTTAAGGGGTTTTATGGGGAAAATAAACAACAGAAAACCTGCTAGACAAATTTTAAAAGAGCTGTAACACTTGTATTTCTTCTTCCTTAGGAGTCAAACACCCATCTTTTCTGACAGTTGAAGACTGCTTTGAGTTGGGCAAAGTGGCCTATACGGAAGCAGATTATTACCACACTGAACTGTGGATGGAGCAAGCTCAAAGGCAACTGGATGAAGGCGAAGTGTCTACTATTGATAAAGTCTCTGTTTTAGATTATTTGAGTTATGCTGTGTACCAACAGGGTGATTTGGATAAGGCACTTTTGCTCACAAAGAAGCTTCTTGACCTAGGTATGTTAGATGGGCTGTTGCAGGGGTAAAGGTGTATTTTGTGAGTGTGTGTGTGTGTGTGTGCGCGTGTGTGCGTGTGTGCGCAGTCTGCTCTTGTTACTTGTGTTAGTTACGTTCTCTGTCATCACGAATGCTGAATTAACAAATACTGAACCATTATTTCTAGGGATCGATTCCCTTGAGTTGCTGGACACAATATTTTCACAGGCGAACCAGTAAATAACCTTACCTATTAAAGATTTAACTTATTTAAGATATATTAGTGAGTGCTTCATTGATTTGGAACTAATATCCAGTAGTACTACAATTCATGTCTGAATGAAGCTTATTTGTCCTGCGTTTTATTTCCTGTAAGGTACATCACAACTTTCTTATGTTTAGGAACATTAGGCAGCAATTTTACACTATTCTTGGGGACCATTTTAAGTGAAAAATCACCAAAGAAAGTCTCGAGGTGGTAAATGTGGCACTGAATGTAGGGTGCTATGAACTTAAACAAGGAGAGAGTCTTCCTGCTCAGTCTCCCCTGAGGACCTGCGAGTCAGCGCGCAATGGTTTGCTGTGCCACGTATATCTCTGAATAAAGTGTCGTTATTGTTGGTCTTTGCTTTACAATAAATTTTAGTGAATAGGTGAATTTTCAAATACGGAATTCATGAATAAGGATTGATTATAAGCATACACCTTTGATACTTTTAATTTGTTAGTAGTTAAGAGTCTTGGCAGTCAAACATAACTTCATCCTTTGCCTGTTTATCCTCAAAGTAAATGTTAACCGATTTTTCTCATTGTTACAGAAGTGTAATAATGTATAAAGATTGTCTGGGTTTGTTGAATCTGTACTTTTCAAGGATTTCAAAATTGGACCATAATCTGGCTAACTCAATCAAAATATTTATATGTTGCCATATTAAATCTTACCTAATTTCCTTTGAAGGTGGTTTTTTGGTTTAGGGCATTTCATCTTCAGAAACAGTATAAAGTGATTTGAAATAAATGATTCTTTTATGAGAATTTCACCACTAGTGTGTTTTGAATGGAGCTGTTCTGTTTCTCCAAGTATGGTCCAAGAACCAGCTGTATCAGAGTTATTTATTTATTTTTTGGTTCCCACCCTCAGACTACTGAATCAGAATCTCTGAAGATATAGCCTGGAACTTATATCCTCATAAATCCAGGTGGCCTTTGATCTGTAATGAAGCTTTGAAACCTAATAATAAATAAATTTATACATAAATGTGTGTCTATTAGAAGAGTCAAGCAATTCAAAAGGACCTATTTCCTGAAAAATGAAATTTTGATCATTGGATTATTCCTTAGTTGCCTAAATTAATATGATACTAGTTCAAGTAATCTTTATTTAACATTTTTCAGTGAATTTTTAGCATTTAATGATTAGGATTTTTGTTTAAAAGGCGAGATGTGCTTCTTAGAGAACTTAAAGAAAAGTAAAAGATATACTCAGGACTTTAAAAAAATTGTTAAAGATAGAAATAAAATATAATGGAATTTTCCCAGAAACCTTTTGAACTCCTTCATAGAGGCCAATCCGTAAGTGTGTCATCTAGAGACACCCAGGGCTTATGTTTTGCTTACAGGTCCCTTATCCTGGCACATACATTTTTCACCAGTTTGTTCAAAATGAGCAGTTATGGGAAATTCCATTATCTTTCAATTCTCTTTCCATGAAGTTTGTTAAAGTCCCTCATGTGTTGTGAGCAGTTATCCCAATAAAGAATATTTTACTAATCCAGCCTAGTATTCCTATACTCTTTAATTACAGTCACAAGTGAAGGCTCTGAGTTCTGTTGACTGTTTTATGGCTGTGTGTTTGGATTTTTTTCTCTGACTGGGTGGAGGAACCCTCTTTTCCACTACTAAAAGTAGCTAAAAATTGACTAGCAATTCTGAGGCAGTTAGTGGATTCTGGTTTATTTGAAAATGACATCTTAGTCTCCTTTTACCTTCCCACTTAGAAAACTGGGACTTAGATCCTTTCAAGCCTTAGGAAGTAGACGGTGCTCTGCATTTGTGATATGTTTGTGGTGAAGGCTGCTTTTCATTTATGTGTATGTCCTGTCTTACTTGCGGGATTACTTTTCAGTCTCAGAGAAACCTTTCCCATTGCTGAATTAGTGGGATGAGTAAGTTTTAAACTTCATCTGACATAAAATTGAACATAGTTCTTTTGGTTCACTTAATTCTCAAAGTAGAAACTATGATTGCTACTTGGAAATAATTGGCCACATCCTTTTCCAGACTGTTATATAGAGTAAATGTATGCCCTTGGGTTGGTACTAGTTTATTCCAGTTGTTTCTGTGTAATAAATTTTACTCTCTAAAGCATCCTGACTGAGAAGACAAGTTACATGATCTGTTTATGTTACTGTATTCTAATGTGTAAATAACTGTAAGCTAATAAAGGCCATACTACCTTTCGTTTCTAACAGATCCTGAACATCAAAGAGCTAATGGTAATTTGAAGTATTTTGAGTATATAATGGCTAAAGAAAAAGACACCAATACTTCAGCTGACCAGTCTGATCAGAAAACCACACGAAGGAACAAAAGGGTCGCTGTGGATTACCTGCCAGAGAGACAGAAGTACGAAATGCTGTGCCGTGGGGAGGGCGCCAAAATGGTAAAGTGGAAAAGCTAATTGTGTGTATGTGAGTGTGTCTGTACACAATTCTAGGAAGAGTCTGAATTCTTTTATATTAATACTTCTAAGGTGTCAATTATCATGACTACTCAAAGTGAAGTATTAAAGCATGCCACATCACTTAATTGTACTCTACAAATTTAAAACCTAGCTCTTGAATTATATACCACTATGTACTTTTTTTGTAGTACTACCCTTTTTAGAGATAAAAAGAGGCTAGAAAGGTGATAAAGTTTTTGTCTTATATCTTAATTGTAGAAAAGATTGCAGCAGTGTTATAATGAAGATTCTATACGATCCTACGAGAACAATCTCTGGCTTTGCTTCTAGGCAAACTTGACAAGCCTCCTTAGTGAACTGTTTTAGTCTGAAGAAATATTCATATTGCAGAAAGTTTTTCCAACTGTTTGGCTTTTAACATATCTTAGGGTTCTCAAGTATGACTATAAATCTTCCTTTGTTATATAATTATATTTATGTATATTAACTCAGAATGCTAATTCTTCAGGATAGTAATAGGTGTTATCCTCCCGCTTCCACCAAAAAAAGTTCCCTGGTCAATTAACTCTGGGAAACAGTTATTAAAGTTTAATAGGTTTTTATTTAGCATGAAGGCTTCTCAGTATCCATATCACACCTATTATGAGTATGATGGATATTGTTTCCCAATGCTAATTGATTATAGAATTCTTTTTAAAGGGTCATCTTATGGAAGTAGTATTCATTGAATGTGCATGTAAAAAGAGTTACGTTTGGGGAGTACATACGTGTGAGTGTAAGCATTTGAAGAGGGTGGAGGAAGATGAAGCTGTCTGCGCCCATATAGATCTGCAGGAACTGACTCAATAATAGTGGAGGGTTTGGTGTTTTGGGTTTCAGTTAACTAACGCTGGAATTTATGTTTCAATACTGATTAACGGTGTAAAAGTATTAACTGACTAAAGTTCAGCAGGTAACAAGTAGATCGTAACTGTGTTGGTAGTTTTGATAACTGGGCTACTGGAGTCCTGGTAGAATGTTTTTGCTTTGAGAGTTAATCATAATATACAAATAAATACAAGCTAGTAATACTTTGATAGACCCAAACTTTTAAGAAATGTATTCTTTAATGTTTCAACATATATCTTCTAAAGTTAAAGGCTCTTAATTTAAAAGTAGTCAGAATGCCATTATCACACCAATTCATTGGTATTGTCAGGTATCTAGTTAGTATTCCGTTTTCAATAGAAGCAGGTTTGTTTTTAGTGCTCTTAACAGCTCTTAAGAACAGAGTGGCTTTTAGTCAAATAGAAAAAACAAGTATAAAGCAGAATTCTGTTAATACATGTCCACCCTGCTTGAGATCAAAAGTATTTTTTTACTCAGAATAATTTTATTTCATTATCATATAAAAGCCCCCCCTTTAAAATATAGTGTATATTTGACTAGGTAAAAAAAATAATAGAGGATAAAGTATGAGCAAATACCTAATTAGATAAAAATATTTTTATGCTTCACATACAGGTACTTGCTTAATCAAGAGAATCCGCAATGAAATATTTATCTAGTTAATATAATACATAGATACTTGAAAAGAACGTTTTGTTTGTTTTATAATGTTCTTCTGTATGAAATCCAGGCTAGATAAGTCTGTCGAGATAGTGACTGGGTTAATGGTTCCTTTGGTGGATGGAGGTTGGGAAATGACTAGCTAATAACGAGCACAAGCGCAAAGAAAATGCTCTAAAACTGATTGTGGTGCTGATTGTATAACTCTTCTTGATGTGATTTAACTATTGAATTATATCACAAGTGTATTTTATGCGAGGAAAACTGCTGGAAAAAAATTAAGTGATTGCTAGTAGCTACAAGAAAAATAAATTCTTAATACAACGAAAAATCTAGAAGACCTTATTTGATACAAAATTTATAGTACAGTTTCTTTTATGTGTTCTTCCAGAGATACTCTTTTGCATATGCAAAGGTAAGAAAATATTTGTGCTCTAAAATACTCAATATTTTTCTTTATGTTTAGACTCCTCGGAGACAGAAAAAACTCTTTTGCCGCTACCATGATGGAAACCGAAATCCTAAATTTATTCTTGCCCCAGCCAAACAGGAAGATGAATGGGATAAACCTCGTATTGTTCGCTTCCATGACATCATTTCTGATGCAGAAATTGAAATTGTGAAAGATCTAGCAAAACCAAGGGTAAATAACTTTTTCCTCTTTACATCAGTTTCCTGAATTTATATAATAGGGCTTTTTTTTTTTACAAAAGATTACAAAAATGATAATTGATACAGCAGTTATTCTACAAAAAATTTTTAAAATTTTGTATTAACATAATGGGTTAGTAGGAGCACAGCTCTATGTAGGCCACTTTTTTTAGTATATTATCAATACACAGTGAGTAACATAGCCTACAACTGGGAGTTAAGCACTTCATTATGAAAATCATAGATGACATTTATGTTTACACTTATGTCTGTGCTTCAGCAATTTCCTGGCTTTTCGGTACATTTGGAGTCTTGTAATTTCATAGACTAATTAAAGTCTTAACTTTTGCATACCTACTCTATCTTTATCTGAAAGGACATTTTAAGTATTCCTATTCTCTTTTAGGCATTTTATTACTAGGAGGATAATTTAGGTACAAGCATATGCTGATTTTAAGTAGTGACTACATAGTGATCTGACATCAACCCATGCCACTCATCTTAATAAGGAAAAGACTCTTCATGAAAAATGTCAGCTTGAAGATCCAGTCTTCCAAAGGGATGCTTTATTTTAGCTTGTTTTTGATTAATATAAATCCAAGCAAATTTCAAATGTGACCCCTTTTTTATACCTCAGAATCATCTTTCCATGAAGAAAAAGACAAGTTTAAGATCATTATCTTGACTGTCATCTCTATTACTGTCTTTCTTGTTTATAAAATCTACTAGTCTCTTTCATCTATCTTTGTGCTTCTTCCAAGATTATTTTACTGTATCTATTACTGAATGGATGTCTTAAAGGAAGAATAGATCGGCCTTAAGATGAATTTTGTACAACAATCTTGCAGTTTCTTCACTAAGAAAATTAGAATCAAAGTCATTAACTACAAATAAAACCAAAAAGCAAAGCAAACAAAACCTCCATTCCACCACCATTGAATTGATTCTGACTCATAGTGTCTGCCTTGGAGAGGGTAGAACTGCCCCAGTGGGTTACTGAGACTATGAATCTTTTTTAGAGAAAAAAGCTCTCCCGGCAGATGAGCTGGTGGTTTTAAACTGTTGATATTGAGGTTAGCAGCCCAACCTGTAATCCACCATGCCACCAGGCAAGGGTGAATAGCGATTCTAAATTGATAAGCTAAACTTCTAATTTAAGACAATTATTTTCCTACTTATCACACTTTCTAGCTTTTGGGATAAGGGGGATTAGTTTCCATTTTCTCTTGCTTTTGTATATTCCATCTTTTCAAAGCAGCAAAAACATTTTTCTAAATATATGAACCATCTGGTATTTGAAGATCAGCACAAGGTGACTGGGAGTATATGGAGTTATTTTCTCTTTCCAGCCTTCTTTATTTTAAAAAAACCCAACTTCTGACTGGCTGGATAAATGTGGTTACTGGTTTTGTTTTGTAATGCACCTATTTTGATGGTTGGCTTCACAGCTGAGGCGAGCCACCATTTCAAACCCAATAACAGGAGACTTGGAGACGGTACATTACAGAATTAGCAAAAGGTAAGAGACGTGTATGCTGCCTATTTTGCCCTCTAATGAGTGTTTTGTACACCTTGCAGGAATTATTCATTTATGGGATGTAGCTCAGGGTCATTTTCAGTCTCCCGCTCCAGTCACCACCATGTTTGTACGGACTTGGATAAATGCCTCTGTGTTTCACAGGTCTTTTTCTTTAACTAGAAGATCTGTTTTTATCTTTCACTGGCTATTTTTAGGAAATCAATTATTCTTTTTGCTTCTTTAATTTTTTCCTTTTGAGCAGATATAAAATATCCAAGACATGGCTTAATACTGTTTTTTTAAATCTTTTTTCTTCCCCAAGAAGGGGACAAAGGAAAGGAAACTGTATTAATTTGGAAGCATTATTTGTTGGTGTAGTTTTTAGTGCATTCATTAATGTTGCAGTAAACTCACAACATCTTTCGTGGTGATATTTTGACGTTATTGATGTAATTATGGAATCTATATTTTTCCTGTTGAAGTTTTTTATTTAAAAAAGTAATGTCACAACAAAAGTTCTGCTGAGTCAAAACTTGTCAATAGAAAGGGTAGGGTTATGATTCCGAGTTCAATATTCCAGACACTATTACTTATGAATTTGGTTGCCTTTTATTTTTATCAGAATGAATTAAAAGTAATTTTATCTCAGTGAGGTATTTTTTAATATAAATTAATGTAGGGAGACTATGCATTATTTTTATAAGATATTTAAAGAACATTAAACTTCTAGATTCTGAGAAAGCTCCTGTGAAACCCAGTGCTATAAATCATTTACATGATTTTTTAAAAAAGTGAAAGGACAATAAATCTACAACAAAAATCTGTCCACCCATTTTCTCTCGATATGGAAGTGGCTGTTCTTGTTGCCTACTTTGTCAGTGCTGTGCTAATGTGAAGCCATGACACACCGTGCAGACCAATCTGAACCCTTCCAATCACCCGTGGCTTGGCAAACAAAACGAGCAACAGCAACACCACCAAAACCAAACCAAAGTTGCCGCTACTGGAGTAAGTCCGTGTCCTTTCTCTTTTTTTCTTCTTGTAGCTGAGCCGAGCTACAGTACATGACCCTGAAACTGGAAAGTTGACCACAGCACAATACAGAGTGTCTAAGAGGTAAGGGAGTAATGGAGAGAATTTTAGTCATATTTGGGCCATCTCCTTTTTTTGAGAATCCGATTTTCACAAAACCCGTAACATGGTTTCTAGAACCCAGTTTGGTAGTTACATGTACTTAATGACATATCTGTGCATGGCTTTTTATGGTGGGCCAATAAGCAGACATAGTAAGGAGGATAGTTAAGAGAGAATTTTCAAATTAATCTACTAGATTACAAAATGCTTGCTGAGGCTCCCCAAATCCTAATAGTTACTGAAGTTGTATCCTCATATCAAATGAAGAAAAATTGCCAAAGACCCTTCTAGAAGAAAGTCTCATTTGGCCTCTGTATTATGGCAGAACAGACATGAGCTGAGACTTATCCTTAACTTTAAATTTAAGGCAGTTTTGTATAGTATTTTAGTATCTCATTCATACCTGAAAATAATGAGCCTCTTTTTTATTTTTAAAAATTAAGTTGTTACATATTTTATCAGAGATTATTGTATGGTTGTAAGCAGTTTTTCTGACAAAAAGATTGTGAGTGTCTAAAATACTGAGGTTTGGATGTTTTTAGGAAGAGTATGAAACACATTTCATGAACCTGCTGATTTGGAGTAAATTTTGTAAAATGTGTACCTATACAAGGATAAGTCCATGCAGCTCATACATACTTGGGTTTATTCTAAACAAAATATATTTAAACATGCCTCTTTGATTAGTGGATGGATGCAGATAAGTTCTCTCAGTAAATCTTAGTATTGTTGGGGTACCTTCAAAAAAGGAAGCACCATTATGGAGACTTCACCTCATATACATTGGACCTGTAATCAGGGGAGACCAGACACTGGAAAAGGACATCATGCTAGGTAATACAGAATTTCAAACCCAAATCCAAGGCAGAGAGGTCAGCTCAGAAGGTTATAGTGACTGATTTGGGGGAGCTCAAAGAGTTATCTTGATAGATTTTTCTCAAAAGTACACAGTATAATCACAGGGTCTCATGAAAAAGTTTCAGGAAATTTAAAAACCACATTGGTGAGGAAAAGGTCAAGAAAGCTGTGCAGAAGAATTTTTTTCATCATGATAGTGCAAGGGCTGCCCTACAAGAATATTGAGAAACCTGTGGATGGAGGTGGGTTAAAAAGAGGGAATCAATTATAGGGCTCTACATATAACCTCCTCCCTGGGGAACAGAAAAATGGGTGAAGGGAGATGTCTGGCAGTGTAAGATAAGACAAGATGATAATTTACAAATTACCAAGGGTTCATGAGGGAGGGGAAAATGAGCTGATGCCAGGGGCTTAAGTGGAGAGCAAATATTTTGAGAATGATGAGGGCAACGAATGTACAAATGTACTTTGCCCAATTGATATGATAAGAGTTGTATGAGCCCCCATTAAACTGATTTTAAAAAAAAAAGAATATTGAGAAACCTTCCCCCAACTGCCCTGCAGCCTCTTTAGACTTCTTTCTGTGTCCAAGACTCAATATTTCAGAGGAGCACTACGTGAGGCCCTCCAAGATGTCAGAAGCTCTTAGGGCGTTGTAGGCTAGACATTGGACTGCTAACCACAGGTCAGCAGTTCAAAACCACCAGCCATTAGAAACACTGGGAAAGATTTGGAGTAACTCCAGATTAAACCCATTTAGTCTTGACAAAGTATGCAGTGTGTGTGTTTAAGATAACCTAGTAAAAATCAAATTCGTAGCACAGTAAAATTGATCTTTATTTTAAAGAGCAAAGTTTCAGGAACAATTTAAAAAATAATACATATTTTGAAAGCGAGATCTTAATTGTTAAAGAAATTTGCTTCATAGAAGGAAGATTCAATATATTTAATATTTTAATAATAAATTGTTATTAGTTCCTATACATCATAAATTTTGAAGGCTCTTACAAATGAAAAATTAACATTTGAAATTTTCTTTATAAAACATACCTCTGACAAAGGAATTTTATAAATAGGAGAGAGAACGTACATGTTCTGATGTTAGTAATAATCTAATCTCTTACCCTGGGCACATCTGTATTTTGAGAGGGTCAGAAGGGAATTTCAAATGTCTATACTTCTGAGAAATTTCTTAAGTGATTACAACATTTTCTGTGGAAGTGGAAAATTGCTTGTTTCAGTATTCCAGCAAATAGAATTTTTTGGGGGAAATATGCACAGAAATCTTTTACTGTTTAAAAATTCTCAGACAAATATTTTTATGTTATTGATCATTTGTGAGCAGTCATTTCTGTCTTTTCCTACATGAAAGCATAATGGAACAAAACAATAAAAAAGATGGACATGAGCTGTGGTTTTGTTAATGGAGAAGCTGTTAATTTTGGCCATATCAACAGAGATATGAGCTTTAATATTTGAAAGGTGGACAGGTATATTTTCTGAGAAAGGGTTTTAATTATGTAAGTTCATGAAGTTCAGGTAAAGTCAGCTAAATAATGATGCATGCAAGTAAATGGCACTCTGTTTAGAATGGTCAAGGCATCTGACCCTGGTGTGCTTTTTTAAAAAATGTTTTTCGACTTTTGCTTTAAAGTACTGATTTTGTAATATATTATTTTATTCTACTTATGACTTAATTTACCCATATTCATAAGGAGCAAAAATAGTATAAAATAATAACTTCTTTTAAAATTTTTATTTATTTATTTAATGACTTCCTTATAAGATGTAAAAATATATGGCTTTGAATGACTTCTGCTTTTTAAATTGGCATCCCTTTCACCGTGTGACCGTCTCCTGGTTGCACTGTGGTCCTCAGTCTAGGATACCTGCGGCAGCATCGCTTCGTTGCCCACCTCCAAGAGAAAGCACTGGATGAGCTCCTCAGTCCTTGTGATGAGCCCTTTCAACACTAGCACTGAAGTCTTGTCCTTTGTTACTGACATTTTGAACCCTGAATTATCTTCTGCTTTAAAACAAAAACAAAAAACAAGGGTTACTTTCATGTTTAAATGTTAAATATAATCAAATGCACATGATAGTTTTATTAGCTAATTTTAATGTTAATCTTCGTTTATGTGTTAGGAGAGAAGAGGATAGGGATAGCGGTTCAAATTGGACCACCTGCATTTACCATTAGAAGGGGTTCTTTTTGGTTTGTTTTCCTTTTTAATTGTTTTATTAGGGGCTCATACAATTCTTATCACAATCCATACATACATCAATTGTGTAAAGCACATTTGTACATTCATTGCCCTCATCATTCTCAAAGCATTTGCTCTCCACCCAAGCCCCTGGCATCAGCTCCTCATTTTTACCCCTCCCTCCCTGCTCCTCCCTCCTTCATGAACCCTTGATAATTTATAAATTATTATTTTGTCATATCTTACCCTGTCCAATGTCTCCCTTCACCCACTTTTCTCTTGTCTGCGCCCAAGGGAGGAGGTCACATGTAGATCCTGGTAATCGGTTCCCCCTTTCCAACCCACTCACCCTCTACCCTCCCAGTATCGCCACTCACACCACTGGTCCTGAAGGGATCACTTGCCCTGGATTCCCTGTGCCTCCAGCTCCTGTCTGCACCAGTGTACAACATCTGCTCTATCCAGACATGCAAGGTAGAATTCAGATCATGATAGTGAGGTGGGGAGGAAGCATTAAAGTTGTGTGTTTCATCATTGCTACATCGCACCCTGACTGGCTCGTCTCCTCCCTGAGACCCTAGAAGGTTTTTTTTTAAACAATGTTCATAACCTTTAAAATGATATCCAGCACTTGTTTACTTGTGCATGCCTTAATTGTTAATGTATTTGAAATATAAACATAGTGCGAGAATGTTATTCCTTCAAATAAAACATTCCAGTCATATGTTTTTTTATATATATATTTTTTAATTTTAACAATTTATTAGGGGCTCATACAATTCTTATCACAGTTCATACATATACATACATCAATTGTATAAAGCACATCTGTACAGTCTTTGCCCTAATCATTTTTTTCTCCTCTTTTCTTTTTTTACATTTTATTAGGGACTCATACAACTCTTATCACCATCCATACATATACATACATCAATTGTATAAAGCACATCCATACATTCCCTGCCCCAATCATTCTCAAGGCATTTGCTCTCCACTTAAGCCCCTTGCATCAGGTCCTCTTTTTTTTTTTCCCCTCCCTCCCCTTTCCCCCCTCCCTCATGTGCCCTTGGTAATTTATACATCGTTATTTTGTCATATCTTGCCCTATCCGGAGTCTCCCTTCCCCCCTTCTCTGCTGTCCCTCTCCCAGGGAAGAGGTCACATGTGAATCCTTGTAATCAGTTCCCCCTTTCCAACCCACTCACCCTCCACTCTCCCAGCATCGTCCCTCACACCCTTGGTCCTGAAGGTATCATCCACCCTGGATTCCCTGTACCTCCAGCCCTCATATGTACCAGTGTACAACCTCTGCCCTATCCAGGCCTGCAAGGTAGAATTCGGATCATGGTAGTTGGGGGGAGGAAGCATCCAGGATCTGGGGGAAAGCTGTGTTCTTCATCGGTACTACCTCGCACCCTAATTAACCCATCTCCTCTCCTAAACCCCTCTATGAGGGGATCTCCATTGGCCGACACTTGGGCCTTGGGTCTCCACTCTGCATTTCCCCCTTCATTTAATATGGTATATATATACATATACATATACACATATATACACATACATACACACACTTATATCGTTGTTTTTTTTTTTTTTGCATGATGCCTTATATCTGGTCCCTTGGCACCTCGTGATCACACTGGCCGGTGTGCTTCTTCCATGTGGGCTTTTTTGCTTCTGAGCTAGATGGCCGCTTGTTCACCTTCAAGCCTTTAAGACCCCAGACACTATTTCTCTTTTGATAGCCGGGCACCATCAGCTTTCTTCACCACATTTACTTGTTCACCCACTTTGGCTCCAGCCGTTGTGTCGGGAGAGTGAGCATCATAGAGTTCCAATTTAATAAAAGAAGGTATTCATGCATTGAGAGAGTGTTTGAGTAGAGGCCCAAGGTCCTTCTGCCACCTTAATACTTGACCTATAAATATAGACACATAGATCTATTTCCCCATCCTCCTATATATATTTGCATGTACATGTCTTTGTCTAGACCTCCATGAATGCCCTTTGACTCCTACCTTTTTCCTCCATCTCCCTTGACTTTCCTCCTGCCCTACTACCATGCTTCATCACCATGTTTTTATATTTATACTATATTTTTAATCATATGTTGAAAGAACAATACCAGTAATCCCAATGTTGAATTTCATGGGTATAGAACTGAAAGCAGGTACACAAACAGAAATGTGCCCCAGTATTCATCATAGCACTATTCACAACTGTCAGTGGATCGAAAAACCTAAATATAAACAAAAGGTATTAAATATATAATGATGGCATATTACTCATTTTCAACAAGGAAATACTAGTATATGCACTAATATGGCTGAACTTTGGATATGTTCTACTAATTATAGTGAAATACACAAGGAAAAATATATGATCCCACTTATGAAATGGGCAAATGTATAGAGGCTAAAGCTTATTGGCAATTACCAGGGCTGGGAAGTATGGGAAACTCACTGAGTTTTTGTTAATGATGGTGGAATAATTTGGTTGCATAATATGAATATAATTAATGTCACTGGACAGTACATGTAAAAATTATTGAATTTGAAAATGTTATAATATATTTTACCACAGTAAAACACAAATCATTAAAGAGATAGAATGACCAAAAATAGGTTAAAAAAAAACTCAAAAATTTAGTCAAAAAGAAAAAGGCTAGATTACTCTAATTGCATGTTGCAACCAAGGTTTCATAGATATCGATCTATTTATTTATTTATTGATATCTAGTTATTAATGGGAAAATGGGACCTATGTAAACTTCTCTGGGGAAAGAGTTCTTTTCTTCTGGAACTAAATTGTGTTATATAGAAAAAAGTATAATTTAGTTTGCTTTTATCCTATTATAGTTGTACAAAAGGAGAAATGTTGTTCTCCAAATGATTTTTCCTGGTAAGGTAGATGCTATGACTTAAATCTAGCCCAGTTAGAAAGCATTAAACTAAAATAAATCTTTAATTTTGACTATTTAATTTAAACAGGAATAGAACATTCAAGATTTAGTAATATTAAAATGAAGGAAACTTAGGACTGGATTCTTTAAGCTACCTGATAGGTTTACAATAATGTTATTGAAGACAGATCAGAGTAATGGTGTTTGTTCATCTGAGTAGGATCCAAATAAATAAGATGTTTTAAGTAACTGGAGTTCTGCTAATTACGGAGAAGCTTCCATGTGGAAGTCAAAATGAAGTCACTTCTCTAGCTAGCATCAGCAGAATCTATTTCGCTCTCTAGTGGTTGGAACAGACCACACTGAACAGGTTTGATTCTGTTTCTAAACAGCAGTTATCATTGGATGTAAGTCCCAAGCACTAAATCTTCCCTTAGATTTTTTAAAATACTTTTATTGGGGGCTCTTACAACTCTTAACGCAATCCATACATTCCTCCAATGTGTCAAGCACATCCGCACATTTTCAAAGCCTTCTCTTCCCACTTGAGCCCCTGGTATCAGTTCCCCATTTCTTCTCCCTCCCTCTCCTTCCCACCCTCCCCACTAGATATTTTATGGCTAAACAAAAAATACAAATTAAAAAAATAATTTATCCTCTAAGATTTGGCAAAAATTAAAAAGACTGAGACTGGCAAGAATTTTATTAAATGGGTACTCATAGTTGGTAGAAATATAAAACAGTTAAACTTTTAGAGGGTAGTTTGACACCATTTATCAAGATCTAGCAAGTCAACTAGTTTTTGTTTTTTTCCAGGACTAACTTTTTTTAAAAAACATTTTATTAGGGGCTCATCATCAATTGTATAAAGCACATTTGTATAAACATTGGCCAGAAGGAGGTTTAAAATAAAAAGAGGCAATACTGTGTTGAAATAAAAGGCTTGTACAGCTAGTAAAACCAAAATACCAGACTCCATGCCATCGAGTAGATGTCAATACATAGCACCCCGATAGGGCAAGGTAGAACTGCCTGTGCCTTTCTTACACAAACTCGTCACTGGAGTAGAAAGCCGTCTTCTCCCTCCAGCACTGGTGGTTTTGAATTACTAATGTGGGGATTGCAGCCCACTATGCCACCAGAGTTCAAAAGAATAGATCAAAAACGATTCTTTCACTGAAACACAAGAAACAAACACAGGAATAGATATTTAAATTTGGTGATAGGGAGGGATGTTGAAGATAATAGAAGTGGAAGGCAAAATTCTTTGTGATTGGAGGTTCGTGTTTTCTCAGGACCTGTGTTCAAGTGCTTGCCAATCTTGCGTTACTTGTTAGCTGCTATCGAGTCAGCCCTTGACTCCTGGTGGCCCAGTGTGGCACAGTAGAATTGCTGCTGCTTTTTATAGTTTTATTGGCATGTAATCCACATATTCAATTCAATAGTTCAGATATATCAAGAAGGATTGTACAACCATTACCCTAATCAATTAAAAAAATCATTTTATTGGGGGGCTCGTACAACTCTTAATCACAATCCATACATACATCCATTGTATTAAGTACATGTGTACATTTGTTGCCCTCATCATTCTCAAAACATTTGCTTTCTACTTGAGCCTTGGTATCAGCTCATTTTTTTCCCTCTCCCCTTGATAATCTATAAAGTATTATTTTGTCATATCTTACACTGTCC
The DNA here is from genome assembly GCF_050624435.1 of Tenrec ecaudatus. Taxonomy (NCBI): domain Eukaryota; kingdom Metazoa; phylum Chordata; class Mammalia; order Afrosoricida; family Tenrecidae; genus Tenrec; species Tenrec ecaudatus. The sequence goes on from NC_134545.1 coordinate 46,417,869, forward strand.
GACGTCTCCCTTCACCCCCCTTTTTGTTGTTCATCCCCCAGGGAGGAGGTTATATGTTGAACCCTGTCATTGTTTCCACCTTACCCTCCCCCACCCTAACCCTAATCAATTTTAGAACATTTTCTTTTCTTTTTTATTTCTCTTTTAAAATGAGTTGCGTAATCACCATCAATTCTAGTGCTCCCTGCCCCCCTCCGGCATACATTGTTTGCTCCTCCAACACCCACCCTACCCCCATCTTCCACCCCCACCCCTACCTCCCCTATAAGCCCTTGCATCAGTTCTTATGTCTGTGCACCTTTTCTTTTATGATTCACAAACTGGAAAACCCAACAGAAACAAAGTGGCAATGATAAATTAATAATAATACAAAGATAAAAATGCAAATAATGAGTAAGAAATAAATGACTATCATCAGTATTTTAAAAGCCAGGGTAGAAATTTTTGTCACGGACAAAGCAAGAGATACTTGGACCTGGAACAATTTCAGGTTGGGTCAAGAGGGAGGTCAACTGACCAATTCAGTCCAGTATAATCATGGTTATAATGATCTCTGATAGTAAAGCAGTTTGAGCCCCTTGCCTGTGGTTGGAGGGGATCTGCCAGCAGCTTGATTTGACTAGATACTCTGCAGATGGGTTTGGGACTCTGATGAGGTTTTCCTGGCTGTCATCTTTTTAGAGGAGCCCTGGTGCCTTAGAGGTCAAGTGCTGAGCTGTTAACTGAAAGGTCAGAGGTTGGAATTCACCAGCAATCCCATGAAAGATGTGACCATTTGTGTGTGTAAAGATGTCAGTCTTGGAAGCCCTGTCTGGTAGTTCTACCCTGTTGTATCAGGTTTAATTTTTCCACAGCCATGGTTTGAAATCTTTGGAAGGAGCTCACCAGGTCCTTTCTTCCATGGGGCTGCTGGGTGTGTTTTAACCCATCAACCTTTCAGTTAGCATCCACGTGCACCACTCACTCAATTACCATCAAAGTCAAGTCACACCGTGGTTGCTCATAAAGTTAAAGAATTATTGAGTTGTTGTAAAACAGAAAAGTTGATTACATTGACAAATCAGATTAGTTCTATCAGGAACTGGTCAGAAGTGGGAGAAATGAGCTCTTACTATATTTGTCAACTAGAATTGGCCAGGGTTAAAGATAAGTTCATTCTTCAGCAAGCAATTACTGAGCATTTACTATGTGCCACATTCTCTGTATATACCAGTAGGTAAGCAACAACTGACAAAATTGATGTATTTGTAGCCAGTAGTCAAATGAAGATGACGTCTTAGCCACATAAATAATACAAAACTATTAATATGATTAATGCTACAAAGGAAGAATGCATACTGTTAAAAAACCATGTTAGGGGCACCTACCTTTTTCACCTCCATGTGTGCATAGGTGACCTCTCTTTTTCAGGCTGCATACAGTTGCTGGTTCCAAGGTTCTTGAAGGTTGGAAGCTCAGGATAGGTGTGTGTGTGTGGCGGGGGGTGGGGGGGGTTAACTGCAGCTGTCCTTTGCTTTTGCTGCCGTGAGCTGATTCTTTTGATAGTTTGATAGTTTGTAGTAGTGATAGTCATAGTGATCCTCTTAGATGTTGAAAATACCACAAACCTGATGGCTTACTCGATGGCTTGCCTTATATTTTATTTCCTTACATTAAATCAAATCTGAAATAGTACCACAGACACATTGGGGGGAAAAGAATGCTAGTAAGACCACAGTCTCTTGAGGAAAGAGGCTGAAGAAGATTCCCAACTGGACGGGGCTGTTCAGATTCCCGTAACATTTGAGATGATGCAGAGAGCTATCTCGGGTCTGAAAGACCCCGCTACTGAAACAGTGGAGATACTAAAATACATGTGGACAGGACCTTTCCTTGGTCAGGCATGAAAGCAGATCTCTTAGAAGATGTGCTTCCAGAAGTTAGGAGACAGAGCTCATTGGAATGAAGGTGCATTGGTATTCTTTAGAGAGAGTTGATGTTGTTAGGTACATTTGAGTCGTTCTGACTCATAACAACCCTGTGTTCAACAGAACAAAACACTTCTGGTGCTGCGCAGTCCTCACAATTGTTCTTAGGTTTGAGACCATTTTGCAGCCCTGTTGTCAATCCATCTTGTTGTCAAGGTCCTACTTCTTTTTTTGCTACCTCTCCGAGAGACCCACAAGTTGTTATGTAAGCATTCTGCACAGGAACTACTTTTGCACTTATAGATGAGGCAGAAAATGGAGTGTAAGAATTATCTAGAAAAAAATTAATTAAAAAAAAAAGAATTATCCAGAAATTGCATTGGGTGTTTTAACCAACATCTTGCTTCTGACAGAAGAGGCCACTGTTTGTAGCTGTGGTAGTGAGACTTGGCAATGCAGGATTAACATGAGAATTGTAAAATGTCATTCGATTTAGAGCATAGTAGGGTCATAGATGATAGTAGTAGAAGCTATTTTGATGGATTGATAGGGATTTAAAATGAGATTGGAATGAGTTAAGTGAAGAATCGGTGAAAAGGTTGACTTGGAGAGGAAGGAGATAAAGGTTAGTAGCTGAAGTGAGATCAGAGTTAAGGAAAAGAATTTTAAAATTTATTTTTTAATGGGAGAGACTAGCAGTTGCTCATGAAGGGGTCTTTTATAACCCACAATAGTTCCATGTCCAGTACACCTTTGGAAAGAGACCAAAGACTGCTACGTTTTGTCAAGGAACCAGAGTGTAACCCATGAGGGGCTCTTATATACATCAAAGTAGAATTGTGCTCCATGGGGTTCTCAGTGGCTGACTTTTTTTAGAGTAGTTCGCCATGTCTTTCTTCCTAGGTGTCTCCTAATGAACTAAAATCTCTGACTTTCATTGGGCAGGCAAGTGTAATAACCTGCACCGCCCAGGGATTCCCAGAGATACTTAAACTCAGTTAAAAATAGTGGCAATAATTATTTATAGAGGGAGATTGAGTATATGAGATAGAGGTAATCCATGATTTATTGTTAACCGAAAATAGCCAGAGATAATGGAATCTACGACAGATTTGGCTAAGTTGAAAACACATTTCTGCTGGAACTAGAGTGAAAGAACTAAAAGGAACAGGTGGCTGCAAGTGAAGGTAGCTGGTGTGGTTTCTGATTTCTCTGTGAGAGTGAGGCTGAGGTGGGTTGGGGTTCAGAGATTTATGGGTAGTGGAGCAAGGCGAAGGCCTAACGGTGGTGGTTATCCTCCAACAAGGCTCAGTGACTCAAGCACCAGAGAAAAGAGATGAATGCACATTATTAGCCAGAATGCTGTTGAAATAGTAAGTCGTGGAAGCAAACCTTGACGAGGAAACAGGAAGAAAACATAAGTAAAGCGGACATGGTTGAATTTCTCATTACCTTATTATATAATAAAATTCACTCTTGTAAAGTGTACAATTCAGAGGTTTTGGGTCTTTTTGGTGGTTCATCCACTACCACTAATTACCTTAATTCCAGAACATTTTTATCACACCAAAAGAAATCTCTCATACCTATTAGCAGTTGTTCCCCATTACACTCAGCCCCACCCATAGCAACCACTAATCTATTTTATTTCTCTCTGATTAGCCTACTCTGGATATTCCATATAAACAGAATATTATAGTACATGGTCTTTTGTATTTTCATTAATTTAATGTGATCTTTTCAAGGTTCAAGGATATGTGTTGCAGCATATATCAGGACTGTATTCCTTTTAATAGCTGGATACTGACGAGCCAGTCAGGGTGCAGTATGGCAGTGATGAAACATACAACTTTCCTCTAGTTCTTTAGTGCTTCCTCCTGCCTCCCACCCACCTCTCCTATCATGACCCTAATTCTACCTTACAAATCCAGCTAGACCAGAGCATGTACACTGGTACAGACAGATAAGAGCTGAAAACACAGGGAATCCAGGACAGATAACAGTGATGCCAGGAGGGTAAGGGGAAGGTGGAGAAAGGGGAAACTGATCACAATGATGTACATATAGCCCCCTCCCAGCGGGATGGACAACAGAAAAGTGGGTGAAGGGAGACATCGAACATAAGACATGAAAAATAAGTTATCAATGGTTCATGAGGGAGAGAAAGGGTAAGGGAATGGGAAAAATGAGCCGATACCAAGGGCTCAAGTAGAAAGAAAATATTTTGAAAATGATGATGGCAACACATGTACAAATGTGCTTGACACAATGGATGGATGGATTTTGATAAGAGCTGTATGAGCCCCCAATAAAATTATTTTTTTTAAATTAGCTGGATACTATTCTGTTTTATCCATGTCACATTTTAATTCTTAAAATGTCTTAGTTATATACCTAGGGTCAAGTAGTAACTCTAAGGTGAACTTTTAGAGGAAATGCTGAGGTGCTTTCCAAAGTGACTGCACCATTTTACATTCTCCTTCCCAATCATATGCAGGTTCCAGCTTCTTCCACTGTCACCAACATTTGTTATTGTTCACTTTTTTGCTGTAGCAGTCATATAAATGTTTTTGTGTTCCTTCTAAAAACTTATGTAGATAATACATGAAATTTGTTTTTCCTAAAAAATGTTAGCATTAATTTAGATTTGCCTAATGATCCCATTTTGTTCTTATATTTTACTTAGAACAGGTTTTTCCAGTTTGTGTGTGTGTAATTGCTTATTTTTAAATTTTAAACTTTCAATGTTGGTAGCATACATATATATATATATTTGCTTATTTTTAAACTTTCAATGTTGGTAGCTTTAAATCCCTTCCTTATGTGGGGGCTTCAAATAGAACATGGAAAAATGGAATGGAAAGATAATGGAATTTTTTATGAACTTTTGAAGCCCCCTTGTATTAAGCCATTTTCATAGAAATTCTATAGTAAATTATATTATAATTGTATTTTATTTCTATGTACTAACTGTAAAATATGACATTAAAAATTTTTTCAAATCATTAATAAAAGTTACCTTAAACAAATTAATCAACTGAATACCTTTAATCGTAGACTTATAGTTCTCTGTATTAGGGTACTTTAAAAGTTTATCTATTGGTCTTTATATGTTCAGTAAAACTAGTATTCTTTTCTTGCTCTTAGTGCCTGGCTGTCTGGCTATGAAAATCCTGTGGTGTCACGGATTAATATGAGAATACAAGACCTAACAGGACTAGATGTTTCTACAGCAGAGGAGTTACAGGTAGGTAGTCAAATTGCCCTTAAATTGTAAATCATGTTTTTCTTAAATTAGCCATACATTTTCTCAAGAGTTGCTTCAAATGAGATGTTCTGACCTTGTTTAGATAGTCCTTGATTTTCATGGTATTTTGTGACCATACAGATGACTGTAAGTTGAAATGAGAGAAAACTATCTTAAAAATCAGTAGAAAAAATATGCTTGTCTTTAACCCTGAAATATGTTTTTGATGAAAAACTCTCTTGCTACCTGTTGTAAATTATATGGAAAAATGAATATATGGGACACTAATATCGTTTATGTACACTGTTTGTTTTTCACTTCTGAGTCTTTGGATGATTTATTTTAATAATTTTATCCTTTTAATTGGATCAACTCAATATACTGTAATGTTTACTGTGGCCTTAGTATATTTAAAAAGTTGTGCAATCATCATCAGCATCTAATTTCAGAGCATTTTCATCACCACAGAAGGAAACCTCACCTCCATTAGTCGTCATTAGCTGTTCCTTTTCCCAGTGTCCCTGGAAACCACTACTCTACTTTTTGTCTCACGGACTTATCTCTACTGGGCATTTAACATAAATGGAAGCCTTTGATATGTGGCCTTTGTATTTGGTTCTTTTGTTTAACTTTAGTGTTTTCAAGGTACATAAATCATGTGTATGAGTACTTCACTCCTCATGATTAAATAATATTCCATTACATTAATATACCGTATTTTATTTACCTATTCATCAGTTGATGGAGATTTGAGGTGTTTCATTTTGGGGCTATTGTGAATAATGCTTTAAAAATTCATGTGCATGTTTTTGTTTGGTTATATATTTTCATTTCATTAAGAATGAGATTACAGGGTCATTGAGGACCTACCAAACGTTTTTCCAAAGTGGTTATACTATTCAATATTCTCACCAGCAATGTATTTGGATTCCAATTTCTCCACAGTTTTACTTTTTTTAAAAAAATTATAAACAACCCTGGTGGGAATGAAGAAGTGTTTTACTGTGGCTTTGATTTGCGTATCACTAACAGCTAATGATTTTGAGCATCTCTTCATGTACTTATTGGTCCTTTGTTTATCTTCTCTAATGGAATTTCTGTTCACATTGTCCGTCCCCTTTTAGATTGGGTCATTTGTCTTTTTGGTGTTAAGTTGTGAATTTGTGTCCATGAGGATGAGGGGACAAGGACCGCTGCTGGGGCTCCAGTTCATACCTGCGTGTAGGGTTAGGGTTAGTTCAAAAGAAGTCAAGTCGAAACATCACTCTACGCCTCCAGATGCTTTTTGTTCCCCCAAATCAGAACATCTAAAAGAATTATGACTTGAATCTCTCAAGCATTCCTAAACTGCTAATTTGACATGAAATAAAAAAACACAGAATTATTTGGGGGGAAGGGTAAGAGACATGGACACACTGCCTTCTGAAGTGATTGAACTACTGTATATACTCGTGTATAGCCGAGTTTTTCAGCACATGGGTCAGTGGTACTTCAGCGAGGGGTAACTCTTAAGGTATCATTGTTGATGCCTTAGTGTTTTTGATGAACCTATTTTACACTTACTGTGCTGGTTTACTAATGTTAAATGATTTGTTGTCCTTTTATTTATGTTTTTTATTTAAAATAAATACTTAAGTACATTATCCCACTGATGTCTCAATTTTATTAATTTTATTTTTATTTGTTTTGATTGGTGAAACTCACCAATAGCTTCTGCATTTTCCACCCTAGGCTTATACTCGAGTCAATCAGTTTTTCTGGTTTCCCAGGTAATAATTAGGTACCTTGGCTTATACTCGGATCGGCTTATATTCGAGTATATACGGTAGATGGAGTATATGTCAGACATTTTGACAAATTTAAAAACGAAGGTTTCTTGGATTATGTAGCAGTATTTTTTGACTTGTCCTGTATTCTAGATACTATATCTTTATCAGGTATGTGACCAACAAATATTTCCCCCATGTTATGGGTTGTATTTTCACCTTTTTGACAATGTCTTTGAAGCATAAGGGTTTTTAGTTGTATTGAAATCCAATTTGTCTTTTTCTTTTGGTTGCTGATGTTTTCAATATCATATCTAAGAAACATTGCTTAGTTTAAGGTCACCAAGATTTACAACTGTGTTTTTTAGTTTTATCCCTTACATTCAGATCTTTGATCCATTTTGAATTCAGATATTTGTATGGTGTGAGGTTGGGGTATAACATCATTCATTTGCATGTTGATACCCATTGGCTCAAGCAACATTGGTTGAAAAAATATTCTCTTCCTATTGAAATGTCTTTTAAATTATATTGTAATTAAAAACATTAGCAGAAGTAAGATTAAAGTGCTTTATTTCTCTGTAAAAATTCAAAAACTTATCAAGAGTGTCATATTTTTACACAAATAACACATGCTTTTTATATTAATTTGCCGACTTTTCCCTTCTCCTAGGAGGTATGCTATGCCTTTTTTTTCCTTTTACATGTTGCTATGAAAAAGTAGCACCACGTGCTTACAAAATGTAGCACCATGTGCTTACAAAATGCCTCCCGAGGAGGGAGCAGTTGTTGAACAAATGTAGAAGGTGCATGTTATTTGTGTAAAAATACGGTAATTTGAAAAATATTTGCCTTTTTCCTGTTGCATAGCTTAGGCTATGAAGTAAGCATCTTTTTAATGCATTAGTGACTTACTATAGTGCTTGTGGTATGAGTTGGGGTGCCACCCCCCACCACTAATCATGGGTTCAATAAGCACAGTTATATAGTTGAGATATATAAATATTATATTAAAGTCATTCAGAGTATGAGAGATAGAAGAGAGAGTCAAATAATGCATTCAGACACAATTCATGGTAGCATGCTCACCTCCTGGATGACCATGATCTAAGCCAGGTCCATGCACAGTGTGGCCCGAGGGGAGGTGGCGTGGAGACGTGGCAGGAGGTTCAAGGACCAGGCAGGAGTTTGGAGAGCTGGGCCCGAGGCTAGGACTCCGGGCGTGAGGCTGGAGGAAGCCTCAATTTTATTGTTCACCAAGGGTTATATCTCCTTTCGAGCACATGATTACAGGTAATCACATGTCACAGGAAGGGGCAGTACAATAGACATACACATCATAGGAAGGGGATATATGATAGGCATAAGCATGACTGGAAGGGAATGATCTAGGGGTGTGCACATAGGAATGGGAGGGACTAGAGGTATACATGTAACAAGATGGACGGACCCTAGATTCATGATGGCAGCCTAGCCTTAGTCATCCTTGGGCCGGTTTCACCTCTCTGGGGTCTCCTACAAGGAAACAGACAACTGCTCTCCTTACCAGAATGGAGTGGGCCCTACTTGTTGTGGGATAAACAGTGGTGTCTGCTTGGTCTAGATGGCTGATTACCCTTAGGGAGAATAACCCTGACCTACTTCTGATGGCCTCCAAGTGTGTAGTCATTCGCAAGCAGCTAAGTTTGGCATATATTTGGGGGAGACAACTTGGGAGAAATCCTTCTGTTTCCCATAAGTACTTACTAATTAAATCAGCTTCCAAAATGTTATCCTTTGTGCTTGCTGTTCTTTTGGCTGTGCATATCTAGAGTCTCTTGTTTGTCAACAGTATCAGCAGTCCCCTATCAGCTATTTCCTTTATTTCTCCATGCACATTCTATTTAAATTTTCTTTTTCATATCATTGTTGCACTTTCATTTTGTTGACCAATTCCCTCAAATGGTCATTCTTTTAAAAGTCAGGTGGGTTTATTAGTGGAGAAAAGGAACCATACAACATATCCTTTGCTGTCTCTGCAGGAACTAAATGGCAGGTACGTAGTGACCAATCACCACCAGTCTTTGAAGGAGGTGACATAGATATTGATCAGTTAGATATTGATCACGATACACGCCTGTTACTTATATAGAAACTTATGGACTCAAAAGTTAGCAGTGAGTTGTATATGTAATTACTAATAGATAAAATTAGTATACTGTAGTAACTTAAATGTAAACCTTATTGTTGGTTAACAGCTGTGTTAGGGAGAGTTCTCTAGAGAAACAAAACCAGAACACTTAGGATTATATGAGGAGGTACCCCTCCCCAAAATGGAATTTCCCCCCCCAAAAGCTATGTAATTAATTTTTTTAATAAAACAACCTTATCACCTTCAAAATACAATCCATTACACTTAATACATTTGTCAAATCTGCAACTCCATTTTGGAAACATTTTTCAAACTCATCTGTTTGAATGCCTGTTAGCACCTCCCTCATTTTTTCTTCACATCTTCTAAGTCGTCAAATCGCTGTCCTTTCATGTCCCTCTTCATTTGCAGAAACAAAAAGAAATCACAAGGAGCACAGTCAGGTGAGTAAGGTGCATGGGCCAAGAGAGGCATGCTGTTTTTTGCCCAAAATTGGTACACCGAGATGGCTGTGTGAGCAGGTGCATTGCTTGGTGGCAAAAACAGCCCCCCATCTGCCACAAATCAGGCCTTTTTTGTCACACACTGTTACACAATCTTTTCAGAACCTCTAAATAGAAAACTTTCAGAAACAGTCTGTCCTGGTGGAATAAACTCAAAATGCATCCGTTCAGGAAGTAGACAGACATCCAAAAGGAGGTTTGTCATCAACTGACATTTTACTTTTTTTGAAAAGAGAAAACACTTGTACACTTGAGTTTTTCCCATAGCACAGTCCTTGTAAACTGTGTTCAACATCACAAGTTTCTGCAGTATTTTTCCCAAGGAGGTTTGTCATCAATTGACATTTTACTTATTTTGAAAAGAGAAAACACTCGTACACTTGAGTTCTTCCCCTAGCACTGTTCTTGTAAGCTGTGTTCAACGTCACAAGTTTCTTCAGTATTTTTCCCGAGCAGGAAACATTTCACAGCCCAGTGCTGTTCTCTTAAATGGGCCATCACAAAAAGAGGTTCAAGCAAAACTGCTTATATGAAACAATTCACTGTGACTAGAGAGAACCTTCTGAGGTGACACCACTGGGTGCACTAACTCAGCGAGTTGCTGGATGCTTGCTTAGTAGGAAAAATGGATACTATGAAAGCTCTGCTTGGCAGAGTTTTTTTCTGGTGTTTTTTTTTTTTTTGGTACCCCCTCATTTATATAAAAAAAGATAGGTTTATGCAACAAGAAGGAATATAATAGCTAATTAGTCCACACAGCAGTACAGAAAACTCAGCTCACTTTCATGAAACAGTTAATATACTGATGATCCTTCAACTCACTCAGGCTGCCAGTCCAAGGTCAAGGAAGCAGAAAGCAGAGTCTGCTCGTAGGCAAGACAGGCAGAGTTGGCCTGAAGACAGAGGAGAGCAGAGTTCGTAGGTTGGAAACTTAGCTCAGCGGGCCCCAATGAGATCTTCAACTCAAACGATGTATGCAGCAGAAACCTGGTAAAGCAGGTCTCCAAGGAGCCTCAAGCTCTAGCAACACGATTTACAGGTTGGCTCACCCCATAGGTAGTGCAGCACACATGGTTGAGGCAAAGAACTAGCTCAAGCAGTAGCATGGTGGTCCAATCACCAGGAAGGAACAGAGATGGGGTGCCAGCAATGGAAAGTATTTATCTCAGTCAGTCCCTCCAATTAAGCTGTGACCTGATTAAAGTCTGCCTACACGTTGCTGTGGAGGCCTAGTTGGTACAATAAACCTAACTCACAACGGGTTTGGTAGGTTTGATTTTTGTTTTCCATTATGTAACTACAAAGCAGTACTGGCTGTATTTAAATTAGCTTAATTAAGCTGTCATTTATTCCATTGTAATTTATAACTTTCTTGGTATTCAGCTGACCATCAAAAACATGTTGATATGTTTTTGAATTTTACCACAGTTAATGGGAGAAATATATCTGTGGTCAAAGAAAGAAAATTTACAAAGAAACATTTTCAGTTGCCTGCAGACCTCAGAGACACTGATTTTTTTTTTTCCCTTTGTATCCCTTTGTTCCCTAGTCTGTGTTTTCTCTAATCTACCTTACCTTCACAGGCTTTTTCCAGGCTAATGAGTACATTTCTGCTAATTAGTCTGTTCCAACGCTAGGTGTTTACAACCTAAGAAAGCAAATATTCAGAATAGGAATGATTTGCTTCTGACTTAGACTTTGATGTGTCAATACTTTTTTTTTTAAACGTTTTATTAGGGGCTCATACAACTCTTATCACAGTCCATACATATACATACATCAATTGTATAAAGCACATCTGTACATTCTTTGCCCTAATCATTTTCTTTTCTTTCTTTCTTTTTTTTTTCCCTTTTCTTTTTTTACATTTTATTAGGGACTCATACAACTCTTATCACAATCCATACATATACATACATCAATTGTATAAAGCACATCCATACATTCCCTGCCCCAATCATTCTCAAAGCATTCGCTCTCCACTTAAGCCCTTTGCATCATGTCCTCTTTTTTTTCCCCTCCCTCCCTGCTCTCCCCTCCCTCATGTGCCCTTGGTAGTTTATACATCGTTATTTTGTCATATCTTGCTCTATCCGGAGTCTCCCTAACCCCCCTTCTCTGCCTTCCCTCTCCCAGGGAAGACACATGTGGATCCTTGTAATCAGTTCCCCCTTTCCAACCCACTCACCCTACACTCTCCCAGCATCGCCCCTCACACCCTTGGTCCTGAAGGTATCATCCACCCTGGATTCCCTGTGCCTCCAGCTCCTATATGTACCAGTGTACAGCCTCTGCCCTATCCAGCCCTGCAAGGTAGAATTCGGATCATGGTAGTTGGGGGGAGGAAGCATCCAGGATCTGGGGGAAAGCTGTGCTCTTCGTCGGTACTACCTTGCACCCTGACTGACCCATCTCCTCTCTTAAACCCCTCTATGAGGGGATCTCCATTGGCCGACACTTGGGCCTTGGGTCTCCACTCTGCACTTCCCCCTTCATTCAATGTGGTATATATATATATTCAATACTCTTAATCTCTCAATTTGTCCTATAGGATAGAGGGAGAGAGCTAGGGAAGATATTATTTTATGAAAAAGAAAACTGAGATTGTATCAAAAGTTACATATATTGTAACAAAAGGAGCTGGAACTTGAATGCAAACCAGTTATTTTTCTGACTTCCTTGCCTTGCATTGGGAAATTGTTAGAACCAAGTGAAGTTTCTAGAGATCTCTAGCAGAGATAATTAAGTTGATGTTAATTTTAAACTTACCAGGAAAAAAATAATGTAGGAAAAATATGTTATTAGATTGGAGAATTTGCCAGCATTTTGGCCTTTGGAAAATACCAGTCCTGATTTAAATTCCAAAACAAAGTATTTAGTAAGAAGAAATAAACCTTGCCCTGTTGTGATTCTGTCCTACATTGCTGTGTATAGCAACGGCAGTGGTTTACCTCCGTTTTCTGTTTCCCTCACCGAAGTGCCTGTCCACCATCCCAGGGAAGATTTGATGGATATGGACATGAGCCCCCTGAGACCCCAAAACGATCTTTTCGGTTGTGAACTAAAGGCCGATAAAGATCACTACTGTAAGGTGGATAAGGATGCAAATGAGCACCAGTTATCTCTAAGAACGGTCAGCTTAGGTGCAGGTGCCCAGGATGAATGCATGTCGTTGAAGCAGAGGCAATGCATTGTGAAGGCAGCCTAATTAAAGTAGCACTGGCCACTTTGAAAATGTCTACACAGCCATCGGTCTCCCTCGGGGGCTTTGAGAACACCACCAGTGGTCTTGCGGTTGGAGTATGGCTCAGGGCCTGTGCATGTTAGTGGACAGCATTAAGTAGCTGTGGAGGAAGAAGCATCAGATGATGAAGAGGAGGAGGATGTGAAACTTGTATTGTTGGGAAAAGCGGTCTGCACCACAGCGGTAACAAGGCTCCACAGCAAAAAGTAAAACTTGTTGCTGATGACGAAGATGATGAGATAACGATGATGATGACAACAATGATTTTGATGATGATGATGAAACAAGAAAAAGCTCCAGTGAAGAAATCTACATGGGATATTCCAGCCAAAAATGTACAAAAATCAAACCAGAATGGACAAGACTCAAAACCATCAACACCAAGATGTAAAGGTCACGAATCCTTCCAAAAAACGGAGAAAAACTCCCCAAACACCAAAGACCCTAGTTCTGTAGAAGACTTTAAAAAAAAGAAAAGGTGGTTCTCTTCCTAAAGTAGAAGCCAAATCCATCAGTTACCCTCTATACTTGAGTATAAGCTGAACCAAATATCAGCCAAGGCACCTAATTTTACCACAAAAACTCCATTAAAAATGTGCTGAAAAACTCAGCTTATACACGAGTATATATGGTATGTGAAGAATTGCTTTGGGATGCTGCCCCCCAACCCCAGCAGCTGGGGCCGTGCGCCTATGAGATCAGGCAGTTCCTCGACTGCTCCGCCACGCAGAGTGACCTGTCCCTGTGTGAGGGTTTCAGCGAGGCCTTGAAGCAGTGCAAGTACAACCACAGCTTGAGATCCCTGCCCTGAAGGGCCCACACTGGACTCAGAACCCTGCCAGAAACCCTGCACCCACCGCTCACTGACAACCGACCATGACGTCAGATTGTACCCCTGTGGTGGTAGGGGGGTTCTCCCCCCACAGAAAACCCGAGACGCAAATGTGCATAGACACCCCCCCCCCAAAAAAAAGAAGATTGTTTGGGATGGGGGAAAATGAGGAGCTGATATTAAGGGCTCAAGTAGAAAGCACATGTTTTGAGAATGATGATGGCAACAAATGTACAAATGTGCTTAACACAATGGATGTATGTATGGATTGTGATAAGAATTGTACAAGGCCCCACTAAAATTATTTTAAGTAAATAAAACAAAACAAAAAAAGAAAAAGAAACCAAAGGATGTATTACATTAAATCTGCTGTACACTGTTCATTTTGAGGATTAACGTATGCCCGATTTAAAAAGAAAAAAATAAAATAGTTTGAACACGTTATATTTTTCTGCCTTATTTCATTTCTCTAGCAGTTGCTATCTGGCCTTTTTTTTTTTTTTAGGTTTTAACATTTTATTAGGGGCTCGTACAACTCTTATCACAGTCCATACATATACATACATCAGTTGTATAAAGCGCACCTATACATTCTTTGTCCTAATCATTTTTTTTCTCCTCTTTTCTTTTTTTACATTTTATTAGGAGCTCATACAACTCTTATCACAATCCTTACATATACATACATCAATTGTGTAAAGCACATCCATACATTCCCTGCCCCAATCATTCTCAAAGCATTTGTTCTCCACTTAAGCCCTTTGCATCAGATCCTCTTTTTTTCCCCCCTCCCTCCCTGCTCCCCCTCCCTCACGTGCCCTTGGTAATTTATACATCGTTATTTTGTCATATCTTGCCCTATCTGGAGTCTCCCTTCCCCCCTTCTCTGCCATCCCTCTCCCAGGGAGGAGGTCACATGTGGATCCTTGTAATCAGTTCCCCCTTTCCAACCCACTCACCCTACACTCTCCCAGCATCGCCCCTCACACCCTTGGTCCTGAAGGTATCATCCACCCTGGATTCCCTGTGCCTCCAGCTCCTATATGGACCAGTGTACAACCTCTGCCCTATCCAGCCCTGCAAGGTAGAATTCGGATCATGGTAGTTGGGGGGAGGAAGCATCCAGGATCTGGGGGAAAGCTGCGTTCTTCATCGGTACTACCTCGCACCCTGATTGACCCATCTCCTCTCTTAAACCCCTCTGTGAGGGGATCTCTATTGGCCGACACTTGGGCCTTGGGTCTCCACTCTGCACTTCCCCCTTCATTCATCTGTCTGGCCTTTTTATAATGCAGTGAGAACTTTCCGTACGTGTCTGATAAATGTTGGCCAGGTTCCTTTGCCAAGCGTGTTTTGTCGCGTTGTCTAAAATGCCGGTTTAGTTTGCAAAGATGGAACCCAACCGTTGCTTGGTTCTAAGTATGTATGGAATGTTACGATAGGACAGGATAGTAGCAGTGGTGAGACAAATGGAAATGGGGAGACAAAAATATAAACTCAGTATTTTGATAGAGAAAAAAAATAGAAAACTCAAATTTTAAGTTTTGTATTCCTGAAATGTTTGTTAAAGAAAAGCATGTTAATTAACGTTCTGAAGTAACACTTAATAGTCTCAGTTTCGTATTCCTTGTTTAAAAGCAAAGATAACGCTTTGAAGACTAGGATGTGCTGTATCTAAGACACATTATTGTTGACTGCTTCATATGCATGTGAAAGGTAGATGGTGAGTCAGAAAGACTGAAGAAGAATTGATGCTTGAACTATGGTGTTGGTGGAGAGGATCGAATGTATCATGAACTGCCCAAAGAATGAACAGGTCTCTCTTAGAATAAGTACAGCTTCTAAGGAGCTAGGATGACAAGGCTTTAGGCATTTTATCAGGATAAACAAATGCCTAAAGAAGGTCATTATGTTTGGTAAAGTAGAGCTCTGGAAAAGATAAAAAGAAAACCCTCCATGATGGACTGAAACCGTGACTGCAGTAATGGGTGCAAACACTCGACGATTGGGAGGTGGTGCACACAGTGCAGTGCTCAGTCTGTTATGTAGTGAGGGTCTCTTTGAGTTGGAACTAACCCAACAACAATCCTGATGAATCTTTCACTCATACTTTGTCTTTCTTTTTCAGGTAGCAAATTACGGAGTTGGAGGACAGTATGAACCCCACTTTGATTTTGCACGGGTAAGTCAAGGAAACGGGGAATATAAGAAATTCATTGATGCATAAGCATGGCATGTTTATGTTTTAGTATTAAAAATTCAAAGCCTACTTTAAAAATGTGAAAGCATTGTGGGTAGATACACTTAGATACCTTTATAGCAAGCTGTCTTTTAAGTTCATTGCTGTACCTGAAACAGAGTAAAGGTAATTCCCATAGGCAGATCAGAAAACAGCAAAACCTAGGAACTAAAATCAGGGCGTTAAGGGTGGGATTTGAGAGGGTGGAAGGGCTTTAAAAATTTAGTGCTTTGGGGATCCTGTGTGAGATACCCATTATAAAGAGGGCTGTAAAACATAAGATCCCCTCTCTGAGGCTTAAATCTCCAAAAAGAATCACAGCTTCATAGACCTAACTATCCTATGGATTTGGAATTTTAATTTTTACTAATATGGAAGAGAATTTTGATTTTTACTAATTCCACTCCTGATACCTGGCAGAAATAAATTCATATTCTTTGTGGAGAGAAGCGTCCTTTTTCTAGCACCACTGGATTCTTTTAAAGATGAGCTCTGTTTAGAAAACTTGCAAACCAGTAATGAGATATCATTGGTGAGATTCAACAACCAACCAATTTGAATATACCCAGAATTTTAGATACTGGAATTATCAGATGCAGAATGTAAAATAGCTATAAAAATTCTTTTAAGATCTAAGATGTATTAAAAATGAGTAAGAAATTCTTAAAATAATTTGACATGTTTGAAAAGTAAACAAGTAGGAATTTTAGGTAGAAAATAATTGTTGAAATTTAAAATTCAATGCATAAGATTTTTAAAGGCTTAAGTGAAATTGGAATATAGATATGAAAAATCATTAAAATGCATGGTGAATGAAAGGGTGATAGAAATATTTTTTACCTCCAGTTCCTAAATGCTTCCTCCCCCCCAACTACCATGATCCGAATTCTACCTTGGAAGTCTGGATAGAGCAGAGGTTGTACACTGGTGCAGATAGGAGCTAGAGGCACAGGGAATCCAGGGTGGATGATACCTTCAGGACCAGGGGTGTGAGTGGCGATACTGGGAGGGTAGAGGGTGAGTGGGGGTTGGAAAGAGGGAACTGATTACAAGGATCTACATGTGACCTCCTCCCTGGGGGACGGACAACAGAAAAGGAGGTGAAGGTAGACAACGGACAAAATAACAATTTTATAAATTATCAAGGGCTCATGAGGGAGGCGGGAGTGGGGAGGGAGGGGGAAAAAGAGGACTTGATGCAAAGGGCTTAAGTGGAGAGCAAATGCTTTAAAAATGATGAGGGGGCACAGATGTGCTTTACACAATTGATGTATGTATGGATTGTGATAAGAGTTGTATGAGTCCCTAATAAAATGTTTTTTACAAAAAGAAATAAAATAATTATTTATAAACTATTAGGGGGGAAGGGGGGAACGTGGAGGGATGGGGAGGGGGGGAAAGGGAAACCGAGCTGATTCCAGGAACCCAAGTGGAAGGCGAATTTTGAAAATGACGAGTGCAACGAATGTATAAGGATGCTTTGCTCAACTGATGTATGTATGGATTGTGATAAGAGTTGTATGAGCCCCAATAAAAAGATTTATTAATTTAAAAAAAGAAATACTTTTTAAATGTAAAGAGAAATGGAAATTATTCATACAGACACTTACACAGTAAAGCTTATTGCAGCACTGTTCTCAGTGACCGAAAGGTAGACACAATATAAATGTCCTTCAGTAGATTGTGACTCGACTTTCAGCCCCCACGTAGGTGTATAGGTGAGCGATGCATCAGCGTGTACTGTGGTCACCTGTGTGCTGCTGCGATGTTGGAGCTGTTGTCACTGGTATTTCAAATAACAGCAGTACTTCAGCTGCCGATTTCAAATACTAATACTGAGGTAAACAATAGGAATATATATAATACTGATCATAGTGGATAGGTTTCAGGATAACTTCCAGACTAAGAACAGACTACAAAAAAGGATTAGGCTATCCACTTCTGAGGAATTACCTGCTTAGAAATAGTAGCAGAACATTGTCAGAGATGATACCAGAAGTTGAACCCCTCTGGTACAAAAGACGCTCAGAATATGATGGAGGAAGAACTGCCTTCTTAAAGTAAAGTCAACCATAATGATGTGGATGGAGTAAAGTCTTCAAGATCTTCATTTGCCATGGGGCCCGAGTCAAAATGAGAAGGAAGAGCTACAAACATCTATTAATAATTAGAACTTGGAATGAATGAAGTATGAATCTTAAGAAAATTAGAAGTTTTCAAAAATGAAATGGAATGTGTAAAGATCAAAATCCTAGGCATTAGTGAGCTGAAATGGACTGGTATTGGCCATTCTGAATTAGGAAGTTACAGGGTTTATTATGCCGGGAATGATTCAAGAGGAATGATGTTACATCCAAAAGGACATTTCAGGGTCTGTTTGACGTGCAGCGCTGTCTGTGATAGGATAAGATCTGTTCACATACAAGGAAAGCTAGGCAAAACAGCTATTATTCAAATATATGTACCATCCGAGCTAGTGATGCAGAAATTGAAGAATTCTATCATCAGTCTGAAATTGAGCAAACATGCAATTACTATGCATTGATAATTATTGGTGGTTGGAATGTACAATTTGGAAATAAAGAAGAAGGAACAGTAATTGGAAAATGTGGCTTTGGTGATAGAAACAGAGCTGACAGAATTTTGCAAGACCACTGACTAAATCGCAGGGACCTTTTTCATCAACACAGTGACTTTTAAACGTGTGGCCTTCTCCAGATGGAATACACAGAAATCAAATTGACTCCATCCGTGGGAAGAGATAGTGGAGAAGCTCTGATCAGTAGCTAAAATGAGGCCTGGGACTGACTGTAGAATAGACTGTGACAGTTAGATTTGATGCCAGTATGCACCCATGGAGGCTTTATGACACCTCCTTGGAGGGCTGGCCTTTTTAAGAGCGAGACACTAGGACTTTCACTCTGCCTCTGCCATCCGCTCTCTGGGACTCTGTGTGCCTCCACTGACCTGGGATCCGCATGACTGCACCTTTCTGTGAAGGTCATTTTGAAAGAAAGTTGGATGTACACATACCTAAAATACTCAGATAGCTATGAATTAGATGATGTAGTTTTTATTTAAACTACATTTGTTTGGGTGCATACTTACGTCAACACACGTGTATGTGTATGTGTGTAGTTAATAAATACTCTAGGACTTGAAGAACTCCAACTGCTAGTTTATCTTCTAGAAATAAAATACTACCTTACTTTTCTGGGAAATGAGCTGCATTAATC
The DNA here is from genome assembly GCF_050624435.1 of Tenrec ecaudatus. Classification (NCBI taxonomy): domain Eukaryota; kingdom Metazoa; phylum Chordata; class Mammalia; order Afrosoricida; family Tenrecidae; genus Tenrec; species Tenrec ecaudatus. The sequence goes on from NC_134545.1 coordinate 46,436,974, forward strand.
AGAAGAGGGCTCAGACTAGCATTGGACCCATGGCTTGGAGTTGGATTGGGCTGGGATGCCTTCTTTATATAAAATCATTTCTTAGTATAAAGTTTTTTTTTATACAAATATGAATGTTACTGATTTTGCTTCCCCAGATAACCTACCCTAACACATAACATTATCAGTTGTTCATTTTAAGTTCAGTCTGAAACTGAAGAAAATTGAAACAAGTCTGAGAGCCAAAATGTGACCTTGAGTATATCCCACCTGAGTTTCAAGAACAGATTTGACACATTGAACATTAATGACAGAAGACTTGAGCTGTGGGATGACATCAAGAATATCATATGTGAAGAAAGCATAGGGTCATTAAAAAGACAGGTAGGAAAAGACCAGAGGGAATCTCAGGAGAGACTCTGAAACTTACTTTTAATCATCGAATAGCTAAGGTGAATGGAAGAAATGATGAAATAAAAGAACTGAAGAGAAAATTTCAAAGGACTGCTGAAGACGACAAAATAAAGTATCATAGTGAAATATGCAAAGAACTAGAGTTAGAAAACCAAATAGAAAAAACACACGCAGCATATCTTAAATTGAAAGAACTAGGGAAACAAATCAAGCCTCAAGTTGCAATATTGAAAATTTTGTGGGCAAAAGGACTTGACACAGTAGCTGCAACAATGAGCTCAAGCACAGGAACAGTTGCGATGACACCTAACAACAACATTGGCACACTCTGAATGGTGCAGGAAGCATCCAAAGAGGATGCAGAGTACACAGCGTCACTATCAAAAGAAGGTCGACATCCAACCGATTCAGGGGATAGCACAAGAGTAAGAACAAGCAGCACTAAAGGAAGCACTCTACACTGAAAGCATTACTTAACATCAAGGCTCCAGGAATGGATTGAATAAAAAATGAAATGTTTCATCAAGCTGATGAAGCACTGGTAGCACGTACTCTTTTATGCCAGGAAATTTGGAAGACAGCTGCACAGCCAACTGACCTACTTTAAGGGCTCTGTATTTATATCCATTCTAAAGAAAGTCCAGCCAACAGAATGCTCAGATTATGGAACAGTTTTACAGAACAGCATCGTTGATATCACATAGAAGTAAAATGTTGCTGACGATCATTCAACAACTGTTGCCAGAAATTCAGGCCAGTGTCAAAAGAGGACATGGATGGAACAAGCGCCATCATTGCTGATGTCAGATGAATCTGGATGAAAAACAGAGCACCAGAAAGATACTTGTGTTTAACAAACTGTGGATAACCTTGAGAAGAATGGGAATTCCAAAACACTTAATTGCGCTCATGCAGAACTTGTCCACTGATCCAGAGGCAGTTATGAGAACAGAATAAGGGAAGACTATGTGGTTTAAAGTTAAAAAAGGTATGCATTAGGGTTGTAGCCTCTCACCATACTTTTTCGATCTGTATGCTGAGAAGGTGTATGACATGACGAACTGTCAGGATTGGAGAGAGGCTTATTAACCACCTGTGATGTGCAGATGACACAACCTTGCTTGCTGAAAGTGAGGAGGACTTGAAGCACATGCTGATAAAGATCAAAGAAAGCAGCTTTCAGTACAGATTACAACTCAATGTAAAGAAGACCAAAATTCTCATAACTAGACCAATAAATAACATCATGATTAATGGAGAAAAGATTGAAATTATCAAGAATTTTGTCGTCTTGGGATCCACAATCAAGGCTCATGAAACCAGGAAATCAAGTGACACGTCACATTGAGTAAATCTGCATAAACCTCTTTAAAATGTTGAAAAACAAGGATGTTATTTTGAGGACTTAGGTGGGCCTGACCCCAAACCACGGTATTTTCATTCACTTCATATGCATGTGAAAGTTGGACATTGAATAAGGGAGACTGAAGAAAATTGATGTATATGAACTATGGTGCTTGCAAGGAATTGTATACTTTAGTAAATTTCTTGGTACATGAATTATCTTAAATGATTTTTTAGAAAAACAAAGATGAAAATTAGAAAACATGCCAAACCTTCTACTCAAGTATTCCCTCAACGCAAATAACACTATGTCCTCATAACCTGGCATTCCATGATGCTCTCACCTGCTCCACCCAATGCTGAAGACAAATGGGTGCATAAGCAAATGTGGTGAAGAAAGCTGATGGTGCCCGACTATCAAAAGATATAGCGTCTGAGTTCTTAAAGACTTGAAGGTAAACAAGCAACCATCTAGCTCAGAAGCAGCAAAGCCCACATGGAAGAAGTGCACCAGCCTGTGTGATCATGAGGTGTCGATGGGATCAGGTATCAGGCATCAAAGACCCAGAACCAAAAATCATATTGAGGTGAATGAGCAGGAGTGTGGAGTGGAAACCCAAAGCCCATCTGTAGACAGTTGGACATCCCCTTATAGATGGGTCACAGGAAAGAGACAAGCCAGTGGGGGTGCTGCATAGCAGTGATGAAATATACAACGTTCCTCTAGTTCTTTAATGTTTCCTCACCCCCACTATTATGACCCCAATTCTACCTTACAAATCCTGTTAGACCATGTACATGGGTACAGGGATTCAAGGACAGATAAAAACCCCCTCAGGACCAATGAGAGTAGTGATACCAGGAAGGTAAGAGGAAGGCGGGAGGAGGGAAGAAGAACCAATCACAATGATTGACATGTACCCCCTTCTGGGGATGGACAACAGAAAAGTAGGTGAAGGGAGACATCGGTAAGTAAAACACGAAAAAAATAATTTAAAATTATCAAGGGTTCATGTGGGAGGGGAGGATGGAGAAGGGAGGGGGGAAAGCTGATACATGGGCTCAAGTAGAAAAAAAAAGTTTTGAAAATGATGGCAACATAAGTACAAATGTGCTTGACACAACAGATGTATGTATGAATTGTGATAAGAGCGGTATGAGCCCCCAATAAGATGATTAAAAACAAAACATGCCAAGTAACTAATTTGGAAGAGATATGTAAAATGATTACCCTTGTTTAAGACAAGTATTAATTCCATACACTGTCGTCGTTGATTGTCATTCACAGCAATCCTATAGGACAGAGTAGAACTGCCTGTGGGTTTCTGAGGCTGTACCTTTTTATGGGAACAGAAAGTACCATCTTTCTCCTGCACAGTGACTAGTAGTACGTTCAGCTATAGTTTATGACATTACCAAATTTTAATCAGTTTAAGGAATATGCCAGGGATTTTAATAAATGTGATCTACTACCATTTAAAAGTAAAGATAGGCTTTTAGGAAAGTATAGTCCATATTATATTACAGCCCTGTGCTAGTCTAATTTCAGAATCCTAGAATCTTTTTCTTGGTAGGCCAGAAAATAACATGTTTTTAAGGTACTTTTCCTTCTATTTTCAATGATTGAAAATGCCAGAAAATCTTGGATTATGTGAAAGACTAAACAGTTCAAGTCTTGAAATTATTATAATTAAATTATTTTTTTAACTTTGTATTCTAAAGTAATTGTGGGTGTATGAGTCATTGCAAAGAAAGATACAGGGAGTTCCTGAATGCTTTTTATCCACCCCCCCCCAATATTAGCATCTTACATAATTCTATACTGTAGTGTAAAATATATTATCAAACTCAAGAAACTGATATCAGCACAACCCACAGAACTCACTCAGATTTCCTGTTACACTTGCACTAATTAATGTGTGTGTAGTTCAATGTAATTTTGTCACGTGTGTAGTGTAACTACCACCACAGCCATGACATAGTCTTTATCTCTTCTCGGAGACTGTCATGTGGACCTGCTCTATGGCTACACTCACCTTCCCATACCCTCTTCTCAACAGCTAGCTCGTAACCGCTAATCTGTTGCCCTTCTCTGTGATTATGTTGTTTCAAGAATATCATGTAAGTGGAATCATATGGTACATAGTCTTTTCAGCATGCCCTCTTTTCACTCCGGATAGTTCTCTTGAAGGTTCTTTGTATTGTTCACGGTATGAGAGTCCACAGTTTAACCAAACAGCAGTAAACATTTGAATGGATCTAGACTTCACCAATCATCCTCCCTGCCACCCGCAATGCCCTTGTCAGAAGTATTGATTGCATGAGCTGAACCAATAATTGGCAAATATTTGCATGCCTAGTCTATATATCACGGACTGCTTGTTATAAAAAAGGAACGCTTCTGGTTTTGTGGCGTACCCTTCGATATATTATTAATGTGTAGTTTCCATGGAATATTTTGCATTACTAAATTTAACACCATTTGAATTAGTTGCCTTTTATTTACAGAAAGATGAGCCAGATGCTTTTCAAGAGCTGGGGACAGGGAATAGAATTGCTACGTGGCTGTTTTATGTAAGTTGTTTTTGCATTGTTTACTTCGATGTATTCAGATGAGTTTGTTTGTCTCAGTTCTATTTAACACCATAGTTAAAAGTTTTCATAACTTTAAGGAAGTAAAAGGAATGAAGAATTTTTTTCATTTTCAAATTTTTAAGTTAATAACATATTCATTATAGACATTTGGGGAGGAAGCCTGAAGAAAATGAAAATTTCTGAACGTCCCATTACTTGGTGCCATCCAGTGGGCTGTGACCCGCAGTGACTCCTGTGCCCAACAGAATGAGCCCTGCCTGGTCCTGTGCCGTCCTCAGGATAGTAGCTCTTGGATAGAGCCCATTGTTGGCAGTCTCTGTGTCAGTCCATCTTGTCAAGGGCCTTCCTCGTTTGGCTGCCCCTCTGCTTTACCAAGCATAATGCCTTCTCCAAGAACCGCTCTCTCCTGACAACATGTCCCATTACTTAGAGATGATCATTGTTACTATTTTGGAGCATGAACTGTTCAGTCATATATATGTGAATATAAGAATCATATAATTACCTGAATTTATTTATGTGTACATTTGTACACTTTAGTAAACTTTCCTTACATTTTGAGAGGCTTCAAAGGGTTTGGATGAATTCCATTATTTGTTGATTCCATTATTACTTGAGCTTTTTGAAGGCCCTCATACACTTTAGAAAAATATGCAAAGCATAAGTATATTGTTAGATAAAATTTCACAAAATGAATGGACTTCGGTGTTATCAGTACCAGATCCAGAAAGCTCATTATAGTTGCCCACAGCCCTCACTTAACATACACACCCTTCTACCCTCTTTTCCTAATACAGTTAAATCGTCTTTTGGTTAGTTTACTATTCATTGTTTTCCCATTATTTTAGCACTGTTCACAGATGGCCCGCATTATATCCCATAATTACTTCTCCTTTCCTGCACTTTTTTATTTCCCTAAAATTATTTTATTCATTGCCAGAAATGTTAGCTCTTTTATAGCTCTAAAAGTCTTTGTTACTGATTATATTTTTAAAAAATAAAATAATTCTTTATATCAGTGATTCTCAACCTTCCTAATCCCATGACCCTTTAATACAGTTCCTCATGTGGTAGTGACCCCCCAACCATAAAATTATTTTTGTTGCTATTTCATAGTTGTAATTTTGCTACTATAATTTTGTTGCTACTTCATAGCTATAATTTTGCTACTGTTATGAATCGACCTCCGTGAAAGGGTCGTTCGACCCCCAAAGGGGTTGAGAACCGCTGCTTTATATCATTTAATGCTTTTACCATTTTAAATGGTGTCTGCTATTAAGATAAAAATCTTCGGGCTTTTCAGTAATAAATTTTCAATATTTATAATTCACTTGTATTAGATATGACTTTGAATACAGCATAGAGTTGGGTTTTGCTTTGTGACACAAACTGAATCTTTTTATATATTCTATTTACGTTGTTAAAAAAAGACTTCACTATATGATCAGTGTTGTCTTATTTGCACATGTATTTTCTCAATCATCGCGGGAGGTTCAGTTCTCTTCTAGGTTTTCTTTATATAATTCTTAATCATTCTGATTTTCACTTCATACATGTTTGATTCCTACCATGAGAAATGAAAACTAATTTTAGTTGATTATTTTTCTGTTGACACTTGTTTCTATTCTACTTAAATTCATTTATCTAAACAAATACTTTTTGAGCATATTATTGTAGAGGTAATAGTCTAGAGTGTAAAGATTAAACAATGAATATATTTATAATCTATATTACTTGATTTATCACTTTACATTGTCTCATTTTACTTTCAGATATCCCAGCCTCCTTCCCCACTTTCCTGTTTATCCTTGGTTTCGTGACAGTTCTAACACCCATGTAGGCCAGCCTAAAGAGCATGGGGTTGTTTTTGAGAACCCGTGTAGCACGCACAAACCCAGCTGTGTAAGCAGAAGTCTAGATGTCTCCTGTACTAATATTCAGTGTCAAATCCTCCTCACAAGGGCCTGTTTCACTGTATTCACCCAGCATTTTGATAATAAAGACCCTCTTGTCTCATAGATGAGTGATGTGTCAGCAGGAGGAGCCACTGTTTTTCCTGAAGTAGGAGCTAGTGTTTGGCCCAAAAAGGTAAACTTGGCTTGTTTATTATTTCTTTATTTTCAGGTCTTTTTTGTTTTTCCCTGATGTGTAGTAGAGGTGCACCTCAATTTCATGGTCTAGTTAATGAAATTTAGAAGGTCATCTAAAGGCTACCTTATCCTTAAGTAAAAAGTAAAATTTGGGGTATTTTTTATGGCACATTTTGCCATGAATACATAGAGGAAAAGAACAACTAGGGATTGATATTTAAGTTTTTCTTAATTTCTAAAATGGGTTCCTAAGTGAATAATTCCTTTTAGAAAGATCAGCACAAAGCTGGTTCCTATGAGGTAGAGGTTAAAGATATCCCAAATGTCCACCTTTTCCAGACTGCTGCACACTGTGCCATCTCACGGCCAGCTCTTCTCTCCCTCCCAGTCCTCTGCCTTCTGCCCGTGGGCCGGTAATCCACCACCATCCCAGCCAGCATGCAGGAGCCGTGCTTACTTACGGTTTTACTGTCTCTTAGGGAAATCACAGTACAAGTTGGGATCAGGATCAACTCAGTATGCAGCTCTTTGATCAGAATAGCTTCTTCTCACCCTCTGCTTCCTGCTGCAGCCCTTGGCCTGCTGAGGCTTTGCTACTCTTGGGGGCCCTAAGCCTCTCAGCTCCTGGGCTCAGCAAGCCCCACTGGGCTGTACTGCTCTGGGTCTCCTGGCTCCTGCGATCTCTCTTGCTGTGGGACACCACCGTCTCTTGCTGTCTTCCCAGATACAGCTCTCCTCTCTCCGTGTTCTTTTTTAAGGCAGGCGAATGTGACAACAGCTGTTCAGTCCCCTTGGCAGTGTTTCAGAGACTTGATTTGCAAGGTCCTGCTCCCACAAAGGTGGTCCTATGTACATTATTAACATTCTTACCAAGCCCCATCCAGTCTCCTTTGTAGGCCACAAGTACCACATTTGTATCGTCCTACTAAGTCATTTAGTAGCAGTTACAAAGACTATCATATCTAGAAGGCCCATATTAAATAAGACACTGCATCGCTGTGAACGGAGGATGTTTCCTGACATCTTGTTCGAGTAAGATGCATTAGCTTTCCTTTTTTTTTTTTTTTTGCCTTTTCTGTCAAACAACTTTGTAGTGTTGGTTTTTTCATATGCTTCAGAACAACCTTTAAAGTGATATCTTGACATTTTAAAGGAGAGGAAGATAGACCATGACCACAGAGGAGAAAATGATGACCTCGCATTTTATTTGGGAATAATTTGTGGTGTGTGTTCTCTGCAGGGAACCGCTGTTTTCTGGTTCAATCTGTTCGCCAGTGGAGAAGGAGACTATAGCACACGACATGCAGCCTGTCCAGTGCTAGTGGGAAACAAATGGGGTAAATATTTTCGGCGTTCTCTTAATAGAATTTTTCTTCCAGATCTGATTTTTGTTCCATAACTATTATAATCAACATCTTACAAGAAAACAAAACCATCCCCCCTAGATTTGTTCCAGTAGGACTTTACCATTGTAAGGGATTCAACCAACCAAGTTTTTGTTGGGTTTTTTTGTTCGTTTATATTGGTACTTACTTGTTTTTTTATATTTTACTTTTAAATCATTCTTTGTAGAATACAATAGTTTAAATGAAAACATGTTCTATGTAGCTGCACAAGCCATCTTGTCAAGTCACTCAGTAGCAGTGACCAAGGGGTGTCCCCCACCCCCGCCCACCCGGACACACACACACTTTATGTGCTGCCTCTGTTGTCTGCACGGTCTCCTCCAGGATTTCCCCTCCCTCCCTTCTGACTGCCCCCACCCCATTCCGCGTCCTTGTAGTCCTTAAAGTCTTACTTACCTTTCTTACAAAAACCACTTTTCCTTATAATGATTTCATAAAGTAGTTATCTTTGTCAGATTGACTAACATTGCTAATCTTAATGTTCTCTTGCTTTGCCCATGTCTTAAACTGATTAACAGACTTGTCATGGTTTTAAATGATAATCTGTTGTAAGAATATAGAAGTGCGTTTATCCCTCTTGTGGCAGGGGTTTCGACTGTCTCCATCTTTGGGCTATTATAGAAATTGCTGCGATAAGAAAAAATTTTGCATATGGCTGTTCCTGTTTTAGTGTTTCGGGTTTTTATAAAAATACTCTGCTTAACTTTCCGTGGCTTTGAAAAGAGCCGTGAGCTGGTTGCAAGGAAACCATGCCCAGGGCCACAGTGATCCAGGAGCCCCCTCACCCTCAACCACGGTTTTGATCTCACCATAAGTTGGCACGCAGTAGATGCAAGTCTGTTTTATTTGTTCTAATTCAACCTAATTCTGTGCATTGGGATTTTGATAGCAAGTTTTATTTTTAACTTTATTTTTACTTCTTAATCTAAGAAATAATCATTGATTTACGTTTTTAAGACATTGGCTTCCTCTCAAAGGGGTCATAATTTACTTGAGACATACTAATATATACCATATATACTTGAGTATAAGCCAACCCGAATATCCGCCGAGGCACCTAATTTTACCACAACAACTGCATTAAAAATGTGCTGAAAAACTCAGCTTATACCCAAGTATATATGGTACCTCTGAGTAGAGTATACCAAAAAATCCAACTGCCATCAAGTCAGTTTTGATTTGCAGGGACTGATGTAAACAGATGATTCCTTACATTTGGGAACTGTCTTCAAATTTTAATTTTTAAAAATTTGACCCTAAAGATTGAGTTACTTCCCCAGGTATGTTAGTGACCACTCCCAGGATTGGGGTGAGGCTGATGAAAAAGTAAAGAACCTGCCCTGAAGGTCATACAAATCAGGTTTGGACTCTTTCAAAGGAAAAAGAAACAAGAGAAGTTAATTTTAAGAATAAATTTTATCTAACCTAAAATATCCACCTTCATATGTGCTACTAGCCACAAATACTTAGTAGCCCCATGTGTAGCACCTATGGTTTTGCATGTAACAAGATTAAGAGGTGAGGCCTGATCCTCAGGGTCTTTAGAAATCTCCCCAAAGATTATAATGCTGAGAACCACTGGACGAAGAATCTCAGAACCAAGGAAATGTAATGAGGTGTTGCTCCTTTTGAATGAAAACTATTGATTCTCAAACTGCCTTTACATTTTAAAAATGGGTAATACAACATTTTGTTCTCTGTGTGTATATTACATTTGCATTTTGTTTATTGATTGATTGATTTTTATTAGGGGCTCATACAACTCTTATCACAATCCATACATACATCAATTGTGTAAAGCACATTTGTACATTCATTGCACTCGTCATTCTCAAAACATTTGCTCTCCACTTAAGCCCCTGGCATCAGCTCCTCATTATTCCCCTCCCTCCCGGCTGCCCCCTCCCTCATGAACCCTTGATAATTTATAAATTATTATTTTGTCTGCATTTCGTTTAGCCTCACACTGAATACTGGAAGCTTGAGGAAATGTGCCATATGTTGGCTTTTGGTCACTTTTCACATAGGCTGCTTTACGTGTTTCCAATATAGACTGCCAGAGGAGCAGCTACCTCTGTCTAGTGTTGATGCTGAAGTTGTAGCCCGTGTTGGAGTTCTGTAACAGCGTAACTTTTAGCATAAAGGATGTACTCGTAAGAGGAAGCTAATCATTGCTTTCTCTCTCTCACAGTATCCAATAAGTGGCTCCATGAACGTGGACAAGAATTTCGAAGACCATGCACCTTGTCAGAATTGGAATGACAAACAGGCTTCCTTTCCTGTCCTGCTGTACCCTCGTGCGTCTGATATACACATTTCCCAGTCTTAACTTTCAAGAGTTTACAATCGACTAACACTCCATGATCCATTCAGCCTTGAGCCTCCTCCTATGTTTCATCTGTGGACAATCACTAACCTTGTGGGTTTGTTTTTTTTTCTTGTAAAGGAAACACTAAATCACTACATACTGTGTACATAGAAAACCTTCAAGTTCGGTTGCTATCACAGAAGACAAACCAAGTCAGTTAAAAATGTGGAATTTTCACATTTATGTTATACTTCAATGAACTTTTGGTTGTATAAAAAATACAGGTGAAGCACCCCATTGTCTGGTTTTACTACATCACACTTGGTGAGTAGTAGGCTAAGAATTGGCAGCCAATTAGGTACAGATGTTTCGCAGTGTGTGCCTAGTTATTACATACGCTAGTAATCGAGGCTTATTTCCTCAGTCTGTCTGGAGAGTAGTAGTAAATTAGGACACTCATACTGGTTTTACATCATGTTTTCCCCTTCACATAACATTCAAAGTTGGTGTTTTGTTTTTTTCCCTCAAGCCCTTTTGGGGAAAAAAAAAACTCCCCAAAACTATGGTATATTAATCCCACTCTTCTCTCTTAGTTCCTCTGTGGTGAACAAAACAAAATCTGTTTTGATTTTTTTTTCTTAAATTGTCAGTATACTGCCCTTCATGATAGCATTGGGCCTTCTTAACTAAAATGTTCATCTTTAGTCTCTCTTCATCTCCTTTGTCTTAAGTGACTCAAATTGTGTCCATAGAAGTTGCTGCTTTGTTGCGAAGACCTTACTCATATTCGGCTACAACAGATGGTGCCACGAACATTCCGATTAAATCAATCTTGTGCCTTAGGAGACTGGAAATGTTAACATGTACAAGTCCTTTCAGCGATGAGGAACTGATAGGAAAACTTATTTGCCTAAATAGCCAAAATGTGTGTTTCCAATTCAGAAATGTATTGTGACAACAATGACTATTTATGATCTTAAATCTTTTTTTTTTAATGTTTCGGTTTGCTGTGTGGTATTTTTCATGTTTGAATCTGGTTGGTGGTGTTGGGGTGTTTGTTGTTAGTGGCCTTTGAGGCAGCTCAGCTCACAGCAATGCTTGGACTTAACAAAGTGTAACATTACCTGGCCCTCCCTGCATCAGCTTCATGATGATTGGTAGGTTGAGTTCATTGTTGTGTCTTTGGGTAGTGCCTTCCACCCAGTGGTTCAGCACTGTAGACAATATTGTGGTCCATGAAGCTTTTCATTGGCTAATGTTTATTTATTATTATTTTTTTTTAAATCATTTTATTGGGAGCTCTTACAGATGTTGTAACAATTTGTAATTCAGTTAGATCATGCATGATTATACAATTGCTGCCACCATCAGTTTCAAAACATTTTCATTCTTGAACTCTGATGTCAGCTCCCCTTTATCCCTCCCTGCCCTACCTCCTATCCCCCAGGAACCCTTAGTGCAGTGGTTCTCAACCTTCCTAAGGCCACCACCCTGTAATACAGTTTCTCATGTGGTGGTGACCTCCAACCATAAAATTATTTTCGTTGCTACTTCATCACTGTAATTTTGCTACTGTTAGGAATCTGGGGGCCCCTGTGAAAGCGCTGTTCTACCCCACAGGTTGAGAACCGCTGCCTTATTGCTATATTATAAATTATTGTTGTTATCCATGTCTTACACTGTCCAATATATCTATTCACCTAGAATTCTGTTATTTGTTCCCCTTGAGTGTTGTTCCTCTCCCTTTACCCCCTTCTCTTCCTGGGCCCTCAGGGAATCATTGCTCCCGCCACTGTTTTTGAAGGGTTCTCTATCCTGGCTTTCATGCATCAATCAATCTTAGGTATACACATGAACATGCTCATGTCTAACTACGTTAATGAGGTAAGAGAAGAATCTTAATAGTGAGGGGAGGAAATATTAAACAACTAGAGGATAGTTGTGTGTTTCATCAGTGCTATACCACATCTTGGACTGAGTATCCGTTCTGCGTGGCCCTTTCTGTGAGAGACTGACCAATTGTCTTGCAGGTAGGTTTTGGGCCTCCACTCTGTCCTCACTCCTTCACTTATATTTGATTACTTTGGTTTTGGGGAACTTCTGATACCTATTCCCGTCAACACCTCATGATCACACAGGTTGGTATTTCTTCCATGTGGGCTTTGTTGTTTCCCTGCTACATGGCTACTTGTTTAACTTCAAGTCTTTAAGACCTCAGACTCTATAGCTTAATAGCCGGGAACCATCTGCTTTCTTCACCACATTTGCTTAAGCACCCATTTTGTCTTCAGCAATCATTTTGGGAAGGTGAGTATCAAATTATTAGATCAAGCTATACTTATAGTGAGGTAAGATCTTAGTAGAGGCCAAAGTCCATCTGCTTCCTTGTATTTACGTATAAGTACATGGACAAATACACCTATCTTTATATATTTAATTATATATATAATTTTCTACTTTCCTCTTTTTTTTTCCCCTTTCTTCCTGCCCTACCATCATGATTACCCATTGTTGATCAAACACAAGCAGGAATACTACACTCTCCTCACCATTTGTTTTAGTACCCTTGCTATTCCCTTGCCTCTGTCATTGTTGGTTTTCCCTCCCCCAACTTGTCCCTGCCCATTACTCCCCTCCCCCAATCATTGGTCCAATTGCTGTCTCCATGGGCTTGATTATTCTGCCAGTCCTGAATAGACACCCAAAAGAAAAAAGATACAAAGAATAAATAGGTTAAAAACAAAATATGTAAACAGTTGCATGTGTACTACTTTCTATCCTCTCCCAGAGTAGATGAGTATCTGTCCAATCATGGCCGGGGGGGGGGGGGAGGCTTGTTGTAATCCATCAGTCCAGTCCCCATTTCAGTATCTCAGGACCTGCTTACCCAGCAGCACTTACCTTCCTAGTCCTCACTCGTAGCCAAGGGCATGCCACCTACTAGTCCCCATTGCTCTTCCTGCCATCAGATATGGAGTTGCCTAGTGCTCCCCACCCCCACATTCCACCTTTAGATTTTCACTGTGGCCCCCTAGTGAAGAACCCCACCCAGTTAGGATGTGGTGTCCAGAGCTATCCCCCAGTCAGGTATATAATCAGGGCTCCTCAGCCGCTTCATGGCTTTGTCCCCATTGCTAATGTTGCACTCTCCTCTAGTTTGTGCACTCTCCAAAGTCTGAGTCTTCAGTGCTCTCTTCCATAGCACACTCATTTAGGAAGGGGACAGAAGGGACGTCATGTCTTGAGCTGAGCTGGGGTCGACCCTGTAGTCCTCTCAACCAGCTGCTCCATGCCGGAACCTCACCCTCCAGGATCGGTGGACTGGAATGAGGTCTATTCTCTCCCTCCTGTGGAGGTAGAACAATACCCTCCCTATAGGTGGATTAGTGCCCTGTCCCCATTGCCATCTTTTTTTTTTCTTCCCCCTCCTCTGGGTCTTAAAGGCATATGAGAGGGGATTGGCTAGTTTTTAGAAGAAGGTCCCCAGTGCTTCCTGATTTCTCTGAGTCTTGAAGCTTTGTTAAAATCTCTGTCGTAGGTGACGCTGCTGGAAGGTGTTTGAAGTAGTAGGAGTGCGGCTTCCAGCATCTAGCCACCGGAGGGTTTCCTTACACTAGGACATTGGCTTTATACTAATTGTTATGTTATTTTTCAAATTTTACTAAAAGACATCGTTATGGAAAAATTAGACTTTTCGAAGCTCTAAAAACACAAATCGGACAGAATTGTGTTCCCATCCAATGGAATACTACAACTTCAGTAGGGCTATGGGTTGTTGAAGACTTTGTCTTATTCAAAAGTATCGTGGTCTAGGATAAAGCTGTGAGCTTAATTATGTTAACTGATAGTGAAGCCTGACTTTTTACATTTCTTAGGATGAATTCTTATACTTCACTCCAAGGGTTCTAAAGAACCTGTATATAGCATTTAAGTTTTTATGGAATTATTGGGTTAATTCTCCAGGAAAGTAGGTATTATTTTTATCTGTTCTATAAATGAACTATGAGATTCCATTATCTGTACTACCCTTTGTTCCACCACACGTAATTTAGTAAGAAATACTGAGAATTAAATCAGTACTTAAATACACGTTTTATAGGCATGATTTTAAGAGAATATATACCATATATACTTGAATGTAAGCCAACACGAGTAAAAGCCAAGGTACCTAATTATTACCTGGGAAACCAGAAAAACTGATTGACTTGAGTGTAAGCCTAGGGTGGAAAATGCAGAAGCTATTGGTGAGTTTCAATAATCAAAACAAATGAAAATAAAATTACCAAAAATTGAGACATCCGTGGGGTAATGTATTTAAATATTTATTTTCTATAAAAAAACAAAAGAACAAGTCACTTAACATTAGTAAACCAGCACAGTAAGTGGGAAATCGGTTCAACAAAAACAATAAGGTATCAACAATGATACCTTAAGAGTACTATTCCCTGAGCTCAATCAGCAAACAAGCTAAAATGTAAAGAGTTAAAATCCTTCAAAACTGGATTCCTCATCATCATGCGTATCCCAATGCAGAGCTTCAGCTGGTGTGAGGTCATCATAGACGCTGTCCTCACTGAGATCACCGTCATCACCATCACTGCTGTCACTTTCATACAAAGCGCAGTCTTCACTGCCATCCATAGCATTACTAGTACTACATTTCTGGAAGGCATGTCACACTATGTCTTCTGGAATGTCTTCCCATGCATCTCGAACCCACTTTGCTATTAACTCTCTGTCAGGCTTCATGAGATTTCCTCCTTTTGTTAATCGGGCTTGACCAGATGACATCCATTCAGACCACATCCTTTGCACAGGGTCTTTAGATACACTACATAGGACGACTGATTGGTTAGATGTGAGTAAACAAACATTCAAAGCCCTGCTGCTGTGTCAGCAGCAGGGCTTTGAATGAACAATGGAGAAACGGCAATCACCCTCGAGACACAGACACTCGTCCTGTTACCTGGGGGGTGTGGTGGTGGTGACAGCGAGATGTTACACCTCGCTGGTACCACTGACCAGCGTGTATAAGCTGAACCCGTTTTCCAGCACATTTTTTGTGCTGAAAAACTCAGCTTATACATGAGTATATGTGGTAATTTTAAAAGATTTGTAGTGAAAGTTAGATGACTTATTATGACTCATAGCAAGCAACCCTATCATGTAGGGCTTCCGAGGTGGGAAAGCAACATAAATTCAAGGGTAGAAATAAAATGGGGCCTCAAAGGGTAGAAACTAATGTTAATGCTATATGTGTTTCAGCAAGTGGAATAAAGTAAAACCTATTATAAGCATAGGCATATAAATACATTAATATGTAACAATAGGGATAGAGATCTATGTACATATTGTATTAAGGTAGCAGACAGACACTCGGCCTCTACTCAAGTCTTCCCTCACCACAAGAACCCTTTGTTCTATAACCTGGCATTCTGCGATGCTCACCTTCCCTACATGATTGCTGAAGACAAAATGGGTGCATAAGCAAATGTGGTAAAGACAGCTGATGGTGCCCTGCTATTACAAGATACAGTGTCTGGAGTCTTAAAGCCTTGAAAGTAAACAAGCGGCCATCTAGTAAGGAAGCAACAAAGCCCACGTGGAAGAAGCACACCAACCTCTGTGATCACGAGGTGTGGACAGGATCAGGTATCAGTCATAAGACCCAAAACAACCAACCATTTTAATGTGAATAAGGGGGGTTGGAATGGAGACTCAAAGTCCATCTGTAGACTATTGGACATTCCCTTACAGGATCACAAGGAAAGGAGCCAGCCAGACCCAGCCAGGGTGCAGTATAGCAACCAACAAAACACAGCATTCTTCTAGTTCTTTAATGTTACCCCCCCCATTATGACCCCAGTTGTACCTTAAAATCTGGCTAGACCAGAGCATGTACACTGGTACAGATACCTCTCTAAGACAGATAAACCCCTCAGCACCAATAATGAGACGCGATTCCATGAGAGTAGCGGGAAGAAAGGGGGAATCGATTGCAATGATCGACATACAGCGCCCCCCTCCTGCCAGGGGGATGAAAGACAGCAGACGATGTAAAACATGAAAATTAAAATACCTTATGAATTATCAAGTGTTTATAAGGGTATGATTGTGGGGGAAGGAGCGGGGAAAAGATGATACCAAGGACACAAGTAGAAAATGTTTTGGAAATAATGATGGCAACATATGTACAAATGTGTTTGATACCATTGATCATTGGATTGTTATAAAGGCTGTAAGAACCCCCAATAAAATTATTTATTGAAAAGCTACTAATACATATTTGACAAGGAAATTACAGATTTGTAATCTTACAAATGTTAAATAGTCAAACTTAGTTTGCACAGAGGGATTGATGAACTTTTTTCAGTTAGATTTTACATAACTTTCCTGTGTTTCATACTGCCAAATGAAAAGGAAAGACCAAATCAAAAAAGTTCCGATATGAAACTTGGGGTTCACTGGTTAGGTTCCCCCAACACCATATTTTTTAATTATTTGGGGCTCATACAACTTTTTACAATCCATATATATATGATTTGTGTCCACATTTGTACATATGTTGCCATCATCATTCTCAAAACACCTGCTTTCTACTTGAGCCCTTGTATCAGCTCCTCATTTTCCCTTCCTTCCCTGTTCCTCCCTCCCCCTGAACCCTTGATAATTTATAAATAATTATTTTATCATATCTTATACCATCCGACGTTTTCTTCACCCAGTTCTCCGCTGTCCGTCCTCTAGGGAGGAGGTTACATATAGACCTTGTGATCTCCCTCACCCTCCCTCCACCTTCCCGATATGACCACTCTCACCACTGTTCCCAAGGAGCTCATCTGTCCTGGATTCCCCTCATTTCCATTTCCCATCCATGCCAGTGTACATGGTCTAGCCGGTTATGTAAGAGAATTGGGATCATGATAGTGGAGGGGAGGAAGTATTCAAGAACTAGAGGAAATTTTATATGCCTCATCATTGCTACACTACACTCTAACTGGTTCTTTACCTCCCCAGAGCCCTTCTGCAAAGGGATGTCCAATTTCCCCCAGATGGGCCCTGGCTCCCCACTCTGCACTCCCCCTCATTCATAATGCTATGATTTTTTTGTCTTTGATGCCTGATACCTGATCCCTTTGATGCCTTGTCATCTCACAGGCTGGTCCCAACACCATAGTTTTAATGGGACTTTTGAAGATAAATGTGAGTGTTGCTGGGGCTACTGCATGAAAATAATTGAGTACTATTTTCAAAATTCTATTTTCATTTAAGGGAGTTTGAGAAGGAAGAATTAAGAATAAAAGCCAAAAAAAGTCGTGTGCTTACTATAGATAATGGACACTACACTGTAAAACATCAAAACTAGTTTCTTCAACTCGTGAAACTTATTCCTCAGAAGCAGAAGTTTCGTTGTGTACTAACCCTAAGTGTAGAGCTATCACCAAGATGGATTACCGGAAATACCCCCTAGAGCCTCCCAGCAGTTAGATAAGTAGCTGTTAGATAGTCCTAACTGGAGAACAAGCTAGTGTGATTATAAAAATAACAATGGTGTGACTTTATGTACAGTTACAGAAAGTCTTACTGCTGAGACGATTTAAGTTCTCTTTAAATGGCCTCATAGTGACTACATGTGAAATTCCTATCAGGTATCCAGTTACATCGTTGAATAGTTTATGTACAGGGCTAAGCAGTTGAATGGCTGGATATCTGGCATTAAGAAACTTACCATGTAACACTCACTGCCGACCTGTCATTGCTGACTCCGAGTGACCCTATAGAACAGAGTAGATTTGTCCCATGGTGGTTTCAAACTGTCGACAGTGCAGTTAGCAGCCTAATGCATAACCACTGGGGCTCCTACAGCTGGAATTAGATCGTTAATTGCATGAGAAGGAAAAGAAAATGACAAAATTACTAAGAAAAAGGCCAATCATCACTTGACACTTGATAGTACTTAGGACGGATAGCCTCCCCTGCCCCCACCAAAAAAAGCAACAGAATCCCACCCCCAAGCTATGCATTTAATTCTTTTACAAAACAACCTTATCACCTTCAAAGTAATTTCCATTACATTTAATTTCTCAAATCTGTGATTCTTCTAAACATTTTTCAAATTTGTGTTTGGAAGGTTGACAGCACCTTTTTCTTCACCCTACATTTTCAAATCGCTGTCCTTTCATGTCTGGCTTCATTCGCACAAAGTGAGGTCAGCTGAGTGGAGCAAGAGAGGCATGCTGGGTTTTGCCAAAAACTGGTGCAGCGAGATGGCTGCATGAGCTCGTGCTTTGTCATAGTGGCAAAACCAGTCCCCAGTCTGCCACAGAGCAGGCCTTTTTATGCCACATACTGTTACACAATCTTTTCAGAACCTCTAACTAGAAATAGACAGCTTGATTAACAGTCTGACCTGGTGGAACAAACTCCAAATGCACCTAGAGTCAACATTTTCATCCATATGGGAAGTTGATGGACATCCAGAACGAGGTTAGTCATTAATTGACATTTCACCTTTTCTGAAATGAGAGGGCCACTCATATTGCTTGAGTTGTACCCATAGCATTGTTCTTGTAAGCTGTGTTCAACATCACAACAGTTTTTGTGGCATTTTTTTTCCAAGCAGGAAACAAAATTTCACAGCAGCATGCTGTTCTCAAATTGGCAATCACAAAAAACGAGGTTCGAACCAAACCGCTTTTACGAAAAGATTCACTGACCAGAGAGAATCTTGTAGGTGATGCCCCTCAGTTCACTAACTCAGAGCAACTTGCTGGATGCTTGTCTAGTGGGAAAACGTGTTCTACAGAAGCTCTGCCCAGCAAAGCTGCTTGCCTTTTTTTTTGGTACCCCCTCGTGTTTTCACTCTGGTAAAACTTGGTATTTTAGAAAGACAAATAATGGGTATCAGAATACAACAACCCACTGCCATGGAGTTGATTCTGAATCATTGTGACTTTACAGGACAGTAGAACTTGCGCTTTAGCTTTCCAAGGCCGTACATCTTTATAGGAGCAAACTGCTTCATCTGTCTCCTACAGCGCCACTGGTAGGAGTCAAACTGCTGGCCTTGTGGTTAGCAGCCCAACATGTGACCCACTATCTCACCAGGCCCCTGAGAGGGGAAGGGAATCATAAACGCTAGTGAGTGCCATTTGTTAATCAGATAGATCAGGTGAAATAGATCCCATAGTCCTAGTCTATCCTGGGGTGTTACCATACTGATGTGCTTAGCAAAATTAACTATAGCAAGCCATTAACATTCTTGGCTTTCTGAATTTTCTTAACTTGAAGACTAAAGTTTGCTTTCTGCGAATGTAACCAGTTCAAAATAAATTTTTATGTAGGAAGACAATATTTGCCTTACTTTAATGAATAACCCCAGTCCTGTGAACCAGTACTTCCTCACAGTAATTGTATAGGACAGGGTAGAACTCTCCTCTGTGGGCTTCCACAACTGTAACTATACCCGAGTCGACAGCCTCATGTTTCTCCAGCAAGACAGCCAGTGCTTTCAAACTGCTGACCTTGCCGGCCATAACCCGCTATGCCACCAGTGCTCCTCAGGGGCAGTTTGTTTGTTGCATTTGTTAATAACATTTAGAATATAAAATCAAAATTTAATCATACACTTACATTTTGTCACGTTCTAATTAATTTTTAATGTTTATGATTTGAATGAAAGTTTACAGAGCAATGTGGGTTTCCATTCACATTTTGTGGTGTTCACAATTTCCATAACAATAACACCACTCTTCCCCTTTTCTCCCATTATTTCCTATTTCTACCACCCTATCCCTTCCTGCCTTCCGGGGGCTTCATCCCTGGGCAAATGCTTCTCTTTGGTCATAAATGGTTGTTCAAATGGTTATTTTTTACTTCCAAAAACCAAGCTTACTGCTAGCTAATCAATTCAGACTAAGTTCACCTAATCGGTTGGTCTATTGAGTTCAGTTCCAAGCTTAATGGGCCATCTAGTCTTGGGGATTCTACCAGTCTGTATCTGACCAGTAAGCCTGGTCTTTTTTACGATTTGGAATTTTGTCTCACAATTTTCTCCTGCTCTATCCAGGACCACTATTTCCGAGTGGTAAGAAGTAGGTACCATCTAATTCTGGCTTAGCCTCTCAGAGGCTGGGATTTGCCTGGTGCATTCGTCCATTGAGCTAATTACTGCCAGGTGTCTTCAGTTTTCCTCCTCTTGACAGGGAGAGACCAGCTATTGCACCCTAGATAGCCACTGACAAGCTTGAAGACCCCAGTTGGTATTCACTAGTGTAGGATGTGAGGAGCCCTCGTGGTGTCATGGCTACGCATTGGGCAGCAGTTCAAAGCCATCAGCCACTCTGCCAAAGAGGCAGCTTTCCACTCCCATAAAAAGTTAGTCTCAGAAACCCACAGGGGCAGTGGAATGGGCTTCATGGGAGTGAGGAAGATGATGTTCTCCGCAAGATCTTGGGTCTTGGAAACCTTACAAAGGGTCACCATGAGTGAGAATCGACTTGATGGTAATATTTTTATCTCACCCACAATGAGCCCTGGTGGCATCGTGGGTTACACACAAGTTGGGCTACTAACCACATGTCAGCAGGAAGAGGCTGTCCGCTCCCATAAAGCTTTACCACCCCAGGAACCCTGTGAAGCCGTCCCACTCTGCCCCACAATGTTGCTATGACTCAGAACCGACCACTGTGGGTTGTTTTGCTTTATCTTTCCCATGTTTCCTTTTTACCTTTTCCACTAGAGGAACAGAATCTATGGAAAGCTCAGGTCAGGTAATATAAAAGGCCTCTGAAGCAGTCACCAAGTGTATTTGGAAGATGAGTTGCCCTTGGACTTGTTATGGGTACACAATGAGACAAGGATGTGACATTGAAATCTAGATAAACTACACCAGTAAGCCAAGGCTTCATTGGCATTTTTCGTGGCAATACCTCTAGCTGAGGCCAGCAGTGCACCCGCGTCCCTTGTGACCAAGCTCCCGGCTGAGCAGTGCTCTGGAATGATAACCCTTGGTGGGCCCATATTTCGGCAGCAGTAAGTAAGGGAGTTTTAAATTTGAGATTGGAGCCTGAGTATAATGAGAAAAGTGCTTCCAAATGATGGGTTAGCTTTGCAGATGGCGCCTCAAGGAATCCATATAATCGCACGGTCCCTTTTTTTCTTGGGGCCAGAGGTTTGGATCAACGTCCTGGGGCACTAAGGTCACTTGCAGGCTATTGTTGATATGAGGCAAGTTTCCAAACATCAGTTCTGACTTGCTTTCTGAAATTGCCGGATCACAGGGATCCGCAGTTCCTGGTAAAAGGCAGGGCTTTGATTTCTCAGTCTGGGGGAGAGGAGTCCATCCTCCAGTTTGTTGACAGGCTTTCCCAGTACATGGGAGGCACAGCACGCGTGTGAATGTCATCGTCTGCTTCCCCAGAAGCAGGCTCTCCAGTGAAGATGTGCCGTTTCTTTGAGAGGGGGCCTGAGGAGGTGGAGAGAGGGGACTTAGGACAGGAAAAAAAGTGGCTAAGAAAGGTTTGTTATCGTGGTAGACCCCTGAGCCTCAATCCAATCTCAACCTGGCTTTTCACCAGAAACCGGGTAAGAAACACATGTCGGGGACCACATGTGTTACAACTGAAAACCGAGACAAAGGCTTTCATAGCAGAGAAGACTGGCTGATGGGGTTACCAAGGGGGTTGTGGTGACTGGGGAGAACAAGGGGGACAAGATGACCAGAGTACTCCCAGGAGGGAGAAGCGACATGGACAGGAGGGGGGTGATCGTCGTGTAAGCTTTGAGCACAGCCGTGTACAGCCCCTCCACCCCCACCCCCAATCCACCCAGGGACCGCCAACACCGCCGCAGCATCCTCGGGGCGCAGCAAGTTCGCGACAGAGTTCCATGATCTTTCATCCCTTTCCCCGCGAACACTGCAGGCCATTCGGCGAGGACTGGCGTGCCCATCTTTGGGAAGCAGGCTGACCAGTGAGTTGCTTCAGGGAGGCGGCTCCTGCGGTCGTTCTACTGACTGAAAGGTTGTAAGTTCGAACCTGCCCAGCGTGCCTGGGAAGAGGGGCCTGGAGCCGCGCTGAGCGTCAGTCCCACTGGGGGCCCATCGCCTGGGGCTGTGCCCTGGGGCGCCTGGCCCTGGGTGGTTCTGCTGTTGTGGAACTCCATGAGGTTAACTTTGAACTTCTGGCCTCCAGGCGAAGTCACAGGGACGTGGAACGCGCACGTGAGCCCCGCAGATGCGCTCCGCCTGAAAGCAGAGGACAGGTGGACACAGCAGTCCCTCTCCAGCTGGATCACACCATGGCCCCGCGGGCCGCAGGCAGTACCCGCTGGCCTCAAACTAAAAGTGCACACGTAGGCAGGAGCCCCTCCTCAGGGAGGTGCCAGGATTATCCAGAAGGTTCGCGGGGGAAGTGCATTATTTTTTCATTCTGTTTTCCGCACACTTTTTGAAGGCCCCTCGGATATAGTGCAAGAGCTCCGAAACATTCACGGAGATGCTTTAAAGTACCACATGGTGTTTTTGTTGTCCACATAAAATGGTCCACTCTCTTTCCTGGAGTCTGGGTCCTTGGAAGATTCCTTACTTATCATGATACGATTTTATTCATTGTTCTCCAGACATAGGCTTAGTGTGATCTTTTGAAGTGTCATTTTAAAAAATCTGGTGGCTTTCTTGAGCCCCAGTGGCACAGTGGTTATGTGTTGGGCTGCTAACTGCAAAGTCAGCACCTCGAAACCACCAGCTGCCCCACAGAAGGATGGGGACGTCTGCTTCTGGAAAGAGTGAGTCTCAGAAATTCACCGGGCTAGTTCTACGCTGCCCTGTAGGGTCGCTAGCAGTCAGATTGTGTCGTGGAACTGAGTGGGGTTTCTTGATGTATTTTTGGGTTGAGTGGCTTCATTAAAGAGTCCTGGTGGCTCTGGGGGTTAGATATTGATCGGCTAACCCTAAAGTTGGCAGTTCCAACCCACCAGCCAGGACTCTGAAGAAGTCTGAGGCGCTCTGCTCCTGTAAAGATTTACAGTCTTAGAAACTCTAAAGGTTTCTAGTTCACTGCAGGGCAATGAATTATCTAATATGGCTCTTATAGCAAAAGTCTCTAATTCCCACAAATTGACCTTTCCCTTCATGGATCTGGTAAAAGAAGGCGAGGGAAGATACTGATAGGATTAATCTGTGAGTAATTGCCAATGGGATTCCCTGGATTGCCATCCTGCTGTGTATAAAATGAGCCTTCTGAGAAGCAGGAAGAGGGATCTCATTACTAGCAACAGCCAGGAGTGGAGGTCACCCTCTGACCTTGGGATCCGGGAGAAGTAAACCTGGATACAGATGAGCACTTGCACCCTTAGAGGAGCAGCGGCAGAACCGGGAGCCCGAGTGTGGCACAGATGGATGGACTTCCAAGCCCACAGGGCGAGTGGAGGGTACCTCTGGCCACTTAAGTCCAGAAGTTGGGCTTGCTGACCCCCAGAAGTGAGGCTGAGTGCTTTCAGGCTGAGGCTTACTGGATGGAGTGAGGTGGTTCTGAGCAAGGAGCTGCCTGTGCTGACCCCAGGAGCTTGAGCTGAAGGCCTTCGGCTTGAGGCTTACAGCAGAATTGTAGGCCCCTTTGGGCATTTTTTAGCAGACCTGAAACTTTGTAGCATGTCCTGGCAAACAACTAGCCTGAGCTTTCTAGCTGGCATGACAGCTTGTTAACTTCCTTCATAAACCCTTTCATGATAAAATTTGTCTGAGTTTCTGCATAACCATTGCAATGGATATTAGAACCCAAAGACTTAAAAATAAAGAACATTAATTAAAGCCTTGCAGAGTCATTGGAAGTCTGAATTGACTCGGTGGCAATGAGTAGTGGTTTCATTGATGGAATCGATTGCTTCGTATAATTAAAAGCAGATATAAACTGGAAAGGGGTGCCAGAGGATAGACTTAAGTCAACAGTTTTAAAAGACCTCAAACTGAAAGACTCCTTCTGACTTTTAAACAACAAAGGAAAAACAACCCTGAGAGAGCAGGGAGTTGGTTCCGTTCGCACAGACCCCTCCGGAGCAGTGGGGATTTAGGTGTCCCTGGCTGACTGAGGACAGCTGCAAGTGATTCTGATGTAAGTTAAAGACCTCATGTTTTTGTAGTTATTAGCTCTTATTATCGATGTCTTTATAAATCCAATCTTTGTCTTTGGGGTTGGCAGAATGATAACATCAACAAATTAGACATTGCAACATTGTACATAGTACATATTACCAATGATAAGATGTAAAAAAAAAAAAAAACCTTGTTGGTAGTATGGTTCATCGTAACTCTGATACAATGTGAATCACCTGTGTGCCTGATAATGCTGAGCGAGACTTGTGTAAACAGAGAGACCAAAATGCCTATAGGGTGAGTGGGTGGTTTCAATTTTTGTAAAAAGGATTGGGCCAGGGCAGACCAAGCAGTCACAACACTCTCTCCTGTGGAGCCCTCTGGGGTGGGCCCACAGTTTTAGCACATGACCACACAGGGTGACATGCTTATAATTAGGAGCTTTGCCACATTAGAGGATTTACACATCTGAGAGCCAAGTAGCGGCCTAGGCTGAAGCTGGGGTCCCAAATCTGGGCTGCTCCTGGTTTCGCGCATACGTTTCTCCTGACCATGGTCAAAATGACAGTGTGCGCCCACCACGGGGCGCTTCCTGTAATAGCGATGAAGGAGCTCACGCTTCGCTTATCCACTTGGTTACATTCCAAGTGGCTGTTAGGGACAATCGGATTCCACAGAAATGGAGGCGGGCCACAACCAGTCACAAACTGGAGGCTGCTCCACCATTCCGTGACTGCTAAACCATCGTCACTGAGTCACAGCCCGCGCCCCCCACCCAAGGCAGGCAGGGTGACCATCCCAGCCAGCGGGAGTCTGCCCTGCACCACGGCATGAGGTAGAGCCCTAGTGTGGATCTTTTACGATGACCGTAAATCTGAAAGGGCAGATACTGAGCTCATTGATTAGTGAAGAGCAGGTGTAACTATGCCCCTGAGACTCTTCAGAGACCACCTGTGGGTGGCAGGCTTAGGACCCAGTGGACCCAGGACCCTGGGACAAATGCTCTGTGTGCAGGAGCTGGCCCTGAAGAACCAGGTTTGGAGCTGATTAATAGATTGAGAAACTGGTCAGAGATGGAAATCCAAGCTGTAGCCCCCAGCCTCACACAAGCTGCTCCACGGCTCCCTCCTCCAGGGCTGTGGGATCTACTTTGAAATGCTCTCTGTCCCTGACCCTCCTTCAGACAGGCCCTCCCACTGCCTGACCTTTGCACCCGTTCTAATTGCCCTGATCTCATCCTGACCTCCATAGCTACGTTTAAAGTCCACCTTCGGGAGAGCGCACAGGTTGAGCGTTCCCGATAAACCCTTTCCCAGTCCTGTTTGACATCTGACCTGGTGGGTTGTTACCTGGACTTCCCGGGACCCTGGCTGGGTTTGAAGCGAGCCCTCAGGAGCTACCTGGGCCACAGGATGCGGCTGCCCGTGGGTTGCTTGACACTGTGGCTCTGCCTGGGGGGCGGCCTGGCTCAGAGCAGCGCCAGCCCTGACACAGAGGAGTCCTATGCAGACTGGGGCCTGCGGCACCTCCGCGGCAGTTTTGAGTCTGTCAACAGCTACTTCGATTCCTTCCTGGAGCTCCTGGGGGGCAAGAATGGAGTGTGTCAGTACAGGTGCCGATACGGTGAGTGTGTGCTTTCAATTTCGGTAAAAACTGTCACTGTCATGGGCCCGGGGGCAGGCCAGGCCGCTCAACAGTCTCCTGTGGAACCCCTGTGGGGTAGGCCCACAGACAGCACATGATGATGGGGCATGGTCAGGCACACTTGAACTTCAGCTAGACAGTATGCATTTGTCGGTGTAAGTGTGCCTGGTTTCGGATCTGGGACACACTGGAACTAACAGTGATTCCTTGTTCACCTGGAACTCAGGTCTCACTGAGCTTCCTGACTCCCAGGAGCTTTGGGAGACTTATTCCCGGGGAGGGGGTGGGGGATAGCTTCCTCAGAGGCTCAGGGCTGAGCGTGGCCATGGCGTCTTTGCTCTGCCTGCAGCAGTTGGGTACCTCTCTCCCAGCAATGGCTCTGACGGGCATCTGTTTGCTGCATCACCCAAGGGAGCCGTTGCTGACACTGCTGCTCCGTCAGCTTGTGGCAGGCCTTCTGCTGCCAGGAGAGGCGTGTTGCCTAGCAGGCCTGGACAATCCTTTAGGCCTGGGACAGGGGTTGGGGTGAGGGTGGGGTGGGGGTAGGGTCAAGGGTGTTAATGAAAGAGGCCCCTCAGTTTTGTCTGAGTTGTAGACACCCCATGGTGCCAGGTTGCCAAAGAGCGATCCACGGGAGGGGCTCCTTTCATTCAGCCCTTGGGGAGCAGGGTGCAGAGTCCGGGGCCTGGGTGGTGGTGGCGGGGGAGGCAGGTGTCATTTGGAATGGAAGTGAATGCTGTTGAAAACATTTACCGTCTCAAGTAGCATTAGCTTTGTGGTTATTTATCAAATGTTCCCTCATGAAATTAGGGATGAAAATGATGCATCTGTTTAGCCTGGCAGGAAACTGTACTGGAGAGGTATGTTGTCTCTCAGAAGATTAGGCTCCTCTCCTCACCCTCGCCCTCGCCCTCACCCTCACCCTCACCCTCACCCTCACCCTCACCCTCGCCTAGCTTCTCTCTCAGTCTTGGAGCAGGAGAGATTGCTTCCTTGTAAGTTAAGAGTCATCAAGAGACCACGGCTAATCGTAGTTCCAGAGCCCAAACGCTTGCCGCACAGAAGTTCTACCAGCAGCCCTGCTCCTGCTGCCACCTAGTCCCTTTGGACTCAGCGAGACCCTGTAGGACAGAGTGGAGCTGCTCCAGGGGGGCTTCCGAGACTAGCCATCTTCAGGGGTACAGAGAGCCTCATCTTCCTCCAGGGAAGCAACTGGTAGGTTTGAAACAACAACCTTATGGTTAGCAGCCCAATGCTTAACCCACTGAGAAGCATCAAGGAAATTGTATGTCTCCCGTGAATATTTCGTACAGCTGGAAGCCTGGTCTACGCTGGGGCAAAAGGAGCCCTGGTGGCAGAGAAGTGGCTTGGTTGTAAGCCAAACAGTGGCAGTTCAAAACCGCCAGCTGCTCTTCCAGAGAAAGATGAGGATGTCAGTTTTCGCTCAATCAGTTCTGCTTGATCTATTGGGTTGCGGTGGGCTGGAATCAATTAAATGGCCACCGGCCCCACATCACATCTGGCCCTGTAAGCCCCACGCTTGTTTGCTGGGAATGGGACAATCCCGGGTGAGCTCCGTTCACCTAGTTTGCATTGAGGAGCAGGAGACCTGTTAGGGACATCAGGCATTTGAATCCATGCAACCCAAGCCCGACAGCTACCATTTAACAAGTGAATCAACCCAGAAAATATTTACAGAACAAACACTAAGCCCTCTTCCTTCCTCCACAAAATAGCGTGAAAAGGTTTCAGCACAGGTTGGTTACTAACCCGGTCGGGTCGATGCCGGCAGCCACTGGCGGGGGATGGGAATAGTCAACAGAGTAAACGGGAAGACACGTAACTCTTCCCTGTGCAAAACCGAACCTGGCAGGGAAGGAGCCTGAACAAACCCTAGGGAAATAGAAGTGTAAGCCTTGGCTATCTCTGCGACAGAGACCACGTGTGAACAAATGGCTAACAGAAGATGAGCCGTGCAAGTAAGTCAGCCTCAGCCTCGAAGCCCTTTGGGAGGAAGCCTGGCAATCGACTTGTGAAAGGCCAGCCATGGAAATCTCTCTGGAGTCCACCTGGGATTGCCAGGTATCAGAGTCCACTCCCTGACCATTGTTTTCTCTGTGGAACCCAGCGGTGCTGGCTGTGCCCAAACAGTCCGGAATATATTGCTTCATTGCTTGTGATTCAAGCTATCTTTTCAAAATATAAAAGTTTTTGGATTAGCTGGCTCTCTGTTCTTCTTTCAGTTGCTCTGCAATAAATCTCTCCTGCACTGAATCTCTTGGGGGGCTTGTCAGAACAGGCTGTTGGGCCTCACCCCACGAGTTTTGGATTCAGTCTGTCAAGCATGGGAGGAGCCCTGGCTGAATAGCCGTGAAGTGCTTGATTGATCTGCTCCCACCAGGCTTCCCTCTTGTCAGGGTCTTGCTCGAGTCCCTGCTGCCCTTGGAGGCGGGTTTCCGAGGCTGTAGTCTTCCCAGAAGCACACTGCCACATCCTACAGCTAGCAAGGCCGAAGGGGACCATTAGACTCTGTCACATGGGGTCCTTATAAGTCTAAATAGACTTCATAGCAACCAACAAGGGTGGGTCCAGGGTGAGGCTGTTGAATGTGCATTTCTAAGAGGTTTCCAAGAGATGCTGGATGCAGCTGGTCCTGGGATTACACTTTACAGAGTTTTGCCACAAGGAACAATTTCACAACAGTTAGAGTCCCAAGGGGGGAAGTATTCTGTTTCTGAGCTAGTTACTGCTACTTCAACGATGCTTCTCTACTTTGGCTGGATGTTAGAATTCTCTGGGGAATGTAAACAGAAATCTTGATATTTAATGCAAGCAGAATAACTGTGGACTGGACCCAGCTATCAGCAGCCTTCACATTTCCCAGGTGATTGTAAAGTGCAAGCAGGAGAAAAGACCACTACCTCCAAGGCGATTGGCTGGCGAACTTCAGTCACAGGCTGCATAGTTCCAGCAGAAATGTGTGTGTGTATTTATCCTGAGTGGCCACAGAGGCATGCTCACATTGGTTCTTACGTGTTTTATGTGGAAAACAATTAATTTCCACATCTTGCACATTATCTGTACTTGTCAAAGGATTGGACAGTACATATAATGAGATTTAGCTTGGGCCAAGAGTCTACACAGTACATACACTTGAATTAAAGCATCTGCTCTAATACAAGTGATAGTCCCTTGAGGATCATTTAAAAATAGCAATTCCCTCTCCTCACCATCAGGAATTCTGATTTAGTGGGTTGGTGACAAAACCCCACCCCGTGGATTTCAGATCTGAGCGACGCTCTAGGGTGGCGGAGTGGAGCTGCCCCAGCGGGTGTCCAAGGGCGTCAATACTGATTGAGGCAGAAGGCCACCTACTTCTCCACGAGTAGTGGCAGATGGAACTGTATCAGCCCAGCGCTTTAATCATCGTGCCACCAGGGGTCCTTGGGTCCAATCTGGTGGTGGTCTTGTATGCTGTTGACTTACAGCAGCTCCATAGGGCCGAGGAGAACTACCCCATCGGGTGTCCAAGAGCGTCAACCTTACATGAGCAAGCTGCTCTGTCTTCCTCATGTGGGGAGACCGCGGCCGTAGGGGTGCTCTTGCAGGTTTATGGTGCAACCCTGGAATCTGAATACTAACAATTCATAAAGAATGAGCTTTGGATTTGAAGGGACTGAAGTCTCTTCTTAATAGGCTTGCTTAATTAATGGGATTGAAATCCCATTACTGGTGACCTTAGGCAAGTGACCTACTACTTTCAACCTGGAGAAAGACAAGACTTTTTTTTTTAACCCTAAAAGTCCCAGAAACCCACTGGGGGAATCCTTACCTGTCTTATAGGGTCCTTATGTGTCAGAATCAACTTGATGGCAGTGAGGGTTGTTTTGGTCATTTGATTTTTGGTTTCAACCTTAGTTCCCTCAGAGCTAGAACTCTGGTTAACAACATTCACCCTACAGTGTTGTGAGAATTAAACACAGCAAAGCCCCGGGCTATATGTGGAGTGTGGCAGGCCCCAAACACATTCCATCAGTGTTATGTGAAAGTGAGCAGATTAACGATGCATTCAAGTTTCTTCCCCTTCACGGTCAACAAAACACGAAAAACATGGAAGTCCCAGTGGCTGGATAACACCTTCTCAGTTTCTGGAAGAAGGCCCATTATTGCTAATAAGGGTTGTACCCTGGAGCAGTAGAGCTAACTCCAAGTTAGAAAGAAAACGAGAAGTTTAATTTTTAGAAGGTTCAACCTGAGAGGAAGTTGACAGCACCCAGCTGTCTTGCTGGTGTCCCACCTGAAATCAGAATAAGGACTGTTTACTTTAGAACTTACTCCCTGGGGAGTCACACAGGGAGGCTTCACCCGGGTCTGAGACAGCTCGTCCAACCCAGGTTGTAGGATAACTGTCAGAGCAAGCAGACACAGCAATATGACTCTTTGTCCTTGTCCGTTTGTCCTGCTGGCTTACAAGTGGCTGCGATGCTGGAAGCTCTGTCACTTGATGTCAAATCCAGCAGGGTCACCCGAGGTGGAAGGTTTCAGCAGAGTTTCCAGACTGAAAACAGAGTGAGGAAAGAATCGGCTGTCCGCTCAGGAGAAATTAGCTGCTGAAAACCTTATGTGTAACAGGGGACCATTGTCAGCCCCAGTGCCCGAAGAGGAGCCCGCAGGCTGGAAGGCCCTCAGCATATGACTGAGGAAGAGCTGCCTTCTCAAGGTAGAGTCCACGGTCATGGCATCGGATGCAGCTGAACTTGGAGACCTTCATTTGTTCACGGAGCACAACTGAAAGTGAGAAGAAACAGTGGTAAATGCCCATTAATAACTGGAACTTGGAATGTATGAAGTATGAAGCTAGGACAATTGGAATTCATCGGAAATGAACTGGAACACAGATCGATCAGGTGTCGGCCATTTGAATCAGAGAATCAGAGGGTGCACTGTGGTGGTAATGACAAATCCAGAGCAATGGTGTGGCGTTCATCATCCAAAAGGGCATTTCAAGAGCTATCTTGAAGTTCAATGCTGTCTGTGACAGGACACTGTCTGTGGCATACAAGGAAGTCCAGTCACTACAACTTTATGCAGATGTATGCCCCAATTACTCACACTAGTGAGGAAGAAACTGGAGACTTCTACTAACTTTTTCTGTCTAAAATTGATGAAATGTGCAAGTGAGATGCGTGCATAAATATTGTCGATTAAAGTTGGAAACAAAGACTAGATGGAAAAAATTACCTTGGTAATAGAAATGAAGCTGGAAAGCGAATGATAGAATTTTCCAAACCAATGATTTAGTTGTCACAAGTACCCTTTTCAACAGCATAAATGGCAACTCTGCATGTGGACTTCTCCAGACGGAACGCACAGAAATCAAATGGACTACATCTGTGGGAGGAAACCATGAGAAACTCAATATCAGCAACTAAAATGAGGCCAGAGGTCGACTGTGCAACAGACTATCAATTGCTCACATACAAGGTCAAGTTAAGTTGGAGAAAATTGAAGCGGGTCCCCAAGAGCCAACATATGACCTTGAGTATACTCCACCTGAATTTTGAGAACATCTCGAGAACAGATTTGACTCATGGAACATTGATAACAGAAGACCTGCTGAGCTGTGGAATAACATCAAGAACATCATACCTGAAGAAAGCAAAAAGGTCGTTAAAAGGTCAGGAAAGAGAAAAAGTCAAAGTGTATGCTAGATGATACTCTGAAACTGCTCTTGAATGTATAACAGCAGGGTCACCTACCACTTTCTACTTTACTTAGTATTTTGATTTTTTAAAAACCATTTTCTTGGGAGCTCTTACAGATATCATAACATTCCATAGTTCAATAGTATCTTGACCTTGCTGAAAAAGAATGGGAGAAAGTGTGAAGTCAAAGAACTGAACAAAAAATTCAAAGGGGAGCTTGAGAAGACAAAACAAAATATTATTTTAAAAATTTATTGTTTTATTTAAATTTTAAAAATCATTGTATTGGGGGCTCGTACAACTCTTATCACAATCCATACATACATCCATTGTGTCAGGCATATTGTACATCTGTTGCCATCATCATTCTCAAAACATTTGCCTTCTACTTGAGCCCCTGGTATCAGCTCCTCATTTTCTCCCTTCCCTCCCCACTCCCCCATCCCTCATGAACCCTTGATAATTTATAAATTATTATTTTGTCATATCTTACACTGTCTGACGTCTCCCTTCACCCATCCCTTTGCTGTCCATCACCCAGGGAGGAGTTTATATGTAGAGCCTTGTAATCGGTTCCCCCTTTCCAACCCACCCTCCTTCCACCTTCCCTGTATCGCCACTCTCACCACTAGTCCTGAAGGGATCATCTGTCTTGGATTCCCTGTGTTTCCAGTTCCCATCTTTACCAGTGTATATCCTCTGGTCTAGCCAGATTTAAGGTAAAAATGGGATCATGATAGTGCCGAGGGAGGAAGCATTTAGGAACTAGAGAACATTTGTATGTTTCATCATTGTTACACTGCACCTTGACTGGCTCATCTCCTCCTTCTGTAAGGGGATGTCTAGTTGTCTACAGATGGGCTTTGGGTCCCCATTCCGCACTCCCCCCCCATACACAATGATTTGACTTTTTGTTCTTTGATGCCTGATACTTGATTCCTTCAGCACCCTGTGATTACACAGGCTGGTGTGCTTATTCCATATGGGCTGTGTTGCTTCTGAGCTAGATGGCCGCTTGTTCACCTTCAAGTCTTTAAGACCTCAGATGTTATATCTTTTGATAGCCGTGCACCATCAGCTTTCTTCACCACATTTGCTTATGCACCCATTTGTCTTCAGTGATCATGTCAGGAATTTGAGAATTATGGAATGCCAATTTAGTAGAACAAAGTATTCTTGCATTGAGGGAGTACTTGAGTAGAGGCCCGAAAAACAAAATATTACAATGAAATGTGCAAAGACCTAGAGTTAGGGAAGCAAAAAGGAACAACACTCTCAGCATATTTTAATCTGAAAGAATGGCTGAAAAAATTCAAGCCTCAATTTTCAATAATAAAAGATTCTACAGGCATAATATTGAATGATGCAGGCAGCATCAAAAGAAGTTGGAAGGAAAATAGAGTCGCTTCGCCAAGAAGAACTAGTTGCCATTCAACCATTTCAAGAGGAAGGATATGGACAAGAGCCAATTAATGATACTGAAGAGAGAAATCCCACCAGCACTGAAAGCATTAGCCAGAAACAAGACTGCAGGAATGAATGGCATACAATTGAAATGCTTTAAGAAGCTGATACATTACTGGAAGCACTCATTCACCTATGCCAAGATATTGGGGAGACAGCTACCTGGTCAACTGACTGGAGGTGATCCATAGTTATACCTATTCCAAAGAAAAGTGACCCCCCCAAATGTTGAAACTATAGAAAAATATCATTAATATCACATGCAAGTGAGTTTTTGCTATAGATTATTCAACAGCAACTGCAGCAGTGCATCAACAGGGAGCTGGAAAGTCGAGCCCGATTCAGAAGAGGTCCTAGAAAAAAGGATATAATTGCTGACATCAGTTGGAACGAGATTGAAAGCAGAGAATACCAGAAAAATATTTTCTTGTATTTTATTGACTATGCTAAGGCATTCAGTGAAGACTATTGATATAAACTCTAACTAGCTTTGAGAAGAATAGGAATTCCGAGTCCCTATTGTGCTCATTGTCCACAAGGCAATTGTTCAAACAGAGCAAGGGGAAGCAGCATGGTTTCCCATCAGCAAATGTGTGCATCAGGGTTGTTTCCTCTCAGGATGGTTATCCCATCTGTATGCTGAGCAAGCACTCTGCGCAGCTGGGCTGCCTGAGGGAGAACGCAGCATCGAGAGTGGAGGAAAGTGTAACAATGTGCGAACGACACAACCTTACTTGCTCAAGATGAGGAGGACTTCAAACACTGCTTCTAGTGAAGAGCACAACTCCGTGTAATGGAGACCTGAATCTTCCCACCTGGACAGGTAAGTAACATCATCATAAATGGAGAAAAGATGGAAGTTGTCAAAGAAGTTCATCTTTTTTGGGCCCACCATCAAAGCTTAAGCAGGCACCAGTTCAGAAATCAAATGACTCCTGACAGCCTGGGTGAGCCTGCTTCACAGGATCTCTGTCAAGGGTTGAAGAGCAACGAACGTGGACCTGACCCAAACCCTAGTATTTTCAATCTCCACATAAACGGGCGAAAGTTTGGCACTGAATAAAGAAGACGGGAGAAAACTCGATGCCTCTGAAGGACGGCACTGGTGAAGGATGGAAAGTCTCAGGGACCGCCCAAAGAGCA
The DNA here is from genome assembly GCF_050624435.1 of Tenrec ecaudatus. Taxonomy (NCBI): domain Eukaryota; kingdom Metazoa; phylum Chordata; class Mammalia; order Afrosoricida; family Tenrecidae; genus Tenrec; species Tenrec ecaudatus. The sequence goes on from NC_134545.1 coordinate 46,471,158, forward strand.
AGCAGCTCTGTCTTGGAAGAAGTACAGCCAGAATGCTCTTAGAGGCAAGGACGGACGTGTGATCAGGAGAGACCAGGCTCTGGAGGAGCTCGGGCTTAATCAAGTAGGAGGGCAGAGAAAAAGAGGAAGACCCCTGTGGGTCTGGATCGGAATTGCAGCCCGGGGCTACAACATGAGAGGCAGCGTGAGGACGGCTTCCCTTCTGTTGCACACAGGCTCGCTGAGGGTCCGCACGGCCTTGGTGGCACTCACAGCCAGGAGGCTTCCTGTGGTCTCAGGATGCTGCTATTGACCTAGCCTTTGGATCACTGACAGCAAGTTAAATAAGAGAGATTCTGAGTTACCTGCCCTCCCAGATGGCATCTGTATCCAAACTGCTTGCCTCTGAGCAACGTAGTGATTTATGAAACTACCAGGGCTCCTTCTGCATAGAGGCAGAGAACACGTCAATCATCTTTCCCTCAAGAGCCGATAGCCCAAGTACTTTCCTTAATGCAGTCGCCATGGAAGCTTTATAAATCACGGCGTGGCTCAAATGCCAGCAGGGTTGCCCATGGTGGACAGGGTTTAGCAGAGCTTCCAAGCGAAGGTTCAGCCAATGGACACAGCCCTGAAGGCACTGGCTGAACATTTCCAGCTAACTGGAAGAGATCTATATTTGTGCTCATTCCAAAGAAAGTGGATCCAACAGAATGTGGAAATTATTGAACCCATATCATCGATAAAAGAAGAGAATTCAAAAAAAGTTGCAAGAGTCCACCAACAGAGAGGTGTCAGAAATTAACGTTGGATTCAGAAGAGGACGTGGAATGACGGAAACCATTGCTGATGTCAGACAGCTCTTGGGTGAAAGTAGAGAGTATTAGAAAGATGTCTACCTGTGTTTTATTGACTTTTTATTATGCAAGGGCACTCACCTGGGTCACCACAGATTATGGATAGTGTGATGGCCTGGAACTGCGCCAGCTGCACCCTCATGGGCAAGGATAGGGGTGGATCTCAACCTATCCCTTGCATCCAAGCCTGACAACACCTCCTTGGCACCGTAAACCTGTTTGTCGAAGAGAGAGCGAATTCTCTGTGGCCCTTTGGCTTCTACTGGAGCTGGATGTTGTGTCTGATGCCTCAGTCTCATGTGCATTGTCTGCTGGTCCCAGGAGCCTTCAGCGGATTACCTTGATTTGAACCGGACCGGACTTAACCTATTTCTACAACTGTGTAAGCTGTGCCTAGATATAAATATCTTCCTTCATACGCACATACAGCATTACTGACTGTTTCTCTAGTGAGTCCAACCTTATGCAGATAGCATTTCCAAGAACGGCAGTTCCAGCACACTTCGTGTGCTCAGATGGAACCTGGACACGGAGCAAGGGGCACTTATTCAAAGAGAACAAGGGGACGGGATGGGATTTTAAAAATCGTTTTATTAGGGGTTCATACAACTCTTATCACAATCCATACATACATCAATTGTGTAAACCACATTTGTACATTCATTGCCCTCATAATTCTCTAAACATTTGCTCTCCACCTAAGCCCCTGGCATCACCTCCTCATTTTCCCCTCCCTCTCCGCTCCCCACTCCCTCATGAACCCTTGATAATTTTTAAATTATTACTTTGCCATATCTTGCCCTGTCCAAAGTTTCCCTTCACCCACTTTTCTGTTTGTCCCCCAGGGAGGAGGTCACATGTAGATCCTTGTAATCGGTTCCCCCTTTCTAACCCACCCTCCCTCCACCCTCCCAGTATCACCACTCACACCCCTGGTCCTGAAGGGATCATCTACCCTGGATTCCTTGTGTTTCCAGTTCCTATCTGTACCAGTGTACATCCTCTGGTCTAGCCAGATTTGTAAGATAGAATTGGGATCATGATAGTGGGAGGAAGCATTTAGGAACTAGAGGAAAGTTGTATGTTTCATTGTTGCTACATGGCACCCTGACTGTCTCTTCTCTTCCCTGAGATCCTTCTGTAAGGATGTCCAGTAGCCTACAAATGGGCTTTGGGTATGTACTCAGCACCTCCCCCCACTCACTCACTATGATATGATTTTTTGTTTTGATGATGCCTGATACCTGATCCCTTCGACACCTTGTGATCGCATAGGCTGGTGTGCTTCTTCCATGTGGGCTTTGTTGCTTCTAAGCTAGATGGCTGCTTGTTTACCTTCAAGCCTTTAAGACCCCAGATGCTGTATCTTTTGATAGCTGGGCACCATCAGCTTTCTTCGCCACATTTGTTTATGCACCATTCGCCTTCAGTGATGAGCACACAATGGTATGATTTTTTGTTCTTTGATGCCTGATAACTGGTCCCTTTGACACCTCATGATCACACAAGCTGGTGTGCTTCCTCCATGTGGATTTTGTTGCTTCTGAGCTAGATGGCTGCTTGTTTACCTCCAATCCTTTAAGACCCCAGACGCTATATCCTTGATAGCCGGGCATCATCAGCTTTCTTCACCACATTTGATTATTTACCCTCTTTGTCTTTAGCAGTTGTGTCGGGAAGGTGAGTGTCATAGAATGCCAATTTAATAGAAGAAAGTATTCTTGCATTGAGGGAGTACTTGAGTGGAGGCCCAGTGTCATTCTGCTACCTTAATACTAAACCTATAAATAAATGCATATAGATCTATTTCCCCATCCTCATATATAAATATATTTGCATATGTACATGCCTTTATTTAGACCTCTGAAAATGCCCTTTGCCTCCTAGCTCTTTCCTCTATTTCCTTTGACCTTCCTCTTGTCCTACTATCATGCTCAGTCTTCATTTGGGTTTCAGTAATTCCTCTTGGTTACCTTACCCTTGATCAAGCTCTCCCAGGCTTCCTACACCCTCCTCATCACCAATTTGGATCACTTATTGTTCCCTTGTCCTTGGGTTTGTTAACAGCTCTATCTTTCCCTGCACCTCCCCCTCTCCCATGTCTGCTCAGAACTGTCGGTCCTGTTGTTTTCTCCTCCAGATTGTTCATCCACCTTATCTTATTTAGACAGACCCGTGGAGATAATAACATGCACAAAAATAAGACAGAGCAAAATCAAGCAATAATTAACAACAAAAGCCAATTACCAAAAAAGACCCAAAACAAAACACAACAAAAAAGAAAAGCTTATAGTTAATTCAAAGACTGTTTGTTGGCCTTTAGGAGTGTTTTCAGTCCAGTCTGTTGGAGCACCACGCCCTGGTCCCGAAGTCCTCCTTCAGCATTCTCTGGGGACCTTGCCACTCTATTCCCTTGCTGTTTTGTTGTACCCCATTAGTGTTTTGCTTCAATGTGGTGGGATCAGATCGGGCAAAATTTCCACACGATGTCTCTGGTGTTGTCCCCTGTAGGGCTGTGGGTCAGTGAGGGACGTTACATCTCATAGTGAGGCCGGCCATGTGGTCCTCTCTGTGGACTGGCTGCTCTAATTGGGAACATTGTCCTCAAGGTCTGGTGAGCCAGGATGTGCTCCACTCTCTCCTCCTCCCCCTTCATCTGGTCCCGTGTACTCCTATCATATATGTCCCTCTCCCGGAGCTGCAGATTCAATGCTCTCCTTCTAAATAAATTCTTCTGGGGGGTGGTATGTGATTTAAAAATCAGGACTTACCATATGATCTAGCAATCTCATTCTTAGGTATATATATGCAAGAGAAATGAAAAACACATGTCCACCTAAAAATCTGCGACATAAAAGCATACCTTTATTACACCCTCATTCAAAATAGCCCCAAAGTGGAAATGACTCAAATGGTAATCAACTGGTAAATGGGTAAACAAAGTCATGGATATCCATACAATGGACTATTACTTGAAACTTAAAGAAAATTGGAGTACAGATATATGAGGAGCTTCAAGATTTCATGGAAAAAAATCCATTATCTTCTGATGGTGCCTGGCTATCAAATGATATAGCATCTAGGGTCTTAAAGGCTTGAAGACAATCAGGCAGCTATTTAGCTAAGAAACAACAAAGCCCACACGGAAGAAGCACACCAGCCTACCCCGACACAAACACTAAGACAAAGTGGGTGCATAGGCAAATGCGGTCAAGAGAGCTGATGGTGCCCAGTTATCAAAATATATAGAATCTGGGGTCCCATAGACTGAAAGATAAACAAAGGGCCATCTAACTGAGAAACAACAAAGCCCACATGGAAAGTGCACACAGCCTGTGAGATGACAAGGTGTCGAAGGGATCAGGTATCAGGCATCAAAGACATAAATAAATAGATAGATAAATAATAAATAAGTAAATCATAGCATTGAGAATGAGGAGGAGTACAGAGTGGGGACCCAGGGCCCATCTGGGAGAAATTGGACATCCCCTTGCAGAAGGGTTGCGGGGAGGTGACAAGCCATTCAGAGTGCAGTGTAGCAACGATAAAATATACAATTTTCCTCTAGTTCTTGAATGCTCCCCACCCCACTATCATGATCCAAATTCTACTTTATCTGGCTGGACTGGAGAATGTACACTGGCACAGATAGGAACTGGAAATACAGGGAATCCAGGACAGATGAACCCCTCAGGACCAGTGGTGAGAGTGGCGATATCAGGAGGGTGGAGGGAGGGTGAGGGAGAAAGGGGGAACAGATGACAAGGTGTACATATAACCTCCTCCCTGGAGGATGGACAGCAGAGAACTGGGTGCGGGAGACATTGATGGTATAAGATATGATAAAATAATTATTTATAAGTTATCAAGGGTTCAGGGGGAAGGGGCAGGGAGGGAGGGGAAAAATGAGGAGCGGATGCCAAGGGCTCAAGTAGAAAGCAGGTGTTTTGAGAATGATGATGGCAACATATGTACGAATGTACTGGACACAAATGATGTATGTACAGATTGTGAAAAGAGTTGTATGAGCACCTAATAAAATTATTTTAAAAAGAAAAGAAAGACTGAAAATAAATAAAACGATCAAGTCAAAATGATCTACCAACTTAAAAAATCCATTATATTTTTCTTCTTTTTTTTTACTATCTTTTAATTCCATTTTTCCACCAAATTTTTGATGAATCTGGAAAACACTGTGCAAACCGAAAGAAGTCAGAGAAGGTCTTCGATTGTATGATGCCTTTGGTACGATATGTCTACTATGAGCAAATTTACAGGGACAGAAAATGTATTTGTGGTGCCGTAATGGTGAGCCATTTGGCTCCTAATGGGAAGGTTGGCTGCTCTGGAAAGGAGAGGGCGTGGTGCCTTGCTCCCAGAATGAAGGCACAAATGTAGAGGTATGGAGCTGACAGGTTGGTGGTTTGAAAACCCAAACCCAACTCACCATCGAGTCGATTCTGACTCTCGGGGACCCTGTTGGCTACAGTAGAACCCCCCTGTGAATTTCCAAGACTGTAGCTCTTTACCAACGTAGAAAGCCTTGTCTTTGCGTCTTGGCTGGTGGTGTTGAGCTGCTGACCTTGTGGTTAGGAGTTCAGTGCATACCCACTACAGCACCAGAGCTCCACCCAGAACAGGTGTTGATCTGCGTCAGGCAGGTCACAGTCCTAAACACCCTGATGGAGCACACGGGTCTGCATCCGGGGGTCCCCAGGAGTACGAATCAAGCCATGGGCAGCGAACAATAGGTAGGCCAGAGGGGAGAGAGTGACTGCTGAAGGCACAGGGCTTCTTTTGGAATGAAACAGGTATCTTACATTGTGATGAGAGTCTCTCCACTTCGTGAGTACCCTAAAAGCCAAATGGGTGAAAGCCTATAGTATTTGGATTATATCTCCAAACTGTTACTGAGAGAGAGAGAGAGAGAGATCCAAATCAGAATATCAACTGCAATAGTTATATCTTTTTTTTAAAAAGATTTTATTAGGGGCTCATACAACTCTTATCACAATCCACACATATACATACATCAATTGTATAAAGCACATCCCTACATTCTTTGCCCTAATCACTCTTAAAGCATTTGCTCTCCACTTAAGCCCTCTGCATCAGGTCCTCTTTTTTATTTTTCCCTCCCTCCCCACTTCCCCCTCCCTCATGTGCCCTTGATAATTTATAGATTGTTATTTTGTCATATCTTGCCTTATCCGGAGTCTCCCTTCTCCACCTTCTCTGCCGTCCATCCCCCGGGGAGGAGGTCACATGTGGATCCTTGTAATCACTTCCCCCTTTCCAAACCACTCACCCTCCACTCTCCCAGCCTTGCCCCTCACACTCCTGAATAGTTATATCTTGTGGACTAACAAGTTACCCCCAAAATTGGCACCTTAAAACAACAAACATTTATTCGCTTACACTGCTTCTGAGGGTCAGGGCACCTGGAGTGATTTAGGCGGATAGTTCTGCCTCAGATTTTCACACAAGGCTGAAGTAACCCTGCTGCAGCTGCTCTTATGTGTCCAGGGGCTCTTGGTCCTTAGAAATGAAGAAGGGACTCACGGGCCACCAAGGGCAAGCAGACAGCAAAGTGTACTTGGGAAGGAGGAGAGCGCCTGACGCAGCAGGGGGCGGGGGGGTTGCGTGAGTTGCCGCAGTTAGAATTTTATCAAGTGTGGGATCCTTGGCCTGCCTGTTACCAGGTTATGATCGGGCCATTCCTGGGACTGGTCCTATCTCTCAGGTCCAATCAATAACCTCGCCATGCTCTCCCCATGGCTGACTTGGGAGTTTAAAACTGACTTAGGGCTCTGATGCCCTGGCTGTTGAACACACCCTCCAGACAGCCTGCTCCCCTCCCTCACTCTGCCATCTCTCTGCAACACTGCCAGCCCTGTTTGGGTCTCTGGACATTTGCTTGGTCTGGAGAATCTCTGTCCACCCAAAACAAGACTGCTGTTGAGCTGATTCCTACTCTAAAAGACAAAGTAAACTACTGACGTGTTTCCAGGGCTGTGCATCTTTCTGTACAAAGCAGACTGGCACACTATTCTCCTGAGGTCGTGGGTTTGCCGACCTTGTGCCTGTTGGCAGGTGGCTTGAGATTCTTGAAACATGGGCCCACGTGACATGAGAGAGAGAGAGAATCCAAGACAGAGGTAGAAGTTTGTTATTGTTTTTAAACCTAATTATGGATTGAATTGTGTCCCCTCCCCCCAAAATGTGTTGTAAATTCTAACATCAGTTCCTGTGATTAAAATCCCACTGGGGATGGAGTTGTCTTTGCTATGTTAATAAGACAGGACTAGGGTATCCCAAATCAAGCTCTTAGGAGATGTTGAAGCAGCACTGGGCCTGGGGATGGTGAGAGAGAAGCCAGACGCGCTTCCAGAGCCAACAGAGGGAAACAGGCTTTCCCTGGCCCCAGCACTCTGAATTGGACTTCTACCCGGTGAGGGAGGGGGTTGCTGTTTGCTAAAGCCGCCTATCCACAGGCGGAGTCCCGCCACAGCAGCACTAGATGACCTGTGAACCCTCCTCCGGGAAGTCCCTGCTGGCTGATGCTAGAACTGAGTGCCCTCAGGGTGGTCAAGCAGAGAGCTAGGAGCAGCGGGCTTTCAGAGTGCTGTGCACACAGACTTGCCTTCTGGGCGGTAGGAGCCTTGCTTCGGGCTTTTAGATGAGTTTAAGCTTCAGTCATACAGGTAGGTCTTTAGTAAGTGTGGGGAGAGGTGTGACGCTTTATTGAAGGACTGAAAGGAAGCCCACCGACACGGAGAACGATTCTATGCCCATCTTTGGGAAGACAGTATCATACACGGACGTCCATCATCTACAATCTATAAAGCAATGTGTTTTCAACCAAAATCCTGAGAGTACGAGGGGGCTTCAACAAGTTTGTGGGAAAATTTCATTATCTTTCAATTCCATTATTTTTGTGTGTGAAAATGTTGAAGCTCCCGGGCTCGTATTTCTTGTGGAACTTACTAAGCTGACTCTCAAGTTCATGTGTAAGAGTACAATTTTGAGGACCAGGAGGAGGAAGAATTTTAAAATAGGACTTACTCCACAAGGTTAAAACTAAACGGTACCTGATCTGGTTTTCAAAACTCTCTGTAGTTTTGGTCTCTTTGGTTTTGTTTGTTCATATTAGAATGTACCTCAGAGGTGTTCTGTCCGTGGAGGTCACCTTCGGAATATGAACCCGGGATCGATGAACTAGAGGGACAGCAAGTAGAATTGGGCTCGGAGGAGGAGGGTAGAATGGTGGGGGGGGGGGGGTAAAAGGGAGCCGATGTCAAGGAGTCCATGCAGAAAAGGAATGTTTGGAAACGGATTGTGGTAGCAATCATACATTCTACTTGAGGTGATTGAAATTTGGAATGATATTATATCTGTAGATCACAACTAATTAAAAAAATCTGAATGGTAGAGTACATAAGAGGTGTCAGCTAGATCTGAACATTGCTTTCACTTTTATTTTTAACTTTTTATTGTGAATTAGATAAAAGTTAATAGAGCAGATTAATTTTTAAAATCATTTTATTAGGGGCTCATACAACTCTTTTCACAATTCATACATCCATCCATTGTGTCAAGCACATTTGTACATTCATTGCCCTCATCATTCTCAAAACATTTGCTCTCCACTTAAGCCCTTGGCATCAGGTCCTCATTTTTCCCTCCCTCATGAACCCTTGATAATTTATAAATTTTTATTTTGTCATATCTTGCCCTGTCTGATATCTCCCTTCACCCACTTTTCTGTTGTCCGTCCCCCAGGGAGAAGGTCACATGTAGATCCTTGTAATAAGTTCCCCCTTTCCACCCCATAGAGCAAATTAATTATCTGGTCAATAATTCATGCACAATTCATTTCATATTATTGATAGAAATTTCCACAAGGTAACATCCCTTATCCCATTTCCTCCCTGGGTTTCCTGTTTCCTTTCCACCTTTTTTCCAAACACTTCTGACCTTTATCCTTGTGGAAACGATGCCCTGTTGATCTTTGATGGTTGATTGCTCTGAAGTGTGCATATCTTCCTTGGGTTATTGTTCCTCTCTTATTTGGCTGAAAAATGGAGCCAAATTCCCACCAGAATGATGACTCTGTTCGTCATTAGGCTCGGAGGTTCTACCATTTGCTATCCGGCTGTTTCTATGGAACCTTTCATTTAATAGAAGTAGTATGTGAAACAAATTGGTCATATGTTAATATGCTGGTGTAGTGGGTACATAGCCGTTTGGTTCTCTGATTTTTGTTCACTTTGAAATGTTGCATAATACAAGAGGTGTAATTTTTTAATAAATCAAAGGAATGCCATGTGCTTTATGTTGGGGGTTCTGCTCACCCTCCTTCACCGTCAATCGCCGCCCAAGGAGCCTGGTGGCACTGTGGACTCAGTGCTGCTTTGCCAACCCCAGACTGGGAGGAAGATGAGGCCGTGTGCTCCTGAAGCTGTTCACAGTCTCAGCGTCTGTGTATGAGGTCACCATGAGTCAGAACCAACCAGTGGCAGTTGGTTGGTTATAGGTTATGCTATATCATGTATTTCTTAAGAACAGGGCAAGAGAAAAACAACAACACATGCGCTTTGGAGAGTAACATGAATTCTGAATATATATATATATATCGTATTTCCTCCTGTCCCTCTATGGCCTTATGCAAATCACTTAATGGATTATCTCCATTTTTGTTTTCTGAAAAAACAAGGTGGCAGTACCCACTCCCGTGCTGTCCTGCCACCTCCAGTCAGAGTTATCTTCAGCTGTGGCATCTGCCGTTGAAACAAGACAAAGCCGCGCTGTGCATTTGTAAGCTCGCACAACGGAGCTCAACAGCAGTGTAGGACAGACCAGGACATTAAAAGCTTTTCCGATTGCTCCCGCCAGTTCTATGGTGCAATTGCCTAAACTACTTCACAGCGGCGTTTTCTTGCTCTTTGCCCTAGAATGCTTTGCCTACTGTTTTTATTGATTTAGTTTTTGGTCTACTAATGCTTTCTCTTTCTAAGCTTCTTCCGAGTCATTCTGAAAGATTCTTGAAATCCCGTTAAAATCCTGACAGCTGAAGCATGCGACCGCGTGGTGCTCTTGTTCTGTGCCGGTGTGTAGTTGGACGGTGGGTTGTGGAACCAGAAGCGTGGAGTTCCAGCTTGGTTTGGCCATGGTCTCAAGGGCGTGCACTTAAGCGATATCAGAGCTGCTAGTAAGCTCATGTTCATAAACTCCTGGGAGAGCAGGAGGAAGATGTCATTCTGGTCCAAAGGCGTATGATTCGTTGATCAAAGACAGCATGCTCACCATCAGCACCACCACCTTAGTTAGGTGCGGACAGATGGTAAGGAACAGGGACTTCCGAAGGAAAACGTTTGAATCTGCTTGTGGTTCATTGGAATGTGATGAATGCTCCCCAATGCCGAATTTCTAAATATCCCTGCTTCTTTCCTCTCTCCCTTCTAGGAAAGGCACCCATGCCAAGACCTGGGTACAAGCCCCAGGAGCCCAACGGCTGCAGCTCCTATTTCCTGGGTCTCAAGGTACCAGAAAGTGTATGTACTACTAACATTATCTTCTTCATCGGTTGGCTGATACTAATTCGACAATGGAAAGGAACTTTGGAGGCAAGGGCAGTCATCCGGGGGGGCTGCTAACAGCAAGACCAGAAGCCCCCCAGCCAGTCCATGGGAGCTAGATGAGGCCCTTGATGCCCGTCAAGATTTACAGCCTGGAAAACCCACAGCGTTCTGGCCGAACACCACCATGAGTCTGAATTAACTCATGGTAATGAGGTTTTAACATTTTAAAAAATGATCTGAGAATCATCACTGAAGATAGTGATCAAAAGTTGAGCCGTGTTCATTGGTTATTTTAATTGGCAGGGAGATGCTATGTGAAATAGATACTCTATTGCCTTTGCCCAGAGGCAGTTGCCTGGTAGATAAGCCCTTCTATCAGAGAGGTTTGTAGGTAGTTCAATGGGTTTGGCTGTTAGCCAAGTCTACTGCTCTGCCTTGGAAGAAAGGCCTGGTGATCTACTTTTGAAAAAATAATTTATAAATTATCAAGGGCTCATGAGGGAGGGGGGAGCGGGGAGGGAGGGGAAAAATGAGGAGCTGATTCCAGGGGCTTAAGTGGAGAGCAAATGCTTTGAGAATGATGAGGGTAATGAATGTACAAATGTGCTTGACACAATTGATGTATGCATGGATTGTGACAAGAGTTGTATGAAGCCCTAATAAAATGATTAAAAAGAAGAAGAATCCCCATTGGAGCACACATGGGGTCACCATGGGACTGAGTTGACGTGACACAACTGGTTTTCGTGGGTCAGATCATGAGTCTCCCTGTGCAAACAGCAGCTGGGCCCTGTACTTCGTGTGACTCCTCTGAATGAATGACCTTTCCAGTAGTGTGCTATGCTGACAGACTGGCTAGTAACAACTGCTAGAGGAGTGTTGTCAGGAATTTTGGAAATCAATTGTGCACCAGAAGTTTCAGATCAGCTATGTTTGGGGTGTTTACAGCATGGAAAGCTGGGAACATATAAATCAGCACATATCCCCTCATCGAATTGTTTATGAAACATTTACAAACACCGCACCAACTTTTCTCAAACTGCGGTTCTCCCCTAAAACCAAAGTAATAAATCAACTTATCTTAAGGGCCTCCTAGAAACCATTTTCCCTCTGTTTTGGAAAAGTGATTTCATATAAAACGTAGGTGAAAAGCATTTGACATTGAAACTACGGTTTTGAATTATGCTTTGCTCTGGCTAAACCCCATTTCTGCTGTTTTGAGGTTTTGCTTTGTAACGATGTTCTTAGCAGCGTAACGTTCCTTCCCCTACTAAACGGCCGTTTACCAAAATGGCTTATTTGTACAAACTGTAGAAAGGTCTCTTTCCTCAAGGAGCCTGGTGATCATGTGGAATAAGGATTGGGTTGCTAACCAACCACAAGGCTGCCAGTTCAAACTTGCCAGCTGCACCACAGGAGAGCACTATAGCTGTTTGCTCCCATAAAGGTTTAGCGTCTCACAAACTCTAAGGAGCAGTTCTGCCCTGTCCTATAGGGCTACTCTGGGTAGGAATTGATTTGGTGGCCAGGGGTTTGGGATTTTGATTGCTGGGTGGACTAGAGAAACAAATGTATAGATACTCATGTGTATAAGAAAGAGCTTCATATAAAAGAGCAATTGTATATTGAAAAAACATCCCAGGCCAGTCCAGATCAAGTCCATAAGTCTGATATTAGCCCATATGTCTGATACCTATCTATAAATTCCTCTGCAAACTCATGAAACACATGTAATGACACCAAATGCAGGAAGATCACAGGCCAGTGGGTGGAAAGTCTTGTGGATCCAGTGGCGGTGGAAGCATCTCAGTGCTGGCATGGGTCTCCACGTGGCTCTTCCAGCTCCAGGGCTCTGGCTCCATCAGTATAGCTCCTTGTGGCTTCTCAGCAGGAAGATGAAGTAGAGTCTGTGTGGATTTGGCCTCCGGTGAGCTATTTCTATCCACAGAGCCTCCAAATGCAGCCATCAAGCTGCAACCTGATTGACAGGCTAAACTCCACCCCTTCTCTCTCAATAGTTTCACGCTGACACCAGATTATGTAACTCCCGTGATTTCCTTAAGACCGTGTTCTTCCATTTATGAGAAAATTACCCTTCTGATTTTGTTGGAAAAAGAAACTTGACTTGGAGATTTTTCCTCAAGCAAGATGTAGTGCGTCTCGGACGTCTGTGTATGTAGATGTACTATACACAATTGCAGCCTTGTCCACAAGCCCCAACCTGATGTGGACACAGAGGAAAGAAAATCCGCTGGAAAATATCTGTTGGAGAAATCACATGTTTTCCACTCATTTATTTTACTTGATATCTACTTAGTAGTTATGGAACTGCTGTGCATTCTGTTTTGGGAGAGAGGTTTTTCTGTTTGCCAATCAAAAATATTTGAACCCGTTTTGAGAATTTTTTAATTCAGTGGCATTGACATTGGGTCACCATTCATCTCATTCTCAGTTGAGATGTATCTATAGCTCAAGGTATAAAGAATGGACAGAGGGGTTTCTTTCCAGTACCAGGCTATGAGAATTCGCTAGGGCTTGCAGAGCTCAGGGCTTGGCCCATTTTAGTGAGCTGGAAGGGCTTGTAATGTCATACTGTTTGTTTACTTGAAAGGGCATTTCAAACCGTTACACTATATCCTCCTGTACATAACATCGGAATTAAAGTGAAGAAAAGAGAACAAGTAGAAATCGTTTAATAGTTGATTAATCAATTCCCTCCCACATCCAGAAATCAGCTTCTCACAGCCTGCATCCAAATTCAGAAAATATGACAAAGATTTTAAGATGCCCTACCTATGTCTAAACTCCCCCTGTTTGAATTTCTATGTGACTCTTCTTTAATCACTGTTTTGATCATGTCTCTTTCTTTCTTGAGGGTCTTTGTTTTTGTCTTTTTGTTTTAAATCAAATCTGACTAGTTACTTTGGAAGTCAAGATCATCCATCAGCTTGCCTTTATATCTAATTACAAAAAGATTACGTACATATACACATAGGTATTTCCCTGCTGAAACCCTTAGGAGATGAAACAAGCTATGATCACATGACATATAACATCAGTTAGGGAATTGTCTGACCACATCTACATCCATGCTCCCAATCCCTGAAGAGCCTGTTGTACTAAAAATTCAGGGTAAATACAAGGAGAAGTCAAAAAGTATTGTTTCAAAGTGAGGAAGTGTCTGGCCTCCTTCAGCCACAAAGCATGGAGGGAGAATCCATTTCCACATCTGCCAAAGAATGCGTGCTGTTAGCAGAGGTCAGACATGTCCGCCCTCCCACATTCTTCACCCTTGTCTGGCACCCAGCATCCTTCCGTTCCACTCTGTTTCTCTGCCGAGTTCGCTAAGCCATCGCCATGGTCACCGGAACTCACAGACAGCCCTCACAAGCATAGAGTGTATTAGGGAAGCCAACAGCTTACAAGGCAGCATCAGAAATGGTATGGTTACAGTTCTTTTGTCTGCAGCACTTCTCAGTCATGCCAGCAGGTACCTCCCCCTGGTTCTTGGGCCCTTAGCTACTCAGGCCCTTGGCCTCTTGCCTGCTCCGGCAAGGGTTCTGAAGCGCTTTCAGAACTCATCAGTGCTCAAAGGACACCCCACCTGGCCAGCCAGGCTTTACAAAAGCATAAACGTAGAGAGTTATGGTTTCTAGCCTAGGCTCTATCTAGAGCATAACTTCCCAAAGTTATTTGGCCTGTCATTCCCTTTTCAGAAAACAAACACACAAGCAAACAAAAAGTCTGGGCTTCCTTGGAAAAATTTTAAAAATGTTTGTCCTGTCGTCCACAGTGTAGGCTAAGTGTAGAGGTCACCCCCGCTGACCCCCCACTCTGCCCCCAGGGGATGGTGTCACCCACTTTGGGAAACACTGATCTAGGTCGGTACACTTCTTGAAGATTGCTTTTCTATACTTTTTCTCTCAGGAACCCTGGTGGCACTGTATGTTAGATGTTGGGCCACTAACCACGAGTTTAGTGGTTCAAACCCACCAGCCATTCTGAGAGAACAGTGAGGCTGTCTGCTCCCATAAAGATTCCCAGTCTCGGAAACTCCATACTCCAAGCTCACGATGAATTGGAATCAACGGGGTGGCAGTGCGTTACCCTTCCCTGGGGAATTCTGTGCTCTGTGATTCACACCACACCAAATGGCAGTTTGCGCAGCCTCAAGAGACTTAAATGGGTTCCTTTTAAACAAAATCTGTGGGAACAAAAAGAAGTCTGAAAGGCCGAGATCAGGATGTAGTGAAGTTTCACAACACAATTCACTTAGGATGGCCCTTGCGCCCACACAGCGCGAACAAGTGCCTGGTTGTGACAAAAAATATTTTCTAGGTGCAACTTTCTCGATCTTTTATTAGCACACTTTTCAATTTTCTTGAAACTTTTAACTGAATCTCCATCACCGCCCTGTGTCCTGTGAGACCATCTCCCAGGATAACCCCTTTGGAGTCCTAAGAATTCCTGACTCCTCTGCCTTGAACTGAACTGAGCGAGCGGATCTTGAGCACCTTGTTTTGACTAGATTTTGCTCTCTGGATTGAATTGGCAAATCCAAGACTCATCTCCAGACGCGGCTAATCAAATCGCCGCCCCTAGCTTCCATCTCAGTCGGAAGCCGGGTGGAGAGATCACACTGCGCGCAACACTTTGGCGCCCGTTGAGCCCAACGCTTGCTGCGGTCAAGACATCTGCTTACAGTTCAGAATGCCAAGCCATGCGACACCCCCAACTCTGGGATCGATAGAATTCACGGTAACGTCTTCTTCCACCAGCTTCTGGACGTCAACAAGGTTCTTCATTCCTCAAGACTGACATCTGCCATTTGGCTCATCTCTAAGGTCTTCCTCACCTTTCTGAAGACACTGGACCTATATGAAAAACTCTTGTTTTCTGTGGGGCACCATCAAGATTTGAAAAGATAGTTACTGGAGTTTTGTTAAAAATTTTACATCACCCCTGACTTCTGAATGGGTTTGTTTCCCCCGTCATGGTACAAAAGTACCGTACACTCACACGTATATGAACTGGAACAGTAGCAAAACTTTTTGACTTACCCTGGTACGCCTACCTCTGATTCTTAACATCTATAGGCACAGAGCCAAACTGCTCCCCTACAGTGCTGTGTGGGTGGGTCTCTGACAAGTGCTGGTGACTTGATGAATCGGGCCTGGCTTTTTAATACACTTCAGTCTTACAAAACATCACATGGAAACATTAGCCTAAGATTCGGTTGAATTTAAAAGTCCTGCAGTTCTGCTTGCTTAACTCTGTAGCAATCTGTCATTTGGAAATTACTAAGACCTAAAAGAAAAAGAAGAATAAACAGGCCATTCAGAGACACACATTGACCTAACGACTAAACTGCAATTAAATGCATCGTGTCTCCATCTGATAGGTCTGAAAATGGAGCAGGAATCTGAGTAGATGAATTCAAAACAAGGTGGCCCGGGTTGCCTCGGGTCCTAGGTCTGAACGTGGCATTCTTTCCCTTCCCTTTTCCCCAGATGGACTTGGGCATTCCGGCAATGACCAAGTGCTGTAACCAGCTGGACCTTTGCT
Source organism: Tenrec ecaudatus (assembly GCF_050624435.1). NCBI lineage: Eukaryota > Metazoa > Chordata > Mammalia > Afrosoricida > Tenrecidae > Tenrec > Tenrec ecaudatus. The sequence goes on from NC_134545.1 coordinate 46,487,140, forward strand.
ACGACACGTGCGGAGCCAACAAGTACCGCTGCGATGCGAAATTCCGATGGTGCCTCCACTCCATCTGCTCCGACCTTAAGCGGAGTCTGGGTTTTGTCTCCAAAGTGGAAGGTAGGCATCTTGACAGCCTTTATTTTACTTCCTACTCAGAAAGCCTTGTTTATTTGTTTTGAGTAGGAAGCTTTGGTCCTGATTACACACAGAACCCACTGGACTTTATAGAACACCAATAGCAATATAAGAAAGGGTTAAGGAATATTCTGGGAACTTCTCCATTAAAGTTCTGGCTGTTCTGCCCAGAAGCTGCTGGCGCCTCTCCTGATGGAAAAGGCCACACCAAACCTTCCCAGAGCAATAAAAACGTATCCTTCGAGAACGGAGAAAGAGCTGGCCAACTGGCTGCGGTGACCCCTCCCTGTTAAATACTTTTCCTATTGGTCGTGATTCTGCATAAAACTGCTTGGTTTGGTTTAAGCCCCATTTCCTTCATTTTATTCCCAGTAAGGGTAGGGCTTTTAGAGACTATCTTTAGTTTTTTGCGTGTATGAACATCTATGAGGATGATTACCTTTAAACACGGCTTATTTCCCCAGTTTCTACCACTGACTGTGACTTCTTTTTCCCAATTTACCGTGGGAAAAGCTTTTGTCACTTAGCTTCTGCAGGCAGACTTAACATCCAGCAATTAGCACTGCATGGCTGTAGATGGCGAAGGTTGAACCCAGCTTGTAAACGGTTGGACTCTGGCCACAGGAAGTTCACACTAGAAGAAGTCTTGGATCTTGTTCATAGATCGATGTCTAGAGAGCAATCTTAAATTGAATGTGTAAAGACGTGAACATAGGAATAATTCAGAGGGAGTATCAGTATCTGGATTGATAAGGGTGAAAACGTACCTCCTGCTAATCTAGGGTCCAGTCATGTCACTTCCTCCAAGCAATGCCTGATTGCCTTTTTCTCCTACGTATCTCTGTGATAGACTCACTTGCCTGGTCACTGCGAATTAACCCAATCTAAGGGTCCTATTTAAAGTATTTTCCTTAGAAGAACAGCATGCATACTTGATCATCGCATGTGATGGTAAGTTTGCCTGTCAATGCGGCTAGATCAGCCTCATTTGGCAGTTATGACGTCGCCATCACCCTCATGAGGAGATCGGGTATAATACAACTCCCGCTATGCTGAGAGCTGCTATGGCTATGGGTAACCGATCAGTGCACAGCGAATCTCCTCAGGAGTGTGACCTGCCTCAAATATATACAGATGTTCTGGAAAAGTTCTCTAGCATTTTGCTCATTCTGGATCTGGCTCTGTCTCTTGTCATCTTATCTCTGGTTCTTGGAACTTGAGCCAGCAACCTACCCTTTGACCTGCTGATCTTGTGTTTGTCCGTCCCTATAGTTACCTGAGTCAAAGAAGTCCCCAACCTGATGTCTGACCCATAGTCTAGGGACTTGCCAGCCTCTTTATCCATATGAGCCATTTCCTTGTGATAAATAACTACATATACATATGTAAGCTACATTGGTTTTGCTTCTCTATAAAAGCTACCCTGAAATATTTGGCACCAGGTTTGGTTCTAGAGAAACAAAATTGTAAAGTTGAGCTTTTGAAATTGGGTCTCAATTCTACCTAGTCCTTTTTTTAAAACAAGTTTTAGTTTTATTGGCATATACTTCAGGTATCACGCATTATACAAGCACATTAAGAAGATTTGTATAATTATTACCACAATCAATTTCGGAATACTTTCTCCTTTTACTCATTGTTAGTTCCCCATTTCCTCATCCTTCTCTGACATGCCTCTAGATAATTATTAATCCAGTTACTCTATTGACATATTTACCTAGCTTGGGTTTCATATACATAAACCCATACAAAACACACACAAGGAACAGACCAAGAGATGAAAATCAACAACAGTGATGAGAGAAAACATTTAAAAAAACGAAATTGAAAAGAAAACATTGAAAACTGAAGCAACTTTAAAATGGGTCAACGGGGACATCAAATGCTAAGGCATTGCATTGTAACCTAACTGCATCGGCATCGCTGACTTAGGTGGCTCCCTCTCAGAGAGCGAGCTATTCCATCCATGGACCACGGTCAGAGGGAGTCACCAGAGATTGAATCCATGTGGGGCTGCTGCAGATGGATTTGGGGCTTCCCCTGGAAACCGGGTGGTCACAAGTGAAGATCTGTTACATTCGGATTTGGATTTGATTATGTACAATTCAGGCTGATGTGTTTCTTCCATGTGGACATCTAAGCCTCACTTAGATGACTGGTTGCTTTAAGATAAGCCTTTAAGACCCCAGGCCCTATTCTTTCTGATAGCTGGGCACTATCTGGTTTCTTTCTGTTTAAAAAAAAATCATTTTATTGAGAGCTCTTTTACAATGTTAATTACAATCCATACATCAATTCTATCAGGCATATTTGTACATATGTTGCTGTCATTCTTTTCTAGACAGTTACTTTCTATTGAGACCTTGGTATCAGCTCCTCTTTCGCCCCCTCCCCTCCTCCCTCGTGACCCATTGATAGATTATAAATTATTATTATTTTCATGTCTCACACTGACCACTGTCTTCCTTCCCCCATGATTTCTGTCATTCTTTCCCCTGAGGGATGTGTGCGGTTGTGTGTCGATCCGTGTTCCCCCTTCTTCCCTCCTCACCCCTTCACCCTTCGCATCGGGTAGCTCTCTTTCCATTCCTGCTCCTGGGTTGCCTGTGTCCTGAGCTCTCATCTCTTATCCCCAGCTGTGGACATGCTCTGGTCTCGTCCGAAGTGAGAGGCATCCCTGTGGTCATGGTGGTGGGAGTGAGGAAGCCTCAAGGAACCAGAGGAATATTGTGTGTTTCATCGGTGCTTCACTGCGCCCTGATTGATTCATATCTTCCCTGTGACCCCTCTGTGGGGGAGATGTTCCATTGTCTACAGATGGGCGTTGGGTCTCTGCTCCGGTCTCCCTTGTTCTTAATCATATGATTTTGCTTGTTTGATTCTTTTTTTTTTAATTTTAACAATTTATTGGGGCTCATACAATTCTTTTCACAGTTCATATATATACGTACATCAATTGTATAAAGCACATCTGTACAGTCTTTGCCCTAATCATTTTTTTCTCTTTTCTTCTTTTACATTTTATTAGGGACTCATACAACTCTTACCACAATCCATACATATACATACATCAATTGTATAAAGCACATCCATACATTCCCTGCCCCAATCATTCTCAAGGCATTTGCTCTCCACTTAAGCCCCTTGCATCAGGTCCTCTTTTTTTTCCCCTCCTCCCTCCCCATTCCCCCCTCCCTCATATGCCCTTGGTAATTTATACATCGTTGTTTTGTCATATCTTGCCCTATCTGGAGTCTCCCTTCCCCCCTTCTCTGCTGTCCCTCTCCCAGGGAAGAGGTCACATGTGGATCCTTGTAATCAGTTCCCCCTTTCCAACCCACTCACCCTCCACTCTCCCAGCATCGTCCCTCACACCCTTGGTCCTGAAGGTATCATCCACCCTGGATTCCCTGTACCTCCAACCCTCATATGCACCAGTGTACAGCCTGTGTATGTATGTGTATATGTATATATGTATGTATATATATGTATATATATATCATATTAAATGAAGGGGGAAGTGCAGAGTGGAGACCCAAGGCCCAAGTGTCGACCAATGGAGATCCCCTCATAGAGGGGTTTAGGAGAGGAGATGGGTTAATTAGGGTGTGAGGTAGTATCGATGAAGAACACAGCTTTCCCCCGGATCCTGGATGCTTCCTCCCCCCAACTACCATGATCCGAATTCTACCTTGCTTGTTTGATTCTTAAGGGTCTTCTGATGCTGCTACCTGGTCCCGCATTGTCTGGTTTCTTCCCCACACTTTGCTCTAGCATCCATATCCTCGGTGCCTCCTCAGGAGGGTGAGCACCGAGCACCACTGGGACGAAGAACAAACTCTTCATAGGTTGAGGTTGCAGTTAAGTGTGAGATCAAAATTCACTCAGCTCTACGGCTTATATATGTCGCTTGCTCACTTTAGAGAAGTTATAGCGAGGACGTTGGTGGGGAAGAAGAAAAGGGATCAAACACTGGGATGGGGACATATGGGCAGACAATCAGGAAGATGGGTAGCGGGCCCTTAATTCCATTGAATCACTCCTACCTGCAGCACTCCCTCACCCCCATCTGAAGAGACACCTTCATTTTTGCCTGCTAACCCACTGTCAGTAAAACCATTTTCTTTCTTGCCCTCTTTTGGTGAGCTGAACTATTTCTGCTGAAATGATTCCTGGGACATTTTTGTGGACATCACCCAAGGCAGATACCTCACCAGACATTGCTGAATGTTCCTAGGACAGCCCCCCACTCCCACCCACTTTTACTTCTAGACCCATAACTAGACCTAAGAGTTACAAAAAGTGATCCGGGGCTCAAGTGGGAGGAGAATGAATTGAAAATGATGATGGCAGCATATGTGCAAATGTGCTTGACACACTGGATGAATGTACTGGTGGTGATAAGAGCTGTAAGAGCCCCCAATAAAAGTACGGGGGAATAAAAGAAAAGAAAATGAAAAAAAGAAAGGAGTTACAAAAAGTGAAACACAAACTGTGGCCAGCAAGAGGGATGCTACATTCCAAAATAACTGCCTGCTTTTCTAATATGTATGACTAGAAAAGTGCCTTAAGGGCGTGGGACAATTGTGCAAAGAATGAAAACATAAAGTTGGTTTATCTTCTGAGCTTATTGATATGGGCCCACTAAGCACCAGGCATCCTGAGCTGCCCATCCTGAGTGGGTGCTGTCTGACCCACAGCCTCATCCAGTTGGACATGCACGCAGTACTCCGTTATTAAATGGAAGTGATTTATGCAAAGTCAGGCCTGAGCGGGCCCTGGAGTTACCAGGAAGCTGCATAAAACAGTGGCCCAGATGTCCACGATCTCTACTTTCATCACATTATCTCCTGGCTCCCAGTCTTCACCTAGGGCTTTATGCTCAGTTAACTGAGAAAGAGAAAATTCATGCCTGGTTTACAGTTGCTTCTGTACAATATGCAGGCGGAACTCAAAAATAGACAGCAGCAGCCCTGCAGCCCTGCCCTACGGCCTCCCTGTAGGACCATGGTGAAGGGAAAGCTTCCCAATGGGCAGAATTTCAAGCAGTGAACCTAATTGTTCATTTTTCTTATTAGAAGAAGGAATGGCTAGATGTGCCACTATCTACTGCTTCATGGACTGTGACCAGTGGTTTAGTTGGATGGTCATAAACTTGGGAAGGGACGTGATTGGGAACTAGGTGGTAAGGAGGTATGGGGAAGATGTATGTGGATAGACTTTTCAGAATGGGTGAAAAGAGTGGAGATAGTTGTGTCTCGTGCCCGAGCAGAGGAGCATTTTGGTAATCAAGTAGATGGGATGACATGTCCTGTGGAAACCAGTCTACCCTCTTGACCTAGCCACTCCTGGAGAGCAAAGTGGCCGTGGTGGCAGGCACAGAAGTTAGGCAGGGCCCCAGCAAAGTGGATTTCATCTCCCCAGGGCCAGCTTTGCTACAGCCGAAACTAACATTGAGTCCCTGATGTGTGACCTTTGCTTGGGGTTATTATAGCCAACAGCCTGGTGGCAGGTTGATTACACCGAGTCACTTCCATCATGGGAAACAACAGCATTTTGTTTTTACTGGAATCAACACTTACTCTGGATATGGAGTTGCCTTCCTTGCATGTCCAAGACTACCATCTGTGGACTTCCAGACTGCCTTGTCCACTACCACGGTCTCCCACACAAACATCAGCTTGGTGCAAAGGACTCGCTTTACAGCACATGAGATTCCGTGGTATGGGAGTCAGTGGTCTTACCATGTTTGTGTTATCCAGAAGCAGCTGGCTTGCTAGAAGCCTGGGATTGTCTTCTAAAAGCATAATTACAGTGCTATTTCGATGATGATACCACACAGGATTTGGGCAATGTTCTCCAGGAAACAGTATTTGCTCTGAACCAGCATTGAAGGCATAGCACTGTTTCTCCAATAGCCAGAACGTGTGGGCCAGTTAATCAAGGGGTGGAAATGTGAGCGACACCACTCTTTCTTATCCTAGTGAGCCACGCACAGCATTTTTGCTTCCTCTGTGTCTTGGTTCGGGTCTCTTATAGAAGTGGACGAATGAAATTGCTATATGTATACAGAGAGAGATTTATGTCAAGAAATGGCTCCTGCAGTTGTAGAGGCTGGAAAATTCCAAGTTCAGGAATCAGACATCAGGCTTAAGGCTTCTCCTCCCTGTAGCTGCAGGGATCGATGGACCCACGGTTGGTAGGTTAGATCCAGGCTACTGGCTGAGGGGACAGGTGGATCCAAGGCCCGCATGTAAGATGGCAGACAGCTGGCACGCTGTGTGCAGAGGGTACGACTTCCAATATCAGTAGGCTGGATGTATGGATTGGGATAAGAGTTGTAGGAGCCCCCAATAAAATGATTTAGAAAAAAATATATATGCCTGATATAATTGATGTGTGGATTGTCATAAGAGTTGTAAGAGCCCCCAATAAAATGATCTTTTAATTTTTAAAAAAAGTGAAAAAAAAAACCCAAAACAAAAAACAGAGCACTTCCAAGCCCTGCCTTAAAAGTCTTCAATAGACGCCCCTTTCTTCACAATGAAAGCCAAACTCTTCTGTAAGGCATGCATAGGCCTTCCTGGTTTGGTCTTAGCTGATTTCTCCAGCATCATCTCGGCTACTCCCGATTCCTCTCCTGACTCCTGTCATCCCAAACTCCTTGGGTTGATTGCTCATGTCTTTCTACCCCTGTACTCCTCCTTCTTGAAACACCCTCATCACTCTTTTGCTCTCATTAAAAACAGATTAATTGAGATACAATTTGCATACTATTTGGTTCAGCCATTGGAAGAGAACGGTTCAGAGGGTTTTTACGTTCACTGAGTAGTGTAAACAGCACTGCAGTCGATTATGTCTCCTTTATCATATTTCACTGACATATAATCCATGTATCATATAATCCGTAGTTCCAGCACATTAAAAAGAGCTGTGCGGTCATCATGACAATCCACTTTAGAATATTGTCTTCTTCCTTCCATGTCTGTAGGTAAATATTAATCCAGCTTCTGACTCCATAGTTTTTCCTATCCTGGATTTTTAAAAATCATTTTATTGGGGGCTCGTACAACTCTTATCACAATCCATACATCCATCCATTGTGTCAAGCACATTTGTACATTTGTTGCCATCATCATTCTCAAAACATTTGCTTTCCACTTGAGCCCTTGGTATCACCTTCTCATTTTTTCCCTTCTCTCCCTGCCCCCGCTTTACAAACCCTTGATAATTTATAAATTATTATTTTGTCATATCTCACACTGTCCGATGTCTCCCTTCACCCACTTTTCTGTTGTCCATCCCCCAGGAAGGGGGTTATGTGTAGATCCTTGTAATTGGTTTCCCCTTTCCACCCAACCTTCCTTCTGTCCTCCTGCTATCCCCACTCTCACCACTGGTCCTGAAGGATCATCTGTCCTGGATTCCCTGTGTTTCCAGTTCCTATCTGTACCAGTGTACATGCTCTGGTCTAGCCGGATTTGTAAGGTAGAATTGGGATCATGACAGTGGGGGGCAGGATGCATTAAAGAACTACAAGAAAGTTGTATGTTTCATCATTGCTACACTGTAAGGGTATGTCCAGTTGCCTACAGATGGACTTTGAGTCCCCACTCCACACTCCCCCTTATTCACAATGATTTGATTTTTTGTTCTTTGATGGCTGATAACTGATCCCTTCAATACCTCATGATCACACAGGCTGTGCTTCTTCCATGTGGGCTTTGTTGTTTCTGAGCTAGATGGCCACTTGTTCACCTTCAAGCCTTTAAGACCCCAGATGCTATATCTTTTGATAGCCGGGCACCATCAGCTTTCTTCACCACATTTGCTTATGTACCTGCTCAATTTTATAACATTTTCATCACCTCAAAATGAAGCTTTGTACCCATTAGCATCCTCTCTCTCTCTTCTGCCTCCAGCTCCTGGAAACCACTAATGTGCTTTCAGTTTCTATGGATTTAGCTATTTGGATATTCTATAGAAATGGAATTGTACAATATGACTGGCTTCTTTCACTTAGGATAATGTTTTCATGATTCACCCATGTTGTCATATGTCTCAGTTTTTCATTCCTTTTTTTGAAAGTGGGGACTTTTTGAGCATTGGGATATATTGGGTTATATTTATCCTCAAAGTGTACAATTTAGTGTTTTCCAGTATATCACAGAGTTGTGCAACTATCACCACTATCTAATTCCTGGCGGCATAGCAGGTTGCACGTTAGGCTGCTAATTCCAAGGTCAGCATTTCAAAACCACCAGCCCCCTAAAGATTGACCGTCTCAGAAACCCATGAGTCAGAATGCTGATGGAATTCCAGACGATTTTTATCACCTCTACTGAAACTCTCTGTGCCTGTTAGCACACATACCCTGATCTCGGGCATCTGGCAACAACTAATCTATTTATGGTATAGTCCAGATGTTTTATAGTAAAAGAACTTTACACCATGCAGCCTTTTATGCTTGGCTTCTTTCTCCTAGCCTAATATTTTCAAGATTCATTCATGTTGTAGTATATATCAGTACTTCATTTCCCTGGCTATATTTTATTTGTGTAATTCTGGTTAGAGTTTAGATATGTTTAAACATCAAAAAAAACATGGAAATGTTTGGCTATATATTGTTGTTGTTAAATATCTCACTTTATCTGAAAAGCCCTCCCTAATAACCCCAAAGGAATAGAAACCCTTCCTTTATGTGGACTCTTACAACATCTTAGGGTTATCTGATTATGTTGTAATGTAACTCGCTGCTTCCCGGGCTGTATTTTTGTTATGCAGTGAGATCCTTGATTTGGGGGCGAAACCTGGTAGTGTTCTTGAAGGAATTATTTTAGAAAAACATTCTCCCTGCAGGCCGTGGGGGAACATTGTGGAAGATTCTGATTGCCAACATGGATTTGACCTAGGGGCAAATTGTTTTTCTGCTTTAGGGGTTGAGTGGGAGCAGCTCCACAAACCGCAGTGTATGCTGTTCTTTGTACTTCTGTCTTCAGAGGCTGGCGCCTACTGTCCTTGCGTTGGCCCCTCCTTGACGGGGCGTTCCTGTGCATTCACCTGTGTATTTTTCTTCCTCTCTTTCAAGTAGCCTGTGACTCCCTGGTTGACACTGTGTTTAATACAGTCTGGACTTTGGGCTGCCGACCCTTTATGAACAGTCAGCGGGCAGCGTGCATCTGTGCAGAGGAGGAGAAAGAAGAGCTATGAGCAGGAGGCCATCCCTTCCTGTCGGAGAGACGACACAGCGATGGGTCTCGGAGATGGTCTGGGGCAGACGTGCGCCGCCTGTCTTCCACGGGCTGTATACACACAGCAGGAAGTACTGTTATCCAGCTGGAAAATGAGACGCAGCCTTCAGGGACAATTGGAAAAACGACCCGGAATGATTTGAAGGTTATGACCACTGGTCTCCTCAATAAAGACACGTTTGCCTGGAAATTCAGTGCTTGCTTAAAGACGAAAGCACACACCGCCTTGAGATTCCTGGACTCGATCAGCAGAATCAGAAGTGAACTTGGGGTTGTCCAACCACTGGGAGGCAATGTCCTTCCTCTGGTCCATGTTCAGTTGCCAGTGAGCATTGAATAAAGTGTACTTTTTAGTTCTGTTGTGTACATGGAGTCGCTGTGGGTCAGACCAGCTGGATGGCGCTTAACAACCACTTTCTAGACCATTTGAAGTTAGATGGATTCCGTGATGCTCTGACAGTTCCATTTCATGTAGAACAGAACAAGCTGGTACGTCACACCAACGCTGACATGCCTGCCACTGGTGCTGAAGACGCGACATCGAAACAAAGAAAAACCATGGGGAAAACGGTGGACTAGGTTAGAGGCTTGCCCGATTAAGACCTTTGGAGGTGAAGCTCAGGTGGAGTTAGGTCCTTGGGGAGTAAATGACAAATGACCATCCCTTACAATGTGGTTCTCATCTGACTGCAGATTAGAACCACCTGAGGAGTTGAAACACACACACACACACACACACACACACACACACTACCACCACCAATACCACCACCAATACCACCACCAATACCACCACCACCACCACCACCAACAACAACAACAAACAAAAACAATAACAGTCCTCCAACCCCTACGCTTGGGCTCGCTTATGGTCATCTAGTCGATGCCGACTCAGCACCCGCATAGGACTGGGTAGAGAACTGTCTTTGTGAGTTTCCTAGCCTGTGACTCCTGGTGGGAGTGGAAAGCCCTGTCTGTCTCATGAGGAGTGTTGGTGGTTTTGAACAGCTGATCTTACAGATCGCAGGCCAACATGTACCCATTATGTCACTGGGGCTCCTTCCTCTAGGGGAGGTGCCTATTCATTGGCAAGTGATCGACATTCCCTGGGTGATTCTCAGCTATGCAGAGGCGTGAGGAGCACTGAGCTGGATCGGGAATTAGGACGGCACCACAGTGAGGCCAATCGGCATAAGGCCCGTCTTCAGAACGTCCTAGTGGCTCCCAGCTGCTCTGATTGACGCCCCATCGCGGCTGCACCCACAGGACAGCGGCCGAGTTGAGATTTACCATTTGACCCTTTGGGTAATTTTCTAGATCCAGATATTTTAACCTTTCCCTTTCTTTGGCTAAGTTCCCTGGTTCTTTAAGAATTTTTAAAAACAGTTTTATTGACATATAATTCACATGAAAAATTATTGATTAAAAGAAGAAAGAAAATATTCTGAAATTGATTGTGGTAACGATTTTACAATTCATCTTGATATGATTGAATGATTGAATTGTATGATGTGGATTATGGCCAATAAAACTGAAAAACAAAAAAGAATTGTTGATTGTAGCAATTTAAAAATACGAATAAAAATCAATTCTACTGACTTTATTGAAGCCATAAAATAATTTTCCTAGTAAAAATTGGATTTAACTATAGGTAAAATTTATCTCTGGGTAAAGGTTAGGGTTAGGGTTAGGGTTAGAGTTAGGATAAATCCAAACATTTTTTTCTGTCTCTGTAGGATAGGATATTTATTTCAATAAAATTTGTCAAGCATCTACAAAATAAAGTGTTATGCCTTTTTCTCTGTCTTTCAATACCAAATAAGAGCACAGAAGGTACAAAACTTTAATTTTGTTCACAGTTCAGTCATTTAACCACTTATATGGATATTAATTAATTTATTAACACAAAGTGAAGACATATCATTTAAAGCAATGGAAAAACATCAAAACAAAATATATCACCCAAGAGAAAACTCAAAAGGCATTTTCAAAAAATAATTACCCACTGCTATCTTGATGAATTTTAATGAAATTTCTGAGGATGATTATTATTTATGTGAATAAAGCATCGTTGGGATTTTATTTATAATTCAAACAACAATTTAATTAACGGTTATTTCTCATTTGAAATATTGTACACAATTACGGTTTTTGTGTTTCTACTGCGTTACGTACATATGTGTTTTCTTGTAGGAAAGAGAGTTTAGCTTTCAACATGAGAAAGAGGTTCCATCCGCGTCTCATCATTGAGCAGGACTGGGGACAGTTTTCTGCCAACTTCTCCAACTAGGAGCCGAGTTTGTATAAACTCACTGTGTGAGACTCGGAGAAGGTCGATTTTCTAGGATATTGACTGGTGTTCACCAAGGGTGGAGGGTGACGTTCCAATGAGGAGGTCAGCCTAGGGCTCGGGCCTCACGGTGATGCGTGTCCACTAGTTCCCCCAGTCAATGGCGATGGGGCCGCCAGTCAGCACCTTGTTCTGTAGGTCACCTGTCTCCTCCCCTGCTGTGTCCCGACGCATCCGGCGATGGCAGCCTTGGGCACAGCGGGACCGCTCATCCAGCATTCCGCAGACGAGAACCCGGCAGTGCAGAAACACTTCCTGAAAAGATGCTCACCGTAACCAAAAAAACCGACACGTTTGGAGTACTTAGGATAAGCCACACACTCTACTAACCTACTAACCTTCACAACCCTTTGAGGTTAATGTTATTGTGCCCATCTTACTGATGAGAACATTGAGGCTTAGAGTTTAAGGGGCTTGCCCAAATTCACACACCCCGTACGGTGACAACGTTGGAACTTGGGTCATATCCATGATGTTAACTTCTGTATTGTTCTGGACACAGAAGAGACCTTTAAAAGGTTAGTTAACATCTTCGTTCTTCCCAAGGTCCGGGCCCCCAGGCACCTCTGCAGCAAAATGACAAGTCTTTTCTCGAATGAGCTTTTAATAAGTACTCAAAGCTCATGCCTAGCTGGTCAGGATTAGCCATCATTCTTCGGATTTGTTCAAGAACGATGATGTAGCCGGAAAAAACACGAATACTTTTAGAGCAGAATGTTGGCCTCAAGCTTTCTTTGTTTAAATGTTTATACGCCAGGCCTGTATACAGCCTCCCATAACCGCGCGTGTGTATACACGCACATATACAGAGTTACCAGGTTTAACTTTTTTCATACTTATCATTTTAATGACAACTTAATATTGCATTAAATAGATAGACTGTTTGGGGAGACCCCTCCCTTAATACTTCCAACAAACTGAAAAAAAAACTTTTTGGGAAACTATAAGAATTAGAAGTTTTCGACAAAAGAATAGAATTATTACTACATTCAATTGTCTAGAGATCATACCAATTTATACTGCTACTACACACCTCACCCTATAACCTTGCAAGCATTGCAATTTATGCTTTTTATAAACTCGAATTACATAAAAGGGTGTTTAATAAGCCTTCTAACTGGCATTTTGAGTGCTATTTTCCTAGAACATTTTACCTTTGTTTTTTTGGTACTTTCTGTCTCTATCCTTTGCTGCGTGTCTACCATACTGCTTTTTCAGCCATACCTGCCCAAAAGATTTAAAATTTCCATCATGCAGCATTTTATTTTTTTTAACAGGCATGGCTATTTTATTAGCGGTCAGACGACTGTGCCACTCAGGAAGTTGTGACATCAATGGCGTTGGGAAGCGTGTAGACGGTCCGTGTGGTGTTACTGGAGTTTTCATAGGTGATAGCTTAGCTCTCACCTGGGGCTCTTAGACCGTCTCCACACCCAGACACCTAGAAGGAAGGTCTGCTCGTTACCAGGGGACACCCACCTTGTGATCCTTGCCCACGAACTTGAAGACGGGGACCTGGAAGTGCTTTGCGAGGTGGTCCCGAGTTGTGTACTGCTTCACAGAGTCATCGGAAACGCAGCTGGAAGGGGAACAGCAGACTTGATGGTGCAAACAGACGTGGAAAAACAAGCCCGTCCAACGCGTTTGGCCCACAGAGAGGTCAAGTGGGTGGAGGAGGCTGGGCTTCACTCAAGCATTTGGAGAAAAATGCAACCCCTCCCGGTGCAGGCCGCTTCATTATGTCTGTTCTGTCCATCATCGGTACCCACACCCCAGGCAGACGGGCTCCTGGCTAAGTCCGGGGGTTTATTTAAACAGTAAAGTAATAGCAACATTATTTATTTAAAAGATACCTTTTGCTGAAAAAGCTGTGTTCTCAATGATAATTAATATATGAGGGGCCTTCAAAATGTTTGTGGGCAAATGGAATTAAAAGATGATGAAATTTTCCACGAGCTTTTAAAAGGCCTCTCCTAATGTAGAAATTCTGCCTTCGTGTACTTAAACTTCCCTATTAGTTTGAGAAGGCTTTTCTTGAGTTAAAGCGAATCCGTACAGGTCCCTAATATCCACCCCATCCATTAGACACCCCGGTGACTTGGTGGTTAAGTCTAGGTCTGCTGTGCACGGCCAGGTCACCACCAGCGGCTCCGTGGGAGAGGCCGCTTTCTACCCCATCCAGAGTCCTCGGGGACTCCCAGGGGACAGTTCTGCCATGTCCTCTAGGGGCACTGGGAGGCGGCATTCACTTGATGGCAGGGAGTTTGAGCTCGGGGAGTTTTTGTGTTTTTTTTCAATATACACCATCTCCTGAAGGAGCTCCACAGGCAAGCAAAGCATGATCCTGGACGTAAAGAATGCATAAATACCAATGTGTCTTAGAGAATTACTGGTCTTACTGCAGCGAGTCCATTCACCTCCAGAGTCCCCAGCTTTCAGAGAAACTTTTAGGTTTACCTGAGGATTAGCTGGGGGAAAGACATTTCACTGGCTCTTCATTCCGAGGCCATGACTTTATCTATTTATGGACTTTTTCTCCCCAAAGGCCAAGGATCACATTTTTCATTCTAAATTCTGAAGAAATTTAAAAAAACCACCTTGGCAGACTTTTTTTGTTTAAATGAATGCCTACTATTCCTTATCCATCAGCCTAGGTCGGGGTCAGATATGAGAGCCCATGAAACTGGCTACTGATTTCACATGCTTATAAACTGCTTTCTATTGGTTCATTGCTATTTGGGTGCAGGTGAAAAATTCAATAAAATGATTTTAAAATGAGACCTTTTGACTTATATTACTTCTAGTCCCTGCTCCACTGAACTAAATAGGAGCTAAATATAAAATGTGGTCACTGTAACTTACATCTTCTGCTTCTTTCCTCGTTTTTTCCTCTTCCAGAGGTGAAATTAAACATATCTTATCTTCTGCTTATCTTCTATACCAAATATCTGTTGCATACCTAATCTGTGCACGACACTCTGCTAGGTGCTGCACAAGACATTAAAGAAGTACTATTCTCTATGATGTCAAGAAATTTAGACTCTGTTATCTATTGTTAGAATAGTAACACTTGGTATTAAGTGATACTTTTAATCTAAGAGGCTCAGCATTTCAATTTATTTTTACCTAAAAATGTTTGTAGTTCAGACAGTGTATCAGAAAGTAAATTAATACAGATATATTTACTGCCATTGAGTCAAATCGGACTCATAGTGACCTTATAAGACAGAGTAGAATGCCCCAAAGGATTTGTAACTCTTTATGGGAGGAGAAAGCTTCATCGTTCTCTGAGAAGTGGCTGGTGGTTTCAAACTGCTGACCTGGTGGTTAGTAGCCCAACACACAACCACAACACCACCAGGGCTTCTAAGACAGATTTGGTTAAGTTAAATCTAACATCATATTATTTGCTTTCCCTTTTGACCTATTTTAAAAATTGTGTTGTTTTTATTATTTTCTTCTTTCTTCTGGATTGAGCCTTATCTGTTTTGTTTTTAGGTGTGATTTTCTTTTGGTGAGATCCACGATAGGTAAATCTATGAAGATAGTAACTAGATTAAAAGTCCCTTAGGGTTATGTGCAGGGAAGATGAGCGTTGTGGGAACTGGCAGGAGAAGAGCAGGTGCGGAGAGTGGGGAAGATGGAAGTGGAGAGCAGGGCCGGGGGAGTTTGGGTTTGACATCCTAACTGGCCTGCTGTGGACGGGAACGCGTGACTGTTTACCAAAGAGACCCACCCGCTGATGGCTTTTGAATGCTTGGGCATGCTTTTTAACAAGTTTAATTTCTTCTACAGCTTTTTTTTTTGTTACAATGTATGTGTTAAAGGGCTACAAAGTGAAATGACTCAGCTTTTTAAACTGTTTAAAATAAACAGGAGTCTTTTAAGTAAGGGTCTGCCTTATGATATATAAATAACTTGACAAGGTTTATTGAGACTGCACCTTACGTATTTATCTAGTAAATACATTTTGATTATGTCTTTATTTTTTGTAGAAAGTAAATATGACAGGTAGGAGACAATTTTTCAGATGATCGAAATGTTCATTGTAGTGATCATTTAGAGCAGTGGTTCTCAACCTTCCTCAGGCCCCGACCCTTTAATACAGTTCCTCATGTGGTGGTGACCCCCAACCATAAAATTATTTTCATTGCTACTTCATCACTGTCATTTTGCTACTGTTATGAATCGGGCGACCCCTGTGAAAGGGTCGTTCGACCCCCAAAGGGAACACGACCCACAGGTTGAGAACTGCTTAACATTTCACACATTTTAAATGTGTATCACTATTGTGTGTGAATCAAACTCACTGCCATCCAGTCAGTGCTGACTCATGGTGACCCTGCAGGAGAGGTGAGTTTCCGGACGGTGGCTGTGGGAGGGGAAAGCGACAACCTGTCTTTCTCACCAGGAGTGGCTGGGGCTTCCAACCACGGGCTTGCTATGAGCAGGACAGCGAGTAACCACTCTGCCCAAATCAAATAAAACCCCAAACTCCTAACTCCTTAACCTACTTAGCATTGTGACTCAAAGTTATTGAGAAAAATTTTTTTAATTTTAAAATTTGTAGTCATTAGGTTAAGATGGCAAGACACCCAGAAAGTCTGGTCAGCCCAGCAGCTCAGCAGGACAAATCCTCCATATTATGAACTGAGCTAAGGAGGCTACCGGAAGTTGAGGCTAGACATAGTCCCTTTGTAAAATTTACCAACAGAATGAAATACAGAGCCAGGAAAGGTGGTCAGCAGGGATGTGACAAGATTATGTTTTGCTTTAGACTAGATCACCCAGGGTGCTCTGTGAAGTGGAGCTCTGAGAGCTACGATTTAGCTGCCTAAACAACCCCCTGGGTAGTATAGTGGTTAAGCACTTGGCTGTGACTCACAAGGTTGGCAGTTCAAACGAGCCCACAGCTGCTCTGCAGAAGAAAGATGTGGCAGTCTGCTTCTGTGATGATTACAGGCTAGGAAACCTGAAGGGGCAGGTCCACTCTGCTCCCCTCTGTTCTAAAGCGTTGCTGTGACTCGGAATTGATTGGACGGTAAATGAGTGTTTGACAAGGAGTTGATTTGCGTTGTCCCGGTAAAAGGAAAGGAGGGCCAGACCCACAGGCCAAGGAGTGGAGAAGATGCAGTGAGGTTGGAACATTGTTTTGGGTTGTTTCATTTAAAAAAATTTTTTTTCTAATGTACATCAGGGGTTGAAAATCTCAAAGGAAGAGACTAGCGGCAGCAGGTGAAGGTTACTTGTGTGGAGAGACCCGAAGGAGCAAAAGCCAGTCGGAAACTTCAAGGTGCCTCGAGGTCACCCAGCACAAGGCACCCAGCAAAGGGCAAGCCTCGGAGCACACCTGCCCGCTCTTAGCAGCCCGCCCCTCTGTTTTTGCATTGCTCCATAGACCTACCCGAGCCTCTGATCCAGCTGACACTTAGAACAAGGAAAACAGTGCTGAGAGATCCCTGTTGGTTTGGGGTTTGAAGATGATTTTCCTTGGAATTTAAGCAGTGCGGGTGAAAACGGTGAGGCTTCTAATGACACCTCCAAACTACAGCTCTCATCCCAAGGGTCTTCAGGAAATTTCACGGACACCGGAACACCAGGAGAGCCTTCATCAACCCAAGCAAACAAGAAGCACACTAGATCTTTCGTCTCCTGCACTCTGCCCAATAGCTCTTCTCCCTCTCTTGCTCCCAAACTTCTCAAAAGAGGAGTCTAGATTCACTATTCTGATTGCCTGTGTGCTTTGAAATCCCTAGAATAAAGAAGCGGCCCCCACCTACTCTTCATGCTGTATAAAATGTGGAGGGGCGGGGAAGAACGCTTGTCTTCTACGCAGGGCATTCGTGGTCTTAGGTAAATCTGCTGCACAAGACCTCTTTAGAGTGTTGAAAAGCAAGGAGGTTACTTTGAGGACTAAGGTGCATCTGACCCATGCCATGGTATTTCCAATTGCCTCCTACCCATGCGAAAGTTGGGCATTGACTAATGAAGACCAAGGGTAAGTTGATGAACTTGAACTATGGTGTTGGAGAAAAATATTGAAAGTCCCGTGGACTGCCAAAGTATAAACAGATCTGTCTGGGAAGAAGTGCTGCCAGAACGCTCCTTAGAGGCCAGGATGGCGAGACTTGGCTTCTTGTGCTTTGGCCGAGTTGTCAGGAGATCCCAGTCCCTGGGGAAGGACCTCATGCGTGGTAAAGTGGAGGGGCAGCAAAGTGGTGGACTGACACAGAGGCGCACCAATGGGCTCAGCCCTTGCGAGGATGGCGCAAGGCCAGGTGGTGTTTCATTCTGTTGTACGCAGGGTCGCCGGGAGCTGGAACTGACCACCGTCCCCCCTCGGGAGACCTGGACTCTGTGCCTGCACTTGATGCCCATCTGTCCATGGAAGGTTCACACTCGGCTATGATGCTGAACAGGTTTCCGCCTTGCTCCCGGATGAAAATGGCCCAGAAAGAATGGCCTGGTGATGAACTTCCGAACCTGGCCGTGAGAACCTACGGGTGTGCCGCCAGTGTGGGCGCGCTGCAGCACCTAACAGCACCCTCTCTCTAGCACGATCACCCAGCCTGGAGTTTCCGCTGAAACTGGACCAGCCCAGCGCTGGTCTTTCTCTCGCCACCCAACCTTGTCCCTGGCCACTGGACAGGTTTTCCTGTGTGTCCTGCAGGCACTTAAAACCCAACCGCGTTATTTCAAATAAGCACACTCTTGAGTATTTTGACCACGTCTACTCCGGAGTATCTACCCTGTCCCTCAAGCTAGGCACCTCGGTGGCAGTTTTCACTCCTTTTGTCCTCAGTACTGTTTTCCTCCCAAGTGTCGACAAGAGGTTAGCGGCCAAGTAGAGGGCTGGCGGAGCGCTGTGCTGTGGGCGTGGGGGCGACGGGGAGCGGCGGGGACGGGGGAGGGGGTCGCGGGGGGGGGTGTCCTTACCCGTCGCGGATCAGGTAGTACTTGGGGACCTCGTCCATCGCGGACGTGGGCGTGGCAAAGCAGCTCTCCACCAGGCTCTGCAGCCCACTCACGTGCACCAGGGGCTCGATGCCGAAGTAGAGGGCGTCCCGCAGCTTGAGCGTGGGCAGGGCTTCCCGGTAGGGCTCCTCAAACTGCTTGTCCTTGAAGATCTCCAGGACGAAGGGGAAGACACCCCGGCTGCGGCTCCGGATCTCCAGCGGGGGGTTCCGCAGGTTGGGGACGTAGCCTTCGGAGATGGTGTACAGGCGCGGGAACTCGCATGTCACCGGGATCAGCAGCTTGCTGGTCCGCACGATGACGTCTCCGCTGCTTCCTGGGGTCTGCTTGGGGAGGCCCGTCACAAGATTGCTGGCCACGATCTTGTCGTTCACCACCTGCGCCAGGCGGGGCAGAGAGGGTGGAAAGGCTCCCTTGATATGCGTGCGCAGGCCGAACGGCCCCTGCCCGCGGCCCTAAGGGTTAATGCGTGTGCCTCAGAAGAAAGGCGTGGCGATCTGATCTGAACAACCAGCCCTTGAAAAGACTGGAGCACGGTCTCCTCAGACACACGGGAAGGGCTACAGGGCCTGGAGTTTCCCCCGTTAGGCAGACAAGTTACATCCACCCGGTGGCTCAGCCCCAACGTTTTCAAAATCGGACATACAAGGACCCAGCAAATGACACCCCGTCCCCATCTTTTCGGAGAGGGTAGCACCCCTTCAGATGCTCTGGCACCTGAACTCATCCCCGCCCTGAAGGCAAGCTCCCGACATGGCCCTTCCGTGCAATGACCTAGCGTATCATCAAAGCCTGGTGGTCGGCAGTAGGCCTACCTTCTTCTCCCCAAATCTCCCTCTGGCCCGCCCGCCCGCCCGCCTCAAGGCTGACTGGCTGCAGGTGGCAGGTGCCACTGCGGTGATTGCAGCCACAGTGATCCTAGCGACAGAGAAGAGCTGCCTCCAAGGGCTCCCACGCTGTCGTCTTTGTGGGAGCAGTCGCTCGGTCTTTCTTCCGCCGGGCCCAGTGGCCTCCTGGTTACTGGGGACCAGGGTCCCCGTCTTACTAGCCCCATACTTTTCCCTTGGTGGAGTCGAGGGGTTGCCTGAGCCGGTGATGGCACTGGCCTCTCAGCTGGCCTGCGGCATCTCTGTCCTCTTCCCTACCAGCTCGCACACCTGTAATCGCATCAAGACTGCCCCTTCTCAGAGGGAGCCTGGCTGGCATAGTGGGTTATGGACTGGGCTGTTCACCGCAAGCTCAGTGGTTCAAAGCTACCAGCTGCTTCTCAGGAGAAAGATGAGACTTTCTACTCCCACAAAGAGTTCCAGCCTTGGAAACCCATGAGGGCAGTTCTATAGGATCCAATAGGGTCTCTGTGGCGCACTCGGTGGCAGTGAGTCTTGGTTCCTGCGTAAGCCTTGGTGGTGCCATGGGACGTGTGTGGAGCAGCTAACTCCGGGACAGTGGGGCTACTAGCCGCAAGTCAGCAGTTTGAAACCACCAGCAGCTCCAGCGAGAAGGAGGAGGCTTTCTACTCCTGTCTCAGAAACCCACAGGGGCAGCTCTGCGCTGTCCTAGCAGGTTGAGATGGTTGAAATCGACAGGGTGGCAGCGAGTTACAGTGGCTGTCGTCATCCTCTCCAGCACAGAAGGAGCCGGATTCAGAACGATGGATAAAACTATAAGCATTTTTTTAACCTCAAACTGGTTCAATATATGAAATCATCCACTACATAAAAAATGACCGATCATCTGTGCTAGTCTTACACGTTATTAAAAATTCCTCAAGTAAACTCGTTTTCCCAAGGGGCCACCACCTGCCTTCCAGTAACATTAACAGTAGGGCCGGTACAGCCCGGCGGGTGGCTACACGCGCTAGACAGACTGGGCCGTTTGGACAGGAGGAACAAGCAGGAAATGCTTCCTCGCCCTCTGTCCTCCTCGGGCCAGGACCAAGACAAACAACGGCAGCTGCCCTCAGAGCTGGCGGAGTCAGGGCGACCATCTGGGCCGTGCCCCGCAGCGTTTTGCAGCTCTGTCCTTTCAGAACCAAGGTGGCCCTCTAGGCCGGCTGGCAGGCCCACCTTTCCCAATCGTGGCTGCGTGGCCAGCCTTTCACACCACTCAGGACCCCGCAGGCGCTCAAGCATCTGTTGTCAAACGAGAAGTTGTTTCCAGCTCAATATGTTCGATGTAAATATTTCAGTTCTGACCCAAGCCATACTACACGCCTCTGTCCATTTCCCCCTCCCTCACCCCTCTCCCCAACTGACTTTTGCTTATTCCCAAGCAAGGGTCCTCCAGGGGGACCTACATCGACCACCGTGCCACACGTCTTGAGGGAGAAGAGGATGTTGACATGGGTGCCATTGGATACCCCTTGGCAGGAAGTGTTCGTCAGGAATAGCTCCAGGCCACCAACCAGGTCCCGGGGGATGTTCACTTCAATGGTGTCGGACTTGCACAAAACAGGGACTGTGGGGGAAAGGGGCCACTGTTAGAATCGGGCAACCTGTACTCGGGGGAGGGTCAGGAGAACTTCTTCGGAAGCCTCAGCTTTTCTTCCCACCCCCATGGAAATGTATAGGGCTCAAACCAAGTTACCAATTAAAACCAAGACTTCTGAATCACAAGATTGGTACTCAGATGCATCGTTCCCAAACCAGGGAAGAACACGTCCGTGCGTGAACCCAGCAAGCTTGCCTCTCAATCTGTGGAGAGCAAGCCTCCCAAATGCAATATCAAAAAGATTCATGCTTAGCGCAAATGCCATGTCTTGGCCATCCAGAAAAAGTACTGCTTTGATTTTTCTTGGTGACTGCCCCATAAAACACAAGTAATGAAACAGTGGTAGTGTGCGTTCGGATTTCCAAATTGCCTTTGCGTTACCCAGTGAGATATTCATGCTGACTGTAAATCCCAGGTTAACACAATATTAAAAAAAGATCGCTTTTCCTTAGCATCCCACGCTGACTTCTCCAGCCTCCACTCCGCCTTAGAGGAATGCGTACGGGTACGGTCAGAACCCACTTCGTGACGGCATACCTTTAGCGGCTAAAGAACTCAAAGCTAGATGCGCACGAAACATTTGCCAGGTAACAGAGGGGCTGTTCTGAACAGCCAGAACTAGACTTCCAGATAATTGTGCTCAGAGGATTATTGAAGCCTGCATTTTAAGGGCAGGGAGAAGATTCTATTAGTTAGGTTCTCAACCTGTGGGTCACGACCCCTTTGGGGGTCGAACGACCCTTTCACAGGGGTCACCCAATTCATAACAGTAGCAAAATGACAGTGATGAAGTAGCAATGAAAATAATGTTACGGTTGGGGGTCACCACAACCTGAGGAACTGCATTGAAGGGGCGCGGCAGTAGGAAGGTTGAGAACCAGTAGGAAGGTTGAGAACCACCGAGTTAGGGCTTTCATCTAGTTTCCCAACCTAATTATCTGTCAGAAAAGAGAAGCCGTTGGTCATAGCACTGCGCCGATGTCTCGTTCCTCCCAGTGGAGAGCTCGCTGCACCGGTAAGCAGAGCACCCAGGGGAAAAGCAAAGGACCATGAGCTTGGTGGAGAGCTTTTGTTACACACCTGCTCTTGTGATCCATTCCGAGTCAGAAGTCTACTTGGAGAGCTGGCGTGTTCAAAGAGGAGAAAGGACCCTGAGACGTGTGTGTGTGTGTGTGTGTGTAATAAATGGAGAGGTCACGCCTGTCCCCATACTACCTTGGCAAGTGTGGTTGTCCTCAGACAGCACCAATCCTCGGGGACATTCGCACTGGTAACCCTTCTTGGTCGTAAGGCAGGAATGGCTGCAGCCGCCATTGTTGTTGTGGCACCCGTCAATGTCTGCGGCAGAACCCAAAAGACAAGTGAGCCGTCTGTGAACCCACTTCCCGGGAAGACCAGCCCTTGGGATGGTGCTGAGGGCTGACTTAGGGATTATACTGGATGCTGAGGCCCCGTCGGGCGACTGAGAAGTTCATAAAAGAGGGTTATGTATTGTTTCAGCGACAGAAAGCAGTCTTATAACATCCACAGCTCTACCTACTGAGAACTTTCCTCCTGAAGGAATCAAAAAGACCATTGACTACAAGAAGGCTTTTTGTTGAAATTTGGTGAGAGGAACCCAACCCTAATAATTCTTCTTGCTAGAATATTTCCTCAGAGCTGTGATGTGCAGTTGTTTATTACTGTTAAGATGGAATTCATAAATGGATGCTAAAATAATTTTATTAATTAAACTCCTTATTTTAAAACTTTAAAATGTAAAGTTTCGAATTGCAGAAATTTGTCAAAGATACTACAGAGAAGGACTGGATATCCTGCTAAGTTCCTGTTATTGATAGCTCATGTTGCCATGGTCCATTTGTAAATTAATGAGTCAAAGCTGTTACATAATTATGAACTAAAGTCCACAATCAGGTCAGTGCTCCTAATTTTTAATCTAATGTCCCTTTTCTGTTTCCAGATCCTACCTAGACTACATTTCTCAAAACCAAGCTCACTGCTATGGAGTGGATTGTGACACACAGTAACTCTGTAGGAGAGGGCGGAACTGCCCCTCTGGGTCTCCCAGACTGCAACACTCCACAGGAGTAGAAAGCCCCGTCTTTCTCCCGCTTGATATGTCCAGGCGGTGACAATTCATGACACTCGCATTGTTTTTGATTATCTGGATGGCTTGAGGAGTGGGGTTTGTCGGCTGTCCCTCAATTTGGGTTTGTCTGATTTCCCCCCTTCATTTTGGAGAGGAAGGCCCAAACGTCATTTTTCCATTGATGTTACATTCCATCCAGCCTCTTGGAAACACTGTGGGCGTTAAGGATGCGGAGCGACTGGCAGAG
Organism: Tenrec ecaudatus; assembly: GCF_050624435.1. Lineage (NCBI taxonomy): Eukaryota > Metazoa > Chordata > Mammalia > Afrosoricida > Tenrecidae > Tenrec > Tenrec ecaudatus. The sequence goes on from NC_134545.1 coordinate 46,510,671, forward strand.
TCAATTCAACGGGACACGCTGGAGGATTTCTTGTAGCCAACTGGCAGGACTAGCTGGCTCCCTCTTAGGAAAAAGGCACTGGAAGAGGGCACACCATAAAAGTGGGGCCTGGATGACACACTACAAGAGTCTACTCCATAGCGCTCTTGGTGACATACCTCTACCAGGCAGCATTAGAAAGTTTCCTTTTCTCAAATTTAGGTTTAAAAATGACACAAAAAATGTTTATTAAAAATTAAAAACAAAATAAAACTACAATTTAGCTAATCTCAAACTTAACCAAAGACATTACCTGGGCATGAGCCCTGAGTCAGGAGCCCTGGTGGTGTACTGGTTACACGTTAGGCTGGGATTCACAGGGTTGACAGTTTGAAACCACCAGCAGCTCCCTGGGAAAAAAGCTGGGCTTCCGTCTCCGGTAAGTGGTTTCAATCTTGGAAACCCACAGCGGGTCACTGAGTCAGCACTGAATCCAGGGCAGTGAATTTGGTTTCGTTGTGAGTTCGGGTTCTCTCCTCAGTCAGGCACCATCAGTTCTGTTTTTCAATGAAGTTTAATTGGAACAATGCTATGCTCACGTTTGTGCCTCGTGTCTCTGGCTGCTTTTGCGTAGCGGGAGCAGACTAGAATGCTTGGACAAAGGCGAGGTTGTTTACTCCCTGGCCTTTACGGAAACCGAGCTAACTATTTTCCAGGGGAAGGTACTGGAAAGAACTGTTTCAAATCGTCTAAAAGGCTCAAAAAGGACACCTCAATTTCCAGTGTAAATAGACCTCTTTCAGTTCAATACGAATGAAAATATTATTTCTTTGGAAGATCATCAAATAAACTTGAGATGAATCCATTTTTGGAGGTTTCATAGAGAGGCTAAACTGACCATGGATTTGCCATCCAGAACGGGAGAGATGGTGGTACATCTGTTCATCAAAACGGACAGCCGTAGCCCGGTGAGTCTGTGGGGCCGTGGATAACTAAGCGTAACAGGACAGGCCTAGCTCGTTTCTTTGCACTTTGCCTGGCTGTGCTTCCCAGACTGTTCCCTAGACGTGAAGCTTGTGGCAGCCTCGATTTAAGCCAGCCCCCAGAAGAAGGCCATTTCCCCCGCAGTATGTGCTTATTCTGTGTCTTTGCGTTACTTGGGACAATTCTCCCAACCTTTCACACTTTTCAATAATCCGTTCCTTACGTAATAGAGTGGGAGAGTGTAAGCATAACTTTTATATGCCCTAGAAAAAATGTGTGACTTGCTTCATCACTGCGGTCTGGACCTCACCCTGCAATGTCCCTAATGTCTGAGCTTTCAAAAGGCTCCTGGGATGAAGGAATCAAAAGAGACGTTGTTTCCATGAACTTTTGAAGACCCCTGTCTACCTATATTGAAAAAGCATGGACATATACTGGTAATAGATGTGAAAATCACCATTCATCATTTTCCTCCCCTTAAAAATCGACCTTTCTTAATTCACTTAACTTCTGCGAGTCTCCCGTTCACTATCGGTAACATTAAGGGGCTGGGAGAAATGTTCACCAGGACATTTCCACGATATCTAAAAATGCAAAGTACAAATAAATGGAAATGATAAATTGACTTAAATATCAGGATATATCCAAATGTTTAGGAAGGACATGTCTGACAGGTGAGGGTAGGAGTCATTTAAGTGCTCCTCTCGGACTTGGTTACTGCTAGGTGCTGTCCAGTCAAAAACAGAAGAAAACGGCCCTGTCCGGGCCACCGTCGCAACTGTACAATCTCCTGTAACCAATGTAACGCTTTTGTAGTAAAACAAAATGACACAAGTTATTTAAAGGGAAAAACCATTTTAAAATTTAAAAATATGATTATCTAACACCTAACTCATGAGACAAATATGTTCAGGGTTACAGATGGAAATATTAATCCTGAATTGTAGCTCATATACCATTTTTATCTTCTGCTAAATAGTTTTTAGTTATGATGATTAAGTTTTAAGCATGAACTATACTATTGCCAATAAAATGCTCATGAATAATTACATGAGCAGAAGGGATAATGTCCCACAGGGAGCATCATTAATATTCAAACATGGAAAGACTATTGCTTGGAATAATGAAGATTTAAAAGGAACTGAGGACATTATTCCCACTCAACAAAATTTTAAATAAAGCTAGTCTTGTTCCACAGGATCTCTCAAAAAGCTCCCTGCGGCTGGGTCGATTTTTAACTCACAGACTCCATGGAACAGAGCGGACCTGCTATGGTAGGTTTCTGAGCCTGTAGGTTTCTGAGCCTGTTTCAAACTGCTGACCTCATGGGTAACAGCCCAACACACAACTGTCTCTGCTACTAGGGTTCCCACGAGCAGGGAGAAGAGTTGAGCATTATGGCTAATGACCTCCCGGTTAGTAATGCTTAAATTTTCTGGCACAGGATAAAATGTAGCGCCAGTCATAATTTCTCCTTTCGGGGAGCATTTTATTACTGTGAATCTAACTAGAATAAACTCTTTTTCAGCAGGGGCCCCATGGGGCCACTAACCGCAAGATCAACAGTCTGAACCTCGCAGGTGCTTCTTGACAGGTGGGTCGTCTGCTCCTGGCAGGCCTTTGAAACGCTAGCGGACAATTCTACTCTGTCCAACAGCTGAGGGAGACAGGGCTGGGACAGTTGAAGAGGCTGTAATTCTGTCGGGAGGAAGGCAGGGCTTTCTACTCCGGTAAACAGTTACAGCCACGGAAACGCTCAGGGACCATTCCACGCTGCCCGTCAGTCAGTATTAACTCGATGGCCATGAGTTTGGAGAACGACTGATGGTACAAAAGTAGAATATTTGACGTGGTGGAAAAGCGTGACGTTGTTCACTACAGGGTATCAAGTAAACACAAGGAGGTTCACCTTGCCTCCCGGGTGGGCAATCAGGTACAAACTACAGGGTTGCGACCAGCTGAAACGGACTCGCTGGCAGGTGGACGGTGGGAGGCCTCTATCCTGCCATACATTCGGTTATCCGGAGAAACAGACACGATGTCCTCAGAAAGTAACGGTTAAGACGTGTGTCTCTCCTTGTAATCCACCTGGTGCTTTCTGGGGTGTGTTTGTTTTTTGCAGGGGGTTTGTCCCTCAACTGCCAGTGGCATGAGATTCTTCCGGCAAGCAGAAGGGGTGAGAGTCTGGTTGCAATGCTCTGTAAAGGCAAATGTCGCTTAGAGAAGGAGGATGAGCTGGGTTTCATATCGTAATGGAAGAAAATGTCCATTTCAATTTCTTGGTGCACGTCACTTAACAATGCTTCTTTGGTTACTTGATCATCTAAACTAGGAATGGAGCCAGAATCTCTAGGAGGCAGGCCTGGGAAGGGCGGGCTTTAAATGCTTCTGAGGTTGATTCTTATTATTGGAAAATCGAGAAAACACTTCGGTTGTTACCCTGCCTGCCTCTATTACCTGGCTGCTCTCGGTGAGCTCCTTGGACCAGAAACAGAGGAACATAGGCGTCACCTGGAAGCTAGTTAGAAACACAGTCTCTCGGCCTGATCCCAGATCATGAATCAGAACCTGCATTTTAACTAGATTCCCCAGGTGATTCATGGGCACATTAACATTTGAGAAACAGAATGCATTATTTTTATTTCTCAAATAAAAATGTAGCTCTCTGCCTCTGTAGGATTCCATCGTTCCCTTCCGTTAAACCGTGGAGACAAAATCAGCAGCGAGTTCTGTCTACAACACGAGCATCCTCAAGGAAGATGAGCCCCCTCCACCATTCCTTTCTGCCGCCCAAGTGATACTCTCATCCAACATGAGATCACTTCGTTTAGGTTCATGGTTCAATCTCTCATTCATTCTCACCTTCACAAGTTTTGCCGTCACTTCTTAGCACTCGGCCAACTCCACACTCACAGCGATAGGAGTTTTTGAGGTTCACACAGCTCTCACTGCAGCCACCATTGTTGAGTTCACATTCATTTTCATCTGTCGGATAGAAACCACACCGTTTACATCCTGCGGAGTAACTAACTCATCCTTTTCACAAGCTCCTGAGTGAACCCCCCCTTTCAGAACATTGGGGTACACCTTCCACAACGCTGGTGGCGTAGTGTCTACCGGTTGGGCTGCTAACCACAAGATCATCAGTTCGAAACCACCAGCTGCTTCATGGGAGGAAGATGAGACTTTCTACTCCCATGAAGCGTCTTCCAACCCACATGGGCAGCTCTACTATCTCCTAGAGCAGTGTTCTGAACCTCCCGAATGCTGTGACCCCCCAACAGTGAAATTATTCTCATTGCTACTTCATAACTGTAATTTTGCTACTGCTATGAATCAGGCGACCCTTATGACAGGGTCGTTTGACCCCCAAAGGGGTTGTGACACACAGGTTGAAAACCGCTGTTTTAGGCTGACAGGAGAGTATGTAGACAATCCCAAAGCTCTGCATAGCTGACAAATACTCTCACTCCCCTTTCTTTCTACTCAGATTTAAATTTCTACTCAAACTAAAATTGCAGGAGGGGGCTTGGAAATGCTCGTGAAAAAAGGGAATTAAAAGATAATGGAATTTTGGGAACCCTTTAGACTAGTGTTGTCCAAGAGAAATAAAAAACAAGCCCCATAGATAGCTTTCAATTTTCTAGTAGCCACATTTTATAAAGTTAAAAAAAAAGAGGCAAGGAACAGTAATTTTAATAATATAGTCTATTTAATCCAGTAAATCTGAGAGAGTTTCATTTCAGGATGTAACCAATACTCATGATGAAATAGTTTTGCTTCTTTTTTTCCTACTAGCCCTCAAAATCTGCTGCATGTATTTTATAGTTGTAGCAGATCTCAAAGCTGGTGCTAATATTTCATTAGAAATACTTGGCTTAAGTTTAAACTCATAAAATTTACTGTGAGTTATTCAAGCTGGGCTAACCATTTTTAAAAAAAAATTTATTTTCCAGTGACTGAACTGAGTATCAGTTTTAAATGAATAAAAATAAATGAAATGAACATTCAGTTTTTCGGTGACACTGACCCCATTTCAAGTACTCCACTGCCACCTGTGGCCAGTGGTGATTGTACTGGACAGTGCAGTTCTAGGCTGGTCCCAATCACTGGATATATTTGGCTTGAAGCAAGTATCACCCCACATGTTCAGATTCACCCAAATGAAAGAGCTCCGCGGCGGGAAGAGCTTTCCCTTCGTCCCTTTAATCCCAGGAGTGTGTTTCTACTTCATAATTGCTTCTCACCAAAGCACGTCTGCTTGTCAGGACCCAGCCTGGTCCCAGGAGCGCAGGTGCAGTCACTGGCATCCGGGCAGTTCCCACTGCAGTCCTCGTCACAGATGTCGTAGAAGTCTGTGAGAGAGAGAGAGAGAGAGAGAGAGAGAGAGAGAGAGAGAGAGAGAGAGAGAGAGAGAGAGAGAGAGAGAGCATCGGTGCGGGGACCGCGCGCTCGCTCGTGGAGCAAATTCCTTGCCAACACCAAGGGAATTCTCATTGAGCTGGATTTATATAATCCAATAAACTGCTTAGGCACACCTATCACGATGATCAATGATTCTCAAAAATATATATTTTTTATTTTGCGGGAGGAGGGAGGCCAAATAAAACCAGCACCAAGTATGAGCTATAGACTGGAAAACAGACAGACAGATAGACAGACCCTCCGTTAGGCACTCTTGTTTCCCACTCTCCAGGTGGCACATTGGCTAACACTGGGGTGCTACGTGACAAGGGTGGAAAAGGCCTGGCGCTGCTCTGCTGCCCTATCGACGACAACCAGCAATCCGACCAGGAGGTTCTCTTCTGTCGCACAGGGTCACTGGGAGTCAGAATCACCTGACAACACACATTTGCCCCCTAGGGATTCTCTTTCTAAACGGATATAGATTTTGGCAGCATACAACATTTTCCTTCTAGGTAGTCTATTGTTTAAATGTCCGTATATGGATTTTTTTTCCGTATATGGATTTTGATGGGATGAACTGTACAGCAGCTCGTTTGAAGAGTCTGAACTGATCTCAAGCCGTCATCATTTCTCTGCGCACACACTTCAAATCAACGGCTGGTGACTGCAGTCTACCATGTGATGCAAATCTGGACACTTGTGGACAAGCCGAGTTTTTCTGCACGTTTTTCTGGCAAAATAAGGTGCCTCGGCCGATATTCAGGTTGACTTATACATGAAATACCAAATATATATATATCTATATATATTTCAAATAAAAATTCCATGATCTTTTAGTTGCATTTTCTCCACAAGTTGTGGAGGCCTCTCGTATATTAGGGTAAATAAACATGAATTGCTACTAGGTTCCAGTTTAATCATGTACGAGTTTACTCCATACAAAATGTGTTTAAACGTGTCTCTGCGATCAGTGGATAGCGAGAGAAGACACGTTCTCTCTGCCATACACCCATCTTAGCCTTGTTGGGTGCCTTCAAAATCGAGGTCCAATCAAAAGTGGCCCCCCAGGGGGTCTGCTGGGCCAGGAGATTCGAGCAGAGAGGTCAGCTCAGAAGGCTAGGACGACAGATTTGGGGGACCCTAAAGCAGTAATCCAGATATATTTCCTCAAAGGATACAGGATGATCACAGGGGCTTATTAGAAAGAAGTTTGAAGAGAAGTAAAAGTTGATCAAAAGCAACGATGGTGCAATAGCCGCCCTCGAGGGGATGAGGACCCGGACTGTGGGAGAAGCAGGGCGGTGTAAGTTCTGTACAAATAGAAAAACCATAGCATCATGAGGGCTCGCAATGGAGGGAGGGCGGGGAGGGAGGGAAAAGGAGAAACTGATTAACAAGGGCCTCAGGAAGAAAGATATGGTTTTGCAGTTGTTGATGGCAATATATGGACATATCTGCTGCACATAATGAATGTAAAGATTGTTATACTATATGCAAGATCCCACAATAAAATGATTTATTAATTTTAAAATGATTAATTAATAAAATAAAAAATTTTAAAGTTGCATTGGTAAGGAAAAGGCTAGGAAAGTTGAACCAAGAAATTATTTGTGGAAACACAGGGGATCCAGGACAGATGACTCCTCCAGAACCAGTGATGAGAGTGGCGATGCCTGGAGGGTGGAGAGAATGTAGGGTAGAAAGGGGGAACTGATTACAGGAAACTACGTATAGCCTCCTCCCTGGGGGAGGGACAGCAGAGAAGAGGGTGGGGGGAAACATCAAACAGTGTAACATATGACAAAATAATAATTTATGAATGATGAAGGGTTCATGAGGTAGGGGGGAGTGGGTCGGGAGGGGGAAAATGAGCAGCAGATATTAAGGGCTCAAGTAGAAGGCAAATGTTTTGAGAATGATGATGGCAACAGATGTACATGTGTTCTTGACACAATGGATGTATGTATGGATTGTGATAAGAATTGTATGAGCCTCCAATAAAATGATGAAAAAAAAACATTTGCTTTCTACTTGGAAAAAAACAGAAATTATTTGTGTCCACCACTATAATTCACTTGAAGAATTTCAAGGGTACAAAGGGCTGTCCCAGGAGAATTTTGCTGGAAATCCTTAGCCAATCCACTCTACAGCCCTGACCTTGCCCCTTCAGACTCCTCTGCGTTCCCAAAACGCAAAGAATATTCCAAAGAAATACCATGTGTGTCCCTTGAGGAGGCCCATACTGTCATTTGGGCCTGAGCTCTGAATCACAGAGCTAAGGATTCTCTGGAGAAGGGTTAGCGAGATGGAAACATGGACTTCAGAAGGTGTATAGACCTGGATGAAGGAGGTGTCAATAACATTAGCTTTATATTTTGGTATTTTTGTTTAATTGAGGCTCCTGTGACTTTGTAGCAATACTTTTTTACTTACCGTCATATAGATGAATGTGTGTGTGTGTAAAGTCCTTGGGTGGTGTGAATGGTTTGTGATTGGCTGCAGTCTAAAGGTTGGTGGGCAGGGTCACCAGCAGCCTCACAGAAGAAAGGCCTGGTGACCTGCTCCTGTAAAGGTTACAGCCAAGAACACCCCGTGGAGCCGCTCTGCCCTCGAACACCTGGGGTCACCGTGAACCGCAAGTCACCGACAGCCATGAGTTTGGTTTGGTGACAGATTCGGAAGGGCCACTCCACACTCAAAAAGTTGGGAGGCTAATTTTTAGATAACTAAAATGAACATTTAATTTTCTAATGTTTGGTTGAATGAAATGAAGAAAAAATAAAAATCAGAATCCATCAAAGTCATAGCTCCTCACCCCGACCCCCACCCCAAGAAAGCTTCAGAAATCTAAGAACAGATTTCAGAAGTTACCAACGGGGAGTGTCTCTAGCTCAGAATTTATCTTGTTCAGCTCTCAGAGGCTCCAGTTACCAATAAACGAATGTAAGACTACTTTCCCCCTTAGCCCCGTTTGGCCTTGGGCAGGTACTCACGACCACAGTAGACATGGAAGCAGACACTGGGCTTAGTCAGACGATACACATAGTAGCCTCCGGGACACGCCTTGACCTCCACCGTGGTGTTCCAGAGGCAGCAGTTGCCACTGAAGCTGGCACAGGCCTGTCGTTGCACAATGCCATCGCCTTCTAGCGGGTGGCTGCCATTGAGCCAGACGGGCGCGTGGGTTCCACAGTGGTTTTCTGGTATGCAGAAGGTGGGCATGGCGTCTCCTGCCATGCTCGTGAAGCGGTACCACTCCCCATCCACGTGGTTGTCACATAGAGGGGGGCCTTGGGACTCATCCAGCTGGTGATCGGTGTTCCTCCACGGCTCGTTCAGACTGATGTACGCGGAGCACGGATCTAGGGCTGAAAAGGACATCCAAGAGCCCCAAGTGAAGCCGACAGCGCCCTCCACCTCCTTGCTGGTGCAGTTCTGAGCTTCAAGAAAGAAATCTCAAATCTCCAAAATAGCCGCTAACGATTCTTTAGGTCACTTAAACATTTTTCATAAACATTATTTACAAAAACATTTAGAAGCTGTTTAAGGTTTAGGGTTAGCATGAGACTAAATTTTTAATTCACTTGATCTTGGGGTAGAAGGGTTGCTCAGAACAAGGGGGTGGGGGGGGTGGGGAAGTATAGTCTCACCGAACTCTGTCCTCGGCTCCGATTTTAGCGTCCTGGTTTCTTAGCTGGAGGCTGTATTTTAGGAAAATAACTGATACACTTGGTGTCCAGAGGAAGTTGATCAGACTAGAAAGGGGCGCCTAAAAAAGGATTTACTGGGTCGGGGAGGGAGGGGCCCAAAAAGGAGCTGATACCCAGGGCTCAAGTAGAAAGAAAATGTTTTGGAAATGATGATGGCAACATATGTACAAGTGTTAGTTATTTTTATGGATTGTTATAAGATCTGTAAGAGCCCCCAATAAAGTGATTAATAATAATAAAGTATTTACTGAGAAGAAGCTGAGAAACTTAGTTTGGAGTAGAGAAGACTAATATATATACCTGTCAGTCTTACAAAAAATATCCGGAACAGAAGAAGAATGAGATTTTTTGTTACAAGAATGCCCTAGCTCGTAGCTGGCTAGCCCCAGAAGGTTGGTGCCTCCAAGCCACCCGCTGCTGCATGGAGAAAGACTGGGTCTCCTCTGGGGACCTGTGAGTTGGGATGGGTGCACTATGAGTTGGGACGGGCTTCGCCACGATGGGTTTGAGTTCTGAGGTTATTCTGGGTGACAAGGATAATCCCAATTGCTATGGGAATTCATATTTCAACCCAGCGGTTCAGCAATCAGAGTCTGCATCACAGTGGTAATTTTTCATCTTTGGAAGTACTCCAGTGGCCTGATGTCCATTTGTAAAGAAGATGGACGTTGGGCATTCGCAGGAAGCTTGCGTTGATAAGGAAAAGGGAAAGTTCTTGGGTACGTGTCAGCTGCTTTGAAATACCCAACACAGTAACAAAGCTGTCCTGAATTTGGTGGCTAGCCCACCAGCTTATTGAAGCCATTCTGCTGCTGATAATGCAGTCATGCCATTGCTCAGGCGTGAGTTTGAGTGAAATTACTTGGACAAAAGAATGTCATCGAACGCATTTTAATGACGAAAGACGCAAACACCCTCAGGTCTCCCATTTTTTTTGTCAATACAGGCAAATCCTGACTTGATGTAGGTACATTTTGCTGGTGAAGTATCTATCTCTGAAGCCAAGACATTCTCGAAGGAGCCACTGGCTCCAGAGCACTATCTTCTGAGTGCCTGGATGCTGACTAACAAACCTGCAGGCCACAGTGAGGAGCTGGACTTGGCCCGATGGCAGTGGGTTGGGTTTGGGAGTCCGGGTAGCACTCTGCCCATAGCACTGGTTCTGACAGAAAGACTGGCTCCTCCTCCCCTCCAGCCACTCCTCAGGAGGAGGTGCACCAGCCGGTTCCATAAAGGTTAACAGCCTTGGAAACCTCATGGGCAATTCCACTTCGCTCTACAGGGCCTGCATGAGTGGGCTCAAGGACCCGACAGTGGGTTTGGTTTTGTTGTGGCAGACAGGTGTTGCCGTTAAACTAACAAACACACCGAATTTACTTCCACTGAGTTGATTACAACTTACTGCCACCGTATGGGACAGAGGGGAACTGCCCCTGGGGTCTCAGAGGCTGTAAATCTGTTGTTTTTTATTTTCTGGGTCGTACAGTTTTATTCTCTTTTAAGAAATCTATTTTAACTATTCTAGTTCCCCTGCATTTCTATGATGATTTTAAAATCAGTTTATCAATTGCTGCAAACTAGGAAGTAAAATGAAATCTGTTGATAATTTGATGGATTATATTAAATCTATAGATAAATTTAGAAAGAATAGATACCTTAATATTAGTATGGATTTTTTTTTTTTGAGACTGCAAATCTTTCAGAGAGCAGAAAGCCTCACCAGGGTGGCTGGTAGGTTTGAACTAAGAAACCTGTATGAGTAATGCTTCTAGGATATAGTTTGTGGGTGGGGGACTCAGTACTAGCAAGTGCTCCATAATACATGTGCATAGCTCATGACTATAAAATCTGAATTGTCTGGAAAATTTTTTAGATTTTCTCAGTCTACATTTCAAATTCAAGTTTACTGTCTATACTACCTTTAGATCTGGCCCAACCAGAACAGAAGCTTGGGACAAGACACCTATAGGAGACTGCACTGAAATAACGCACGGGCAGAGTGAGGCTGCCTGCGGCATCCCTCTCACTTCTAGAAAATGCTCTTGAGGGAAGAGATAGCCTCATGCTAAGTTTTCTTCCCTCGCAAAAGGTGGATTTTCTTCCATCCTTAACTGCTCTCAGGTATGATTTGCAGAACAATTTCACAGAAATGTTTGGCTCATCTCCCTGGCTCTAATTTCATAAGAAATGAAGCAGTGGTTAGATTCATTTAAATTTAATCATCATTTTACTTCCTCTCCTGTTGTGAGGCAGATCTGTCATAGTGAGAGATTTACTCTCTAAAATGACAAATAAAATGAAGCAAATAAAACCAACTAAGTTTATTTATCTTATGTAAAATACATTAAAAATTTAAACACTCAATATTTTCTTTTATCATATTAAATATGATCATCTTACCCACTTTTAGGGCAATAATTCAATTGCTTAAGAATGATCTTAAATCCTGATTTCCGGCTTCCACGGTGGAGCCCAGGATTTGGTATATAATGCATCTCGCACTCTGGAAGTATTACATATTGCATTCTCAATCTGCCCAAATCTACTCCCCAAATAGGTGGGCTGGGGCCCCCACCTCAGGGATGGGGCATTACAAGGCAGCATAGGGGCCCAAGTCACCCAACACTAAACCAGACACCCCGCAACCCTCCTGGTGCACTCCCGCACCCCACCCCGGAAGCTAAGCCCCCAGGGATTTGGCCGGCGCCCCTGCCCTCCCTCCTCCGCGTCTTCTTCCCTTTCCCCACAAATCCGCGGTTCGCTTTCTCCCCTCTGATCTTCCTCTTCCTGGTTCCTCCCCCGCCGCCGAACCCCGCGACTAAAAGCGTCCACTTCAGGCCCTAAAATTCTTGCTTCTGGCAAAGAACCGTAAGTTCAAAAAGGCAGGAACAAATGACGTTCAGGGGGGTCCAGGACCTGCTAGGGAAAAGGGTAGGAGTCCAGGGAGCCCAGGGCGCCAGGAGGTTGGCTGTCTCCCAAGGTCAAGCGCCACAGGACCCACGTCCTGGGTTTGGTTGGGGTTTAATCAGAGTTCCCGCAGGCCAATTAAAAGCCACGATTTAGTTGGGTTTTCCTTTAGAGAAGTTTTAGAACATAAACCAGAGTTCAGAGTCCCTCAGCTCCCAGGTTCCTTTTATGATTAAATGATCTGTTAGGCTTTATTTGCTATTCGTGACCCGGTCTTAGTACATAATTATGAATTAAAGCCCAAGATTATTCAAATGACCTTGGGCTGTAACCTAACGGCTTTCTCCGATTCAGTATTTCGCAGGGCATTCCGATTTCGGCTCCAGGAGCCCAGAGGCATTGCGGGGTCACCCGTGTGACTTCCTCAAGGACCAGGTAGTTCAAACCCTGAAAAAGGAGACTCTCCGCTCTGGGAAACCCTAGAGGATCAAGTTCAGCTGGAATCGTCTTGATGGCACATGATTTGGTTTGGGATTCAGGCTCAAGCTTAAAAAAAAAATCATTTTATTGGGGGGCTCATACAACATATATGTATATAGTTTCAAGCGCATTTATACATTTGTTGCCATTATCATTCTCAAGACAATCGCTTTCTGCTTGAGGCTCGTAAGGTGCCAGGGCAAGACCCCAGGTTACCCCGAGGAAACACATCGGGGCCAATTAGCTACTACCAGTGTTTAGAAGGAATATTCTCTTCCTCTTACCCCCACTCCCAATTCGAAGGTCAGTTTTATTCGGAGGAAAAGACAGAGAGGTGAGAAGTTTGTTAGTAACTGAAATGGAAACTTTTTTCTTCTCCTCATTGATCAGATTCCCATCAAAACCGCGGACTGAGAGTTAAGATTCCCTCAATCTGTGAGGAAAGGTCTCATTTTCTGATGTCAAAGTTAAGAAGTTTGGTTTATCCAGATCTGTCCTTTTTGTGGGAACAGAAACCTTCAACTCTAAGACCCTTCTGCGCGCTGCTCAAGGGCCCGTTGGGTATGGCAGGTCCCTGGGATTTCAGATTCCCCGACTAGAGGCTAAATAGAACTGGGAACAGAGTCTCTGCAAACATCGTTTCACAGGGTATCAGCGAATTCTTGTTAGGGGGCTTGGCGGAAGACTCACCCCTTAGCAAGGCTGGCGCGATCAGGGCGGAAAGGCAGGTGAGCAGCAGGGACTGCGGCATCCCCCGTCTTCCTTCCAGCAGCGGCAGACTGGAGAATCCTGCTAGGAACTCTTGTCCTTTGTCCCCTTCTTTTTCTTTTTTCTTGTCCCCTTCTTTTTCAAGCACTATTTTAAAAAATTTATTTAATGCCCTCTAGGCTCTTAGGGCCTTTGTCCGAGGAAGAGGGTGAGTGGAAGAAGATGGCTCTTGCTCCGGCCCTGACTCCAGATGGACACACTGCTTTATACTGTCGACAGGGGTAGTTTATTGATAGACTTCTTGAGAAAAAAAAAAACCACCACCTTCATCCTCCTATTGTTTTCTCTCATGAATTCCCTGCAGTGATACATCCAGTATCTTATCCAGAAGGGAATTCTAAATGAGGGACATCCTCTCATGTCACAAGCTTGTTTTGTGACTTCTGGGCGCTTGCTTCATGATGCGGCGCCTCAGTGAGATAGAGCCCAAGCCGGGAGCAGCGATTTAGAAGCCACTTGGTCAGATGGCCAAGCAGTTTCTAAGAGCACACACACAAAGTAGGCGAGGCCGGTGTCGAATGGGGCGATAGTCTCTCGAAGCACACATAAGTCCACTCTATCGTGGTCTCAAAACTGCCTAAGGAAACAAGACTTAATCTGTGTTCGCACCAGTTCCTGCAGGTACTGCCGGGGCTGTCACGGTGTCTTCTCCAGACTTCAGTGCTTTCGTGTCACCTATTTTACAGGCCCTCACACTAAGCTAGGGGCTCCTGCTGTGTGTCATCTCATAGCGACCCTAAAGGTCAGGGTAGAATCGCCCCACAGGATTGCGAGGTGCCTTTGGAAATCACGGGAGTCCGAAGAGACGACAACAGAGGTTAATCTTTACCGGAAGCAGATTGCTACATCTTCCTCCAGCTGAGTGACTGGTGGGTTTGAACCACCAACCTTTCCTTGGTCGTCGAGTTGCTGTGTGACCTGGGCTCCTTAGCAAACCCATTGCTGCCAAGTCATTCTCACTCACGGTGACCCGGTCAGGCAGAGCAGAACTGCCTTGTAGCGGTTTACAATTTGGCAGGACGTATTAAATCAACCGCATACTGAAAAGTCAATGGCAAAGTTTACCAACCTTCACTTTCAGACAACAGAGGAAAACGTGATTTCGCTGACATGCTAAGATGTCGTGGGTTCCTGAGATGCAGCAGGCGCTCACACTGAGGAGAGGCGCCCGGTGCTGAAGGCTAGCCGCTCCCGGGGGGTGGGGGGTGGGCGGCGGGGGGAGAAAGAGTTGACCATCTGCTTCCACAAAGATTGACAGCCGGGGAAGCCCCAAGGGGCAGCGCTTCTACATGCTCTGGTCGGAACTGTCTCTTGTCGGCAAAGGGCTATACTGATGTCCCTGGTGGTGTAAACGGGGACCGCCCCCTCCTGCTACGGAAATGCTGGAGATTTGAGCCCACGCACCAGAGGTGCCTCCGAAGGCCTGGTGCCCTACTTTGGAAAAATCCGCCATTGAAGACTTGACGGCGCACATGTCTACTCTGACACACGTGAGTTGGCAGGACTTGAAATCCACTTGATGGCAACTAGTTAACACTGAAAATCATGCGACGGGAGGGAGATGGGGAGTGGTATGGAAAGATGAAAGGGCTGGGAAAGACTCCTCCACCACCAGTTTGGGCTTCTACTCCTGCACTTGGCCCATCTTAATTTCCCCACATTTCTAGTGATCGGACAAGGAATTCTGTCTTCGGGAAGGGCATTCAAATGATCGTGGTCCCCCTCCTCCTCAGGGTTCCAGTTCAATTAGGCAAATATTCGTGCTCAAGTATTTGTTCACCCCAAGCACAGTCCAGCCAAGGGCTCCTGTCCTTCTCCAACGTACTTAGTGCTTCCATCACTGATCAGGTTGTCGGCAACTCACTGGTCCCACTGGATGACGCTGGCCTGGTGGGCTCCCTCGGTTCAGGCTTGTGCTGTTAGGGGCCAGTGTTTCGAACAGAACACCCCCCCCCCCCCCCCCCCCCCCGATTTCCTGTTTCCGAGAAGCCGCCTGAGAGCAGAGGCCGTGTGTGAGATAAAGCCAGGGTTGCTGCCAGGACAGAGCCGCGTCAAGGACTTCTCCCAGACAGCCCTTTGGCTCTCTAAGCAAGCATTCCCTGGTTTTGTTTATCCCCCTCTCCCCTTGCCACTATTGTTTTCTTTTTAGTTGACCTGCTCTTTCGTTTTACTGTTTTAGGATGAAATATTTCAAATAGAAACAAAAGTAGGGAGACCGACGATGAATATTTTGCCGCAGTGAAGATTACCAGTCGGGGCAATTTCATTTTTACTCCAGCATGCACGTCCAGCATCTGGTTTTACATAAGCAGGATGCCATGAGTGCCACTGCAAGACCCCTTGGTGTCGTTTAACACCAGTCCATATTATGAAAGTCCCCAAAGGTTTTAAAATGCCAGGATTCAAATTGGATTCAGACATAGAATTTGGTTATTTCTCTTTTCCTCTTTATGAGAAGTCCCGGCTAATTTCCCCTTTGTGATGTCTTTTAACAGCTCCCCTCCTCCCTGTTGCCCATATTTCATGTAAACTCTTGCTCACATTTTCTAAGCTTCAAAAGTATGTGCTATTAGAATTTAAAGACAACACTAGTGAGAGTGGAGGAATGTAATGGGTGGAAAGCAAAATTGGGGACCAGAACAATGAGGAGGTGGATAAACCAGCCTGCCGTTCAGGAGAGAAACACGTGAGGGCCACCAGCCTAGAAGTGGCTACTTACAAGGGGGCACCCCCGCCAAATAAAGGGATTATTTTTTCAAAGCTATGTATTAAAAAACAACTTTTTCACCTTCAAAGTACTCTCCATTATTCTTAATACAATTGTCATCTGCAACTCCATTCTTGGAAACATTTTTCAAACTCATCTATTTGGATGGCTGACAGCACCTCTCTCTTTTTTTTTTATACCTCTTCTACATCATCAAATCACTGTCCTTTCATGTCCTTCTTCATTCGTGGAAACACAAAGAAGGTGCATGGAGGGAGGTCAGGTGAGTCAGGTACGTGGGGCAAGAGAGGCATGCTGCTTTTTTGGCCATAAACTGGTACACTGAGATGGCTGGTGAGCAGGGGAATTGTTATGGTGACAAAATCAGTCCCGTCTGCTACAAATCAGGCCTTTTTTGTGTGTCTCACAATATTATGCAATCTTTTCAACCCTCTAAATAGAAAGCCTGATTAACAGTCTGACCTGGTGGAAAGAACTCACTTTGAGTCAACATTTTCGTCTGTTTGGGAAGTTGACAGACATCCAGAACGAGGTTTGTCATCAATCAACATTTCGCCTTTTTTGAAACGAGAAAACCACTCATATGCTTGAGTTTTTCCCACAGCGCTGTCCTTGTAAGCTGTGTTCATATCACAAGTTTTTGCAGCATTTTTCCCGAGCAGGAAACAAAATTTCATAGCCTTACACTGTTCTCTTAATTCAGCCATCACAGAAAATGATGTTTAAATGAAACTGCTGGTAAGAAAAATTCACTGTGATCAGAACTTCCCAGGTGACACCACTGGGTGCACTAACTCAGAGAGTTGCTTGATATTCACCTGGCAGGAAAATTGTGTGCTACAAAAGTGCGGCCCACCCAGTAGAGCATTTTACTTTTTTGGGGTGTGTGTACACCTCGTAGATAGGGAGTCATTGAGGTCACCCAGGGAAAGTGGAGCTGCTGAGAGTTGGAGTCACCAGGCTTTTTTGTCTTGCAATTTGATGTGCATACCATTACACCGACACGTGCTAGGTACTCTTGTGGCATGAGACACCACTCTGATTACATTTTCCCTTCTCTGTGCCATCTTCACCATACTCACCAAGCCCCAGGGCCTTGTTTGATTGATCCCAGAATTCACAGGTGACACTGTGTCTCACTTTCCTTCTCTTTAAAGCAATGGTCAATGGTTCTGGTCCAAATCACCAGGAGGGCCTGCTAGAGCAGCTTGCTGCCCCTGCCTCCAACGTCTGGTTCAGTAGGGACTAGAGAACCAGCATTTGCCTCAAGTCCCAGGAGATACTATGCTGCTGGACCCAGGATGGTACTTCGAGAACCCTTTTACTTTTGCTGGTCTTAACAGTCTGGATTCCAAATCCATGACATTCAGGAGATGCAAACCTGGGTCCCAGAGAAAAGATCCGTGGCTGTTAGGTAGGCCCGAGGGAGTGAGGAGGGATAAGTAAGTGAAACACGGGGCATTTTAGGGTAGTGGGACTGTTGGGTATGCTACCATAATGGGGGAAACACATAGACTTTAGTAATAAAAGCCAAGCTCGTTACTCTTGAGTTCGACTCACATGGACCTTTTAGGGTAGTAGAAATGCTCCCTAGTGTTTCCACGGTTCTAACCTTTATGGAAACAGACTGCCACATCTTTCTCTTGTGGAGAAGCTTGTGGGTTCCAACCACTGTTCGCAGCCAAGCACTTCACCACGGAGCCACCAGGGCTCTAGTTAATAATAACGCACTGCTATTTATCAACGGTCACACCTGAGCACAGGAATGCCAGATGTTAAAGGAGAAATCATAGGCAGGGGAGAGGGGATTCTAAAAACTCCAAACTTTCTGTACAGTTAAACCCGAGAATGTTCTAGAGTAATGCCTATTCAAATAAAAACAGACTAGAGCATTCTTACTGGAAAACGCCCAACTCTTCAGCAGAACTGATGGCTTACCCTCAGTGATGGATTTAGTATTAGCTCTACTAGAAACTCACCGTGCTCTAAAGCTCATTAGAAGCAAGAACCATGTTTTTATTTTTCCTTAAGACACAAACTGCAAGGCTTAGCCGAATGTTGAGGGCCATGAATGTACATTTCCGAGCACAGTGGCAGCCTTTCCTTCACTTCCACCTCATGAGTGTCTCAGGGTCATCTGGGACTAGGCTGCTGAAAGTGGCCAGGAAGTACGACCTCAGCTACGCAGACCTGATGTCACCTCACACTACACTTAATGAAACTAGCCTTTATATGCTTCTTGATAAGCCCTTACCAATCTGGACCAAACAAAACCAAATTCAATGTCACTGAGTCCATGGGGACTCACAGTGCCCCTGCAGGACAGTGTAGGAGGCATCCGGCTGACCAAGGTGTTTACTAATGGGTGACCAATTAGTCCCCTGTGCCCCTGTGTCTTTGCAGCCAAAAGCATTGGAAATGCTTATTTGTGACTTTTCTGCTAAAAGCATTGAGATAACTCAGTTATTTACAATCTCTTTTAAGATTCTTTTGAATCTTGCATATCTGTATAATTGTCTTTGAACTTAGTGCTTTTATTATTCTAAGATTAAGAAAGTATGACTGGTTAAGTAATATTTGCATAGATAAGAGTTTAGGAAAGTTTAAGTTCTTCAATGTTTGTTTTGTAACCAATTCCCTTGTGTAAGAAGAGTATAAAAACCAAGCTTCAAATATACTCGGTATTTCAGTCCATCAGACTGTCGTCCTCCCGATCCCATGCTTTGTACATATCTCTTTCTTTTCCTTTCATCCGCACGCCTCATTTCAGACCAGCCTGATGCGGGATAGCTGGTCTAATCCCCTGCAGGACAGGATGGACCTGCCTCTGGGCTCTGTAACTCTTTACAGGCAAGGGAGCCTTGCTCCTTAGGAGGGGCTGGTGATTCAGCCAGACTCATAACCACTATTTTCATGTCTGGAGATGAGCACACACTTTGTACAAACTCTTAAAATTCATATTCAACCTCGGTACATTCTTAGACAACTCCCTGGAGCCCGAGAAACCACCCTGGGCAACAAGGTGCTCTGCTGCGAAGAGGGATGTTCCCACAGGCAGGGGAGAGGAGGCTGGTAGTGTGGGGGCTGCCCTGAACCTACTGTTGGCTGAGTAGGTCACTCAGCTCTTTGGGGACTCTGGGAAACTACTGACCATCTTTGGTTCAGGAAGAATGAGTACAATGCCTCTTATGAAAAAAAAAAAGCTTGATTTGAGAGTGGTATTTTGAAGTAAAAAGCTTCCTACCTTGAGTGACAGAAAAATACCTGTGTTAGTTTTAAAGAACGAAGTGCTTGTGTTCAAAAATCGAATAAGTATTTATTGTTCCAGAAGGTACATTGCTTTTTATACATATTTCATAAATGATACAGGATTTTACACATGTTCAGTATTTGCTATTTGTTTAAAGGGCTTGATTCTGTGAATCCTCCCTCCCTCCCTCCCACACCCCCTGAAAGGATTTGCTCATTGCACTGTGCTGTGTCTTCTTAAAAACCCTGCACAAACAGGATAAATGGTTTAAAAATAATTCATACAACTTAAAAAAAAAGTCATGAGGGAAGGGGCTGAGCCCGTGGGGAAGGGCAGGAAGTGGAGCCATGCACCCTTTCATTCCATCATGCCTGGGAGGGACTGGGGGGCGGGCGGGGGGAGCAGCAATCCCGGCTGGCCTTCAACCTCTGCAAGGCACCTGGAATCTGGGTTTATCATTGAAAGTGTTTCTTTTCATACACAATGATCCCAAGGGTGGAAGGAAAGAGAAAGAAAACCCTGGCCTCAGGAGTGACTCATGTAAACGGAAAAAGCCAACCGCCTGTCCGCTAGCCCTGTCCCCCTTTCTCCCATCCTGCCCCATGTAGTGCAAAACAGGATGGCGGATGCTGCCTGGAAACATGGTGGGAAACATTTTGAAAGAGTATAACAGTAATCCTTCTCTCAAGATAAGAAAGACAGGGTGGCGACGGTTGGCTGAAGTCGGTCCTAGAAATGCATTCCTGTAGAATGAGAAATTGCACCCGCTGAGATCCGTTATCTGGATTTAAAACCACTGCCGCGGGACCGCTCACAAACACGGGAGAAGTATGTGTCCAAGAGGCAGTGACGTCTGCCTGGCCTGGAATGCGACCACACAAAGCAGTTAACAGCAATGAAATGATTCTGGTTCGGAAATGGCTACAGAGCCATGATTTTAGTCAATCTGTAAATCTTACGTTGTCCTGATTTGAAAATACAGCTGAACACTCCCCTCCTCACCCCTGACTCCAGAGGGAAGGGGGGGGGGTGACGATCAATGAACGGGCTAGGTAAATAAAGGAGGAAAATTCTCTCTATGAGGAGTTAGTAAAAAAAACAAAACAATCTCATGCAGTGTTGCCAATGATTTCTAGATATTGACCCAGAGCTGGGATAGACAGACATTTAAGAAGGGACCGAGGGACAATCCCAAGTGTCACTTGTCTGTCACCAGTTAGTTTCAATTTATCATCAGGATAAAATTAGTGTAATCAAGAGGCATAGTGACAAAGGGCACAGTGGGAGAGATTCCTGGTAGCTTTGCAGAGGCTGAGACCGCTCAAAATCCAACGTGAATGATACCACCTTAGTTAGACTCCAGCGGCCACCCACAGACCAGGGGCTTAAAAAAGCAGTGTGGAAATGGAAATACAAGACAAGGGAATTTCCCATGAACTTTTTGAAGCCTCCATGTAGCTTGTGGAGATTCTGTTTTGTGGCAGATTTATTTACTCTTGTACCAAAAATGAGAAAAGTTAAATTAAAAATAAAAATAAAAACAGTAGAGCTGAGTGGGGTGCTGGTGTGTTCTTGTTTTGCTGACCCTGCAAAGAAGATGCAAGAAACAAACACCCCAGCATCATTGTCCTCCGAATCTCTCAAATACGTAAGTGCATCATTTCATTCAGAAATCGAGATGCTTGATTAAGACAGTATTTACTAAGCCCTTCGAGACTTATGCTCCACAATGCCTGATCCTTAGAGTCTAACATTCATCCCTTTCCCCCTTAAGTTCCTTGTGTTTGTTTTAATTAAAGGTAAAAATTCTCCACCCCCATGTTGCCCCAGCTTCCACCTGCAATGCTTTAATTACAAAGGCAAGAGTTATCAACAGGTGTTCCTTCTGCCCCAACGCTAAGGCTCTTTGCAGATCAGTCTTTTTCACCAATTTGTCGAAGGGGCAGATGTACTTGTAACGGGTCTCTCAGTCTCTTAAGATCCATTTCTGCCTAAAATAGAAACCAAAGGTTAGAAACAGTGAAGCTTTCTGTGTGCTGAAAAAAAGAAACAGTCTTGCTACCCCGAGTCTCCATCATCTCACTTGTTTTGAAGGTTAAGAGCGCTGAAGAAGACTAAACCAAACCAACGGAACTCTACAGGGCAGGGCGGGACTAACCACTCCTGTGGGTTTCTTGCACTAAGCCTCTTCTTTCTGTTGAGGAGCAGCTGGTGGTATCCAACTGCTGGCCTTGTGATTAGCGGCCCAACTGGTAACCACTGAGCTACCTGGGTTCCTGAGGCAGACAGGGAGGGGTCATGGGGACCTGACCTGGCAGTTTCAGCCGTCCTGAGCCTACCGAAAGGCAGTGCTAGGGACAGGGCAGCGCTCAGGGTCCAAGGGCTTGGGGGAGGGTTTGGAACATACACCGAGAGCAGGCCTTTCACGAGTCTTTGATTGGAACTCGAACTTTTCCTTATACGACTCAAGATTTTAGTTATTCACCCAGTAGCTAGCTAAGTTTTTCAGATTCATCAGTGATGTTTAAACAGGGACGTCCACTCCACTGCAACACTTTGAAAAACTGACAGGGGCTCAAGTCTCACCCCTGAGGTGTGTGATGAACAGGTCTAGGCTGGGGCCCAAATATCTACACATTTACTAGTTCCAGAGAATATTCTGGTGCATATGACCCACTACATACAGCGATGGAAGACACAGACTCACTTCAGCTAAGGCAGGCAGATGAGCTATTCTTATTCAGAGCACAACCAAACAGTAGTTTTAAAAAGCTAGCTGGAAACAGGCCAGAGAAGAGCTCCTAACATGAAAGAGATGGATAAGGGTTTCTGCGAGCACAGATTTCTGGAAACCCTCTGGAGTCACCGAAGATTACAGATGAGGGCTTACCACCATCAAAGGCAGCAGAATGGGGGAGGGAGGCACTCTTAGAAATTTGAAAGCGACAGTTTTTATGTAAAAGAAAAGATATCAATCTTTTAAAAAAGCATTTTCTAGGCTTCCAAACTTATTTGGCTTTTCAGGGGAAAATAAATTGCTCAGTGACCCCTGGCAATGAACAACTTTTGCACCCACAATCCGGGATCAAGGGCAAGCCTCTGCTTTTGCAGCACCCCCTGGATCGTTCTGGCAACCCCTAGGGGGTGGGACTGCCCACTGGGGAAACACTGCACTACAGCTCTACGTCTTTGATTCAGTAAACCAATCCTGCCAGGAATTTAGATATGTCTAGTAGCGTCAGTAACTGTACCCTTGATGCGCTTTATTATATATATGAATTATATGAATATATCAACATGTGCTAACGCATGTACTCCCATATGGCTTCGTTATATATGCACACAGAGATCTAGCTAACCCAGTTCTCCATTGTTGCAAGATTGTATGTTACAGCTTCACTGAAATTGCCCTTGAATCCTGTAGATTTCTTAGTGTCTTCATTTACCTTGGTCAGGTGGTGCCAACTTCACCCATCTTGGGTGTGGCCTTTTTCATCACCCAAATAACAGTGTGTGCTCTCTAAACGTGACTTCCCCTCCCAGGTCACCGTAAAAGAATGTCTTCTGCAGATCCCCAGTGTAGACTTTCCATGCAACTGAGATCAATCAGACTTCTTTACTGAGCACAGTGTCGTCCAGATTCATCCATGTTTTTAAGAAGTTTTGCAGACTCCTTCACACTCTGTAGTTTAGGAGTACAGGATTTAGTTTTATTCTTGCCAAACTTACCTGAGCAATTGCATCCTTGAGTTGATTGTATTTCTCTAGGTCAAAACGTGACTTTTTGGCTCCTTTATGAAAAAATAATAAGTATTGTCTGTCTCTGGCTTCTGGATAAACATATTCCTACAAAATGGAGATATTGAATTATTAGTACTTAGTATATTATTTTCACAAAATAAGTATTTATAAACTATTGTTTAGATTCAACGCATATTCACATAAAGGCATACACTGTAATGTGTCAAATATTTAATTACTCCAAAAATTCTTACTGTGGAATATACATGTGAGAGGCCCACAAAAGAGAAAGTCTATTACAATGGATCAGGACGTAACAAACACCCTCTCACCACTCTCTGAAAAGTGTAGCACTGTCACACAAAGCTTTCCGCCTGCCCCTCCACTGTTGTTTGGTTTTTATTTTGCTTTCTTTACAGCTTTCCTAGTCAAGCAGGCATCTCTAAGCCCCACAGTTTACTGTGACTTGTGTTGTTACTTTATAAAGTATGTACTGGGGCTAGCTCCTTTGACTCAGGATTATGTTTTCAAAACTCATCCATTCGTTTCCACTGCTGAGGTACAGCAGGACGATATGGCAGTTTGCCTGCTCCACTGCTGTTGGGTTGTCTCCATATTTTAGCTATTAAGGATAACGCTGCCATGAACACTCCTGGATTGAAGTCTGTTCTAGAAATTGGGTGACTTGAGAGTAAACAAGAAGAACATAGACAATTTGGTAAGGAAGGAAAGAAATCCAGGGGGAGAGGTTGTAAATACAGGGAACACAGAAACTAAACTGGGGTAAAGCACTGGAAGAAAGAGCTCAATAGGAGAATGTCATCTTTCTTGAGCCTGACGAAAACAGTTGACCCTGGGACAGCGTGGGCTGGACGTGGATGGTACTTGGATAAAAATAATGCCAATAGTACATGTCACGTGTTGCTAAGCACCTCCATCTGAGCCGCTGGCTCTCTGTAACTGTGGACAGGTGACCTCCTGCGGCTCTTGTGCGGCTCTCACAGAGTCCTGGGCTTTGACTAACATCACGGAACCCTTAAGGAATGCCCCTGGTGATACTGGAGGTGCGCAAGAAGCAGAGAAAAGTCATGCTGCTACAAGACAAAGTGGAATTGCTTCATAGGTATTGAAGATTGAGGCTGTTCAAGATAAATTCATTCCAGAATAGAGACCCTTGTAAAAAAAAAAAAAAGTAACGAAGAGATCACTGCTAGTGTGAAAACCTTGTACTTCATGTGAAATGTTTTTTATCTTGTATTGAAAACGCAAAAAAAGGAAAGGAAATGTAACATTTATGTGGGCGCAGTATTATAGATATAACATTATATAACATACAAAATATGTGTTAACAGTTTATGTTCGACTAGGCTTCTAAGGTCAATAGAAGGCTATGAACTGGTAAGTTTATGAGAATTCGCTTTACCCTGTTGGGGTGTCTGGTACCTCTAACCCTCAGTGTTGTTCAAGGATCAATTGTAGTGTGAAACTAAGTACAGTTGTAGTGAAACTCAGTGCATATGAATTAGAAAGCTTTTATCTGTTACCTTCAGCTTTCAAGGAAAGCTAGGAGGCAAGATCAAGGGTGGGTTAGGGTTCTTGATGTTAAGTCTTGTAATTCTAACTGTGAGAGGTAAAGGAGGCAGTGCTAATCCATGTAAATGTAGCTCGGCTGGAGGAATGCTTTGTTGAGTGTCCTTGGGTCAGTCCGAAGGAAACACTGCCCAGCTTGCACGTTCTCACAGCGCGGTGCTTGAGCCCGCTGTCAGTCACCGCGGCAGGCCGCATCGCCACGGTATCCCTTTTCCTCTAATCTTATCGGGAACTCTTACCAATATAACGTTCAGTTGTTCAATCACATCAAGCCGTATTGTACAATTGTCACCACAATGAGCTTCAAGCATTTTCTTTCTTCCTGAACTCCTTGAGATCAGCTCCCTCTTTACCCCTCCCTCCCCCATCCTGCCCCCAGGAACCCCATCCAATATATTCATTCACATACAGTTCTCCTGTTTACTCCCTTGAGTGGGGTAATACAGGCATCAGGACGGTCAGCTCCCCCGTCCCCACCTTCTTCCCCCACCCCCCCCTCGCACGCCACACCCTCAGGGAGCCATTACTCCTGTTAAGGTTTCTGAAGTTATCTATCTTGGCTTTCATGCACTGAACGCCTTAGTTAAACAAAAGAACATACGCAAGTCTAAGGTGATTAATGAGGTAAAACAAATAGCAAGCAAACATAAGAGGAATGGAGGAAATGGTAAAGAACTAGCGGCTGGTTATGTGGTCCATCCGTGCTGCACTGTCCCCTGGACTTAGCACGCCGTTTGCGTGGCCACTCTGAGAGGGCTGGCCAATGACCTCTAGGTTTGGGTCTCCACTACACCCACGCTCCACATTATTTTGGTTGCTTGCTTCTGAACGTTTAATGGCCATTCCCTTCGACACCTCATGGTTACACAGGCTGGCGTGCCTCTACCATGTGGGCTCGGTGTATTCCTTTTTCGCTGTCCCTCTACTTTACCAAGAGAGATGCCCCCCCTTTCCAGAGACTGGTCTCTCCTGATGACATGTCCAAAGTACATGAGACCACGTCTTGCCATTCTCACTTACAAGGAGCCTCTGGCTGTGTTTCTTCCAAGACAGATCTGTTTGTTTTGGGGCAGTCTGTGATACTTTCAATATTCTTTGCCAGAACCGTAATTCAAATGTACCAATTATTTTGTCTTCCTTAATGTGCAACTTTTTTCTTTCATTTTTTCATAAATCATTTTATTGGGGGCTTTTACAGCTCTTATAACAATCCATATATCAATTGTATCAAGCATGTTTGTACATAAGTTGTCATCATAATTTTCAAAACATTTTCTTTCGACTTGAGTCCTTGGTATCAGCTCCTCTCTTTTCCCTCCCATCCTCACCCTCATGAAGCCTTGATAAATGATTGTTATTTTCCTATCTTACACCATCCACTGTCTCCCTTCACCATTTCTTTTGTTTGTCCCCGTGGAGGGGTGTGTGTGTTATACATCAATCATTGCGATTTCCCCCCCTTCCCCCTACCCTCATGGTCTCACCATTCCCATTACTGTTCCTGAGGGGGTCATCTGTCCTGGATTCCCTGTGTCCAGAGCTCTTATCTGTATAACTGTACATGCTCTGGTCTAGCCGGCTTTGCGGGTAGAACTGGGGTCATGACAGTGAAGCTGGGAGGGGAACTAGCATTAGAGAACGAGAGGAATGTTGAGCGTTTCATTGGTGCTGCACCTGGCTGTCTTGTTCTTCCTTTGTGACCCTTCTGTGAGGGAATGTCCAAATGTCTACAGATGGACTTTGGGTCTCCACTCTGACCCCCTTCATTCACATGGATATGTGTGTTAGTCTGGGTAGACTAGAGAAATAAATTCATAGACACTCACATGTGTGTAAGAAAGAACTTTATATACAAGAGCAATTGAATATTGAGAAAACATTCCAGCCCAGTCCAGATCAATTCCCTAAGTCTGATATTAGCCCATATGTCTGATACCAATCTATAAACTACTCTTTTGACTCACATAACACATGCAATGACACAATGCAGGAAGATCACAGACCAGTGGGTGGAAAGTCTTGTGGAGCCAGTGGCAGTGGAAGCATCTCAGTGCTGTCAGGGGTCTCCATGTGGCTCCTTTAGCTCCAGAGCTCTAGCATAGCTCTATGTGTCTTCTCAACAGGAATGTCTTGCAGGGAGCGAGCATTTGTCCCACCTCCAGCAAGCTATTTATCTCCTTAGCACCTCCAAATAAGGTCATCAAGCTTTGACCTGATTGACAAGTTAAACTCCACCCCATCACTCTTAAGTCTCAAATTGACAACAGATTATGTAACCACAATATGATTGTTTGTTTTGGGTCTTCTGATGCCTGATACCTGATCCTTTCAACATCTCATGATCACACAGACTGGTATGCTTCTTCCATGTGGGTTTTGCTGCTTCCCTGCTAGATGACCACTTATTTAACTTCAAGCCTTTAAGACCCCAGATGCTATATCTTGTAATAGCCTGGCACCATCAGCTTTCTTCACATTTTCGTATGCACCCTTTTTGTCTTAAGTGATCATGTCAGGAAGGTGAGCATCACAGAACGCCAGGTTATTAGAACAAAGTGTTCTTGTGTTGAGGTTAGACTTGAGTAGAGGTCCAATGTCCATCTGCTACCTTGATACCTAATGTATGAATATATGTACATAGCCCGATATCCCTATCATTGTGTATTTATATATGCACATGCTGAAATCAGTTTCCCCTAGAGCCCGGGGGCTCAAAAAGACACATGCCCCCACAGCTGTTTCCTGGCAGTGGTGCACGGACAGTCTTCTCACTGAAGACGTGAACCCCAGCTCTGCCCTGGGCACGGACTACACTTCCTGCCATTTGTGGCAGGAGAATGCGGGCATTTTCTTTTTCCTGAGTTGCTCCTGACTGTGGGTATGCTTAGCTTCTTTCCTTCGTAGCCATGTCGTTTGCGTGGCTGCTTTAGTCACTGACTTGCATTCCCCTGGAACCACAGGAGGCAGTCTCCAGACTTGGACTCTGACGAGCTTTGGAATTAGTGTTATTCTGTTTGTTTTCCCCTCTGCCCCTTCTGTTTTATTTACTGGTTTGCTTGTTTGTTGTTCTTTTTCCTGTTGTTTTTGTAGGGTGATGGTGGTGAGGCTGCCTGTTGAGTTCTGTTACGTGTGTTCCTATTTTTGGTTTATTTTGTCATCAATTCCTTTTTGGAATCTGCTATCATTACACAACCCAGCCACCCCAATATTCAGCAGCTACAACTAGTAGGCAGGCAACGTTATCTACTGCAGCACCACCTGATAAAGTAACAGAAGCGATCATGAAATAACACGACATCTCAGACACAGCAGGTTATCTCAGCACATCTGAGAGAGCGAGACTGGGCATCAGTGAGCAGCTGAGGCACCCACCCAAAGGGTTTTCCTGAGGGAGAGAAGGCACTGGAACTACCCAGGAGGAAGGTTTGAAGAGCGATGCTCAATCATTTTCAATGGAGGTAGGAAAAACCAGAGCTACAAAACAAACAGAAGAGAAGACCGACGAACTCAAGGAAACACCATAAGAGCCATCTGACAAAACAAATGAAAAAATTAAGGAGTAACTCAACAACCCCAAGTAGAAATCCAGAATATGAGCACTAACATATTAGAACTAGACAGCTCTTTGAAAGAGCAATGCAAGAGAATTGAAAACAGTGGAGTCCTACATTAGTAAGTTTGAAGACAAATCTCAAGACCAAGTTAAAAGAACAATCTATAAAAAGAAGAAAAAATAGCTTAAAAATTTAATAAGAGTTTTGTGGGGCACTATCAAAAAAGAATGATTTATATTTGATAAGCATTCCAGAATAGGAAGAAGAACAAACATATCAGAGAAAGTAGTTCAAGAAATACTGTTAGAAAATTTCTGTAACATTATGATAGAAGAAAAAAAAACATTCAAGAAACTGAAAGAACTCCAAATAGAATCAACTCCAAAGGAAATCACCATGGCATATCATAGTCAGGAGCAACTCAGGAAAAAGAAAAATCATATATAAATGGTAACCAATAAGAGTAACCTTAAATTTTTCAATAGAAACCATGCAAAACTCTGAAAGGCAAAATTTATCAATTAAGAATTCGAAATCCAAGAAAAAATATCTCTCAAACACGAGGGGAAAATAAGGACATTTTCAGTCAGGCAAAAATGAAAATAATTTGTAAAAACAAGACCAAAATTACAAAAAATATTAAAGAGAGCTTAGTGGACAGAGAAAAAAACAGTAACAGACAGCAACCTGAGATCAACACATAAGACACTCCGCCAGTGGTTCTCAACCCTCCTAATGCACGAGCCTTTAATACAGTTCCTCAAATTGTAGTGACCCCCAACCATAAAATTATTTTCATTGTTACTTCATAACAGTAATTTTGCTATTGTTATGAATCAGGCGACCCTTGTGAAAGGGTTGTTCAACCCCAAAAGGGGTCGTGATCCCCAGGTTGAGAACCATTGTATTACATCATTGAGAAACCAACTCATTAAAACAAAGTGACACAAATCTAAAAAAATAAACCAAACTCACTGCCATTGAGTCGATGCTGACTCATAGTGAGCCTATAGGGCAGGGTATAATGGCTACTTTGGGTTTCTGAGACTATAACTCTTCACTGCAGTGGAAAGCCCCTCTTTCTTGCTCAGAATGGCTGGTGGTTTCAAACTGCTGACCTGGCAGTCTGCAGCCCAGCACACAATCACTACGCCATCAGGGCTTCCTGAAACCAATCTACAAGACTGAAAACAGAGAGTCAGAAATAGCATTCCCCAATGAAGACAACAACAAACAGAGGAAACAGAGCAGATATAAAACAGTCAGATGGAGAGGAAGTCAAATAGTTTGCAAGACACAACAAACTGTCTTAAATGTGGAAAGAAAACGTTAAAATACAAACTAACTTCAAAAAAATGGTCCAACCTTATCAAAGCATAGAGGAAAATTACCAGTGAATAGTAAAATAAAAGTTAGCGTAGAAAAAAATGACATAAAATGACATGAAAACCCAGAAACAAAACGAACTCAGCACAGAACATTACAATGACCAAGAAATCAATACGACCATAAAACACATAAAACAACAACAAAATCATAGCTATCGATAACAGTGAATATAAATGGATTAACACTCAAGAGACAGCAACCAGGGAAATGGACAAGAAACAATACCCATTAATATGCTGTTTACAAAAAACACATCATAGACAAAAAGACAAAGACAGACTAAAAATCAAAGGCTGGAAACATATATCAGCTAATGGTAATAATAATAAAAACCCAGGAGTAACAATATTAATTTCTGATAACGCAGATTTCAAAGTAAAAGGCTGTGGGATGTAAAAAGACTTTTCTAACTTACAAGTTCATTTCACACATAGGGGAAAAAACTTTCCCCCTGCCTTTTCTCCCCCAAAGAGATGCCAAACCTTAGAGGCTGTTTGCCAGCACAAGGTGGGAGGTCAGATGCTCAGAGATACTCTCCCTGTAGGCAGTCAGCCATGTTGTTTGTCCCACCATAGCTGAGGCTCACTCCCTGCTGCTAGGGACAGTGGATTGCTTCCCCTGGAAGCTTAGATTAAATGTAGACTCCAGCTCCAGGGCCATGAATCTAGGATCCACCCATCTTGTCACATGTGTGCCCTTAAACCCTCCTCTTCCTATAGCACGCATACCCCTAAATCATCTCCCTCTCATTACTGCATTACCCATAGTACAACCCCTTCCTGTGACATATGTCTTTCCCTGTAATCGGGGGCTTGCATGCCCCCCAAAGATATATAAGCTTGGTTAGTGATAAATCACCCTCCTCTCTCCTTCTCTCTCTGCTCGTGCTCTGCACAGACCTGGCTGTTGAGATCATGGCCGTTCAGGAGATGACCATGCTACTGTGAAATGTGTCTGACTTCTTTATGTTACCTCTCCGATCTCTCCTTATTCTCTATGACTTTACTATAACCTTTATATATCTTAACCGTATATTACGTTTACTGAACCCGTGTTAACGTGAGGGGCTGGCTTCCCCCACAAAAGCCATCATGAGCAACAAAGATTAAAACAAGAAGATATAGCTCCAATAAACATCAATGCAACTATTCAAAGACTCGCAAATATATAAGAGTTGAAGAGACAATAAATAATATTATAGTAATAGTAGGAGACTTCATCACTCTTGAGGAAGGACAGACCAACTGAAAAGAAAATCAATAAAGCAACAGGAGAACTAAACAATACAAATAATCAACTTGCTCTTTCATACATATAGAGAACACTGCACCCAACAAAACATATATTCTTCTCCAGTGCACATCGGATATACTGCAGAATAGACCTTACGTGAGGTCACAAAGCAAGCAATAATACATTTTAAAACATTGAGACAGAGTATTTTCTTTTTTTTTCTCCTTAGACCAAAATGCTACAGAATGAAAAATCAACAATATGAAGGTGAGAAAAAAAAATCAAATACATGGAAAAACAAGGAGTGTAATAAAAAATTTTCTCATAACAAACGAGAATGAAAAAAACAATGCACCCAAACCTTTAGGACGCAGCAAAATCTGTACTCAGAAGGCAATTTATAGCAATAAGCACACATTAAAAAAAAAAGGCCCCAAATCAACACTTTAACTCAACATCTACAACAATTAGTACAAGAGCAGCAAATCCAACCTTTAGTCATCAGAAGAAAAGAAATTAGAGAGATTAGAGCAGAAATAAATGAATCACAAAATGGAAAAAAAATCAACAAGAGTTGGTTCTTTGAAAAGATTACAAAATTGATAAACTAGTGGCAAATTTAATAGAAAATGTAAATATCATAAATACTAAATTAAATGGGCAACATAACAGAACCAATTGAAATAAAAAACAATTACACAGTGTAATTAAAGATTGCAAGTCAATGTATTTGAAAACTGAGAAGAAAAGGACAAATTTCTAGGTACAACTACCTACCTGAAGTTAGCACAGACTAATACACACACTCTTAGCCAACCTACAGAACCACAGAAATAGATCGGATCATTCAAAAAGCACTCAACAACAAAAAGTTCAGGACCAAATGACTTTACTGGACAATTCTAGCAAGCACTCATGGAAGAGCTGACTCCAATGCCACACAAGTTATTTCAGGATACAGAGAAGGACAACAAACTACCAAACCCATTTTATGAAGTAAGTATAATATCACCCTGATACCAAAATAAGGCAAAGCTAGAAAGGAAATAGAAAATTACAGACCAAAATCCCTATGAACATAGATGCAAACATTTTCAACAAAATCCTAGCCAACAGAATTCAATAAAACATTAAAAAACGATACATCACGACCAGGTGGGATTTATACCAGGATGGTTCAATATTAGAAAATCAATGTAATGCACCATCTAAATAAACAAAAGCACCATATGATTAATCAATTGATGTAGAAAAGGCATTAGACAAAATGCAACATCCATTTTGATAAAACTCAGTAAAATAGGAACAGAAGGGAAATTCTCCAACATAACAAAGGCTGTATCTGCAAAATCAACTTTCAGTAATCTGCTCAATGGAGAGCAACGGGAAAGCATTCCCACTGTGAATGGGAACTGGACAAGCATGCCCTTCATCACCACTCTTATTTAATGTAGTCCTGGAAGTCTTAGCAAGAGCTATCAGAGATCAAAAAGAAAAGAAAGACATCCATATCGGCAAAGAAGTAAAAACTCTGGTTGGAGATGACATGATTCTTTATTTAGAACCCCCCAAAATTTTGATGAGAAAGCAGATGAGAAATTTTGATGAGAAAATTGAAAAATATGGCAAGATCAACACACAAAAAACAATAGGATTTCTCTATACCAAGGAAAATAATTCTGAAAAGGAAATGAAGAAAATAGTACCATGTATAGTAACCACTCAATAGACGAAATACTTAAAAACTAAAATAAATAAACAAACCAGAGAAACAAAAGGTTATTTAAAGAAAACTATAAAACATTACTACAAAAAACTACGAGATCTACATAAATGGAAAAATGCTCCATGCTCATGGATAAGAAGATTTAATATTGTGAAAATATATCTAAAGCAATCTATAAATATGATGAAATTCTATTCCAGATCATAGTATTGTTTAAAGAAATAGAAAAATGAATCACCAACTTTATATGGAAAAAAAAAAGACACCCAGAGTAAGTAAAGCACTACTTAAAAGAAAGAAGTAAGAGGCCTTTCACTCCCTGATTTCTAAACCTATGATGTAGCCGTGGTAGTCAAAACAGATGGTCCTGGTACAACAACAGATATGAAGTCCAATGGAACTGAATAAAGATGTCGAGAAGCCTAAAACATATTAAATGGGAAGAGATAGTCTTTTTAACGAAGGGTACAGGATAACTTGGATTTATATTTGCAGAAGAAGGAGACAGGACTCATGCCTCATGCCATATACATAAACAAACTCAAAATGGATTAAAGATAGAAATATAAACCCTAGAGCTATAAAATCATTAATGAAAAAATAGAGACAAATGGCAGGGCCTTAATGTATAAGGTATAAGCATACTACCAAACGAAATGAAAAATACCCACATAACTGAAGACAAAATAGAGGACTGGGACATCCTAAAAACAAGGTATGTATGTATATCAAAAGATTTCATCAATAAAATAAAAAGAAAACCCACAGACTGGGGAAAAATTGGCAATGAATCACTGGATAAAGGGCTAATCTCTAAATTGTATAGAAAACTGCAATAACTCAATCAGAAAAAACCAATCCCAATTAAAAACTGCCAGAAAATATGAATAGACAATTCACCAAAGATGACATCACGTGGGAAAGACAAAACAAACTTAAGAAGAAATGCTCCATGGAGTCCAGGTCAGACAAACCCTCAGGAGAGAAATGGGAGCAGGGATGCCAGGAGAGAAGGGGAAGGTGGGGGGAGGAGGGGAGGAAGAGGAGCCAATCGCAATGATTGATGAATTTACCCCACACCCCAGGGTGTGAACAATACAACAGAAACTTGGGTGAAGGGAAACAGCAGTTGGTGTAAGATGAAAACAATAATAATTCATAATTTATCAAGGGGTCATGAGGGTGGGAGAGGGGGCAGGGAGGGGAAAAAAGAGGAACTGATACCAACGGCTCAAGTAGAAAGTAAATATTTAGAAAGTTATGGTGGCAACATATGTACAAAGATGCTTGATACAATTGATGTAAGAGCCCCCAATAAAATGATGAAAAAAAGAAGAAATGCTCCAGATCACTAGCCATATGAGAAATGCAAATTAAAGCAATGACAAGATACTGCTTCATACCAGCATTGATAGTAAATTCCAAAAAACCAACAAAACAAAACAGAAAATAATAGATGCTGGAGAAGATGTGGCGGAGTGGAACCCACATACACTGCTGGTGGGATTGCAAAGGTACAACCACTGAGGAAAGTGGCATGGCATTTCCTGAAACCAATGGGAACAGAAATACCATATGACTTCGCTTTCTTTTTACTAGATATACACCTTAAAGAAATAAGAAGCAAAACACAAAAAGATACGTGCACACCCATGTTTGTTGTACTATCCACAATAGCAAAAACATGGAAACAACCAAAACGCAAGTCTATGGAGGAATGGACAAACTTTGGCACACACGCACAATGAAATACTACGCATGCTAAAGACTGATGGTGGGGTAAAGAGAGCTCGAGTGTGAGCTGAACTGTGCAGTACCACTGTACTCGATCGACTCCTCATACTCAGTGTCTGAAGTTCTGTGTCATGGGAAAATCTGTTGATGGTATACCCCAGAGAGGGGATTGACAATGCTTTCTTTTGCCTTTAGTTTGCAGGTTGGTTTGTCGCTGTTGTTGTTTGGATGGGGTTCTGTTGTCATGATATGACTGCCAAAGTAAACCAGAGTTGTGTACAACCCATGGACAAGCAGATGGACTCTGGGCTTCCACTGAACTCTAGTCCCAATCCAAGAACAGCTAGATAACATGAGCCTGCTCAATACCCTCATGAAGTGATCACTGAAGACCAGGGTACTTACAGAACAGTGTAGGGAAGAGAGCAGATGGTGCCTGGCTATCAACTGGAATAGTGTCCAGAGTATTTTTTTTCTTCCATAAGCATGTCACTTTATTCTGCAGTTGATACACCAAAGGCTTCAAGTCCAGCACTTGCTTTGTCTCTCTTCTTTTGCCACCTTTCAGCTGCCTCACAGGACCACCCCCAGTAGAGTACACAGGTTGCACCTCACCCAATCAACACAGGTCCCGAGACGCTCGCCCCCAATGCCAGTCATGGGGCCTCCCATTTGATTGCACTTGTCTGCCTGCTAGAGTTCAGCCCTGGCCCTGTCACCGCAACAGGCTCTTGGTCCTGTGCCAGAACAACTGCTTAACTACTTGGGGACTGCTAGGAGCCTGGGGTGAGTGGTCAGTCAGGCGGTTTCTGGGTTCCATTCCAGTGATGGCTGTGCCCGATCAGGAACGCCTGCACAGGAGCCACGGTGACATCCATTAGAAATGTCTGGAATGGGGAAACTGGGGCACGGGCTGCAAACTAGTCATGGGCTCAGAAGGGGACCAGGTGGGATGCTCCATCCTTCCCACAGGCAGCTGTCCTGTCAGGCCAGAGGGCTGTGGAGAGGTCGGCGGGCCTGAAGCTGTGAATGGCTTCCCAGGTCCACGGGGCAGCTTAAGCCCCAAGCTAGTGGGAGTCCATTTTATCTTAGCACAGAGAGTTGGCTGTCTTTCAGAGGCTTAAAGACAACTTGGAGCACTAACTGTTCTTATGTGGCACTTACAGGGAAACATGAGCCTCTGGCTATACCTGCCTAGCTTTTAAGTCCACACTCAAACGGCGCTATCTTCTATGGGCCACCGAGAAACCAGGATCGAGTGAAGGGGCAGTCTTATTTTAATCAAAGTCCAGAAGGAGCGAACAGTCTCACGCCCAGGCACAGGTACGAAAATGCTTCTGGAAAATGCCGAAGGGACCAGGCTCAACCCCAGCTCCAGGTCCCGCTTCTCCTGGAGGCCACGCCAAACCCAGGGCTGAGCGGCTACTTGGTCCAGCTGACTTTGGGGATGTCATAGGGCTCCGTGAGCGTGTCCAGGGGTCTGTTGAAGTCCTCCACTCTCTGCTTGTGGGTTTTAGATGCTTTCTTCAGGATCTTTTCCATTTGCTGCTTCTCTTGCATCTTTTTTTTTTTAATTAAAAGATCATTTTATTGGGGGATCTTACAGCTCTTATAACAACCCATACATCAATTGTCTCCAGCATATTTGTACATATGTTGCCATCATTATATACTCTTTTAACTAATGATTAGACTGCTACCAACCAGCAGAGGTCAAAATGCTAACAATAATGACTTCTAAGCTGCAGGGCTTTCAGTTATGTTAAGGCAAGATCTTCTGACATCTCTTTGGAGGAATGAAAACATTTTTGTAATTAATTAACTAAAGGCCACGCCGTGTCAGACGGCCTTAGTTTTGATTTTGTTGTTTTCAGTCTGTACCAAGGGTCCTTTTTCTGGTCCAGGATCCCACACTGCATTTTTTAAATGAATTTTTTTATTGTGAATGAGATATGGAAGGGGTTCCACATTACAAATAGTTTCCAGGTCTTCTGAGGCTCCTCTTGGCTGTGATAGTCTCTTGGGCTTTGTTTGTGATGACCCCAAGAGGGCTGAAGAGTGTTAGGTGGCTATTTTGTCGACTGTTTTTCAGTTGGGATTTGTCTGAATCATGGGTGAAGGCAACAGAAGTGTGTAACAGCAGAAGATCTTGGGAAGGCTTAGAATATGGGTTTCTGGAAGACCATGGAGATAAGATGTCACTCTTATCACAAGAGACCAAGGGTGCATACTATCAACAAGATTTACCAGTGGTGCCGTTAACCTTATTACCTGACTCAGATGTGTGTGTCTGGTCTCCAGTGTAAAATGATTCTCCCATCCCATTCCCATACTGTACTGTGGGAGGAATCACCTAGGGCAGTCCACCCTTAAGGGGTATGGAGTTGGGTTCTATCCCTTGAGCACTGACTACCTATATAAATTTGGAATTCTTCAGTCAAGGTGATGTTTCTCTCACCAACCCCCACTATTTATTTATCATTTATTTTTATCAGTATAGTGTCTGAATATTGATTTTGGATTTTGAGGGTAACTCAATACCACTCTGTTTCTATTGGGGGCTCTTACATCTCTTTTCACAATCCATACATTCCTCCAGTGTGTCAAGCACATTTGCACATATGCCGCCGTCATCATTTTCTTACTTTCTTTTTTTTTGATTAAAATAAGTTATTTTATTGAGGGAGATAAGTTACTCAGCATTAGCTGGTTATAGACAGGGAAGGTCACATGTTAGAAATGCGTTGGCAGGAGGCAGACCAGTACTACTAAAGGCTCCACTTGACAAACACAAAGTCCTGGGCTCCCCCACTTCTTCAAGTTCAAAAGTAGGTCATACTTTGCAGTCACAGGATCGTGGAGACCAAATAAAACAGATTATCAACCAAGAGTCTTGAGGCCTTCGCTCAGTCAAGGCTTCAGGTGAAAATGTACTTCATTTCCCAGACTCCTCTGGGGGATTCAAGAGTCTCTTTCGCATCAAATCACCATGCGCCCTGCTCCTGGCCCTCTTTTCCGTGTACTCATTTTTCAGGCATTTTCTCATCTCTCGATCAAGATCATTGCAATGACCACAAACTTTCAGAACGCTGTGATTTCTGTGACGTTCCTTTAGCAAGTTCATCAAGGCAGTGCATTCTTCAGTGTGCAGGTGTGGAGACGAGTCAGTATGTATCTTAGAAGATGAAGGATCACAGCAGAGCAACTCGCTCGCTGCCACCCCACGACAGAGAGGCCCGCGAGGCCAAAGCAGAGCCACCTGGGCGGGCGGTGACAACTTGGGTGCCGCCATCATCATTTTCAAAGCATTCTCTTCCCACTTGAGCCCCTCATATCAGCTCCCCATTTCTTCCCACTCCTTCCCCTGTCCGCCCTCCCTCATGAAACCTTGCTAATTTTGTAGATTATTTTTTCCATATCTTACATCATCTTCTATCACCCCTCACCCACTTTTCCATTATTCGTCCCCCTGGGAGGGGGTTCTAGTTTGATCCTTGTGATCGATTCCCCCTTTCTCCCCGTACCCTCCCCTAATCCTCCTGGTATCTCTACTCTCCTTGTTGGCCCTGAGGGGGTTATCTATCCTGGATTCCCTGATTTTACAGGCTCTTATCTCTAGCAGTGTGCATGTTCTGGTCTAATCTGATTTGTAAGGTAGAATTGAGGTTATGATAGTGGGGGGAAGGAAGCACCAAAGAACTAGAGGAAAGCTGTGCGTTTCATCGGTGCTATACTGTACCCCGACTGGCTCGTCTCTTCCCGGTGACCCCTCTGTGAGAGGCACTCTACTTCTTTTGTTGCGCCAGTTACTCCATCTTTGGCCCCTGGGAATTCTTTTACTTGGTCCTTTGCCCTCTGACAGACTTTCAATCACCATGATTTTTTTTTTTTTAGTACTTCCTGATGGTTTGCTCATCTGGTGTATTTCCTGGCCATTCCAGATGCTCCCACCCAGAAACGTAATCTTTTATCCCCATAGCTTCTAATGATAATGATTCACTCTGATGTGAACAGGGAACTTGAGCAGAAAAACTTAGTCCTGGAAAGCAGCAACTCCCTAAATTGCTTTTTCTTTCAAAGAATAGATAACTCTAAGCTAAAGAAGTGAAGAATTTTCACGACAAAGTTAAGACAAACCATCAGGCTTGCTGAATTGTAAATGAACGTTTATGTGGTTCCAGCAGAGCTGCAGAAGGATCCTTAGAACAACAGAGCCATCTGTCTGGGGTCATCAGGGAGCACGCTGACAGTATCTTCAGCTTTGCCACATAACAGACACAGCATGGTGTACTCCTGAACTTCATCCATGATGCTGAATGTACACTCACGCCTGGCAACTAAGTGATGACAATTCTTACACAGGTGATCATAGGTAACTATTTCTTCTCCATCTTCCTCTCTGAAGGATTTGTTGGCCATCATCATAAAATCCCGCTGGCTGCACACTGCACAGCCTGTAAAGCTCAGTAAGGAAGATCCATTCTCTAGCAGGTGCTACCCCGGTTGGGACACTCCTTCTCCACAGTCCCCACACATCGTGGCGCCAGCAGCCGACCGTCCTCGAGTGCTTCCCTCTCCTGCCTCTTCTCGAAGGCCACCTGGGCCGGCCGGGGTCCGCTTGTCCAGGCTGCGTCGCGTCTCCTCCTCGTTCTTTTTGTTCGTTCCCATCGCTTCCAGAAGTTTTGCCTTGTCTTTGTCCTTCTTTTTCTTCTTCCGTTTAGTTACGCCGAGCTCTGCGATGCCTTTCAACTTCAGGGTTCCCTTCTGGACCCGCTCGTAGGCTGCCATGGGAGCTGCCTGAACCCAGGAGGGGAACTGCCACACTTCCTGTCTGCCCCTCTCAGTGTCTAGAGTCTTAAAGGCTTGTATTCAAACAAGCAGTCCTTTATGTGAGGACTCAACTAAAGTCCACATGGAAGAAGCACACCAACTTGTGTGATCCAAAGATGACAATAAAACCCAAATACGACAAAGGGAAAAGTATCGGAGCTTAAATTGTAAACACCCAATTTACAGAAGGCTACGTAGGGCAGTGGGAGCCCAAAACCCATCTGCAGAGCAGTCAGATTAAACCACTGGCAGACTCCCTCTAGTCACGGGCAAGGGACTTGAACAACATTACTGTCAGGCAGAGATCATGGTAAACTTGGTTATGCTGGATCAAACTTGACACTTGGTCAGTTGACCTCCCTCCTGACCCAACCTGAATGTGTCCTAGGTTAAAGTACTTCTTGCTTATTCCATGACAAAAATTTATTTCCTGGCTGTTTAAATATTGATGGCAGTCTTCTCTTTCCTAATCATTATTTGTATTTTTATCTTTATGTTATTATTATTTTATCCTTGCCATTTAATTTTGTTTTTTATTGCTTCTGTGGGGTTTTCCCAGTTTGTGATGCACAGAAGGAGTAGATGCTAGCTGATTCTAGTGATAATAACTGAAGCAACGGTTTACTGGGGATGCGGGGGCAAGGTGGGAGACGGGAGCAAACAATGAATCCGGGAGTAGGGGGAGGGAGCATTAGAATTGTATGCACAATTCATTTAAAAAGCGATTTAACCATAGAAGTGTATGACACGTGAACACTACATCAAGAAAACCATGATGAGAAAAAAGAAACAATAGGCAGAGGGGAGAGAGCTGCTGCATAGGGGCACTGATTTTTGTCAATAGTGGTAGAATAATTTGGAAAAGGATATCAATAATGGTTGTATAGTAAGAAGAGTATAATCAACGGCACTAAATTATACAAATAGAAGTTGTAGAACTGGAGAATGTTCTGGTGTGTACATTTTGGCCACAATTAGAAAAAAATTACATGATTAACAAAGACTATAAGGAAGAAGAAAATGTTCTAGAATTGAGTATGGTGACAATTCTTGATATGACTGAGTTATATGACGTGAATGAAATGTTAATAAAACTGTTAAAAAAATGATGATAAAACTGTCAAACACTTCATGCTTGGATGAATTATGCTGAGCCAAGTTAGTAAATTGCAAAAAGGCAAATAATATATGAGACTACTATTATAGATTTTCACACCAAAAAAGCAGACCATGATGATTACAGAGAAGCTGGGGCAGGGGAGGGAAACAGATGTTGGAAGGAAGAAAAGAAATAAATAGATTTATCATTATTAAAAATGATAATAATATGTAAAAATAGCATGGATACATAAACAGGTAGATGATAACATAGATAGAGCAATAAAAACAGAATAAAAGAGTCTTGTGTGTGGGGAATTTTGTATTTTAATTTTGTATCTGATTGTTATGTGGAAAAAAGAAACAGAAAGAAATGACTGCCAGAAATCAGCCTCCTTGTTTACATTATAGGTAGGGCAGTTAAGGAAAAAGGTCCTGACTGGCCAATCAAGTGGTTTGATGGAGCACAATGTCAATTTTGTTGATTAGAATTGAGAAGAGAGTGGGTATTTAAAGGTTAGATCAGTGTTTTGCAACCTTTTTTTCATTATTGTTCCCCCAGAAGTTTTTTTGAGCTTCTGAACAGTGCAAATGGGTAATATGCTCAGTTCCAAACTGAAAGGTTGGAGGTTTGAGTCCGCCCAGAGGTAACTTGCCAGAAAGGCCTGGCAATCTGCTTCTGCAGGTTTATAGCACTGAAAACTGAGGAAACACCATCCTATTTTCTGTCCCATCCCAATTCTACTGTGAGACACATGAATCACTGTGACTTGAAATGGACTCAATGGCTATTAGTTTGCTTTAATTTAAGGAACATTTTAGATAATTTTTTCCAGATTCTCTTTCCACTCTCCTTCCTTCTCCTACACACACATACACACATCTTAATTTTAATGCCAATGTTCATAAAGATCCACAAGCCATTAAAATACCTAAGATATTTTTATTCCCTCAAGAACCAAGTCCGGCCCCTTTGGAGAGCAACATCTATTTCTGTTAACAATGCAAGGGTTAGGTTGTTGGATAGGTGGTCATATGCATGCTGAAGAAACCGATAGCTATTCTTGGCAGGCTCATTTCTGCCATAACTGAAATTGGTACTTAGGTTTTACTGGAAATTGGATAGTTAAATGTGAGATTCCACTTCATTTTGTGATTTCAATAACTTGTTATCGTCCAAAAATTCTTTGGAATTTAACAAAAGCACCATTTCCCTGTAG
Source organism: Tenrec ecaudatus (assembly GCF_050624435.1). Lineage (NCBI taxonomy): Eukaryota > Metazoa > Chordata > Mammalia > Afrosoricida > Tenrecidae > Tenrec > Tenrec ecaudatus. Next base: position 46,551,999 of record NC_134545.1, read on the forward strand.
CAAGTGTACAAGAATTTAAATGCTACTGAATAGTCCTTTTTGCTCTGTGGATGTTAATTAGACCATTGGTAAGGAAAATAATATTTAATGTATCCCTTTCTATATTTTGTGACTGTTTATCCTGTAAGGGAATGAATGCCCTGGTGGCGCAGCGGTTCTGTGCTGAGCTGTGATCTGCACGGTCGGCAGCTCAAAACCACCAGCAGCCACACGGGAGAACGACGGGCTTTCTCCTCCCGTGAGCAGTGACAGTCTCAGACACGAGCAGGGAGTTGCTAAGTCAGCACTGACTTGACGGCAGTGAGAAGGGAATGGAGTGTTTACAACTGTTATTTTGCAACTTCTCACTTGGGGGCAGCAAGAATATTTGGGAATCACAGAAGTGGAGCATTTATTTAGCTAGCAGCACAGATAGATTATAAAAACCTCACAATATGATGAGGAAAAGAGAACTACTGGCATTCTGTCTAAGTGTAGGGACACATTTATAAAATAAGTAGTAATTATGCGCTACAACATGTTTCTATTTTACTTACTGGGTTATGGTTTTCCAGATAGCCTGGGAAAAATGAATGAGAGGCATAAACAGGGAGACATCAAAGTTGGCTGGAGAAAACTGGTCAGAGGTTCATGAAAACTAAGCACTTACATAAACCTTGAAATATGAAAAATAAGTCCTTATGTAAACCTTCAAATGTGACAAGTAGAGATCAACAGGGCGGATTTTCCCAGTTGAATTAATGATATAAGTTAAGAAATCAAGTGGAGAAAAACTTGGCATTTTTTGGACTACTGATTATAACTTGGTTTGTTGGACACAGAAATAGATACATATATACACCTATATGAATATAGATGTATGCATATAGGTGTATATATACATGAGTTAAAAGGCATTTAGAAAAGACAGAGTTGCGACCAGTTCTGAACATAAGGCTAAGGAGTTTACACTTCAATCTACAGAGAAAAACAGGTTATTAAAAGGTGTGTGTGTACATGACAGGAAAAAACAAGAAAACACTGGTTTGAGAGGCATGTGCAAGCCATTTCTGAAGCTGTGATTCGATCAAAGCATTCACGTTTATTCATGTGGCGTGATCAGCACGGGAGGACACTGGACTCAGTGCCGGGGTGCTGAGGAAGCAACGGTAGGTTTCTCTTTCCTACTCGACATGCTGAGAGACGCATGAATGAGCAACTGCATGACCAGTAAACTCACAATCCCAGGAAGAGAATGCTTATGTTCAAGAGCAGCCATATAAGAATACAGGAGAAGTAAGGTAACAACAAGTGATCCAAATTGGTGGTGAGGAGGGTGTAGGAGGCCTGGTAGGGCTTGATCAAGAGTAATGTAACTCAAAGGAATTACTGAAACCCAAATGAAGGCTGAACATGATAGTGGGACAAAAGGAAAGTAAAATGAAATAGAGGAAAGAGCTAGGAGGCAAAGGGCATTTATAGAGATCTAAATAAAGGCATGTACATGTGTAAATATATTTATATATGAGGATGTTGAAATAGATCTAAATGCATATATGTATAGATTTAGGATTAAGGTAGCAAATGGACATTGGGCTTCCACTCAAGTACTCCCTCAATGCAAGAATACTTTGTTCTATTAAACTGGCATTCCATGATGCTCACCTTCCCAACACAGTTGCTGAAGACAAATGGGTGCATAAGCAAATGTGAAGAAAGCTGATGGTGCCCAGCTATCAAAAGATATAGCATCTGGGGTCTTAAAGGATTGAAGGTAAACAAGCAGCCATCTAGCTGAGAAGCAACAAAGCCCACATGAAAGAAGCACACCAGCCTGTGCAATCACGAGGTGTTGAAGGGATGAGGTATCAGGCATAATCAGAACAAAAATCAAATCATTGTGGATAAGGGGGAGTGAGGAGTGGAGACCCAAAGCCCATCTTTAGGTAACTGGACATCCCCTTACGGAAGGGTTGTGGGGAGGTGATGAGCCAGTGAGGGTGCAGGGTAGCAACCATGAAACATACAACTTTCCTCTAGTTCCTAAATGCTTCCCCACCCCACCCCCAATCATGATCCCAATTCTACCTTACAAATCTGAATAGACCAGAGGATGTACACTTGTACAGATAGGAACTGGAAACACAAGGAATCCAGGGTGGATGATCCCTTCAGAACCAGTGGTGAGAGTGGTGATACCTAGAGGGTGGAGGGAGGGTGGGGTGGAAAGGGGGAACCGATTACAAGGATCTACATATAACCTCCCCCCTGGGGGACAGACAACAGAAAAGTGGGTAAAGGGAGACGTCGGACAGTGTAAGATATGACAAAATAATAATAATGTATGAGGGAGAGGGAAGTGGGGAGGGAGGGGGAAAATGAGGAACTGATATTAAGGGGTCAAGTATAAAAGAAATGTTTTGAGAATGATGATGGCAACAAATGTACAAATGCCCTTGACACAATGGATGGATGGATGGATTATGATAAGAATTGTATGAGCCCCCAATAAAATGATTTTAAAAATAAATAAATAAAACCAGGAAAAAATTAGGTGCCTTGGCGGATATTTGGGTCGGCTTATACTTGTGTATATACGTGTTTTGTGTGTGTGTGTGTGCATGTATGTGTGTGTATAAAACTCTACTCAACATACTTAGAGGTAGCTCGGAGTTTTTAGCTTAATGGTTTGATTGTTGTTGTTAGGTGCAAGAGAGTTGGTTTTGACTCAGTGACTGTATGTACAACAGAATGAAACACACTGCCTGATCCTATGCCATCCTCACAACTGTTCTTGTTTCAGACCATTAATGTAGCCACTGTGTTAATCCATCTTGCTGAGGATTTTCCTCTTTATTTTGCTACTTATTTTAACCGAATGAGCCTTGATGGATCCCTCATAGTGGTTATGAGTTGGACTACGATCCACAAGGTTAGCAGTTAGAAACCACTAACTGCCCTCCATGAGAAAAATGAGGCTTTCTACTCCCATTCACAGTTCCAGTCTCAGAAACACACAGGGGCAGTTTTACCCTGTCCTACAGGGCCACTATGAGTTGGCATTGACTTGATGGCAGTAAGTTTGGTTATTTTCTCTACTTCACCAAACATAATGTCCTTTTCCAGGGACTGATCTCTCCTGATAACATGTCCAAAGTACGTGAGACAAAGTCTTACCATCCTTGCTTCTAACAAACATTCTGGCTGTACTTTTCCCAGACAGATTTGTGTGTCCTTTTGGCAGTAAATAGTACTTTCAGGATTCTTTACCAGAACCATAATTCAAGTGCCTCCATTTTTCTTTGGTCCTCCGTATTCAATACCCATCTTTCACACGCATAGGCAGGCGGTAATGGAAGATATCATGGCTTGGGTGAGGGTCACCTCAGTCCTCAAAGTTACAACCTCGCTTTTCAAAGCTTTCAAGAAGTCTTGTGCAGCAGATTTACCCACTGCAATGCACTGCTTGATGCCTTGTGGATCCAGAAAAGATGAAATCTTTGACAACTTCAGTCTTCTCTCTATTTTCATGTGCTACCTATTGGCTCAATTGTGAGGATTTCTGTTTTCCTTATTATTTGATTAGTTATCACCAATACTAGTATTCTAAGAATTCTCTAAAAATGAAAAGCTTAAAACCTCCCTACTTGATTGTTAGATTAAGTACAGAGCATATAAAATGAGGAGCCAATTTAGCTCGACAAGTTATCCTACAGCTGAGAGTCTCTCCTCTGCTCTCTTATCCTAAACCACAGTGTAGTCTATTTTTCTGAATTTGCTGGTTATGTATCTCTCTGAAGTTTGTGAGCTACATGGGGGTAGAAGCCATGTCTTATAAGTTTGTCTATATTTAGCACCTAAAATAGTGGCACACATGTTGGGGTAGTTACATAATTTCATGTCAACTGGAAGATATATAAAAGTTAGGGGTGGAGTTCAACCTGTCAATCAGGTCACAGCCTGATGGTGCCTTCTTGTGGGCATGGCCTTCTCAGAAGGAGGATGCTTGGAATCTCCCTCCCCTCTCCACCCCCTCTCTCTGCTTTTACCTTCCTGCTGCTGGACCCTGCTGTGGCAGTCCTTGTGATGTGGTCACTGCCCCTGGATGCACGAGACTTGCACCCACCAGCCTGTGATATTCCTGCATTCTTCATCATTGCATGTGGCTTCGTGTGTCTGAAGAGGGACTTATGGACTTGATCTGGACTGGGCTGGGATGTTTTCCTTATATATAATTACTTCTTGATATAAAGTCATACACATATATGACTGTCACTAAATTTCTCTAGTCAACCTTGCTTAACACACATGTATATGTACACACTCACACACACGCTCACAAACTCTTGAGGGAAACTGGCCTTAGAAAGACTATGACAGAAAACAACTACGTTGATCATTAAAACTTCAATACCATCTTATAAAAATTTACTTGAAGAATTCTTACCTGGCGTGTCATTACAAAATATGCATACATCGCCATGGCACTTCCGTAAGTGATGAAGTAGGTGACTGGCTCCATGATGTCCCAGGAATATTCCCACCAGGTAAGCCGGGCCAGAACGCCAAACTGTGTGGCCATGTAGGCAAGTCCACCCCATAGCACCAAAGTGGTCCTCTTCTCAGCTTTTCTGCTAATCTCAATTCGTACCTATAGGGGACACAAAACAATAGTAAGGCATTTTGACATAGAATCAATTTCAAGCTCTTATTTAAGCTTTTATGTTCATTAAACTAGCAGGACTTACAATTAAGACATAAGTTAGTCCCAATTCTCATAATACAGTTTGTCTTCCTAAATAAACTCCTCATTCAATTGCAATTCACAGTGACCCTTTAGGACAGAGTGAAGCTGCCTGTTTCCAAGACTGTAACTTTCTACAGGAGTAGAAAACTCACTCCTTTGGAGTGGCTGGTGATTCCAAACTGCTGACCGCCAAGTTAGCAGCCCAATGCATTACCCACTAAGCCACCAGGGCTCCTTCTTTCTAAATAGTATCTATAATCTTCACTCGACAAAATGTCTTATAGGACTATTTTAAAAAGGGAGTTAAAGTGTTTTATGTTTCATCTTAGAAATGACTGAAAATATGGGAATGAATAAATTAGTTCAACAGTTCTACATCCCACCACAAGATTACTCACTTTGAAGAAGACATTCTACTGTGCCCTCACTTTGGTTACAACGTTTAATCTATTTTCAATTTTTAGTCAAAGAGTATACTAGGGGTTATAACAGGGTTGTTCTGAGAACTAGTAAAAATCCCTGAAACACCCTCCCTCCCCTGTTGCTGTCAAACTGATTCTGATAGAACAGCCCATTCTACAGGCTAGACCGGCCCAAAGGGCTTCTAAGGGTCTAGCCTTTCCAGAAGTGGGCTGCTACATTGTTCTCCTGTGATTGACAGGCTGAGCTGCATCCCACACTTTTATCTATCAACTGCTGGCCTTCTGGTCAGTAGCTGAGCTCTTCACCACTGGGCCACTTAGGCTCCTTTTTATAAAAAAATCATTTTATTGCTCTTATGCATTTGATACATCAATTGTATCAAGCATATTTGTACATATGTTGCCATTATCATTTTCTAAACATTACTTTCTATTTGAACCCTTGGTATCAGCTCTTCTTTCTTCCCTCCCCCTCTCCCCATTTTTGTGACCCCCTTGATAAATTATAAATGATTATTTTCATATCTTACACCGACCGCTGTCTCCCTTCACCCACATTTCTGTTGTTCGTCCCCTGTGGGAAAAGGGAGGGGTCATGCAGCATCGGTCATTGCGATCAGTTCCCTCTTCCTACCCTTTTGCTATTGCTACTTCCATTCCTGTTCCCGAGGGCTTTATCTGACCTGGATTCTGTGTGTCATGAGCTCTTATCTGCTCCAGCCTACCCAAAACTAAAAGGCCAGACTGGGGTCAGGATAATGGGGTGGGTGGATGAGGAAACCTCAAAGAAGCAGAGAAATATTGAGTGTTTCATAGGTGATATACTGCATCCTGGCTGACTCATCCCTTCCTGTGACCTTTCTGTGAAGGGATGTCCTATTGTCTACAGATGGGTTTTGGGTCACTGCTCCAACCCTCCTCGTTCTCAACAATGTTTTTTTGTTTGTTTTGGGTCTTCTTGTTTGGGTCTTTGATGCCTGATGCCTGATTGTATTTCTTCCATGTGGGCTTTGTTGTTTCCCTGCTAGATGGCCACTTGTTCACCTTCAAACCTTTAAGACCCCAGATGCCCTATCTTTTGATAGCCTGGCACCATCAGCTTTCCTCACCACATTTGCTTATGCACCCATTTGTCTTCAGTGATTGTGTTGGGATGGTGAGCATCACAGAATGCCAGGTTGTTAGAACAAAGTGTTCTTGTGTCTATGGAGGGCTTGAGCAGAGGCCCCAAGTCCTTCCACTACCTCAATGTATTTCCATATAAATATATGCTCCTTTTAGTAAGAGTACTTAGTACACAGTAAATATTTAATAAATGATCATTATTATTTTGTTTTAGCTGGTATATTAAAAATGCTTCACAGAATTTAAATATTCTCTTTCAGAAAACTTTTCAGATTTATTATATTTCAATGATCTTAAATTAGAACAACCTTCATTTGTTTTTAAGGAAATTGGAAAAGTAAAACATTGACAGTGTTTACGTCCTTCCTCAATCTACATTCCAGAATCTAATTTCTTAAAATAGGAACACTTGTATAAACCAAGGGTAACACATGTTCACAATGAAAAAAATTGAAAAGTGTACAGGAGAACTATTCTAGTTTTTTATACATCAATCATAATCCAGCTACTCTATGAATATATATAACTTAATATGCACAGATTTATAATTGGTCTTTTACAATATAGCATGAATATTTCCATAGCATACTAGAGCAACATAATTATTTAAAACAGCTGTAGAATATGATATGCATATAATAGTTATTTGGAACTTAGCTAAAATCACTATCCACTGTGCTCAGTGATTAGCAGCGATTCCAATCTTTGCTTTAAAAGTGGTAAATATAGTTAAGGGCAGGGCACTTAACATTCTATTATTAAAGTTCCAAATTATTTCCATTAAAAATTCTTCCTTAGCTTCGACTGGAACTTTTTCATGGTTCAGTTCCATTAACTAGAGGAGTATCAATTAACAGAGCTCAATTATATAAAACTTGGAAGAATAAAAGGAAGCATTTATGCGCTGGGAAAAATACTAGCTGGCAAGAAGGGACCAAGATTTGAATTTTCACCTTTTCCAGGGGAGCCAGTTGCTCTTTGAGATCCTCTATCCGTTCAATAAGCTCCCTTTCCTTGTTCAGCTGGTGCTGCTCAATGCAGAGTGTGGTGTACAGCTGCTGGACTAGCGTCTTTACATCGTTCAGCGTCGCTGCATTTTCATGGCTTAAGAGGTCTGAAAGAAAGGGCGTGTACTTAAAAATAAGTTTTACCTTTACTCAAGAGTTGCTATTCTTGAGGCTTTTAGGTAGTATGAATAAAGTACTTTATACACTACAGTAATTTTAAAGCCAATATATGCCATTATATTCTTGGGTGTTAAATGCTACATTGAGTCTACATTAAGGAAAATATTACAAAAAGAAATAATAGCATTAATTAGAGACAAAAATTAAAGCAATTTATAAAAACAGAGATTTAATATCAATTTCATTTTAATGCTTATTAAAATGCCGATCTATAATTTTTTGTGTGATCTTGTAAATTGTTTTTGGTTAATTTTCCCTTTAGTAATGCCTAAAGAAAAATATACAGTGTTTCAAATTCGCAAATGTTGGTAAATTGAGTTACTTGGCTCTTCCTAGTTATATGGTCTTTGTAACTCTCAAAGGATGAATGGGTTGGAATATGCAAATAAAGTGTATGGGACTCTAAGGTGGGGATTAGTCAGTTTTGCCGTTTCGCTGGACACAAAGTGAACCATTTCAGAAATAAGAATGAGGGAATCTCATGAGCATCAAGCAGAGCCATGAGCAGAGTATGTATTTTAGACCCCAAGAGTCCCATGTGAAGAGGCAGTGACACCAGAGCATGGGGCAGAGCAGTGGTAAGCTTCTCAGTCAACAGAATGAGTAAAGCTATGTGCCTCTGGAGGAAGGATGACTTGCAGAGTGGGGTGCCCTTCTGGTACTTGCGAGTACTAAAGGAGTTTTGTAACCTTGCCCAAGCAGGGCAGAGGCCAAAGAGCTTTGTGACCGAAGACCAGTCTGCTGTGTCTGCTAGCCTGGCTAAAATACAGGCACTACAGGCAAACGGGCTGTTGACACTTCTGATTCTGTTAACTTCCTTAATGAATCCTATAACTGAGTACTGTCGGTGAGTTTTGGGTGGCCATTACGACAGATTACTAATTGCAGGAGAGAAGTAGAGTATGGTGGGGAGGTTGGTCAAAATAAGGCAAAAAAGGTAGAAGAATGTCTGACCTCTGCCTCATAGAAGTCAGCATTGGGTTAGTGTGGAGTTGGACACTCCTTTCCCCTTGTGTAGCCGGAAAACGTTAGACACCGCCCATGTTATTCTTGCACAAATACAAAAGCATTTAAATAAAAAATTGTTGTTGTCTTGTTACAAGTTTGCACAGCAAATTAGGTTCCTATTTAACAATTTCTATATACATTATTCAGTGAAATTGGTTACATTTTCCACAACATATCAACACTCTCAATTTTCCATTCTGGTTGTTCTATTTCCATTAATCTAGCTTCCCCACCCCATCTTATCTTCTTATATTTGCTATATATATATATATATATATATATATATATATTAAAGCAGTACAGTACTCATGTGTGGTATTCATTTTATGAGCCAATCTGTTATTCAGCTGAAAGGTGACCTTTAGAATTGCTTCATCTCTAAGTCTAAATGGTATCTCAGGGTGATGGTCTCTGTAGGGTCCCTATAGTCTGGCCTTTTGAAAAACTTTGTGTTTTGTTTAACAGTTTTATTAGCACTTCATCTATGTTACACACTTCAATCATAACAAGAAGAGTTGTACAATCAGTACTACAATAAATTTTAGAAGATTTTCTTCTCCTTGCACTCGTTGTTACTTGTGTAATTATTATTTTTTAATATACACAACAAAACATTCTCCACTTCAACAACCTCTACATGTAACTATTCATGTAATAATTCAGTTCCACTGATTATATGCTTCGTGTTGTTCAACCATTATTGATAGCCTTTTCCAAATTATTTGTTTTGTTTAACATCTCTTGCATTCTATCTATGACCATCTCTGATGGCCCTGATCAGAATGGTTGGTTGTGATAGCTGGGCATCATCTAGCTAGTTCTTCTAGTCTCAAGATACATGAAGCTAAGGCTCCTATAGATAAGTTTTTTGAGTCTTTGGTTTCTGTCTTTCTCTTTTGCTCCAGACAAGTAGAGACCAGTAATTATATCTTAGGTGGCTACTTTGGGGGGAAAAATACCATATATACTCGTGTATAAGCCGAGTTTTTCAGCACAAAAATGTGCTGAAAAACTGGGGTTCAGCTTATACATGGGTCAGTGGTACCCCAGCAAGGTGTAACATCTCGCTGCCCCCCCCCCACCCCGAGGTAATGGGACGAGTGCCGTTATCTGGCGGGTGATTGCCGTTTTTTCCGCTGTTCATTCAAAGCCCTGCTGACACTGCAGGGCTTTGAATGTTTGTTTACTCACATCTAACCAATAAGAGCCGTCCTATGACGTGGATGTCTCCAATTTGCAGAAGCACCCGTAGTGATTCACTTATGCCGGCAGCTGAACTGGTAAGGATGTATCTGTGGCTGCGCTTCATCTCTCCCCTCTGGTCTCTGTGTTAATTCACATCCTGCATATCCCCCACCCGCACGGACTCCGCCCCCTCCTCCCGGTTAACACGTGGTGGTGGTGGGGGAGGTATTACACCATGAAAGTTTTTTTTTCAAAGTCTTGGTTTTTTATCCTATTAGAAATGGATACTCTTGAACCAAAATAAAAACGCAGGTCAAGTGAAGCTGGTTTCAAAATGAAGGTTGTGTCAAGAACAGAAGAGAGCAATAACAGTGTTGCAAGTAAGTAATTCTGTGTTGACGAAAAGCAAGTGAGGGAGTGGCAGAAAATGAAGGCTGACTTGGAACAGATTCCAAAAGCTAAAAAAGCTCATTGTGGTTCAATGTCTTTTTATGGGGCTCTAGAGAGTGAATTGCATAAATGGGTTACGGAGTGTAATCAAAATGGTTACTGTGTAACACGCATGGGAATCCGCATACGTGCTCTACAAATGGCTAAGGATGACAAAGAACAAAGATTTCCCCAAAATTGGCACAAAACCTTGAAGAAAAAATTATGTCATTTCAGTCATTTATTATAAAATAAAGAAATATTTAAAATTATGACCTGGCAGATATTGGGAATATGGATGAAACTGCCATGACTTTTGATCTTCCAAGCAACACAACTGTGGCAAATTTAGGAGAAAAAAACATTTCTCTCAAAACCACAGGAAATGAAAAAAAAAACACTTTACAGTTGTTCTATCATGTTTGGCTAATCGAGGAACAAAGCTACGTCCTGTCATTATTTTTAAAAGAAAGACCTTGCCTAAAAAGATCAATTTCCCACCAATAATTACTGTGCGTGCACATGTTAAAGGCTGGATGGATGAAGACGGAACAAAACAATGGCTGGAAGAAATTTGGAACCGACGACTAGGAGCAGCCTTAAAGAAAAAGCCACGGTTCCTTGTTTGGGATATGTCCAGAGCCCACCTATCGGATGACATAAAAAAAATTGGCAAAATCTAGTAAAGTTACTTTAGCTGTTATTCCAGGTGGGCTTACATCTGTACTGCAGCCTCTGGATGTATCTTTGAATAAGCCTTTTAAAGACCGTGTGGGAAGGATGTGGCATGAATGGATGTCATCTGGTCAAGCCCAACTAACAAAAGGAGGAAATCTCATGAAGCCTGACATAGAGTTAATAGCAAAGTGGGTTCGAGATGCATGGGAAGACATTCCAGAAGACATGGTGCGACGTGCCTTCCAGAAATGTAGTATTAGTAATGCTGTGGATGGCAGTGAAGACTGTGCTTTGTATGAAAATGACAGCAGTGATGGTGATGACGGCGATCTCAGTGAGGACAGCATCTATGATGACCTCACACCAGCTGAAGCTCTGCATTGGGATACGGATGATGATGAGGTATCCAGTTTTGAAGGATTTTAACTCTATACATTTTAGCTTGGTTGCTGATTGAGCTAAGGGAATAGTACTCTTAAGGTATCATTGTTGATACCTTATTGTTTTTGTTGAACCTATTTTCCACTTACTGTGCTGGTTTACTAATGTTAAATGACTTGTCCTTTTTTTTTTTTTTTCGCTTTACAGATTTATTTTTACACATTCAGTTTGAATGATCAGCTTACAACCCCCAGCAGCTTAATCGGTGTTGCATTGCACAATGGTGGTGGTGTTAGAAGGCAAAAAGTCGTCACTGATGAAGAAGTGAATGAAGGGGGATCATGGGGCGCTAAGTGAGTTGCATGCTCACTTCTCGTGGGAAGAACGAGAACTAAAAATATCTTAGAGACGCAAACAGCACCTAGAAAGGTTAGGTCGTAAGCTCTGAATGCGTGGTGTTCACACGTGAGATTAAAAATAAAGCTATAATCAGGTGGCCCATCTCACTTCTTCTTTTTGATGAAATATAATTTTTCTTCCAGTGGGACCGGGACAATCCCTTCACAATCCTTTTCTTCCTGGGTCAGTGGGTGCGTCACCACACTCTGTCGGACGACATCGATGTCTCGGGACAAGTGCTCCATGATGCTACTAACAGTTGTTGTGGGGGCATAAAAATCCACCAAGAAATACCCTCCTCTCGTGTGCTTCTGACTGTGGGCAGAGATCTTATACGGGAGTGCTCGTTCACCAAGGTTTTCCAAGTTCCTCACGATTGCGCCTCTGTCCATCAGGGCTTCTATCGTACGTTTCAACGTAGCGCTGGTCTCTGGCCGCTGCATGGCTTTCAGTATCAAAGCCAGCTCGTAGCGGGGCATGCTCAAACGTCCGAGCCAGCTCCCGCGACGAAGCGGACCACAAGGGCACGGGCCACGCGAGGAGGCGCTGGGGCGCTGGGGCGCTGGGGCGCTGGGCCGCGAGGCTCCGGGGCAGCAACGCTGGCTCCAGCCGCGCGAGCCGGGGCTTAAAGCGACTTGTCCTTTTATTTATGTTCAATTTTTAGTAATTTTATTTTCATTTGTTTTGATTATTGAAACTCACCAATAGCTTCTGCATTTTCACCCTAGGCTTATACTCGAGTCAATCAGCTTTTCTGGTTTCCCAGGTAATAATTAAGTACCTTGGCTTATATTCGGGTTGGCTTATATTCGAGTATATACGATAAGTCCTTAGATGCTATTCACTAGGCTGTAGAACATTATCCTTATGAACTATGGCATCCATATTGACTAAGTTGCCCCTGAGATGATGGTTTCTAAACTTAGTAAACCAATCCCATGAGGTGTTTGGTTATGTCTAAGGAGTATATGCAATTGTACCCTCTATATGCTAAATATATGTAGTGATATATTGGCAATATGTATGTGCATATATATGTATTACATGTAACTATGTCTTTATATACACACATACATGTGAAGGAACTTAAACATTTTTGTTCCATCAATAATATTGTGTATAAGAGACACACATTAGACATAAAGATAAAAATAGACTAACAAATCCCACCCAAACCAACAAGGTAATAATCAAAAAGAACAAACAGGGCTGGTAATATTAATTTCTGATAAAATAGATGCTAAGGTAAAGACCAGCATAAGATACAGGAAGGAAAAAAACTAAAAAAAAAAAATACAAAGAAGGACATTATCCAAGAGTAAGGAAAAAAAACTTGCTATGAAATCACAGAAACCTTTATTAAACAGAAATACCAAATATGAAGCTATCATTTTTTAACTTATCCTCCATCAAGGTCTATCTATTCCTTAGCCCATCCCCAAATAATTCTGTACTTTTTTATTTATACCATGTCAAAAGAGCAGTTTCAGCATCCTCAGGGAACTGAAATCATGCTCCTTTTAAGTGTGAAGATTGGAAATAAAACGTCTGAAGGGGTAAGAATATGGTTATAAAGTAGATGAGATAAGGTTTCCCCATAAAATCCTCACAGGGCAGTCCTTGCTGCCCTCAAAGAATGAGCAGGTGTATTGCCATGATGGAGAGAGAGAGAGAGAGAATATGAATCCCATAACTTCCTGGCCTTTTTCTCACCAACACAGAGTGGCTGGTGATTCTGACCGCTAATGAAGCAGTCCAATGCGTAACCATGATGTCACCAAATGACACATTTCATAGGGTAAATCTGCTGGACAAGACCTCTCTAAAGTGTTGAAAAGCAAGGATGTTACTTTGAGGACTAAGGTGTGCCTGACAAGCCCTGATATTTTCAGTCACCTCATATGCATGTGCAAGTAGGACATTGAAGAAGGTAGACCAAAGAAAAATCAATGCATTTTAACAAAGGTGTTGGCAAAGTCTGTTGAAAGTATGGACTGCCAAAAAGTCAAACCCATCTGTCTTGGAAGTAATATAGGCGGAATGTTCCTTAGAGGTCAGGATGCTGAGACTCTGTCTTATGAACTTTGGACATGTTATCAGGAGAGCCAGTCCTCACAGAAGGACATTGTGCTTGGTAAAGTAGAGGGCAGTGAAAATGAGGAAGGCCCTCAATGAGATGGATTGACCAAGTGGCTGCAGCCATGTGCTCAGTCATAGGTCAGTTGTGAGGATGGCACAGGGAGTGGTGATGTTTCATTCTGTGGCCGAACTTACTCAATGGTATGCTATTTGTATACTAGAAACACAAAGGAATATATATAAATATATATTAAATTCCTAAGGGGGGTGGGGGAAAATATATATATTCCCCCCCACCCCCCTTAGTAATTTATAAAGCATCTATGGTAGGAAACAAGAAACCCAAACCAGCGCTAGGAAACAAGAAACCCAAACCAGCGCTTACTGACAGAAAAGGGTTGGAAAACAGGAGCGAGAAGACTGTCCCTATATACTCTTTAGACTTTTGGAACTGTGAACCTCGTGGATGTATTACCTATGCAGAACAGCAACAACAAAATTAATATGCAACCACAATACCTACTAACAGCAATGAAAAGGTTCTTAAACAGGAGATCAGAAGAGAGCTGACAGATGTCCAGTGCTAGACCCCAGGGTTTTGACAATGCTTCAGTTAAAAATAAGGCTGCTGGCTAGAGGCAACAACTTCTAAACCTTTACCCCTGGAATTTTTGTTTACATATAGATAAATGAAGTTATATAGAGAAGATCGATTTGTTATTGGCTTAACAACAACACCTGGGATGATTAGTGTGTGCTTCATTAAAAACGCAAGTAGATACTTATTCGTGTTTCGGCACCTGGCATCAGTTCCGATGTACAGAAAGCACCGAAAAGCATGGAGGATGCTCTACTGCAACAGGGAAGGAAAATCCCTTTCAGCGACTACATCAAACGGGGAGAAATTTAGCTCAACTTAGGTTTGTGCGAAGACAGTTTAATTGTGGATATTTGGTTTGCCCCCCTAACCAAATTACTTTCAAGTTACTGTATCTTTAAGAGAGAAGCCAGGTCTCCAGCACCCTGTCGAGAAATGGGGAAAAAGACTCAGTGGTGATAATCAGAGTGTCCTAAGCACAAAAACTCAGAACCACTCGTGACGTAAGTGAGGAGCAAGACTAGGAGAAAAGCAGTTGATGCGCTATTTCAGCACAGACTGGCTTAAAAGGCTTATTGTACTCCCCATATTTTCTCCATTTTAGACTCTTGTATGGATTATAAAATTATCTAATTGTTACAGGAGTTGCTTTTCTCATCCTGCGGTGGTTGGAGACCCCAGCTTTATAGCACTATGGTAGCCAGCTGTATACAACTATGGTCAAGAATATCCATGGACTTTGTAACCAGCCTTAGTGCTACGATCTTCCTCCTCCTCCACTTTAGTTGTTTCCTGCCTCTTCCTTCCCACTGGAGCCCTGGTGGCACAATGTCTTGGGATGCTAACTGCAAGGTCAGCAGTTCAAAACCAGCCACTCTGTAAGAGAAAGACAAGGCTTTCTATTCATGTAGAGTCTAAGAAACGCACAGGGGCAGTTCCACCTTGCCCTACAGGGTCACAATCAACTTGATGGCAATGAGGTTTTGGCCCTTTGGGGTTAAGTACAAGACTGGCCACACTTGAGGATTCAAAAACGTCATAAACTGCTAATCTCAATATATCCTAAGACTATACGGGGCACCAAGAGGTCTGAGCCCAACAGCTGCTCCGTGGGAGAGCAATGTGCAGTCTGCTTCCCTAAGAGTTTACAGTCTTGGGAATTCTATGGGACAATCATTGTGCGTCAGGATAGAAAAGATGGCTGTATAACATCCTATATGAGCTAGCTCCCTGTCCTCAGTAGAGGTGTGTGAAGTTTATGGATACCCAACACTCAGAGAGCATTTTTATTTTTAAATTGCTGTTGATAAACAAGGAAAAGAATAAATGGGAGAATGAAGTGAAAGTGAATGAAAATTTTATGTCAAAAAAATTAAAAACCTGCCTGGAAGTTCTCCTTCATTACCTAGTTTATCTTTATAAGACAAAGAATATTTGACCTTGTGCTCCTTCTCATTATCTGACACCCAAAACTTACTATCAACTTCTTCTTCCACTTAATCTTTCCACACAAAAAGGGTACAATTAGGGAAGAGGAAATAACTTGTGGGTCAGGGAAGCTGGCCACCCTAAATACAGCGATCACACATCTCTGAATAAGAAGTGGTATTTTATTTGGCCAAGGAGGAGATGGCAAATGATAGAAATAAATGAAAACCTATTTGATATTTTACTTAAAAAATTGTTGCTACTATGAGCATGAGTATGTGTTAAAAGGAAAATATGGATTTAAAACACTTTTATTTGAGCTTTTGCAAAAGGCATAATCTCTTATTGGGTAACAACACAGCCGAGAGAGCGTTCACATTTCTATTTTAAGAGAAACAAAGTCTTAAAAAGCACCTCATCAGAGCTGTTGTTGTTAGGTGCCTACAAGTTGATTCTGACTTACGGCAACCCTCTGCACCACAGAACAAGGCTCCATTTCTTCTACAGTCTTCCTTATGCATCGTTCAGTGTTACATGTGTGTGATGCAACTGAACCTATCACAGCTTGTAGTCAGGAGCACCTCAGTCCTCCAAAGCTACATCGCTGCTCTTTAACTTTAAAGAGGTCTTGTACAGCAAATCTCTCCAATGTAATATATCATTTGTTTTTCACATTTTTATTGGCACCTAAATCCCCATATCATACAACTCAATAGTTCCAATCGTTCAATCATATCCAGAAGAACTGTACAATCATTACCACAATCAATTTTAGAACCACCCTCCCCCCGCCAGGGTTAAATCACCTTTAAAGTGAGGTGTGCAATCCCAGACAGTTCTAGTGTTCCCTCCCCCCTCCTGCCTTAATGGATTACTTCTGAAGTCCCTTCACCCTCCCTCTCTCCTCCACATCCCCATAACCCCTTGCATCAGTTATCGCTATGCACCCACTGCACTTCTGTGCTTCACTAACTGGGAAACCCAACAGAAGCCATAAAAAACAAAATCAAAACAAAATAGTAAGGATAAAATAATAGTAATGTAAAGATAAAAATACAAATAATGAGTAAGAAAGAAAAGATACCTTCAATATTTAAAAAGCCAGGGAAGAAACTTATGTCATGGAACACGCAAGAGATGTATATTTGCACCTAGAATAAATTCAGGTCAATAGGGAGGTCAGCTGACCAAGAATTAAGTTTGATCCAGCATAATCAAGATTACAATGATTTGTCTGACAGCAAGGCTATTCGAGACTCTTGCCTGTGGCTAGCAGGTCTACCAGTGGTTTAATCTGACTAGATAATCTGCAGGTGGGTTTTGGGCTCCCACTGTCCTCCATAGCCTTTTACTAATTTTATATATTTATAATTTATAATTTTATTCTGATACTTTTCCCTTCAACATATTTGAATTTTGTTACTGTCATTTGATTTATTGATTACTGTTTCTGTGAATGTTGACTGTGGATCCAAGAATATATTATTCAACTTTAGAAAAACTAATCCAATAGTAAATATAAATTTAATATATTCTCTAAGCAAGTCACAACAACAAAAATAGCAGCAAAACAAAAACAGTGAAATAAGCCTGCATTTCTGTATTTTTATATCCACTAGAACTTCTCGTCTAGTAATTGGGGGAAAAAAGGCCAAAAAATATGCTAGAGTATATCTAGCAGTTTCTAGCCTACATACTAATTATTCCTATTTAATAAAACTTGACTTAGTAATGTCTTACTATTTTAAAAGATATTTTTTCAGCAATCTCAACAAGCTTGAAATCTAGCTACTCAGCAACTGGAAAGCTACCAAGTTACTCATTTGACTCATTCAATATAGAATGGCCATCTAAGTCAATGAGGGCTATAAAATGAGAATTTACACAGAAAAACAATACACAGATTCAAAACAGGGAAAATCACTTCTATTTATTTGGGTAACCGGAAAAGGGCCTATAATGAGGGGGTACCCAAAAAATACCCTGGAAAAAGCTCCCTTGGGGTGGCTCTTTTGTAGTACACGTTTTCCCCAGTAGGCGAGCATGGCCAACTTGCTCTGAGTTAGTGCGCTCAGTGGTTTCTCTCTGGTTACAGTGAATTTTTTCACAAAAGCAGTTCTGCTCAAAGCTTGTTTTCTGGGATGGTTGATTTAAGAGAACAGCGTGTGGCAGTGAAATTTTGTTTCCTGCAGGGAAAAACGCTGCAGAAACTGTTGTGATGTTGAACACAGCTCACAAGGACAGCGCTCTGGGAAAAACTTAAGTGTACACGTGGTTTTCTTGTTTCAAAAAAGGAGAACTGTTAAATCATGGCAAACCCTGTTCTGGACGCCTGTCAACTTAGCAAATGGAGAAAATGCCGACAACATCTGTGCACTTCTGCGCATAGACCAACGATGGACCATGGAAGAGATGGGAAGTGATCTGGACTGTCTTGGAGCTCAGTTCAGCGAATTTTAACAGAAGCTTTGAGAATGAGAAGGGTCGCTGCAGAATTTGTGCCTCATGTTCTGAGTGACCAGGAATAAGAGCATTGTACTTTGAAAGAACAGCTCCAAAGTGACCAGACTTTTTTTTCCAAGGTCATTACTGGTGATGAGACCTGGTACTATTCTTACGACCCCCAAAGCAAACATTAATCAAGACAGTGAAAGAAGCCATCGTCACCTCGCCCCCAAAAAGCTCATCAAGTGAAATCAAAGATCAAGACGATGCTCATTTGTTTTTTGCTGTGAGGGGATAGTGCATTTGGAATTTGTTCCACCAGGTCAGACTGTTAATCAAGCTTTCTATTTAGAGGCTATGAAAAGATAGTGTAACTGTGACAAGAAAGGCCTGATTTGTGGCAGGCAAGGACTGGTTCTGCCACCACGACAACGCCCCTGCTCATGCAGCCATCTCAGTGCGCCAGTTTTTGGCAAAAAACAGCACGCGTCTCTTGCCCCATGTACCTCACTCACCTGACCTGCTCCATGCGACTTCTTTTTCTTTCCCACATGAAGAGGGACAAAAGGACAGCAATTTGACAATGCAGACAAGGTGAAGAAAAAAACGAGGGAGGTGCTATCAGCCATCCACACAGATGAATTTGAAAAATGTTGCCAAGAATGGAGTTGCAGATTTGACAAATGTATTAAGTGGAATGGAGAGTAATTTCTTTGAAGGTGATAAGGTTGTTTTGTTAAAAAAAAAAACCCCAACATTTTAAAAATACATATCTTGGGGGAGAAAGGGGAGGGAAAATTTCCATTATTTTTGAATACCCCCTCACATGTCACAAGTTGATAAAGCCAAAGGGCAAGGGATATTTTTTATAACGTTTCAGTGGACAGCGATACTACATCTTGTTTATTTTTAATAGATTTCCCTCATATTGTTAAAATGATACCGTTTTAGTCCATATGGAAGAATGGATTTAAATTAGTTAGAACATGCATGATGGGAAAGAGAATGGGAATGTAGCAGGGCATTTCTCTATCTAAGCGGAATCTACGCAGCTTTAGTTCACGCCCTAGTAAAGTGTCAGGTGCTCAGTGCGCTTTTCAACGAAACAGTCTATCTGTCCGTAATGCTTTCAGTTGTCTTGGCAGATCACGTTTCTCAAGGAAAAACAATCTGCCCTTCTCCCACATCTCCACCCTTATCCCGGCTGCTCGTTACCTCTTTTTGGTGGTCGCACATGGTATGTGAAGTCATTGATGACCAGCTTAAAGTCATCAAGGAGGAGCAGATCTATCCCTGTCGAGGCAGCGACTCGAACACCATCTGTTAAAATGGAAATAAAACTTGTCATGTGCCCATGATTATTCAAGATAGGTCAGGAAAATGCAATCCTCCAAGCAAAATTAACAATGTTCTCTCCTCTTTAGTCACCCCTCCCTGCCACCCACACCGCTTCTTTCCAATCCCATGCTGAACAACGCTCACATGGCCTGAGACTTCTGTTTTTATGGCCTCTGTATGTGATTATCTAACAACCTGCTTTCCAGCAGAACTTTATGAAGTGTTGAAACAGTCACTGGTCATAGATCTACTGGGATCGGATGGAAATCCAGACTCCTGCAGGGAACTGCATGAGCTTCTTACAGGAGCTTGTGATGAAACTTGATTGAGTAAATAACCCTTGTTTTCTCACCTACAGGACTTCACAGCGTAAAACTACTATCAATCCTAATTCAAAGCGACTCACAGCGACTATAGGATGGAGTAGTACTGCTCCTTAGGGTCCCTCCTTAGGCTTTGGGAAATGGCTCATCTGTAGGGGGGTGGACAACCTCGTCTTTCTTCCACCCAGCGGCAGTGGACAACCTCCTGCTTTATCCACGGAGCCAGCAGGGGCTCTCTCTACACGATAGTCACTGATAATACTACTCGGTGAGATGGAAATTAATTGTATTTAAAATGAAAACTTAAAGTATAGAAATGTATCAAATTGTTAAATAACCCATGGGTACTTCCTGCCCTTGTCATTCAAGTTTTCTTTTGGTCTGAAAATTTTCAAAGCAAAAAAATATAAAAAATATAAGGCACTTTAACTAAATCAATAAATGACATAGATATCATGTTAAATGGGAATTTTTAATACCTTATTTTATAGTCTTCAAATCATGTATTTATTTTAATAAACTTTTATGTGAAACACATAAAGTGATCTAAAAAGAAGACCCCCTATTACATATCTCCAGAGATGACAGCTCAACTATTAGAAAAATTTATACCTTGCCTAAAGCTAATGACAAAAGGTCTCAATAATATAAATGTGACTGACAGCTCATCCTTGCCTAGGGCATTACCCATGCATTGTTTTGGAATGAGATTTGTAAGACTAAACAATTACATCTTGAAAACCAAGGGAAAAGAAGTCACTTTCTCACCTGGCATTTGCTAAACAACAGTTTTCTAAAGTGAAGAGTGTGGCATTCTTTTGCAGTGGGTGATGGCAGTGGTGATGAGACGTGCGTGCGTGTGTGTGTGTGCGTGTGTGCGTGCGTGCGTGTGTGTGTGTGTGTGTGTGTAGGGACGGTTTCAGGGAGAGAGGGGCAGTAGGAATTATAATGAAGTGACAATACCTGGTGAATAGACTGCAACTCTGTCGATTCCCCGATCTTCTTCTTGCAGTTGTCGTAAAAATACACCCACGGAGTCTGAGATGGGCTTAAGTGTGAACTGGCAGCGTTCCTGCCGGGATGGCAGTCTCACAGATATCACAGGTAACCCGTTTTGATAAACCACTGTCACCTCTGAAGTAAAAAGACCCGCAAACAGGAAAATTAGATTTCATAAGTTAAAGCCACATTATCGTCTTACACGTGCTCTGCTATTACTTGGGTGATTTAAACTGTTTCAAAGGTTTCAGAGAATCTGATGATGTTACGAATTCATCCCTGAGCCTCATTTCTCATTAAGCCAGCCATTTATATATTAAAATTAGATATAATTTATTGCAGTACAGATTTCCTTCATATACTCTAATTTTAAAAACAGTTCCAAAAGCTGAAGTTATTCTCCCAAAGTTTGAGCTGAAATAAATATAGTTACTGTATTGATTTTTAAAAAAAAATCCACAAAAACCCAAAGTACAAATTAACCAGAAAATAAACTTTAATTCAGTGTAACAGAGTATCTCAGTTACCAGCCTGCTATTGTGTGTCTCAAATAAAGAAATCACATTACTGACTTTTGGAACACAGTAACTTGTATCTTAGCTAAGAGATTTTGATGAAAAGAAGTGATGAAACCTTGAACTCCAGAAAGTATATGGTAGCAAATATAATCAGCTCTCTCACAGTGCCCCTTGCCAGATGATAGTAAGTTAGTTCATGGAAACTAAGAAATCTGAGTCTCTCAGAATGAAATTCTGTTTTGATATTATATCAAAAGTGTAAAGACTATAAAACCAAGTTTCAATTTCAAAGGTTTCTGAGAGGAAAAAAT
The DNA here is from genome assembly GCF_050624435.1 of Tenrec ecaudatus. Taxonomy (NCBI): domain Eukaryota; kingdom Metazoa; phylum Chordata; class Mammalia; order Afrosoricida; family Tenrecidae; genus Tenrec; species Tenrec ecaudatus. The sequence continues at coordinate 46,573,578 of NC_134545.1, forward strand.
CTCCAGGAGCTCAGAGGTTTTCCTAAATGCCTGCTGAGAAATGGACAAAGCTTTCATTCACGACTAGGCCACAGAGAGATTTTCTGAAGCAAAACTCACAAGGCCCGTTTCAAAGCAAGTTTGACGAATGGTCTGCAGGGTTTTTCTGCCAATCCCCCAGTAATGAGGATGATGTCTTGAATTGCAAAATTATGCTCATTCAGAGAGCCTCAAATATTTCTCAGAGTAAATCAAGTTGTGATTAGGTTCCTCCTTGGACAAACATTCTGTCCAGCGAAGCGGAGAGAAGTTTTACATTTTGGGTCTTTCCTTGATAAAACCTGTTCTCATGACATCAATTTCGTGGTACCCAGTAATCCTTCTTTCAGGACTGCTGGAAGACCCTTCAGTGCTAGTACATGTTACTGGGGGGGAGGGGGGAAGCACTGAGTTATGACAAGGGGAGCCCCTTTCTATTCTGTGGCAATCTGTGGGTGCAGGCTGCTTTGTCTGGAAGATGCTCCAAAATCCTTACAGTTGAAACAAAAATGTTTTTCTGGTAGTGTTTTAGCTTAAAAACTTAACACTCTCAAAGACATTGGTGGCCTTTGATCCTTAACAGCCTGGTTTCCCAAAGAAACTCACACTCCGGGCATTTTTCTGTAACTATGGCAACATGCACAGGATTAAGTGAAAAACTAGCAACTAACTCCTTAGAGGAGCAGCAGTTGAATCCCTGAGGTGGAATGGTGATTCCTTCAAAACTGGCTTCCAGATACATTATGGAACGGATGACGTCATCTCAAACTTGATAAGCTTTCACACCAAACAACTAGTTCAACCACAGCCACATAAGAAGTCTTTCTACGTCGGACAGTGGAAGACATGACAACATATTAATAATTTATAAATTATCAAGGGTTCATGGGGGAGGGTTGGGGCGGAGGGTAAAAATGAGGAGCTGATACCAAGGGCTCAAGTGGAAAGCAAATGTTTTGAGAATGATGATGGCAACAAATGTACCAATGTGCCTGACACAGTGGATGGATGGATGGATGGGTGGTGATGAGCGTTGTTGAGCCCTTAAGAACAGTCTGTCTACTCTCAAGGGACTATTTTCCTCCTTCCTTTTCTTGGTCATTTTATTATTTTAGGAGAAAGTTTACACAGCAAGTTAAGTTTCTCACTAGACAATCTATAATCAATGTGTTTTATAACATTGGTTACTATCCCCACGATGTGTTAGCACTCTCCCTATGTCCCCCAGCCTTCCTCGTTTCTGTCCCTCCAGTTTCCCTGCCTCTCCTCGACTTAGCTTGACTTTCGTGCCAATATTGCCCCGTTGGTGTGCCACAGTTGATTGTTTCTGAGGAGCACATCCGTGGTGGTGGCAGTTCTGCTAGATGCTGGCACGGTGGCTCTGCCACACAGCAACCTCGGGCATAACAGAATGAAGCCCTATGCTCCAGTACCACCGACAGAATCGCTCTGTCTGAGCCCAGTGTCGCAGCCCCCGGTCTCAACCCATCTCCAGCTCCTTAGCGGTCTTCCTCTTTTTCCTTGACGTTCTACTCTGTCAAGCATAATGTCCTTTTCCAGAGACTGGTCTCTCCTGATAACATGTCCAAAGTATGTGAGACAAAGTCCTGCCATCCTTCATTCTAAGGAGCATTCTGGTTGTACTTCTTCCAAGACAGATTAGTTTGTTCTCTTGGCAGCCTAAGGTACTTTCAATATTTTCCACCAATACCCTAATTCAAATGTACCACTTCTTCTGCAATCTTTTTTATTCACTGTCCAACTGTCACAAGCATCGAATGTGTCAGTCTGGGTACTTTAGAGAAACAAATCCACAGAAACTCATGTGTAAGAGAGAGTTTTATATAAAGGGCAAGTGCACAGCAAGAAAACATCCCAACCCAGTGCTGTCTTAGCCCACAAGTCCAACATTAACCCATATGTCTGACACCAATCCACAAAGTCCTCCTCCGTCTCACAAAACACACACTATGATGCCTACTGCAGGAGGAAAGCTGAGTCAGTGAATGTGTAAACATCTCAGTGCTGCCAGGGGTCTCCACACGGGTGCTCCAGCACCCAGGGCTGCATTGGGGTAGGTCCATGTGGCTTCTCCTTGGGGATGTCTTGCAGGAAGTCAGTCTTGCAAGCTGAAGCAGGGAACTGGCTAAGGCAGCTGCACCCTGGTCTGACCATCACAAAGCAAGAGACCCGAGAACTAGAAAGGTGAAGCTCACCGAACCATTTATCCCTCCACCCTTCAATTAACCCCACATGCGTTTATCAGCCAGGTTGGCACAATAAACTAACTCAAGTAACATCCGTGGTATTCAACACTTTTAAGAGGTCTTGTGCAGCAGATTCTCCCTAAGTAGTATGTCATTTGATTTCTGAATTGCATCGTCCACAAGCATTGAAAGTGGGTCCAAGCAAAATGAAATCCTTGACAATCTTGTATCAGGATGTTTAACTGATCCGATTGTGAGGACCACGGTTTTCTTTACGCTGAGTTGCAATCCATTCTGAAGGCTGCACTTCATGATCTTCATTGCCTAGTGCCTCAGCTCTCCTTGCTTTCACGGAGAAAGGCTGCGTATATCGGAGGCTGTAAGTCTTCCCCTATTCCTTATGCCAAGATTTTCTTTGTATAATCTAGCATCTCAAATTATTTGCTCAGCATAAAGATTGGATAAATACAGTGAAAGGATACAACCTTGCCACACTACCTTTCCTGATTTAAAATCATGTACTATTCCCAGGTTTGTTTGTGTAACTATGTTGTTTATTGGTTACTCTATTATTTGGAAGAAACACGGCCAGAGTGCTCCTTAGAGGCAAGAATGACAAGATTTCATCTTCTGTACTTTGGACATGTCAGGAGAGAACAGTCCCAGGAGGAGAACATCGTGCTTGGATAAGTAGAGGAGCAGTGAAAAAGAGGAAGGCCTTCACAAGCTGGATGGACACCGTGGCTGCGACAATGGGCTCAGGCAGAAGGACAGCTGTGGGGCTGGTGCAGGACCAGGCAGTGTCTCGTTCTGTGGTACATGAGGTTGCTATGGGTTGGAACAGCTTTGATGGCACCTAACAACAGCAACTACTATTTATTTGGAAGGTAAACCTTGGGAAGTAGCTTCAGTTCCAGGTAAAAAGGGTGTCTTAGCATGCTAGTTCCAGGGGTTCCTGCAGTCTCTGTCAGTTCAGTAAATCTGATTTTTAAAAATGAATTTGGGTTCTGTTCTATACTTTTCTCCCAATCTAACCAGGAACTTCTATTGTATCCTGGCCGGCATGGTTGTCGTCAATGGTGGCCTATCTGGTTCTCTTGGGCTGTGGTGTGTGTAGTCTGTTTGTAGCATACACTAATTGTTTCTTTGAATCTTTGGTTCCCTTTGCTCTTAACCAGAACAATTGTTTTGTAGATGGCTGCTTGGAACCTTTTAAGACTTCAGATGCTAATCACCAGACTAAGACATAGAATATGCTCCTTCTGAACTGAAATGTCTACTTACAAAATAAAAGGTGAAAACAGAGGAAACAGATAAGGTATGCCCCCTTTCAGCTTTTCCAACTTCATATTTGAGTTGGCAGGACTTTGTTACATAAAAACAATGAGTCTTGTGTCCTATCATTTTCAGATTACACATTTCTTCTCTCGTTGCCTAGCAGTTCCTAATTTGGAAGCAGGAATACAATGGAGTAGATTTCCTTTAGCAATGAGAAAATATTTTAGGATCCCATAAACAATATTTATAGGGTTTCCAACTGTGTATTGCAGCAGTCATTAATAAGGCAACTTGAACTAAAAAAAAAAGTTCCAATTCTCCCAAAGCTCTTTTTTTTTTTTTTTAAGCAAAAGGGAAGAAATTTATTAGAGCCCTCACAGGAAACCCTAGGGGGCCCAGCATGCCCTGCTGTGTAGGCATGCCCAGCAAAGGGTCATACCATTCCCTGTACTCCCATGGCCCAGAGGGACTCGCCTTGAGCCGAGCCCCAAAGCCCCAGGGCTGGCTGGGGGTGGGGATGCCAAAGCTCTTTTAAAAGCAACAAGAAAAATGTTAAAGTACATAAAGACCTCTTTCAACTCAGGAAGGTCAATAGTAAAAAATTTTTAATGGGCAAAGACTTGAATAGACACTTTAACAAAGAAAATGCTCAAACACATGGAATATTCTCTAGAATGTTTGTAACCTAAAAAGATGGACCGTACAAAGTGCTGGGGCACTTATATAATCCCAATGGGAACGCTAAGTGGGAGAGACATTGGGGAAACAGGATCATTAGGCATATGCTTATCATATCCCCTAACCATTCAATTCTGAGGGTTCTACACAAGAGAAACGGAAACATATGGCCACACCATGACGAATGAATATTGACAGCATCAGTCATTATAGTAAAACATTTAAATAATGCAAATGTCCCTCATTTTTTGATTCATTAACAAATGTGGTATTTCTGTGCACTGGACTATTGTTCAGCAATAAAAATAAATAAATGTTGATCCTTGTGATTGATTCCCCCTACCTTTCCCTTATCCTCCTGGTATCTCTATTCTCATTATTGGTCCTGAGGGGTTTATATGTCTTGGATCTCCTGTGTTGCAGGCTCTTATCTGCAGCAGTGTACCTGTTCTGGTCTAGTCAGATTTGTAAGGTAGAATTAAGGTCATGATAGTGGGGGGAAGAAGCATTAAAGAACTACAGGAAAGTTGAATGTTTCACCGGTGCTATACTACACCGATTGGCTCCGTCTCTTCCTGGTAGCCCTACTGTAAGGGGATGTCCAATTGTTTACATATGGGTTTTGGGTCTTCACTCCACACTCTCCCCCCAATTCACATTGGTATGATTTTGTTCTGGGTCTTAGATGCCTGATACCTGATCTCATCAACACCACATGATCACACAGGCTGGTGTGCTTCTTCCATGTGGGCTTTGTTGCCTCTCAGCTAGATGGCTGGTTATATTCAAGTCTTTAAGACCCAAGATGCTATATCTTTTGATCCCCCCCCACCAGGGGGATGAACAACAGAAAAGTGGGTGAAAGTAGACAGAGGACAATGTAAGATATGAAAATAATAATCTATAATTTATCAAGGGTTCATGAGGGAGGGAAAAATTAGGAGCTGTTATCAAGGGCTCAAGTAGAAAGAAAATGCTTTGAAAATGATGATGGCAACATATGTACAAATGTGCTTGACACAATGGATTGATGTATAGATTGTGATAATAGCTGTAAGAGCCCTCAATACAAGTATTTAATAAATAAAATAAATAAACTAATAACAATATGTGCTAAGTAGAGATTATATATAAATTCATAGCTATGACTGGTTCTGAAAGCCACCAAATTTCAAATTTATTTCTTTACTTTTTAAGTAAAAAGACTATTGAGATGATAGCTTTACGCAGTTGCCGTTCAACATTATGACTCATGGCAAACCCCCACGTGTGTCAGAGTAGAACTGTGTCATAGGATTTCCAATGTCTGAGGTTTTGAAAATGGAGCCGTGGACTTTCCTTCCCAGCCCATCAATGGGTGGACCCTCACTCTTACTGGTTGGCAGTTAAGCACATTAACACTCGCGCCGCCCGGACAGTTTACTCCCTTTCGCTCTCCATGCTGTCCTGGATTGGATGATCTATTACACAATCCCTCTGTCTAAAGCAGAATAGACTCTCCCACCTGTAACTTTCATTAACCTGAAGGAAAACTCCCAAAGGCTTTAAGTAGGTATAAATCACAATCATAAAATTTTCATTGCCAATCATTTTACAGTTGAGTATTGCATTAGTCTGGGTAGACTAGAGAAACAAATTCATGGACACTCATATGTGTATAGGAAAGAGCTTTATATACAAGAGCAATTGAATATTGAGAAAACATCCCAGCCCAGTCCAGGTCAAGTCCATAAGTCTGATATTAACCCATATGTTCAACACCATTCTATAAAGTCATCTTCAGAGTCACAAAACACATGCAATGATGCCAAATGCAGGAAGATCACAGGCTGGTGGGTGGGAAGTCTTGTGGGTCCAGTGGCATCGTAAGCATCTCAGCACTGACAGGGGTCTCTGTGGGGCTCCTCTAGCTCAGGGCACTAGCGTAGTTCCATGTGTCAGGGCACTAGCGTAGTTCCATGCAATGTTTCCCGGGAAGTGAGCAGAGAGAGAGTGTCTCCTGCCTCCCTGGAGGAATACAGGAGCTCCCAGAATCCTCAGGAGAAAGCCATGCCCACAGAGGCCTCATTGGCTATAACCTGCTTGATAGGCTAGACTCCACCCCTTCACGCTTAATCCTCACAAATTGACAAATGATTATATAACTACCATAGAATCTAGAGCACAGAAAAATGAAGTATTCAAGGCCACCTGTTTGCAGTACTATTTGTAGAATTGCACAAGCTTCTGTGGGTAAGTACTATTTCTACAGGCTAAATATATTTTTCTCTTGAAAATAATAACATTCCCATTTGAGAGATGAGCAAAGTGAAATGTTGAGACCTTAATTATATTGCCTAGGTTTATAAGGGCTAAGTGATAGGAATGGGATGCAATCTTAGGTCCGCCCTTAATCTCTATGCATAATGTTTCTCATGCAAGGAAATATGGGGTAGATATGGACATGTGCATTGGGTGAAATGTATCCAAAGGGATTCCTAAGCTGGAGTCCAGGAGACCCGGGATTCCATGGGTTGGTCTCAGGGAGTCTATGAGAGCTAGAAGGAGCCCGGCTGGCACTGTTGATTACGTGTTAACAGCAAGGTCAAGTGATTCGAACCCATCAGCTACTCCACAGGGGAAAGATGAGGCCAACTTACTCCTCATCTCATGGTCCCAGAAACTCTACATAGGGTTTCTATGAGTCAGAACTGACACCATGGTAGTGTTTGGTTTTTATTTCCTTGGAATAATCACTATTGAATTGTCATGTAAATTTTACTAGGTGCATATATGAATTTTTCTATGGGTCTAGATCTTTCACTAGATCTCAAAAGTATATGTGATACTCCCATCCATCCACACATCAAAATTATGAACCCATTAGACATGAGGCTGCTATGAGTTGGAATTTGATGGCAATTAATAACAACTAACAATAAGACTGCTTCAGTAGCGAGGCTAGATATGTATGGCACTTTATTTTACATCAGTAATCACAATAAGAAATTACTTAGAGCAGTGTATGTTGGTTATATATAGTAGGTATGTAAAGCCAACCACACCCAAACCCATTGCCATTGAGTCGATTCTTCTCACAGAGTTTCTAAGGCTGTAAATCTTTATGAGATGATCTCATTTCTTCCCATGGAGCAGCTGGTGAGTGTAGAACCACTGACACTGTGGATAGCAGCCCAATGCTTACCCAACAGCACCACCAGGGCTCCTTTATAACATACATGTAGGTGACACAACTATATTAGTGCGTTTAATACCAATCATTACAAACTCTATAAAGCACAGCTCTACTCCGACACACATGAGGTCATCAGATGTCAGAATCAATTTGCTGGCAACTGACAAACAAACAAACAAACAACCAAGCAAACAAAAAGGATCGTGCTCTTACGTAAATTGGAAAACAACCTAGCATTCGCCACAAAACAGTAACTGTTTGTCACTGTTGCTAAACTATTTATCAATGCACCTGTGGGTCATGTAGCCTTTTCTCACATGCCACCTTGACTTAAGGTAGAATACATTTAGAGGTATAAAATTTAAAACATGGTTGTAGAATTTAGGCGTAGTAAGGACACTGAGGAATCCTGGTAGTACAGTGGGAAAGCATGGCAGTCTGCTTCCATAAAGTTTAAAAATTCACTGCCATTCAGTGGATTGCAATCCACAGCAACCCTATAGGATGGAACAGAACTGCCCCATAGGGTTTCCCAGTTGATACATTTTTGTGGAAGTACACTGCCATATGCTTCTCCCATGGAGTTGCTGATGAGTGAAAACTGTTGACCTCTCAGTTAGCAGCTAAGCATCACCTGAACTCTTTCTCTGAGCTGGTATTGACTTGATAGAAAGAGTTTATTTTCAGAAATATTGCGAGACTTTTTTATTTTTTCAAGAAAATGTACGTTTAGCTTAGTAAAACAGAAACCCCCTCAATCACTCATGTAACAAAGGGACAAGCCAGCAGCATTTATGTCTTGGATAACAGTAAGTCAGTACAACTGTTAAAGTGGTGAAACACTTCCATACAGACTGGTCTGCAGAATAAGAGCATCTGTATTAAATAGTAAAATTAATAATCTAAATTCTAATATGAATTTGTTAATTTATGTTAAATGCCATTGTCAAAATAACTACCATTGTTAACACCACTTGTTATACCAAATATAGTTTATTAAAAATAAATATATATACATAGAAACTAAATATGTAACAATTTTAGATATTAAAAGGCTAGACATTTTTTTTTAAATGAGACACAAAAGCTGAAAGAATATTCAACACTATAAACAGTACTTTCTCATTAACAAAAATGGTCTCTTTCTTGAAATGACCCAGCAGTTTCAGTGCAGGAAGATAATGGGACCTGGGAAGTAGTGCTGATATAGATATGGACGGTACCCATTTGGCTGCTTTAATGAACCAAGATCGTGTCAAGGTTAAGAATATGACCCACCTAGGCTGGCAGTTCAAACGCAGCCACTATTCCGGAGAAAGATGAGGCAGCCCATCTGCTCTTGTAAAGATTCACAGTCTTTGAAACCTGATCTAGAGGCATTGGGAGTCAGAGTTGACTCGATGGCAGTGGGTTTAGTGGGTTTAAGGGCTAAATGTAGTGGGCAGCATGGACAGGTAGCATTACGATCATGTGGTATCTCAGCACATAATGAACCTTGATTGGGGGAACACATCTACCTGCCCTTTCACCCCAACAAAAGGCTAAGTGCTGCTTTTAATTTTTCGTTTATATCCCAACTGATGTCCCTTAATCGTTCTGTATGTCTCTAGATATCAGGAAAAAAATTCAGTTAACATCTTCCTTGTTTGATTTGGGTCTATTTTCCGTTTTAACCTTCCAAACTGTCAGTGAATAACTACGATAAATATCTCTTCCACATGTAGAGGACTGAGAAATAGGACTTCATTTTCTATATATTCAAATAACTGAGGCATTTTGGGAGGAGGAAGATTTAGATAACATTTCTAATATCTATATTGATTTCACACAAGGGACCCTAGGGGTTTCATGGTTGCTTTTTAAGAGTTTCTTCGGTGGTTTTCTCAAATTTGTAGTTTGCTGTGTCTATGAATTAATGTCCAAAAACCTAAACTTATGAATTCTACCAACTACGAAAATACTTAGTCAATCCTAAACCAACTAACCCAAAGCGAAAATGTACGAGTAAGGTAAGAGAAACGACTAGGAGAACCCTGAGTAAACGTACTTTTCTTGGAAAAACAGGCAAACTTGGCTCCCGTTGCCAATTTGTAGCATCAGGAATATTTATAAAAGGCGCCAGTATTTCCCAAAGATCCACTGAGATCCCTTCCTGTGTCACACAAGGATACTGCAGCCCTAGCCAAAGGGACAGCCAAGACAAGTGGGAGCAGGAGAGGCCAGGCTCTGAATTGCTTCTTTCTAAGCTCTGAAGCCATTGAGATGCTAGGGTGTTTGGCCACAAAACAGTGTAAAAACTGTGAAGCAGCCCTGAAAGTCTTGGTGCTTGTCATAAGGAGACATTTCTCCTCGGGATTGAGGTCAGACTTCATTTTTGTTGCTCATTCTAAGATGATTCTCAAAAGTCAGCTAGCCAGAATGCTTCTGGAAGCCTGCAGCTTCCCCATCTTACAGTATGCTCCCCAAAAGTATTTACGCAAGCTGGGCCCCAAAAGTCCATGATTAACAGATGATCGACTTATTGTCATTAGTGCTGTTGGTTCTGACTCAGAGTGACCTTCTGTCTAGCACAACAAAGCACCACCATGATCCTGCACCAGCCCCACAGTTGTCCTTATAAGTGAGCCCATGGTTGCTGCCACTGTGTCCATCCACCTCACCCAAGCCCTGCCTCTTTTTGGCTGCCCCTCCGCACGGTCAGCAGTTAGAAGCTACCAGCAGCCCCGAGCGGGAAAAATAGGGTTTTCGACCCTGGTAAACAGTTACAGTCTTGGAAACTCGGAAACCTACAGGGCCATTTCTATCCTGTTCTATAGGGTTGCTATGAGTCAGTACTGACTTGATGGTAGTGAAGGTTTTTTTTAGTTGTCCCTCCACTCCTCCCCAATTTACCAAGCACGATGTCCTTCTCTACAGACTGGTCCCTCCTGATAACATGGACATGAGACAAAGTCTCAGTGTCCTTGCCTCTATGGGGCATTCTGGCTTATACTTCTTCTAAGACAGATGTTTGTTCTTTTGGCAGTCCATGGGACTTTCAATATTCTTTGCCAACACTCTAGTTCAAATGCTTCAATTTTTCTCAGGTTTTTCTTATTTAATGTCCAACTTTCACATGCATATGAGGCAAATGAAAATACCAGTTGGGGCAACCGAAAAATGGCTTGGGTCAGGTGCACTTTAGTCCTCAAAGGAATGTCCTTGTTTTGAACACTGTAAAGAGGTCTTATGCAGAAGATTTACCCAATGCACTGTGTCGTTTGCTCTCTGGACTGCTCTTCCATGAGCAAGATGAAATCTTTGACAACTTCAATCTTTCCTCCATTTATCACGATGTTACCTACTGGTCCAGTTGAGAGAAATCCACCCCCCACCCCCATCCTCATATATAAATATATTTGCATATGTACATCTTTATCTAGACCTCTATAAATGCCCTTTGCCTCCCAGCTCTTTCCTCTATTTCCCTTGACTTTCCTCCTGTCCCACTATCATATTCCATTCCCACCTAGGTTTCAGCAATACCTCTTCGTTACATTACCCTTGATCATGCCCTACCAGGCCTCCCACACCCACCTCACCACCAATTTGGAACACTTGTTGTTCCCTCTCCCTGGGTTTGTTAACACCACTTCCTTTCCCCCCACTTCTCCCTTTCCCATTCCCTCCCAGAACTGTCAGTCCCGTTGTTTTTCTTCCAGATTGTTCATCCAGCCTCCTATTTTATTTAGACAGACCTGCAGAGATAATAACATGCACAAAAACAAAACAGAGCAAAACCAAACAACAATATACAACAAAACAACAACAACAAACCACTGACAAAGAACACAACAAAACACAACAAGAAAGAAAAGCTTGTAGTTAGTTCAAGGATCATTTGTTGGCCTTTAGGAGTGTTTTCCAGTCCAGTCTGTTGGGGCACCACGCCCTGGCCCCAAAGTCCACCTTCAGCATTCCCTGGGGACCGCTCTGCTCCATTCCCTTGCTGTTCCGCTGCACAAAATTTTGTTTTTTTAAAATTTTGTTTTCTTTACATTGAGTTGTAATCCACACTACAGGTAGCAATCTTCAATCCTCATCAGCAGGCGCTTTAAGTCCTCCTCACTTTTAGCTCACAAGCTGTGTCATCAGCATATTGAAGCCTTCCACCACTCCTGATGCTGCATCCTTCTTCATGTAATCCAGTTTTTCTGATGATTTGCTCAACATCCAAAGTGAGTCAGTGCGGTGACACCCTGACACACCTTTCCTGATTCTGCACCACACGGCATTCCCTTGTTCTGTTCACACAAGTGCTTCTTGATCCGTATTCAGGTTCAGCACGAACACAATGAAGTGTTCTGGAATGCTCTTTCGTCTCAAGGCTACCCACAGTTTTTATGAGTCACAGAGTTGAATGTCTTGGCACAGAGAATGAAGCACAAGTGAACATGATGCTTCAGTAAACTGATAAGCATGATTTTTACAAATGTCAACCAAAATCTTTCCTTTTAAGTTCCTGAATTGTCTGTACGTAAATCTTGTGGGAGAAAGCAAAAATCTTTCACTGGAATGCTTTAGTCAATTCCCTCTAACTGCTGCTGGATACATATCCATTTCCATGTTTTTAATAAAGCTCTTTCTTTGCTTTTGTTTTCACAGAAACTCCAGCTTGCTCGCTGATAAGACCCAATGGTTAGGAAATAGCACACATGGTGTTTCTTTGAGAGTAGCTATGTCCACAGTTCTGAAACATAAAGGAAAAACCAGAGAGCTCTTTTGCAGGGAGTCATAGCATCGCCAACGTGGGCTCGTGCCAAGGTCTTTGTACTGCTCGGAAGCTCGGTAGCCACCGATGGGACCAGAAGAAAAAGCCCAGGTGGGCTCAGCTCTGAAAGCCAGCCTCTTTAACGGTGCTTCCCATGCGAAGGGAATTGTGTTGGAAAAAGTGGGAGCGGAAGCCAGACAGTCAAATCCCACCATTAGGAAGTGTGTTCAGCTGATCAAGAATTGCAAGACGATCACAGCCTTCGTGCTCAGCGATGGTTGCTGTAATTTTATGGAGGAAAACGATGAAGTGCTGGTGGCTGGATTTGGTCACAAAGGTCATGCTGTAGGTGACATTTCTGGAGTGCGTTTTAAGGTTGTTAAAGTAGCCAGTGTGTCACTTTTGGCCTTATACAAAGGCAAGAAGGACAGGCCCACATCACAAGTTTTGATGGTGAACATGCAGTAAATTTTCATTGACAGAAAAAAGACAAAACGACTCGAGTAATATTCTATGATGAATACTTAAATTAATATATAAAGGGTTTATTTGTGTTTCTTCCTGGCTTCTCTAAATTCACTAGTGTATAAGTAATCCTTTTCCAAAATTTTCTTCCCTTCTTTGGCCATCTTCTCTGACTTTCAAGCCTTCCTTTAGTAAAAGGCTATTGCCTATAAATCTATATGTCAGTTTGGGAAATATTGGGCTACAGAAAAGAACAGCAGCAAAACCACATGAAAAAAGGATTTGCCAAAACTCACCATCAGAGGGCACAGCAGTGCTACAATGAACAACTCCCAAATTCTGCCAGGAAGAAAGCCGCTGGTGCGCCTGGAACAACAGAGAAGAGACATCTACTCTTAACAACAGAGCGACGAATGTCAGCCACAGATGCGCGTGCGCAGCAAGCACATTCCTTCGGGAACACACGTTATTTACTCCTGTGAGTCCGTGCCCACTCGCGGTGACTCTGTTCAACGGAACAAACACGGCCCGGCCTGGCACCCTCCTTGCAATTGTTCTTATGTTTGAGCGCCTATTCGCCATAGAAAGGTTTGAAAGTCCAGATCAAAGACATCAAGTCTTGAACCTGCTTGCATCTAAAGATAACGCGGGGACCATTTTGGAGTCTTTTCATTATTACATACAAACGACCCAGAGAAGGAGGGTGAGAGATCACACAACTTGAAGAATGTGGCCATATGTCACCGAATGGTGCGTGTCGAAACTGGTGTGTTTTCACCATGCACATTTTCAACGATGACAAAAGTAAATCACTAAAAGTAGACATACAAACACATTTATGCACACATACAAATGGAACACACTGACTCACTTATCAGTTGTCTCATAACCTGACATTACACACTTCACAACAATAGCAAATCCAAACTCACTGTGACCCCCCAGGCAAGTAGAACTAAGTGTCCTTTGGATTGTTGAGACGGTACAGCTCGACGGGAGCAGACCTTTGGTGGGTTACAACTGTGGGCTTTGTGGCTGGCAGCCCACTACGGCAGCAGCAGGGATCCAATACGAACTACGACTGTACACCTGGGCAACTGTATACCCGGACGACTGTACACCCGGACGACTGTATACCCAGACGACTGTACACCCGGACGACTGTACACCTGGATGACTGTACACCTGGATTACTGTACACCCGGACGACTGTACATCTGGACGTATCAAACCCTTAGATATGAGCTGAAAGTAAATGGTGGCTGTGATGGTTCAGGTTATGGATCAACGTGACTGGTCTATTGATCTCAGTGGTTGGACAGTTGTGTAAGTTATGTAACAATGCAAACATCTCCATTTTGTGATCTGAGGTGATCATCCTCCATTTTCACAGATTTTATATAATGCCTCAGCCTTTGGAAGCAAACTATGTCAGTGAGGAAGGAGTATACTCACAAAATTAGAATTATACTACAAATTGTTTTTTTTAACTTTTTAAAAAAGAACATTTAATATTCGTTTTAAACATGATCAGTTCCCAACTCTCTTGTGCCATCTTCTTCCTTTCAGTTTTGGTCCATTTCCTTCCGGGCTGTATCATAAATTCTGTCTGGAGCTAAGTTAGGTTATTTTTCTGTTCTCTCCTTTTAAACTCTGGGCAGGCAACTTCACTCCTCAAGGCCCCAATCATTACTTTCTGAGTATGAGAAAGAAATCACTCACATCATATCTGCTTTTGCCATTTCTTCAAAGAGTAAAGTCACCACGGATCTAGGTTTGGTATTCAGGCTTTCATAATGAAACTAAGTTTTAGAAAGAATACTGAATTTGGCTCCGATTTGTCAAGTGCTTGATTCATTTCATCATACCTTTTACTTTCCAAGCTCCGCAATGTAACAATGGAGGGGGCAGAACGAAAGGTTTTAAATGGCTAAAAACCAATATGCTAGCCTCAGACTGTCTATCTACTCCAACAAGCCACGGTAACAGCACTTAGGACTCCACAGCAATACATCTTTCCACACAGACAGCTAAGACCCACAGCAGATGTATCCGTCACGTAAGTATCATTAAACTCATCTCCTTCCACTTAAAAGTATACGCAGCAATGTGAGTGTGATACTTATAAAAATATAAATAAACCTCTTAAATTACTTGAGGCCGAATTTACAGCTGATCATGGCACATTAACATGCCTTGATATCATCACTGAGGGGCTCTATCTCCGAGTTAACGTATAAAAGGCTTGCTGATACTTTCTGTAGAACACTGAACTTTTTAGAGATAATTCACCTTTCCCAGGCCCTCCCAGATGACTTCTTTAGTTACACTGGAAACAAAACAAAATCTTATTCCTATGTTACCAAACAAATACGTCGATCTTTTACCTTTTTGAACTTCTAGAAATTTATAGTCTAACAAGGCCAAAATTATTCCAGGAGGGTAAGGGGAAGGTGCAGGGGAGAAAGGGGAAACCGATCACAATAACCCCCTTCCAGAGGGATGGACAACAGAAAAGTGGGTGAAGGGAGACTCTGGTCAGTATAAGACATGAAAAAATAATCATAACTAGTAAATTATTAAGGGTTCATGAGAGAGGGAAGGAGGGGAGAGAGGGAAAAAAATGAGCCAAGTGCTCAAGTAGAAAGAAAATTTTTTAAAATGATGATGGTAATATATGTACAAATGTGCTTGACACAATGGATGGATGGATGGATGGATTGTGGTAAGAGCTGTACGAACTCCCAATAAAATGATTAAAAAACAAACCAAAATTACTCTGCTTTTCTTCTTGTTGTCTTGAAACACGACAACAAGAAAACAAGCAGGAACTGTAGGTGCGCAAGATCAGAGGAACAGTGCTAGTCTAAGCCGTGTTGCATGACTCCCTTAGGCTGGGTATGTGTGATTGTTTACACTGTGCATTTTTAAGGTGTCTCAAGAAAATAGTAGGCTTTCAATTAATAAAATAACTGACTGCTAAGAGTTTAAAAATATGTCAAGATGCTAAAACAAAAATGTCATCAAAATATTCAGGCAATGGTAAGTATACTTCATCTATTTAAATTTAATATCAGCAAGCAGGAGTAAGGCTAAGAAAGTGCATCTTCAGAATGCACATAAACCATCAGAGAAGTCACAGGTAGGTCTCTCCCAGGCAACACAGCTTCCAAGTGAACACGGCAATTTGAGCCACCACTGCCTATTGGAGGGAGAAAGGAAGGCGCTACTTCTGGCACAACAGAGTCCACACCTTTGATAAACAACTGGAGAACCTCTGAAAAACAAGGACGCATAGTTAAAGTAAAGAAGAGAATAGCAATGGCCTGGTATTACAATCACTCCTTTTAATCGTAACAAGAGAGGAAAACGCAGCCAGCGTTAGAGTCAGAATTCAAGACACTGTTAACTTTATTTCTCCAAGTCACACGGGTTAAGCCAATAAAAAAATTGTCAAACTTCAGTATTCTTAAAAAGGCATTAGCTTCCCTCAGGAAAGTATTAAATTTAGGTCAAAACTTACTTTCAAATCCTTTACTATCTATCATAAATTATGCAACTCCCCCTCCGTTTACTTTTCAGAGTTCAGAACAAACTCAGCAGTATATTCATGCCAGCTTAAGAAGACTGTCAAGTCTAAGTCCCTGTCAATGCCGTCAAAATAGACAATGCCAATTAGGACGAGAGGAAAAGAGATCTGTTTTCTTAGAATTCCAGTTTCCCTCGTGTAAGGAAATCTTGGGCTACTGTTGTTAGGACCCACATACTTATTAGCGATGCCGACCCCCTACTAAAGCACACCACGTTAAACGATGCGGTCTCACGCACAGCAAACCCTACTCTGAGGAACTACAGACAGGAAGCTTAAGATGGAATAGCTATCCTTATGTAATTCTTCTTGGCTAAAATCTTGTTATGACGCACCTGGTCATATCAACTTAAGTAAGTCAAATTATGTCCCCTTGCTTTATACACTTGACTCTGCTTATAAAAATGGATCCTTTCAATATACATTTCGTTTTTTACAAGACTCGAATACGCAAAAAAATAAAAAACAAACCCGTTGCTACCTAGTGGATTCTGACTTAGAGCGACCTTATCAGACAGAGTAGAACTGCTCCTTAGGCTTCTGATACTGTCTTTAGCAAAGTGACCGGCCTCCTCATTCTCCCAAAGAACAACTGGCAGGTTTGAATTGTAGATGATGCTTCCAGCCCCATGCACCCATAGTGCCCCAGGGGTTCTCAAGCCAGCATGAGCCAAACCCAACCCAGTGCCTTGAGAGTTGATTCCACCTCCTCCTGACCCCACACAGGATTCTTCATATTGTAAAATCCTTATGGGGGCAGAGTCTCCTCCTCCCTGAAGCAGCAGGTGGGTCTGACTGCCAGCCTGAGGTCAGCAGTACAGTTCTCACGGGCACCACCACCAGGGTTCCTTAAGACCTGACTACTCAATGATTACACAGTTGCCAATCACACTAGAAGCTGAAGATAGTTAGGGAAAATTATTTAAACACAAGTACTCTTATATGTAAAGGCACCCCCCCCCAATGGCACTGTTCGGTAAGCATTAGGCTGCCAAGAAAGATGAGGTTGTACACTCATTTAAAAATTCACAATCTCAGGGACCTTATATAGAGCTACTATGAGTCAGAATGGACTCAATGGCAATGGATTTGATTTGGGTTTTTTATTAAATAAAACCAAACGTTATTTCCCAAATGCAGGTCTCACAAGCACACTATGATCAGCAATGTACATAAACACTTCAGTTGCTCTAAAGCAAATCACACCTGTAACAGCTTCTAGACCTTGGGATTCTTATCCTTGATAAAGTAAAACTGTCAAAGCATCACATAAGCAGCAATTCTTTGCTACTTTTAATCTAATCTCCCAAATTAAAAAATAAGCACAATGGCTTCGAGTTCCGGATATCTGGTAGGGCATGGGGTGGGGGTAGGGAGGCACTTTTGTACTAGAAGGCTTGGACCCAGTTCCACAACTTGAGCCTTACTATCTAGCCTCGGTTTCCCCATGTGTTAAATTAAGGATTCTAACCACAACAAAACTGACAACTTTCTAGACTGATGTGATCCAAGGAAAAGTGACAATATGCAATGCTCAAATTGTCTACCAAAGTGTAAGGTAATCAGAAAATAAACTTCTTAAAAGAGCTTTAGTCCTTCAAAGGGATAGATACTTCCTACAAATTATTTTTAAGCATAATACATTTTAGAGCATTTCAAAGCCTCAACTATCTCTAAACTTAAGAGATATGGTACAATAAACAACTTAGATATTAAAGGTAGAAAAGAGGTTTTAAAAAAGAATTTCTTCCACTAGCAACACATACACACAAACCCCAACATTTTAAGAGTATATTCTATATTCTTTCAGTCTCTTAGGTAGAGAGCAAAGTTTCTAATATAGTTTAAGTGAAGAGAATATTTACAATTTATGAGTTTAACACCAGACAACTATTTTCCTTTGAATATATTATTCAACATACTTACATTTGATTGTAACACGGGTTTAACATTTTCCCCACTAAAATATGTTACTAATGCATAACAGAAATCATGATTCAATTTATATATGAGGAGGTACTAAAAAAAGGATTTTTTCCGAAGCTATGTATTCAATATTTTTTACTAAACAACCTTATCACCTTCAAAGTACTCTCCATTACACTTAATAAATTTGTCAAATCTGTTGGGTGGCTGACAGCACCTTCCTTGTTTTTTGTTCACCTCTTCTAAGTCCTCAAATCGCTGTCCTTTCCTGTCCCTCTTTATTTGTGGAAACAAAGAAGTTGCACAGAGCAAGGTCAGGTGAGCAAAGTGTATGAGGCAGGAGAGGCATGCTGTATTTTGCCAAAAACTGGCGCACTGAGATGGCTGCATGAGCAGGTGCATTGTCGTGGAGGCAAACCAGTTTGCAGTCTGCCACAAATCAGACCTTTTTTTCTTGCACATTGTTATACTATCTTCTCAGAACCTCTAAATAGAAAGCTTGATTAACAGTCTGGCCTGGTGGAACGAACTCCAAAGGCACTACTAGTCGGCATTATTGTTCATTCGAGAAGTCGATGGACATCCAGAACAAGATTTGTCATCGATCAACATTTCAACATTTTTGAAACGAGAAAACCACTCATACACTTGAGTTTTCCCCATTGTGCTGTCCTTGCAAGTGAAAACATCACAACAATTTCTGTGGCATTTTTCCTGAGCAGGAAACAAAATTTCACAGCCACACGCCGTTCTCTTAAATTGGCCATCACAAAACACGAAGTTTGAGCAAAACTGTTTTCACAAAAAAATTCATTGTGCGTGACCACAGAGAACCTTCCCAGGTGACGCCAGTGCGTGCACTGACTCAGAGCGAGTCACTTGAGTTTGCCTAGGAGGCAAAATGCACAGCACTAAGGTCAGCTCAGCCCAGCCCAGCGCAATTATGGTTTTGTTGGGGAGGTACCCCTTGTGTACTGATTTCCAAGAGAAATCCATATTCATAAAGCAATGCAAGCATATAGTGCCTTCGTTTACATCTTTCAATATCAGTTTTCTAATTAGGATATCATATCCAGTCCTCAGATTATTAAGAGTCATTTAAAAATTAGTAACTTGTCTACCAAACTCTGCAGTGTTTTTGTCAAGATCAAGTAAGAAAATGCATATAAAGAAAGACCTTAGCCTTATCTACAGGTGTTCTCTGCCTGTTGATCTTGTAATAGATGAGAATAATCTGACCTCAAACATCAGTTATAACTAACTGTGCATTTTTTCACACAGTATACTAAGAATTGATGAAGTATTCTTTTGATATTAGTAAATACAAATACTTAACCAATGAACTGGTAATGAAATGCTCATTAAAGTCCACGTTCCCTTTTATACTATGTTTTAGAACCAATAAGCACGTTGTGAGAGTGATAGGTTCTTGACAGCTAGTAAAAAGGGTGACAGTTTGAACCCACTGCTGTGTTGTGAACGAAAGACATTGGGCTTTGTGCTTCTGGAAAGATTTTAGCCTTGGACATCAATGGGGCAGTTCTACACTGTTCAACAGGATCACTGTGAGCCAGAATCGACTTGATGGCTAGGCTTCATTGTGTTTACTTTTATATTTTTATTATTTATTTTGTGTGTGTTTTGTTTTCAAAGCAATTTTACTGGAAGCTATTACAGATATCATAGCAAGCAGTATTGAACAATTACTACCACAATCAGTTTTAAAACATTTTCTTCTTTCTTCGGTAAATTCCTTGATTCAGTTCCCCTTTATCCCCTCTCACATGGTTCCCCCCAGGAACCCTATTCTACTTGTTGTCTCTATAGGTTCATTAATCCTGGGTTTCATATACCGAAAACCAGAAAAACATAACAAAAAAATCAAGAGGGCTACCCACAATGACGAAATACATCAAAGATAACACCCAATATGAAAAAGAAAAAAAACAAAACCAGCAATTGTTGAAAACCAGATCAGGCCCAGCATGTATCAGAGGGGGAATCAAGTGACAAGATTTTAACTGTTCACTTCAGGTTTACCATTTCAATCTCCTATAGTCATCTCTCCAATACTCTTTGGAAATCAGTTTATTCCCATCCCTCTGTATTTTTGATAACCAGTTTCCTCCCATCCCTCCATGTGTTTCATCAATGTAAACCAATTTAACGGATAAATAAAGTTTCTATTATAATCCTAATGCACGTGGACAAGGAGCCCTGGGACGCAGTGCTGAAATCCCTCAGCTGGGAACCCAAAGGCCAGTGCAGACACACCAGCAACACCAGCACGGCAGCCTGCTTCCTTAAAGACTGACAGCCTCGGAAACTCTAAAGGGCTGTTTTATAGGGTCCTTATGAGTCAGAAACAACTTGATGGCAGGGAGGTTTTGGTTTTTATATTTATGGATGTAATCTCATTTGGGAATAGGTTTGTTATTCTAAAAAGACCATTGCATAGTAAAGTAGTCCTAAACCTAATCACCTCCCAGGTATAAAAAGAGCAAATTAGTCACAGACATAAGCAAGAACAAACAGAACAACAGCGGCAACAAACCCCACTGCCATCAAGTAGGGCTTTCTGAGACTACAACTGGTTACAGGAGTAGGTAGGTACTTTGACCTTTCTCCTGAGGAGTGGCTGATGAGAAATCAGTAATTACACACCTGTAAGTATTTTGAAAAAGCCCCGGTGGCATTGTGGTTACAGGTGGGGTGTAGTGGTTACTGACTGCTTAGTGCATAACCCACTAAGCGTTGGGTGTTAACCACAAGGGGAACAGTTGAAACCACCAGCTGCTCCGTGGGAGAAAGAGGCTTTCTACTCCTCCTATGAAGAGTTAGTCTTACTTTGGGCCTCTGCTCAAGCCCTCCCTCAACACAAGAACACTTTGTTCTAATAACCTGGCATTCTGTGATGCTCACCTTCCCTACAAGATCACTGAAGACAAAATGGGTGCATAAGCAAATGTGGTGAAGAAAGCTGATGGTGCCCAGCTATCAAAAGAGATAGTGTCTGGGGTCTTAAAGATTTGACATTAAACAAGCAGCCATCTAGCAGAGAAGCAACAAGCCCACATGGAAGCAGCACACCAGCCACTGTGATCATGAGGTGTTGACAGAATCAGGTAGAGGCACCAGAAGAACCAAAACAAACAAACAAAAAATTAAAAAAAAACATTGTTGAGAATGTGGGGGGCTGGAGCAGAGACCCCAAACTCATCTGCAGGACATCCCCTCACAAGAGGATCAAAAGAAAGGGACGAGTCAACCAGGGCGCAGTGTAGCACCGATGAAACAGAGTAGTCCTCTGGTCCCTGGCGGCTTCCTCACCCCCACTATTGTGACCCAGTCCTGCCTTTCACTGCGGGCTAGGCCGGAGCATGTACGCTGTACAGATAAGAGCTCACGGCACACGGAATCCAGGTCAGACAACCCCCTCAGGAACAGAAATGGGAGTAGCGATACAAAGAGGGTAGGGGAAAGGTGGGGGGGGAGGAGTGGAGGAAGGGGGGGGCCTATCGCAATGATCGACGCATAAACCCTTTCCCCACAGGGGGAGGAACAGAAAAGCGGGCGAAAGCAGACAGTGGTGGTTATTAGATATGAACATAATAATAATTTATCATTTATCAAATGGTCACAAGGGTGGGGGATGAGGGAAAAAAGAAGAGCTGATACCAAGGGCTCAAAGAGAAAGTAAATGTTTAGAAAATGATGATGGCAACATATGTAAATATTCTTGATACAATTAATTTGCAGAATGTTATAAGGGCTATCTATGAGAGCCCCCAATGACCTAATTTAAAAAACAAGAGTTAGTCTTAGAAACCCGGGGGGGCCTGCAGGGTTGTGCTGCTGTGAGTGGGAATTGACTCGATGGCAAGGAGTTTGGCGTGGGTTGGGAAGCACTTTGAAGAAGTCATGGACTAACTGAACAAGCACATCTGTGTTGAAAGAAGCACAGCCAGAAGGCTCCTAAGAAGCCAGGATGGTGAGACTGCTATCAGGAGAGACCAGCCCTGGACGAGGACATCCTACTGGGCAAAGTGGAGGGGCAACAAAAAGAGGAAGGCCCTCAATGGGAAAGGCTGACGCAGTGGCTGCAATGACGGGCCCCCACATAACGATGTGGAGATGGGACATGACTAGGCAGCGTTTCATTCTGCTGTACACAAGGTTGCTTGTTATGTGTAGGAACTGACATGATGGCACCGTCCTAACACAACATGCTAAGCATTTGGGGGTGTATAATTAGATGGCAAACTTCATTGTATGTAGTTTTATTATTTTATTTTTGGCTGCTGTGAGCTTAAATGCATCTCATGTTGTGTTGGCAATAAAATACACTGATCATTTTTACTTTTAAACAATAAAAATCCCAATGTAAAATCCTTGCTTCTGACAGTAAACTAAACAAATATAAAAAGTTTAATTGTAAAGGACTCACTGTGCCATAAATCCTTTCAACCTTTCATTTGTACAATTTAAAGCAACATATAGTTTTATATAAATACCAAGGGCTCAAGAGGAAAGAACATGTTTTGAAAATGATGATGGCAACACAAGAACAAATGTGCTTGACACAATGAATGTATGGATTGTTATAAGAGCTGTAAGAGCCCCCAATAAAATGATTTATTTAAAAGAAAGAAAGAAAATCAAGCTGTCTTTTGCTTTCACACTTGGCTTCTGGTAGATGCACAGTGGTGAATAACCTGGGAGTGGGCGGCTGCTATTAATAATTCCCCTCTCTGCTTCCTTTGTTCTTGACTGCTGCTAAAGTTCAGGTAATAGAATTCAGAAAAAAGTAAAATTGGATTCTATATTTCATAAAAGAGTAAGAATGCTCACGTTCTTCAGAACTACAGAGCCAAACTACTGAACGGCACAGGGTTATGATGGCCACACTGTCAAGTGGATGAGGAAATATGAGATCCTTTTTTGGTAGTGAATCAGAATCAGTTTTTATTAATCTCATCATGGTAAATGTGCTACATAATAAACATGAGGGTAGGTAATAGGATTCACGTGGAAGACAGAAACGTCAAGTACGACTGCTCTTTGCACCTCTGATTGAGCTTGTTTCCTGTTCGTGTCTTTGGTGCTGGACATGGATAGCTTGATTCTAGCCTGATGAAACAATTTCTACGATGATCGCAGTATGAATTGCCCATTCTGCCCCTGGCTCTTAGGCTATGTCTTCAGGATGCGATTGTATTTTTACACATAAAATGCACATGTTATGTGACGGCCCTTCAAAAAGTACATGAGAAAGTGGTGAATACTCTTTATATATATTCAACTGCCTCAGTGTGAAAGCAAATCAGTACATTTGAGTTAAGAGGTTAATGAAAAATACTGAGAGTCAGAAGACGAATTTGAAAGTCTAAACAAATGTGTCTTAGATGAAGCGCAGTCAAAATGCTCCTCACAAGTGAGTTTGCTGAAGCCTCTCGTCTCATGGACTTGGCACACACTAACAGGAGAAACCAGTTCTGGAAAAGGACATCATGCCCAGTAAGGCAGAGAGAGAACGAGGAAGACCATCAAAGAGGTGGAGTAACACCGTGGCTGGAACAGTGGGCTCGCATGTAACAGATTGTGAGGATGAGCAGTGTTTCATTCTATTGTGCAGTCGCCGTGAGTCAGCTCTCACTCAATGGCACCTCCACTTTTCCTAAGTTTTAAACATTTTTTCTATGTTTGAAATATTTTCAAATAAAAGGCTATAGGAGAAAAACAATTAGCATAAATATGATGCCCACAGATCCCAAAATGCCCTGTTGTATTCTTCTTTTCTTAGCGTAAGATATAGCAGATACTGTTATTTTTGGGTAACTTTATTTTGACTCACCAGCATTTATTTATTTCTTTAAAAAAGGTTGACATTACCGTACATACTCGAGTATAAGCCAACCCGAATATCAGCCGAGGCACCTGCTTTTACCACAAAAACTGCATGAAAAATGTGCTGAAAAACTTGGCTTACACACAGTTATATATACACGGTAATTAAATCAGGTACTATACAATTCATTGTTTAAATATATTAAAAGCACTTGTCCAGTCATCATCACAATCCATTTTCGAACATCGTCTTCATTGCTGTAGCCATTATTACTAGCTCCCCATTTCCCTACAACCTGCTGCCATAATGTGGGATACAAAAAGGGTTTTCCCCAGATGGCACCCCCACCCCCGTCATATATGCCCAGCCTAGGATGCTGCTTGCAGGCGCATCAGATGTCAGCTGCTTAGAGGTTATCTCCCTGAGGCCTTCAGCCATTTAGAGCAATCAGACTACAGTCCAGTAGTTCTTAACTTTCCTAATCACGAGACCCTTTAATATAATTCCTCATGTTGTAGTGACACCTCCCAACCATAAAATTATTTTTGTTGCTACTTTATAACTATAATTTTGCTATTGTTATGAATTGAGTGACCCCTGTGAAAGGGTCATTAGACTCCCAAAGGGGTCATGACCCACAGGTTGAGAACCACTGCTATAGCCTGTCCCACCGTAAGTAAGGCCCACTCCCTGCTGAAAAAGATTGTGGACTGCTTCCCTGAAGGAGAGTCCGGAGCCAAGGTCAAGCCAAGGAGGACCAAGGTTAGGCTGCCATCTTGAATTTAGGGTCCACCCTCTTGTCACATGTGTACCCCTAGTTCCTCCCCTTCCTACTGTGTGTACAGCCCTAGCTCATCCCCTTCCTGTGTGTGTATGCCTATGGTACAGCCCCTTCCTATGACGACGTGGTTACCTGTAATCAGGAGGGCTTGCATGCCCCATAGAAACTGTGATTGGAAATATATTTCCTTCTCCTCCCACGCTTTGCTGAGATCATGGCTGTCCCAGACATGAGCATGTTACCATAACATGTATCTGACTTCTTTATTACACTTCCTCTCATATCTCTCCTGTCTTCTATGACTTTACTATAATCTTTTTATATTATAGCCATATAATTGCACCTACAGACCCCGCGGATGTCAGAGGCTGGTTTACTCTGACATCATAATATATAACTCATTAATCTAGTTACTGTTTCTACAGATTTACCTACATTTTTCATAACTTTTAAAAACATATTAGAAAAGCTAGGGGGGAAAAGAGAAAAGCTAGGATAGAAGATGGGAAAATTAGTATATAGAAGATTCCAGTAACTTACTATGATAATTAGCTGATTTTATGTCAATTTGAAGATGATGAAAAGTGTAGGGGCGGAATTCAACCTGTTGATGAGGTCACAGGCTGATGATGCCTCCTTGGGAGTGTGGCCTTCTTGGAAACTGGGAACCTCCCCCTCTCTCTGCCCCTTGCTTTTCTGCTTGCTGGGACTCTGATGAAGCCAAGAGCTACTAGGGTCCTGATAGGTTTCCCTTGACCTTGGATCCATAAGACTCTACACCTACCAGCCTGTGTTCTTCCTGCATTCTCTATCTCTTTTCTGCATCATTGCATGTGGCTATGAGTCTGAAGAGGGATTTAAGAAATAGTATTGGACTTGATTGTGTTGGACTGAGCTGGGATGCCTTCTTGATATCAAACTCTTTCTTATATAGAGATGAGTGTCATTAGATTTATTTCTCTAGACAAGTTGGCCTAACACATTTAGACTCCCTTTTGATTAGTTTCACTGTTCCCTGATTCGGTAAGCGATGGGCTGCTAACTACAAGGTCGATGGTTCAGACTCACCAATCACTCTATGGTGGGAGAATGAGGACGCAATCTGATCCCCTTAAAATTTACAGACTCAGAAACCTCACTTATGGTCGCTACGAATCAGAATCAGCTCCACGGTGAAGGGTTTGGTTGTTTTGGTCGCAGTAGTCACGAAAGCAAATTGCACATTGCATGGGCGCATCTGCTGCACAAGACCTCTTTACAGTGTTTGAAGAACAAGGATTTACTTTGAAGAGTAAGGTGTGCGTGAACTTGGCATTCTCAATCCTCCCATATGCAGGTAAAACTCTGACAATAAATAAGGGAGACCGTAGGAAAATTGATGTATATGAATTAGGGTGTTTGGGAAGACTACTGAAAGTACTGTGAACTTTCTTCTGGAACAAACAACTCTGTCTTAGAAGTATAACCGGAAAGCTCCTTACAATGAAGGATGGTGAGACTTTGTTTCATGTACCTTATACAAGTTATCAGGCGAGAACCCTCCCTGGAAAAGGTCATTACAGGTGATAATATAGAAGGTCAGTGAAAAAGAAGCCCCTTGACAAGATGGATTGACACAGTGGCTGCAACAATGGGCTCAAATGTCACCATGAGGGTGAGGCTGGCTCAGGGCTAGGACCAAGCTGTGTTTCGTTCTGGTGCACATAGGCTTGCTTTGAGTCAGAGCTGAATCAATGGTACCAACAAAAGGGAGGTGGTGTGGTGGAGCTGTCTAACATCTTCCTTATATCAATGAAGCAAAAAAATTTCAAACCTAGAAGTGAGCTTTTCCTGGTTTTTATTTTTGCTGTTTTTGCTCTAGTTCCAGCTAACGATGAAAAGGAATGTTGGCACCGTTCCCAAATATAAATAGCTATAGGCTTTGTAATTCCTGCAGTTAGAGGAAAACAACAGCTGCTGCAACAATCACTCTCTATGTGCTGTGTGTGTATAATAGATTGTGATACTAATAAAACATTAAAAAGTTACAGCAAGTAGTTGGTTTTGTTTCAGAATTCATTTTCCATTCATTGTATATTACTTTACTTAATTAAAAATAAGTTAAGCATACTGTCTGCATTTCCAACATCAATGTCTTCCTTAGTTGGAAATCTCACACTGGAATAGGAGTAATAGAATTGTATGAAAATGTTTTAACAGGAGTTTCTGTGGCTGCTGAAGAGGTGCTCTGTCGGGAAGTGGGCGCCTCTGCTGGGCTTCTGTCCGCTCCGCGGCGGGAAGAGCCTTCCCTACAGGACATCAATGCAAGCCTGAGTAAGAAAAAACGACATCTTCCACTCAAGCCATGGCATATCAGTTATACAGAAACACCAATCTGGGAAACAGTCTTCAGGAGAGCTTAGATGAGCTCAAACAGTCTCAACAGATCACCCCTCAACTCGCCCTTCAAGTTCTTCTTCAGTTTGATAAGGCTATCAATTCAGCCTTGGCTCAGAGGGTCAGGAACAGAGTCAATTTCAGGATACCGGCTCCAGCACTATAGAATGAGTAAAGAGAACGGGCTTCGTCTGGCCGTCTTCTCTTGTTTGTCGCTTTTTGCGGAGAAGCATAGAAGAGACTTTTAATTTATTCTAGCAGTGCAGAAATGACTACGCTGTTCTGCGCTGGCCCAGAATCCCCCTAGAAAGAAGCTTAGAGCTGTAGCCTCTTACCTTTACCAGACAGCATGGAAACACTGAGCTTTTTTTAATGACAAATCAGAAGTTGTTGCCTTCCTACAAGCGTTCTGTAATAAACTCATTTTAAAACGTGAAAAAAAAAAAAAGAAAATGTTTTAACAGACACTGGCCAACAGGAACAGCTTAACAAAAAAATCCACCTTTGCATATTTAAAAACATTCTTAAGCCTTGTTTGTTCCTAACTCTCTGACTTCATACAAATGCACAGATACTGGTAACTTCTCTTCTTCCCTCTAAATTCTATTTAGCTAAGGGAATTTATTTGAATGCTTTGCTTAGTTTTAAAAAATATCTTTAACAAAACTGTCTCAAGTTGTAACTTTAGACAATGAATATATTTCTTAATATTAACAGTCCCTCAATATTTTAATGCAGTACAAAGGTTAAGATTAAGCATGACAATTTTCCTATAAAAACTCAAAATGGAAAATAAGCAACCCAGAATATCCTCAGACCCTGCCTGATCCAGCCAACCTCTCCTGGATGTGTAGGGATCACAGGGTGTCTCTTAGCAAGTGATTCTAGATACAACCTTACAAATCTAGAAGAGTGTCAGACCTTTACCTTTAAAGAAAGATGCACAAAAGAAAGAAAGATACCTGCTATCTTTTTACAATATTATTACAACCTCTTTGTTTTATGTACATGCACAGGGTGCAATTTTACAATTATTTTGATTATTTAACCCTGGCCAGTTATTTGAGACTACATCAAAAGGCACACATAATAAAAAGTAGTGGTATATTAAAAAAATTCTGAAATATAAATGAAAAATGTCAAGTTCAAGACAAATAGAAAACAAAGATTGGAGGGAAAAGGAAATGAGGGCCACCAAAGCCTTTATAATTGTTATAAAACAGCTGGCACTATACCTTTGCAGTAAAATAATGGAAATAAAATAATGAAATCCAAGATGAGAGGAGGGAATTGTACTAGAGCTTCCATCCTGAGCACCCAGCTCACACAAGGCTATGTATGGCAGCGGAAACCCCCAATCCATGTACAGAATCCTCACGGGGACTAACCCTCAACTGCATTCCCTCAGACCATAGACCAGGGATGTGAATAATTTTGCCCTCTGACAGTGCATCTGAAAATGAATTGACGCAGATATAGTTAGGTTAAAATGTAACACCTTATCATTTGTTTTCCTTTCGACTAATTTTTAATATGTTCTAGTTTTATTATTTTCTGCTTTCTTTTGTATTTAGGTTTTTCTGTGTTCTGTTTTGTTATTGTTGCTTAGGTTTTCTTTTGGCATGTATTTTTCCTTGTTTTATAAATAATTCCAAATTTTAAAAAAAGGAATGAAAATAATGGACTGCTCATCCTTTAAATAGCCTTCTATAAAAATCGAAGCTTTTCATGAAAGCGGAAAAAACAAACGTTAGAAATTGTATTTTCTGAGAATTGCCTGGAGGATGAGTACTGAGCTGCTGGTGGGAGCAGCGCTATGTGATTTTTAAAAGATAACTCCTCCAGCCAGAAGGCTCCTTAGTAGCAAGTTTAAAAACTGTCCACAATATCTAAAATGAGATCTAATGGTGATGGATGATTGATTGGCTCAGGAGGTTTACCCCTCCCCACTGCCCTCCAATGGGAGGGGCTCACTCCTGAGTATTTCTTTTAGTGCCAATATATAATGTACAATGTTAATGCCTAAAGCCCATTTTTCCCTTGGTTAACTTTAGACATACATCGATAAGCATACTTCTACATCAGAGCTTAAAGGAAACAACAACCTGAGGTTTGTGTGTACGAGCAACAAAAACGGTTTCTTCTTTCTCTCTGTATTCCCACTCCTTTCTCACCAAAATCGCCAGGCTTACTTCCTCAAAACTGCTCTTCAGTCAAACTGTGTTTGGCTGTAAGTCAAAAAGCCTTCCTTGGCTTATCTCACTGTGAAAATGGATCAAAATCCCTCATTGCTGTTAACTGTAAAAAGTGCCAATTAGGAACCAGACATCATTCTCTATGGGCTTCTTTCACCAAATTTTCTCTCTACCACCAAGTCGCCCTGGACTCAACGACCCTGTAGGTCAGGGTAAACCTGCCCGTGTGGTTTTCCAAGACTAGTAGGTTCTTTCAGGAGGAGAAAAGCGCACCTTTCTCTGGGGATTGGCTGCTGGTTTTGAACTGCCGACCTTGCAGTCAGCAGTTGCATGTCACCAAGGCTCCACATTTTCTAACATCATCCAGCAAAAACCCGTTTTAATCTGGTTCTACCATCCCCAGTAGAGGAAAATGTTATAGTCAACGGAATCAAAGCTGGCATCTGTTTATATTGAATTGATGTCCCAATAAAGAAAGTATTAAGAGCAGTAAGAGTAAGAAGTCCTTTTTATTTCCAATGTCTAAGCCTGAATGGCGATATGTTTAATGTCACTGACTAGCACGTGAAGATGATGCTGTGAATCAGGGCTATCTGTATATGTCTTGAAGGCACAGGTTCTTTGAGGATGGTCAGAATAGCACATTCTCCCTCTCTGGAGTCAACACTGCTAAATAATTCAATAATTGATCTTCAGGAACGATTGTAATAAACATTAAGAAGGTCAGATCTATAATCGCGATGTGTTGGGGTAGTTCAGGATTTAAAATAGAACTCACTCTTGAAGTCCAGGCAAAAGGAGCATTTTAGCAGCTTCTCAGCATATTACTTTCTTCTTTCAATACAGTAAGTTAGGAAAGCACTGTGAATATTATTACCAACACAACAGGGCCACCACGGCTTGGTCAGGTTTGGCTAGTCTTCTTCCCACTAGTCTTTCCTTTAAAACACTTGAAGACAGAAAAGACCAGAAACGAGGAGGATCGTGATGTGGACTACTGAGAGGAACTTTTCCTTCCAAATCACACTTTTCTACCCCATGTTGCCATAACAGGTATTAGCCTTTAGTTTTTTTCATTCCATTTTTTCCTTGGTGGTACTGTAGGTTAGGCTAACCAAA
The DNA here is from genome assembly GCF_050624435.1 of Tenrec ecaudatus. Classification (NCBI taxonomy): domain Eukaryota; kingdom Metazoa; phylum Chordata; class Mammalia; order Afrosoricida; family Tenrecidae; genus Tenrec; species Tenrec ecaudatus. The sequence continues at coordinate 46,603,983 of NC_134545.1, forward strand.
AAGTTGGTGGTTAAAAATCCTACCGCCTCTTTGAAGGAGAAAAATGGGGGTGTCTGCTCCCATGCAGATTTGCAGTCTCAGAAACCTTCTATAGGGCTGTCATAGGCCAGAATCAACTGAATGGCAGTCGGTTTATTTTCCTATCATCTAATTCTTTCTCAAGGGGGGTAATTTTGCCAATTTTCTAAGTTATTTTCCATTTTATAAAATTGAAAGCTGAAATATCAGTCACATTTAGAGGTTAGAGTTAGTATTTGATAGTTATAATGAAATTCAGCCGCATACTTAGTAAGTGTTAGGCACTCAATCAATGCGCATTGCCTTTGAGTTAACATCTCAAAGTCCTCTAGGTCACTGAAGCCTGTAAGACCCTCTACTACCGTTCCTCCTCCATCACTTTACGATTACAAAAGTAGCTCTCATAGACATTTCTATCTGACAAACTAGACTGCAAGCCTTTGAAGAGAACACAGTGTCATGTACTTCTTTTTATGCCCACTTAGCAACTGACATGTTAGATAACAACATTCCTAATACTCAAGTGCAGTGGCTGCTGTGAGCAAAGTAAGGGCAAAGTCAATATGCATATCAAAATAACAGTGTTGTTGATAGCTGTTTAGTCCAGTCTAACTATAGTGCAAGCCCTTATATCTTAGGCAACTATTAAGGAAGTGATTAAGATCAACAAGACCAAATAATATTGGCACTCTGCACTCTGCAGGGAAAGGACTGAAGAGGTCTATTACTAAACTTGGTGCATGATTTGAAGTGGGAATGAACACACCTGAACAGGCAGGTCTGCTCTCAGAGAGAAGTGAGATCACTGTGACTGTTCTACTTGAACTCTCGGTGTGTAGAGTATTTACCTGATGTTTGTGTCAAAGCCACGCCGGGAGGAGCACAGAACTTAATGGAAGACAACCAACCACAAACCACTATCGTGACTCCTTTGGAGTAAACTGTTTCAGGGTGTATGTCAGGGGGAAATACGAAGGAAACTGACCCTAATAACTAATTATAAGATTCCAAGTAATGAAAAGAAAATAGAAAAACAAATTGACAGGAGGTTTGCTACATGGCATTCTTTATGAGTCAATTAAGGCAATTACTTAAATAATTACACGCAATCACTCCCTATCCCTTTTATATGGACTTACTTTGTCTGCCTGCCCCAAAGATTCTTTTTCTGCACTGAAGTTTAGTAGCTACTTAAATGCACACACCAACTGGCTGGAAGGAAATGGCTTACAATTACTTTGTTTGGGAAGCCACTGAAAATGTCCCTTTACTAAAATGACTCCTCCTAAAATAGATGGTGCAACTAGTTAAGTCCCTCCTTTCTTTTTTCTTTTTGCTCCGCCCCACACATCTTTCCATGCTATTTTTAAAGTATTAAATCTTTATTGTGCTTAATTAAGTTTAAATTTAATTACATTTGATTTTCATTGAAGAAACAGAATCTGATTGAATAGAAACAATGCTAATAAGTACGACATCATATGACATACTGGTTCTGAAAAGATCCCTGTAGGCTTAAGAATTTTTAATAATAAATATTAAGAGACAAAGATAATTTTTACAACTTTCAGGAATGTTTATTAACTCCTTGCTATCATGGGTAAGAAATGAGCACATTTATACTTTCTTTGATCCCACCTCTACCAGCTGATTTGTTGTTAGTCATATTCTTTTTACAATTTTAAAGTTTATAACATTTCCAATCTATTCTGGAAGTGTAATTTCCACTGATGTGTTTTTATTTCTGTAATAAAATGAAATTTCCTATTATTACACTATTTTAAAAACACATGGTTTCTCTGTATTCTCAATTCTTCGTTTTGATTCTTTTCTGGATTATGCAGATTTTATCACTATGTAATTTGCTTAAAACCCAATTTAAGAGTACTAGATTCATTGACTGTTTCCATGCTATAGTACAGTCATATTTTATATTTATGCTTAAAATATTTGGCTGGCTACAAAATATTGGATTAATCTCTGGATAATGTGGACATTCCTCCACTGTCTTCTGAAACTGTTTACTGCTAAGGTGAAAACAGGTAACCAAGTTCTGTCTTTATTCCTCCACTTAGATGTCCTTCAAGTTCAGTAATTTCCCCCAAGATATGCTTTGATATCAGTGGTTCTATATAATATTTTTCCTGGTCCAGAGGAGTCATTTGATTCAAGCTTTTACTTACTTCAAGATATTTTTCTATGATACTTCAAAATCCAACCCCCCTCTAGTTTCATTTGTTGCTGTCCTCACAACAGCAGTCAAAAGACTATAGACAAGCAAAATCCAGCATTATCTTCATCTGTCTTTGTAAATCATTTTACTGAAACACAGTGATGTAGATTGTCTATGGCTGCTTCTGTGCTGTAAGAAGCAAGGCTGCCCAGTTACAACAGAACTTGTAGGCAAAGGCTAAAATATTTATCATCTTGCACTTTCCTGAAAAAGTTTGTTGATCTCAGATAAAGAGCATCCAACATATTGAATCTTTGTTCGCCCTATCTTCTCTGCTTTTGAGTATATATATCCTTATATAATTTTGTGTCATTCTTTAAGCCTCTCAGCCATGAATGCACTTAGTGTATTTTTGTTTGTTTCTAACATGATTGACATTTCTCTGATGCTCTTTTTTCCCCTCATACATCTCTACTGTGCTTTCTTTTGCTTTTTCATCTATTATCTCATCTCTTCTTAATACTTGTGTTAGAGTTTTTAAATTTTCTGTTGCTGCTGTTTGTACATTTTAATAAAGATCATATCTATAATTACATTGAGGCTATTAAAAATTAGATTCTACCACTCCAATAAAGTTTCACAGGGTAGACCTTTACAGTAAGGTCTAATTTTAGAGACATATACTGTTTGGGATTCCCAGTAATTCAGCATCTGTCTACATGTGGGCTAGATTTCAGGTAATTTGGCAAGTTATATTTTATTCCTTATATTTGGGGTTTAATCTTGTGCCTAATTTCACTAATGATGGAATTCTTTGCTGTTTTCCAATCTTCTCATTTTTGATGAATTCCAGTGGAGGGGTAGGATGAGTCAAAATACCTTTACTCTGCTACCTGTAACTGGAAGTCTCCTCTCCACACGTTAGATCTTAAGATGTGCTAATCTTTAAAGCAATAGATTATAGTCTTGAGAGTTTATAATGCATCAGGGAATGAGAGACAAACCCTCGCATCAGCAGAGTGAAGGAATGCTTAGGAGCCTGTGCCAGGAAAACACCTGTCTGGAGAGCTGCTTGAGCCGCTGTGCCAAAGCAGCAGTGCTACGCAGATTACATGTGCTTGCAGAGTGCTGCACTAGAAAGGCCTTCCTGCGAGAGGTTTACAATTAGATTTAGGGTTAGAATTGCCTGTTACACCTAGCTGTAACTAGAGTCCCTCAGATTCTTCTACTGGGTTAGCCTTCATTGTTGACTTGCCTGTAGAAAAAACAGCCTTTCCTTACTCTGGTCCAAATAGCTCCCCCAATTGGGAATTTAGGAATATCTCCCAATTTAGGAAGTTAAATTAGGTGATTTATAAGGTTTTTGGTTTTTAGTTTAAGTATTAAATTATAATAATGGTAGTTATAATACATAATTTGCAGTTTGAAACTAGATTATGCTGAAAACAGAATGTTAATGACCATGAATATGGCACAGGATCCTGAGCTACAGCCTATGAGAGCATAGGATAGAGCACTGACAGTGGCTAACAACAACAGTATATAGACTCGAAATCTCCTCACTAAATACATTCGTAGGTGATTACTTTCATATACTTTCACAATTGTTTATAGCAATCATGTAATCAGAACTTTATGTCAAAGACATGTTATCCGTGGCACACGTCAAGAGTTGGTATTCAAATAAAATCTCTCACGCATCTCCAAATTTTGCCTGTTTTTTTTCATCTCCTTTTTTAATAAGGCTTGGGCTTTTGCCATCTTCAGAGCTGTCTCCAGCTCTGGACTTTGCATATCCCATTAAGGGCTGATGCCTTTGCTCATAAAGAGACTGTCTCCAAATGGTAACTTTCAAATTGGCTAGTTACCTCCTACTCACTAGCAGTGCAGGATTAGCTGGATCATTTGAATTTATGTCCCAGTGGTTTTTATGCATATTGCTAGAAGCTGTCTCATTTCGATTTCCTATTGGGTTAGTGCCATGAGTCGTCCTCAGCATACAAAAGCCCAGAATTGTTGGGCTAGAATTTTGGACTAGGAAATAGATTGTGTTCCAATTGCTGGCAGCAGCGAACCCATCACACTATTTAACGTTTACTACAGCTTAGAAATGACACTGATGAAAATGATACAGGAATCAGATATGACAGTCAAAGTGCATCGTGAGTCCCTAAGACACTGAGATGACCAAATTGTCACTCTGCCACGTCAGATCTTGAGTTGACCCAAGGACTTGACCTGCTCTACCAGCTTCCTACAGGGCACTAAGAGACAGGCAGTATAAAGCCTAAGTATTTGATAAACTATTACACAGCAATAATGTTAAGGAAATCTACTTTTTCATATTCCGTTGCAATAATCTGCTTCAAAATCCTATGAGTCTCAAGGACAGAAGTTTATGTATTGCCAGAAAAAAAATCCCTCACCCAAATGCTATTTTAAAACATTGATTTCAAAATGAATTCTAACGATTACTCACTGACGACTATCCCTGAATTTCCTTGATCCCGTTACATGCTGTATTTAACCTCTCCGTTTCTTTATGGCATTCGGTGCTCTCTGGTCACTGAAAAGGCAGGCTATCACCCCTGTATTATAAAGTACACAAATTTAGGAAACTTATAGACAAAAGATGAGTTTCAACTAGCTTGGTGCCAAGTGTGACTGTTGCTAGGTTTCGTGTCAAGTTGTTTCTCACTCAAAACCACCCCATGTACAGCAGAATGAAGCAACACCAGGTCCTGCACCACCCTAAAATCACTGCTGTGTGTAAGCCCATTTTTGGTACCGACAGTGTCAATTCATCTCCTTGAGTAGCTGCTGCTACTGCTTTTTGGCTTGTTTTCCACTAACTCTCTACCAAGCATAACGCTCTCCTTCAGGAACTGGTCTCTCCTGGTAACATTTCCAGAATACTTGAGACAAAATCTATGTCCATTTCTAAGGAGCACAGCGAGTGATTGTACTTATAAGACAGATGTGTTTGTTTTTCTGGCAGTTTCATGGCAGTTCAGACATGCAATGTCTTTCACCAACACCATAATTCAAAGGCATCGTTCTTCCTCAGTTGTCTTGATTCATGGTCAGGAGCCCCGGTGGCATAGTGGTTATCAGTTGGGCTGCAATCTGCAAGGTCTGCAGTTTGAAACCACAGCTGCTCCTAGGGAAAAGACAGGGTTTTCTACTCCCATTATCAGTTACAGTCTTGTAAACTCAATGGGTAGTTCTACCCTGTCTTGGGGGGGCAGCATCGATTGGATGGCAGTGAGCTTCGTTTTTTGGTTTGGTTTATTCATTGTCCAACTTTCTCATGCACACAAGGCAACTGAAAACATGAGTTGAGTCAGGCACACCTCAGTCCTCAAAGTATCTGTGCTCTTTAACACTTCTGCAGCAGAATGCCAAATTGCCCCACCTTGTTTAATTTCCTGACTGCTGGGACCATGGGTGTTGATTGTGGATCCAGTTAAATGAAACCCGGACAACTTCCATCTTTCCTCCATCAGTTATGTCTGTGAGGATTTGAGGTTTGTTTCTTTGTTTTATTTGTGTTGAGCTATAATTTACACTTTATTGATCTTCATCAGTAAGTGTTTCAAGTCCTCTTCAGCAAGCAACAAGTCTGTCTCCATTCTTCTTTATATTATTTGCTTCTTGGATTATTTGCTCAGGATACAGATACAGAATGAGCATGGTGAAAGGATATGACCCTGACCCATGTTTTTTAAAAATCATTTTATTGGGGGCTCATATAATTCTTATCACAATCCATACATACATCAATTGTGTAAAGCACATCTGTATATTCATTGCCCTCATCATTCTTAAAACATTTGCTCTCCACTTAAGCCCCTGGCATCAGGTCCTAATTTTTTCCCCTCGCTCCCCGCTCTCTCCCTCATGAACCCTTGATAATTTATAAATAATTATTTTGTCATATCTTGCCCTGCTCGATATCTCCCTTCACCCACTTTTCTGTTGTCTGTCCCCCAGGGAGGAGGTCACATGTAGATCCTTGTAATCGGTTCCCTCTTTCCAACCCACTCTCCTTCTACCCTCCCAGTATTGCCAATCACACAACTGATCCTGAAGGGATCATCCGCCTTGGATTCCCTGTTTCCAGTTCCTATCTTTACCAGTGTACATCCTCTGGTCTAGCCAGCCTTGCAAGGTAGAATTGGGATCATGATAGTGCAGGGGGAGGAAGCATTGAGGAACTAGAAGAAAGTTGTATTTTACATCGTTGCTACATCGCATCCTGTCTGGCTCGTCTCCTCCCCTAGACCCCTTTGCAAGGGGATCTCCAGTGACCAACAAATGGGCTTTGCGTCTCCACTCCGCACTTCCCACCCCATTCACTATGGTAAGATTTTTTGTTCTTTGATGCCTGATACCTGATCCCTTCAATACCTCGTGATCGCACAGGCTGGTGTGCTTATTCCATGTGGGCTTTGTTGCTTCTGAGCTAGATGGCCGTTGTTTATCTTCTGACCCATGTTTCTTCTGTTTGCATGACTGCCTCTGTGTACAGGTTCTGTAATGAGCGTGGTCCTCCCCATCCTCTCACTGTTATCTGTAATTATGGCCTACACAGTTGAATGTGTTTACACAGTCAGTGCAACACATTTTTCTGGTATTCTTTGCTTTCAGTCAAAATCCCTCTGACATCAGCACCAAACCTGTATTACTAAAACCTGTGCCAAATAGCTGTGGCGTTTCTTACTAAGAATCACCAAAGTAAGTTTCTTGTGCCTTTTCAATATTTTCATTCAACGTGTCTAGGCCTGTCCTTGCTCAACTACCTTCCTTACTCAATTTGTATCTTATTTTGAATATATTTTTCAGGGTTTTAGCATCCTTGACTTTCAAGACTTGCTTTCCTAATCCTTAGTTCTGGTAAATTCTTTTCATCAACGCCTGCCCTAGCTAGGGTGAAACGCGCCACTGACAGTCACCAAGCCAATTCCAATGCATAGAAACCCTACAGGGCAGAGTCTAAAACTGCAGGGTTTTAAAAATTGATAAATCACTTTATTGGGGACTCTTATAGCTCTTCTATCACTCCATACATCAATTGTATCAAACACATTTGTACATATGTTGTCATCATCGTTTTCAAAACATTTCCTTTCTGCTTGAGCCCTTGGTATCAGCCCTTCTGTTTTCCCTTCCTTCCCCTCCCACCCTCCCTCATGGACCCCTGATAAATGATAAATTATTATTATTTTCCTATCTTACACTGTCTGCAGTCTCCCTTTGTTGTTTGTCCTCCGGGGGGTGGGTGTTATACATAGATCATTGTAGTTGGTTCCCTGTTTCTCCCCTTCTCCCCCGATCCTTTGCCCTACCCTCATGGTATTGCTACTCCCATCACTGTTCTTTCGGGGCTTATTGATCCAGGATTCCGTGTGCTGAAAACTCTTATCTTTAACAGTGTACATACTCTGGTCTAGCCGGATTTGTAAGGTAGAATTAGGGTCATGATAGTGGGGGTGGGATGGGGGGAGCATTAAAGAAGTAGAGGAGTGTTCTGTGTTCTATTGGTGCTATGCCGCACCATGGCTGTCTCATTCTTCCCTTGTGACCCTTCTGTGAGGAAATGTCCAATTATCTACACAAGGGCTTTGGGTCTCCACTCTGACCCTCATCATTTGTATTAATGTATTTGTTTGATTTGGGTCTTCTGAAACCTGAGACCTTATCTTGCCAACACTCACAATCACACAGACTGGTGTGCTTCTTCCATGTGGGCTTTGTTGCTTTCCTGTTAGATGGCCCACTGTTTAACTTCAAGCCTTCAGGCCTTTAAGGCCCCAGATGCTACATCTTTTGATAGTCAGGCACTATCATTTTTCTTCACCACATTTGCTTGGGTACCCATGTTGACTGCTGTGATCATGTTGGGAAGGTAAGCATCATGGAATGCCAGGTTAACAGCGTACATGTTTACAGGAGCAGACAGCCTCATTTTCTCTCTGCAGAGTGGCTGGTAGGTCTGGACTCCAGCAGACCAATGCTTAACCTACTGTGCCATCAGGTCTCCTCAAACGTGAAGGTAGGATTACTATCAATCTGCTTTTGTCAGAGCGTTTGACCCCTCGTGACCACATCTGGAGAGTACAACAAGTCCAGAGGATTTTCAAGCTGTGGTGTTTCAGAAACTGGGTGGGCCCTTTTGGCAAGTAGTCAGTGGTTAATCATTTATCATCATGAGTATCACTGTGCTATCGCTACAGATTCATTATTCATATTCCGGGAGAGTGGATATGTTTGAGCCACCAACCTTGTGGTGAGCAGTCCACGGCATACCTGATAGGGCCACCAGAGCTGTATTTGGGCAGTACCCACCTACGAGCAAGGTGCTCTTAATTGCCCTCTCTCCACACCCCTCTCCCCTTTCCCTCCCACACTCCCTCTCTTTTATCCTATCTCGGGGTTTGAGGAGGTATCAGTATTCTTGGGCAAGCTCATTCCTTTATTTTTTCAATTAGATCTTTCTTCTTACATCTTTAATGTCTCCAAACTTCACGGGCCCTTTTCCTCAACTTTAAACATTATCTGTGCTATACTATTCTTCACTACAAAACAAACACATCTTCGCCAGTCAGTCAATACCAAGTTAGAAGTTTAGTATTAGGCCCAGTCTCTGAGCAAAAGCTTATATGTTTACTTGTGTGCTTGGCAGGAGCTCTATCTATCTATCTATCTATCTATCTATCTATCTATCTATCTATCTGTCTATCTATCTATCTTTACACATACATATGGAAGGAGTTTAAAAACCCAAAGTACTAGATTCACTGTTGCAATAAACAATTTAGAATCCAGGAACCTGGGAGTTAAATTTAGGTCTTTGATTATATCATGATGATTACTCTCATTTTCTAATAAAAATGACCCAAAACATAACTCATTGAACTTGAGCAAAATTAATTAGCTTTCTTGATTGACACAATAGAAAAAGTTACCATTTCCTAGGAGAAATGCCCTACTGGTTTAAAAAAACACGATTTCAAAGCAAACATACTTGGCACCAATGGAAACCATCAAAATGTTACTGTTAACATTAGATAATATGCCTCTCAAAAATTCTCATTTTATAGCTCAATAGATTTATTTAGGAGAGTGACTGACACGATGTGATTAGAGGGACAAAATATTGCAAAAACAAAGCAAATAATAACAGCAAAATGACAACACTAACAATGAAGGATTATTAAATTACTATCAAAATTTCTTCTACCCTTACTCTATGAATGACCCATGGATGGTATTCATGTGTGGCAAAAATCAGGTTTTTAAACTCACTTAAATCTCCAAATATAGGAGCCCTGGTGGCACAATTGTTAAGTGGTCAGTTGCTAACTGAAAGCTTGGCAGTTCAAACCTACCAAGCAGCTCCTGAGGAGAGAAGCCCAGGTCATCTGGCCCAATAAAGATTTACAGCCTAGGAAATCCTACAGGGTCGCTATGTGTTTGAGTCACCTCGATGGCACACAATAAAAACAACAACTCTCCAGATAATAGAAGAAAACGCTATTCCTGTGTATGAAAAGCAATATAATAATCACTGTTTGTCAGAGCAAATGCCGCCCTGCATAGCTGCAATACCCAGAAGTAGCCACTAGTCAAATGTCACTATTGAACTCTTTACATGTGACTAGTTTGAGGTGTAACTATAAAATAGACACCATATATTAAAGACAATATGGAAAATAACGTAAAAGATTTCATTAATTTTATAGGTTTCATGTTAAGAGGATATTATGGATATATGAAGTTAAAAATAGTAAAACTAATGTTTATAATGTTTTTGTAATTTGCAAGAATGCGAGCAGTGATAGTAAATGCCATATTTATATTCCATTTGGCCACTTAGATATATACTCAACAACACACGCATTCAATTGACACCTACCTCTCAATGACATGGTTAGATTCCAAAGACCAGTTGTTATGCAAAAATTGGCATTTGTGAAAATGTAGAATGATCACATCAGATCACAAAATGGAAGCACAATTATATCATTACATAACTCCCTAATTACATCATTGCATAACAAATGACATCATTGCAAAACCACTGAGAATCACACTCCAGCCATGATGACACATAAACTTTACTATCACAGCCAGCGTTCCCCTTACCTTGGTGTTCGTTACTACCAGACACACCTCATCAATAGGCAGAATCGCTGGACAGATTTTTTAAAAATTATAATTGTAAATTCAAAATGTCAGATAATGATATTGCTTATAAAGTGAAGAGTGCATAAATAATGCATTATTTAAAACATTCTGATGGGAACTGCACAAATTAAAATTTATCAAAACCAATCTGTAGTTATATAACAAAACCCATCTGCAGTAATACTAACCAGTGAGTGCATCGGAGTGAATTTGTTAATCTTTGCATCAAAACTATCGATAAGACAAATTTTAATCACCACCCTAAAGAAAATATAGAAAATTATTTAGAAAACCATGATCACATAAAGAAACAAAGTATGAAGTTAAAAATATGGTAACAAAGAGCATTAGAAGGCTGTCAGGCAGTTAATTATTAAACTGCTTTGCTATTCTTCTGGAATTTGTAGGGTTTGTGGTTTGTAGGGTTTACAAAAAGTGTGCATCCTTGGAGTAGTTTTCCCCATTAAAAAAAAGTATTTAGTTACATTTCTTAAAAAATATATAAAGAGAATATGATATATGATCCTTGTTATAATCACGACTCCAAAAAAACACACACAATGAAAAACTAAAACCTACTTATGGAGCAGTAAGGAAAATCTGAGCCATTCTAAATATTTTATGATATTAAGGAACTACTTTTAGCATTTTTAGATGCTGGCATTGTGGCTATTCTTTATATCTGAGAAATATGTTACAGTTTATACAGTTAAATTGAGCTTATAAATTATCTGCTTTAAAATAATCCAGTGTTTGTGCAGAGTGTACAGGGAAATAGGTAGGGTAAAGATGAAGTAAGATTACCATGTTTTAATAACTGATTTAGCAAGGAAATAGGTGGATAAGAAATATTATATTACTCTGCTTTCATAAAATTTTCAAAGCTTCACAATTAAGTATGAAGAGGACTACAAAAAGAAGTGTGAAGTTTTTGTTTTTAATTGGGGAATAGCGTGGTTCCGAAGGGATCAGTTATCAGGCATCAAAGAACAAAAAATCATATCATTGGGTGCACACCTCCATGATACAATCACTGAGGACAAACGGGTGCATAAGCAAATGTGGCGAAGAAAGCTGATGGTGCCTGGCTATCAAAACAGATAGTGTCTGGGGTCCTAAAGGCTTGACGGTAAACAAGTGGCCATCTAACTCAGAAGCAACAAAGCCCACATGGAAGAAGCACACCAGCCTGTGCGATCACGAGGTGTCGAAGGGATCAGGTATAAGGCATCATTAAAATAAAACCAACATCTTACCATAGTGAATGAAGGGGGAAGTGTAGAGTGGAGACCCAAGGCCCATTTGTTGGCCACTAGAGATCCCCTGGTAGAGGGGTCTAAGGGAGATGAGTCAGTCAGGGTATGATGTAGCACCAATAAAGAATACAGCTTTCCTCTAGTTCCTAAATGCTCCCCGCCACCCACACACTATCATGATCTGAATTCTACCTTGCAAATCTGGATAGAGCAGAGGATGTACACTGTTGCAGATAGGAGCTGGAAGCACAGGGAATCCAGGGCGGGTAGAGGGAGAGTGGGTTGGAAAGGGGGAAATGATTATAAGGATCTACATGTGACCTCCTCCCTGGGGGATGGACAACAGAAAAGGGGGTGAAGGGAGATGTCAGACAGAGAAAAATATGACAAAATAACAATTTATAAATTACCAAGGGCTCATAAGGAAGGGAGAGTGGGGAGGGAGGGAAAATAAAAAAGAGGACCTGATGCCAAGGGCTTAAGTGGAGAGCAAATGCTTTGAAAATGATGAGGGCAAAGAATATACAGATGTGCTTTACACAATTGATGTATGTATGGATTGTGATAAGAGTTGTATGAGCCCCTAATAAAACATTTAAAAAAAGAAAACAATAATAATTTATAATTTATCAAGGGGTCGCAAGGGTGGCGGGGGAAAAGAGAGGAGCTGATACCAAGGGTTTAAATAGAAAGTAAATGTTTAGAAAATGATGATGACAACATATGTATAAATATACTTGATACAATTGATGTATGGGATGTTAAAAGAGCTATAAGAAGCCCCAATAAAATGATTTTAAAAAGAAATAGGGGATAGATGTTAAGATTCTCCAAGAAAAGCCTTCAAAGACATGCTCCCCAGCACCCTGCCCGTAGAGTTTTCAACTGACATCATTTGTTCAAATCATGTTTACCATTAAAGCCCTGTTGGAGCTTTCGGCCTTGCTTTACACAGGATAGGAAATGTCTATAGTTATTGCAGATGGTTCCATGTGAGAAATGCTAAAGTACTGCTGGCTGCTATAGCTCAGGGAAGCGGTTCTGAGTCCTCAGGCTGGTGGTAGTTTGAAAATTCTGTGGAAGATCAATGCGCTCTAACAGTTTCAAAGTGGTATGTATGTGTGTATATGTGTGCACACACAGAGTAGCTTGCACCAAGAAAAAGGTATCCTCACCAAAACCCAGCACTTGAATTATCAGGGGCTGTCTTTGATCATATCAGAACATATAACAATATGCCAAGGGTCACCGGATATTAGAAGGAAAATGTGGCACAGCTTCCTGGAACACCTTTATCTTAAGAGTTGTGGTAGAATGCATTTTACCATTATAATAAACATACACTTATTACATTGTAAAATAGACGCAAGCTTCAGATGTAAAACATGGGATTTCAAAGAAATGTCAAAGTTGTCATGGATGCCCCTAGGACCCTGAAGGGGACAGTCCCCCTTGCTGTGGTTAGGGGTACACACATGATGATAATGTTGGAGAAGCACTTGGAATAACGACTTCCATCACGATGAGTCAGAGAGGCAGTAAGGAAGCTCATGAGGCAGTGCTGACACATAAACAGAGTGACCGTGAAGTGAAGCAAGAAGGGAGCGGGACAAAGGCACACAGGAGAGATTCTGACACTTGCACAGTAGTAGCTAAGGAAATTAGAAGAGATGATAAAGTAAACGAGTTAACAGAGGAGTTCAAAAGGGTGCTGGAGAAGACAAAGCTAAGGAGTTAACCGAAACATGCTTAGGAAGCATAAAGTCACTATACCAAAAAGAGCTGGTCAACATTCAACATTTCAAAAGGTGAGGTGTGATCAAGAACTGATGGTATTAAAGGAAGAAGTCCAAGCTACACTGAAGGAATTAGAGAGAAATAAGGCTCCAGGAATTGATGTACTATCAACTGATAGGTTTCAATAAATGGATACAACATTGAAAGTGCACATTTGTCTATTCCAAGAAATTTGGAAGTCATCTACCTGGTCAACCAATTGGAAGAAATTTATATTTGTGTCCATTCCAAAGAAAGGTGCTCTAGCAGAATGAACAAATTATCAAACAATATCATACAAAAGTAAAAGTTCATGAAAGATAATTCAAAAAGATTGTAGCAGCACATGGACAGAGAACTACCTGAAATTCACACTGGACTCAAAAGAGTATGTGGAGCCAGGGGATATCATTATTGCTATCAGATGATTCTTGGCTGAAAGCAGAAAATACCAGAAATCTGTTTACCTGTGTTTCACTGACTTCAAATCATGGATAACATTGTAAAGAATGGGAATTCCAGAATGCTTAATTATGTTCATGTGGAACCTATACACAGACAAAGAGGCAGCTGTTATAATAGAATAAAGGAGTAGACTGTGGTTTGATATTAGGAAAGATGTGCATCAGTATCCTTTCACCATACTAATGAAATCTTTCTGGAAATAATCCAAGAAAATATCCTATATGAAGTAGAACATGGCATCAGAATTGGAGAATCAATAACAACCTATAATGAGCACATTATACATGCAAAAAGGATTTAAAACACTGACTGATAAAGATGAAATAAATACAGCTTTCAGTATGGATCACACTTCAATATAAAGTTAACAAAAAAACTTTGACACTGGACCAGTACACAATATCTGGATGAAAGGGGGGCAAAATGAAACTTTCAAAGATTTCATTATGCAAGAAATGTATTAACAGCGGATGTGATTAAAGAGTAAAGATGTCCCTTTGAGCACTAAGGTGCATCTGACCCAACCCACTGCATTTTCAACCACATCGTAAACACGTGGACGCTGAGCACAGAATAAAGAAGACTGAAGAAGAATTGATGCCTCTCAATTATGGTGTTGGTGAAGAACAATGTGTGTACTCTGGATACCAGCAGAACACACAAATCTGTTTTAGAAGAAGTACAATTGGAATGTTCCTTAGATGTGAGGCTGGTGAGATTTCATCTCATGTACATTGGAGACAGTATCAGGAGGGACTAGTCTCAGGTGAAAGACATCATGCTTGGAAAAGCAAAGCATCAGAAAGAACAGGAGACCAGATGGACTGATAGTGGCTGGACACTGGGCTCAAACAGCAACGGTTGTAAGGATGGTATAAGACCAGAGAGAACTTAGTTCTGTCGCACATAGTTAGAGTCGGAACTGACTTGATGGCACCTAACAATTGTTTGCAGTCCACTCATGACATTCAGTTCCAATTTTATTTTGCACAACTTTGGGGTCCGTAAACAGATGGGTACCCAGAGGCTGATTTATATAGATTACAGTTTTTTATAGATTATAATTTTATTGTAGTGAAACATTACAGTGATTTCATGATATGAAAGATCTCAAGCAACACAAGGCCCTCACTAATCTCAAACTGTTAAGAATTAGGCAGAGCAACAGAGGTAAAATGCTACTACCTCTTACATCTCAACATGTAGGTGACCAATTCATTGAAAATCTCAAAGTACTCTCTCTACCTCCCTCATCTGCCACTCTAGGACCAACAAGAAAATCTCATATAAACATTCTGTCTCCCAGGAAAAAAATCAATCACTCTGCAGAGCATTCCCTGAGTATACACAGGGCAAGGCTTTCAAGATTCTTAGATGCCTCCAACATAGCCGATCTCTCTTTGTCAGACCACAATATATTTCTTTGTGCACCCTTTCCCTGTTACCAAAATAAAAAGCACTCATAATTAAAAATATAGACTGCATTTGAGATCCTAGGAGATTACGTGTCTACTGAAGTGCTGTTATTCACAAAAGAATGTCTACAATCAAAGCAGTCTGCCTAGTGGTACGAAGCCTGCCTCGCTCACTCCCAGAGACCTTATCAGTTTCTGAGGCTGAAAATCCTGACATGAGAAGAAAGCCTATCTTTCTCCCTCAGAACGCCCACTAGCTTTTATTATGCAACCACAGCCTTCTCTAGATCGACGAACAATAAATAAGCACCAGGGTATCCCCAGTATTATGTCATCAAGTAAAAAATTCACTTTAGTTCTGGTGTCCAGGATTCCCGGGGGTGCTCACGGCAGTCTGCTTCCAGAAAGGTTTACAGCCTTGGAAACCCTGTGGGGCAGTTTCACTCTGTCTTGGGGGGGCGCAGTCACTATGAGTCCGACTCAGTGCAATGGTTTGGGGGTTTTATATTTCATCCCTATATCGATTGCATTTGCATTTCTATTAAATGATAAAATCATAGAATTTTCTAAAAACCTACAAAAATCTTGCAAAGTTTACTTTTTAAGACCACAAGATCTTAGAGAAGTGTATCTGATTTACGTTAGGTCTTTCTCAGTTAACTCTCTTTGCATGCTTGTTTAGGCTTCTGGGATCTAGACGGTACACACAGCTGCTCATGACTCCCTTGCACGCCCTTCTTTAGAGAAGGCCTCTGGAGGGCAGTGAAAGAGGAAAAGTCTGGCATTAAGTCTAAGAGTTATTTCCTTTCCCCTTTATGAAAAAAGACAGTATTTACTGGAGACCGTCTAGGAATGTCTGGCTGCCCATCGCTCTCCTCTGGCACATTAATGACATACCCTAGGAACAGACTCAATGCTGCTGTCAGGACTGAAAGCTGCAGGCTTCAGAAAGATCCTGATTGTTTAGAATTCAGATGTGTGTCCAGAATTTCAGTGGTCTAAGATGGTATATGGTACAGAATACGTTTTCTTAAAGTCTGCTGAATGGAACCACTGTCCAAATCAGAACCAAAGCCAGCGAATCTTTCACAAGTACGTGACCAGAAATAGCCCAGGCTGTGAAGTGGGAAAAGAAAGTGACATCCTTTTAAAGACTTCTGATCATACTAGGTAGTTTTAAATTTTGTTTTCCAGTGCTCCAAATAGCACAGTGTGATTCAGGTTGCTTGGCAAGTACAGGATGCATTTAGAATAACTTTCATGTCATGATTAGAAATACAAACTTAATTTCAGAAGTCCAGGAGAGTTACAAAGATAAATGTATTGATAGACTATCTTTCTCTTGGGTACCTATTTGATGGAAAATTATGTGGGAACAAGTTTCAAAAGGGATTAATGGAAATAAATAGGGAACTTAAGAATCCTGAAGATGAAACTTCACTAAACTTACATTTGAGATGAGGGGGTGAGAAAAGCTAATTTGGTGTGTCAACTATGGTTTAATCTTGCTTTATCTAGATTTTGCATAAAAATGAAACAGAAACCCATAAAATGTAATGAAAAAAAATCAAGATGACTAGGCTATAAAGTGCTATAAAGGTAGCATTATAAATTCTTATAAGCTCTTATACTTCTGTGACATGAAACTAAAATGAATTTCTTAATTCTTAGCACATCAAAGAATCTGTGGACATTTTGGGGGTATGTCAAGGAACCCTGATGGCACTGGGTGACGTCTTGGGCTGCTACCCTCAAGGTCAGTAGTACAGAATCACAGCTACTCTGCAAGGTAAAGATGGGGCTATCTGCTCCTGTGAGGACTGACTGTCCTAGCCACCCTACAAAAAAAAGGGTCACCATCAGTCAGAATCAACTCAATGCCAGTGGATTTGGGGGTTGTTATACATAAATGTAAACCACTCAAGCTCAAGCCACTGGACACTATTAAGCATTAAATGGCACACATTCTACCAACAGGAAAACTTGAATTATGTAACCCATCATTACTTATTGTGCTAGGGTTATATTCTTAAGTAAATTAATGCTGCAACCATTCAGTCTCATTTTCAGAATTGGTCAAGTCATTCAAAGTTTCAATTCTGTTCACTTGAGGGTGGTGGGTTATAAGGTCTCTACCAGCGCATGCCTGAGCATACAGAAACTCAGAGCTAGTCAATGGCAGGCCCAGGAAACAGTATGAGAAGTTACAGGACTTCTCTCTCATCTTTTCTCATCTACCTTCCCATACCCATCCTTCATATATCTGAGAGAGTAAACACAGTAATCACTCTAGACAGCCATAGTGAACTAGTTACATTTACTCAAGGACTCTAAGTACAGTCTTATGTTCTCACTCAGGGAAATAAATAGCAAGGCCTAAGATATTCAAGAAAACAGCTAAACTAGCTTCCAGACATTACAGCCAACCCAGACTGTTGTCAGTGTAAGAGATTCGGATATACCCCATCTTTACTTTTTTAGTCCCTTCTTAGTAAATGTGAAGCTTAACTCAACCAATGACTGGGTCTACTGTAGTATCTTTTAAAGAAAAAGGAAAAAGCCCATTACCAGTGAGTCAGTTCCCATTGAGAACAACCCTACAGGAGGGAGTAGAACTACTCCCGAGCGTTTCCAAGGCTACCTTTTTATGGGAGCTGACAGTCTCATCTTTCTCCTGTGGAGTGGCTGATGGGCTTGAACTGCGGTCTTTGTGGTTAGCAGCCTAAGTCTTAACCCACTGTGCCACTGGTTTCCTCTTTTAAAATGGAGTGGTGGTGGCAAACAACATTCTGCAATGAGGTAAGATAATACAAAAAATCATTTCTAAAGGACATCGCCTGTATCCATTCTTTAGCAATACAAGATTGGTGTGGCACTTCTGAATAGAATGTAACTGATGAGCTTTACTCATCACTAGGTTGTATGTGCAACCATTTATTCCAATCTACTAACTGTGTTTGTTAACATACTATTAAATATAGTACACACTGGAACACAGGAAACCATTTGTTTCTACTTCTTGACAATTATTATGTTTATTAGGTATCAACTTAGTGCCTATTTCATACAAAACACCACTAACGTGCTGTGAAAAATATGAAGAATACAAAACACAGCCAATGATTTCTCGGAGGTTGACATAAAACGGCTTCTTAGGGGTGGAAACTCAGCTAGGTGCAAGGGCAGCACGCAACCTTGTCTTTCACATTTAATATTACTACACTGCATAATCAGACTGATAACAATGTATCCTTCAGGAGCCCTGACAAGATGGTGCCTGGGTAAGCAGTCCACATTGGGAGCTCTGTAGCAATCAGTAAAGCCAGTGTCCAGGAGGGCAAGAGGGGGGGAAAGACCCCCATGAAAACCCAGAGTACTTCCTTCCCCCACATCTAACCTCACTCCAGTGCCCCTGGGATCTGCAATCTGGTCCCAGGGATTCCATGGCCATGCTGGCTGCACTACTTTGGATGCCTCCACGGTCACCACCGCCAATTGTGACCCCCCCCCCCCCGGCCTGATTGCCACACCAGGAGATAACCAGCTACCCTAGTGAGGCCTCCACAATCTTGGCTGGACCACCTCGTGGTGAATGTATGCCCATGACACTTTCCACCATGAGCTGCTCCCTACTCCTGAGGCTCCCCTTTCCCCATGTGGCGGTGGGTCCCTCCCACCACCCATCCGTGGCCCCAGTGGCCTGGCTAGACCCTGCCTGCAGTCCGACTGCAGTAAGCTTAGTCACCTGCAGCTGTGGGGGTTCTCCTCGCCACCATTGCCTGACATGCACCCACCCTGCAGCAGCCACATCACCTCCCGCAACCCACAACAGAGGCAACCACTCCCGAGCCCATGCAGTGCCATCGTCTATGGCTCTGGCAGCTGTCCCCACCAGTGCTTAGCGCCCCCACCCTGTGGCAGTTGGGCTTTCCTGCTGCCACCTGACACTCCCTACCATGGCAACAGGCACTTCTTGTATTTGCCCAGCACCACCACCTGCAGCAGTGAGCTTTCCCTATGGTAACCAGGCACCTCCACCACCAGCAGCAGCAGGGAATTTCCCACTGTCACCTGGCACCCCCTTCTGTGGCAATGGGACCTTTCCCCACCCTTGTTCAGCACCCCTGCTAGGGCAGCAGGGCATCTCCCATTGTTTGACACCCCTACACACAGAGCTACACTCACTGCCTGCAACTTCCCTGCTTGTGTGCCCTGAGAGGCCCACCAGACCTTCCCTCCAAATAAGGAATCTCTGCTGTCTAAGGGGAGTAAAAGCCTCGTGAGATAAAGAAATAACCCAATTCCCCAGCACAGTTGGCTTTAGGCAGCCTGAAAAAGCATTCCTACCAGCCCCCAAATGAGAGAGCCCAAGGCTCTTTGCCTCCTTGGAAAATGGTGCCAAGCTTCTCCCAAATGACATGCAGACAGCAACCACCCACAACAACAACAACACACACACAAAAACAAAACCCCAGAAGAAATAACATGCATTGTCAGAGGAAGTCCTGAATCTAGCGACATGTATAGAACAAACAGAAGTTGAGCTACCACAGAAATCTTCAGCATGCTGCTTGGAGCCATACTGGACATGAGGAAAGCATTACATAAAAAGGAGGAAACGATAGAGGAGATAAAGCCACGCAGCAAAGGGAAATATAAGGAACAAGGGACGAGCACCAAAGGGAAATACAAGAGTTAAGGGATGAGGTAACAAAAGCAAATAACAAGTTAACAGGCTTTAACAACAAATTAGAAGAAGCCGAGAATTGTATCAGTGACCTTGAGGATAACCAGGAGACTCCAACAAACAGGAAAGACAGTCAAAATAATCAAAGAAACTGAAGAACACCTGAGAACAATGTCAGATGCTATGAATAGGAACAACATTAGAATAAATGGACTACCAGAAAAAGATACAACAAAGAAGTCAATGGTAAAAATAGCAAAGAATTCCTCGAGGAAAATTTCCCTGGCTTAATGAATGAGAATCTGGCAACCATACAGAAAGCAGAGAGGACACCAGCTAGACTGAATCCAAGGAAGAATTCAACAAGGCATATAACAGTTAAACTCTCCAATTTTGAAGAAAAGGAGAAAATCATGAGAGTTCTTAGTGGGAAAAAGGCCATTACCTATAAAGATACCCAAATAAAAATATGCTCAGACTTATCAGCAGATTCCATGAAGAGGGGAGTGGAGTAACATCTTCTAAACATTGAAAGAAAACAATGCAAACTCAAGAATCCTCTATTCAGCCAAATTATCTATAAAGATAGAGGGCAAAGTAAGAGTCTTCCCAGACAAGGAAAGACTCAAAGAATATGTTAAAAGAAACTCATCTCTACAAAAAAAAAAAAATCATTGCCAACCCAATGTGGTCAGAAGAACAACACTCACCGAGCACAAATAGCAGACCACCACATATAGTAACTCCACCCAGAGGTCAACACATTGAAAACAGCTGCCAGATTATATTGGCTTGAAGGTGAGAGAAGGCAAGAATGAACCACATACTCATTCTCACAATGCACTAAACGGAGGTAGGAAAACACCCAACACAAAAGATAGGAGATGACAACAGACCACTGATGGATGTTATAACTGAACATCAATGGACTGAACAAGCCCATTAAAAGACAGAGACTAGTAGACTGGCTTAGAAAACACAACCTATCAATCTGCTGCCTACAAAAGACACAACTCAAGCTTGCAGACAGAAATAGGCCAAGAATCAAAGGATGGAGAAAAAGATACCAACAAATAGCAATTAAAAAGACGCAGGAATTGCCATCCAAATCTCTGACAAAAGTGATCTCAAGGTACAAGTCATAACAAGTGATAAGGGGCACTATATAATGTTCAAGTGGCCAGTAGACCAATAACCAGTGAGTATAATAAATAAACGTTAACGCATCAATGAGAGATCCGTGAAATTTCTCAATGAAATGCTCCAAAAGATTGAAAAAAAAAAAGAAATCACGGGCTCAACAATCATAGTCGGTGACTTTAATACATGCTCTCTGAGAAAAATAGATCACAGGGAAAAAAGCTTAAAAGGAGACTACAGAACTAAGCTCTACAATTAGATGACTTGACCTGATAAACATTTTCAGAGCTCTCTAACCAAATTAAAAAAAAATTCACATTCTTTTCAAGCTTACATGGCCCATATTCAAAGATAGACCACATGTTAGGACACAAGTCAAACTATGTAAATTCAAGCACATAGAGGTCACTACACCATAAGATTGGAAATCAACAAAAGGAGGATTAACAAGGGCAAATAATTGGAGGATGAATAACTCTACTGCAAAATGTGTGGATACTGAACCAGATCAGAGATGAAATTCGGAAGTTTCTACAAACCTATGAGAATGAGAATACAACGTATCAAAACCTTTGGTATACAGCTAAAGCAGTTACCAGATGAAGTTTAATAGCAATAAATGCACACATAAAAAAGGAGGAGAGACTTATGATTGATATGCTTACACAAAACCTCCAACAATTAGAACGGAATCAAGAGGACAATCCTACAAATAGCAAAAGAAAAGAAATAATAAAAATTAGGGTATAAATAAATGAGTGGGAAAAAAACGATAATGATGCAAAACAACAATGCAGCAAAAAGCTCTCATCTGCTGCTGGTGGTCCGGTAGGTATGTGCAGCTGTTCTGGAAATTGATTTGGTGATACCTAAAACAAATGGAAATCGAGCTACCATATGGCCCAGCAATCCCCCTACTGGGCATATAGCTAGAAGAAGGAAGAAATAGACCACAACCAGACATCTGCATTCCAACATTCATCGTGGTGCAGTTCACAATCGCAAAGAGTTGGAAACAACCTAAATTTCCATCAACAAACAAATGAATTCAAAAACTCTGGTATAAACATACAATGGAGTACTACACATCTCTAAAAAGCAGTGATGAATGCATGAAGCACATCGTCTCAGGGGAAGAGTTGGAGGAAATTATGCTAAGCAAAGTAAGCCAAGCACAAAAGGACAGGTACAACATGAGTCCACTGTGGTAAGCTTAGAAAGCACAAGGGGCCTAGAGGAAAAGGCACCAAGTGCATAAATTCCCGGGGCGAGGCCCAGGCACTCTGGCAGAGGTCAGACCCAACCCAGGGATGCATATGTCAGCCAACTAAGAAGGAGGGGAAAGGGGGGAAAGGTGGATGTGGTTAGTGGGGAAACAGGTCACTAACCCACACAGGGAGAGGTTGTTGTTATGTCTCTAAAGCAGTGGTTCTCAGCCTGTGAGTTGTGACCCCTTTGAGGGTTGAATGACCTTTCACAGAGGTTGTCCAATTCACAACAGTAGCAAAATTACAGTTATGAAGTAGCAATGAAAATAATTTTATGGTTGGGGGGGTCACCACAACATGAAGTACTGTATTAAAGGGTGGTGGCGTTAGGAAGGTTGAGAACCACTGCTCTATAGGAAATCAAGAAAGGGACCAGACCTCAACCTGGGGGGCCAAGCCTTGAGAGCAACATACCGGCATGACGCAGCAAACGAAAGAAAGGTTTGCAAGGCCGGCCCCAGTCCAAGCTACGTTGACCCCTTCCCCAGAAGAATGTACTACAGAGGACAGCACTGAAGATACAGCCCGGAGAAAGTGGGGCCGGGCAGGGGGTGGGGTGGGGTGGGAGGGGGGGAAGAGGGAGAGAGAGCGAACTGCAACTTGGCCCACCAAGCCTCCAGGATCACATTTTTGCTTGGAGCAAAGAATGCACAGAGAGGACCGTGGGGCTGGCCCCACCAGGAGACATGATGCCCCTTCACTGACCCACAGGGCTACAGGGGACAGCACTGTAGGCACAGAGTGGGAATTGAGGCCCGTCTGACACCTCCCCTCCACCCCCCACCCCGCCACACACACACCAGAGTGAAACACGAAGGATGCACAGCAGAACAGCAAGGGGAGCGAAACGGAACCCAACCCAAGGAATTCTGAAAATAGAATCGGTGGGCAGGGCATGACACTTCACCAGATCAGACTGGAAAACATTCACAAGGGTCAGCAGACAGACCTGGAACTATTTATAGGGTTGTTTGGGTTTTGTGTTTTGTTTTTTTCTTTCTGTTTTTTCTCATGTCTATCCATATAGGGCAAGCAGGATAACTGATCCAGAGGAGAAAACAATGGGGTCAACGGCTCCGGGGGGACATAGGAGAGGAGTAGGTGGGAGAAAGGGAGGGGAGAGCCAACAAATCCAGGGATAAGGGAACAATTAGGATCTAAAATTGATGGTGAGGAGGGTGCAGAATACCTGATGGGATTTGATCAAATGCTATGTAACCGAAAGAAAGTACTGAGAGTTGAATGAAGGTCGAACATGACAGTGGGACAGGAGTTAAGTAAACAGAAAGAGAGGAAAGAACTAAGAGGCAAAAGACATTTATAGAGGTATAAATGTAGGCATGCACATATGTAAATATATTAATATAAATTGATAGGGATATAGGTCTATGTGCATATATTTAAATGTTAAGTATTAAGGTGGCAGATGAGCATTGGATCTCTACTCAAGTCCTCTCTCAGTGCAAGAACATTTTGTTCTAATAACCTGGCATTCCATGATGCTCACCTTCCCAACGTGATCACTGAAGTCAAAATGGGTGCATAAGCAAATGTAGTAAAGTAATCTAATGGTACACAGCTATTACAAGATGCATCTGGGGTCTTAAAGACTCGAAGTTAAACAAGCGGCCATCTATCAGGGAAGCAACAAAGCTCACATGGAAGAAGCACACCTGCCTGTGTGATCATCAGGTGTTGATAGGTTAAGGTATCAGGCATCAGAAGACCCAAAACAAACAAATGGTGGGGGCCAGAGTGGAGACCCAAAGCCCATCTGTAGACAATTGGACATTCCCTCAGAGAAGGATCACAAAGGAAGAACGAGACAGCCAGGGTGCAGCACAGCACTGACGGAACACACAACATTCCTCTCATTCTTTAATGCTTCTTCCCCCAACTATCAAGACTCCAGTTCTACCTTACAAATCTGGCTGGACCGGAGCATGTACACTGGTACAGATAAGAGCTCTCAACAAAAGGAATCCAGGACAGATAAACCCCTCAGGAACAGTAATGGGAGTAGCGATACCATGAGAGAGGAAGGTGCGGGACAAAGGGGAGAGATGGGAAACCGACTACAATGATCGATTGTAACTCACCCCCTCCTCTCCCCAGGGGGATGAACAATAGTAATGTGGGCGAAGGGAGGAAGTGGTCGGTGTAAGATATGAAAATAATAATAATTTATACTTTATAAGGGGTTCATGATGTGGGAGGGGAAGTGGGTGGGGAGGTGGGGAGAGGGATAAAGGAAGAGCTGATAGCAAGGGCTCAAAAAGAAAGTAAATGTTTAGCAAATGATGATGGCAACATATGTAAATATGCTAGACACAATTGATGTATGGAATGTTATAAGAGCAATAAGAGCTCCCAATAAAATAATTTAATAAACAAAATAGAAATATAATATTTTGAAAATGATGATGG
Organism: Tenrec ecaudatus; assembly: GCF_050624435.1. Classification (NCBI taxonomy): domain Eukaryota; kingdom Metazoa; phylum Chordata; class Mammalia; order Afrosoricida; family Tenrecidae; genus Tenrec; species Tenrec ecaudatus. The sequence goes on from NC_134545.1 coordinate 46,628,798, forward strand.
CAAACATATAAAAATGTACTCGATACAATTGATGTATGGCTTGTTATAAGAGCTGTAAGAGCCCCAAAATAAAATGATCTATTAAATTAAAAATCATGTATCCTTTAAAGTTTGAGATTTAAAAATGGCTCTTGGGAAGTTCTCCTTTCCTGCATATAGCATTACATTGCCATTGTGCTATTTGCAGTTCAGGATGTACAGATTCTGAGGGAGAATGTTAAAGCACAAATGCGGTAATTTGTGCCATGGGAAATATCCAAAACTTAAACCTCGCAATATCCTATCAGGGATGGCAGGGATGTTTCCAGGAGGATTATATTTGATGAGAAAAAGTAGGGGGAGGGGAGTTTATGTTGCAAAATAATTTAATCTCCACAAATCTATGAATTAGAAACTTTGACTCCATTTCTTCCACTGAGAAAACTGAGACCCAGAGTGGGCACAGAAGCAAGCATCTATCTGTGTACCATGTAGCTATCGGATATAACTGATTCTGAACTCATTGAGATCTCTATTATATATGGTTTATTTTTAAGTAGCAAAAATAATGGTTGTTCATTCAAAGCTGTGTTCAAATGCAAAATAAACCTAGATATTTTAAAAACTAGCCTAAAATCCATAAACAATTTGCCAGACTACATTAACTGAGCCAGGTAAAACCTCTGAAAAGTGATCTCACACCAAGCAAAAGCACATCCGCCATAATCTTGAACCTGCACTGCACAGCTTACACTCTGTAACAGTCTGGTTCACTTCCTGTTTCACAGACAAATTTCATCTCCTCAAATTGGTCACAAGCACTTGGCAAATATTTTTCTTTATAATGGTTAAAAATACCCAATACATTCCTATAATACACATTCAACAAACAGTTGTTAAGAGTGGCTCTTTCCCAGCCAGGGTGCGATGTAGCAACGATGAAACATACAGCTTTCCTCTAGTTCCTAAATGCTTCCCTTGCCCCCATTATCATGATCCCAATTCTACCTTACAAGTCTGGCTAGAGGATGTACACTGGTACAGATAGGAACTGGAAAGACAGGAAATCCAGGGCGGATGATCCCTTCAGGACGCAGTGTGTGGCAAAATTGGGAGGGTGGAGGTGGGTTGGAAAGGGGGAACTGATTACAAGGATCTACATATAACATCCTCCCTGGGGGATGGACAACAGAAAAGTGGGTGAAGGGAGACGTCAGACAGTGCAAGATATGACAAAATAATAATTTATAAACTATCAAGGGTTCATGAGGGAGGGGGGAGAAGAGAGGGAGGAAATGAGGAGCTGATGCCAGGGACTTAAGTGGAGAGCAAATGTTTTGAGAATGATGAGGGCAATGAATGTACAAATGTGCTTTACACAATTGATGTATGTATGGATTGTGATAAGAGTTGTATGAGCCCCTAATAAAGTGATTTTTTTTAAAAAAGTGAAAACACCTAAAAAAAGAGAGAGATGCAAATAGTCTTAGTGTATATAACCTTTTTATCCAGGGAAAAATAACACTCTATGACAGCCCTGGGTATTATTATTATTTGTATAAATATACAAGCAAGTGTTTCTCTTTCTTCTTTCCCTGTAAGAACATGACTTCCATTTCTATTTAGAGGACATATAACTGAATTTGTTCTGTACCAATGTCCAACAAACATGCAAACTAGAACCTAATTTTAAATCTTACAAAACCATTCCTCTGAGAGTTTTTAACTTGCTTATGGTAACTCCTTCTTCATAAAGAGTCAGATAAGATAAATAAATAATTCTTTATTCAAATTTTAAAAAAAAGAGTGGCTCTTTCCAAAAAGGCTAATTGTTGACGCATTTCTGTTGTTACATAAAGGAGTCCTGATAGTGTAGGGTAGTGGAGTGGGCTATGCATTCAACTGCTAACCACAAAAACCGCGGTTCAAGCCCATCAGCCACTCCACGGGAGAAAGATGAGACCGTCAGCTCCCATAAAAAGGTAGTCTTGGAAACCCTCGGGAGTAGTTCTACTCCCTCCTGTAGGGTGGCTCTCAATGGGAACTGACTCAGGGACACTGGGTTTGGTTTTTGATTTCGTGGTTACATTGGTAACTGACATGAGAGCAAAACAACTGGGTGCACATACGCGATGCTTTTCCTAAAAATGAAACAGACGAATCCTGTTACCCTTCCAGGATCCTACTAAGCGACAAGGGTCAGAGGTCAAGCAAGCCCCTTTTTCTTGAGATGAATCACTAGGAGTATTTTATATAAACATTAAAAAGTGAACAAATTGCAATTCTAGACTATATGCCAACACACACAAGCAGATCATCTCACTCTGTCAGATAAATGCAAGCGCAGCAGCATGGAATCCTGGGACATGTGTGGCTATTACACAGTCGCTTCCGCGGCAATCAGGGTGGTTTAGGACATTGGGACACGTTTCTATTGTGCATATATTTTGAAACTCTAAAATGTAGGGTTTTTTAAATGTGTTTTTTAAATGCACTTCTGAAAACATCTTAAAAATGTATTTCTAGTCCCTGCACGCCACACACATGCTGATACACCTACATGTGAGGGCGGTGGCAGGCGTGGGGGTGGAGACAGAGAAAGAGGGAAGGAGAGCTGGAGCTTCAGTGAGACACACCACTAACCTTGCTGCAGAGACACCAAGGTTACTGGGAACCTGCTGGCAGTGCCTCCGCGAGCGCATCTGGGCCACTACCATTTGCTTTGCTGACAGTGATATGTGTGCAAACGGGGGAGATCCTCCTGCTGGATCAGGAAACTGCATCTGCATGCTAAATATCTAGAGGCAGGAGAAGCCCTGGGTAGAAAGAGAAGAGCAGCCTCTCCACTATGGGATCCTGGCTCTGGGGACAACAGCCAGGGGCTGCCTGCACCCACACATCAGGAATCGGTTGATTATGGTTTTAAATGCCTCCCCTCTGTCCTTTATGCTCCTATATCCAACAAAATCATTGCCATTTTAGAGTTGGAAACGCATCAGCTTTTAGGAATTTCCCCTAAGTTCCTTGGGTAGGAGGAATCCCCACACAAATAGCCAATGAAAAGGCAAAGCTGGTCCGCAGTGTACTTCAGCCAAGAGGCAGCCCAGCACAGCCGGCTGGAGCATCTAGCACACGCCCGCCCACGCAGGCCTAAGGGACAGGCTTTCCCCACAAGCTGAACCGCAACCACGGAGGCTGCTCTGTGCCTCCCTGCACAGCGCCACATTAACATCGACAGGAGCCGCAGGCCTCGCAGAGGGTTTTTCCTGACAGACAAGGGCATCCAGAGAACTACTACCTGCCGATTGGCTGCTCTCTGCACTTTCTGTCCTTAGAAATGCCAGCAGACATCAAGCTTTCTTCAATCTATTCTTTAACCTCTTCTACACCTCAATGTAGCCAATTAAAAACTGCACTTACTTTTAACAAGATTCTCAGGAAAATCATGCATGACTACAAATAGGATTTAATTGAAACAAATAAATTACACTTTTATTAGCTTTAAAAAACCAAAAGTACTAGGTGCATAAGAGACATGCTTCTGGGAGCTCTAGTTAGAAAACAGAGCAACATTTTCTAGATCTGTCAGCATGAATTTGACAGGTTATGAAAAAACAAAAGCAGAAGGACAAAAATCTCTGTATTTCCATCTTGGTCAAATTCACAGCAAACCCCTCTTTCACGTTCTGCTGCTTTTGGAAATTCCAACTCGGTAAAGACCCAGGCAAATGGGCTGGCGGTCCTCACTCGCAAAGTAACAAGAGGGTTAACTTCAGCAAGGAGCCTCGGCTCTACCAGTGCCCAGTCTTCCCTAGCTTCCCTTGGGTGGAGCGGCAGGGTGAATTATGTGGAACAGCCAAATAGGTACAGTAATTGGATATTGACATTTTGGGGCTAAATTTCAGTAATGCCCATGGCTTTAGATTTTATAATAAGCTTTTTCTTGAACCTGTTTGAAATAAAGAATTGAGGACAAAGTAAACAAATTTAAAAAGAAGAGGAAATATTTGGGACTGAGCATGGGATGATCGTTGCCATATGCATCTGATTTTAGGAATCTATCACATCGCTTTCCTCCTCTCCCCTGACCTCCAAACACATTGTCCTTGCTAGACTCAGTTCTCTCCCTTCCTTAGAAAACCAACAGTATTTGATGAGAAGCCTCCCCAACGTCTCTCTTCATCCTGCAAGCTTTCTAGTCACATGCTTTTATCTAAGAAAATCACATTTGTCCCACTAAGCAAGTTCTCCTAAGAAAAGAGGATCTATAGTCTGCAGCTTCTTGGGTGCCAAGACAGATGTAATAAATGGTATGTGGCAATTCCTTATCTGAGCCCCAAACACATCCTCTCAAAGGACCAGTAGGTTGTTTCTCCTCTATCTTCGGATCTAAGCAATATTCTAAAACGAACGGCTTCACAAGTGTTTTGGACTTGGGGTTTAGTGGGGTGAGGAGAAATGGGAGAGGATTAAAAGCACAATCTATTCTTTAAAAATAACTCGAAGGTTCACAAAGAATGCATCTAGAAGATGCACCTGTGCCAAGCCTTAAAATTCCATTTAAAAATAGTGAATACATTGATAAGTCTATGCAGCCAAGGTGGAACATGTGCAGTGCAGTAATTCATTCAAACTACCCGATGAAGTATTCAGGGTAGATATTGATTATGCTTAAAGTGCATTCAGCAAAAACTTCAAGCCAATTATGTTCCCTTTTTATATCTGGGAACCCCCTCCACCCTTTCTAGAACTTTGGGCTGCAAATGGAGATGAGAAGGAGGGTCCAGTGAGAGACGCCACCACACATCACAAATACTTGCTAAATTCCTTGTACACTTGACCATTCCTGTGGTTTCCTTTAAAGTTCAAGGGCCAGTGTCTGTCTTGTATGCTACTGCAGAATGCTGGTTCATGGTGGGGCAGCTGCATGAGGGTCACGATAAACTCTGCTGCTCCTGGCCTTGCCACCTCCCAGGTAAGATAGGACTCATTTGTGAGCCCTACCTGCAGGGACTCAGAAATCACTAAGGCAGTCAAGACGCATGTCCTTGCAAATTTGGGTTGCGAAGAAGTGGAAATGCAGTTACACCACAAAGGACAGGTAAGATGTAAGTAAGTGGAAAACAACAAGAGTGCACGTGGCAAGCACATGAGGGAAGGACTACACAGGTGTGAGAGTACGGCTGTGCACCACACACGTGCATGGACATGGACCAGTTTCAGAAGCACGACCACCCTACAACTATGCTACAAAGGCGTTTTAGGTAGGTGACGGGGGTGGGGGGGCTTCTTTTGCACTCTCCATCTTGGGCCCCTCCCACCTGACTATGTGGTCAGGGTACTGCAGTGTGTGTGGTCAAGGGCAGTGAAGGAGGGTGCCAGCAGAGAGTGGGGGAGAATCAGGGTTCAGACTTTCGAGGGGAGCTGGTCAGGCCTGGCAGTCCTCATAGTTACGTTCATTGAAGTGACCCCATATATTTGATCTGAGTATGGAAAGAAGCCAGTCCCCGTAGCACGGTGTTCCTGTTTTGTTAGAACTGACCATTTGGATCTCCCACTGAGAACCGGCCACTAAAATGAGTTCTAGGATGGCAATCTGTTGGGCCACTCAGCGCATCTGCGGTCTGTCACAGCCACCAAGAGAGGAAAAGCAGGCAAGGATGTGAGAGGAGAAGGACCTGCTTCTCTGAAGTGGATTTGGGAACGAAAACAACGTGTCGTTCTCATTCTTTACCTAGAAATTAGCTCAGGTTAAGTTCTCACATTTAAGTCTCAACTGATTCCCAGGGAAACAAAACATCTGCTTATGTACAGGGCCATCTGTTTAAGAAAACTGCAATAAAAAACCAAGCCTCCAAGGCCGTGTTTTGACGATAAATGGAATGAATGGATGATGCCTCAGACATACTATATTTTGTGTATTTTTTGCCGCTGGGAATCCTTACCACCTACAACCTGATTAGATTTAAGCTCTACAATGACTCATATAAAAATAATAAATATAAGAAACTGAGGAGGCTGTATCAGAAAGTGAAGTGTCAGAGGCAAAGTAGGCCAGGAAGAAAAAAGCTGAAAGCGTGCAGCCTTGGATGAGGATACAATCAGTTTATACAGCAAAACAAAGAGGTCCCTACTGGCTCCAAGTGGCCTCAGTCTCAGCACTTTCTTATCTCTAACTCATTGCCTGACAAATCCAAATTTCCCTGATTACCAATGACAAGGTAGTCAATTCTACTTTAATAATGCCCTCTATTTAACATTCTCTTCGTGGATCCCCGCTGGCCTTGGGCTGCTGACCACCAAGGTTAACAGTAGGAAAGCAGCGACTCCATGGAAGAAAGAGGAAGCTTTATTCTCTCGGAAAGCATTACAGATCTTGGGATCCCACAGGGAAAGTTCTACCCTGTCCTATAGGGTTGCTATGAGTCAGGATAGACTTGATGGCAGTGAGGTAGTTAGTTTATTGTGCCAAGTTGGCCGATACACACATGTGAGGTTAATTGAAGGGCAGAGGGATAAATGGCTCAGTGAGCCTTGCCTTTCTAGTTCTCAGGTCTCTTGCTTTGTGATGGTCGGACCAGGGTGCAGTAGTCTTAGCCAGTTCCCTGATTCAACTGGCAAGGCTCACTTCCTGAAAGACATCCCTGAGGAGAAGCCACATGGACCTATCCTGATGCAGCTCTGGGTGCTGGAGCAGCCGTATGGAGACCCCTACCAGTGCTGAGATGCTTACACATTCACTGATTCGGCTTTCCTCCTGCAGTCAGCATCATAGTGTGTGTTTTGTGAGACGGAGGAGGACTTTGTGGATTGGTGTCAGACATATGGGTTAATGGTGGACTTATGGGTTTAGGCAGCACTGGGTTGGGGTGTTTTCTGAAAGTGCTCTTAACCTTTACATAAAACTTTCTCTATACATGAGTTTCTGTGGATTTGTTTCTCTAAAGTACCCAGACTAACACAGGTAGTGAATTAAAAAACAAACAAACATTCTTCCAGTGCTACCTTGTCCCTTTACCGCATGCTAATATCACCTGCAAACTATACTTGGCTTTTGGAGGAACTGCCCATTTTCCAACACAGCTGTATTATTTTCCAATTTCATCAATGTTGTGCAAGGGTTCTGATTTTTCCACATTTTTCATCAGCACTCGTTTTTATCTTACTTTATGATCTCAGCTATCCTAAAAGATTTGGAATGATAGCTCCTTGTGGTTTAGATCTGTTATTTTCCCAAGGATTATCGTATATATGTATATTAAACATGCCCATGTAAATACCATGCAAATACATGACAGGTGGAAATGACAAAATTATGTTTTAAAAGTTCTGGCATAGCAAACCCACACATAACACCACACATGTCTACCAGAAGTGAATTTTGGTCTGATTCACCCTCGTGCTGGTTAAAGCAGTGGGGCAGCTTGAAAAGCGGGCTCAAACATAAGAACAATGGTGAGGGTGGCCCAGGACTAGGCAGTGATTCGTTCTGTTGTGCCAACTTGATGGTACCTAGCAACATCGCCTTCATTTAACAGGCAGAAAATGTCACTTTTGATCATATATATATATGCCACTGACAACTGGAAAAGAAACATTTGCTCTGGGGCAGTTTTGAGTGCAGGCCTGACAGCGGCGGAGTGCTTTGCAGTGGATCTGCACCTAGGTTTGCTGCTGCAGAGATAGGCAGCAGGTCAGGTGGAGGCTGTGTGCAGAGCTGCAGCCTGAGCACAAACTGGCCCCGTGCGGGATGGCACAGGTGGGGATATGTGCTGCCCAAGCCCCTCAAGGCCCCTGTCTCGTACAAGCAAAGGACACAACAACCATCTGTTCTATCCCTGAGGCTTATGCCTGCCCTATGATGTCCCCTTGGGTGAAGGTTCAATGACCCCAGTGTGGTGGCCAGCAAGCTGGACAGTGAGGAGGAATGCGCATGGCCTCTATCACCTGAGTGTCTCCGGCCCACAGAGGAAAACGTGATTCTCCCTGCATTCGAGAAAGCAGTCTGCAGAGCAGGGAAAGGATCCTGCTGCTTTAGAATCTAAAGGGTAGGCCAGTGAGGGTCTGCTGCTGAGAACCATACCTCCACATCAACAGACACCAAGCCAAAAATCAAACATTAAATCTATGGTTTGGAGGTAGCTAGGTAAGAAAGGAAGGAAGGACAGAAGGAAGAAAAGAAGGAATTAAATTCCTGTTAAACATTAAATAAACCAGACATAGTGGTTACGCATTGGACTGCTAACTACGAAAAAATCAACAGTTCAAAACCACTGGCCACTCCCAGGAAGAAAGATGAGGCTTTCTATTCCCAAAAATCCTTACAGTCTTAGAAACCCAAGGGAGTGAGTCTAAGTTTTTGTTTTGTTTGTTTAAGTATACTGTGCTTATGAAAACAGTATGAGTTGTACAATATACAAAAACATACAGTTTGTTCATTACTTGCATAAAGATTACGATAGTTTTGTTGAACATTATTCCATGTGCTTATTGGTCATTCACAGATGCTCTTTAGAGAATGTCTATTCAAATCCTTTGCTCATTTTTAAATTGAGTTCTTTTTATGCAGGTGTGAAAATTCATCCTAACTCCTAGTGATCCTATATGGGGTTCCAAAGACTAAATCTCTATGGAAATAGATAGCTTCATCTTTCTTCCCAGTGGTTGGTGGGTCTGATCTGCTAACAATGTAATCAGCAGACCAATACCTAGCTCACAATGCTAGTAGGGTGCCTTTAAGTGGTAAAAGCTCCATAAAGTATGAATTCAAGTCTCATAGTAGTAATCTAATATGCAAATATTTTATCCTGTTAAAATTTTTTTTAATTTATTGGGAACTCTTACAGATATTATAACAATCCATAATTCAATTAGATCAAGCATAATTGTACAATTGCTATTTTTAAACATTCTTGATGGTACTGTCTACAACAAATGTCTTGAGTTTGGATGGAGCCCAATTGAGCTATTTTTTTCTGTTGGTACTTGTGCTCCTGGTGTCGTGTATCAGAGACCGCTGACTAATTCAAGGTCAGAAAGATCTTCACCTGTGTTTGCATCTAAGAGTCTTTAGGTCCCTGAGCCATGAGTTAATTTTTGTGTACAGTGTAAGAAGAGCTCATTTTCATTCTGTAGCATGTGCACATTCAGTTGTCTTTGCAACATTTGTTGAAGAGACAATTCTTTTCTCCCACTGAATCATCTTGGCACCCTTGCTGAAAATCAAATGACCATATATGTAAGGCTTTATTTCTGGGCTCTCAATTATATCCCGTCTCTGAGTCTAATTTATGTCAGTTCTCTACTTTCTTGATGGCTATGGTTTTGGAATCAATAAAAATTTGAAATCAAGAGTTTGACTCCCTTACAACATGTGTCCAAACTTTAGTTACTTGTCTCGCTCAATACCTCTGCAATGTGAGAGTCAAGCAACATATCCTGGTCTAGTTAATGACGACATCAAACATGCATATCACGAAGAAATGGAAGAACAAGCAGGCTCAACAGATTTTCTTCTTGAGAGCCTACGTTAAAAGGATGAATGAAATCACGGCACTCAAACAGTCAGTCCTGCCTACTAGAATTTCATGTCAAGAGTACAGAACAGAGAGCAGATGCTTCCCCAACCCCTTTGCCAAGCCGGGAAGTCATGTGGGAGAGTCGTCATAACCTTGCTCTGTCCTTTATGGCCTTCTCTCAGGAAATGACACGATTGTTTTAGTTGTTAGAAACTTGAACATTGTTCTTAATTCCTGCCTCTTTCCTTTATTCAGTTACCAGACTGGGTTCTAGTGTCCACCTATCTGTTGACTCCATCTATTACCCTGTATCTCCACGTCTGGACTGCCTAATCCTGCTCTCCTGTCTCTAACCTATCACAGCCCACAACACAAGCAGAATTATCTTTCTAAAATACAAATATTCCCTTGCCACTTCCCTGTTTAAAAGCCATTTCATTGACTTTAAGAATGTAAAACATTCCAAATATTTAGAGGGTTGGAACAATAGCAGCTACAACCATCGTAGGTAGAGTCCGGTGTGATGGGTATTTTTCTTGGGAAAGAGCCAACTGAAAGCTACGGATTAGTATAGAGACGGAGGAAGGAGAAGAGCAGCTGCGGGGGCTGGGCTGGGAGTTAAGCCAAAGCTAAAATTAAAGGTGACACAAAAACTATTTTTAAGATGAGTAAACTGCCTTTGTGGCATATTAAAAATATAATATTACTTCACACATCATGTATAATGAATATTTTCCAGTTCAACAAATACTTAATAGAGCTCCTACTACATATAAGGTCCTAGATTGTCCCTCAATTCCAAATGCTTCCGTTTGAAAGACTTGCTATCATTATACAACCCAACAGCCTAGCCCCAAGACAATTCTTTCCATCTTCATCTTCAGTGTTATAAAGTATTTGTGTGGAATACCATGCTTTGCTTTAAAATAATTCAGGGAGGGGAAAAGACAAGATGGGCAAAATGTTTATGTTGAAGCTGCTTAATGGGTACATCAGTGTTCATGAGCTAACGACACTGTTCTTTTCACTTTGGGTACTTAAAATAATTTATGAAAAAGTTTTTATAAACATAAGAAAAAATGACTCAGTGTTGAAAGACATAATGCCACTCTCATTCTATAAAGTCTAATACAAAATGGGTAGGTAGATTTTCATGGGCTTTGATTTAAACCACTACTGAAAAGGTTATTCTTTCAAATTCTGTTGTGAGCAGAAGTAGTTATACTAAGTCAGAGAAGCTGTAAAACAAATCAAATAAGGATTAGTCATAGCCAGTGTGTATTAAAAAAATCATGCTCGGCACTACACTTTCATTCTTCCTAGGTCCATAATGGCGGGGGCAGGGACTATGCTTAAAGGTCATGACTATTTCACAAAAACTTTGCTTTAAACAATTCTGGTCTTCATTACGGGGTAACCTGCCGGGCACCTTGTACTTCCACCTCCTGAGATTAGTTGCATTGCTCTACGGTGTGGCTTCTTGTTTAGTACTGCTGATTGTTTTGGGGGTGCTGAATAATTTTTTGTGGGCACGGGGCGGAGGGGGTTGGGGCAGGGCTTGAAGGCCGCCCTGTGGAGTATAGGGTGCTAGAAGTGCCCCTGAATTTTAACCACTAATGGTAGTCACACAGCTCCACTACACCATTTACTGACTGTAAACACTGTCAAACACCCCTTTGCTGGGCAGGGGAAGGGGACAAAACTGGCTGCCACTGCAAACCACTGTCCTACAGCAATTAGACGGTATGATTATTAACTGCCTATTAAAAATTATCAGTCGGTTTCCTTAGTTTCATAAATTCGTTTTCCTAATCTAAGGCAGTGAGACATGGATCTACATAATTGCTATCATTACTATAGGAAAACTTTCTGGTCACAGAGTCAGAGAAGCATCTTAGTGCTCTGGTTCAGGTTTCTCAATATTGACACAGTCCAGGTTCATGATTATGTATTAAGATTTGTGAGTTGTCTACTGCATTTTAAAATTGGTCCCTTTAGCACTGATAATCTTTAAACTCTGGATCATCATGAATGCTCTACCATTCAGGGCGCCCCACCTGTGCTTAGTAACACGGCTATTTCCCTCACTATAGCAGGCTGGTGAGAAAACCAGAAAAGAAAGCATAGCATTGCAGTTGTGGTCACAGACTACCACGATGCACCAAATAAAGGGGCTGCAACAATTTGAATAAAACCAAAGTAGGAGAATAATCAAAATATCATCTCTCACACATAGGCAGGGCAGGCCAGTACTAGAGAACCTGTGGGGCTGCAAAAAAATTGAGCAGCATTTTGGTTTCAGTAATTTATCAACCATCATTAATATTGTTAATTTCTTAGCTTTGTCATTTTATAAATTTGCTTTTGGTTTTATAACTCCACAGACTATAGGCAGAAGAAGGTGCTCCATAATTAGATGTATGTTCATACTATACCCAAGTGTGTATGGACAGATATATACATACATATATATACACACACACATATTTACAAAACAGTTTAAGTCAACACTTGAAATATCTGTCCCTTAAAAAAGAGGATCTGAGCAAAGCACATTGAAAAAAAGAAAGAATACGCTGATTACACAAAATGTGTTTAGCTCATTATATGCTAAATTATACCTCAATAAAGTTGATTTGAGGAACCCGGTAGCATAGGTTACGCGTTGGATCACTAAGCACAAGGTCAGCAGTTTGACTCCATCAGCCGTTCTGAGACTTGCTGCTCCTGCAAAGATTTGTAGCCTCAGGATCCCAAAAGAGTAGTTCTATCCTGTGCTGTAGGGTTAGTATGAGGCTGAGTGGACTCAGAGCAGTGGGGTTGGTTTGGGTTTTTTCCTGTTATAGTTCATTTATAAGAGAATAAAAGATAGAGAATCAAGGCTCCATCCCCCAGCCCAGGAGCAATCTCCTTTGAGTATTACCTACGGGTTAAAGTAAGTAGTCTGCTGTGACTCCCTAGCAGGGCCCATCTTGCCCTCAAGAACTGGCCGGGTGGGCCCTTGAAACTGGCTTCGTTGGATCCCTTGGCAATGAACCAAACCTCGACCAAGGTGGTCAGGGAGACCTAAGCCAATCTCGTAGGGCTTTCTAAACCATAAGACTGTCACTGTCTGTATCACGGGCCTCTCTGTCCTCTGTGCAAGAGTGACGGACTGGTCTGCCGCCAGACAGGATTTGGGGGCAGCTTCCGTTGTGACTCTGCCTCCCTGAGCACCATCATATACTCGTGCTGATGTCTTCCTCGTCCAGATGATCTGTTTCTGTTTTGTCTCTGTCCTGTTTACAACTGACTACGTTGGTCTCTATAAATTATATTTTAACCCGGGGCCTCTTTTTCCCCTATAGCCATGCAAGACAGACTGACCTTTTAGTTAGCAGCTAGGTGCTTGGCCAGTGCTCCTTTGAATTTACATACTAACTCAAACAATTTGCAGTGAACCAGTGCATAACAGTTCAAATTATCCCTAATAAAACCTACTCCTTGCAGATGACCAAAACAAAAACATACATCTACTTTGACAGTTCCTCCATCTAGGTGTATATACTTCTGAGGGCAATGTTTCTATCTCTTTAACCCTTCCCCCAAAGAATTCTGTGTCTTTGGTTTATACTACATCAAAACGGTAGTCTGGGCATCCTCAAGAGACTAAATCGTGCTCCTTTTAAAAGCTCTTTCCATTTGGGGCACCAAAGGAATTTTGAAGGGTGTGGCAGTTACACAATCTCCTTTCAACTTGTGAAGGGGTGGAGTCTACCCTGTCAATCAGGCCACAGCCAATGAGGCCTAAATGTGGGGATGGGCTTCTCCTTAGAGTTCTGGGAACTCCTGTATTCCTCCTTGGAGGAAGAAGACTCTCTCTGCTTGACATTCTTGTTGACAAACCACATGGAGCCACCATGATGACAGCCAGATCCCTGGAGCTGGAGAAGCTATGTGGAGACCTACGCCAGGCCTGAGATGCTTCCACCACCACTGGATCCACCACTGGCTGGTGATCTTACATTCAGTATCACTGCGTGTGCAGTATGAGTCTCAAGAGGAATTCATAGGTTAATTAATATCAAATTTAATACTGAACTCATGGACTTGATCTGGACTGGGCTGGGCTGTTTTCTTAATGTACGATTGCTCTTTGATATAAAGTTATCTCTTAAACACATGAGTATATCTGGATTTGTTTCTCTAGTCAACCCAGACTAGCACAAAGGGCCAAGATCAAGGCTGTAGGGTGAATGGGGAAAGGCTTCTCAACAAGAGGGCCCTTCCTTCTGAGCCTCAGAGAATGCGCAGGTGCTCTGTCTGTATGGGGAAAAAGAATTCCTTGGCACAACTTTCCTGGTCTTTTTTCTCAAAATGCAGTTTTCAATTTTCATAAAACGCCTTCCCACTAAGGCCTTGTGATTGTCCTGTGTACTACGAGAACATCCATCAAGATTATCCCTTTAGAATTTCATAAAACAGTCACCCTAACCTTCTGAGCTGACCTCTGTCTAGAACTCAGCAGGTCTAGCAGATCCCCTCCAATGCCACTGTTTTGATGAGATCTTTTTGGAAAGTACCTACTGAGACATGTATTCCAGGGGCTGGGGTGGGGGTGGGGGGTTGACTGTAGCTATCCACTGACAGCAGAAGAGACATGTTCAAACACGTTTTTGTTTAGGATGAACCCATGCGTGTATGAACAGGAACCCTACTAGCAATACTTTCTGACGTGCCCTTGCTTAGAAGAAGGTTCCGTCCAGCTGGTAAGCAGAAGGCATTCAGGTCCATAGGCTGCAGCATGCTGTGGTGTCTTCCAGACACCACGGACCCGTCGTTCAGACTATCTCGGGTCCTGGCCGTGCAGCACATTACAATACTGCATAGCTACAGGGGAAAAATACTGTGCCCACCTCTAAATTCCATTTCCAATCAGCAATCAACTTCTGGATTTGGTGTTTTTCTTTTTTAATCTTCAAGTAACACGTTCTTTCTATGGCCAAGACTACACTAGCCATTAAATTAAATAATGGACTATTTGGCACGCCAGATACTGGCTCAATCACCACAGCATAATGAAGGAAGAGAAATCAAACTGCAGTAGACTGCTACAATGCCCTGATTCCTTAAATCATTTAGTGGAACTGAAAGCCACAGGCCAGGAAAAGGTACAGTATGTGGCCAATCAACTTTATGTAAAAGTGGAATGAATGCCAAGGGAGCGGGGAGAGAAGCCTTGCTTTTAAGAATAGAAATCTAACCATTCAACCTAAACTGTATTGCTTACTTATTGATGGTAAATGGCTACTTTTGGAGAATAAGATTAAAATTTTAATGTAGGTTAATACAGATAATAAATAATAATGTGGGTTAATAATATTGTTATCTTACATCTGTCAAACCTTTTCTTTCTGTAGTCCCCTATCTCAGATGTATAACCCAGTCACCTAAGCCAAAATCTTAATCACCTGAATTATGTATAAAGATACCTGAACTGCAGCAACAGTCTTCTGTCTCTTTACGTCCAGTCTTAGGCCTTTCCAGACAGCTGCCAGAACGAGCTCTCTAAAATGAAATCGATCACGTCACTCCTGTCTCAGCCCCTTCAATATCATCATGCCACTGCCTACAGCATAACCCCGACCACTGAAGAACGGTATGTGAAGTCCGACATAATTTTAAACCCTCTCTCCATCCCTAAGGAATGCCGATGGCACTGTTGGTGGGGCATTGGGCTGCATGGCTGGCTCTCAAGCCCACCAGCTGCTCCTGAGGAGAATGATGAAGCTGTCTGCTCTCATAAAGACTTACAGTCTTGGACACCCTAAAGAGAGTGGCTCTGAGTCAGAAACGACTTGATGACAGCAGGGTATTTGAATTTTCCATCTCTACTCCTCCCTGTTCTGCCATTTCATTAATTTGCTATATATCAAACTAATTTGTGATTCCTTAAAAAATAAATTTAAAAATATTACCTCTGTAACACTGATTAAAGAGCCAAGTATTTCCCTCCAAACACTCATACAGCTCCCCTTAATACACGTGTTTCCCCTTACTCATCCTGATAACCCAGCACCCACCTGTCCAAACTCCCCACTCACTCTATTCAAGTTTGTTCTGTTGCAAACATTTCCCAGATCCCTACCTATGTGTTTAGGTGCCTAACTTCTATTGTTCTATAGGCTTTTGGTATGGTAGACAAAATAATGGCCCCCAAAGATGTCTACTTCCCTCCAATCCTTAAAACCTGTGAATATGGTACCTTGCATGAGGCAAAAGAGACTTTGCAGATATTGGTAAGGTTAAGGATTCCAAGGTGAAAAATTACTCTGAATTTCATCACGAGTCCTTAAAAGCAGAGACTTTCACAGAGAGGTGGCAGCTTGAGGACGATATGACCTACAGTTGCCTCCTTTGAGCATGGAGTAATGGTGCCAGGAGCTAAGGGATGGGGACAGCCTCCAGAAAAGACAGGGAAACAGACCCGCTAAGTCTAACATCATAAACTTGTATCATTTCAAGTCACTACATTTACAGCAACTTATTATGCACAACACAAACGAACAGTCTGAGGAACAGTTTTCTGGTGCTTTGTTCTTTTTTTTTTTAACATTTTATTAGGGACTCAGACAACTCTTATCACAATCCATACATATACATACATCAATTGTATAAAGCACATCTGTACATTCTTTGCCCTAATCATTTTCAAAGCATTTGCTCTCCACTTAAGCCCTCTGCATCAAGCTGGTGCTTTGTTCTTA
Source organism: Tenrec ecaudatus (assembly GCF_050624435.1). Lineage (NCBI taxonomy): Eukaryota > Metazoa > Chordata > Mammalia > Afrosoricida > Tenrecidae > Tenrec > Tenrec ecaudatus. The sequence continues at coordinate 46,645,041 of NC_134545.1, forward strand.
TCACTGTGTGCATTCCATGACAAAGCTAAAAGTGGCTTGAAGGTAACACTGTATTTTAACATTGTATTTCCAGGACCTAGCACAATCTCTGTCAATAGACATGCTCAAATTGTGAACATGCCCCCAAATATTATTAACTCCCAAAAGCTTATTACTAGAATTAAAATATTTTTCTTCAATCCAGAATCTTACTTTACAGTATGACTTGCTTTCATTCTCATCAGTCATCCTGGGCACAGAGATCTAATTAATACTCATTTACTTCTTCTAAGTTGCCTACATTTATTATACTGACCAAAACACCTTTTGGTGCTTCAAATGTTGGACTTGTTTCTAGGTATATTTGACGTGCTGGGTGCCCAAATGGCACCAGTTTTCCCCTATCATCTTGAGGAAGTATATGCTGGCTTTATTTAAAGTAGCTTGTGCTGTGCTACATATTTGGTCAAGTTATACTTCAGATGGTGTCCTTGGATTCGAAGATGAATCTGAGCATTGCAAACTTCATGAACTTGGAATTTTCCTCAAGTATCACTTCACCTTTATTAGGAGCTGAATAGCAGGCAGTTCCAATTTGCTGTATTTAAAAGGGGGGTGGGAAGTTTCTGTACAATAAATAAGGAGCCCTGACGTCATTGTGGGTTATGTGTTTGCTAACCACAAGGTCAGCTATTCTAGCTCACCAGCTACTCTGCATGAGAAAAATGAGCCGTTCTGTTCCCATAAAGACTTAACAGCCGCAGAAACACACAAGAGAAGTTCCACTCTGCGTTTCAGGGTCACTGTAGCGAGTTTGGTAAAATAAACAGATTCAAATATTCTGAAACCCAAAATGGGTCTATCAGAGTTCACACTTCTTTATTAAAATGTTCCAGTCTGGTAATAAGATAGCACAACTTCTTCACTTGTGCACAGATATTCTTAGAAGTTAATATTTTTTTAAAAAGGAGCTTGGAATCCTCTACCTGTAGTGGCCTGAGGTGACCTGCCAAAATGGTTCGCTACTCACTTGACCCAGAAAACCCTACAAAATCCTGCAAATCAAGAGGGTCGAACCTCCGGGTTCACTTCAAGAACCCCCGTGAAACTGCCCAAGCCATCCAAGGCATGCACATCCGGAAAGCCACCAAATAATTGAAAGACATCACTGCAGAAGCAGTGTGTGCCTTCCGATGATACAATGGTGGAGTAGGTTGGTGTACCCAGGCCAAACAGTGGGGTTGGACCCAGGGTCGGTGGCGCAAAAAGAGTGCTGAATTTTTGCTTCACATGCTTAAAAATTAAGAAAGTCATGCTGAACTGAAGGGTTTAGATGTGGATTCTCTGGTCATTGAGCACATCCAGGTGAACAAAGCCCCCAAGATGCGCTACCGGACTTACAGAGCTCATGGCAGGATCAACCCACACATGAGCTCCCCTGCCACACCGAGAAGACCCTGACTGAGAAGGAACAGATCGTTCCCAAACCAGAAGAGGAGGTTGCACAGAAGAAAAAGATTTCCCAGAAGAAACTGAAGAAGCAGAAACTCATGACTCGGGAATAAGCTTAAAATAATAAAAGTTAAAGCAGAAACAAAATAAAGAAGATTGGACTCAACCTCACCTCTGAAATGCTTAATGTGAATTCTCTATTGACTTCTATATATTAAAAGGTGCTCTGAAATGTTTACTGAATAAGCTGTGTACTGGCTCTGCAGGATCCAACTTGTAACCTCTGTCTATATTGCACAGCCTCCCACACCAGAAAGAAAAACCACTGCCATCTAATCAATTCTAACTCACAATGACCCCACAGGACACAGAAGAATTGCCCCGCTGGGTTTCCAACCCTTTATACCTTGTAAAGGCTGCAGAGTGACTGGTGGGTTTGCACCGCTGACCTCAGTGTGTCATCAACTCTACCCTGTCCGTGGGAAGTTCCCTCCCACCGAATCCTTTCACAAACGTTTCTTACCTTTTTGTCTTTTTCTATAATTTGTGGAACAGAATTCTTCTCATTTAAAACTAAGGTGATAAATTAATAAATGAGGAGAACTTAATAGCTAAAAAAATACTAGAATACTGTAAGTAACTAGAGCTGATGTGGTCAATCAATGCAATTTTTGAATCAATGCCCTAAATAACCCAAGAACAGGTCTGAAAACCGAGACAAGAAGCAGTTTTTGTTGTTGGGCTATGTTAGTGGTACAAGCACTCAAGTGGGCACTATCACCCAGGCTTTCCGTCAAAGACGCGTGCATGCACCTCTTTTATCTCTGCTCCCATTTACTGCATATCCTCCAGTATCAGCCAAGGCACCTGGTTTACCACAGAACTTGGCTTATCCACGAGTAGATATGGTATTTTAGATATATATTTTTAATTCATAATGTAGTGCCATCAGAAACATATGTTAGTGCTATCAATTCCAAGAACCATTAAACGTTATTTTATTTATCCTGAGTATCTGACAGAGTTAATGTTGGAAATCCGTCCCTTGAATCAAGTACTTAGAAATATTCTACAGGTATCAACGTGCCCTCTAAAAGTGGGTCTATTAATTACGATACCCACTTCTCAAAAGCAGGATCAAATATCATAGGTCACAGTGATATGAATCAACACTTTTTGAGGGCATTCATTTCTACACTAATTACATGTTGTACAATCATTCTTATTAATCTTTACAATGACCCTATGAAGCTGATTCTATATGTAACAACCATTGGGAAGGGGAGGGCAATTTCAGAGAGAATAACTGCCCATGATTAATTACACAGGTCAAAATCAGGGAGTTGGGAATTCAAGTCCAAAGTCAACTAAAGAGAAAAATGAGTAAAATTTTTAGATCAGTGTTTTTATAGCTTATTGTACTAATTACAAATGGAATTTTGGAAAAGTCAACCTTCCCATTTGACAAAGAGCTTTCAGCATGGCTGGTACCCATGAAGGCATGGCGGTGGCTCGCTATCGTGAAAACAAAAGTTAAAAAGCACTAGCGTGACACAGTAAAGTATGAAAATCTGACCATCAGCTAATTTGTTTATGTATTTTAGAATCTGTTTTCCAAGTTGAATATAAGTCCCTAATTAATATCACCAGTCTTGAGAATTGCTCTTATCAATGTTGTACCAAACCAATAAACAACAAATACACCACTACTGGGTGTTGCCAAAGCTAAACGCTTTATAGAACCAGTGGTCACATCTTTCTCCCATGGAGTGACTGGTGGATTAGAAACATCAGCCTCTCAGTTTGAAGCTTTAACCACTAGATCTCCTTAATTTTGTACCAAGCAGCCCAAAATGGTTTCCTTCATTCTTTGAAAGACACGAAGCAGAACGCTTCTACTCTTCAGGCTCATTCTGTGGCCTACAGGTACCCTAGCTATCTAGTTCTACAATTTCCAGTGCCTCTCATTACTGATGGCACCACTTACATAAAAAAGAGGCTGCAAGACCCTTGACAACAGTGATCACCACACAGCACTAATTAACTCTGTACATTTTTTCTCACTCTACCCATCAAGTGTATAATCTCCTTTATTTATTGTAGTTCCCCTGCCACCTTAAACTATTTTGCCATTATCCCTATTAGCCACCAGCATTGAAAACGAGAAAGACGCTCAACAAGATGGACTGACACAGCGGCTGCAACAATGGGTTCACACATACCAATTGTGAGGATGGCTCAGGACCAGGCGGTGTTTCATCCTCAGGGACAGAGTCACTGAACTGGAGCTGACTCCACATCACTCACAGCCCTTTCACAGGACCACTGGGGTTTCTTTCCATGTTGCTTTTAGCTTGATTGTATGTATAATAAAAAATATACCACAAGATGATCGAACAATTGAATTGTATGATATGTGGATTACATCCCAATAAAACTGTTTAATATATTTATCCCATTTAAATGTACAATTCAAAGACATTAACCATGTTGCCATGCTATGTAACTATTACCATAATTCTTTTTAAAAAATCATTTTATTGGAGGCTCTTACAGCTCTTATAACAATCAATACATTAATTGTATCAATCACATATGTGCATATGTTGTCATCACTTTCTTTTTTATTAATCATTTTATTGGGGCTCTTACAAATCTTTTAATAATCCATCATTCAATTGTATTGAGCACATTTGTACATATGTTGCCATCAACATTTCCAAAACATTTTGTTTCTACTTGAGCCTTAGGCATTTTTCCCCCTCCCTTCCCCACTCTCCTACCCTGGTTAACTCTTGATATCATATCTTACACTGTCCGCTATCTCCCTTCACCCACGTTTCTGTTGTTCATCCCCCTGTGGGTTGGGGGGAGTGTATGTTGATCGTTGTGATCAGTTCCCCCATTTCTCCCCCTTCTCCCCCCACCTACCCCGCATGGTATCGCTATTCCCACTACTGTCCTGAGCGGCTCATTCCATGCGTGAGAGCTCTTATCTGAATCAGTGCACATGCCCTGGTCTAGTGGATTTGTAAGGTAGAACTGGGGATACAGCAGTGGAGGAGAGGAAGTGTGTTAGACAGGGTTCTCTAGAGAGACAAAACCAGAATGCTAATATATATATATATATATATATATTTATATATATATTTATACAGATAGATAACATAAGAAATAAAGTTAATTACATGATAAAGGGTCTGGGTCAGGAAGCATTAAGAAGTAGCGGAATGTTGGGTGTTTCATTCGTGCTACACTGCTCCCTGGTTGCTTCGTTCATTCCTTGTGACCTTTCCGTGAGGAGATGTCCAATTATCTGCACATGAGCTTAGGGTCTCCACTCCAACCCTCCTCATTTGCATCAATATGATTATTTGTTTTGGATCTTCAGATACCTGATACCAGGTCCTGTCAACACCTTGTAATCACACAGGCCGGTGAGCTTCTTCCATGTGGGCTTTGTTGCTTCCCTGCTGGACGGCCGCACTATCCATTTCTAAAAGGTTTTCTTTTTCAGTCATTCCAAAGAGAAATCCAATGTGAAATATATACCAAAATGTGGAATATGGTGGACCACATGGTTATTCCATATTCAATTGTTTGAGGAATTGCCAAAATTTTTACAGTAGCTGTGCATTTTACATCCCCACTAGCAGTGGATGAGAGTCCTAATTTCCCCACATGCTGGACAATGCTTTCTATTCTTTGGTAAAATTTCCTATCTGAGATTTTAGAAGCTGGGTTCCTGATGGTCAAATCCTCTTTTCCTTGTTATTTTCTTATTTTCTGATAATAGTCATCCAAATATGCATAAAGTGGTGTTTCACTGGGGGTTTTGATTTGCATTTCCCTAATGATTAATTGCATTGCGTATCTTTTAGATGCATGTTAACCATTTTTATTATTTTCTTTAGAGAAATGTCATTTAAAATCCTATTATTCTCACCTGATGCAAGGGGCTTAAGTGGAGAGCAAATGCCTTGAGAATGATTGGGGCAGGGAATGTATGGATGTGCTTTATACAATTGATGTATGTATATGTATGGATTGTGGTAAGAGTTGTATGAGTCCCTAATAAAATGTAAAAGAAGAAAAGAGAAAAAAATGATTAGGGCAAAGACTGTACAGATGTGCTTTATACAATTGATGTATGTATATATATGAACTGTGAAAAGAATTGTATGAGCCCCAATAAATTGTTAAAATTTAAAAATAAAATAAAATAAAATCCTATTATTCTCCATGGAGCGCTGAGGCCACAGATATGAAGAAATTAAGCAATATAACCCTTGCAAAACTGAAAGAGACCAATAAAAAGAAAATATGACCCTTTTAACTTTTAAACTCATTTGATTTAATAATTTCATTTTAAAAAACTTGATTCTACATGTATTATTATTCTCCTCACAGTTCTCAAATCCACCTTAAAATTATACTTTCAATAGAAACTTCAGCACCACTTTAGTTCTCAAAGCCAAGAAAACAGATTAAATAGTCACGAAGCCCAGAATTTAAACAGTTTTATGGTTTTGTGATTCCTGCTTTTAGGGAAAGCCAAAAAAGGACACTCAGCATTTTAACAAAGAAAGTCAATGGCTTATCTTTGAACCAACACTTCTCAATGAGCCTGATCCACCCACAGGCAAGTTAGAGTCAGATAGCTGTTTTCAAAGTTGCCTTTTCATACTTTCAGAAGGAAGAAAAAGGAATAAAATGCTTGAAAACTGTGTTTCATTTCCCTGGGTGGCTAAGGTTTTACACACCATCTCTCTGGCGCACACAAAAAGTGGTGTACAACTGTATTTGTGGACATCAGATGCAAAAAAGTTCTTGGAACTTTTTTTAGTGATTTTTTTCTTTAGTCAGAATTCTTTATGAGGAAATCTTCAGACTTTTTAAAGTAAGTATAAGGTCCTTTCCTTTCTTTCCAGATTAAAAAAAAACAAAGATAAAGGCAAAACTAGGTATATTATTGCAATTTTATGGCTGGTATTTAAAAACACACACTACTTTTATCTTTTAGCACTGACATGCAGTCTGGCACTTCCTAAAAAGTGAAAAGCTTCTTATTCAAAGATTGCCATTTTTACAGAACTTCCTGTGCTTTTCCTTTTGCAGGTGGGGTTCGGGTAGGAGAGGGAGTGTAAAGGGTGGGAGGGTGGAGGAGAGGCGGGTCACATTACCCTTGCCCTAACCCAGACAAAGTTGATTTTCTATAAACAAGATACTTTCATGAAAGCATCAAAAACAATGAAGAAACCTAATAAGTAAGCCTATTGAGAACAAGAAAGAAGACCTAAATATTAAGATATACCATATTCATAGATAAAAGACTTAATATTTAAAGCTAATCTCCAAATTTATGTATAATCAACATACCATATATACTCGCTTTTTTCAGCACATTTTTATGCAATTTTTGTGGTAAAATTAGGTACCTCAGCTGATATTCAGGTCAGCTTAAAGTCGAGTACATATGGTACTTCCCTCCAAAAATAAAATTCCAATAAGATTTATCAAAGACATAATGTTCTTCAAAAAAGAGTGAAGAGAAGGATACAAAATATCTCAGTTTTTACCAATTCAGCATACCTGATACCTGAGAGATGGTACCAAGAATAAAGTAAAATAAAACAAAAAGCAGAAACAGAAATTAAACTGCATACAACCTAGGTAATATAAATGTAAAGGTTCTAAGCATAAATTATTAGTAAATTGACTTTGCTGAATTTTAAAAATATGCCAAATGAACTGGATGAAGCCGACTAAGAATTATCTCATTCATGTACCGCCAGCATTGTGCTAAGCAGTACATTTATTAGTTTATTGTATTTATCACATTTAACATTGTTCTGAATATTCAAATTAATGGTTCTACAATTAACAAACAAAAATCTGACTTCATGGCTGCTGAGATCAAAGTTCTTGAATTATTAGGACACATCTAAAATGAGGATGAGGAGGGAAAGGAGATAGAGAAGGTTGATAAAGTATATAGCTGGGGATACTAGGACGGAAAGAAGATAGAGAAGGTTGATAAAGTATATAGCTGGGGATACTGGGAGGGAAAGGAGAAAGTGGGGTGGACAGGGGGAACTGATCACAATGATCGACATATAGCCCCCTCCCAGGAGGAATGAACAACAGAAAAGTGGATGAAGGGAGACAGCAGTCAGAGTAAGAAATGAAAAAAATTTATAAATTATCAAGGGTTCATGAAGGAGGGAGGGTGGGGAAGGAGGGGAAATGAGCTGATACCAAGGGCTCAAGTAGAAAGAAAATGTTTTCAAAATGATAATGGCAACATATGTACAAATGTGCTTGACATAATGAATGGATGTATGGACTGTGATAAGAGCTGTAAGATCCTCCAATAAAATGATTAAAAGAAATTCCTACAACCACAGTGGTCAAAACAGTGTGGTATTGGTATAATGAGAAATATCAGACCAATGGAAAAGAACTGAAAACCCAGAAATAAAAACATTAGTATACAGACAACTGATCTTTGATAAGGGCCCCAAAATATCAAATGGGAAGTAGGTGCCCTCTTCAACAAGTGGTGGTGGAAAAATGGATATCAACATGCAGAAAAATGAAGCAAGACCCTTATCTCACTCTATGAACAAGAATAAACTCAAGGTGGATCATAGACCTCAAGGTAAAACCCCAAACTGTTAGAGCCATCAATAAGGGAATTGGGACAAAGCTAAGAACATTGGCACAGGGAATACATAGGCTATCAGAAATAGGGATGGACACAAATACAAATGAGTCACAAATTGACAATTGGGATACACTGAAGATAAAACACCTGTGTACATTGAAAGAATTCATCAAAAGAGTAATGACAGGCCACAGACTGGAAAAATATCTTTAGCAAACACATCAGACAAAGGCTTTCTTACTAAAATCTACAAATACTTTGCTAGCTTACAATAAGAAAAAAACTAACTGTCCAGTAAAGAGGTGGGCAAAGGACCTGAACAGAAGTTTCACAGGGGCAGAAATCTGAATGGCCAATAAGCATATGAGAATATGTCCCCAATCATTAGCCATATGGGAAATGCAAATCAAAACAAATATGAGATACCACCTAACACCCTCAAAGATTGCCCAATTCAAAAAAATCAGAAAGTAACAAGTGTTAGAGGGGCTGTGGGGAGATAGGAACTCTCATCCACTGCTGGTGGGCCTGTAAGTATGTACAGCCATTAAGGAAATCAATTTGACGATATCTAAAACAGATGTAAATCGAGTTACCGTGTGACCCAACAATCCCCCTACTGGACATATACTCCAAAGAGGCAAGAAACAAACCATGGACAGACATCTGTGCTCCAATGTTCATCGCGGCACAGTTCACAATTACAAGTAGTTGGGAAAAAACAGATTCCCATCGACGGACGAATGGATCAACAACCTGTGGGACATCCATACAATGGAGCACTATGCATCCCCACAAAGCAGCGATGAACGCGTGAAGCACATCGCCGCATGGGAAGAACTGGAGGAAATCATGCTAAGCAAAGTAATCCAAGCACAAAAGGACAAGTACAACATGAGTCCACTGAGGTAAGCTTAAAAAACGGGGCATAAGGGAAAAGCTACTATATACATACATTGGCTGGGGTACTATGGCAGGGGCCAAACCCAATCCAGGGATACACACAGCAAGCCAACTAAATAAGAGGGGGAAAGAAAGAGAAAAGAAAAAAGAGAGACATGGAGGTGGGGGGGGGGGGAGCAGGGCACTACTAACCCACCCAAGGAGAGAGTATGGCTTATATCTCCACAGGAGAGGAAGAGAAAGACCAGACTTCAACCTGATGTGCCAAGACATGAATGCACCGTATCAGCACGTACCAGGGAACTAACAAAGAAGTCTATGGGGCTGGCCTCAATCCCAACTATGTGGACACTCCCCCTCCCCCTGAAAAATGCACTTCAGAGGACAGCACTGAAGCTACAGCTTGGGGAGAGGGGCACGTCTGATTAGAGCACACAGGAGAAACTAGGAGAGATGGAGAGGGAGGGGAACACAATCTGGCCTACCAAGCCCCGAGGACAATATTTCTGCTCAGAGTAGACAATGCACAGAGAGGACCACAGGGCCAGCCCCACCACAAGACACGGTATCCCTCACTGAATCATAGCACCATAGGAGACAATACTGCAGCCACAGCGCAGGAACTGTGCCCAATCCGCCCTCATCACACTGGGGCAAAACACTATGGGCATGCAACAGAGTAGTAAGGGGAGCAAAGTGATGAAATCCCTGGGAAATACCAAAAATAGTCTTTGGAGTCAGAGTGGTACCCCATCAGACTGGACTGGAAAACACTCATAAAGGCCAACAAGCAAAACTTGAACTATTCATAGGCTTTTCTATTTTTGTCAGGTGCTTTTTTTTGGTTGTTATTTTGTTTTTGTTTCGTTATTGCTAATATTTTGTTGGTTTTGACTTCCTTTGATGTTTGGTTTGGTTTTGTCTAGTTTTTGTGCTTATTAATGTCACTGCATGTCTATCTAGATCAGCGGTTCTCAACCTTCCTACTGCTATGACCCTTTAATACAAATCCTCATGTTGTGGTGACCCCCCAATCATAAAATTATTTTTGTTGCTACTTCATAACTGTAATTTTGCTACTGTTAAGAATCGGGTGATCCCTGAGAAAGGGTCGTTCAAGCCCCAAAGGGGTGGAGACCCACAGGTTGAGAACCGCTGATCTAGGTAAGATAGGCAAGCTAAACAATTTAGAGATGATAAGAATGGGACTGATGTTTCTGGGGGGGATACGGGAAAGGGGAGGTAGGGGAAAGAAAGGGGGGTGCCAACCAACCCAGGGACAAGGGAACAACAAGTGAACTAAAATCGATGGAGAGAAGGGCATAGGATGCCTAGTGGGGCTTAATCAAGGGCAATCTAGCAGGGAGGAATTACTAAACCCGAATGAAGGCCGAACATGATGGTGGGACAAGTGGAAAGTAAATAGAGGAAAGAATCAAGAGGCAAAGGACACTTATAGAGGTCTAAATATAAGCATGTATACCTGTAAATATATTTATATATAACGAGAGGGAAATAGATCTATGTACTTATAGCTATATCTTAAGAATTAAGGTTGCAGATGGACATTGGGCGTCAACTCATCCCTCAACACAAGAACACTTTGTTGTAATAATCCAGCATTCTGTAACGCTCACCTTCCCAACATAATCACTGAAGACAAAACGGGTGCATCAGCAAATGTGGTGAAGAAAGCTGATGGTACTCGGCTATGAAAAGACATGGCGTCCGGGGTCTTAAAGGTTTGATGATAAACAAACAGCCATCTAGCTGAGAAGCAACAAAGCCCACATGGAAGAAGCACACCAGCCTGTGTGATCATGAGGTATGATGGGATCAGGTATCAGGCATCTAAGACCCAGAACAAAATCACACCCCGTGTGATGGAGTGGAGACCCAAAGTCCATCTGTAGACAATTGGACATCCCCTCACATAAGGAACACAAGGAAGAGATGAGCCAGTCAGGGTGCACTGTAGCACTGATGAAACACAACTTTCCTCTAGTCTCTTAATGCTTCCTTCCCCCACTAGCATGACCTCAATTTTATCTTACAAATCAGATTGGACCATAACATGCACAATGCTACAGATAACAGTGAATCCAGGACAGATAAATCCCTCAGGGCCAACAATGAGAATAGAGATACAAGGAGGATAAGGGGAAGGTGGGGTAAGAAAGGAGGAATCAATCACCAGGATCAATATATAACCCCTTCCCAGGGGGATGAACAACAGAAAAGTGGGTGAAGGGCAACAGAGAGCAATGTAAAATATGAAAATAATAATCTATAAGTTATCAAGGGTTCATGAGGGCGGCAGGGGAGGGAGGTGGGGAAATGAGGAGCTGATATAAAGGGCTCAAGCAGAAAGAAAATGCTTTGAAAATGATGATGGCAGCATATGTACAAATGTGCTTGACACAAAGGATGATTGTATGGATTGTGATGAGATATCAGAGTCCCCAATAAAAGTATGTAATTAAAAAAATTCCTATCTCCTACCATAAATTAATTCAAAAATAGATGATAGATCTAAATATAAGAACTATAAAAGTTATAAAATTTCTAGAAGACACAAGGAAAACATTTGTTATTTTGAAATAGGCAACGATTTCTTTGTTATGTTGCCAAAGAAAAGAGAAATGAAATTGATATAAATAAAAAACAAAAAAACCCAAAGTATATAGCCAAAGCTTTTCAGGAAAATTTAGTTTTCTTAAAAAGTTAAACATAAAAAAATGATATAGCACTCCACTCCTAGAAAAAAATTATACACAAATACTCAGTGACATTATTGACAATAGCTGAAAGGTACAAATAAATGTTCATCAACTATGAGTGGACTGAATAGGTGTGGTATAAAGTGGAATAGTAAGAAGGAATGAAGAAGGAATCCATAAGAAGGAATGAAGTTCTGATATAATACATGCTACAACTTAAATGAAACTTTTGTGGTTTCTTTTAAGGTGTTTGTGTATGTATGTGTGTACATATATGCATGTGTGTTAGTTTAGTTTTGTACTCTTTTACTTAACATAGTATTTTAAAACTTTATTTTGCAGCATATTTTGAACTCCATTCCTTTTTATGGCTGGATAATATCCCACTGCATAGCAACAATAAGTACAATGTAACAAACACTGCGAGGTGTGGCAGCGTTTTTTATCATTGTTGCTGTGTTTGCCACTGGGTGATGTAATCTTGTTCAGGGTCTTCCTCTTGTTTGCCGTCTCCTTTCCCAAGCATGATGTCACTCTACCAGGACCAGTCTTTCTTGATGATGTGTCCAAAGTACATGAGATGTAGTCTTGTCCCCCACTTGTCTAAGGAACATTCTGGTTGTATATCTTGCAATACAGATGTGTTCCTTCTTCTGCATGGTAGATTTAACATTCTTTGCCGGCACCAGCATCTAGAGGCATTGATTTCTCTATGATCTCCCTTATTCACTGCCAGCTCTCACTTGCATATTAGGCCACTGAAAATACCATAGGTTGGGTCAGAGCACCTCAAAGTGTCACCTTTGCTTTTTAACATTGTAAAGAGGAATGAATTGTGCTTTCCTTATGTCTGGTAAACAGGTGACAGTGAATACTGCTGGACTGCCTAGTGGTCGAGATAGCCTGCATGCTATGTGTTATATTACGTTACATACATGTGACTGGACTGAATTGGGAGCACTTGCTTGCTACCAGCAATCTGGACTAGCACGGCAGCTGAACCTGATGTTTCTTTCCATGGTGGAAAAGTCTGGGTAAAAATAAATGACAAATGGGAGGAAGGAGAAATACTAGCTGAAGGTAAGAAATGAATAAATAGGTTACGCGGCAGGGACGATTTGCATTGTGCTGATACCTTGCGAGAGACACAGAGTAGGGAAATAATCTTCTCTGTTAAATTTCAGTAGAAGCCAGAAAGGGTGAAGATGAGGCAAACTTTTGGAGAACTTGATCAGATCAAGCGGACACCTACAGCAGATCTGAATAACTGCATCTTTGCCCTGCTGAAAGACGAATTGCTAATGACGGTTTTAGCCTGACAGGATGCCTGGGAGGGGAAGCTAATGTTCCAAATAGGCAAGGGTAGCTAGCTTGTGGTACAGTGAATTACTTAGTATGGTCCTTCTAGTTATAGTCCTCCATTCTGTGGTGTATTTGAACTCCCAGGCTTTCTGCCCGTAGCCCTGTGGGTTAGGGAATGAGCTGATGGATAAACACTGAGTTAGCGGTTCAAACCCACCTGTCCCTCCACAGGAGAAAGATGAGACTGCTCCCTTAAAGATGTATCATCTCAGATACGGAAGTAGGTTCTGTATCTGTGGTTATGGTCTTATTTAGAGTGAACTGTCTTTTATGTTTATGAGGCAGAATTAGGTTGTATGTAGCTGGCGCATGCTGGCTCAAGTCTCAAGACAAGCAGCCAGAGACAAGCAAGAGAGAGAACTTCAACAGAACATTCTTATATACAAGGGGTCTTCCAAAAGTCTGTAGAAACTTTGAATGAAAGTTTTTTCTCAAAAACTTTTGAAGATCTTTCATAAGTGTAGTAGCTCATGGGTTGAGCTGCTAATTGCAAGGTCAGTAGTTTGAATCAACCAGACACTCTTTGGGAGAAAGAGGAGTTTTTCTGCTCCCCTGAGATTTACAGTTTCAGAAACACAAAAGGGTAGTGTCTTACAGGGTCACTATGAGTCAGAAATCACAGTGACTTTGAAGGTTTGAATAGGCTAAAAGAATTTACAAATATGTGTCAAAAAAAAGATGCCCAACCAGAATGTTCCTTAGTAAGAGGATAGCAAGACTGGTTTTTCCCGAGTTTTGTAATCTTAACATGTATGGTGAAGACATGTTGGTGAGAAGTTTTTAAAAACTTCTTATTGTGAAAGGAGTGAAGGTTTACAAAGCGGATCAGTTTGTCATAAAACAACTCTCATACATTTTATTTACTGCAATCCCTACAATGCAACACCACTTCTTCCCACTTCCTCCCTGGGCTTACTGTTTCCATCCCTTCTTCTCCTCTAACCATCCTGAATTTTGGTCAATTTAGCCCCTCCCCTTTAGATATCAAATGATTGATTATTCTAAGGTATGCACACAGACTCCTTTATCATCTGGCTGAGGAGCTCTGGTGCTGTACTGGGCTGTGTGTTGAGCTGCTAACGGCAATGGGGTAGTTCACACCCACCAGCCACTGGCTGGGAGAAAGATGAGGCTTTCTGCTTTCATAACGATTTACAGCCTTGGAAATCCACGGAGGCAGCTCTACTCTGCCTTAGTGGGTCAATGTAAGTCAGAGTTGACTTGATGGCAGTGAACTTTCTTTTTTGAGTTTGTTTGGCTGGGTTTGAGCATTGATTGGGTGGGTTGGTAGAGTCTTGGGGGTTCCACTAGTCTTTATCTGACCGATAAGCCTTTCTTATGATTTTGAGTTTTGTTCCACATTTTTCTCCCACACTACCTAGGATCTTCTGTGTGATAGTTTGCAGCGCTCCTGTGGTCCATTAGTTCAATGGGCTCTGTGTTTCCAAGTGTCCACAATGCTTTAGGGCTTTTTCCCTCTCGCTCCTCTCTCCTCCAGACAGGGAAAGACAACAGTTTCGCTTTGGATGGCTGCTCACGAGCTTTTAAGTCCTCAGTCATTATTCACCAAAGCAGAATGCACAACACTCGGTTTGTGAGCGATGCTATGCCAATCAGCCTTGGTGTTCCCTGAGACCTTGGTCCTGAGCCCCAAGGTCTGCGACTCTTTAGGCGTCTATTATGTCTTTGAAGTTTTCATAACTTTGCCTGCTGTATGCTTCAACACATTCATGGATCTATTTGTAGCCAAGGGCTAGGCCCTGGAGAAGGACATCTTGCTTGATAAAGTAGACCGTCGATGAGAAAGAGGAAAACCTTAAATGCCAGGGGCTGACACCGTGCTGCAACAATGGACTTACACACAGCGGTGATTGTGAGGATGATGCAGGACAGAGCAGTGCTTCACTTCTTCTTGTACATAAAGTCCCTGTGCGTCAGAACTGACTTCTCAATGTAGCTAAGAACAACAATAAATAAGACGGCTACATGGGTATATGCTGGCTGTTCCAAAACATCAAACTGTTCTTTGAACACAGCAAAAGAAGGGCTGGAAGTATACTGGAGTGTGTGCAGTGAGTAATGCTATCAGAATGAACCCAAGACCCGGTATACCCATTCGATAGTTTTTCCCCAGGAGGGTCCCCGCACTGGCTCATGATCCAAGAAAAAAGTCTATGTAGGATAACTGGTAGCAGCTAGAAAAGGAGCCCTGCTGACACAGTGTTTATGAGCTGTGCTGCTAATCACAAAGTCAGCAGTTTGAAACCACCGGGAGCTTCTCAGGAGAAAGACACGGCTTTCTACTCCTGTCAAGAGCTAGCGTCTCAGAAACTCGCAGGGGCGTTCTACTCTGTGCACAGGGTCATCAGGAACTGGAATCGACTCAATGTCAGGGAATTTGATTGTTGTTGTTGGAAAGAATCTCTGGAGGCACAGTCCTTACAGCACTTGGCCGCTAATGGAAAGGTCAATAAATTAAACCCACCCCGTGGGAGAAAGGTGTGGCAGTTTGCTTCTGTAAGATTTATATAGTGCTGGAAATTCTACGGGGCCAGGTCTACTCTGTCCTATAGTATCGCTGTGTAAGTCAAAATCAACTCAGTAGTGGGTGGGGTTTTTAATTCTGTTTTATAACAAGTGCTATCTACTAAAATTGAATCCTTAAATGCTAACAGTCCAAACATGGTTCTTGTCTAGTAAGGAAATGTCCCAAGATATACAATATTTAAATACCATATATACTCGTGTATAAGCTGAGTTTTTCAGCACACAAAAAATGTGCTGAAAAACTGGGGTTCGGCTTATACACCGGTCAGTGGTACCCCAGCAAGGTGTAACATTTCTAGTGTGATTGCCGTTCCTCCGCCCTGCTGACACTGCAGGGCTTTGAATGTTTGTTTACTCACATCTAACCAATCAGAGCTGTCCTATGACGTGGACGGCTCCAATTCGCAGAAGTACCCGTAGTGATTCACTTATGCCGGTAGTTGAACTGGTAAGGATGTGTCTGTGGCTGCACTCCGTCTCTCCTCTCTGGTCTCTGCGTTACTTCACATCCTGCATTTCCCACCCTAGGCTTATACTCGAGTCAATCAGTTTTTCTGGTTTCCCAGGTAATAATTAGGTATATCGGCTTACACTCGGGTCTGCTTATATTCGAGTATATACGGTAATTACTTATGTTTTAGCAACTTTGAATGATAGGCTATGGACATAAACACCTAGTGATGCAATACTAATCCTAACATCAGCTAGCAGGTAACCTGTACTTGTTATGTCCTTTTATACTGTTGTCTATACTGTTATACTTGTTTATACTGTTATAAATTATGGTACATTGGATTCACTTGATATGGCTCTTCCAGTCATAGACTTTGTAACTTTCTTAAAATAACTCAAAATACTTTCTACCCAGATGGGTCTGGGTGAGAGGTCTGTGGAGAGGCTGATAGGATTATATGATTTAATTGTGTATAACTATTAAAAGGATTAGTTGTGATTGTAAGAACTTGGGACTCTAACATGGCAATTGGTCATTTTTGCTATCCTGCTGGGTATAAAATGAGCTATCTAAGAAGGAATGGTCCAGGAGACAGCAGAGATGGAGTTGTGACACCACAGCAGCAGTAGCATGCTCAGGCAGAGCATGATGCAGAGTGGTAGGCTTCCTGGTCCATGAAGCAGGAAATCTGAGTCCTTTAGGTAGAAGGCTCACTTGCAGAGGGAGGTTCCCTCCATGCACTGACGTGAGGGGGCGAGGTTTGCTGACTCACAGAGCTAGAGCTGAGAGCCTTCAGGCAGAGGCTTAGAGTGGAGTGTTCTTTGGACATTTGTGGCTGCACTTAAGGAGTTTTGTAGCATTGCCTCAGCAGGGCAGAGGTCAAGAAGACATGCGGCTGAGGGCCAGAGAGAGTCATGCCTTCATATGTGGCTGAGAAA